>NW_027362764.1:610961668-612211668 GCF_046119375.1 Phyllobates terribilis
TATTTAAATAAAACAATAAATTTCCGAGAAAAATGGGAGAGTTCCAAAGCATTTTTAAACTTCAGCAGAATTGCGAGAACTAAGGAAGCATTCCAAAGCATTTTTAAACTTCAGCAGAATTCCGAGAACAATGGATGAGTTCCAAAACATTTTCAAACTTCAGCAGAATTCCGAGAACAATGGAAGAGTTCCAAAGTATTTTTAAACATCAGCAGAATTCAAAGAACAATGGGAGAGTTCTCCAGACTTATTTAAAAAAACAATAACATTCCGAGAACAATAGGAGAGTTCCAAAGCATTTTTAAACTTCAGTAGGATTCCCAAAACAATGGAAGAGTTCTACAGATTGATTTAATAAAACAATAACATTCCGAGAACAATGGGAGAGTTCCAAAGCATTTTTAAACTTCAGCAGAATTCTGAGAGCAATGGGAGAGTTCTACAGACTTATTTAAATAAAACAATAACATTCCAAGAACAATGGGAGAGTTCCAAAGCATTTTTAAACTTCAGCTGAATACTGAGAACAATGGGAGAGTTCTACAGACTTATTTAAAAAAAACAATAACATTCCAAGAACAATGGGAGAGTTCCAAAGCATTTTTAAACTTCAGCTGAATACTGAGAACAATGGGAGAGTTCTACAGACTTATTTAAAAGAAACAATAAGATTCTGAGAACAATGGGAGAGTTTCATAGCATTTTTAAACTTCAGCAGAATACCGAGAACAATGGGAGAGTACTACAGACATATTTAAAAAAAAATAACTTTTCAAGAACAATGGGAGAGTTCCATAGCATTTTTAAACTATAGCAGAATTCCAAGAAAAATGGGAGAGTTCTACAAACTATTTTTAAACTTCAACAGAATTCTGAGAAGAATGGAATATTTCATAATCATTATTAAACTTCAGCAGAATTCCGAGAACAATGGAAAAGTTCCAAAGCATTTTTAAATTTCAGCAGAATTCCGAGAACAATTGAAGAGTTCCAAAGCATTTTTTAAGCTCAGCAGAATTCTGAGAACAATGGGAGAGTTCCAAAGCATTTTTAAACTTCAGCAGAATTCTGAGAACGATACAAGCATTCCAAAGCATTTTTAAACTTCATCTGTATTCTTAGAACAATGGAAGAGTTCCAAAGCATTTTTAAACTTCAGTAGAATTCCAAAAACAATGGGAGAATTCTATAGACTGATTTAAAAAAACAATAACATTCCGAGAACAATGGGAGAGTTCCAAAGGATTTTAAACTTTAGCAGAATTCCGAGAAGAAGGGAAGCATTCCAAAGCATTTTTAAACTTCAGCAGAACTTCGAGAACAATAGGAGAGTTCTACAGACATGTTTAAACTTCAGCAGAATTCCTAGAACACTGGAAGAGTTCAAAAGCATTTTTAAACTTCAGCAGAATTCCGAGAAAAATGGAAGAGTACCAAAGCATTTTTAAACTTCAGCAGAATTCTGAGAACAATAGAAGAGTTCTAAAGCATTTTTAAACTTCATTAGAATTCCAAAAACAATGGGAGAATTCAAAAGACTGATTTAAAAAAGCAATAACATTCTGAGAACAATGGGAGAGATCCAAAGCATTTTTAAACTTCAGCAGAATTCCGAGAACAATGGAAGAGTTCCAAAGCATTTTTAAACTACAGCAGAATTCTGTGAAAAATGGAAGAGTTCTAAAGCATTTTTAAACTTCATTAGAATTCCAAAAACAATGGGAGAACTCTACAGAGTGATTTAGAAAAACAATAACATTCCGAGAAAAATGGGAGAGTTCCAAAGCATTTTTAAACTTCAGCAGAATTACGAGAACAATGGAAGAGTTCCACAGCATTTTTAAACTTCAGCTGAATTCTGAGAACTATGGGAGAGTTCTACAGACTTATTTTAAAAAAACAATAACATTCCGAGAACAATGGGAGAGTTCCAAAGCATTTTTAAACTTCAGCAGAATACCGAGAACAATGGGAGAGTACTACAGACATATTAAAAAAAACAATAACATTCCGAGAACAATGGGAGAGTTCCATAGCATTTTTAAACTATAGCAGAATTCCGAGAACAATGGGAGAGTTCTACAAACTATTTTTAAACTTCAGCAGAATTCTGAGAACAATGGAAGAGTTCCAAAACATTTTTAAATTTCAGCAGAATTCTGAGAACAATGGAAGAGTTCCAAAGCATTTTTAAAGTTCAGCAGAATTCCAAAAACAATGGGAGAGTTCCAAAGCATTTTTAAATTTCAGCACAATTCCAAGAACAATGGAAGAGTTCCAAAGCATTTTTAAACTTCAGTAGAATTCCAAAAATGATGGGAGAATTCTACTGACTGATTTTAAAAAACACTAACATTCCAAGAACAATGGGAGAGTTCCATAGCATTTTTAATCTTCAGCCGAATTTCGAGAAAAAGGGAAGCGTTCCAAAGCATTTTTAAACTTCAGCAAAATTCCTAGAAGAATGTAAGAGTTCCAAAGCATTTTTAAACTTTAGCAGATTTCCGAGAACAATGGGAGAGTATTAAAGACTTATTTAAAAAAAACAATAATATTCCGAGAACAATGGGAGAGTTCCAAAGCATTTTTAAACTTCAGCAGAATTCCGAGAACAATGGAAGAGTTCCAAAGCATTTTTAAATTTCCTCAGAATTCCCAGAACAATGGAAGAGTTCCAAAGCATTTTTAAACTTCAGCAGATTTTCGTGAACAATGGAAGAGTTCCAAAGCATTTTTAAACTTCAGCAGAATTCCGAAAACAATGGAAGAGTTCCAAAGTATTTTTAAACATCAGCAGAATTCCTAAAACAATGCAAGAGTTCTACAGACATATTTAATAAAACAATAACATTCCAAGAACAATGGGAAAGTTCCAAAGCATTTTTAAACTTCAGCAGAATTCCAAGAACAAGGGAAGCGTTCCAAAGCATTTTTAAACTTCAGTAGAATTCCGAGAACAATGGGAGAGTTCTACAGACATTTTTAAACTTCAGCGGAATTCTGAGAACAATGGAAGAGTTCCAAAGCAATTTTAAACTTCAGCTGAATACTCAGAACAATGGGTGAGTACTACAGATTTGTTTAAAAAAAACAATAACATTCCGAGAACAATGGAAGAGTTCCAAAGCATTTTTAAACTTCAGCAGAATACCGAGAACAATGGGAGAGTACTGCAGACATATTTAAAAAAACAATAACTTTCCGAGAACAATGGGAGAGTTCCATAGCATTTTTAAACTATAGCAGAATTCCGAGAAAAATGGGAGAGTTCTACAAACTATTTTTAAACTTCAGAAGAATTCTGAGAACAATGGAAGATTTATAAAGCATTATTAAACTTCCGCAGAATTCCGAGAACTATGAAAGAGTTCAAAAGCATTTTTAAATTTCAGCAGAATTCCTAGAACAATGTAAGAGTTCCAAAGCATTTTTAAAGTTCAGCAGAATTCCGAGAAAAAATGGGAGAGTTCCAAAGCATTTTTAAAGTTCAGCAGTATTCTGAGAACAATTGGAGAGTTCCAAAGCATTTTTAAACTTCAGCAGAATTCCGAGAATCATGGAAGAATTCCAAAGCATTTTTAAAATTCAGCAGAATTCTGAGAACAATGGAAGAGTTCCAAAGCATTTTTAAACTTCAGCAGAATTCTGAGAACAATGGAAGATTTCCAAAGCATTTCTAAACTTCAGTAGAATTCCAAAAACAATGGGAGAATTCTACAGACTGATTTAAAAAAACAATGACATTCTGAGAACAATGGGAGAGTACCAAATCATTTTTAAACTTCAGCAAAATTCCGAGAAGAAGGGTAGAGATCCAAAGCATTTTTAAACTTCAGCAGAATTCTGAGAACAATGGGAGTGTTCTACAGACATTTCTAAACTTCAGCAGAATTCCGAAAACAATGGAAGAGTTCCAAAGCATTTGTAAACTTCAGCAGAATTCTGAGAACAATGGGAGAGTTTTACAGACTGATTTAGAAAAAACAATAACATTCCGACAACAAGGGGAGAGAACCAGAGAATTTTAAAACTGCACCAGAATTCCGAGAGCAATGGAAGAGTTCCAAAGCATTTTTAAACTTCAGCAGAATTCCGGGAACAATGGAAGAGTTCCAAAGCATTTTTAAACATCAGCAGATTTCTGAGAACATTGGAAGAGTTCCAAAGCAATTTTAAACTTCAGTAGAATTCCAAAAACTATGGGAGAATTCTACAGAGTGATTTTAAAAAACAATGACATTCTGAGAACAATGGGAGTGTTCCAAAGCAATTTTAAACTTCAGCAGAATACAGAGAAGAATGGGCGAGTACTACAGACATATTAAAAAAAACAATAACATTCCGAGAACAATGGGAGAGTTCCATAGCAATTTTAAACTATAGCAGAATTCCGAGAACAATGGGAGAGTTCTACAAACTATTTTTAAACTTCAGCAGAATTCTGAGAACAAGGGAAGAGTTCCAAAACATTTTTAATTTCAGCAGAATTCTGAGAACAATGGAAGAGTTCCAAAGCATTTTTAAAGTTCAGCAGAATCCCAAGAACAATGGGAGAGTTCCAAAGCATTTTTAAAGTTCAGCACAATTCCAAGAATAATGGAAGAGTTCCAAAGCATTTTTAAACTTCAGCAAAATTCTGAGAACAATGGAAGAGTTCCAAAGCATTTTTAAACTTCAGTAGAATTCCAAAAATGAAGGGAGAATTCTATTGACTGATTTTAAAAAACAATAATATTCCAATAACAATGGGAGAGTTCCATAGCATTTTTAATCTTCAGCAGAATTCCGAGAAAAAGGGAAGCGTTCCAAAGCATTTTTAAACTTCAGCAAAATTCTGAGAACAATGTAAGAGTTCCAAAGCATTTTTAAACTTTAGCAGATTTCCGAGAACAATGGGAGAGTATTACACACTTATTTAAAAAAAACAATAACATTCCGAGAACAATGGGAGAGTTCCAAAGCATTTTTAAACTTCAGCAGCATTCCGAGAACAATGGAAGAGTTCCAAAGCATTTTTAAATTTCCCCAGAATTCCGAGAACAATGGATGAGTTCCAAAGCATTTTTAAACTTCAGCAGATTTACGTGAACAATGGAAGAGTTCCAAAGCATTTTTAAACTTCAGCAGAATTCCGAAAACAATGGAAGAGTTCCAAAGTATTTTTAAACATCAGCAGAATTCCTAGAACAATGCAAGAGTTCTACAGACTTATTTAAAAAAACAATAACATTCTGAGAACAATAGTAGGAGTGTTCCAAAGCATTTTTAAGCTTCAATATTAGTCCAAAAACAATGGGAGAGTTCTACAGACTGATTTAATAAAACAATAACATTCCGAGAACAATGGGAAAGTTCCAAAGCATTTTTAAACTTCAGCAGAATTCCAAGAACAAGGGAAGCGTTCCAAAGCATTTTTAAACTTC
Organism: Phyllobates terribilis; assembly: GCF_046119375.1. NCBI lineage: Eukaryota > Metazoa > Chordata > Amphibia > Anura > Dendrobatidae > Phyllobates > Phyllobates terribilis. Next base: position 610,967,092 of record NW_027362764.1, read on the forward strand.
AGTAGAATTCCCAGAACAATGGGAGAGTTCTACAGACATTTTTAAACTTCAGCGGAATTCTGAGAACAATGGAAGAGTTCCAAAGCAATTTTAAACTTCAGCTGAATACTCAGAACAATGGGAGAGAACTACAGATTTATTTAAAAAAAAAAAAACATTCCGAGAACAATGGAAGAGTTCCAAAGCATTTTTAAACTTCAGCAGAATACCGAGAACAATGGGAGAGTACTGCAGACATATTTAAAAAAACAATAACTTTCCGAGAACAATGGGAGAGTTCCATAGCATTTTTAAACTATAGCAGAATTCCGAGAAAAATGGGAGAGTTCTACAAACTATTTTTAAACTTCAGAAGAATTCTGAGAACAATGGAAGATTTATAAAGCATTATTAAACTTCCGCAGAATTCCGAGAACTATGAAAGAGTTCAAAAGCATTTTTAAATTTCAGCAGAATTCCTAGAACAATGTAAGAGTTCCAAAGCATTTTTAAAGTTCAGCAGAATTCCGAGAAAAAATGGGAGAGTTCCAAAGCATTTTTAAAGTTCAGCAGTATTCTGAGAACAATGGGAGAGTTCCAAAGCATTTTTAAACTTCAGCAGAATTCCGAGAATCATGGAAGAATTCCAAAGCATTTTTAAAATTCAGCAGAATTCTGAGAACAATGGAAGAGTTCCAAAGCATTTTTAAACTTCAGCAGAATTCTGAGAACAATGGAATATTTCCAAAGCATTTCTAAACTTCAGTAGAATTCCAAAAACAATGGGAGAATTCTACAGACTGATTTAAAAAAACAATAACATTCCGAGAACAATGGGAGAGAACCAAATCATTTTTAAACTTCAGCAGAATTCCGAGAAGAAGGGAAAAGTTCCAAAGCATTTTTAAACTTCATCAGAATTCTGAGAACAATGGAATATTTCCAAAGCATTTCTAAACTTCAGTAGAATTCCAAAAACAATGGGAGAATTCTACAGACTGATTTAGAAAAACAATAACATTCCGAGAACAATGGGAGAGTACCAAATCATTTTTAAACTTCAGCAGAATTCCGAGAAGAAGGGAAAAGTTTCAAAGCATTTTTAAACTTCAGCAGAATTCTGTGAATAATGGGAGTGTTCTACAGACATTTTTAAACTTCAGCAGAATTCCGAAAACAATGGAAGAGTTCCAAAGCATTTTTAAACTTCAGCAGAATTCCGAGAACAATGGGAGAGTTTACAGACTGATTTAGAAAAAACAATAACATTCTGAGAACAAGGGGAGAGAACCAGAGAATTTTAAAACTGCACCAGAATTCCGAGAGCAATGGAAGAGTTCCAAAGCATTTTTAAACTTCAGCAGAATTCCGGGAACAATGGAAGAGTTCCAAAGCATTTTTAAACATCAGCAGATTTCTGAGAACATTGGAAGAGTTCCAAAGCAATTTTAAACTTCAGTAGAATTCCAAAAACTATGGGAGAATTCTACAGAGTGATTTTAAAAAACAATGACATTCTGAGAACAATGGGAGAGTTCCAAAGCAATTTTAAACTTCAGCAGAATACAGAGAACAATGGGCGAGTACTACAGACATATTAGAAAAAAAATAACATTCCGAGAACAATGGGAGAGTTCCATAGCATTTTTAAACTATAGCAGAATTCCGAGAACAATGGGAGAGTTCTACAAACTATTTTTAAACTTCAGCAGAATTCTGAGAACAAGGGAAGAGTTCCAAAACATTTTTAATTTCAGCAGAATTCTGAGAACAATGGAAGAGTTCCAAAGCATTTTTAAAGTTCAGCAGAATTCCAAGCACAATGGGAGAGTTCCAAAGCATTTTTAAAGTTCAGCACAATTCCAAGAACAATGGAAGAGTTCCAAAGCATTTTTAAACTTCAGCAAAATTCTGAGAACAATGGAAGAGTTCCAAAGCATTTTTAAACTTCAGCAGCATTCCGAGAACAATGGAAGAGTTCCAAAGCATTTTTAAATTTCCCCAGAATTCCGAGAACAATGGAAGAGTTCCAAAGCATTTTTAAACTTTAGCAGATTTACGTGAACAATGGAAGAGTTCCAAAGCATTTTTAAACTTCAGCAGAATTCAGAAAACAATGGAAGAGTTCCAAAGCATTTTTAAACTTCAGTAGAATTCCAAAAATGAAGGGAGAATTCTACTGACTGATTTTAAAAAACAATAATATTCCAATAACAATGGGAGAGTTCCATAGCATTTTTAATCTTCAGCAGAATTCCGAGAAAAAGGGAAGCATTCCAAAGCATTTTTAAACTTCAGCAAAATTCTGAGAACAATGTAAGAGTTCCAAAGCATTTTTAAACTTTAGCAGATTTCCGAGAACAATGGGAGAGTATTACACACTTATTTAAAAAAAACAATAACATTCCGAGAACAATGGGAGAGTTCCAAAGCATTTTTAAACTTCAGCAGCATTCCGAGAACAATGGAAGAGTTCCAAAGCATTTTTAAATTTCCCCAGAATTCCGAGAACAATGGAAGAGTTCCAAAGCATTTTTAAACTTCAGCAGATTTACGTGAACAATGGAAGAGTTCCAAAGCATTTTTAAACTTCAGCAGAATTCCGAAAACAATGGAAGAGTTCCAAAGTATTTTTAAACATCAGCAGAATTCCTAGAACAATGCAAGAGTTCTACAGACTTATTTAAAAAAACAATAACATTCTGAGAACAATAGTAGGAGTGTTCCAAAGCATTTTTAAACTTCAATATTAGTCCAAAAACAATGGGAGAGTTCTATAGACTGAATTAATAAAACAATAACATTCCGAGAACAATGGGAAAGTTCCAAAGCATTTTTAAACTTCAGCAGAATTCCAAGAACAAGGGAAGCGTTCCAAAGCATTTTTAAACTTCAGTAGAATTCCCAGAACAATGGGAGAGTTCTACAGACATTTTTAAACTTCAGCGGAATTCTGAGAACAATGGAAGAGTTCCAAAGCAATTTTAAACTTCAGCTGAATACTCAGAACAATGGGAGAGTACTACAGATTTATTTAAAAAAAAAAAAACATTCCGAGAACAATGGAAGAGTTCCAAAGCATTTTTAAACTTCAGCAGAATACCGAGAACAATGGGAGAGTACTGCAGACATATTTAAAAAAACAATAGCTTTCCGAGAACAATGGGAGAGTTCCATAGCATTTTTAAACTATAGCAGAATTCCGAGAAAAATGGGAGAGTTCTACAAACTATTTTTAAACTTCAGAAGAATTCTGAGAACAATGGAAGATTTATAAAGCATTATTAAACTTCCGCAGAATTTCGAGAACTATGAAAGAGTTCAAAAGCATTTTTAAATTTCAGCAGAATTCCTAGAACAATGTAAGAGTTCCAAAGCATTTTTAAAGTTCAGCAGAATTCCGAGAAAAAATGGGAGAGTTCCAAAGCATTTTTAAAGTTCAGCAGTATTCTGAGAACAATGGGAGAGTTCCAAAGCATTTTTAAACTTCAGCAGAATTCCGAGAATCATGGAAGAATTCCAAAGCATTTTTAAAATTCAGCAGAATTGTGAGAACAATGGAAGAGTTCGAAAGCATTTTTAAACTTCAGCAGAATTCTGAGAACAATGTAAGATTTCCAAAGCATTTCTAAACTTCAGTAGAATTCCAAAAACAATGGGAGAATTCTACAGACTGATTTAAAAAAACAATAACATTCCGAGAACAATGGGAGAGTACCAAATCATTTTTAAACTTCAGCAGAATTCCGAGAAGAAGGGAAATGTTCCAAAGCATTTTTAAACTTCAGCAGAATTCTGAGAACAATGGGAGTGTTCTACAGACATTTTTAAACTTCAGCAGAATTCCGAAAACAATGGAAGAGTTCCAAAGCTTTTTCAAACTTCAGCAGAATTCCGAGAACAATGGGAGAGTTTACAGACTGATTTAGAAAAAACAATAACATTCCGAGAACAAGGGGAGAGAACCAGAGAATTTTAAAACTGCACCAGAATTCCAAGAGCAATGGAAGAGTTCCAAAGCATTTTTAAACTTCAGCAGAATTCCAGGAACAATGGAAGAGTTCCAAAGCATTTTTAAACATCAGCAGATTTCTGAGAACATTGGAAGAGTTCCAAAGCAATTTTAAACTTCAGTAGAATTCCAAAAACTATGGGAGAATTCTACAGAGTGATTTTAAAAAACAATGACATTCTGAGAACAATGGGAGAGTTCCAAAGCAATTTTAAACTTCAGCAGAATACAGAGAACAATGGGAGAGTACTACAGACATATTAAAAAAAACAATAACATTCCGAGAACAATGGGAGAGTTCTACAAACTATTTTTAAACTTCAGCAGAATTCTGAGAACAATGGAAGTGTTCCAAAACATTTTTAAATTTCAGCAGAATTCTGAGAACAATGGAAGAGTTCCAAAGCATTTTTAAAGTTCAGCAGAATTCCAAGAACAATGGGAGAGTTCTAAAGCATTTTTAAAGTTCAGCACAATTCCAAGAACAATGGAAGAGTTCCAAAGCATTTTTAAACTTCAGCAGAATTCTGAGAACAATGGAAGAGTTCCATAGCTTTTTTAAACTTCAGTAGAATTCCAAAAATGAAGGGAGAATTCTACTGACTGATTTTAAAAAACAATAATATTCCAATAACAAATGGAGAGTTCCATAGCATTTTTAATCTTCAGCAGAATTCCGAGAAAAAGGGAAGCGTTCCAAAGCATTTTTAAACTTCAGCAAAATTCCGAGAACAATGTAAGAGTTCCAAAGCATTTTTAAACTTTAGCAGATTTCCGAGAACAATGGGAGAGTATTACACACTTATTTAAAAAAAACAATAACATTCCAAGAAAAATGGGAGAGTTCCAAAGCATTTTTAAACTTCAGCAGAATTCCGAGAACAATGGAAGAGTTCCAAAGCATTTTTAAATTTCCCCAGAATTCCGAGAACAATGGAAGAGTTCCAAAGCATTTTTAAACTTCAGCAGATTTTCGTGAACAATGGAAGAGTTCCAAAGCATTTTTAAACTTCAGCAGAATTCCGAAAACAATGTAAGAGTTCCAAAGTATTTTTAAACATCAGCAGAATTCCTAGAACAATGCAAGAGTTCTACAGACTTATTTAAAAAAAAATAACATTCCGAGAACAATAGTAGGAGTGTTCCAAAGCATTTTTAAACTTCAATATTAGTCCAAAAACAATGGGAGAGTTCTACAGACTGATTTAATAAAACAATAACATTCTGAGAACAATGGGAAAGTTCCAAAGCATTTCAAAACTTTAGCAGAATTCCGAGAACAAGGGAAGCGTTCCAAAGCATTTTTAAACTTCAGTAGAATTCCGAGAACAATGGGAGAGTTCTACAGACATTTTTAAACTTCAGCGGAATTCTGAGAACAATGGAAGAGTTCCAAAGCAATTTTAAACTTCAGCTGAATACTAAGAACAATGGGAGAGTACTACAGATTTATTTAAAAAAAACAATAACATTCCGAGAACAATGGAAGAGTTCCAAAGCATTTTTAAACTTCAGCAGAATTCTGAGAACAAGGGAAGCAATCCAAATCATTTTTAAACTTCAGCAGAATTCCGAGAACAATGGATGAGTTCCAAAGCATTTTTAAATTTCCCCTGAATTCCGAGAACAGTGGAAGAGTTCCAAAACATTTTTAAACTTCATTAGAATTCCGAGAACAATGGAAAAGTTCCACAGTATTTTTAAACATCAGCAGAATTCAAAGAGCAATGGGAGAGTTCTACAGACTTATTTAAAAAACAATAACATTCCGAGAACAATGGGAGAGTTACAAAGCATTTTTAATCTTCAGTAGGATTCCAAAAACAATGGAAGAGTTCTACAGACTGATTTAATAAAACAATAACATTCCGAGAACAATGGGAGAGTTCCAAAGCAGTTTTAGACTCCAGCAGAATTCTGAGAGCAATGGGAGAGTTCTACAGCCTTATTTAAAAAAACAATAACATTCCGAGAACAATGGGAGAGTTCCAAAGCATTTTTAAACTTCAGATGAATACTGAGAACAATGGGAGAGTTCTACAGACTTATTTAAAAGAAACAATAAGATTCCGAGAACAATGGGAGAGTTTCATAGCATTTTTAAACTTCAGCAGAATACCGAGAACAATGGGAGAGTACTACAGACATATTTAAAAAAAATAACATTTCGAGAACAATGGTAGAGTTCCATAGCATTTTTAAACTATAGCATTATACCAAGAAAAATGGGAGAGTTCTACAAACTATTTTTAAACTTCAGCAGAATTCTGAGAACAATGGAAGATTTCTTAATCATTAATAAACTTCAGCAGAATTCCGAGAACAATGGAAGAGTTCCAAAGTATTTTTAAACATCAGCAGAATTCCGAGAACAATTGGAGAGTTCTACAGACATATTTAAAAAAACAATAACATTCCAAGAACAATGGGAGAGTTCCAAAGCATTTTTAAACTTCAGAAGAAGTCCAAAAACAATGGGAGAGTTCAACAGACTGATATAAAAAAAGAATAACATTCGTAGAACAGTGGGAGAGTTCCAAAGCATTTTTAAACTTCAGCAGAATTCTGATAACAATGGGAGTGTTCTACAGACTTATTTAAAAAAAACAATAACATTCCGAGAAAAATGGGAGAGTTCCAAAGCATTTTTAAACTTCAACAGAATTCCGAGAAAAAGGGAAGCATTCCAAAGCAATTTTAATCTTCAGCAGAATTCCGAGAACACTGGATGAGTTCCAAAGCATTTTTAAATTTCCCCAGAATTCCAAGAACAGTGGAAGAGTTCCAAAACATTTTTAATCTTCAGCGGAATTCCGAGAACAATGGAAGAGTTCCAAAGTATTTTTAAACATCAGCAGAATTCAAAGAACAATGGGAGAGTTCTACAGACTTATTTAAAAAAACAATAACATTCCAAGAACAATAGGAGAGTTTCAAAGCATTTTACAAAACTTCAGTAGGATTCCAAAAACAATGGAAGAGTTCTACAGACTGATTTAATAAAACAAAAACATTCCGAGAACAATGGGAGAGTTCCATAGCATTTTTAAACTATATCAGAATTCCGAGAACAATGGGAGAGTTCTACAAACTATTTTTAAACTTCATCAGAATTCTGAGAACAATGGAAGATTTCTAAAGCATTATTAAACTTCAGAAGAATTCAGAGAACAATGGAAGTGTTCCAAAGCATTTTTAAATTTCAGCAGAATTCCGAGAATAAGGGGAGAGTTCCAAAGCATTTTTAAACTTCAGCAGAATTCCGAGAACAATGGAAGAGTTCCAAAGCATTTTTTAACTTCAGCAGAATTCCGAGAACAATGGAAGAGTTGCAAAGCATTTTTAAACTTCAGCAGAATTCTTAGAACAATGGAAGAGTTCTAAAGCATTTTTAAACTTCATTATAATTCCAAAAACAATGGGAGAAATCTACAGACTGATGTAAAAAAATCAATAACATTCCGAGAACAATGGGAGAGTTCCAAAGCATTTTTAAACTTCAGCAGAATTCTGAGAAGAAGGAAAGCGTTCCAAAGCATTTTTAAACTTCAGCAGAATTCTGAGAACAATGGAAGCATTCCAAAGCATTTTTAAATTTCCACAGAATTCCGAGAACAATGGAAGAGTTATAAAGCATTTTTAAACTTCAGTATAATTTCTAGAACAATATAAGAGTTCCAAAGCATTTTTTAACTTCAGCAGAATTCCGAGAACAATGGAAGAGTTCCAAAGTATTTTAAACATCAGCAGAATTCCGAGAACAATTGGAGAGTTCTACAGACTTATTTAAATATACAATAACATTCCAAGAACAATTGGAGAGTTCCAAAGCATTTTTAAACTTCAGTAGAAGTCCAAAAAGAATGGGAGAGTTCAACAGACTGATTTAAAAAAACAATAACATTCCGAGAACAGTGGGAGAGTTCCAAAGCATTTTTAAACTTCAGCAGAATTCTGAGAACAATGGGAGAGTTTTACAGACTTATTTAAATAAAACAATAAATTTCAGAGAAAAACGGGAGAGTTCCAAAGCATATTTAAACTTCAGCAGAATTCCGAGAACAAAGGAAGCATTCCAAAGCATTTTTAAACTTCAGCAGAATTCCGAGAACAATAGATGAGTTCCAAAGCATTTTTAAATTTCCCCAGAATTCCGAGAACAGTGGAAGAGTTCCAAAACATTTTCAAACTTCAGCAGAATTCCGAGAACAATGGAAGAGTTCCAAAGTATTTTTAAACATCAGCAGAATTCAAAGAACAATGGGAGAGTTCTCCAGACTTATTTAAAAAAACAATAATATTCCGAGAACAATAGGAGAGTTCCAAAGCATTTTTAAACTTCAGCAGAATTCTGAGAACAATGGGAGAGTTCTACAGACTTATTTAAAAGAAAAAATAAGATTCTGAGAACAATGGGAGAGTTTCATAGCATTTTTAAACTTCAGCAGAATACCGAGAACAAAGGGAGAGTACTACAGACATATTTAAAAAAAAATAACTTTTCAAGAACAATGGGAGAGTTCCATAGCATTTTTAAACTTCAGCAGAATTCCGAGAACAATGGGAGGGTTCCAAAGCATTTCTAAACTTCAGCAGAGTTCCGAGAACAATGGAAGAGTTCCAAAGCATTTTTAAACTTCAGCAGAATTCTGAGAACAATGGAAGAGTTCCAAAGCATTTTTAAACTTCAGTAGGATTCCCAAAACAATGGAAGAGTTCTACAGACTGATTTAATAAAACAATAACATTCTGAGAACAATGGGAGAGTTCCAAAGCATTTTTAAACTTCAGCAGAATTCTGAGAACAATGGGAGAGTTCTACAGACTTATTTAAAAGAAAAAATAAGATTCTGAGAACAATGGGAGAGTTTCATAGCATTTTTAAACTTCAGCAGAATACCGAGAACAAAGGGAGAGTACTACAGACATATTTAAAAAAAAATAACTTTTCAAGAACAATGGGAGAGTTCCATAGCATTTTTAAACTTCAGCAGAATTCCGAGAACAATGGGAGAGTTCTACAGACATTTTTATTCTTCAGCGGAATTCAAAGAACAATGGAAGTGTTCCAAAGAATTTTTAAACTTCAGCAGAATTCCGAGAACCATGGAAGAGTTCCAAAGCATTTTTAAACTTCAGCAGAATTCCGAGAACAATGCAAGAGTTCCAAAGCATTTTTAAACTTCAGTAGAATTCCGAGAACAATGGGGGAGTTCAAAAGACATTTTTAAATTTCAGCAGAATACCGAGAACAATGGAAGAGTTCCAAAGCATTTTTAAACTTCAGCAGAATTCCGACAACAATGGGAGAGTTTTACAGACTTATTTAAAAAAAAACAATAACATTCCAAGAACAATGGGAGAGGTCCAAAGCATTTTTAAACTTCAGCAGATTTCCGAGAACAATGGAAGAGTTCCAAAGCATTTTTAAACTTCAGCAGAATTCTGAGAACAATGGAAGAGTTCCAAAGCATTTTTAAAATTCAGCAGAATTCCGAGAACAATGGGAGGGTTCCAAAGCATTTCTAAACTTCAGCAGAGTTCCGAGAACAATGGAAGAGTTCCAAAGCATTTTTAAACTTCAGCAGAATTCCGAGAACAATGGAAGAGTTCCAATGCATATTTAAACTTCAGCAGAATTCCGAGAACAATGCGAGAGTTCTACAGACATTTTTAAACTTCAACAGAATTCCGAGAACAATGGGAGAGTTCTACAGACTTATTTAAAAAATAATAACATTCCGAGAACAATAGGAGAGTTCCAAAGCATTTTTAAACTTCATCAGAACTCTGGCAACAATGGGAGAGTTCTAAAGACTTATTTAAAAAACAATAACATTCCAAGGAAAATAGGAGAGTTCCAATGCATTTTTAAACTTCAGCAGAAATCCAAGAACAAGGGAAGAGTTCCAAAGCATTTTTAAACTTCAGTAGAATTCTGAGAACAATGGACAGTTCTACAGACATTTTTAAACTTCAGCAGAATTCCGAGAACAATGGAAGAGTTTCAAAGCATTTTTAAACTTCAGCTGAATACTGAGAACAATGGGAGAGTTCTACAGACTTATTTAAAAAAACAATAACATTCCGAGAACAATGGGAGAGTTCCAAAGCATTTTTAAACTTCAGCAGAATCCCGAGAACAATGGGAGAGAACTACTGACATATTTAAAAAAACAATTACATTTCGAGTGCAATGGGAGAGTTCCAGGGCATTTTTAAACTTCTGCAGAATTCCGAGAACAATGGAAGAGTTCCAAAGCATTTTTAAACTTCAGCAGAATTCCGAGAACAATGCAAGAGTTCCAAAGCATTTTTAAACTTCAGTAGAATTCCGAGAACAATGGGAGAGTTCAACAGACATTTTTAAATTTCGGCAGAATACCGAGAACAATGGCAGAGTTCCAAAGCATTTTTAAAATTCAGCAGAATTCCGAGAACAATGGGAGAGTTTTACAGACTTATTTAAAAAAAACAATAACATTCCAAGAACAATGGGAGAGGTCCAAAGCATTTTTAAACTTCAGCAGATTTCCGAGAACAATGGAAGAGTTCCAAAGCATTTTTAAAGTTCAGCAGAATTCCGAGAACAATGGGAGGGTTCCAAAGAATTTCTAAACTTCAGCAGAGTTCCGAGAACAATTGAAGAGTTCCAAAGCATTTTTAAACTTCAGCAGAATTCTGAGAACAATGGAAGAGTTCCAAAGCATTTTTAAACTTCAGCAGAATTCCGAAAAGTATGGGAGAATTCAACAGACTGATTTTAAAAAACAATAACATTCCGAGAACAAGGGGAGATTTACAAAGCATTTTTAAACTTCAGCAGAATTCCATGAAGAAGGGAAGCGTTCCAAATCATTTTAAAACTTCAGGAGAATTCTGAGAACAATGGGAGAGTTACAAAGCATTTTTAAACTTCAGCAGAATTCCGAGAACAATGGAAGAGTTCCAAAGTATTTTTAAACATCAGCAGAATTCCGAGAACAATGGGAGAGTTCTACAGACTGACTTAAAAAAACAATAACTTTCCAAGAACAATAGGAGAGATCAAAAGCAATTTTAAACTTCAGTAGGAGTCCAAAAACAATGGGAGAGTTCTACAGACTGATTTCATCAAACAATTACATTCCGAGAAAAATGGGAGAGTTCCAAAGCATTTTTAAACTTCAGCAGAATTCCGAGAACAAGGGAAGCGATACAAATCATTTTTAAACTTCAGCAGAATTTCGAGAACAATGGGAGAGTTCCACAGACATTTTTAAACTTCAGCGGAATTCCGAGAACAATGGAAGAGTTCCAAAGCATTTTTAAACTTCAGCTGAATACTGAGAACAATGGGAGAGTTCTACAGACTTATTTATAAAAAAAATAACATTCACAGAACAATGGGAGAGTTCCAAAGCATTTTTAAACTTCAGCAGAATACCGAGAACAATGCGAGAGTACTACATACATATTTAAAAAAACAATAACATTCCGAGAACAATCGGAGAGTTCCATAGCATTTTTAAACTATAGCAGAATTTCGAGAACAATGGGAGAGTTCTACAAACTATTTTTAAACTTTAGCAGAATTCTGAGAACAATGGAAGATTTCTAAAGCATTATTAAACTTCAGCAGAATTCCGAGAACAATGGAAGAGTTCCAAAGCATTTTTAAATTACAGCAGAATTCCGAGAACAATGGAAGAGTTCCAAAGCATTTTTAAAGTTCAGCAGAATTCCGAGAACAATGGGAGAGTTCCAAAGCATTTTTAAACATTGGCAGAAATCCGAGAACCATGCAAGAGTTCCAAAGCATTTTTAAACTTCAGCAGAATTCCGAGAACAATGGAAGAGTTCCAAAGCATTTTTAAACTTCAGCAGAATTCCGAGAACAATGGTAGAGTTCCAAAGCATTTTTAACCTTCAGCAGAATTCCGAGAACAATGGAAGAGTTCCAAAGTATTTTTAACCTTCAGCTGAATTCCGAGAACAATGGGAGAGTTCTACAAACTTATTTAAAAAAAAATAACATTCCGAGAACAATAGGAGAGGTCCAAAGCATTTTTAAACATCAGTGAAAGTAAAAAAAAATGGGAGAGTTCTACAGACTGATTTTAAAAAACAATAACATTCTGAGAACAATGGGAGAGTTCCAAAGCATTTTTAAACTTCAGCAGAACTCTGACAATAATGTGAGAGTTCTAAAGACTTATTTAAAAAAAAAATAACATTCCGAGAAAAATAGGAGAGTTCCAATGCATTTTTAAACTTCAGCAGAAATCCGAGAACAAGGGAAGAGTTCCAAAGCATTTTTAAACTTCAGCAGAATTCCGTGAACAATGGGACAGTTCTACAGACATTTTTAAACTTCAGCGGAATTCCGAAAACAATGGAAGAGTTTCATAGCATTTTTAAACTTCAGCTGAATACTGAGAACAATGGGAGAGAACTACAGACATATTTAAAAAAACAATAACATTCCGAGAACAATATGAGAGTTCCAAAGCATATTAAAACTTAAGCAGAATCCCGAGAACAATGGGAGAGAACTACAGACATATATAAAAAAACAATTACATTTCGAGAGTAAAGGGAGAGTTCCAGAGCATTTTTAAACTTCTGCAGAATTCCGAGAACAATGGAAGAGTTCCAAAGCATTTTTAAATTTCCGAAGATTTCCGAGAACAATGGAAGAGTTCCAAAGCATTTTTAAACTTCAACAGAATTCCGAGAACAATGGAAGAGTTCCAAATCATTTTTTAACTTCAGCAGAATTCCGAGAAGAATGGGAGAGTTCTACAGACTTATTTAAAAAATAATAACATTCCGAGAACAATAGGAGAGTTCCAAAGCATTTTTAAACTTCAGTGAAAGTAAAAAAAAATGGGAGAGCTCTACAGACTGATTTTAAAAAACAATAACATTCCGAGAACAATGGGAGAGTTCCAAAGCATTTTTAAACTTCAGCAGAACTCTGACAACAATGGGAGAGTTCTAAAGACTTATTTAAAAAAAATAATAACATTCCAAGAAAAATAGGAGAGTTCCAATGCATTTTTAAACTTCAGCAGAAATCCGAGAACAAGGGAAGAGTTCCAAAGCATTTTTAAACTTCAGTAGAATTCTGAAAACAATGGGACAGTTCTACAGACATTTTTAAAGTTCAGCAGAATTCCGAGAACAATGGAAGAGTTCCAAAGCATTTTTAAACTTCAGTAGAATTCCGAGAACAATGGGAGAGTTCAACAGACATTTTTAAATTTCGGCAGAATACCGAGAACAATGGCAGAGTTCCAAAGCATTTTTAAAATTCAGCAGAATTCCGAGAACAATGGGAGAGTTTTACAGACTTATTTAAAAAAAACAATAACATTCCAAGAACAATGGGAGAGGTCCAAAGCATTTTTAAACTTCAGCAGATTTCCGAGAACAATGGAAGAGTTCCAAAGCATTTTTAAAGTTCAGCAGAATTCCGAGAACAATGGGAGGGTTCCAAAGAATTTCTAAACTTCAGCAGAGTTCCGAGAACAATGGAAGAGTTCCAAAGCATTTTTAAACTTCAGCAGAATTCTGAGAACAATGGAAGAGTTCCAAAGCATTTTTAAACTTCAGCAGAATTCCGAAAAGTATGGGAGAATTCAACAGACTGATTTTAAAAAACAATAACATTCCGAGAACAATGGGAGATTTACAAAGCATTTTTAAACTTCAGCAGAATTCCATGAAGAAGGGAAGCGTTCCAAATCATTTTAAAACTTCAGGAGAATTCTGAGAACAATGGGAGAGTTACAAAGCATTTTTAAACTTCAGCAGAATTCCGAGAACAATGGAAGAGTTCCAAAGTATTTTTAAACATCAGCAGAATTCCGAGAACAATGGGAGAGTTCTACAGACTGACTTAAAAAAACAATAACTTTCCAAGAACAATAGGAGAGATCAAAAGCAATTTTAAACTTCAGTAGGAGTCCAAAAACAATGGGAGAGTTCTACAGACTGATTTCATAAAACAATTACATTCCGAGAAAAATGGGAGAGTTCCAAAGCATTTTTAAACTTCAGCAGAATTCCGAGAACAAGGGAAGCGATAAAAATCATTTTTAAACTTCAGCAGAATTTCGAGAACAATGGGAGAGTTCCACAGACATTTTTAAACTTCAGCGGAATTCCGAGAACAATGGAAGAGTTCCAAAGCATTTTTAAACTTCAGCTGAATACTGAGAACAATGGGAGAGTTCTACAGACTTATTTATAAAAAAAATAACATTCACAGAACAATGGGAGAGTTCCAAAGCATTTTTAAACTTCAGCAGAATACCGAGAACAATGCGAGAGTACTACATACATATTTAAAAAAACAATAACATTCCGAGAACAATCGGAGAGTTCCATAGCGTTTTTAAACTATAGCAGAATTTCGAGAACAATGGGAGAGTTCTACAAACTACTTTTAAACTTTAGCAGAATTCTGAGAACAATGGAAGATTTCTAAAGCATTATTAAACTTCAGCAGAATTCCGAGAACAATGGAAGAGTTCCAAAGCATTTTTAAATTACAGCAGAATTCCGAGAACAATGGAAGAGTTCCAAAGCATTTTTAAACTTCAGCAGAATTCCGAGAACAATGGAAGAGTTCCAAAGCATTTTTAAACTTCAGCAGAATTCCGAGAACAATGGTAGAGTTCCAAAGCATTTTTAACCTTCAGCAGAATTCCGAGAACAATGGAAGAGTTCCAAAGTATTTTTAACCTTCAGCTGAATTCCGAGAACAATGGGAGAGTTCTACAAACTTATTTAAAAAAAAATAACATTCCGAGAACAATAGGAGAGGTCCAAAGCATTTTTAAACATCAGTGAAAGTAAAAAAAAATGGGAGAGTTCTACAGACTGATTTTAAAAAACAATAACATTCTGAGAACAATGGGAGAGTTCCAAAGCATTTTTAAACTTCAGCAGAACTCTGACAATAATGTGAGAGTTCTAAAGACTTATTTAAAAAAAAAATAACATTCCGAGAAAAATAGGAGAGTTCCAATGCATTTTTAAACTTCAGCAGAAATCCGAGAACAAGGGAAGAGTTCCAAAGCATTTTTAAACTTCAGCAGAATTCCGTGAACAATGGGACAGTTCTACAGACATTTTTAAACTTCAGCGGAATTCCGAGAACAATGGAAGAGTTTCATAGCATTTTTAAACTTCAGCTGAATACTGAGAACAATGGGAGAGAACTACAGACATATTTAAAAAAACAATAACATTCCGAGAACAATATGAGAGTTCCAAAGCATATTAAAACTTAAGCAGAATCCCGACAACAATGGGAGAGAACTACAGACATATATAAAAAAACAATTACATTTCGAGAGTAAAGGGAGAGTTCCAGAGCATTTTTAAACTTCTGCAGAATTCCGAGAACAATGGAAGAGTTCCAAAGCATTTTTAAATTTCCGAAGATTTCTGAGAACAATGGAAGAGTTCCAAAGCATTTTTAAACTTCAACAGAATTCCGAGAACAATGGAAGAGTTCCAAATAATTTTTTAACTTCAGCAGAATTCCGAGAACAATGTGAGAGTTCTACAGACTTATTTAAAAAATAATAACATTCCGAGAACAATAGGAGAGTTCCAAAGCATTTTTAAACTTCAGTGAAAGTAAAAAAAAATGGGAGAGTTCTACAGACTGATTTTAAAAAACAATAACATTCCGAGAACAATGGGAGAGTTCCAAAGCATTTTTAAACTTCAGCAGAACTCTGACAACAATGGGAGAGTTCTAAAGACTTATTTAAAAAAAATAATAACATTCCAAGAAAAATAGGAGAGTTCCAATGCATTTTTAAACTTCAGCAGAAATCCGAGAACAAGGGAAGAGTTCCAAAGCATTTTTAAACTTCAGTAGAATTCTGAAAACAATGGGACAGTTCTACAGACATTTTTAAAGTTCAGCAGAATTCCGAGAACAATGGAAGAGTTTAAAAGCATTTTTAAACTTCAGCTGAATACTGAGAACAATGGGAGAGTTCTACAGACTTATTTAAAAAAACAATAACATTCCGAAAGAAATGGGAGAGTTCCAAAGCATTTTTAAACTTCATCAGAATTCTGAGAACAATGGGAGGGTTCCACAGACTTATTTAAAAAAAACAATAACATTCCGAGAAAAATGGTAGAGTTCCAAAGCATTTTTAAACTTTAGCAGAATTCTGAGAACAAGGGAAGTGTTCCAAAGCATTTTTAAACTTCAGCTGAATTCCGTGAACAATGGGAGAGTTCTCCAGACATTTTTACACTTCAACGGTATTCCGAGAACAGTGGAAGAGTTCCAAAGCATTTTGAAACTTCAGCTGAGCACTGAGAACAATCGGAGAGTTATACAGACTTATTTAAAAAAAACAATAACATTCCGAGAACAATGGGAGAGTTCCAAAGCATTTTTAAACTTCAGCAGAATACCGAGAACAATGCGAGAGTACTACATACATATTTAAAAAAACAATAACATTCCGAGAACAATCGGAGAGTTCCATAGCATTTTTAAACTATAGCAGAATTTCGAGAACAATGGGAGAGTTCTACAAACTATTTTTAAACTTTAGCAGAATTCTGAGAACAATGGAAGATTTCTAAAGCATTATTAAACTTCAGCAGAATTCCGAGAACAATGGAAGAGTTCCAAAGCATTTTAAAATTACAGCAGAATTCCGAGAACAATGGAAGAGTTCCAAAGCATTTTTAAAGTTCAGCAGAATTCCGAGAACAATGGGAGAGTTCCAAAGCATTTTTAAACATTAGCAGAAATCCGAGAACCATGCAAGAGTTCCAAAGCATTTTTAAACTTCAGCAGAATTCCGAGAACATTGGAAGAGTTCCAAAGCATTTTAAACTTCAGCAGAATTCCGAGAACAATGGTAGAGTTCCAAAGCAATTTTAACCTTCAGCAGAATTCCGAGAACAATGGAAGAGTTCCAAAGTATTTTTAACCTTCAGCTGAATTACGAGAACAATGGGAGAGTTCTACATACTTATTTAAAAAAACAATAACATTCCGAGAACAATAGGAGACGTCCAAAGCATTTTTAAACTTCAGTGAAAGTAAAAAAAAATGGGCGAGTTCTACAGACTGATTTTAAAAAACAATAACATTTTGAGAACAATGGGAGAGTTCCAAAGCATTTTTAAACTTCAGCAGAACTCTGACAACAATGTGAGAGTTCTAAAGACTTATTTAAAAAAAACAATAACATTCCGAGAAAAATAGGAGAGTTCCAATGCATTTTTAAACTTCAGCAGAAATCCGAGAACAAGGGAAGAGTTCCAAACCATTTTTAAACTTCAGCAGAATTCCGAGAACAATGGGACAGTTCTACAGACATTTTTAAACTTCAGCGGAATTCCGAGAACAATGGAAGAGTTTCAAAGCATTTTTAAACTTCAGATGAATACTGAGAACAATGGGAGAGAACTACAGACATATTTAAAAAAACAATAACATTCCGAGAACAATATGAGAGTTCCAAAGCATATTAAAACTTAAGCAGAATCCCGAGAACAATGGGAGAGAACTACAGACATATATAAAAAAACAATTACATTTCGAGAGTAAAGGGAGAGTTCCAGAGCATTTTTAAACTTCTGCAGAATTCCGAGAACAATGGAAGAGTTCCAAAGCATTTTTAAATTTCCGAAGATTTCCGAGAACAATGGAAGAGTTCCAAAGCATTTTTAAACTTCAACAGAATTCCGAGAACAATGGAAGAGTTCCAAATCATTTTTTAACTTCAGCAGAATTCCGAGAACAATGGGAGAGTTCTACAGACTTATTTAAAAAATAATAACATTCCGAGAACAATAGGAGAGTTCCAAAGCATTTTTAAACTTCAGTGAAAGTAAAAAAAAATGGGAGAGCTCTACAGACTGATTTTAAAAAACAATAACATTCCGAGAACAATGGGAGAGTTCCAAAGCATTTTTAAACTTCAGCAGAACTCTGACAACAATGGGAGAGTTCTAAAGACTTATTTAAAAAAAATAATAACATTCCAAGAAAAATAGGAGAGTTCCAATGCATTTTTAAACTTCAGCAGAAATCCGAGAACAAGGGAAGAGTTCCAAAGCATTTTTAAACTTCAGTAGAATTCTGAAAACAATGGGACAGTTCTACAGACATTTTTAAAGTTCAGCAGAATTCCGAGAACAATGGAAGAGTTCCAAAGCATTTTTAAACTTCAGTAGAATTCCGAGAACAATGGGAGAGTTCAACAGACATTTTTAAATTTCGGCAGAATACCGAGAACAATGGCAGAGTTCCAAAGCATTTTTAAAATTCAGCAGAATTCCGAGAACAATGGGAGAGTTTTACAGACTTATTTAAAAAAAACAATAACATTCCAAGAACAATGGGAGAGGTCCAAAGCATTTTTAAACTTCAGCAGATTTCCGAGAACAATGGAAGAGTTCCAAAGCATTTTTAAAGTTCAGCAGAATTCCGAGAACAATGGGAGGGTTCCAAAGAATTTCTAAACTTCAGCAGAGTTCCGAGAACAATGGAAGAGTTCCAAAGCATTTTTAAACTTCAGCAGAATTCTGAGAACAATGGAAGAGTTCCAAAGCATTTTTAAACTTCAGCAGAATTCCGAAAAGTATGGGAGAATTCAACAGACTGATTTTAAAAAACAATAACATTCCGAGAACAATGGGAGATTTACAAAGCATTTTTAAACTTCAGCAGAATTCCATGAAGAAGGGAAGCGTTCCAAATCATTTTAAAACTTCAGGAGAATTCTGAGAACAATGGGAGAGTTACAAAGCATTTTTAAACTTCAGCAGAATTCCGAGAACAATGGAAGAGTTCCAAAGTATTTTTAAACATCAGCAGAATTCCGAGAACAATGGGAGAGTTCTACAGACTGACTTAAAAAAACAATAACTTTCCAAGAACAATAGGAGAGATCAAAAGCAATTTTAAACTTCAGTAGGAGTCCAAAAACAATGGGAGAGTTCTACAGACTGATTTCATAAAACAATTACATTCCGAGAAAAATGGGAGAGTTCCAAAGCATTTTTAAACTTCAGCAGAATTCCGAGAACAAGGGAAGCGATACAAATCATTTTTAAACTTCAGCAGAATTTCGAGAACAATGGGAGAGTTCCACAGACATTTTTAAACTTCAGCGGAATTCCGAGAACAATGGAAGAGTTCCAAAGCATTTTTAAACTTCAGCTGAATACTGAGAACAATGGGAGAGTTCTACAGACTTATTTATAAAAAAAATAACATTCACAGAACAATGGGAGAGTTCCAAAGCATTTTTAAACTTCAGCAGAATACCGAGAACAATGCGAGAGTACTACATACATATTTAAAAAAACAATAACATTCCGAGAACAATCGGAGAGTTCCATAGCGTTTTTAAACTATAGCAGAATTTCGAGAACAATGGGAGAGTTCTACAAACTATTTTTAAACTTTAGCAGAATTCTGAGAACAATGGAAGATTTCTAAAGCATTATTAAACTTCAGCAGAATTCCGAGAACAATGGAAGAGTTCCAAAGCATTTTTAAATTACAGCAGAATTCCGAGAACAATGGAAGAGTTCCAAAGCATTTTTAAAGTTCAGCAGAATTCCGAGAACAATGGGAGAGTTCCAAAGCATTTTTAAACATTGGCAGAAATCCGAGAAGCATGCAAGAGTTCCAAAGCATTTTTAAACTTCAGCAGAATTCCGAGAACAATGGAAGAGTTCCAAAGCATTTTTAAACTTCAGCAGAATTCCGAGAACAATGGTAGAGTTCCAAAGCATTTTTAACCTTCAGCAGAATTCCGAGAACAATGGAAGAGTTCCAAAGTATTTTTAACCTTCAGCTGAATTCCGAGAACAATGGGAGAGTTCTACAAACTTATTTAAAAAAAAATAACATTCCGAGAACAATAGGAGAGGTCCAAAGCATTTTTAAACATCAGTGAAAGTAAAAAAAAATGGGAGAGTTCTACAGACTGATTTTAAAAAACAATAACATTCTGAGAACAATGGGAGAGTTCCAAAGCATTTTTAAACTTCAGCAGAACTCTGACAATAATGTGAGAGTTCTAAAGACTTATTTAAAAAAAAAATAACATTCCGAGAAAAATAGGAGAGTTCCAATGCATTTTTAAACTTCAGCAGAAATCCGAGAACAAGGGAAGAGTTCCAAAGCATTTTTAAACTTCAGCAGAATTCCGTGAACAATGGGACAGTTCTACAGACATTTTTAAACTTCAGCGGAATTCCGAGAACAATGGAAGAGTTTCATAGCATTTTTAAACTTCAGCTGAATACTGAGAACAATGGGAGAGAACTACAGACATATTTAAAAAAACAATAACATTCCGAGAACAATATGAGAGTTCCAAAGCATATTAAAACTTAAGCAGAATCCCGACAACAATGGGAGAGAACTACAGACATATATAAAAAAACAATTACATTTCGAGAGTAAAGGGAGAGTTCCAGAGCATTTTTAAACTTCTGCAGAATTCCGAGAACAATGGAAGAGTTCCAAAGCATTTTTAAATTTCCGAAGATTTCTGAGAACAATGGAAGAGTTCCAAAGCATTTTTAAACTTCAACAGAATTCCGAGAACAATGGAAGAGTTCCAAATAATTTTTTAACTTCAGCAGAATTCCGAGAACAATGTGAGAGTTCTACAGACTTATTTAAAAAATAATAACATTCCGAGAACAATAGGAGAGTTCCAAAGCATTTTTAAACTTCAGTGAAAGTAAAAAAAAATGGGAGAGTTCTACAGACTGATTTTAAAAAACAATAACATTCCGAGAACAATGGGAGAGTTCCAAAGCATTTTTAAACTTCAGCAGAACTCTGACAACAATGGGAGAGTTCTAAAGACTTATTTAAAAAAAATAATAACTTTCCAAGAAAAATAGGAGAGTTCCAATGCATTTTTAAACTTCAGCAGAAATCCGAGAACAAGGGAAGAGTTCCAAAGCATTTTTAAACTTCAGTAGAATTCTGAAAACAATGGGACAGTTCTACAGACATTTTTAAAGTTCAGCAGAATTCCGAGAACAATGGAAGAGTTTAAAAGCATTTTTAAACTTCAGCTGAATACTGAGAACAATGGGAGAGTTCTACAGACTTATTTAAAAAAACAATAACATTCCGAAAGAAATGGGAGAGTTCCAAAGCATTTTTAAACTTCATCAGAATTCTGAGAACAATGGGAGGGTTCCACAGACTTATTTAAAAAAAACAATAACATTCCGAGAAAAATGGTAGAGTTCCAAAGCATTTTTAAACTTTAGCAGAATTCTGAGAACAAGGGAAGTGTTCCAAAGCATTTTTAAACTTCAGCTGAATTCCGTGAACAATGGGAGAGTTCTCCAGACATTTTTACACTTCAACGGTATTCCGAGAACAGTGGAAGAGTTCCAAAGCATTTTGAAACTTCAGCTGAGCACTGAGAACAATCGGAGAGTTATACAGACTTATTTAAAAAAAACAATAACATTCCGAGAACAATGGGAGAGTTCCAAAGCATTTTTAAACTTCAGCAGAATACCGAGAACAATGCGAGAGTACTACATACATATTTAAAAAAACAATAACATTCCGAGAACAATCGGAGAGTTCCATAGCATTTTTAAACTATAGCAGAATTTCGAGAACAATGGGAGAGTTCTACAAACTATTTTTAAACTTTAGCAGAATTCTGAGAACAATGGAAGATTTCTAAAGCATTATTAAACTTCAGCAGAATTCCGAGAACAATGGAAGAGTTCCAAAGCATTTTAAAATTACAGCAGAATTCCGAGAACAATGGAAGAGTTCCAAAGCATTTTTAAAGTTCAGCAGAATTCCGAGAACAATGGGAGAGTTCCAAAGCATTTTTAAACATTAGCAGAAATCCGAGAACCATGCAAGAGTTCCAAAGCATTTTTAAACTTCAGCAGAATTCCGAGAACATTGGAAGAGTTCCAAAGCATTTTAAACTTCAGCAGAATTCCGAGAACAATGGTAGAGTTCCAAAGCAATTTTAACCTTCAGCAGAATTCCGAGAACAATGGAAGAGTTCCAAAGTATTTTTAACCTTCAGCTGAATTACGAGAACAATGGGAGAGTTCTACATACTTATTTAAAAAAACAATAACATTCCGAGAACAATAGGAGACGTCCAAAGCATTTTTAAACTTCAGTGAAAGTAAAAAAAAATGGGCGAGTTCTACAGACTGATTTTAAAAAACAATAACATTTTGAGAACAATGGGAGAGTTCCAAAGCATTTTTAAACTTCAGCAGAACTCTGACAACAATGTGAGAGTTCTAAAGACTTATTTAAAAAAAACAATAACATTCCGAGAAAAATAGGAGAGTTCCAATGCATTTTTAAACTTCAGCAGAAATCCGAGAACAAGGGAAGAGTTCCAAACCATTTTTAAACTTCAGCAGAATTCCGAGAACAATGGGACAGTTCTACAGACATTTTTAAACTTCAGCGGAATTCCGAGAACAATGGAAGAGTTTCAAAGCATTTTTAAACTTCAGATGAATACTGAGAACAATGGGAGAGAACTACAGACATATTTAAAAAAACAATAACATTCCGAGAACAATATGAGAGTTCCAAAGCTTATTAAAACTTCAGCAGAATCCCGAGAACAATGGGAGAGAACTACAGACATATATAAAAAAACAATTACATTTCGAGAGTAAAGTGAGAGTTCCAGAGCATTTTTAAACTTCAGCAGAATTCCGAGAACAATGGAAGAGTTCCAAAGCATTTTTAAATTTCCACAGAATTCCGAGAACAATGGAAGAGTTCCAAAGCATTTTTAAACTTCAGCAGAATTCCGGTTACAATGGAAGAGTTCCAAAGCATTTTTTAACTTCAGCAGAATTCCGAGAACAATGGAAGAGTTCCAAAGCATTTTTAAACTTCAAAAGAAATCCGATAACAATGGGAGAGTTCTACAGACTTATTTAAAAATACAATATCATTCCGAGAACAATAGGAGAGTTCCAAATCATTTTTAAACTTCAGTAGAAGTCCAAAAACAATGGGAGAGATCTACAGACTTATTTAAAAAAGAATAACATTCCAAGAACAATGGAAGAGTTCCAAAGCATTTTTAAACTTCAGCAGATTACCGAGAAAAATGGAAGAGTTCCAAAGCATTTTTAAACTTCAGCTGAATTCCGAGAACAAGGGAAGCATTCCAAAGCATTTTTAAACATCAGCACAATTCTGAGAACAATGTCAGAGTTCTACAGACATTTTTAAACTTCAGCCGAATTCCGAGAACAATGGAAGAGTTCCAATGCATTTTTAATCTTCAGCAGAGATCCGAGTACCATGGAAGAGTTCCAAAGCATTTTTAAACTTCAGCAGAATTCTGAGAACAATGGAAGAGTTCCAAAGCATTTTTAAACTTCAGCAGAATTCTGAGAACAATGGGAGAGTTCTACACACAATTTTAAACTTCAGCAGATTTCCGAGAACAATGAAAGAGTTCCAAAGCATTTTTAAACTTCAGCAGAATTCCGAGAACAAAGGGAGAGTTTTACAGACTTATTTAAAAAAACCAATAATATTCCGAGAACAATGGGAGAGGTCCAAAGTATTTTTAAACTTCAGCAGAATTCCAAGAACAATGGGAGCGTTCTACAGACTTATTTAAAAAAAACAATAACATTCCGAGAACAATAGGAGAGTTCCAAAGCATTTTTAAAATTCAGTAGTAGTCCAAAAACAATGGGAGAGTTCTACAGACTGATTTAAAAAAACAATAACCTTCCGAAGACAATGGGAGAGTTCCAAAGCATTCTTAAACTTCAGCAGAATTCCGAGAACAATGGGAGCCTTCTACAGACTTATTTAAAAAAAAACAATAACATTCCGAGCACAATAGGAGAGTTCCAAAGCATTTTTAAACTTCAGTAGAATTCCGAGAACAATGGGAGAGTTGAACAGACATTTTTAAATTTCAGCAGTATACCGAGAACAATGGAAGAGTTCCAAAGCATTTTAAACTTCAGCAGAATTCCTAGAAAAATGGGAGAGTTTTACAGACTTATTTAAAAACAAACAATAACATTCCAAGAACAATGGGAGAGGTCCAAAGCATTTTTAAACTTCAGCAGATTTCCGAGAACAATGGAAGAGTTCCAAAGCATTTGTAAACTTCAGCAGAATTTCGAGAACAATGGAAGAGTTCCAGAGCATTTTTAAACTTCAGCAGAATTCCGAGAACAATGGAAGAGTTCCAAAGCATTTTTAAATTTCTACAGAATTCCGAGAACAATGGAAGAGTTCCAAAGCATTTTTAAACTTCAGCAGAATTCCGAGAACAATGGAAGAGTTCCAAAGCATTTTTAAACTTCAGCAGAATTCCGGTTACAATGGAAGAGTTCCAAAGCATTTTTTTACTTCAGCAGAATTCCTAGAACAATGGAAGAGTTCCAAAGCATTTTTAAACTTCAACAGAAATCCGATAACAATGGGAGATTTCTACAGACTTATTTAAAAAAACAATATCATTCCGAGAACAATAGGAGAGTTCCAAATCATTTTTAAACTTCAGTAGAAGTCCAAAAACAATGGGAAAGTTCTACAGACTTATTTAAAAAAGAATAACATTCCAAGAACAATGGGAGAGTTTCAAAGCATTTTTAAACGTCAGCAGATTACCGAGAAAAATGGAAGAGTTCCAAAGCATTTTTAAACTTCAACTGAATTCCAAGAACAAGGGAAGCATTTTAAAGCATTTTTAAAAATCAGCACAATTCTGAGAACAATGTGAGAGTTCTACAGACATTTTTAAACGTCAGCCGAATTCAAAGAACAATGGAAGAGTTGCAATGCATTTTTAAACTTCAGCAGAATTCCGAGAACCATGGAAGAGTTCCAAAGCATTTTTAAACTTCAGCAGAATTCCGAGAACAATGGAAGAGTTCCAAAGCATTTTTAAACTTCAGCAGAATTCTGAGAACAATGGAAGAGTTCCAAAGCATTTTTAAACTTCAGTAGAATTCCAAAAACAATGGGAGAATTCTACAGACTCATTTAAAAAAACAATAACATTCCGAGAACAATGGGAGAGTTCCAAAGCATTTTTAAACTACAGCAGAATTCCAAGAAGAAGGGAAGCATTCCAAAGCATTTATAAACTTAAGCAGAATTCCGAGAACAATGAAGGAGTTACAAAGCATTTTTAAACTTCAGTAGAATTCCGAGAACAAAGGGAGAGTTTTACAGACTTATATAAAAAAAAACAATAACATTCCGAGAACAATGGGAGAGGTCCAAAGCATTTTTAAACTTCAGCAGAATTCCGAGAACAATGGAAGAGTTCCAACGCATATTTAAACTTCAGCAGAATTCCGAGAACAATGGAAGAGTTCCAAAGCATTTTTAAACTTCAGCAGAATTCCGAGAACAATGGGAGAGTTCCAAAGCATTTTTAAACTTCAGCAGAATTCTGAGAACAATTGAAGAGTTCCAAAGCATTTTTAAACTTCAGTAGAATTCCAAAAACAATGGGAGAATTCTACAGACTCATTTAAAAAAACAATAACATTCCGAGAACAATGGGAGAGGTCCAAATCATTTTTAAACTTCAGCAGAATTCCGAGAACAATGGAAGAGTTCCAAAGCATATTTAAACTTCAGCAGAATTCCGAGAACAATGGGAGAGTTCCAAAGCATTTTTAAACTTCAGCAGAATTCTGAGAACAATGGAAGAGTTCCAAAGCATTTTTAAACTTCAGTAGAATTCCAAAAACAATGGGAGAATTCTACAGACTCATTTAAAAAAACAATAACATTCCGAGAACAATGGGAGAGGTCCAAATCATTTTTAAACTTCAGCAGAATTCCGAGAACAATGGAAGAGTTCCAAAGCATATTTAAACTTCAGCAGAATTCCGAGAACAATGGAAGAGTTCCAAAGCATTTTTAAACTTCAGCAGAATTCCGAGAACAATGGGAGAGTTCCAAAGCATTTTTAAACTTCAGCAGAATTCTGAGAACAATGGAAGAGTTCCAAAGCATTTTTAAACTTCAGTAGAATTCCAAAAACAATGGGAGAATTCTACAGACTCATTTAAAAAAACAATAACATTCCGAGAACAATGGGAGAGTTCCAAAGCATTTTTAAACTACAGCAGAATTCCAAGAAGAAGGGAAGCATTCCAAAGCATTTTTAAACTTCAGCAGAATTCCGAGAACAATGGAAGAGTTCTACACACAATTTTAAACTTCAGCAGAATTCTGAGAACAATGAAAGAGTTCCAAAGCATTTTTAAACTTCAGGAGAAGTCAAAAAGCAATGGGAGAGTTCTACAGACTGATTTAAAAAAACAATAACATTCCAAAAACAATGGGAGAGTTCCAAAGCATTTATAAACTTCATCAGAATTCCGAGAACAATGGGAGGGTTCTACAGACTTATTTAAAAAAAACAATAACATTCCGAGAAAAATGGGAGAGTTCCAAAGCATTTTTAAACTTCTGCAGAATACCGAGAACAATGCGAGAGTACTACAGACATATTTCAAAAAGCAATAACATTCCGAGAACAATGGGAGAATTCCAAAGCATTTTCAAACTTCAGCAGAATACAGAGAACAATGCGAGAGTACTACAGACATATTTCAAAAAGCAATAACATTCCGAGAACAATGGGAGAATTCCAAAGTATTTTTAAACTTCAGCAAAATTCCGAGAACAATGGAAAAGTTCCAAAGCATTTTTAAATTGCCGGAGAATTCCGAGAACAATGGAAAAGTTCCAAATTATTTTTAATCTTCAGCAGAATTCCGAGAACTATGAAAGAGTTCCAAAGCATTTTTAAACTTCAGCAGAATTCCGAGAACAATGAAAGAGTTCCAAAGCATTTCTAAACTTCAGCAGAATTCCGAGAACAAAGGGAGAGTTTTACAGACTTATATAAAAAAAACAATAACATTCCGAGAACAATGGGAGAGGTCCATAGCATTTTTAAACTTCAGTAGAATTCCAAAAACAATGGGAGAATTCTACAGACTCATTTAAAAAAACAATAACATTCCGAGAACAATGGGAGAGTTCCAAAGCATTTTTAAACTACAGCAGAATTCCGAGAACAATGGGAGAGTTCCAAAGCATTTTTAAACTTAAGCAGAATTCCAAGAACAAAGGGAGCGTTCTACAGACTTATTTAAAAAAACAATAACATTCCGAGAACAATAGGAGAGTTCCAAAGCATTTTTAAAATTCAGTAGTAGTCCAAAAACAATGGGAGAGTTCTACAGACTGATTTAAAAAATCAATAACATTCCGAAGACAATGGGAGAGTTCCAAAGCATTCTTAAACTTCAGCAGAATTCCGAGAACAATGGGAGCCTTCTACAGACTTATTTAAAAAAAACAATAACATTCCGAGCACAATAGGAGAGTTCCAAAGCATTTTTAAACTTCAGTCGAATTCCGAAAACAATGGGAGAGTTTTACAGACTTATTTAAAAACAAACAATAGCATTCCAAGAACAATGGGAGAGGTCCAAAGCATTTTTAAACTTCAGCAGATTTCCGAGAACAATGGAAGAGTTCCAAAGCATTTTTAAACTTCAGCAGAATTTCGAGAACAATGGAAGAGGTCCAAAGCATTTTTAAACTTCAGCAGAATTCCGAGAACAATGGAAGACTTCCAAAGCATTTTTAAATTTCCACAGAATTCCGAGAACAATGGAAGAGTTCCAAAGCATTTTTAAACTTCAGCAGAATTCCGAGAACAATGGAAGAGTTCCAAAGCATTTTTAAACTTCAGCAGAATTCCGGTTACAATGGAAGAGTTCCAAAGCATTTTTTAACTTCAGCAGAATTCCGAGAACAATGGAAGAGTTCCAAAGCATTTTTAAACTTCAACAGAAATCCGATAACAATGGCAGATTTCTACAGACTTATTTAAAAAAAACAATATCATTCCGAGAACAATAGGAGAGTTACAAATCATTTTTAAACTTCAGTAGAAGTCCAAAAACAATGGGAGAGTTCTACAGACTTATTTAAAAATGAATAACATTCCAAGAACAATGGAAGAGTTCCAAAGCATTTTAAACTTCAGCAGAATTCCGAGAAAAATGGAAGAGTTCCAAAGCATTTTTAAACTTCAGCAGAATTCCGGTTACAATGGAAGAGTTCCAAAGCATTTTTTAACTTCAGCAGAATTCCGAGAACAATGGAAGAGTTCCAAAGCATTTTTAAACTTCAACAGAAATCCGATAACTATGGGAGATTTCTACAGACTTATTTAAAAAAACAATATCATTCCGAGAACAATAGGAGAGTTACAAATCATTTTTAAACTTCAGTAGAAGTCCAAAAACAATGGGGGAGTTCTACAGACTTATTTAAAAAAGAATAACATTCCAAGAACAATGGAAGAGTTCCAAAGCATTTTTAAACTTCAGTAGAATTCCAAAAACAATGGGAGAATTCTACAGACTCATTTAAAAAAACAATAACATTCCGAGAACAATGGAAGAGTTCCAAAGCATTTTTAAACTACAGCAGAATTCTAAGAAGAAGGGAAGCATTCCAAAGCATTTTTAAACTTCAGCAGAATTCTGAGAACAATGAAAGAGTTCCAAAGCATTTTTAAACTTCAGCAGAATTCCGAGAACAAAGGGAGAGTTTTACAGACTTATATAAAAAAAAACAATAACATTCCGAGAACAATGGGAGAGGTCCAAAGAATTTTTAAACTTCAGCAGAATTCCGAGAACAATGGAAGAGTTCCAAAGCATATTTAAACTTCAGCAGAATTCCGAGAACAATGGAAGAGTTCCAAAGCATTTTTAAACTTCAGCAGAATTCCGAGAACAATGGGAGAGTTCCAAAGCATTTTTAAACTTCAGCAGAATTCCGAGAACAATAGAAGAGTTCTACACACAATTTTAAACTTCAGCAGAATTCCGAGAACAATGAAAGAGTTCCAAAGCATTTTTAAACTTCAGCAGAATTCCGAGAACAAAGGGAGAGTTTTACAGACTTATTTAAAAAAAAAAACAATAACATTCCGAAGACAATGGGAGAGTTCCAAAGCATTCTTAAACTTCAGCAGAATTCCGAGAACAATGGGAGCCTTCTACAGACTTATTTAAAAAAAACAATAACATTCCGAGCACAATAGGAGAGTTCCAAAGCATTTTTAAACTTCAGTCGAATTCCGAGAACAATGGGAGAGTTGAACAGACATTTTTAAATTTCAGCAGAATACCCAGAACAATGGAAGTGTTCCAATGCATTTTAAACTTCAGCAGAATTCCGAGAAAAATGGGAGAGTTTTACAGACTTATTTAAAAACAAACAATAACATTCCAAGAACAATGGGAGAGGTCCAAAGCATTTTTAAACTTCAGCAGATTTCCGAGAACAATGGAAGAGTTCCAAAGCATTTTTAAACTTCAGCAGAATTTCGAGAACAATGTAAGAGCTCCAAAGCATTTTTAAACTTCAGCAGAATTCCGAGAACAATGGAAGAGTTCCAAAGCATTTTTAAATTTCCACAGAATTCCGAGAACAATGGAAGAGTTCCAAAGCATTTTTAAACTTCAGCAGAATTACGAGAACAATGGAAGAGTTCCAAAGCATTTTTAAACTTCAGCAGAATTCCGGTTACAATGGAAGAGTTCCAAAGCATTTTTACACTTCAGCAGATTTGCGAGAACAATGGAAGAGTTCCAAAGCATTTTTAAACTTCAGCAGAATTTCGAGAACAATGGAAGAGTTCCAAAGCATTTTTAAACTTCAGCAGAATTCTGAGAACAATGAAAGAGTTCCAAAGCATTTTTAAACTTCAGCAGAATTCCGAGAACAAAGGGAGAGTTTTACAGACTTATATAAAAAAAAACAATAACATTCCGAGAACAATGGGAGAGGTCCAAAGCATTTTTAAACTTCAGCAGAATTCCGAGAACAATGGAAGAGTTCCAAAGAATATTTAAACTTCAGCAGAATTCCGAGAACAATGGAAGAGTTCCAAAGCATTTTTAAACTTCAGCAGAATTCCGAGAACAATGGGAGCGTTCCAAAGCATTTTTAAACTTCAGCAGAATTCTGAGAACAATTGAAGAGTTCCAAAGCATTTTTAAACATCAGTAGAATTCCAAAAACAATGGGAGAATTCTACAGACTCATTTAAAAAAACAATAACATTCCGAGAACAATGGGAGAGGTCCAAAGCATTTTTAAACTTCAGCAGAATTCCGAGAACAATGGAAGAGTTCCAAAGCATATTTAAACTTCAGCAGAATTTCGAGAACAATGGAAGAGTTCCAAAGCATTTTTAAACTTCAGCAGAATTCCGAGAACAATGGGAGAGTTCCAAAGCATTTTTAAACTTCAGCAGAATTCTGAGAACAATGGAAGAGTTCCAAAGCATTTTTAAACTTGAGTAGAATTCCAAAAACAATGGGAGAATTCTACAGACTCATTTAAAAAAACAATAACATTCCGAGAACAATGGGAGAGTTCCAAAGCATTTTTAAACTACAGCAGAATTCCAAGAAGAAGGGAAGCATTCCAAAGCATTTTTAAACTTCAACAGAAATCCGATAACAATGGGAGATTTCTACAGACTTATTTAAAAAAACAATATCATTCCGAGAACAATAGGAGAGTTACAAATCATTTTTAAACTTCAGAAGTCCAAAAACAATGGGAGAGTTCTACAGACTTATTTAAAAAAGAATAACATTCCAAGAACAATGGAAGAGTTCCAAAGCATTTTTAAACTTCAGTAGAATTCCAAAAACAATGGGAGAATTCTACAGACTCATTTAAAAAAACAATAACATTCCGAGAACAATGGGAGAGTTCCAAAGCATTTTTAAACTACAGCAGAATTCCAAGAAGAAGGGAAGCATTCCAAAGCATTTTTAAACTTCAGCAGAATTCCGAGAACAATGAAAGAGTTCCAAAGCATTTTTAAACTTTAG
The DNA here is from genome assembly GCF_046119375.1 of Phyllobates terribilis. Classification (NCBI taxonomy): domain Eukaryota; kingdom Metazoa; phylum Chordata; class Amphibia; order Anura; family Dendrobatidae; genus Phyllobates; species Phyllobates terribilis. The sequence goes on from NW_027362764.1 coordinate 610,998,041, forward strand.
CAGAATTCCGAGAACAAAGGGAGAGTTTTACAGACTTATATAAAAAAAAAATAACAATCCGAGAACAATGGGAGAGGTCCAAAGCATTTTTAAACTTCAGCAGAATTCCGAGAACAATGGAAGAGTTCCAAAGCATATTTAAACTTCAGCAGAATTTCGAGAACAATGGAAGAGTTCCAAAGCATTTTTAAACTTCAGCAGAATTCCGAGAACAATGGGAGAGTTCCAAAGCATTTTTAAACTTCAGCAGAATTCTGAGAACAATGGAAGAGTTCCAAAGCATTTTTAAATTTTAGTAGAATTCCAAAAACAATGGGAGAATTCTACAGACTCATTTAAAAAAACAATAACATTCCGAGAACAATGGGAGAGTTCCAAAGCATTTTTAAACTTCAGCAGAATTCCAAGAAGAAGGGAAGCATTCCAAAGCATTTTTAAACTTCAGCAGAATTCCGAGAACAATAGAAGAGTTCTACACACAATTTTAAACTTCAGCAGAATTCCGAGAACAATGAAGGAGTTCCAAAGCATTTTTAAACTTCAGCAGAATTCCGAGAACAAAGGGAGAGTTTTACAGACTTATTTAAAAAAAAAACTATAACATTCCGAAGACAATGGGAGAGTTCCAAAGCATTCTTAAACTTCAGCAGAATTCTGAGAACAATGGGAGCCTTCTACAGACTTATTTAAAAAAAAACAATAACATTCCGAGCAAAATAGGAGAGTTCCAAAGCATTTTTAAACTTCAGGAGAAGTCCAAAAGCAATGGGAGAGTTCTACAGACTGATTTAAAAAAACAATAACATTCCGAAAACAATGGTAGAGTTCCAAAGCATTTTTAAACTTCATCAGAATTCCGAGAACAACGGGAGGGTTCTACAGACTTATTTAAAAAAAACAACAACATTCCGAGAAAAATGGGAGAGTTCCAAAGCATTTTTAAACTTCTGCAGAATTCCTTGAACAAGGGAAGTGTTCCAAAGCATTTTTAAACTTCAGCAGAATACAGAGAACAATGCGAGAGTACTACAGACATATTTCAAAAAACAATAACATTCCGAAAACAATGGGAGAATTCCAAAGCATTGTTAAACTTCAGCAAAATTCCGAGAACAATGGAAAAGTTCCAAAGCATTTTTAAATTTCCGGAGAATTCCGAGAACAATTGAAAAGTTCCAAATTATTTTTAATCTTCAGCAGAATTCCGAGAACTATGGAAGAGTTCCAAAGGATTTTTAAACTTCAGCAGAATTCCGAGAACAATGAAAGAGTTCCAAAGCATTTCTAAACTTCAGCAGAATTCCGAGAACAAAGGGAGAGTTTTACAGACTTATATAAAAAAAAACAATAACATTCCGAGAACAATGGGAGAGGTCCATAGCATTTTTAAACTTCAGTAGAATTCCAAAAACAATGGGAGAATTCTACAGACTCATTTAAAAAAACAATAACATTCCGAGAACAATGGGAGAGTTCCAAAGCATTTTTAAACTACAGCAGAATTCCAAGAAGAAGGGAAGCATTCCAAAGCATTTTTAAACTTCAGCAGAAATCCGAGAACAATGGGAGAGTTCTACACACAATTTTAAACTTCAGCAGATTTCCGAGAACAATGAAAGAGTTCCAAAGCATTTTTAAACTTCAGCAGAATTCCGAGAACAAAGGGAGAGTTTTACAGACTTATTTAAAAAAAAACAATAACATTCCGAGAACAATGGGAGAGGTCCAAAGCATTTTTAAACTTCAGCAGAATTCCGAGAACAATGGAAGAGTTCCAAAGCATATTTAAACTTCAGCAGAATTCCGAGAACAATGGAAGAGTTCCAAAGCATTTTTAAACTTCAGCAGAATTCCGAGAACAATGGGAGAGTTCCAAATTATTTTTAAACTTCAGCAGAATTCCAAGAACAATGGGAGCGTTCTACAGACTTATTTAAAAAAAACAATAACATTCCGAGAACAATAGGAGAGTTCCAAAGCATTTTTAAACTTCAGTAGAATTCCGAGAACAATGGGAGAGTTGAACAGACATTTTTAAATTTCAGCAGAATACCGAGAACAATGGAAGAGTTCCAAAGCATTTTAAACTTCAGCAGAATTCCGAGAAAAATGGGAGAGTTTTACAGACTTATTTAAAAACAAACAATAACATTCCAAGAACAATGGGAGAGGTCCAATGCATTTTTAAACTTCAGCAGATTTACGAGAACAATGGAAGTGTTCCAAAGCATTTTTAAACTTCAGCAGAATTTCGAGAACAATGGAAGAGTTCCAAAGCATTTTTAAACTTCAGCAGAATTCCGAGAACAATGGAAGAGTTCCAAAGCATTTTTAAATTTCCACAGAATTCCGAGAACAATGGAAGAGTTCCAAAGCATTTTTAAACTTCAGCAGAATTCCGAGAACAATGGAAGAGTTCCAAAGCATTTTTAAACTTCAGCAGAATTCCGGTTACAATGGAAGAGTTCCAAAGCATTTTGTAACTTCAGCAGAATTCCGAGAACAATGGAAGAGTTCCAAAGCATTTTTAAACTTCAACAGAAATCCGAGAACAATGGGAGATTTCTACAGACTTATTTAATAAAACAATATCATTCCGAGAACAATAGGAGAGTTCCAAATCATTTTTAAACTTCAGTAGAAGTCCAAAAACAATGGGAGAGTTCTACAGACTTATTTAAAAAAGAATAACATTCCAAGAACAATGGAAGAGTTCCAAAGCATTTTTAAACTTCAACTGAATTCCGAGAACAAGGGAAGAATTTTAAAGCATTTTTAAAAATCAGCACGATTCTGAGAACAATGTGAGAGTTCTACAGACATTTTTAAACTTCAGCCGAATTCAGAGAACAAAGGAAGAGTTCCAATGCATTTTTAAACTTCAGCAGAATTCCGAGAACCATGGAAGAGTTTCAAAGCATTTTTAAACTTCAGCAGAATTCCGAGAACAATGGAAGAGTTCCAAAGCATTTTTAAACTTCAGCAGAATTCTGAGAACAATGGAAGAGTTCCAAAGCATTTTTAAACTTCAGTAGAATTCCAAAAACAATGGGAGAATTCTACAGACTCATTTAAAAAAACAATAACATTCCGAGAACAATGGGAGAGTTCCAAAGCAGTTTTATACTACAGCAGAATTCCAAGAAGAAGGAAAGCATTCCAAAGCATTTTTAAACTTCAGCAGAATTCCGAGAACAATGAAAGAGTTCCAAAGCATTTTTAAACTTCAGCAGAATTCCAAGAACAAAGGGAGAGTTTTACAGACTTATATAAAAAAAAACAATAACATTCCGAAGACAATGGGAGAGTTCCAAAGCATTTTTAAACTTCAGCCGAATTCCGAGAACAATGGAAGATTTCCAAAGCATATTTAAACTTCAGCAGAATTCCGAGAACAATGGAAGAGTTCCAAAGCATTTTTAAACTTCAGCAGAATTCCGAGAACAATGGGAGAGTTCTAAAGCATTTTTAAACTTCAGCAGAATTCTGAGAACAATTGAAGAGTTCCAAAGCATTTTTAAACTTCAGTAGAATTCCAAAAACAATGGGAGAATTCTACAGACTCATTTAAAAAAACAATAACATTCCGAGAACAATGGGAGAGGTCCAAAGAATTTTTAAACTTCAGCAGAATTCCGAGAACAATGGAAGATTTCCAAAGCATATTTAAACTTCAGCAGAATTCCGAGAACAATGGAAGAGTTCCAAAGCATTTTTAAACTTCAGCAGAATTCCGAGAACAATGGGAGAGTTCCAAAGCATTTTTAAACTTCAGCAGAATTCTGAGAACAATTGAAGAGTTCCAAAGCATTTTTAAACTTCAGTAGAATTCCAAAAACAATGGTTGAATTCTACAGACTCATTTAAAAAAACAATAACATTCCGAGAACAATGGGAGAGGTCCAAAGCATTTTTAAACTTCAGCAGAATTCCGAGAACAATGGAAGAGTTCCAAGGCATATTTAAACTTCAGCAGAATTCCAAGAACAATGGAAGGGTTCCAAAGCATTTTTAACTTCAGCAGAATTCCGAGAACAATGGGAGAGTTCCAAAGCATTTTTAAACTTCAGCAGAATTCTGAGAACAATGGAAGAGTTCCAAAGCATTTTTAAACTTCAGTAGAATTCCAAAAACAATGGGAGAATTCTACAGACTCATTTAAAAAAACAATAACATTCCGAGAACAATGGGAGAGTTCCAAAGCATTTTTAAACTACAGCAGAATTCCAAGAAGAAGGGAAGCATTCCAAAGCATTTTTAAACTTCAGCAGAAATCCGAGAACAATGGGAGAGTTCTACACACAATTTTAAACTTCAGCAGATTTCCGAGGACAATGAAAGAATTCCAAAGCATTTTTAAACTTCAGCAGAATTCCGAGAACAAAGGGAGAGTTTTACAGACTTATTTAAAAAAAAACAATAACATTCCGAGAACAATGGGAGAGTTCCAAAGCATTTTTAAACTTCAGTAGAATTCCGAGAACAATAGGAGAGTTGAACAGACATTTTTAAATTTCAGCAGAATACCGAGAACAATGGAAGAGTTCCAAAGCATTTTAAACTTCAGCAGAATTCCGAGAAAAATGGGAGAGTTTTACAGACTTATTTAAAAACAAACAATAACATTCCAAGAACAATGGGAGAGGTAAAATGCATTTTTAAACTTCAGCAGAATTACGAGAACAATGGAAGAGTTCCAAAGCATTTTTAAACTTCAGCAGAATTTCGAGAACAATGGAAGAGTTCCAAAGCATTTTTAAATTTCCACAGAATTCCGAGAACAATGGAAGAGTTCCAAAGCATTTTTAAACTTCAGCAGAATTCCGAGAACAATGAAAGAGTTAAAAAGCATTTTTAAACTTCAGCAGAATTCCGGTTACAATGGAAGAGTTCCAAAGCATTTTTTAACTTCAGCAGAATTCCGAGAACAATGGAAGAGTTCCAAAGCATTTTTAAACTTCAACAGAAATCCGATAACAATGGGAGATTTCTACAGACTTATTTAAAAAAACAATATCATTCCGAGAACAATAGGAGAGTTCCAAATCATTTTTAAACTTCAGTAGAAGTCCAAAAACAATGGGAGAGTTCTACAGACTTATTTAAAAAAGAATAACATTCCAAGAACAATGGAAGAGTTCCAAAGCATTTTTAAACTTCAACTGAATTCCGAGAACAAGGGAAGCATTTTAAAGCATTTTTAAAAATCAGCACAATTCTGAGAACAATGTGAGAGTTCTACAGACATTTTTAAACTTCAGCCGAATTCAGAGAACAATGAAAGAGTTCCAAAGCATTTTTAAACTTCAGCAGAATTCCAAGAACAAAGGGAGAGTTTTACAGACTTATATAAAAAAAAACAATAACATTCCGAGAACAATGGGAGAGGTCCAAAGCATTTTTAAACTTCAGCAGAATTCCGAGAACAATGGAAGAGTTCCAAAGCATATTTAAACTTCAGCAGAATTCCGAGAACAATTGAAGAGTTCCAAAGCATTTTTAAACTTCAGTAGAATTCCAAAAACAATGGGAGAATTCTACAGACTCATTTAAAAAAACAATAACATTCCGAGAACAATGGGAGAGGTCCAATGCATTTTTAAACTTCATCAGAATTACGAGAACAATAGAAGAGTTCCAAAGCATTTTTAAACTTCAGCAGAATTTCGAGAACAATGGAAGAGTTCCAAAGCATTTTTAAACTTCAGCAGAATTCCGAGAACAATGGAAGAGTTCCAAAGCATTTTTAAATTTCCACAGAATTCCGAGAACAATGGAAGAGTTCCAAAGCATTTTTAAACTTCAGCAGAATTCCGAGAACAATGAAAGTGTTCCGAAGCATTTTTAAACTTCAGCAGAATTCCGGTTACAATGGAAGAGTTCCAAAGCATTTTTTAACTTCAGCAGAATTCCGAGAACAATGGAAGAGTACCAAAGCATTTTTAAACTTCAACAGAAATCCGATAACAATGGGAGATTTCTACAGACTTATTTAAAAAAACAATATCATTCCGAGAACAATAGGAGAGTTCCAAATCATTTTTAAACTTCAGTAGAAGTCCAAAAACAATGGGAGAGTTCTACAGACTTATTTAAAAAAGAATAACATTCCAAGAACAATGGAAGAGTTCCAAAGCATTTTTAAACTTCAACTGAATTCCGAGAACAAGGGAAGCATTTTAAAGCATTTTTAAAAATCAGCACAATTCTGAGAACAATGTGAGAGTTCTACAGACATTTTTAAACTTCAGCCGAATTCAGAGAACAATGGAAGAGTTCCAATGCATTTTTAAACTTCAGCAGAATTCCGAGAAACATGGAAGAGTTTCAAAGCATTTTTAAACTTCAGCAGAATTCCGAGAACAATGGAAGTGTTCCAAAGCATTTTTAAACTTCAGCAGAATTCTGAGAACAATGGAACAGTTCCAAAGCATTTTTAAACTTCAGTAGAATTCCAAAAACAATGGGAGAATTCTACAGACTCATTTAAAAAAACAATAACATTCCGAGAACAATGGGAGAGTTCCAAAGCATTTCTAAACTTCAGCAGAATTCCGAGAACAAAGAGAGAGTTTTACAGACTTATATAAAAAAAAACAATAACATTCCGAGAACAATGGGAGAGGTCCAAAGCATTTTTAAACTTCAGCAGAATTCCGAGAACAATGGAAGAGTTCCAAAGCATATTTAAACTTCAGCAGAATTCCAAGAACAATGGAAGGGTTCCAAAGCATTTCTAACTTCAGCAGAATTCCGAGAACAATGGGAGAGTTCCAAAGCATTTTTAAACTTCAGCAGAATTCTGAGAACAATGGAAGAGTTCCAAAGCATTTTTAAACTTCAGTAAAATTCCAAAAACAATGGGAGAATTCTACAGACTCATTTAAAAAATCAATAACATTCCGAGAACAATGGGAGAGTTCCAAAGCATTTTTAAGCTACAGCAGAATTCCAAGAAGAAGGGAAGCATTCCAAAGCATTTTTAAACTTCAGCAGAAATCCGAGAACAATGGGAGAGTTCTACACACAATTTTAAACTTCAGCAGATTTCCGAGAACAATGAAAGAGTTCCAAAGCATTTTTAAACTTCAGCAGAATTCCGAGAACAAAGAGAGAGTTTTACAGACTTATTTAAAAAAAACAATAACATTCCGAGAACAATGGGAGAGGTCCAAAGCATTTTTAAACTTCAGCAGAATTCCGAGAACAATGGAAGAGTTCCAAAGCATATTTAAACTTCAGCAGAATTCCGAGAAAAATGGAAGAGTTCCAAAGCATTTTTAAACTTCAGCAGAATTCCGAGAACAATGGGAGAGTTCCAAAGTATTTTTAAACTTCAGCAGAATTAAAAGAACAATGGGAGCGTTCTACAAACTTATTTAAAAAAAACAAGAACATTCCGAGAACAATAGGAGAGTTCCAAAGCATTTTTAAAATTCAGTAGTAGTCCAAAAACAATGGGAGAGTTCTACAGACTGATTTAAAAAAACAATAACATTCCGAAGACAATGGGAGAGTTCCAAAGCATTCTTTAACTTCAGCAGAATTCCGAGAACAATGGGAGCCTTCTACAGACTTATTTAAAAAAAACAATAACATTCCGAGCACAATAGGAGAGTTCCAAAGCATTTTTAAACTTCAGTAGAATTCCGAGAACAATGGGAGAGTTGAACAGACATTTTTAAATTTCAGCAGAATACCGAGAACAATGGAAGAGTTCCAAAGCATTTTAAACTTCAGCAGAATTCCGAGAAAAATGGGAGAGTTTTACAGACTTATTTAAAAACAAACAATAACATTCCAAGAACAATGGGAGAGGTAAAATGCATTTTTAAACTTCAGCAGAATTACGAGAACAATGGAAGAGTTCCAAAGCATTTTTAAACTTCAGCAGAATTTCGAGAACAATGGAAGAGTTCCAAAGCATTTTTAAACTTCAGCAGAATTCCGAGAACAATGGAAGAGTTCCAAAGCATTTTTAAATTTCCACAGAATTCCGAGAACAATGGAAGAGTTCCAAAGCATTTTTAAACTTCAGCAGAATTCCGAGAACAATGAAAGAGTTCCAAAGCATTTTTAAACTTCAGCAGAATTCCGGTTACAATGGAAGAGTTCCAAAGCATTTTTTAACTTCAGCAGAATTCCGAGAACAATGGAAGAGTTCCAAAGCATTTTTAAACTTCAACAGAAATCCGATAACAATGGGAGATTTCTACAGACTTATTTAAAAAAACAATATCATTCCGAGAACAATAGGAGAGTTCCAAATCATTTTTAAACTTCAGTAGAAGTCCAAAAACAATGGGAGAGTTCTACAGACTTATTTAAAAAAGAATAACATTCCAAGAACAATGGAAGAGTTCCAAAGCATTTTTAAACTTCAACTGAATTCCGAGAACAAGGGAAGCATTTTAAAGCATTTTTAAAAATCAGCACAATTCTGAGAACAATGTGAGAGTTCTACAGACATTTTTAAACTTCAGCCGAATTCAGAGAACAATGGAAGAGTTCCAATGCATTTTTAAACTTCAGCAGAATTCCGAGAACCATGGAAGAGTTTCAAAGCATTTTTAAACTTCAGCAGAATTCCGAGAACAATGGAAGAGTTCCAAAGCATTTTTAAACTTCAGCAGAATTCTGAGAACAATGGAAGAGTTCCAAAGCATTTTTAAACTTCAGTAGAATTCCAAAAACAATGGGAGAATTCTACAGACTCATTTAAAAAAACAATAACATTCCGAGAACAATGGGAGAGTTCCAAAGCATTTTTAAACTACAGCAGAATTCCAAGAAGAAGGAAAGCATTCCAAAGCATTTTTAAACTTCAGCAGAATTCCGAGAACAATGAAAGAGTTCCAAAGCATTTATAAACTTCAGCAGAATTCCAAGAACAAAGGGAGAGTTTTACAGACTTATATAAAAAAAAACAATAACATTCCGAGAACAATGGGAGAGGTCGAAAGCATTTTTAAACTTCAGCAGAATTCCGAGAACAATGGAAGAGTTCCAAAGCATATTTAAACTTCAGCAGAATTCCAAGAACAATGGAAGAGTTGCAAAGCATTTTTAAACTTCAGCAGAATTCCGAGAACAATGGGAGAGTTCCAAAGCATTTTTAAACTTCAGCAGAATCCTGAGAACAATGGAAGAGTTCCAAAGCATTTTTAAACTTCAGTAGAATTCCAAAAACAATGGGAGAATTCTACAGACTCATTTAAAAAATCAATAACATTCCGAGAACAATGGGAGAGGTCCAAAGCATTTTTAAACTTCAGCAGAATTCCGAGAACAATGGAAGATTTAAAACGCATATTTAAACTTCAGCAGAATTCCGAGAACAATGGAAGAGTTCCAAAGCATTTTTAAACTTCAGCAGAATTCCAAGAAGAAGGAAAGCATTCCAAAGCATTTTTAAACTTCAGCAGAATTCCAAGAACAATGAAAGAGTTCCAAAGCATTTTTAAACTTCAGCAGAATTCCGAGAACAATGGGAGAGTTCCAAAGCATTTTTAAACTTCAGCAGAATTCTGAGAACAATTGAAGAGTTCCAAAGCATTTTTAAACTTCAGCAGAATTCCAAAAACAATGGGAGAATTCTACAGACTCATTTAAAAAAACAATAACATTCCGAGAACAATGGGAGAGGTCCAAAGCATTTTTAAACTTCAGCAGAATTCCGAGAACAATGGCAGATTTCCAAAGCATATTTAAACTTCAGCAGAATTCCGAGAACAATGGAAGAGTTCCAAAGCATTTTTAAACTTCAGCAGAATTCCGAGAACAATGGGAGAGTTCCAAAGCATTTTTAAACTTCAGCAGAATTCTGAGAACAATTGAAGAGTTCCAAAGCATTTTTAAACTTCAGTAGAATTCCAAAAACAATGGGAGAATTCTATAGACTCATTTAAAAAAACAATAACATTACGAGAACAATGGGAGAGGTCCAAAGCATTTTTAAACTTCAGCAGAATTCCGAGAACAATGGAAGTGTTCCAAAGCATATTTAAACTTCAGCAGAATTCCAAGAACAATGGAAGGGTTCCAAAGCATTTTTAACTTCAGCAGAATTCCGAGAACAATGGGAGAGTTCCAAAGCATTTTTAAACTTCAGCAGAATTCTGAGAACAATGGAAGAGTTCCAAAGCATTTTTAAACTTCAGTAGAATTCCAAAAACAATGGGAGAATTCTACAGACTCATTTAAAAAAACAATAACATTCCGAGAACAATGGGAGAGTTCCAAAGCATTTTTAAACTACAGCAGAATTCCAAGAAGAAGGGAAGCATTCCAAACCATTTTTAAACTTCAGCAGAAATCCGAGAACAATGGGAGAGTTCTACACACAATTTTAAACTTCAGCAGATTTCCGAGAACAATGAAAGAGTTCCAAAGCATTTTTAAACTTCAGCAGAATTCCGAGAACAAAGGGAGAGTTTTACAGACTTATTTAAAAAAAAACAATAACATTCCGAGAACAATGGGAGAGGTCCAAAGCATTTTTAAACTTCAGCAGAATTCCGAGAACAATGGAAGAGTTCCAAAGCATATTTAAACTTCAGCAGAATTCCGAGAAAAATGGAAGAGTTCCAAAGCATTTTTAAACTTCGGCAGAATTCCGAGAACAATGGGAGAGTTACAAAGTATTTTTAAACTTCAGCAGAATTCCAAGAACAATGGGAGCGTTCTACAAACTTATTTAAAAAAAACAATAACATTTCGAGAACAATAGGAGAGTTCCAAAGCATTTTTAAAATTCAGTAGTAGTCCAAAAACAATGGGAGAGTTCTACAGACTGATTTAAAAAAACAATAACATTCCGAAGACAATGGGAGAGTTCCAAAGCATGCTTAAACTTCAGCAGAATTCCGAGAACAATGGGAGCCTTCTACAGACTAATTTAAAAAAAACAATAACATTCCGAGCACAATAGGAGAGTTCCAAAGCATTTTTAAACTTCAGTAGAATTCCGAGAACAATGGGAGAGTTGAACAGACATTTTTAAATTTCAGCCGAATACCGAGAACAATGGAAGAGTTCCAAAGCATTTTAAACTTCAGCAGAATTCCGAGAAAAATGGGAGAGTTTTACAGACTTATTTAAAAACAAACAATAACATTCCAAGAACAATGGGAGAGGTCCAATGCATTTTTAAACTTCATCAGAATTACGAGAACAATAGAAGAGTTCCAAAGCATTTTTAAACTTCAGCAGAATTTCGAGAACAATGGAAGAGTTCCAAAGCATTTTTAAACTTCAGCAGAATTCCGAGAACAATGGAAGAGTTCCAAAGCATTTTTAAATTTCCACAGAATTCCGAGAACAATGGAAGAGTTCCAAAGCATTTTTAAACTTCAGCAGAATTCCGAGAACAATGAAAGAGTTCCAAAGCATTTTTAAACTTCAGCAGAATTCCGGTTACAATGGAAGAGTTCCAAAGCATTTTTTAACTTCAGCAGAATTCCGAGAACAATGGAAGAGTACCAAAGCATTTTTAAACTTCAACAGAAATCCGATAACAATGGGAGATTTCTACAGACTTATTTAAAAAAACAATATCATTCCGAGAACAATAGGAGAGTTACAAATCATTTTTAAACTTCAGTAGAAGTCCAAAAACAATGGGAGAGTTCTACAGACTTATTTAAAAAAGAATAACATTCCAAGAACAATGGAAGAGTTCCAAAGCATTTTTAAACTTCAACTGAATTCCGAGAACAAGGGAAGCATTTTAAAGCATTTTTAAAAATCAGCACAATTCTGAGAACAATGTGAGAGTTCTACAGACATTTTTAAACTTCAGCCGAATTCAGAGAACAATGGAAGAGTTCCAATGCATTTTTAAACTTCAGCAGAATTCCGAGAAACATGGAAGAGTTTCAAAGCATTTTTAAACTTCAGGAGAATTCCGAGAACAATGGAAGAGTTCCAAAGCATTTTAAACTTCAGCAGAATTCCGAGAAAAATGGGAGAGTTTTAAAGACTTATTTAAAAACAAACAATAACATTCCAAGAACAATGGGAGAGGTCCAATGCATTTTTAAACTTCATCAGAATTACGAGAACAATAGAAGAGTTCCAAAGCATTTTTAAACTTCAGCAGAATTTCGAGAACAATGGAAGAGTTCCAAAGCATTTTTAAACTTCAGCAGAATTCCGAGAACAACGGAAGAGTTCCAAAGCATTTTTAAATTTCCACAGAATTCCGAGAACAATGGAAGAGTTCCAAAGCATTTTTAAACTTCAGCAGAATTCCGAGAACAATGAAAGAGTTCCAAAGCATTTTTAAACTTCAGCAGAATTCCGGTTACAATGGAAGAGTTCCAAAGCATTTTTTAACTTCAGCAGAATTCCGATAACAATGGGAGATTTCTACAGACTTATTTAAAAAAACAATATCATTCCGAGAACAATAGGAGAGTTACAAATCATTTTTAAACTTCAGTAGAAGTCCAAAAACAATGGGAGAGTTCTACAGACTTATTTAAAAAAGAATAACATTCCAAGAACAATGGAAGAGTTCCAAAGCATTTTTAAACTTCAACTGAATTCCGAGAACAAGGGAAGCATTTTAAAGCATTTTTAAAAATCAGCACAATTCTGAGAACAATGTGAGAGTTCTACAGACATTTTTAAACTTCAGCCGAATTCAGAGAACAATGGAAGAGTTCCAATGCATTTTTAAACTTCAGCAGAATTCCGAGAAACATGGAAGAGTTTCAAAGCATTTTTAAACTTCAGCAGAATTCCGAGAACAATGGAACAGTTCCAAAGCATTTTTAAACTTCAGCAGAATTCTGAGAACAATGGAAGAGTTCCAAAGCATTTTTAAACTTCAGTAGAATTCCAAAAACAATGGGAGAATTCTACAGACTCATTTAAAAAAACAATAACATTCCGAGAACAATGGGAGAGTTCCATAGCATTTCTAAACTTCAGCAGAATTCCGAGAACAAAGAGAGAGTTTTACAGACTTATATAAAAAAAAACAATAACATTCCGAGAACAATGGGAGATGTCCAAAGCATTTTTAAACTTCAGCAGAATTCCGAGAACAATGGAAGAGTTCCAAAGCATATTTAAACTTCAGCAGAATTCCGAGAACAATGGAAGAGTTGCAAAGCATTTTTAAACTTCAGCAGAATTCCGAGAACAATGGGAGAGTTCCAAAGCATTTTTAAACTTCAGCAGAATTCTGAGAACAATGGAAGAGTTCCAAAGCATTTTTAAACTTCAGTAGAATTCCAAAAACAATGGGAGAATTCTACAGATTCATTTAAAAAAACAATAACATTCCGAGAACAATGGGAGAGTTCCAAAGCATTTTTAAACTACAGCAGAATTCCAAGAAGAAGGGAAGCATTCCAAAGCATTTTTAAACTTCAGCAGAATTCCGAGAACAATGGAAGAGTTCTACACACAATTTTAAACTTCAGCAGAATTCCGAGAACAATGAAAGAGTTCCAAAGCATTTTTATACTTCAGCAGAATTCCGAGAACAAAGGGAGAGTTTTACAGACTTATTTAAAAAAAACAATAACATTCCGAGCAAAATAGGAGAGTTCCAAAGCATTTTTAAACTTCAGGAGAAGTCCAAAAGCAATGGGAGAGTTCTACAGACTGATTTAAAAAACCAATAACATTCCGAAAACAATGGGAGAGATCCAAAGCATTTTTAAACTTCATCAGAATTCCGAGAACAATGGGAGGGTTCTAAAAACTTATTTAAAAAAAACAATAACATTCCGAGAAAAATGGGAGAGTTGAAAAGCATTTTTTAACTTCTGCATAATTCCGTGAACAAGGGAAGTGTTCCAAAGCATTTTTAAACTTCAGCAGAATACCGAGAACAATGCGAGAGTACAAAAGACATATTTCAAAAAGCAATAACATTCCGAGAACAATGGGAGAATTCCAAAGCATTTTTAAACTTCAGCAAAATTCCGAGAACAATTGAAAAGTTCCAAAGCATTTTTAAATTTACGGAGAATTCCGAGAACAATGGAAAAGTTCCAAATTATTTTTAATCTTCAGCAGAATTCCGAGAACTTTGGAAGAGTTCCAAAGCATTTTTAAACTTCAGCAGAATTCTGAGAACAATGGGAGAGTTGTACAGACATTTTTCAGCTTCAGCGGAATTCCGAGAACAATGGAAGAGTTCCAAAGCATTTTTAAACTTCAGCAGAATTCAGTGAACCATGGAAGAGTTCCAAAGCATTTTTAAACTACAGCAGAATTCCAAGAACAATGGAAAAGTTCCAAAGCATTTTTAAACTTCAGTAGAATTAAAAAACAATGGGAGAATTCTACAGACTGATTTAAAAAGACAATAACATTCCAAGAACAATAGAAGAGTTCCAAAGCATTTTTAAACTAAAGCAGAATTCGGAGAAGAAAGGAAGCATTCCAAAGCATTTTTAAACTTCTGCAGAATTCCGAGAACAAAGGAAGTGTTCCAAAGCATTTTTAAACTTCAGCTGAATTCCGAGAACAATGGGAGAGTTCCAAAGCATTTTTAAACTTCAGCTGAATACTGAGAACAATGGGAGAGTTATACAGACTTATTTAAAAAAACAATAACATTCGGAGAACAATGGAAGAGTTCCAGAGCATTTTTAAACTTCAGCAGTATACCGAGAACAATAGAAAAGTTCCAAAGCATTTTTAAATTTTGGGAGAATTCCGAGAACAATGGAAGAGTTCCAAATTATTTTTAATCTTCAGCAGAATTCCGAGAACTATGGAAGAGTTCCAAAGCATTTTTAAACTTCAGCAGAATTCCGAGAACAATGGAAGAGTTCCAAAGCATTTTTAAACTTCCGCAGAATTCCGAGATCAATGGAAGAGTTCCAATGCATTTTTAAACTTCAGAAGAATTGCAAGAACAATGGGAGAGTTGTACAGACATTTTTAAACTTCAGCGGAATTCCGAGAACAATGGAAGAGTTCCAAAGCATTTTTAAACTTCAGCAGAATTCCGAGAACAATGGGAGAGTTCTACATACATTTTTATACTTCAGCGGAATTCCGAGAACAATGGGAGAGTTCCAAAGCATTTTTCAACTTCAGCAGAATTCCGGTTACAATGGAAGAGTTCCAAAGCATTTTTTAACTTCAGCAGAATTCCGAGAAAAATGGGAGAGTTTTACAGACTTATTTAAAAACAAACAATAACATTCCAAGAACAATGGGAGAGGTCCAAAGCATTTTTAAACTTCAGCAGATTTCCGAGAACATTGGAAGAGTTCCAAAGCATTTTTAAACTTCAGCAGAATTTCGAGAACAAAGGAAGAGTTCCAAAGCAATTTTAAACTTCAGCAGAATTTCGAGAACAATGGAAGAGTTCCAAAGAATTTTTAAATTTCCACAGAATTCCGAGAACAATGGAAGAGTTCCAAAGCATTTTTAAACTTCAGCAGAATTCCGAGAACAATGGAAGAGTTCCAAAGCATTTTTAAACTTCAGCAGAATTCCGGTTACAATGGAAGAGTTCCAAAGCATTTTTTAGCTTCAGCAGAATTCCGAGAACAATGGAAGAGTTCCAAAGCATTTTTAAACTTCAACAGAAATCCAATAACAATGGGAGATTTCTACAGACTTATTTAAAAAAACAATATCATTCCGAGAACAATAGGAGAGTTCCAAATCATTTTTAAACTTCAGTAGAAGTCCAAAAACAATGGGAGAGTTCTACAGACTTATTTAAAAAAGAATAACATTCCAAGAACAATGGAATAGTTCCAAAGCATTTTTAAACTTCAACTGAATTCCGAGAACAAGGGAAGCATTTTAAAGCATTTTTAAAAATCAGCACAATTCTGAGAACAATGTGAGAGTTCTACAGACATTTTTAAACTTCAGCCGAATTCAGAGAACAATTGAAGAGTTCCAATGCATTTTTAAACTTCAGCAGAATTCCGAGAACCATGGAAGAGTTTCAAAGCATTTTTAAACTTCAGCAGAATTCCGAGAACAATGGAAGAGTTCCAAAGCATTTTTAAACTTCAGCAGAATTCTGAGAACAATGGAAGAGTTCCAAAGCATTTTTAAACTTCAGTAGAATTCCAAAAACAATGGGAGAATTCTACAGACTCATTTAAAAAAACAATAACATTCCGAGAACAATGGGAGAGTTCCAAAGCATTTTTAGACTACAGCAGAATTCCAGGAAGAGGGGAGGCATTCCAAAGCATTTTTAAACTTCAGCAGAATTCCGAGAACAATGAAAGAGTTCCAAAGCATTTTTAAACTTCAGCAGAATTCCGAGAACAAAGGGAGAGTTTTACAGACTTATATAAAAAAAAACAATAACATTCCGAGAACAATGGGAGAGGTCCAAAGCATTTTTAAACTTCAGCAGAATTCCGAGAACAATGGAAGAGTTCCAAAGCATATTTAAACTTCAGCAGAATTCCGAGAACAATGGAAGAGTTCCAAAGCATTTTTAAACTTCAGCAGAATTCCGAGAACAATGGGAGAGTTCCAAAGCATTTTTAAACTTCAGCAGAATTCTGAGAACAATGGAAGAGTTCCAAAGCATTTTTAAACTTCAGTAGAATTCCAAAAACAATGAGAGAATTCTACAGACTCATTTAAAAAACAATAACATTCCGAGAACAATGGGAGAGGTCCAAAGCATTTTTAAACTTCAGCAGAATTCCGAGAACAATGGAAGAGTTCCAAAGCATATTTAAACTTCAGCAGAATTCCGAGAACAATGGGAGAGTTCCAAAGCATTTTTAAACTTCAGCAGAATTCTGAGAACAATGGAAGAGTTCCAAAGCATTTTTAAACTTCAGTAGAATACCAAAAAGAATGGGAGAAGTCTACAGACTCATTTAAAAAAACAATAACATTCCGAGAACAATGGGAGAGTTCCAATGCATTTTTAAACTACAGCAGAATTCCAAGAAGAAGGGAAGCATTCCAAAGCATTTTTAAACTTCAGCAGAATTCCGAGAACAATGGAAGAGTTCTACACACAATTTTAAACTTCAGCAGAATTCCGAGAACAATGAAAGAGTTCCAAAGCATTTTTAAACTTCAGCAGAATTCCGAGAACAAAGGGAGAGTTTTACAGACTTATTTAAAAAAAAACAATAACATTCCGAAGACAATGGGAGAGTTCCAAAGCATTCTTAAACTTCAGCAGAATTCCGAGAACAATGGGAGCCTTCTACAGACTTATTTAAAAAAAACAATAACATTCCGAGCAAAATAGGAGAGTTCCAAAGCATTTTTAAACTTCAGGAGAAGTCCAAAAGCAATAGGAGAGTTCTACAGACTGATTTAAAAAAACAATAACATTCCGAAAACAATGGGAGAGTTCCAAAGCATTTTTAAACTTCATCAGAATTACGAGAACAATGGGAGGGTTCTACAGACTTATTTAAAAAAAACAATAACATTCCGAGAAAAATGGGAGAATTGCAAAGCATTTTTAAACTTCTGCAGAATTCCGTGAACAAGGGAAGTGTTCCAAAGCATTTTTAAACTTCAGCAGAATACCGAGAACAATGCGAGAGTACTACAGACATATTTCAAAAAGCAATAACATTCCGAGAACAATGGGAGAATTCCAAAGCATTTTTAAACTTCAGCAAAATTCCGAGAACAATGGAAAAGTTCCAAAGCATTTTTAAATTTCCGGAGAATTCCGAGAACAATGGAAAAGTTCCAAATTATTTTTAATCTTCAGCAGAATTCCGAGAACTTTGGAAGAGTTCCAAAGCATTTTTAAACTTCAGCAGAATTCCGAAAACAATGGGAGAGTTGTACAGACATTTTTAAACTTCAGCGGAATTCCGAGAACAATGGAAGAGTTCCAAAGAAATTTTTAAACTTCAGCAGAATTCAGTGAACCATGGAAGAGTTCCAAAGCATTTTTAAACTACAGCAGAATTCCAAGAACAATGGAAAAGTTCCAAAGCATTTTTAAACTTCAGTAGAATTAAAAAACAATGGGAGAATTCTACAGACTGATTTAAAAAGACAATAACATTCCGAGAACAATGAAAGAGTTCCAAAGCATTTTTAAACTAAAGCAGAATTCGGAGAAGAAAGGAAGCGTTCCAAAGCATTTTTAAACTTCTGCAGAATTCCGAGAACAAAGGAAGTGTTCCAAAGCATTTTTAAACTTCAGCTGAATTCCGAGAAAAATGGGAGAGTTCCAAAGCATTTTTAAACTTCAGCTGAATACTGACAACAATGGGAGAGTTATACAGACTTATTTAAAAAAACAATAACATTCGGAGAACAATGGAAGAGTTCCAGAGCATTTTTAAACTTCAGCAGAATACCGAGAACAATGCAAGAGTACTACAGACATATTTCAAAAAGCAATTACATTCCGAGAACAATGGGAGAATTCCAAAGCATTTTTAAACTTCAGCAAAATTCCGAGAACAATGGAAAAGTTCCAAAGCATTTTTAAATTTCGGGAGAATTCCGAGAACAATGGAAGAGTTCCAATGCATTTTTAAACTTCAGCAGAATTCCGAGAACAATGGGAGAGTTCTACATACATTTTTATACTTCAGCGGAATTCCGAGAACAATGGGAGAGTTCCAAAGCATTTTCAAACTTCAGCAGAATTCCGAGAACAATGGAAGAGTTCCAAAGCATTTTTAAACTTCTGCAGAATTCCGAGAACAATGGAAGAGTTCCAATGCATTTTTAAACTTCAGAAGAATTGCAAGAACAATGGGAGAGTTGTACAGACATTTTTAAACTTCAGCGGAATTCCGAGAACAATGGAAGAGTTCCAAAGCATTTTTAAACTTCAGCAGAATTCCGAGAACCATGGAAGAGTTCCAAAGCATTTTTAAACTTCAGCAGAATTCCGAGAACAATGGGAGAGTTCCAAAGCATTTTTAAACTTCAGCAGAATTCTGAGAACAATGGAAGAGTTCCAAAGCATTTTTAAACTTCAGTAGAATTCCAAAAACAATGAGAGAATTCTACAGACTCATTTAAAAAACAATAACATTCCGAGAACAATGGGAGAGGTCCAAAGCATTTTTAAACTTCAGCAGAATTCCGAGAACAATGGAAGAGTTCCAAAGCATATTTAAACTTCAGCAGAATTCCGAGAACAATGGAAGAGTTCCAAAGCATTTTTAAATTTCAGCAGAATTCCGAGAACAATGGTAGAGTTCCAAAGCATTTTTAAACTTCAGCAGAATTCTGAGAACAATGGAAAAGTTCCAAAGCATTTTTAAACTTCAGTAGAATACCAAAAAGAATGGGAGAATTCTACAGACTCATTTAAAAAAACAATAACATTCCGAGAACAATGGGAGAGTTTCAATGCATTTTTAAACTACAGCAGAATTCCAAGAAGAAGGGAAGCATTCCAAAGCATATTTAAACTTCAGCAGAATTCCGAGAACAATGGAAGAGTTCTACACACAATTTTAAACTTCAGCAGAATTCCGAGAACAATGAAAGAGTTCCAAAGCATTTTTAAACTTCAGCAGAATTCCGAGAACAAAGGGAGAGTTTTACAGACTTATTTAAAAAAAAACAATAACATTCCGATGACAATGGGAGAGTTCCAAAGCATTCTTAAACTTCAGCAGAATTCCGAGAACAATGGGAGCCTTCTACAGACTTATTTAAAAAAAACAATAACATTCCGAGCAAAATAGGAGAGTTCCAAAGCATTTTTAAACTTCAGGAGAAGTCCAAAAGCAATGGGAGAGTTCTACAGACTGATTTAAAAAAACAATAACATTCCGAAAACAATGGGAGAGTTCCAAAGCATTTTTAAACTTCATCAGAATTACGAGAACAATGGGAGGGTTCTAAAAACTTATTTAAAAAAAACAATAACATTCCGAGAAAAATGGGAGAGTTGAAAAGCATTTTTAAACTTCTGCATAATTCCGTGAACAAGGGAAGTGTTCCAAAGCATTTTTAAACTTCAGCAGAATACCGAGAACAATGCGAGAGTACTACAGACATATTTCAAAAAGCAATAACATTCCGAGAACAATGGGAGAATTCCAAAGCATTTTTAAACTTCAGCAAAATTCCGAGAACAATTGAAAAGTTCCAAAGCATTTTTAAATTTACGGAGAATTCCGAGAACAATGGAAAAGTTCCAAATTATTTTTAATCTTCAGCAGAATTCCGAGAACTTTGGAAGAGTTCCAAAGCATTTTTAAACTTCAGCAGAATTCTGAGAACAATGGGAGAGTTGTACAGACATTTTTAAACTTCAGCGGAATTCCGAGAACAATGGAAGAGTTCCAAAGCATTTTTAAACTTCAGCAGAATTCAGTGAACCATGGAAGAGTTCCAAAGCATTTTTAAACTACAGCAGAATTCCAAGAACAATGGAAAAGTTCCAAAGCATTTTTAAACTTCAGTAGAATTAAAAAACAATGGGAGAATTCTACAGACTGATTTAAAAAGACAATAACATTCCAAGAACAATAGAAGAGTTCCAAAGCATTTTTAAACTAAAGCAGAATTCGGAGAAGAAAGGAAGCGTTCCAAAGCATTTTTAAACTTCTGCAGAATTCCGAGAACAAAGGAAGTGTTCCAAAGCATTTTTAAACTTCAGCTGAATTCCGAGAACAATGGGAGAGTTCCAAAGCATTTTTAAACTTCAGCTGAATACTGAGAACAATGGGAGAGTTATACAGACTTATTTAAAAAAACAATAACATTCGGAGAACAATGGAAGAGTTCCAGAGCATTTTAAAACTTCAGCAGTATACCGAGAACAATAGAAAAGTTCCAAAGCATTTTTAAATTTCGGGAGAATTCCGAGAACAATGGAAGAGTTCCAAATTATTTTTAATCTTCAGCAGAATTCTGAGAACTATGGAAGAGTTCCAAAGCATTTTTAAACTTCAGCAGAATTCCGAGAACAATGGAAGAGTTCCAAAGCATTTTTAAACTTCCGCAGAATTCCGAGATCAATGGAAGAGTTCCAATGCATTTTTAAACTTCAGAAGAATTGTAAGAACAATGGGAGAGTTGTACAGACATTTTTAAACTTCAGCGGAATTCCGAGAACAATGGAAGAGTTCCAAAGCATTTTTAAACTTCAGCAGAATTCCGAGAACAATGGGAGTGTTCTACATACATTTTTATACTTCAGCGGAATTCCGAGAACAATGGGAGAGTTCCAAAGCATTTTTCAACTTCAGCAGAATTCCGATTACAATGGAAGAGTTCCAAAGCATTTTTTAACTTCAGCAGAATTCCGAGAAAAATGGGAGAGTTTTACAGACTTATTTAAAAACAAACAATAACATTCCAAGAACAATGGGAGAGGTCCAAAGCATTTTTAAACTTCAGCAGATTTCCGAGAACATTGGAAGAGTTCCAAAGCATTTTTATACTTCAGCAGAATTTCGAGAACAAAGGACGAGTTCCAAAGCAATTTTAAACTTCAGCAGAATTTCGAGAACAATGGAAGAGTTCCAAAGAATTTTTAAATTTCCACAGAATTCCGAGAACAATGGAAGAGTTCCAAAGCATTTTTAAACTTCAGCAGAATTCCGAGAACAATGGAAGAGTTCCAAAGCATTTTTAAACTTCAGCAGAATTCCGGTTACAATGGAAGAGTTCCAAAGCATTTTTTAGCTTCAGCAGAATTCCGAGAACAATGGAAGAGTTCCAAAGCATTTTTAAACTTCAACAGAAATCCAATAACAATGGGAGATTTCTACAGACTTATTTAAAAAAACAATATCATTCCGAGAACAATAGGAGAGTTCCAAATCATTTTTAAACTTCAGTAGAAGTCCAAAAACAATGGGAGAGTTCTACAGACTTATTTAAAAAAGAATAACATTCCAAGAACAATGGAAGAGTTCCAAAGCATTTTTAAACTTCAACTGAATTCCGAGAACAAGGGAAGCATTTTAAAGCATTTTTAAAAATCAGCACAATTCTGAGAACAATGTGAGAGTTCTACAGACATTTTTAAACTTCAGCCGAATTCAGAGAACAATTGAAGAGTTCCAATGCATTTTTAAACTTCAGCAGAATTCCGAGAACCATGGAAGAGTTTCAAAGCATTTTTAAACTTCAGCAGAATTCCGAGAACAATGGAAGAGTTCCAAAGCATTTTTAAACTTCAGCAGATTTCTGAGAACAATGGAAGAGTTCCAAAGCATTTTTAAACTTCAGTAGAATTCCAAAAACAATGGGAGAATTCTACAGACTCATTTAAAAAAACAATAACATTCCGAGAACAATGGGAGAGTTCCAAAGCATTATTAAACTACAGCAGAATTCCAGGAAGAGGGGAAGCATTCCAAAGCATTTTTAAACTTCAGCAGAATTCCGAGAACAATGAAAGAGTTCCAAAGCATTTTTAAACTTCAGCAGAATTCCGAGAACAAAGGGAGAGTTTTACAGACTTATATAAAAAAAAACAATAACATTCCGAGAACAATGGGAGAGGTCCAAAGCATTTTTAAACTTCAGCAGAATTCCGAGAACAATGGAAGAGTTCCAAAGCATATTTAAACTTCAGCAGAATTCCGAGAACAATGGAAGAGTTCCAAAGCATTTTTAAATTTCAGCAGAATACCAAAAAGAATGGGAGAATTCTACAGACTCATTTAAAAAAACAATAACATTCCGAGAACAATGAGAGAGTTCCAATGCAGTTTTAAACTACAGCAGAATTCCAAGAAGAAGGGAAGCATTCCAAAGCATTTTTAAACTTCAGCAGAATTCCGAGAACAATGGAAGAGTTCTACACACAATTTTAAACTTCAGCAGAATTCCGAGAACAATGAAAGAGTTCCAAAGCATTTTTAAACTTCAGCAGAATTCCGAGAACAAAGGGAGAGTTTTACAGACTTATTTAAAAAAAAACAATAACATTCCGAAGACAATGGGAGAGTTCCAAAGCATTCTTAAACTTCAGCAGAATTCCGAGAACAATGGGAGCCTTCTACAGACTTATTTAAAAAAAACAATAACATTCCGAGCAAAATAGGAGAGTTCCAAAGCATTTTTAAACTTCAGGAGAAGTCCAAAAGCAATGGGAGAGTTCTACAGACTGATTTAAAAAAACAATAACATTCCGAAAACAATGGGAGAGTTCCAAAGCATTTTTAAACTTCATCAGAATTACAAGAACAATGGGAGGGTTCTACAGACTTATTTAAAAAAAACAATAACATTCCGAGAAAAATGGGAGAGTTCCAAAGCATTTTTAAACTTCTGCACAATTCCGTGAACAAGGGAAGTGTTCCAAAGCATTTTTAAACTTCAGCAGAATACCGAGAACAATGCGAGAGTACTACAGACATATTTCAAAAAGCAATAACATTCCGAGAACAATGGGAGAATTCCAAGGCATTTTTAAACTTCAGCAAAATTCCGAGAACAATGGAAAAGTTCCAAAGCATTTTTAAATTTCCGGAGAATTCCGAGAACAATGGAAAAGTTCCAAATTATTTTTAATCTTCAGCAGAATTCCGAGAACTTTGGAAGAGTTCCAAAGCATTTTTAAACTTCAGCAGAATTCCGAAAACAATGGGAGAGTTGTACAGACATTTTTAAACTTCAGCGGAATTCCGAGAACAATGGAAGAGTTCCAAAGAAATTTTTAACCTTCAGCAGAATTCAGTGAACCATGGAAGAGTTCCAAAGCATTTTTAAACTAAAGCAGAATTCGGAGAAGAAAGGAAGCGTTCCAAAGCATTTTTAAACTTCTGCAGAATTCCGAGAACAAAGGAAGTGTTCCAAAGCATTTTTAAACTTCAGCTGAATTCCGAGAACAATGGGAGAGTTCCAAAGCATTTTTAAACTTCAGCTGAATACTGACAACAATGGGAGAGTTATACAGACTTATTTAAAAAAACAATAACATTCGGAGAACAATGGAAGTGTTCCAGACCATTTTTAAACTTCAGCAGAATACCGAGAACAATGCGAGAGTACTACAGACATATTTCAAAAAGCAATTACATTCCGAGAACAATGGGAGAATTCCAAAGCATTTTTAAACTTCAGCAAAATTCCGAGAACAATGGAAAAGTTCCAAAGCATTTTTAAATTTCGGGAGAATTCCGAGAACAATGGAAGAGTTCCAATGCATTTTTAAACTTCAGCAGAATTCCGAGAACAATGGGAGAGTTCTACATACATTTTTATACTTCAGCGGAATTCCGAGAACAATGGGAGAGTTCCAAAGCATTTTCAAACTTCAGCAGAATTCCGAGAACAATGGAAGAGTTCCAAAGCATTTTTAAACTTCCGCAGAAGTCCGAGAACAATGGAAGAGTTTCAATGCATTTTTAAACTTCAGAAGAATTGCAAGAACAATGGGAGAGTTGTACAGACATTTTTAAACTTCAGCGGAATTCCGAGAACAATGGAAGAGTTCCAAAGCATTTTTAAACTTCAGCAGAATTCCGAGAACCATGGAAGAGTTCCAAAGCATTTTTAAACTTCAGCAGAATTCCGAGAACAATGGAAGAGTTCCAAAGCATTTTTAAACTTCAGCAGAATTCTAAGAACAATGGAAGAGTTCCAAAGCATTTTTAAACTTCAGTAGAATTCCAAAGATAATGGGAGAATTCTACAGACTGATTTAAAAAGACAATAACATTCCGAGAACAATGGGAGAGTTCCAAAGCATTTTTAAACTAAAGCAGAATTCGGAGAAGAAAGAAGCGTTCCAAAGCATTTTTAAACTTCAGTAGAATTCCGAGAACAATGGGAGAGTTCAACAGACATTTTTAAATTTCAGCAGAATACCGAGAACAATGGAAGAGTTCCAAAGCATTTTTAAACTTCAGCAGAATTCGGGTTACAATGGAAGAGTTCCAAAGCATTTTTTAACTTCTGCAGAATTCCGAGAACAATGGAAGAGTTCCAAAGCATTTTTAAACTTCAACAAAAATCCGATAACAATGGGAGAGTTCTACAGACTTATTTAAAAAAGAATAACATTCCAAGAACAATGGGAGAGTTCCAAAGCATTTTTACACTTCAGCAGATTAACGAGAAAAATGGAAGTGTTCCAAAGCATTTTTAAACTTCAACTGAATTGCGAGAACAAGGGAAGCATTCCAAAGCATTTTTAAACTTCAGCAGAATTCTGAGAACAATGTGAGAGTTCCAATGCATTTTTAAACTTCAGCAGAATTCCGAGAACTATGGAAGAGTTCCAAAGCATTTTTAAACTTCAGCAGAAGTCCGAGAAAAATGGAAGAGTTCCAAAGCATTTTTAAACTTCAGCAGAATTCTGAGAACAATGGAAGAGTTCCAAAGCATTTTTAAACTTCAGTAGAATTCCAAAAACAATGGGAGAATTCTACAGACTCATTTAAAAAAACAATAACATTCCAAGAACAATGGGAGTGTTCCAAAGCATTTTTAAACTACAGCAGAATTCCAAGAAGAAGGGAAGCATTCCAAAGCATTTTTAAACTTCAGCAGAATTCCGAGAACAATGGGAGAGTTACAAAGTATTTTTAAACTTCAGCAGAATTCCAAGAACAATGGGAGCGTTCTACAAACTTATTTAAAAAAAACAATAACATTCCGAGAACAATAGGAGAGTTCCAAAGCATTTTTAAAATTCAGTAGTAGTCCAAAAACAATGTGAGAGTTCTACAGACTGATTTAAAAAAACAATAACATTCCGAAGACAATGGGAGAGTTCCAAAGCATGCTTAAACTTCCGCAGAATTCCGAGAACAATGGAAGAGTTCCAAATTATTTTTAATCTTAAGCTGAATTCCGAGAATTATGGAAGAGTTCCAAAGCATTTTTAAACTTCAGCAGAATTCCGAGAACAATGGAAGAGTTCCACAGCATTTTTAAACTTTAGCAGAATTCCGAGAACAATGGAAGAGTTCCAAAGCATTTTTAAACTTCAGCAGAATTCCGAGAACAATGGAAGAGTTCCAAAGCATTTTTAAACTTCAGCAGAATTCTAAGAACAATGGAAGAGTTCCAAAGCATTTTTAAACTTCAGTAGAATTCCAAAGATAATGGGAGAATTCTACAGACTGATTTAAAAAGACAATAACATTCCGAGAACAATGGGAGAGTTCCAAAGCATTTTTAAACTAAAGCAGAATTCGGAGAAGAAAGAAGCGTTCCAAAGCATTTTTAAACTTCAGTAGAATTCCGAGAACAATGGAAGAGTTCAACAGACATTTTTAAATTTCAGCAGAATACCGAGAACAATGGAAGAGTTCCAAAGCATTTTTAAACTTCAGCAGAATTCGGGTTACAATGGAAGAGTTCCAAAGCATTTTTTAACTTCTGCAGAATTCCGAGAACAATGGAAGAGTTCCAAAGCATTTTTAAACTTCAACAAAAATCCGATAACAATGGGAGAGTTCTACAGACTTATTTAAAAAAGAATAACATTCCAAGAACAATGGGAGAGTTCCAAAGCATTTTTACACTTCAGCAGATTAACGAGAAAAATGGAAGAGTTCCAAAGCATTTTTAAACTTCAACTGAATTGCGAGAACAAGGGAAGCATTCCAAAGCATTTTTAAACTTCAGCAGAATTCTGAGAACAATGTGAGAGTTCCAATGCATTTTTAAACTTCAGCAGAATTCCGAGAACTATGGAAGAGTTCCAAAGCATTTTAAAACTTCAGCAGAATTCCGAGAACAATGGAAGAGTTCTACACACAATTTTAAACTTCAGCAGAATTCCGAGAACAATGAAAGAGTTCCAAAGCATTTTTAAACTTCAGCAGAATTCCGAGAACAAAGGGAGAGTTTTACAGACTTATTTAAAAAAAAACAATAACATTCCGAAGACAATGGGAGAGTTCCAAAGCATTCTTAAACTTCAGCAGAATTCCGAGAACAATGGGAGCCTTCTACAGACTTATTTAAAAAAAACAATAACATTCCGAGCAAAATAGGAGAGTTCCAAAGCATTTTTAAACTTCAGGGGAAGTCCAAAAGCAATGGGAGAGTTCTACAGACTGATTTAAAAAAACAATAACATTCCGAAAACAATGGGAGAGTTCCAAAGCATTTTTAAACTTCATCAGAATTACGAGAACAATGGGAGGGTTCTACAGACTTATTTAAAAAAAACAATAACATTCCGAGAAAAATGGGAGAGTTCCAAAGCATTTTTAAACTTCTGCAGAATTCCGTGAACAAGGGAAGTGTTCCAAAGCATTTTTAAACTTCAGCAGAATACCGAGAACAATGCGAGAGTACTACAGACATATTTCAAAAAGCAATAACATTCCGAGAACAATGGGAGAATTCCAAAGCATTTTTAAACTTCAGCAAAATTCCGAGAACAATGGAAAAGTTCCAAAGCATTTTTAAATTTCCGGAGAATTCCGAGAACAATGGAAAAGTTCCAAATTATTTTTAATCTTCAGCAGAATTCCGAGAACTTTGGAAGAGTTCCAAAGCATTTTTAAACTTCAGCAGAATTCCGAAAACAATGGGAGAGTTGTACAGACATTTTTAAACTTCAGCGGAATTCCGAGAACAATGGAAGAGTTCCAAAGAAATTTTTAAACTTCAGCAGAATTCAGTGAACCATGGAAGAGTTCCAAAGCATTTTTAAACTAAAGCAGAATTCGGAGAAGAAAGGAAGCGTTCCAAAGCATTTTTAAACTTCTGCAGAATTCCGAGAACAAAGGAAGAGTTCCAAAGCATTTTTAAACTTCAGCAGAATTCTAAGAACAATGGAAGAGTTCCAAAGCATTTTTAAACTTCAGTAGAATTCCAAAGATAATGGGAGAATTCTACAGACTGATTTAAAAAGACAATAACATTCCGAGAACAATGGGAGAGTTCCAAAGCATTTTTAAACTAAAGCAGAATTCGGAGAAGAAAGAAGCGTTCCAAAGAATTTTTAAACTTCAGTAGAATTCCGAGAACAATGGGAGAGTTCAACAGACATTTTTAAATTTCAGCAGAATACCGAGAACAATGGAAGAGTTCCAAGGCATTTTTAAACTTCAGCAGAATTCGGGTTACAATGGAAGAGTTCCAAAGCATTTTTTAACTTCTGCAGAATTCCGAGAACAATGGAAGAGTTCCAAAGCATTTTTAAACTTCAACAAAAATCCGATAACAATGGGAGAGTTCTACAGACTTATTTAAAAAAGAATAACATTCCAAGAACAATGGGAGAGTTCCAAAGCATTTTTACACTTCAGCAGATTAACGAGAAAAATGGAAGAGTTCCAAAGCATTTTTAAACTTCAACTGAATTGCGAGAACAAGGGAAGCATTCCAAAGCATTTTTAAACTTCAGCAGAATTCTGAGAACAATGTGAGAGTTCCAATGCATTTTTAAACTTCAGCAGAATTCCGAGAACTATGGAAGAGTTCCAAAGCATTTTTAAACTTCAGCAGAAGTCCGAGAACAATGGAAGAGTTCCAAAGCATTTTTAAACTTCAGCAGAATTCTGAGAACAATGGAAGAGTTCCAAAGCATTTTTAAACTTCAGTAGAATTCCAAAAACAATGGGAGAATTCTACAGACTCATTTAAAAAAACAATAACATTCCAAGAACAATTGGAGTGTTCCAAAGCATTTTTAAACTACAGCAGAATTCCAAGAAGAAGTGAAGCATTCCAAAGCATTTTTAAACTTCAGCAGAATTCCGAGAACAATGGGAGAGTTACAAAGTATTTTTAAACTTCAGCAGAATTCCAAGAACAATGGGAGCGTTCTACAAACTTATTTAAAAAAAACAATAACATTCCGAGAACAATAGGAGAGTTCCAAAGCATTTTTAAAATTCAGTAGTAGTCCAAAAACAATGTGAGAGTTCTACAGACTGATTTAAAAAAACAATAACATTCCGAAGACAATGGGAGAGTTCCAAAGCATGCTTAAACTTCCGCAGAATTCCGAGAACAATGGAAGAGTTCCAAATTATTTTTAATCTTAAGCTGAATTCCGAGAATTATGGAAGAGTTCCAAAGCATTTTTAAACTTCAGCAGAATTCCGAGAACAATGGAAGAGTTCCACAGCATTTTTAAACTTTAGCAGAATTCCGAGAACAATGGAAGAGTTCCAAAGCATTTTTAAACTTCAGCAGAATTCCGAGAACAATGGAAGAGTTCCAAAGCATTTTTAAACTTCAGCAGAATTCTAAGAACAATGGAAGAGTTCCAAAGCATTTTTAAACTTCAGTAGAATTCCAAAGATAATGGGAGAATTCTACAGACTGATTTAAAAAGACAATAACATTCCGAGATCAATGGGAGAGTTCCAAAGCATTTTTAAACTAAAGCAGAATTCGGAGAAGAAAGAAGCGTTCCAAAGCATTTTTAAACTTCAGTAGAATTCCGAGAACAATGGAAGAGTTCAACAGACATTTTTAAATTTCAGCAGAATACCGAGAACAATGGAAGAGTTCCAAAGCCTTTTTAAACTTCAGCAGAATTCGGGTTACAATGGAAGAGTTCCAAAGCATTTTTTAACTTCTGCAGAATTCCGAGAACAATGGAAGAGTTCCAAAGCATTTTTAAACTTCAACAAAAATCCGATAACAATGGGAGAGTTCTACAGACTTATTTAAAAAAGAATAACATTCCAAGAACAATGGGAGAGTTCCAAAGCATTTTTACACTTCAGCAGATTAACGAGAAAAATGGAAGAGTTCCAAAGCATTTTTAAACTTCAACTGAATTGCGAGAACAAGGGAAGCATTCCAAAGCATTTTTAAACTTCAGCAGAATTCTGAGAACAATGTGAGAGTTCCAATGCATTTTTAAACTTCAGCAGAATTCCGAGAACTATGGAAGAGTTCCAAAGCATTTTAAAACTTCAGCAGAATTCCGAGAACAATGGAAGAGTTCTACACACAATTTTAAACTTCAGCAGAATTCCGAGAACAATGAAAGAGTTCCAAAGCATTTTTAAACTTCAGCAGAATTCCGAGAACAATGGGAGAGTTTTACAGACTTATTTAAAAAAAAACAATAACATTCCGAAGACAATGGGAGAGTTCCAAAGCATTCTTAAACTTCAGCAGAATTCCGAGAACAATGGGAGCCTTCTACAGACTTATTTAAAAAAAACAATAACATTCCGAGCAAAATAGGAGAGTTCCAAAGCATTTTTAAACTTCAGGGGAAGTCCAAAAGCAATGGGAGAGTTCTACAGACTGATTTAAAAAAACAATAACATTCCGAAAACAATGGGAGAGTTCCAAAGCATTTTTAAACTTCATCAGAATTACGAGAACAATGGGAGGGTTCTACAGACTTATTTAAAAAAAACAATAACATTCCGAGAAAAATGGGAGAGTTCCAAAGCATTTTTAAACTTCTGCAGAATTCCGTGAACAAGGGAAGTGTTCCAAAGCATTTTTAAACTTCAGCAGAATACCGAGAACAATGCGAGAGTACTACAGACATATTTCAAAAAGCAATAACATTCCGAGAACAATGGGAGAATTCCAAAGCATTTTTAAACTTCAGCAAAATTCCGAGAACAATGGAAAAGTTCCAAAGCATTTTTAAATTTCCGGAGAATTCCGAGAACAATGGAAAAGTTCCAAATTATTTTTAATCTTCAGCAGAATTCCGAGAACTTTGGAAGAGTTCCAAAGCATTTTTAAACTTCAGCAGAATTCCGAAAACAATGGGAGAGTTGTACAGACATTTTTAAACTTCAGCGGAATTCCGAGAACAATGGAAGAGTTCCAAAGAAATTTTTAAACTTCAGCAGAATTCAGTGAACCATGGAAGAGTTCCAAAGCATTTTTAAACTAAAGCAGAATTCGGAGAAGAAAGGAAGCGTTCCAAAGCATTTTTAAACTTCTGCAGAATTCCGAGAACAAAGGAAGTGTTCCAAAGCATTTTTAAACTTCAGCTGAATTCCGAGAACAATGGGAGAGTTCCAAAGCATTTTTAAACTTCAGCTGAATACTGACAACAATGGGAGAGTTATACAGACTTATTTAAAAAAACAATAACATTCGGAGAACAATGGAAGAGTTCCAGAGCATTTTTAAACTTCAGCAGAATACCGAGAACAATGCGAGAGTACTACAGACATATTTCAAAAAGCAATTACATTCCGAGAGCAATGGGAGAATTCCAAAGCATTTTTAAACTTCAGCAAAATTCCGAGAACAATGGAAAAGTTCCAAAGCATTTTTAAATTTCGGGAGAATTCCGAGAACAATGGAAGAGTTCCAATGCATTTTTAAACTTCAGCAGAATTCCGAGAACAATGGGAGAGTTCTACATACATTTTTATACTTCAGCAGAATTCCGAGAACAATGGGAGAGTTCCAAAGCATTTTCAAACTTCAGCAGAATTCCGAGAACAATGGAAGAGTTCCAAAGCATTTTTAAACTTCCGCAGAATTCCGAGAACAATGGAAGAGTTTCAATGCATTTTTAAACTTCAGAAGAATTGCAAGAACAATGGGAGAGTTGTACAGACATTTTTAAACTTCAGCGGAATTCCGAGAACAATGGAAGAGTTCCAAAGCATTTTTAAACTTCAGCAGAATTCCGAGAACCATGGAAGAGTTCCAAAGCATTTTTAAACTTCAGCAGAATTCCGAGAACAATGGAAGAGTTCCAAAGCATTTTTAAACTTCAGCAGAATTCTAAGAACAATGGAAGAGTTCCAAAGCATTTTTAAACTTCAGTAGAATTCCAAAGATAATGGGAGAATTCTACAGACTGATTTAAAAAGACAATAACATTCCGAGAACAATGGGAGAGTTCCAAAGCATTTTTAAACTAAAGCAGAATTCGGAGAAGAAAGAAGCGTTCCAAAGCATTTTTAAACTTCAGTAGAATTCCGAGAACAATGGGAGAGTTCAACAGACATTTTTAAATTTCAGCAGAATACCGAGAACAATGGAAGAGTTCCAAGGCATTTTTAAACTTCAGCAGAATTCGGGTTACAATGGAAGAGTTCCAAAGCATTTTTTAACTTCTGCAGAATTCCGAGAACAATGGAAGAGTTCCAAAGCATTTTTAAACTTCAACAAAAATCCGATAACAATGGGAGAGTTCTACAGACTTATTTAAAAAAGAATAACATTCCAAGAACAATGGGAGAGTTCCAAAGCATTTTTACACTTCAGCAGATTAACGAGAAAAATGGAAGAGTTCCAAAGCATTTTTAAACTTCAACTGAATTGCGAGAACAAGGGAAGCATTCCAAAGCATTTTTAAACTTCAGCAGAATTCTGAGAACAATGTGAGAGTTCCAATGCATTTTTAAACTTCAGCAGAATTCCGAGAACTATGGAAGAGTTCCAAAGCATTTTTAAACTTCAGCAGAAGTCCGAGAACAATGGAAGAGTTCCAAAGCATTTTTAAACTTCAGCAGAATTCTGAGAACAATGGAAGAGTTCCAAAGCATTTTTAAACTTCAGTAGAATTCCAAAAACAATGGGAGAATTCTACAGACTCATTTAAAAAAACAATAACATTCCAAGAACAATGGGAGTGTTCCAAAGCATTTTTAAACTACAGCAGAATTGCAAGAAGAAGGGAAGCATTCCAAAGCATTTTTAAACTTCAGCAGAATTCCGAGAACAATGGGAGAGTTACAAAGTATTTTTAAACTTCAGCAGAATTCCAAGAACAATGGGAGCGTTCTACAAACTTATTTAAAAAAAACAATAACATTCCGAGAACAATAGGAGAGTTCCAAAGCATTTTTAAAATTCAGTAGTAGTCCAAAAACAATGTGAGTTCTACAGACTGATTTAAAAAAACAATAACATTCCGAAGACAATGGGAGAGTTCCAAAGCATGCTTAAACTTCCGCAGAATTCCGAGAACAATGGAAGAGTTCCAAATTATTTTTAATCTTAAGCTGAATTCCGAGAATTATGGAAGAGTTCCAAAGCATTTTTAAACTTCAGCAGAATTCCGAGAACAATGGAAGAGTTCCACAGCATTTTTAAACTTTAGCAGAATTCCGAGAACAATGGAAGAGTTCCAAAGCATTTTTAAACTTCAGCAGAATTCCGAGAACAATGGAAGAGTTCCAAAGCATTTTTAAACTTCAGCAGAATTCTAAGAACAATGGAAGAGTTCCAAAGCATTTTTAAACTTCAGTAGAATTCCAAAGATAATGGGAGAACTCTACAGACTGATTTAAAAAGACAATAACATTCCGAGAACAATGGGAGAGTTCCAAAGCATTTTTAAACTAAAGCAGAATTCGGAGAAGAAAGAAGCGTTCCAAAGCATTTTTAAACTTCAGTAGAATTCCGAGAACAATGGAAGAGTTCAACAGACATTTTTAAATTTCAGCAGAATACCGAGAACAATGGAAGAGTTCCAAAGCATTTTTAAACTTCAGCAGAATTCGGGTTACAATGGAAGAGTTCCAAAGCATTTTTTAACTTCTGCAGAATTCCGAGAACAATGGAAGAGTTCCAAAGCATTTTTAAACTTCAACAAAAATCCGATAACAATGGGAGAGTTCTACAGACTTATTTAAAAAAAAATAACATTCCAAGAACAATGGGAGAGTTCCAAAGCATTTTTACACTTCAGCAGATTAACGAGAAAAATGGAAGAGTTCCAAAGCATTTTTAAACTTCAACTGAATTGCGAGAACAAGGGAAGCATTCCAAAGCATTTTTAAACTTCAGCAGAATTCTGAGAACAATGTGAGAGTTCCAATGCATTTTTAAACTTCAGCAGAATTCCGAGAACTATGGAAGAGTTCCAAAGCATTTTTAAACTTCAGCAGAAGTCCGAGAACAATGGAAGAGTTCCAAAGCATTTTTAAACTTCAGCAGAATTCTGAGAACAATGGAAGAGTTCCAAAGCATTTTTAAACTTCAGTAGAATTCCAAAAACAATGGGAGAATTCTACAGACTCATTTAAAAAAACAATAACATTCCAAGAACAATGGGAGTGTTCCAAACATTTTTAAATTACAGCAGAATTCCA
The DNA here is from genome assembly GCF_046119375.1 of Phyllobates terribilis. NCBI lineage: Eukaryota > Metazoa > Chordata > Amphibia > Anura > Dendrobatidae > Phyllobates > Phyllobates terribilis. Next base: position 611,031,919 of record NW_027362764.1, read on the forward strand.
AGAAGAAGGGAAGCATTCCAAAGCATTTTTAAACTTCAGAAGAATTCCGAGAACAATGGGAGAGCTCTACACACATTTTTAAACTTCAGCAGAATTCCGAGAACAATGAAAGAGTTCCAAAGCCTTTTTAAACTTCAGCAAAATTCCGAGAACAAAGGGAGAGTTTTACAGACTTATTTAAAAAAAAAACAATAACATTCCGAGAACAATGGGAGAGGTCCAAAGCATTTTTAAACTTCAGCAGAATTCCGAGAACAATGGAAGATTTCCAAAGTATATTTAATATTCAGCAGAATTCCGAGAACAATGGAAGAGTTCCAAAGCATTTTTAAACTTCAGCAGAATTCCGAGGACAATGGGAGCCTTCTACAGACTTATTTAAAAAAGCAATAACATTCCGAGAAAAAATGGGAGAGTTACAAAGCATTTTTAAACTTCAGCAGAATTCCGAGAACAAGGGAAGTGTTCCAAAGCATTTTTAAACTTCAGCTGAATTCCGAGAACAATTGGAGAGTTCTCCAGACATTTTTAAACTTCAGCGGAATTCCGAGAACAATGGAAGAGTTCCAAAGCACTTTTAAACTTCAGCTGAATACTGAGAACAATGGGAGAGTTATACAGACTTATTTAAAAAAAACAATAACATTTGGAGAACAATAGGAGAGTTCCAGAGCATTTTTAAACTTCAGCAGAATACCGAGAAAAATGGGAGAGTACTACAGACATATTTCAAAAAGCAATAACATTCCGAGAACAATGGGAGAATTCCAAAGCATTTTTAAATTTCCGGGGAATTCCGAGAACAATGGAAGAGATCCAAATTATTTTTAATCTTAAGCTGAATTCCGAGAATTATGGAAGAGTTCCAAAGCATTTTTAAACTTCAGCAGAATTCCGAGAACAATGGAAGAGTTCCACAGCATTTTTAAACTTTAGCAGAATTCCGAGAACAATGGAAGAGTTCCAAAGCATTTTTAAACTTCAGCAGAATTCCGAGAACAATGGGAGAGTTCTACATACATTTTTAAACTTCAGCGGAATTCCGAGAACAATGAAAGAGTTCCAATGCATTTTTAAACTTCAGCAGAATTAAGAGAACAATGGAAGAGTTCCAAAGCATTTTTAAACTTCAGTAGAATTCCAAAAACAATGGGAGAATTCTACAGACTGATTTAAAAAGACAATAACATTCCGAGAACAATGGGAGAGTTCCAAAGCATTTTTAAACTAAAGCAGAATTCGGAGAAGAAAGGAAGCGTTCCAAAGCATTTTTAAAATTCAGTAGAATTCCACGAACAATGGGAGAGTTCTACAGACATTTTTAAACTTCAGCAGAATACCGAGAACAATGGAAGAGTTCTCAAGCATTTTTAAACTTCAGCAGAATTCCGAGAACAATGGGAGAGTTTTACAGACTTATTTAAAAAAAAACAATAACATTCTAAAAACAATGGGAGAGGTCCAAAGCATTTTTAAACTTCAGCAGAATTCCGAGAACAATGGAAGAGTTCCAAAGCATTTTTAAATTTCCACAAAATTCTGACAACAATGGAAGAGTTTCAAAGCATTTTTAAACTTCAGCAGAATTCTGAGAACAATGGAAGAGTTCCAAAGCATTTTTAAACTTCAGCAGAATTCCTGTTACAATGGAAGTGTTCCAAAGCATTTTATAACTTCAGCAGAATTCCGAGAACAATGGAAGAGTTCCAAAGCATTTTTAAACTTCAACAAAAATCCGAGAACAATGGGAGAGTTCTACAGACTTATTTAAAAAAACAATATCATTCCGAGAACAATAGGAGAGTTCCAAATCATTTTTAATCTTCAGTAGATGTCCAAAAACAATAGGAGAGTTCTACAGACTGATTTAAAAAAGAATAACATTCCAAGAACAATGGGAGAGCTCCAAAGCATTTTTAAGCTTCAGCAGAATACCAAGAAAAATGGAAGAGTTCCAAAACATTTTTAAACTTCAACTGAATTCCAAGAACAAGGAAAGCATTCCAAAGAATTTTTAAACATCAGCACAATTCTGAGAACAATGTGAGAGTTCTAAAGACATTTTTAAACTTCAGCGGAATTCTGAGAACAATGGAAGAGTTCCAATGCATTTTTAAACTTCAGCAGAATTCCGAGATCCATGGAAGAGTTTCAAAGCATTTTTAAACTTCAGCAGAATTCTGAGAACAATGGAAGAGTTCCAAAGCATTTTTAAACTTCAGTAGAATTCCAAAAACAATGGGAGAATTCTACAGACTCATTTAAAAAAACAATAACATTCCAAGAACAATGGGAGTGTTCCAAAGCATTTTTAAACTACAGCAGAATTCCAAGAAGAAGGGAAGCATTCCAAAGCATTTTTAAACTTCAGCAGAATTCCGAGAACAATGGGAGAGTTACAAAGTATTTTTAAACTTCAGCAGAATTCCAAGAACAATGGGAGCGTTCTACAAACTTATTTAAAAAAAACAATAACATTCCGAGAACAATAGGAGAGTTCCAAAGCATTTTTAAAATTCAGTAGTAGTCCAAAAACAATGTGAGTTCTACAGACTGATTTAAAAAAACAATAACATTCCGAAGACAATGGGAGAGTTCCAAAGCATGCTTAAACTTCCGCAGAATTCCGAGAACAATGGAAGAGTTCCAAATTATTTTTAATCTTAAGCTGAATTCCGAGAATTATGGAAGAGTTCCAAAGCATTTTTAAACTTCAGCAGAATTCTGAGAACACTGGAAGAGTTCCAAAGCATTTTTAAACTTCAGTAGAATTCCAAAAACAATGGGAGAATTCTACAGACTGATTTAAAAAAACAATAACATTCCGAGAACAATGGGAGAGTTCCAAAGAATTTTTAAAATACAGCAGAATTCCAAGAAGAAGGGAAGAATTCCAAAGCATTTTTAAACTTCATCAGAATTCCGAGAACAATGGGAGAGTTCTACACACATTTTTAAACTTTAGCAGAATTCCGAGAAAAATGGAAGAGTTCCAATGCATTTTTAAACTTCAGCAGAATTCCGAGAACAATGGGAGAGTTCTACACACAATTTTAAACTTCAGCAGAATTCCGAGAACAATGAAAGAGTTCCAAAGCATTTTTAAACTTCAGCAGAATTCCGAGAACAAAGGGAGAGTTTTACAGACTTATTTAAAAAAAAACAATAACATTCCGAAGACAATGGGAGAGTTCCAAAGCATTCTTAAACTTCAGCAGAATTCCGAGAACAATGGAAGAGTTCCAAAGCATTTTTAAATTTCAGCAGAATACCAAAAAGAATGGGAGAATTCTACAGACTCATTTAAAAAAACAATAACATTCCGAGAACAATGGGAGAGTTCCAATGCATTTTTAAACTACAGCAGAATTCCAAGAAGAAGGGAAGCATTCCAAAGCATTTTTAAACTTCAGCAGAATTCCGAGAACAATGGAAGAGTTCTACACACAATTTTAAACTTCAGCAGAATTCCGAGAACAATGAAAGAGTTCCAAAGCATTTTTAAACTTCAGCAGAATTCCGAGAACAAAGGGAGAGTTTTACAGACTTATTTAAAAAAAACAATAACATTCCGAAGACAATGGGAGAGTTCCAAAGCATTCTTAAACTTCAGCAGAATTCCGAGAACAATGGGAGCCTTCTACAGACTTATTTAAAAAAAACAATAACATTCCGAGCAAAATAGGAGAGTTCCAAAGCATTTTTAAACTTCAGGAGAAGTCCAAAAGCAATGGGAGAGTTCTACAGACTGATTTAAAAAAACAATAACATTCCGAAAACAATGGGAGAGTTCCAAAGCATTTTTAAACTTCATCAGAATTACGAGAACAATGGGAGGGTTCTACAGACTTATTTAAAAAAAACAATAACATTCCGAGAAAAATGGGAGAGTTCCAAAGCATTTTTAAACTTCTGCAGAATTCCGTGAACAAGGGAAGTGTTCCAAAGCATTTTTAAACTTCAGCAGAATACCGAGAACAATGCGAGAGTACTACAGACATATTTCAAAAAGCAATAACATTCCGAGAACAATGGGAGAATTCCAAAGCATTTTTAAACTTCAGCAAAATTCCGAGAACAATTGAAAAGTTCCAAAGCATTTTTAAATTTATGGAGAATTCCGAGAACAATGGAAAAGTTCCAAATTATTTTTAATCTTCAGCAGAATTCCGAGAACTTTGGAAGAGTTCCAAAGCATTTTTAAACTTCAGCAGAATTCCGAAAACAATGGGAGAGTTGTACAGACATTTTTAAACTTCAGCGGAATTCCGAGAACAATGGAAGAGTTCCAAAGAAATTATTAAACTTCAGCAGAATTCAGTGAACCATGGAAGAGTTCCAAAGCATTTTTAAACTACAGCAGAATTCCAAGAACAATGGAAAAGTTCCAAAGCATTTTTAAACTTCAGTAGAATTAAAAAACAATGGGAGAATTCTACAGACTGATTTAAAAAGACAATAACATTCCGAGAACAATGAAAGAGTTCCAAAGCATTTTTAAACTAAAGCAGAATTCGGAGAAGAAAGGAAGCGTTCCAAAGCATTTTTAAACTTCTGCAGAATTCCGAGAACAAAGGAAGTGTTCCAAAGCATTTTTAAACTTCAGCTGAATTCCGAGAACAATGGGAGAGTTCCAAAGCATTTTTAAACTTCAGCTGAATACTGACAACAATGGGAGAGTTATACAGACTTATTTAAAAAAACAATAACATTCGGAGAACAATGGAAGAGTTCCAGAGCATTTTTAAACTTCAGCAGAATACCGAGAACAATGCGAGAGTACTACAGACATATTTCAAAAAGCAATTACATTCCGAGAACAATGGGAGAATTCCAAAGCATTTTTAAACTTCAGCAAAATTCCGAGAACAAGGGAAAAGTTCCAAAGCATTTTTAAATTTCGGGAGAATTCCGAGAACAATGGAAGAGTTCCAATGCATTTTTAAACTTCAGCAGAATTCCGAGAACAATGGGAGAGTTCTACATACATTTTTATACTTCAGCGGAATTCCGAGAACAATGGGAGAGTTCCAAAGCATTTTCAAACTTCAGCAGAATTCCGAGAACAATGGAAGAGTTCCAAAGCATTTTTAAACTTCCGCAGAATTCCGAGAACAATGGAAGAGTTCCAATGCATTTTTAAACTTCAGAAGAATTGCAAGAACAATGGGAGAGTTGTACAGACATTATTAAACTTCAGCGGAATTCCTAGAACAATGGAAGAGTTCCAAAGCATTTTTAAACTTCAGCAGAATTCCGAGAACCATGGAAGAGTTCAAAAGCATTTTTAAACTTCAGCAGAATTCCGAGAACAATGGAAGAGTTCCAAAGCATTTTTAAATTTCATCAGAATTCTAAGAACAATGGAAGAGTTCCAAAGCATTTTTAAACTTCAGTAGAATTCCAAAGATAATGGGAGAATTCTACAGACTGATTTAAAAAGACAATAACATTCCGAGAACAATGGGAGAGTTCCAAAGCATTTTTAAACTAAAGCAGAATTCGGAGAATAAAGAAGCGTTCCAAAGCATTTTTAAACTTCAGTAGAATTCCGAGAACAATGGGAGAGTTCAACAGACATTTTTAAATTTCAGCAGAATACCGAGAACAATGGAAGAGTTCCAAAGCATTTTTAAACTTCAGCAGAATTCGGGTTACAATGGAAGAGTTCCAAAGCATTTTTTAACTTCTGCAGAATTCCGAGAACAATGGAAGAGTTCCAAAGCATTTTTAAACTTCAACAAAAATCCGATAACAATGGGAGAGTTCTACAGACTTATTTAAAAAAGAATAACATTCCAAGAACAATGGGAGAGTTCCAAAGCATTTTTACACTTCAGCAGATTAACGAGAAAAATGGAAGAGTTCCAAAGCATTTTTAAACTTCAACTGAATTGCGAGAACAAGGGAAGCATTCCAAAGCATTTTTAAACTTCAGCAGAATTCTGAGAACAATGTGAGAGTTCCAATGCATTTTTAAACTTCAGCAGAATTCCGAGAACTATGGAATAGTTCCAAAGCATTTTTAAACTTCAGCAGAAGTCCGAGAACAATGGAAGAGTTCCAAAGCATTTTTAAACTTCAGCAGAATTCTGAGAACAATGGAAGAGTTCCAAAGCATTTTTAAACTTCAGTAGAAATCCAAAAACAATGGGAGAATTCTACAGACTCATTTAAAAAAACAATAACAATCCAAGAACAATGGGAGTGTTCCAAAGCATTTTTAAACTACAGCAGAATTCCAAGAAGAAGGGAAGCATTCCAAAGCATTTTTAAACTTCAGAAGAATTCCGAGAACAATGGGAGAGCTCTACACACATTTTTAAACTTCAGCAGAATTCCGAGAACAATGAAAGAGTTCCAAAGCCTTTTTAAACTTCAGCAAAATTCCGAGAACAAAGGGAGAGTTTTACAGACTTATTTAAAAAAAAAACAATAACATTCCGAGAACAATGGGAGAGGTCCAAAGCATTTTTAAACTTCAGCAGAATTCCGAGAACAATGGAAGATTTCCAAAGTATATTTAATATTCAGCAGAATTCCGAGAACAATGGAAGAATTCCAAAGCATTTTTAAACTTCAGCAGAATTCCGAGGACAATGGGAGCCTTCTACAGACTTATTTAAAAAAAACAATAACATTCCGAGAAAAATGGGAGAGTTACAAAGCATTTTTAAACTTCAGCAGAATTCCGAGAACAATGGAAGATTTCCAAAGTATATTTAATATTCAGCAGAATTCCGAGAACAATGGAAGAGTTCCAAAGCATTTTTAAACTTCAGCAGAATTCCGAGAACAATGGGAGAGTTCTACAGATTTATTTAAAAAAACAATATCATTCCGAGAACAATAGGAGAGTTCCAAATCATTTTTAATCTTCAGTAGATGTCCAAAAACAATAGGAGAGTTCTACAGACTGATTTAAAAAAGAATAACATTCCAAGAACAATGGGAGAGCTCCAAAGCATTTTTAAGCTTCAGCAGAATACCAAGAAAAATGGAAGAGTTCCAAACCATTTTTAAACTTCAACTGAATTCCGAGAACAAGGAGAGCATTCCAAAGAATTTTTAAACATCAGCACAATTCTGAGAACAATGTGAGAGTTCTAAAGACATTTTTAAACTTCAGCGGAATTCTGAGAACAATGGAAGAGTTCCAATGCATTTTTAAACTTCAGCAGAATTCCGAGATCCATGGAAGAGTTTCAAAGCATTTTTAAACTTCAGCAGATTTCCGAGAACAATGGAAAAGTTCCAAAGCATTTTTAAACTTCAGCAGAATTCTGAGAACACTGGAATAGTTCCAAAGCATTTTTAAACTTCAGTAGAATTCCAAAAACAATGGGAGAATTCTACAGACTGATTTAAAAAAACAATAACATTCCGAGAACAATGGGAGAGTTCCAAAGAATTTTTAAAATACAGCAGAATTCCAAGAAGAAGGGAAGCATTCCAAAGCATTTTTAAACTTCAGCAGAATTCCGAGAACAATGGGAGAGTTCTACACACATTTTTAAACTTTAGCAGAATTCCGAGAAAAATGGAAGAGTTCCAATGCATTTTTAAACTTCAGCAGAATTCCGAGAACAATGGGAGAGTTCTACATACAATTTTAAACTTCAGCGGAATTCCGAGAACAATGGAAGAGTTCCAAAGCATTTTTAAATTTCAGCAGAATTCCGAGAACAATGAGAGAGTTCCAAAGCATTTTTAAACTTCAGCAGAATTCTGAGAACAATGGAAGAGTTCCAAAGCATTTTTAAACTTCAGTAGAATACCAAAAACAATGGGAGATTTCTACAGACTCATTTAAAAAAACAATAACATTCCGAGAACAATGGGAGAGTTCCAATGCATTTTTAAACTACAGCAGAATTCCAAGAAGAAGGGAAGCATTCCAAAGCATTTTTAAACTTCAGCAGAATTCCGAGAACAATGGAAGAGTTCTACACACAATTTTAAACTTCAGCAGAATTCCGAGAACAATGAAAGAGTTCCAAAGCATTTTTAAACTTCAGCAGAATTCCGAGAACAAATGGAGAGTTTTACAGACTTATTTTAAAAAAAACAATAACATTCCGAAGACAATGGGAGAGTTCAAAAGCATTCTTAAACTTCAGCAGAATTCCGAGAACAATGGGAGCCTTCTACAGACTTATTTAAAAAAAACAATAACATTCCGAGCAAAATAGGAGAGTTCCAAAGCATTTTTAAACTTCAGGAGAAGTCCAAAAGCAATGGGAGAGTTCTACAGACTGATTTAAAAAAACAATAACATTCCGAAAACAATGGGAGAGTTCCAAAGCATTTTTAAACTTCATCAGAATTCCGAGAACAATGGGAGGGTTCTACAGACTTATTTAAAAAAAACAATAACATTCCGAGAAACATGGGAGAGTTCCAAAGCATTTTTAAACTTCTGCAGAATTCCTTGAACAAGGGAAGTGTTCCAAAGCATTTTTAAACTTCAGCAGAATACCGAGAACAATGCGAGAGTACTACAGACATATTTCAAAAAGCAATAACATTCCGAGAACAATGGGAGAATTCCAAAGCATTTTTAAACTTCAGCAAAATTCCGAGAACAATGTAAAAGTTCCAAAGCATTTTTAAATTTCCGGAGAATTCCGAGAACAATGGAAAAGTTCCAAATTATTTTTAATCTTCAGCAGAATTCCGAGAACTTTGGAAGAGTTCCAAAGCATTTTTAAACTTCAGCAGAATTCCGAGAACAATGGGAGAGTTGTACAGACATTTTTAAACTTCAGCGGAATTCCGAGAACAATGGAAGAGTTCCAAAGAAATTTTTAAACTTCAGCAGAATTCAGTGAACCATGGAAGAGTTCCAAAGCATTTTTAAACTACAGCAGAATTCCAAGAACAATGGAAAAGTTCCAAAGCATTTTTAAACTTCAGTAGAATTAAAAAACAATGGGAGAATTCTACAGACTGATTTAAAAAGACAATAACATTCCGAGAACAATGAAAGAGTTCCAAAGCATTTTTAAACTAAAGCAGAATTCGGAGAAGAAAGGAAGCGTTCCAAAGCATTTTTAAACTTCTGCAGAATTCCGAGAACAAAGGAAGTGTTCCAAAGCATTTTTAAACTTCAGCTGAATTCCGAGAACAATGGGAGAGTTCCAAAGCATTTTTAAACTTCAGCTGAATACTGACAACAATGGGAGAGTTATACAGACTTATTTAAAAAAACAATAACATTCGGAGAACAATGGAAGAGTTCCAGAGCATTTTTAAACTTCAGCAGAATACCGAGAACAATGCGAGAGTACTACAGACATATTTCAAAAAGCAATTACATTCCGAGAACAATGGGAGAATTCCAAAGCATTTTTAAACTTCAGCAAAATTCCGAGAACAATGGAAAAGTTCCAAAGCATTTTTAAATTTCGGGAGAATTCCGAGAACAATGGAAGAGTTCCAATGCATTTTTAAACTTCAGCAGAATTCCGAGAACAATGGGAGAGTTCTACATACATTTTTATACTTCAGCGGAATTCCGAGAACAATGGGAGAGTTCCAAAGCATTTTCAAACTTCAGCAGAATTCCGAGAACAATGGAAGAGTTCCAAAGCATTTTTAAACTTCCGCAGAATTCCGAGAACAATGGAAGAGTTCCAATGCATTTCTAAACTTCAGAAGAATTGCAAGAACAATGGGAGAGTTGTACAGACATTTTTAAACTTCAGAGGAATTCCGAGAACAATGGAAGGGTTCCAAAGCATTTTTAAACTTCAGCAGAATTCTGAGAACCATGGAAGAGTTCCAAAGCATTTTTAAACTTCAGCAGAATTCCGAGAACAATGGAAGAGTTCCAATGCATTTTTAAACTTCAGCAGAATTAAGAGAACAATGGAAGAGTTCCAAAGCATTTTTAAACTTCAGTAGAATTCCAAAAACAATGGGAAAATTCTACAGACTGATTTAAAAAGACAATAACATTCCGAGAACAATGGGAGAGTTCCAAAGCATTTTTAAACTAAAGCAGAATTCGGAGAAGAAAGGAAGAGTTCCAAAGCATTTTTAAAATTCAGTAGAATTCCACGAACAATGGGAGAGTTCTACAGACATTTTTAAACTTCAGCAGAATACCGAGAACAATGGAAGAGTTCTCAAGCATTTTTAAACTTCAGCAGAATTCCGAGAACAATGGGAGAGTTTTACAGACTTATTTAAAAAAAACCAATAACATTCTAAAAACAATGGGAGAGGTCCAAAGCATTTTTAAACTTCAGCAGAATTCCGAGAACAATGGAAGAGTTCCAAAGCATTTTTAAATTTCCACAAAATTCCGACAACAATGGAAGAGTTTCAAAGCATTTTTAAACTTCAGCAGAATTCTGAGAACAATGGAAGAGTTCCAAAGCATTTTTAAACTTCAGCAGAATTCCTGTTACAATGGAAGAGTTCCAAAGCATTTTTAAACTTCAACAAAAATCCGAGAACAATGGGAGAGTTCTACAGATTTATTTAAAAAAACAATATCATTCCGAGAACAATAGGAGAGTTCCAAATCATTTTTAATCTTCAGTAGATGTCCAAAAACAATAGGAGAGTTCTACAGACTGATTTAAAAAAGAATAACATTCCAAGAACAATGGGAGAGCTCCAAAGCATTTTTAAGCTTCAGCAGAATACCAAGAAAAATGGAAGAGTTCCAAAGCATTTTTAAACTTCAACTGAATTCCGAGAACAAGGAGAGCATTCCAAAGAATTTTTAAACATCAGCACAATTCTGAGAACAATGTGAGAGTTCTAAAGACATTTTTAAACTTCAGCGGAATTCTGAGAACAATGGAAGAGTTCCAATGCATTTTTAAACTTCAGCAGAATTCCAAGATCCATGGAAGAGTTTCAAAGCATTTTTAAACTTCAGCAGATTTCCGAGAACAATGTAAAAGTTCCAAAGCATTTTTAAACTTCAGCAGAATTCTGAGAACACTGGAAGAGTTCCAAAGCATTTTTAAACTTCAGTAGAATTCCAAAAACAATGGGAGAATTCTACAGACTGATTTAAAAAAACAATAACATTCCGAGAACAATGGGAGAGTTCCAAAGAATTTTTAAAATACAGCAGAATTCCAAGAAGAAGGGAAGCATTCCAAAGCATTTTTAAACTTCAGCAGAATTCCGAGAACAATGGGAGAGTTCTACACACATTTTTAAACTTTAGCAGAATTCCGAGAAAAATGGAAGAGTTCCAATGCATTTTTAAACTTCAGCAGAATTCCGAGAACAATGGGAGAGTTCTACATACAATTTTAAACTTCAGCGGAATTCCGAGAACAATGGAAGAGTTCCAAAGCATTTTTAAATTTCAGCAGAATTCCGAGAACAATGGGAGAGTTCCAAAGCATTTTTAAACTTCAGCAGAATTCTGAGAACAATGGAAGAGTTCCAAAGCATTTTTAAACTTCAGTAGAATACCAAAAACAATGGGAGATTTCTACAGACTCATTTAAAAAAACAATAACATTCCGAGAACAATGGGAGAGTTCCAATGCATTTTTAAACTACAGCAGAATTCCAAGAAGAAGGGAAGCATTCCAAAGCATTTTTAAACTTCAGCAGAATTCCGAGAACAATGGAAGAGTTCTACACACAATTTTAAACTTCAGCAGAATTCCGAGAACAATGAAAGAGTTCCAAAGCATTTTTAAACTTCAGCAGAATTCCGAGAACAAAGGGAGAGTTTTACAGACTTATTTTAAAAAAAACAATAACATTCCGAAGACAATGGGAGAGTTCAAAAGCATTCTTAAACTTCAGCAGAATTCCGAGAACAATGGGAGCCTTCTACAGACTTATTTAAAAAAAACAATAACATTCCGAGCAAAATAGGAGAGTTCCAAAGCATTTTTAAACTTCAGGAGAAGTCCAAAAGCAATGGGAGAGTTCTACAGACTGATTTAAAAAAACAATAACATTCCGAAAACAATGGGAGAGTTCCAAAGCATTTTTAAACTTCATCAGAATTCCGAGAACAATGGGAGGGTTCTACAGACTTATTTAAAAAAAACAATAACATTCCGAGAAACATGGGAGAGTTCCAAAGCATTTTTAAACTTCTGCAGAATTCCGTGAACAAGGGAAGTGTTCCAAAGCATTTTTAAACTTCAGCAGAATACCGAGAACAATGCGAGAGTACTACAGACATATTTCAAAAAGCAATAACATTCCGAGAACAATGGGAGAATTCCAAAGCATTTTTAAACTTCAGCAAAATTCCGAGAACAATGTAAAAGTTCCAAAGCATTTTTAAATTTCCGGAGAATTCCGAGAACAATGGAAAAGTTCCAAATTATTTTTAATCTTCAGCAGAATTCCGAGAACTTTGGAAGAGTTCCAAAGCATTTTTAAACTTCAGCAGAATTCCGAGAACAATGGGAGAGTTGTACAGACATTTTTAAACTTCAGAGGAATTCCAAGAACAATGGAAGAGTTCCAAAGAAATTTTTAAACTTCAGCAGAATTCAGTGAACCATGGAAGAGTTCCAAAGCATTTTTAAACTACAGCAGAATTCCAAGAACAATGGAAAAGTTCCAAAGCATTTTTAAACTTCAGTAGAATTAAAAAACAATGGGAGAATTCTACAGACTGATTTAAAAAGACAATAACATTCCGAGAACAATGAAAGAGTTCCAAAGCATTTTTAAACTAAAGCAGAATTCGGAGAAGAAAGGAAGCGTTCCAAAGCATTTTTAAACTTCTGCAGAATTCCGAGAACAAAGGAAGTGTTCCAAAGCATTTTTAAACTTCAGCTGAATTCCGAGAACAATGGGAGAGTTCCAAAGCATTTTTAAACTTCAGCTGAATACTGACAACAATGGGAGAGTTATACAGACTTATTTAAAAAAACAATAACATTCGGAGAACAATGGAAGAGTTCCAGAGCATTTTTAAACTTCAGCAGAATACCGAGAACAATGCGAGAGTACTACAGACATATTTCAAAAAGCAATTACATTCCGAGAACAATGGGAGAATTCCAAAGCATTTTTAAACTTCAGCAAAATTCCGAGAACAATGGAAAAGTTCCAAAGCATTTTTAAATTTCGGGAGAATTCCGAGAACAATGGAAGAGTTCCAATGCATTTTTAAACTTCAGCAGAATTCCGAGAACAATGGGAGAGTTCTACATACATTTTTATACTTCAGCGGAATTCCGAGAACAATGGGAGAGTTCCAAAGCATTTTCAAACTTCAGCAGAATTCCGAGAACAATGGAAGAGTTCCAAAGCATTTTTAAACTTCCGCAGAATTCCGAGAACAATGGAAGAGTTCCAATGCATTTCTAAACTTCAGAAGAATTGCAAGAACAATGGGAGAGTTGTACAGACATTTTTAAACTTCAGAGGAATTCCGAGAACAATGGAAGAGTTCCAAAGCATTTTTAAACTTCAGCAGAATTCTGAGAACCATGGAAGAGTTCCAAAGCATTTTTAAACTTCAGCAGAATTCCGAGAACAATGGAAGAGTTCCAAAGCATTTTTAAACTTCAGCAGAATTCTAAGAACAATGGAAGAGTTCCAAAGCATTTTTAAACTTCAGTAGAATTCCAAAGATAATGGGAGAATTATACAGACTGATTTAAAAATACAATAACATTCCGAGAACAATGGGAGAGTTCCAAAGCATTTTTAAACTAAAGCAGAATTCGGAGAAGAAAGAAGCGTTCCAAAGCATTTTTAAACTTCAGTAGAATTCCAAGAACAATGGGAGAGTTCAACAGACATTTTTAAATTTCAGCAGAATACCGAGAACAATGGAAGAGTTCCAAAGCATTTTTAAACTTCAGCAGAATTCCGGTTACAATGGAAGAGTTCCAAAGCATTTTTTAACTTCTGCAGAATTCCGAGAACAATGGAAGAGTTCCAAAGCATTTTTAAACTTCAACAAAAATCCGATAACAATGGGAGAGTTCTACAGACTTATTTAAAAAAGAATAACATTCCAAGAACAATGGGAGAGTTCCAAAGCATTTTTAAACTTCAGCAGATTAACGAGAAAAATGGAAGAGTTCCAAAGCATTTTTAAACTTCAACTGAATTGCGAGAACAAGGGAAGCATTCCAAAGCATTTTTAAACTTCAGCAGAATTCTGAGAACAATGTGAGAGTTCCAATCCATTTTTAAACTTCAGCAGAATTCCGAGAACTATGGAAGAGTTCCAAAGCATTTTTAAACTTCAGCAGAAGTCCGAGAACAATGGAAGAGTTCCAAAGCATTTTTAAACTTCAGCAGAATTCTGAGAACAATGGAAGAGTTCCAAAGCATTTTTAAACTTCAGTAGAATTCCAAAAACAATGGGAGAATTCTACAGACTCATTTAAAAAAACAATAACATTCCAAGAACAATGGGAGTGTTCCGAAGCATTTTTAAACTACAGCAGAATTCCAAGAAGAAGGGAAGCATTCCAAAGCATTTTTAAACTTCAGAAGAATTCCGAGAACAATGGGAGAGCTCTACACACATTTTTAAACTTCAGCAGAATTCCGAGAACAATGAAAGTGTTCCAAAGCATTTTTAAACTTCAGCAAAATTCCGCGAACAAAGGAAGAGTTTTACAGACTTATTTAAAAAAAAAACAATAACATTCCGAAAACAATGGGAGAGGTCCAAAGCATTTTTAAACTTCAGCAGAATTCCGAGAACAATGAAAGATTTCCAAAGTATATTTAATGTTCAGCAGAATTCCGAGAACAATGGAAGAGTTCCAAAGCATTTTTAAACTTCAGCAGAATTCCGAGGACAATGGGAGCCTTCTACAGACTTATTTAAAAAAAACAATAACATTCCGAGAAAAATGGGAGAGTTCCAAAGCATTTTTAAATTTCAGCAGAATTCCGAGAACAATGGGAGAGTTCCAAAGCATTTTTAAACTTCAGCAGAATTCTGAGAACAATGGAAGAGTTCCAAAGCATTTTTAAACTTCAGTAGAATACCAAAAACAATGGGAGATTTCTACAGACTCATTTAAAAAAACAATAACATTCCGAGAACAATGGGAGAGTTCCAATGCATTTTTAAACTACAGCAGAATTCCAAGAAGAAGGGAAGCATTCCAAAGCATTTTTAAACTTCAGCAGAATTCCGAGAACAATGGAAGAGTTCTACACACAATTTTAAACTTCAGCAGAATTCCGAGAACAATGAAAGAGTTCCAAAGCATTTTTAAACTTCAGCAGAATTCCGAGAACAAAGGGAGAGTTTTACAGACTTATTTTAAAAAAAACAATAACATTCCGAAGACAATGGGAGAGTTCAAAAGCATTCTTAAACTTCAGCAGAATTCCGAGAACAATGGGAGCCTTCTACAGACTTATTTAAAAAAAACAATAACATTCCGAGCAAAATAGGAGAGTTCCAAAGCATTTTTAAACTTCAGGAGAAGTCCAAAAGCAATGGGAGAGTTCTACAGACTGATTTAAAAAAACAATAACATTCCGAAAACAATGGGAGAGTTCCAAAGCATTTTTAAACTTCATCAGAATTCCGAGAACAATGGGAGGGTTCTACAGACTTATTTAAAAAAAACAATAACATTCCGAGAAACATGGGAGAGTTCCAAAGCATTTTTAAACTTCTGCAGAATTCCGTGAACAAGGGAAGTGTTCCAAAGCATTTTTAAACTTCAGCAGAATACCGAGAACAATGCGAGAGTACTACAGACATATTTCAAAAAGCAATAACATTCCGAGAACAATGGGAGAATTCCAAAGCATTTTTAAACTTCAGCAAAATTCCGAGAACAATGTAAAAGTTCCAAAGCATTTTTAAATTTCCGGAGAATTCCGAGAACAATGGAAAAGTTCCAAATTATTTTTAATCTTCAGCAGAATTCCGAGAACTTTGGAAGAGTTCCAAAGCATTTTTAAACTTCAGCAGAATTCCGAGAACAATGGGAGAGTTGTACAGACATTTTTAAACTTCAGAGGAATTCCAAGAACAATGGAAGAGTTCCAAAGAAATTTTTAAACTTCAGCAGAATTCAGTGAACCATGGAAGAGTTCCAAAGCATTTTTAAACTACAGCAGAATTCCAAGAACAATGGAAAAGTTCCAAAGCATTTTTAAACTTCAGTAGAATTAAAAAACAATGGGAGAATTCTACAGACTGATTTAAAAAGACAATAACATTCCGAGAACAATGAAAGAGTTCCAAAGCATTTTTAAACTAAAGCAGAATTCGGAGAAGAAAGGAAGCGTTCCAAAGCATTTTTAAACTTCTGCAGAATTCCGAGAACAAAGGAAGTGTTCCAA
This sequence comes from Phyllobates terribilis, assembly GCF_046119375.1. Lineage (NCBI taxonomy): Eukaryota > Metazoa > Chordata > Amphibia > Anura > Dendrobatidae > Phyllobates > Phyllobates terribilis. Next base: position 611,048,200 of record NW_027362764.1, read on the forward strand.
AGCATTTTTAAACTTCAGCTGAATTCCGAGAACAATGGGAGAGTTCCAAAGCATTTTTAAACTTCAGCTGAATACTGACAACAATGGGAGAGTTATACAGACTTATTTAAAAAAACAATAACATTCGGAGAACAATGGAAGAGTTCCAGAGCATTTTTAAACTTCAGCAGAATACCGAGAACAATGCGAGAGTACTACAGACATATTTCAAAAAGCAATTACATTCCGAGAACAATGGGAGAATTCCAAAGCATTTTTAAACTTCAGCAAAATTCCGAGAACAATGGAAAAGTTCCAAAGCATTTTTAAATTTCGGGAGAATTCCGAGAACAATGGAAGAGTTCCAATGCATTTTTAAACTTCAGCAGAATTCCGAGAACAATGGGAGAGTTCTACATACATTTTTATACTTCAGCGGAATTCCGAGAACAATGGGAGAGTTCCAAAGCATTTTCAAACTTCAGCAGAATTCCGAGAACAATGGAAGAGTTCCAAAGCATTTTTAAACTTCCGCAGAATTCCGAGAACAATGGAAGAGTTCCAATGCATTTCTAAACTTCAGAAGAATTGCAAGAACAATGGGAGAGTTGTACAGACATTTTTAAACTTCAGAGGAATTCCGAGAACAATGGAAGAGTTCCAAAGCATTTTTAAACTTCAGCAGAATTCTGAGAACCATGGAAGAGTTCCAAAGCATTTTTAAACTTCAGCAGAATTCCGAGAACAATGGAAGAGTTCCAAAGCATTTTTAAACTTCAGCAGAATTCTAAGAACAATGGAAGAGTTCCAAAGCATTTTTAAACTTCAGTAGAATTCCAAAGATAATGGGAGAATTATACAGACTGATTTAAAAATACAATAACATTCCGAGAACAATGGGAGAGTTCCAAAGCATTTTTAAACTAAAGCAGAATTCGGAGAAGAAAGAAGCGTTCCAAAGCATTTTTAAACTTCAGTAGAATTCCAAGAACAATGGGAGAGTTCAACAGACATTTTTAAATTTCAGCAGAATACCGAGAACAATGGAAGAGTTCCAAAGCATTTTTAAACTTCAGCAGAATTCCGGTTACAATGGAAGAGTTCCAAAGCATTTTTTAACTTCTGCAGAATTCCGAGAACAATGGAAGAGTTCCAAAGCATTTTTAAACTTCAACAAAAATCCGATAACAATGGGAGAGTTCTACAGACTTATTTAAAAAAGAATAACATTCCAAGAACAATGGGAGAGTTCCAAAGCATTTTTAAACTTCAGCAGATTAACGAGAAAAATGGAAGAGTTCCAAAGCATTTTTAAACTTCAACTGAATTGCGAGAACAAGGGAAGCATTCCAAAGCATTTTTAAACTTCAGCAGAATTCTGAGAACAATGTGAGAGTTCCAATCCATTTTTAAACTTCAGCAGAATTCCGAGAACTATGGAAGAGTTCCAAAGCATTTTTAAACTTCAGCAGAAGTCCGAGAACAATGGAAGAGTTCCAAAGCATTTTTAAACTTCAGCAGAATTCTGAGAACAATGGAAGAGTTCCAAAGCATTTTTAAACTTCAGTAGAATTCCAAAAACAATGGGAGAATTCTACAGACTCATTTAAAAAAACAATAACATTCCAAGAACAATGGGAGTGTTCCGAAGCATTTTTAAACTACAGCAGAATTCCAAGAAGAAGGGAAGCATTCCAAAGCATTTTTAAACTTCAGAAGAATTCCGAGAACAATGGGAGAGCTCTACACACATTTTTAAACTTCAGCAGAATTCCGAGAACAATGAAAGTGTTCCAAAGCATTTTTAAACTTCAGCAAAATTCCGCGAACAAAGGAAGAGTTTTACAGACTTATTTAAAAAAAAAACAATAACATTCCGAAAACAATGGGAGAGGTCCAAAGCATTTTTAAACTTCAGCAGAATTCCGAGAACAATGAAAGATTTCCAAAGTATATTTAATGTTCAGCAGAATTCCGAGAACAATGGAAGAGTTCCAAAGCATTTTTAAACTTCAGCAGAATTCCGAGGACAATGGGAGCCTTCTACAGACTTATTTAAAAAAAACAATAACATTCCGAGAAAAATGGGAGAGTTACAAAGCATTTTTAAACTTCAGCAGAATTCCGAGAACAAGGGAAGTGTTCCAAAGCATTTTTAAACTTCCGCTGAATTCCGAGAACAATTGGAGAGTTCTCCAGACATTTTTAAACTTCAGCGGAATTCCGAGAACAATGGAAGAGTTCCAAAGCACTTTTAAACTTCAGCTGAATACTGAGAACAATGGGAGAGTTATACAGGCTTATTTAAAAAAAAACAATAACATTTGGAGAACAATAGGAGAGTTCCAGAGCATTTTTAAACTTCAGCAGAATACCGAGAAAAATGGGAGAGTACTACTGACATATTTCAAAAAGCAATAACATTCCGAGAACAATGGGAGAATTCCAAAGCATTTTTAAATTTCCGGGGAATTCCGAGAACAATGGAAGAGTTCCAAATTATTTTTAATCTTAAGCTGAATTCCGAGAATTATGGAAGAGTTCCAAAGCATTTTTAAACTTCAGCAGAATTCCGAGAACAATGGAAGAGTTCCACAGCACTTTTAAACTTTAGCAGAATTCCGAGAACAATGGAAGAGTTCCAAAGCATTTTTAAACTTCAGCAGAATTCCGAGAACAATGGGAGAGTTCTACATACATTTTTAAACTTCAGCGGAATTCCGAGAACAATGAAAGAGTTCCAATGCATTTTTAAACTTCAGCAGAATTAAGAGAACAATGGAAGAGTTCCAAAGCATTTTTAAACTTCAGTAGAATTCCAAAAACAATGGGAGAATTCTACAGACTGATTTAAAAAGACAATAACATTCCGAGAACAATGGGAGAGTTCCAAAGCATTTTTAAACTAAAGCAGAATTCGGAGAAGAAAGGAAGCGTTCCAAAGCATTTTTAAACTTCAGCAGAATTCCGAGAACAATGGGAGAGTTCTACACACATTTTTAAACTTTAGCAGAATTCCGAGAAAAATGGAAGAGTTCCAATGCATTTTTAAACTTCAGCAGAATTCCGAGAACAATGGGAGAGTTGTACAGACATTTTTAAACTTCAGCGGAATTCCAAGAACAATGGAAGAGTTCCAAAGAAATTTTTAAACTTCAGCAGAATTCAGTGAACCATGGAAGAGTTCCAAAGCATTTTTAAACTACAGCAGAATTCCAAGAACAATGGAAAAGTTCCAAAGCATTTTTAAACTTCAGTAGAATTAAAAAACAATGGGAGAATTCTACAGACTGATTTAAAAAGACAATAACATTCCGAGAACAATGAAAGAGTTCCAAAGCATTTTTAAACTAAAGCAGAATTCGGAGAAGAAAGGAAGCGTTCCAAAGCATTTTTAAACTTCTGCAGAATTCCGAGAACAAAGGAAGTGTTCCAAAGCATTTTTAAACTTCAGCTGAATTCCGATAACAATGGGAGAGTTCCAAAGCATTTTTAAACTTCAGCTGAATACTGACAACAATGGGAGAGTTATACAGACTTATTTAAAAAAACAATAACATTCGGAGAACAATGGAAGAGTTCCAGAGCATTTTTAAACTTCAGCAGAATACCGAGAACAATGCGAGAGTACTACAGACATATTTCAAAAAGCAATTACATTCCGAGAACAATGGGAGAATTCCAAAGCATTTTTAAACTTCAGCAAAATTCCGAGAACAATGGAAAAGTTCCAAAGCATTTTTAAACTTCAGCAGAATTCTGAGAACACTGGAAGAGTTCCAAAGCATTTTTAAACTTCAGTAGAATTCCAAAAACAATGGGAGAATTCTACAGACTGATTTAAAAAAACAATAACATTCCGAGAACAATGGGAGAGTTCCAAAGAATTTTTAAAATACAGCAGAATTCCAAGAAGAAGGGAAGCATTCCAAAGCATTTTTAAACTTCAGCAGAATTCCGAGAACAATGGGAGAGTTCTACACACATTTTTAAACTTTAGCAGAATTCCGAGAAAAATGGAAGAGTTCCAATGCATTTTTAAACTTCAGCAGAATTCCGAGAACAATGGGAGAGTTCTACATACAATTTTAAACTTCAGCGGAATTCCGAGAACAATGGAAGAGTTCCAAAGCATTTTTAAATTTCAGCAGAATTCCGAGAACAATGGGAGAGTTCCAAAGCATTTTTAAACTTCAGCAGAATTCTGAGAACAATGGAAGAGTTCCAAAGCATTTTTAAACTTCAGTAGAATACCAAAAACAATGGGAGATTTCTACAGACTCATTTAAAAAAACAATAACATTCCGAGAACAATGGGAGAGTTCCAATGCATTTTTAAACTACAGCAGAATTCCAAGAAGAAGGGAAGCATTCCAAAGCATTTTTAAACTTCAGCAGAATTCCGAGAACAATGGAAGAGTTCTACACACAATTTTAAACTTCAGCAGAATTCCGAGAACAATGAAAGAGTTCCAAAGCATTTTTAAACTTCAGCAGAATTCCGAGAACAAAGGGAGAGTTTTACAGACTTATTTTAAAAAAAACAATAACATTCCGAAGACAATGGGAGAGTTCAAAAGCATTCTTAAACTTCAGCAGAATTCCGAGAACAATGGGAGCCTTCTACAGACTTATTTAAAAAAAACAATAACATTCCGAGCAAAATAGGAGAGTTCCAAAGCATTTTTAAACTTCAGGAGAAGTCCAAAAGCAATGGGAGAGTTCTACAGACTGATTTAAAAAAACAATAACATTCCGAAAACAATGGGAGAGTTCCAAAGCATTTTTAAACTTCATCAGAATTCCGAGAACAATGGGAGGGTTCTACAGACTTATTTAAAAAAAACAATAACATTCCGAGAAACATGGGAGAGTTCCAAAGCATTTTTAAACTTCTGCAGAATTCCGTGAACAAGGGAAGTGTTCCAAAGCATTTTTAAACTTCAGCAGAATACCGAGAACAATGCGAGAGTACTACAGACATATTTCAAAAAGCAATAACATTCCGAGAACAATGGGAGAATTCCAAAGCATTTTTAAACTTCAGCAAAATTCCGAGAACAATGTAAAAGTTCCAAAGCATTTTTAAATTTCCGGAGAATTCCGAGAACAATGGAAAAGTTCCAAATTATTTTTAATCTTCAGCAGAATTCCGAGAACTTTGGAAGAGTTCCAAAGCATTTTTAAACTTCAGCAGAATTCCGAGAACAATGGGAGAGTTGTACAGACATTTTTAAACTTCAGAGGAATTCCAAGAACAATGGAAGAGTTCCAAAGAAATTTTTAAACTTCAGCAGAATTCAGTGAACCATGGAAGAGTTCCAAAGCATTTTTAAACTACAGCAGAATTCCAAGAACAATGGAAAAGTTCCAAAGCATTTTTAAACTTCAGTAGAATTAAAAAACAATGGGAGAATTCTACAGACTGATTTAAAAAGACAATAACATTCCGAGAACAATGAAAGAGTTCCAAAGCATTTTTAAACTAAAGCAGAATTCGGAGAAGAAAGGAAGCGTTCCAAAGCATTTTTAAACTTCTGCAGAATTCCGAGAACAAAGGAAGTGTTCCAAAGCATTTTTAAACTTCAGCTGAATTCCGAGAACAATGGGAGAGTTCCAAAGCATTTTTAAACTTCAGCTGAATACTGACAACAATGGGAGAGTTATACAGACTTATTTAAAAAAACAATAACATTCGGAGAACAATGGAAGAGTTCCAGAGCATTTTTAAACTTCAGCAGAATACCGAGAACAATGCGAGAGTACTACAGACATATTTCAAAAAGCAATTACATTCCGAGAACAATGGGAGAATTCCAAAGCATTTTTAAACTTCAGCAAAATTCCGAGAACAATGGAAAAGTTCCAAAGCATTTTTAAATTTCGGGAGAATTCCGAGAACAATGGAAGAGTTCCAATGCATTTTTAAACTTCAGCAGAATTCCGAGAACAATGGGAGAGTTCTACATACATTTTTATACTTCAGCGGAATTCCGAGAACAATGGGAGAGTTCCAAAGCATTTTCAAACTTCAGCAGAATTCCGAGAACAATGGAAGAGTTCCAAAGCATTTTTAAACTTCCGCAGAATTCCGAGAACAATGGAAGAGTTCCAATGCATTTCTAAACTTCAGAAGAATTGCAAGAACAATGGGAGAGTTGTACAGACATTTTTAAACTTCAGAGGAATTCCGAGAACAATGGAAGAGTTCCAAAGCATTTTTAAACTTCAGCAGAATTCTGAGAACCATGGAAGAGTTCCAAAGCATTTTTAAACTTCAGCAGAATTCTGAGAACAATGGAAGAGTTCCAAAGCATTTTTAAACTTCAGCAGAATTCTAAGAACAATGGAAGAGTTCCAAAGCATTTTTAAACTTCAGTAGAATTCCAAAGATAATGGGAGAATTATACAGACTGATTTAAAAATACAATAACATTCCGAGAACAATGGGAGAGTTCCAAAGCATTTTTAAACTAAAGCAGAATTCGGAGAAGAAAGAAGCGTTCCAAAGCATTTTTAAACTTCAGTAGAATTCCGAGAACAATGGGAGAGTTCAACAGACATTTTTAAATTTCAGCAGAATACCGAGAACAATGGAAGAGTTCCAAAGCATTTTTAAACTTCAGCAGAATTCCGGTTACAATGGAAGAGTTCCAAAGCATTTTTTAACTTCTGCAGAATTCCGAGAACAATGGAAGAGTTCCAAAGCATTTTTAAACTTCAACAAAAATCCGATAACAATGGGAGAGTTCTACAGACTTATTTAAAAAAGAATAACATTCCAAGAACAATGGGAGAGTTCCAAAGCATTTTTAAACTTCAGCAGATTAACGAGAAAAATGGAAGAGTTCCAAAGCATTTTTAAACTTCAACTGAATTGCGAGAACAAGGGAAGCATTCCAAAGCATTTTTAAACTTCAGCAGAATTCTGAGAACAATGTGAGAGTTCCAATCCATTTTTAAACTTCAGCAGAATTCCGAGAACTATGGAAGAGTTCCAAAGCATTTTTAAACTTCAGCAGAAGTCCGAGAACAATGGAAGAGTTCCAAAGCATTTTTAAACTTCAGCAGAATTCTGAGAACAATGGAAGAGTTCCAAAGCATTTTTAAACTTCAGTAGAATTCCAAAAACAATGGGAGAATTCTACAGACTCATTTAAAAAAACAATAACATTCCAAGAACAATGGGAGTGTTCCGAAGCATTTTTAAACTACAGCAGAATTCCAAGAAGAAGGGAAGCATTCCAAAGCATTTTTAAACTTCAGAAGAATTCCGAGAACAATGGGAGAGCTCTACACACATTTTTAAACTTCAGCAGAATTCCGAGAACAATGAAAGTGTTCCAAAGCATTTTTAAACTTCAGCAAAATTCCGCGAACAAAGGAAGAGTTTTACAGACTTATTTAAAAAAAAAACAATAACATTCCGAAAACAATGGGAGAGGTCCAAAGCATTTTTAAACTTCAGCAGAATTCCGAGAACAATGAAAGATTTCCAAAGTATATTTAATGTTCAGCAGAATTCCGAGAACAATGGAAGAGTTCCAAAGCATTTTTAAACTTCAGCAGAATTCCGAGGACAATGGGAGCCTTCTACAGACTTATTTAAAAAAAACAATAACATTCCGAGAAAAATGGGAGAGTTACAAAGCATTTTTAAACTTCAGCAGAATTCCGAGAACAAGGGAAGTGTTCCAAAGCATTTTTAAACTTCCGCTGAATTCCGAGAACAATTGGAGAGTTCTCCAGACATTTTTAAACTTCAGCGGAATTCCGAGAACAATGGAAGAGTTCCAAAGCACTTTTAAACTTCAGCTGAATACTGAGAAGAATGGGAGAGTTATACAGACTTATTTAAAAAAAAACAATAACATTTGGAGAACAATAGGAGAGTTCCAGAGCATTTTTAAACTTCAGCAGAATACCGAGAAAAATGGGAGAGTACTACTGACATATTTCAAAAAGCAATAACATTCCGAGAACAATGGGAGAATTCCAAAGCATTTTTAAATTTCCGGGGAATTCCGAGAACAATGGAAGAGTTCCAAATTATTTTTAATCTTAAGCTGAATTCTGAGAATTATGGAAGAGTTCCAAAGCATTTTTAAACTTCAGCAGAATTCCGAGAACAATGGAAGAGTTCCACAGCACTTTTAAACTTTAGCAGAATTCCGAGAACAATGGAAGAGTTCCAAAGCATTTTTAAACTTCAGCAGAATTCCGAGAACAATGGGAGAGTTCTACATATATTTTTAAACTTCAGCGGAATTCCGAGAACAATGAAAGAGTTCCAATGCATTTTTAAACTTCAGCAGAATTAAGAGAACAATGGAAGAGTTCCAAAGCATTTTTAAACTTCAGTAGAATTCCAAAAACAATGGGAGAATTCTACAGACTGATTTAAAAAGACAATAACATTCCGAGAACAATGGGAGAGTTCCAAAGCATTTTTAAACTAAAGCAGAATTCGGAGAAGAAAGGAAGCGTTCCAAAGCATTTTTAAACTTCAGCAGAATTCCGAGAACAATGGGAGAGTTCTACACACATTTTTAAACTTTAGCAGAATTCCGAGAAAAATGGAAGAGTTCCAATGCATTTTTAAACTTCAGCAGAATTCCGAGAACAATGGGAGAGTTGTACAGACATTTTTAAACTTCAGCGGAATTCCAAGAACAATGGAAGAGTTCCAAAGAAATTTTTAAACTTCAGCAGAATTCAGTGAACCATGGAAGAGTTCCAAATCATTTTTAAACTACAGCAGAATTCCAAGAACAATGGAAAAGTTCCAAAGCATTTTTAAACTTCAGTAGAATTAAAAAACAATGGGAGAATTCTACAGACTGATTTAAAAAGACAATAACATTCCGAGAACAATGAAAGAGTTCCAAAGCATTTTTAAACTAAAGCAGAATTCGGAGAAGAAAGGAAGCGTTCCAAAGCATTTTTAAACTTCTGCAGAATTCCGAGAACAAAGGAAGTGTTCCAAAGCATTTTTAAACTTCAGCTGAATTCCGATAACAATGGGAGAGTTCCAAAGCATTTTTAAACTTCAGCTGAATACTGACAACAATGGGAGAGTTATACAGACTTATTTAAAAAAACAATAACATTCGGAGAACAATGGAAGAGTTCCAGAGCATTTTTAAACTTCAGCAGAATACCGAGAACAATGTGAGAGTACTACAGACATATTTCAAAAAGCAATTACATTCCGAGAACAATGGGAGAATTCCAAAGCATTTTTAAACTTCAGCAAAATTCCGAGAACAATGGAAAAGTTCCAAAGCATTTTTAAATTTCGGGAGAATTCCGAGAACAATGGAAGAGTTCCAATGCATTTTTAAACTTCAGCAGAATTCCGAGAACAATGGGAGAGTTCTACATACATTTTTATACTTCAGCGGAATTCCGAGAACAATGGGAGAGTTCCAAAGCATTTTCAAACTTCAGCAGAATTCCGAGAACAATGGAAGAGTTCCAAAGCATTTTTAAACTTCCGCAGAATTCCGAGAACAATGGAAGAGTTCCAATGCATTTCTAAACTTCAGAAGAATTGCAAGAACAATGGGAGAGTTGTACAGACATTTTTAAACTTCAGAGGAATTCCGAGAACAATGGAAGAGTTCCAAAGCATTTTTAAACTTCAGCAGAATTCTGAGAACCATGGAAGAGTTCCAAAGCATTTTTAAACTTCAGCAGAATTCCGAGAACAATGGAAGAGTTCCAAAGCATTTTTAAACTTCAGCAGAATTCTAAGAACAATGGAAGAGTTCCAAAGCATTTTTAAACTTCAGTAGAATTCCAAAGATAATGGGAGAATTATACAGACTGATTTAAAAATACAATAACATTCCGAGAACAATGGGAGAGTTCCAAAGCATTTTTAAACTAAAGCAGAATTCGGAGAAGAAAGAAGCGTTCCAAAGCATTTTTAAACTTCAGTAGAATTCCGAGAACAATGGGAGAGTTCAACAGACATTTTTAAATTTCAGCAGAATACCGAGAACAATGGAAGAGTTCCAAAGCATTTTTAAACTTCAGCAGAATTCCGGTTACAATGGAAGAGTTCCAAAGCATTTTTTAACTTCTGCAGAATTCCGAGAACAATGGAAGAGTTCCAAAGCATTTTTAAACTTCAACAAAAATCCGATAACAATGGGAGAGTTCTACAGACTTATTTAAAAAAGAATAACATTCCAAGAACAATGGGAGAGTTCCAAAGCATTTTTAAACTTCAGCAGATTAACGAGAAAAATGGAAGAGTTCCAAAGCATTTTTAAACTTCAACTGAATTGCGAGAACAAGGGAAGCATTCCAAAGCATTTTTAAACTTCAGCAGAATTCTGAGAACAATGTGAGAGTTCCAATCCATTTTTAAACTTCAGCAGAATTCCGAGAACTATGGAAGAGTACCAAAGCATTTTTAAACTTCAGCAGAAGTCCGAGAACAATGGAAGAGTTCCAAAGCATTTTTAAACTTCAGCAGAATTCTGAGAACAATGGAAGAGTTCCAAAGCATTTTTAAACTTCAGTAGAATTCCAAAAACAATGGGAGAATTCTACAGACTCATTTAAAAAAACAATAACATTCCAAGAACAATGGGAGTGTTCCGAAGCATTTTTAAACTACAGCAGAATTCCAAGAAGAAGGGAAGCATTCCAAAGCATTTTTAAACTTCAGAAGAATTCCGAGAACAATGGGAGAGCTCTACACACATTTTTAAACTTCAGCAGAATTCCGAGAACAATGAAAGGGTTCCAAAGCATTTTTAAACTTCAGCAAAATTCCGAGAACAAAGGAAGAGTTTTACAGACTTATTTAAAAAAAAAACAATAACATTCCGAAAACAATGGGAGAGGTCCAAAGCATTTTTAAACTTCAGCAGAATTCCGAGAACAATGAAAGATTTCCAAAGTATATTTAATGTTCAGCAGAATTCCGAGAACAATGGAAGAGTTCCAAAGCATTTTTAAACTTCAGCAGAATTCCGAGGACAATGGGAGCCTTCTACAGACTTATTTAAAAAAAACAATAACATTCCGAGAAAAATGGGAGAGCTACAAAGCATTTTTAAACTTCAGCAGAATTCCGAGAACAAGGGAAGTGTTCCAAAGCATTTTTAAACTTCCGCTGAATTCCGAGAACAATTGGAGAGTTCTCCAGACATTTTTAAACTTCAGCGGAATTCCGAGAACAATGGAAGAGTTCCAAAGCACTTTTAAACTTCAGCTGAATACTGAGAACAATGGGAGAGTTATACAGACTTATTTAAAAAAAAACAATAACATTTGGAGAACAATAGGAGAGTTCCAGAGCATTTTTAAACTTCAGCAGAATACCGAGAAAAATGGGAGAGTACTACTGACATATTTCAAAAAGCAATAACATTCCGAGAACAATGGGAGAATTCCAAAGCATTTTTAAATTTCCGGGGAATTCCGAGAACAATGGAAGAGTTCCAAATTATTTTTAATCTTAAGCTGAATTCCGAGAATTATGGAAGAGTTCCAAAGCATTTTTAAAATTCAGCAGAATTCCGAGAACAATGGAAGAGTTCCACAGCACTTTTAAACTTTAGCAGAATTCCGAGAACAATGGAAGAGTTCCAAAGCATTTTTAAACTTCAGCAGAATTCCGAGAACAATGGGAGAGTTCTACATACATTTTTAAACTTCAGCGGAATTCCGAGAACAATGAAAGAGTTCCAATGCATTTTTAAACTTCAGTAGAATTAAGAGAACAATGGAAGAGTTCCAAAGCATTTTTAAACTTCAGTAGAATTCCAAAAACAATGGGAGAATTCTACAGACTGATTTAAAAAGACAATAACATTCCGAGAACAATGGGAGAGTTCCAAAGCATTTTTAAACTAAAGCAGAATTCGGAGAAGAAAGGAAGCGTTCCAAAGCATTTTTAAAATTCAGTAAAATTCCACGAACAATGGGAGAGTTCTACAGACATTTTTAAACTTCAGCATAATACCGAGAACAATGGAAGAGTTCTCAAGCATTTTTAAACTTCAGCAGAATTCCGAGAACAATGGGAGAGTTTTAGACTTATTTAAAAAAAAACAATAACATTCTAAAAACAATGGGAGAGGTCCAAAGCATTTTTAAACTTCAGCAGAATTCCGAGAACAATGGAAGAGTTCCAAAGCATTTCTAAATTTCCACAAAATTCCGACAACAATGGAAGAGTTTCAAAGCATTTTTAAACTTCAGCAGAATTCTGAGAACAATGCAAGAGTTCCAAAGCATTTTTAAACTTCAGCAGAATTCCTGTTACAATGGAAGAGTTCCAAAGCATTTTATAACTTCAGCAGAATTCCGAGAACAATGGAAGAGTTCCAAAGCATTTTTAAACTTCAACAAAAATCCGAGAACAATGGGAGAGTTCTACAGACTTATTTAAAAAAACAATATCATTCCGAGAACAATAGGAGAGTTCCAAATCATTTTTAATCTTCAGTAGATGTCCAAAAACAATAAGAGAGTTCTACAGACTGATTTAAAAAAGAATAACATTCCAAGAACAATGGGAGAGCTCCAAAGCATTTTTAAGCTTCAGCAGAATACCGAGAAAAATGGAAGAGTTCCAAAGCATTTTTAAACTTCAACTGAATTCCGAGAACAAGGAAAGCATTCAAAAGAATTTTTAAACATCAGCACAATTCTGAGAACAATGTGAGAGTTCTAAAGACATTTTTAAACTTCAGCGGAATTCTGAGAACAATGGAAGAGTTCCAATGCATTTTTAAACTTCAGCAGAATTCCAAGATCCATGGAAGAGTTTCAAAGCATTTTTAAACTTCAGCAGATTTCCGAGAACAATGGAAAAGTTCCAAAGCATTTTTAAACTTCAGCAGAATTCTGAGAACAATTGAAGAGTTCCAAAGCATTTTTAAACTTCAGTAGAATTCCAAAAACAATGGGAGAATTCTACAGACTGATTTAAAAAAACAATAACATTCCGAGAACAATGGGAGGGTTCCAAAGAATTTTTAAAATACAGCAGAATTCCAAGAAGAAGGGAAGCATTCCAAAGCATTTTTAAACTTCAGCAGAATTCCGAGAACAATGGGAGAGTTCTACACACATTTTTAAACTTTAGCAGAATTCCGAGAAAAATGGAAGAGTTCCAATGCATTTTTAAACTTCAGCAGAATTCCGAGAATAATGGGAGAGTTCTACATACAATTTTAAACTTCAGCGGAATTCCGAGAACAATGGAAGAGTTCCAAAGCATTTTTAAACTTTAGCAGAATTCCGAGAACAATGGAAGAGTTCCAAAGCATTTTTAAACTTCAGTAGAATTTCGAGAACAATGGGAAAGTTCAACAGACATTTTTAAATTTCAGCAGAATACCGAGAACAATAGAAGAGTTCCAAAGCATTTTTAAACTTCAGCAGAATTCCGAAAACAATGGGAGAGTTTTACAGACTGATTTAAAAAAAAACAATAACATTCCAAGAACAATGGGAGAGGTCCAAAGCATTTTTAAACTTCAGCAGATTTCTGAGAACAATGGAAGAGTTCCAAAGCATTTTTAAACTTCAGCAGAATTTCGAGAACAATGGAAGAGTTCCAAAGCATTTTTAAACTTCAGCAGAATTCTGAGAACAATGGAAGAGTTCCAAAGCATTTTTAAACTTCAGCAGAATTCCGAAAACAATGGAAGAGTTCCAAAGCATTTTTAAACTTCAGCAGAATTCCGAGAACAATGGAAGAGTTCCAAAGCATTTTTAAACTTCAGCAGAATTCCGGTTACAATGGAAGAGTTCCAAAGCATTTTTAAACTTCAACAGAAATCCGATAACAATGGGAGAGTTCTACAGACTTATTTAAAAAAGTATAACATTCCAAGAACAAGATGAGAGTTCCAAAGCATTTTTAAACTTCAGCAGATTACCGAGAAAAATGGAAGAGTTCCAAAGCATTTTTAAACTTCAACTGAATTGCGAGAACAAGGGAAGCATTCCAAAGCATTTTTAAACATCAGCACAATTCTGAGAACAATGTAAGAGTTCTACAGACATTTTTAAACTTCAGCCGAATTCCGAGAACAATGGAATAGTTCCAATGCATTTTTAAACTTCAGCAGAATTCCGAGAACCATGGAAGAGTTCCAAAGCAGCTTTAAACTTCAGCAGTATTCCGAGAACAATGGAAGAGTTCCAAAGCATTTTTAAACTTCAGAAGAATTCTGAGAACAATGGAAGAGTTCCAAAGCATTTTTAAACTTCAGTAGAATTCCGAGAACAATGGGAGAGTTCAACAGACATTTTTAAATTTCAGCAGAATACCGAGAACAATGGAAGAGTTCCAAAGCATTTTTAAACTTCAGCAGAATTCCGAAAACAATGGGAGAGTTTTACAGACTGATTTAAAAAAAAACAATAACATTCCAAGAACAATGGGAGAGGTCCAAAGCATTTTTAAACTTCAGCTGAATTCCGAGAACAATGGGAGAGTTCTACACACATTTTTAAACTTTAGCAGAATTCCGAGAAAAATGGAAGAGTTCCAATGCATTTTTAAACTTCAGCAGAATTCCGAGAACCATGGAGGAGTTCCAAAGCATCTTTAAACTTCAGCAGAATTCCAAGAACAATGGAAGAGTTCCAAAGCATTTTTAAACTTCAGCAGAATTCTGAGAACAATGGAAGAGTTCCAAAGCATTTTTAAACTTCAGTAGAATTCCAAAAACAATGGGAGAATTCTACAGACTCATTTAAAAAACCATAACATTCCGAGAACAACGGGAGAGTTCCAAAGCATTTTTAAACTACAGCAGAATTCCAAGAAGAAGGGAAGCAGTACAAAGCATTTTTAAACTTCAGCAGAATTCCGAGAACAATGGGAGAGTTCTACACACATTTTTAAACTTCAGCAGAATACCGAGAACAATGGAAGAGTTCTCAAGCATTTTTAAACTTCAGCAGAATTCCGAGAACAATGGGAGAGTTTTACAGACTTATTTAAAAAAAAACAATAAAATTCTAAAAACAATGGGAGAGGTCCAAAGTATTTTTAAACTTCAGCAGATTTCCGAGAAAAATGGAAGAGTTCCAAAGCATTATTAAACTTCAGCAGTATTTCGAGAACAATGGAAGAGTTCCAAAGCATTTTTAAACTTCAGCAGAATTCCGAGAACAATGGAAGAGTTCCAAAGCATTTTTAAATTTCCACAAAATTCCGACAACAATGGAAGAGTTCCAAAGCATTTTTAAATTTCAGCAGAATTCTGAGAACAATGGAAGAGTTCCAAAGCATTTTTAAACTTCAGCAGAATTCCTGTTACAATGGAAGAGTTCCAATGCATTTTATAACTTCAGCAGAATTCCGAGAACAATGGAAGAGTTCCAAAGCATTTTTAAACTTCAACAAAAATCCGAGAACAATGGCAGAGTTCTACAGACTTATTTAAAAAAACAATATCATTCCGAGAACAATAGGAGAGTTCCAAATCATTTTTAATCTTCAGTAGATGTCCAAAAACAATGGGAGAGTTCTACAGACTGATTTAAAAAAGAATAACATTCCAAGTACAATGGGAGAGCTCCAAAGCATTTTTAAACTTCAGCAGAATACCGAGGAAAATGGAAGAGTTCCAAAGCATTTTTAAACTTCAACTGAATTCCGAGAACAAGGAAAGCATTCCAAACAATTTTTAAACATCAGCACAATTCTGAGAACAATGTGAGAGTTCTAAAGACATTTTTAAACTTCAGCGGAATTCTGAGAACAATGGAAGAGTTCCGATGCATTTTTAAACTTCAGCAGAATTCCGAGATCCATGGAAGAGTTTCAAAGCATTTTAAAACTTCAGCAGAATTCCGAAAACAATGGGAGAGTTTTACAGACTGATTTAAAAAAAAACAATAACATTCCAAGAACAATGGGAGAGGTCCAAACCATTTTTACACTTCAGCAGATTTCCGAGAACAATGGAAGAGTTCCAAAGCATTTTTAAACTTCAGCAGAATTTCGGGAACAATGGAAGAGTTCCAAGCATTTTTAAACTTCAGCAGAATTCCGAGAACAATGGAAGAGTTCCAAAGCATTTTTAAACTTCAGCAGAATTCCGAGAACAATGGAAGAGTTCCAAAGCATTTTTAAACTTCAGCAGAATTCCGAGAACAATGGAAGAGTTCCAAAGCATTTTTAAACTTCAGCAGAATTCCGGTTACAATGGAAGAGTTCCAAAGCATTTTTAAACTTCAGCAGAATTCCGGTTACAATGGAAGAGTTCCAAAGCATTTTTAAACTTCAGCAGAATTCTGAGAACAATGGGAGAGTCCTACACACATTTTTAAACTTTAGCAGAATTCCAAGAAAAATGGAAGAGTTCCAATGCATTTTTAAACTTCAGCGGAATTCCGAGAACAATGGAAGAGTTCCAAAGCATTTTTAAACTTCAGCAGAATTCCAAGAACAATGGAAGAGTTTCAAAGCATTTTTAAACTTCAGTAGAATTCCGAGAACAATGGGAGAGTTCAACAGACATTTTTAAATTTCAGCAGAATACCAAGAACCATGGAAGAGTTCCAAAGCATTTTTAAACTTCAGCAGAATTCCGAAAACAATGGGAGAGTTTTACAGACTGATTTAAAAAAAACCAATAACATTCCAAGAACAATGGGAGAGATCCAAAGCATCTTTACACTTCAGCAGATTTCCGAGAACAATGGAAGAGTTCCAAAGCATTTTTAAACTTCAGCAGAATTTCGAGAACAATGGAAGAGTTCCAAAGCATTTTTAAACTTCAGCAGAATTCCGAGAACAATGGAAGAGTTCCAAAGCATTTTTAAACTTCAGCAGAATTCCGAGAACAATGGAAGAGTTCCAAAGCATTTTTAAACTTCAGCAGATTTCCGAGAACTAAGGAAAAGTTCCAAAGCATTTTTAAACTTCAGCAGAATTCTGAGAACAATTGAAGAGTTCCAAAGCATTTTTAAACTTTAGTAGAATTCCAAAAACAATGGGAGAATTCTACAGTCTGATTTAAAAAACAATAACATTCCGAGAACAATGGGAGAGTTCCAAAGCATTTTTAAAATACAGCAGAATTCCAAGAAGAAGGGAAGCATTCCAAAGCATTTTTAAACTTCAGCTGAATTCCGAGAACAATGGGAGAGTTCTACACACATTTTTAAACTTTAGCAGAATTCCGAGAAAAATGGAAGAGTTCCAATGCATTTTTAAACTTCAGCGGAATTCCGAGAACAAGGAAAGCATTCCAAAGCATTTTTAAACTTCAGCAGAATTCTGAGAACAATGGGAGAGTTCCATTGCTTTTTTAAACTTTAGCAGAATTCTGAGAACAATGGAAGAGTTCCAATGCATTTTTAAACTTCAGCAGAATTCCGAGAACAATGGGAGAGTTCTACATACATTTTTAAACTTCAGCGGAATTCCGAGAACAATGGAAGAGTTCCAAAGCATTTTTAAACTTCAGCAGAATTCCGAGAACAATGGAAGAGTTCCAAAGCATTTTTAAACTGCAGTAGAATTCCGAGAACAATGGGAGAGTTCAACAGACATTTTTAAATTTCAGCAGAATACCGAGAACAATGGAAGAGTTCCAAAGCATTTTTAAACTTCAGCAGAATTCCGAAAACAATGGGAGAGTTTTACAGACTGATTTAAAAAAAAACACTAACATTCCAAGAACAATGGGAGAGGTCCAAAGCATTTTTAAACTTCAGCAGATTTCTGAGAACAATGGAAGAGTGCCAAAGCATTTTTAAACTTCAGCAGAATTCCGAGAACAATGGAAGAGTTCCAAAGCATTTTTAAACTTCAGCAGAATTCCGAGAACAATGGAAGAGTTCCAAAGCATTTTTAAACTTCAGCAGAATTCCGGTTACAATGGAAGAGTTCCAAAGCATTTTTAAACTTCAGCAGAATTCCGGTTACAATGGAAGTGTTCCAAAGCATTTTTAAACTTCAGCAGAATTCCGAGAACAATGGGAGAGTCCTACACATTTTTAAACTTTAGCAGAAATCCGAGAAAAATGGAAGAGTTCCAATGCATTTTTAAACTTCAGCGGAATTCCGAGAACAAGGAAAGCATTCCAAAGCATTTTTAAACTTCAGCAGAATTCTGAGAACAATGGGAGAGTTCCATTGCTTTTTTAAACTTTAGCAGAATTCTGAGAACAATGGAAGAGTTCCAATGCATTTTTAAACTTCAGCAGAATTCCGAGAACAATGGGAGAGTTCTACATACATTTTTAAACTTCAGCGGAATTCCGAGAACAATGGAAGAGTTCCAAAGCATTTTTAAACTTCAGCAGAATTCCGAGAACAATGGAAGAGTTCCAAAGCATTTTTAAACTGCAGTAGAATTCCGAGAACAATGGGAGAGTTCAACAGACATTTTTAAATTTCAGCAGAATACCGAGAACAATGGAAGAGTTCCAAAGCATTTTTAAACTTCAGCAGAATTCCGAAAACAATGGGAGAGTTTTACAGACTGATTTAAAAAAAACCAATAACATTCCAAGAACAATGAGAGAGATCCAAAGCATCTTTACACTTCAGCAGATTTCCGAGAACAATGGAAGAGTTCCAAAGCATTTTTAAACTTCAGCAGAATTTCGAGAACAATGGAAGAGTTCCAAAGCATTTTTAAACTTCAGCAGAATTCCGAGAACAATGGAAGAGTTCCAAAGCATTTTTAAACTTCAGCAGAATTCCGAGAACAATGGAAGAGTTCCAAAGCATTTTTAAACTTCAGCAGATTTCCGAGAACTAAGGAAAAGTTCCAAAGCATTTTTAAACTTCAGCAGAATTCTGAGAACAATTGAAGAGTTCCAAAGCATTTTTAAACTTTAGTAGAATTCCAAAAACAATGGGAGAATTCTACAGTCTGATTTAAAAAACAATAACATTCCGAGAACAATGGGAGAGTTCCAAAGCATTTTTAAAATACAGCAGAATTCCAAGAAGAAGGGAAGCATTCCAAAGCATTTTTAAACTTCAGCTGAATTCCGAGAACAATGGGAGAGTTCTACACACATTTTTAAACTTTAGCAGAATTCCGAGAAAAATGGAAGAGTTCCAATGCATTTTTAAACTTCAGCAGAATTCCGAGAGCAATGGGAGAGTTCTACATACATTTTTAAACTTCAGTGGAATTCCGAGAACAATGGAAGAGTTCCAAAGCATTTTTAAACTTCAGCAGAATTCCGAGAACAATGGAAGAGTTCCAAAGCATTTTTAAACTTCAGTAGAATTCCGAGAACAATGGGAGAGTTCAACAGACATTTTTAAATTTCAGCAGAATACCGAGAACAATGGAAGAGTTCCAAAGCATTTTTAAACTTCAGCAGAATTCCGAAAACAATGGGAGAGTTTTACAGACTGATTTAAAAAAAAACACTAACATTCCAAGAACAATGGGAGAGGTCCAAAGCATTTTTAAACTTCAGCAGATTTCTGAGAACAATGGAAGAGTGCCAAAGCATTTTTAAACTTCAGCAGAATTCCGAGAACAATGGAAGAGTTCCAAAGCATTTTTAAACTTCAGCAGAATTCCGAGAACAATGGAAGAGTTCCAAAGCATTTTTAAACTTCAGCAGAATTCCGGTTACAATGGACGAGCTCCAAAGCATTTTTAAATTTCAGCAGAATTCCGGTTACAATGGAAGTGTTCCAAAGCATTTTTAAACTTCAGCAGAATTCCGAGAACAATGGGAGAGTCCTACACATTTTTAAACTTTAGCAGAAATCCGAGAAAAATGGAAGAGTTCCAATGCATTTTTAAACTTCAGCGGAATTCCGAGAACAAGGAAAGCATTCCAAAGCATTTTTAAACTTCAGCAGAATTCTGAGAACAATGGGAGAGTTCCATTGCTTTTTTAAACTTTAGCAGAATTCTGAGAACAATGGAAGAGTTCCAATGCATTTTTAAACTTCAGCAGAATTCCGAGAACAATGGGAGAGTTCTACATACATTTTTAAACTTCAGCGGAATTCCGAGAACAATGGAAGAGTTCCAAAGCATTTTTAAACTTAAGCAGAATTCCGAGAACAATGGAAGAGTTCCAAAGCATTTTTAAACTGCAGTAGAATTCCGAGAACAATGGGAGAGTTCAACAGACATTTTTAAATTTCAGCAGAATACCGAGAACAATGGAAGAGTTCCAAAGCATTTTTAAACTTCAGCAGAATTCCGAAAACAATGGGAGAGTTTTACAGACTGATTTAAAAAAAAACACTAACATTCCAAGAACAATGGGAGAGGTCCAAAGCATTTTTAAACTTCAGCAGATTTCTGAGAACAATGGAAGAGTGCCAAAGCATTTTTAAACTTCAGCAGAATTCCGAGAACAATGGAAGAGTTCCAAAGCATTTTTAAACTTCAGCAGAATTCCGAGAACAATGGAAGAGTTCCAAAGCATTTTTAAACTTCAGCAGAATTCCGGTTACAATGGAAGAGTTCCAAAGCATTTTTAAACTTCAGCAGAATTCCGGTTACAATGGAAGTGTTCCAAAGCATTTTTAAACTTCAGCAGAATTCCGAGAACAATGGGAGAGTCCTACACATTTTTAAACTTTAGCAGAAATCCGAGAAAAATGGAAGAGTTCCAATGCATTTTTAAACTTCAGCGGAATTCCGAGAACAAGGAAAGCATTCCAAAGCATTTTTAAACTTCAGCAGAATTCTGAGAACAATGGGAGAGTTCCATTGCTTTTTTAAACTTTAGCAGAATTCTGAGAACAATGGAAGAGTTCCAATGCATTTTTAAACTTCAGCAGAATTCCGAGAACAATGGGAGAGTTCTACATACATTTTTAAACTTCAGCGGAATTCCGAGAACAATGGAAGAGTTCCAAAGCATTTTTAAACTTCAGCAGAATTCCGAGAACAATGGAAGAGTTCCAAAGCATTTTTAAACTGCAGTAGAATTCCGAGAACAATGGGAGAGTTCAACAGACATTTTTAAATTTCAGCAGAATACCGAGAACAATGGAAGAGTTCCAAAGCATTTTTAAACTTCAGCAGAATTCCGAAAACAATGGGAGAGTTTTACAGACTGATTTAAAAAAAAACAATAACATTCCAAGAACAATGGGAGAGGTCCAAAGCATTTTTAAACTTCAGCAGATTTCTGAGAACAATGGAAGAGTTCCAAAGCATTTTTAAACTTCAGCAGAATTTCGAGAACAATGGAAGAGTTCCAAAGCATTTTTAAACTTCAGCAGAATTCCGAGAACAATGGAAGAGTTCCAAAGCATTTTTAAACTTCAGCAGAATTCCGAGAACAATGGAAGAGTTCCAAAGCATTTTTAAACTTCAGCAGATTTCCGAGAACAAAGGAAAAGTTCCAAAGCATTTTTAAACTTCAGCAGAATTCTGAGAACAATTGAAGAGTTCCAAAGCATTTTTAAACTTTAGTAGAATTCCAAAAACAATGGGAGAATTCTACAGACTGATTTAAAAAACAATAACATTCCGAGAACAATGGGAGAGTTCCAAAGCATTTTTAAAATACAGCAGAATTCCAAGAAGAAGGGAAGCATTCCAAAGCATTTTTAAACTTCAGCTGAATTCCGAGAACAATGGGAGAGTTCTACACAGATTTTTAAACTTTAGCAGAATTCCGAGAAAAATGGAAGAGTTCCAATGCATTTTTAAACTTCAGCAGAATTCCGAGAACAATGGGAGAGTTCTACATACATTTTTAAACTTCAGCGGAATTCCGAGAATAATGGAAGAGTTCCAAACATTTTTAAACTTCAGCAGAATTCCGAGAACAATGGAAGAGTTCCAAAGCATTTTTAAACTTCAGTAGAATTCTGAGAACAATGGGAGAGTTCAACAGACATTTTTAAATTTCAGCAGAATACCGAGAACAATGGAAGAGTTCCAAAGCATTTTTAAACTTCAGCAGAATTCCGAAAACAATGGGAGAGTTTTACAGACTGATTTAAAAAGAAACACTAACATTCCAAGAACAATGGGAGAGGTCCAAAGCATTTTTAAACTTCAGCAGATTTCCGAGAACAATGGAAGAGTTCCAAAGCATTTTTAAACTTCAGCAGAATTTCGAGAACAATGGAAGAGTTCCAAAGCATTTTTAAACTTCAGCAGAATTCCGAGAACAATGGAAGAGCTCCAAAGCATTTTTAAACTTCAGTAGAATTCCAAAAACAATGGGAGAATTCTACAGACTCATTTAAAAAACCATAACATTCCGAGAACAACGGGAGAGTTCCAAAGCATTTTTAAACTACAGCAGAATTCCAAGAAGAAGGGAAGCAGTACAAAGCATTTTTAAACTTCAGCAGAATTCCGAGAACAATGGGAGAGTTCTACACACATTTTTAAACTTCAGCAGAATACCGAGAACAATCGAAGAGTTCTCAAGCATTTTTAAACTTCAGCAGAATTCCGAGAACAATGGGAGAGTTTTACAGACTTATTTAAAAAAAAACAATAACATTCTAAAAACAATGGGAGAGGTCCAAAGCATTTTTAAACTTCAGCAGATTTCCGAGAAAAATGGAAGAGTTCCAAAGCATTTTTAAACTTCAGCAGTATTTCGAGAACAATGGAAGAGTTCCAAAGCATTTTTAAACTTCAGCAGAATTCCGAGAACAATGGAAGAGTTCCAAAGCATTTTTAAATTTCCACAAAATTCCGACAACAATGGAAGAGCTCCAAAGCATTTTTAAATTTCAGCAGAATTCTGAGAACAATGGAAGAGTTCCAAAGCATTTTTAAACTTCAGCAGAATTCCTGTTACAATGGAAGAGTTCCAATGAATTTTATAACTTCAGCAGAATTCCGAGAACAATGGAAGAGTTCCAAAGCATTTTTAAACTTCAACAAAAATCCGAGAACAATGGCAGAGTTCTACAGACTTATTTAAAAAAACAATATCATTCCGAGAACAATAGGAGAGTTCCAAATCATTTTTAATCTTCAGTAGATGTCCAAAAACAATGGGAGAGTTCTACAGACTGATTTAAAAAAGAATAACATTCCAAGTACAATGGGAGAGCTCCAAAGCATTTTTAAACTTCAGCAGAATACCGAGAAAAATGGAAGAGTTCCAAAGCATTTTTAAACTTCAACTGAATTCCGAGAACAAGGAAAGCATTCCAAACAATTTTTAAACATCAGCACAATTCTGAGAACAATGTGAGAGTTCTAAAGACATTTTTAAACTTCAGCGGAATTCTGAGAACAATGGAAGAGTTCCGATGCATTTTTAAACTTCAGCAGAATTCCGAGATCCATGGAAGAGTCTCAAAGCATTTTTAAACTTCAGCAGAATTCCGAAAACAATGGGAGAGTTTTACAGACTGATTTAAAAAAAAACAATAACATTCCAAGAACAATGGGAGAGGTCCAAAGCATTTTTACACTTCAGCAGATTTCCGAGAACAATGGAAGAGTTCCAAAGCATTTTTAAACTTCAGCAGAATTTCGGGAACAATGGAAGAGTTCCAAGCATTTTTAAACTTCAGCAGAATTCCGAGAACAATGGAAGAGTTCCAAAGCATTTTTAAACTTCAGCAGAATTCCGAGAACAATGGAAGAGTTCCAAAGCATTTTTAAACTTCAGCAGAATTTCGAGAACAATGGAAGAGTTCCAAAGCATTTTTAAACTTCAGCAGAATTCCGAGAACAATGGAAGAGTTCTACACACATTTTTAAACTTTAGCAGAATTCCGAGAAAAATGGAAGAGTTCCAATGCATTTTTAAACTTCAGCAGAATTCCGAGAACAATGGGAGAGTTCTACATACATTTTTAAACTTCAGCGGAATTCCGAGAACAATGGAAGAGTTCCAAAGCATTTTTAAACTTCAGCAGAATTCCGAGAACAATGGAAGAGTTCCAAAGCATTTCTAAACTTCAGTAGAATTCCGAGAACAATGGGAGAGTTCATCAGACATTTTTAAATTTCAGCAGAATACCGAGAACAATGGAAGAGTTCCAAAGCATTTTTAAACTTCAGCAGAATTCCGAAAACAATGGGAGAGTTTTACAGACTGATTTAAAAAAAAACACTAACATTCCAAGAACAATGGGAGAGGTCCAAAGCATTTTTAAACTTCAGCAGATTTCTGAGAACAATGGAAGAGTTCCAAAGCATTTTTAAACTTCAGCAGAATTTCGAGAACAATGGAAGAGTTCCAAAGCATTTTTAAACTTCAGCAGAGTTCTGAGAACAATGGAAGAGTTCCAAATCATTTTTGAACTTCAGCAGAATTCCAAGAACAATGGAAGAGTTCCAAAGCATTTTTAAACTTCAGCAGAATTCCGAGAACAATGGAAGAGTTCCAAAGCATTTTTAAACTTCAGCAGAATTCCGGTTTTAATGGAAGAGTTCCAAAGCATTTTTAAACTTCAGCAGAATTCCGGTTACAATGGAAGAGTTCCAAAGCATTTTTAAACTTCAGCAGAATTCTGAGAACAATGGGAGAGTCCTACACACATGTTTAAACTTTAGCAGAATTCCAAGAAAAATGGAAGAGTTCCAATGCATTTTTAAACTTCAGCGGAATTCCGAGAACAATGGAAGAGTTCCAAAGCATTTTTAAACTTCAGCAGAATTCCAAGAACAATTGAAGAGTTTCAAAGCATTTTTAAACTTCAGTAGAATTCCGAGAACAATGGGAGAGTTCAACAGACATTTTTAAATTTTAGCAGAATACCAAGAACAATGGAAGAGTTCCAAAGCATTTTTAATCTTCAGCAGAATTCCGAAAACAATGGGAGAGTTTTACAGACTGATTTAAAAAAAACAAATAACATTCCAAGAACAATGGGAGAGATCCAAAGCATCTTTACACTTCAGCAGATTTCCGAGAACAATGGAAGAGTTCCAAAGCATTTTTAAACTTCAGCAGAATTTCGAGAACAATGGAAGAGTTCCAAAGCATTTTTAAACTTCAGCAGAATTCCGAGAACAATGGAAGAGTTCCAAAGCATTTTTAAACTTCAGCAGAATTCCAAGAACAATGGAAGAGTTCCAAAGCATTTTTAAACTTCAGCAGATTTCCGAGAACTAAGGAAAAGTTCCAAAGCATTTTTAAACTTCAGCAGAATTCTGAGAACAATTGAAGAGTTCCAAAGCATTTTTAAACTTTAGTAGAATTCCAAAAACAATGGGAGAATTCTACAGTCTGATTTAAAAAACAATAACATTCCGAGAACAATGGGAGAGTTCCAAAGCATTTTTAAAATACAGCAGAATTCCAAGAAGAAGGGAAGCATTCCAAAGCATTTTTAAACTTCAGCTGAATTCCGAGAACAATGGGAGAGTTCTACACACATTTTTAAACTTTAGCAGAATTCCGAGAAAAATGGAAGAGTTCCAATGCATTTTTAAACTTCAGCAGAATTCCGAGAACAATGGGAGAGTTCTACATACATTTTTAAACTTCAGCGGAATTCCGAGAACAATGGAAGAGTTCCAAAGCATTTTTAAACTTCAGCAGAATTCCGAGAACAATGGAAGAGTTCCAAAGCATTTTTAAACTTCAGCAGAATACCGAGAAAAATGGAAGAGTTCCAAAGCATTTTTAAACTTCAACTGAATTCCGAGAACAAGGAAAGCATTCCAAACAATTTTTAAACATCAGCACAATTCTGAGAACAATGTGAGAGTTCTAAAGACATTTTTAAACTTCAGCGGAATTCTGAGAACAATGGAAGAGTTCCGATGCATTTTTAAACTTCAGCAGAATTCCGAGATCCATGGAAGAGTCTCAAAGCATTTTTAAACTTCAGCAGAATTCCGAAAACAATGGGAGAGTTTTACAGACTGATTTAAAAAAAAACAATAACATTCCAAGAACAATGGGAGAGGTCCAAAGCATTTTTACACTTCAGCAGATTTCCGAGAAAAATGGAAGAGTTCCAAAGCATTTTTAAACTTCAGCAGAATTTCGGGAACAATGGAAGAGTTCCAAGCATTTTTAAACTTCAGCAGAATTCCGAGAACAATGGAAGAGTTCCAAAGCATTTTTAAACTTCAGCAGAATTCCGAGAACAATGGAAGAGTTCCAAAGCATTTTTAAACTTCAGCAGAATTTCGAGAACAATGGAAGAGTTCCAAAGCATTTTTAAACTTCAGCAGAATTCCGAGAACAATGGAAGAGTTCCAAAGCATTTTTAAACTTCAGCAGAATTCCGAGAACAATGGAAGAGTTCCAAAGCATTTTTAAACTTCAGCAGATTTCCGAGAACAAAGGAAAAGTTCCAAAGCATTTTTAAACTTCAGCAGAATTCTGAGAACAATGGAAGAGTTCCAAAGCATTTTTAAACTTCAGTAGAATTCCAAACACAATGGGAGAATTCTACAGACTGATTTAAAAAAACAATTACATTCCGAGAACAATGGGAGACTTCCAAAGCATTTTTAAAATACAGCAGAATTCCAAGAAGAAGGGAAGCATTCCAAAGCATTTTTAAACTTCAGCAGAATTCCGAGAACAATGGGAGAGTTCTACACACATTTTTAAACTTTAGCAGAATTCCGAGAAAAATGGAAGAGTTCCAATGCATTTTTAAACTTCAGCAGAATTCCGAGAACAATGGGAGAGTTCTACATACATTTTTAAACTTCAGCGGAATTCCGAGAACAATGGAAGAGTTCCAAAGCATTTTTAAACTTCAGCAGAATTCCGAGAACAATGGAAGAGTTCCAAAGCATTTTTAAACTTCAGTAGAATTCCGAGAACAATGGGAGAGTTCATCAGACATTTTTAAATTTCAGCAGAATACCGAGAACAATGGAAGAGTTCCAAAGCATTTTTAAACTTCAGCAGAATTCCGAAAACAATGGGAGAGTTTTACAGACTGATTTAAAAAAAAACACTAACATTCCAAGAACAATGGGAGAGGTCCAAAGCATTTTTAAACTTCAGCAGATTTCTGAGAACAATGGAAGAGTTCCAAAGCATTTTTAAACTTCAGCAGAATTTCGAGAACAATGGAAGAGTTCCAAAGCATTTTTAAACTTCAGCAGAGTTCTGAGAACAATGGAAGAGTTCCAAATCATTTTTAAACTTCAGCAGAATTCCAAGAACAATGGAAGAGTTCCAAAGCATTTTTAAACTTCAGCAGAATTCCGAGAACAATGGAAGAGTTCCAAAGCATTTTTAAACTTCAGCAGAATTCCGGTTTTAATGGAAGAGTTCCAAAGCATTTTTAAACTTCAGCAGAATTCCGGTTACAATGGAAGAGTTCCAAAGCATTTTTAAACTTCAGCAGAATTCTGAGAAAAATGGGAGAGTTCTACACACATGTTTAAACTTTAGCAGAATTCCAAGAAAAATGGAAGAGTTCCAATGCATTTTTAAACTTCAGCGGAATTCCGAGAACAATGGAAGAGTTCCAAAGCATTTTTAAACTTCAGCAGAATTCCAAGAACAATGGAAGAGTTTCAAAGCATTTTTAAACTACAGTAGAATTCCGAGAACAATGGGAGAGTTCAACAGACATTTTTAAATTTCAGCAGAATACCAAGAACAATGGAAGAGTTCCAAAGCATTTTTAATCTTCAGCAGAATTCCGAAAACAATGGGAGAGTTTTACAGACTGATTTAAAAAAAACCAATAACATTCCAAGAACAATGGGAGAGATCCAAAGCATCTTTACACTTCAGCAGATTTCCGAGAACAATGGAAGAGTTCCAAAGCATTTTTAAACTTCAGCAGAATTTCGAGAACAATGGAAGAGTTCCAAAGCATTTTTAAACTTCAGCAGAATTCCGAGAACAATGGAAGAGTTCCAAAGCATTTTTAAACTTCAGCAGAATTCCAAGAACAATGGAAGAGTTCCAAAGCATTTTTAAACTTCAGCAGATTTCCGAGAACTAAGGAAAAGTTCCAAAGCATTTTTAAACTTCAGCAGAATTCTGAGAACAATTGAAGAGTTCCAAAGCATTTTTAAACTTTAGTAGAATTCCAAAAACAATGGGAGAATTCTACAGTCTGATTTAAAAAACAATAACATTCCGAGAACAATGGGAGAGTTCCAAAGCATTTTTAAAATACAGCAGAATTCCAAGAAGAAGGGAAGCATTCCAAAGCATTTTTAAACTTCAGCTGAATTCCGAGAACAATGGGAGAGTTCTACACACATTTTTAAACTTTAGCAGAATTCCGAGAAAAATGGAAGAGTTCCAATGCATTTTTAAACTTCAGCAGAATTCCGAGAACAATGGAAGAGTTCCAAAGCATTTTTAAACTTCAGCAGAATTCCGAGAACAATGGAAGAGTTCCAAAGCATTTTTAAACTTCAGCAGAATTCCGGTTACAATGAAAGAGTTCCAAAGCATTTTTAAACTTCAGCAGAATTCCGGTTACAATGGAAGTGTTCCAAAGCATTTTTAAACTTCAGCAGAATTCCGAGAACAATGGGAGAGTCCTACACATTTTTAAACTTTAGCAGAAATCCGAGAAAAATGGAAGAGTTCCAATGCATTTTTAAACTTCAGCGGAATTCCGAGAACAATGGGAGAGTTCTACATACATTTTTAAACTTCAGCGGAAATCCGAGAACAATGGAAGAGTTCCAAAGCATTTTTAAAATTCAGCAGAATTCAGAGAACAATGGAAGAGTTCCAAAGCATTTTTAAACTTCAGTAGAATTCCGAGAACAATGGGAGAGTTCAACAGACATTTTTAAATTTCAGCAGAATACCGAGAACAATGGAAGAGTTCCAAAGCATTTTTAAACTTCAGCAGAATTCCGAAAACAATGGGAGAGTTTTACAGACTGATTTCA
This sequence comes from Phyllobates terribilis, assembly GCF_046119375.1. NCBI lineage: Eukaryota > Metazoa > Chordata > Amphibia > Anura > Dendrobatidae > Phyllobates > Phyllobates terribilis. The sequence goes on from NW_027362764.1 coordinate 611,076,939, forward strand.
AAAAAAACACTAACATTCCAAGAACAATGGGAGAGGTCCAAAGCATTTTTAAACTTCAGCAGATTTCTGAGAACAATGGAAGAGTGCCAAAGCATTTTTAAACTTCAGCAGAATTCCGAGAACAATGGAAGAGTTCCAAAGCATTTTTAAACTTCAGCAGAATTCCGAGAACAATGGAAGAGTTCCAAAGCATTTTTAAACTTCAGCAGAATTCCGGTTACAATGGAAGAGTTCCAAAGCATTTTTAAACTTCAGCAGAATTCCGGTTACAATGGAAGTGTTCCAAAGCATTTTTAAACTTCAGCAGAATTCCGAGAACAATGGGAGAGTCCTACACATTTTTAAACTTTAGCAGAAATCCGAGAAAAATGGAAGAGTTCCAATGCATTTTTAAACTTCAGAGGAATTCCGAGAACAAGGAAAGCATTCCAAAGCATTTTTAAACTTCAGCAGAATTCTGAGAACAATGGGAGAGTTCCATTGCTTTTTTAAACTTTAGCAGAATAATGAGAACAATGGAAGAGTTCCAATGCATTTTTAAGCTTCAGCAGAATTCCGAGAACAATGGGAGAGTTCTACATACATTTTTAAACTTCAGCGGAATTCCGAGAACAATGGAAGAGTTCCAAAGCATTTTTAAACTTCAGCAGAATTCCGAGAACAATGGAAGAGTTCCAAAGCATTTTTAAACTTCAGTAGAATTCCGAGAACAATGGGAGAGTTCAACAGACATTTTTAAATTTCAGCAGAATACGGAGAACAATGGAAGAGTTCCAAAGCATTTTTAAACTTCAGCAGAATTCCGAAAACAATGGGAGAGTTTTACAGACTGATTTAAAAAAAAACAATAACATTCCAAGAACAATGGAAGAGTTCCAAAGCATTTTTAAACTTCAGCAGAATTTCGAGAACAATGGAAGAGTTCCAAAGCATTTTTAAACTTCAGCAGAATTCCGAGAACAATGGAAGAGTTCCAAAGCATTTTTAAACTTCAGCAGAATTCCGAGAACAATGGAAGAGTTCCAAAGCATTTTTAAACTTCAGCAGATTTCCGAGAACAAAGGAAAGTTCCAAAGCATTTTTAAACTTCAGCAGAATTCTGAGAACAATTGAAGAGTTCCAAAGCATTTTTAAACTTTAGTAGAATTCCAAAAACAATGGGAGAATTCTACAGACTGATTTAAAAAACAATAACATTCCGAGAACAATGGGAGAGTTCCAAAGCATTTTTAAAATACAGCAGAATTCCAAGAAGAAGGGAAGCATTCCAAAGCATTTTTAAACTTCAGCTGAATTCCGAGAACAATGGGAGAGTTCTACACACATTTTTAAACTTTAGCAGAATTCCGAGAAAAATGGAAGAGTTCCAATGCATTTTTAAACTTCAGCAGAATTCCGAGAACAATGGGAGAGTTCTACATACATTTTTAAACTTCAGCGGAATTCCGAGAATAATGGAAGAGTTCCAAAGCATTTTTAAACTTCAGTAGAATTCCGAGAACAATGGGAGAGTTCAACAGACATTTTTAAATTTCAGCAGAATACCGAGAACAATGGAAGAGTTCCAAAGCATTTTTAAACTTCAGCAGAATTCCGAAAACAATGGGAGAGTTTTACAGACTGATTTAAAAAAAAACAATAACATTCCAAGAACAATGGAAGAGTTCCAAAGCATTTTTAAACTTCAGCAGAATTTCGAGAACAATGGAAGAGTTCCAAAGCATTTTTAAACTTCAGCAGAATTCCGAGAACAATGGAAGAGTTCCAAAGCATTTTTAAACTTCAGCAGAATTCCGAGAACAATGGAAGAGTTCCAAATCATTTTTAAACTTCAGCAGATTTCCGAGAACAAAGGAAAAGTTCCAAAGCATTTTTAAACTTCAGCAATATTCTGAGAACAATTGAAGAGTTCCAAAGCATTTTTAAACTTTAGTAGAATTCCAAAAACAATGGGAGAATTCTACAGACTGATTTAAAAAACAATAACATTCCGAGAACAATGGGAGTGTTCCAAAGCATTTTTAAAATACAGCAGAATTCCAAGAAGAAGGGAAGCATTCCAAAGCATTTTTAAACTTCAGCTGAATTCCGAGAACAATGGGAGAGTTCTACACACATTTTTAAACTTTAGCAGAATTCCGAGAAAAATGGAAGAGTTCCAATGCATTTTTAAACTTCAGCAGAATTCCGAGAACAATGGGAGAGTTCTACATACATTTTTAAACTTCAGCGGAATTCCGAGAATAATGGAAGAGTTCCAAAGCATTTTTAAACTTCAGTAGAATTCCGAGAACAATGGGAGAGTTCAACAGACATTTTTAAATTTCAGCAGAATACCGAGAACAATGGAAGAGTTCCAAAGCATTTTTAAACTTCAGCAGAATTCCGAAAACAATGGGAGAGTTTTACAGACTGATTTAAAAAGAAACACTAACATTCCAAGAACAATGGGAGAGGTCCAAAGCATTTTTAAACTTCAGCATATTTCCGAGAACAATGGAAGAGTTCCAAAGCATTTTTAAACTTCAGCAGAATTTCGAGAACAATGGAAGAGTTCCAAAGCATTTTTAAACTTCAGCAGAATTCCGAGAACAATGGAAGAGCTCCAAAGCATTTTTAAACTTGAGCAGAATTCGGAGAACAATGGAAGAGTTCCAAAGCATTTTTAAACTTCAGCAGATTTCCGAGAACAAAGGAAAAGTTCCAAAGCATTTTTAAACTTCAGCAGAATTCTGAGAACAATTGAAGAGTTCCAAAGCATTTTTAAACTTTAGTAGAATTCCAAAAATAATGGGAGAATAATACAGACTGATTTAAAAAACAATAACATTCCGAGAACAATGGGAGAGTTCCAAAGCATTTTTAAAATACAGCAGAATTCCAAGAAGAAGGGAAGCATTCCAAAGCATTTTTAATCTTCAGCTGAATTCCGAGAACAACGGGAGAGTTCTACACACATTTTTAAACTTTAGCAGAATTCCGAGAAAAATGGAAGAGTTCCAATGCATTTTTAAACTTCAGCAGAATTCCGAGAACAATGGAAGCGTTCCAAAGCATTTTTAAACTTCAGCAGAATTCCGAGAACAATGGAAGAGTTCCAAAGCATTTTTAAACTTCAGCAGAATTCCGAGAACAATGGAAGAGTTCCAAAGCATTTTTAAACATCAGCAGAATTCAGGTTACAATGGAAGAGTTCCAAAGCATTTTTAAACTTCAGCAGAATTCCGGTTACAATGGAAGTGTTCCAAAGCATTTTTAAACTTCAGCAGAATTCCGAGAACAATGGGAGAGTCCTACACACATTTTTAAACTTTAGCAGAAATCCGAGAAAAATGGAAGAGTTCCAATGCATTTTTAAACTTCAGCGGAATTCCGATAACAAGGAAAGCATTCCAAAGCATTTTTAAACTTCAGCAGAATTCTGAGAACAATGGGAGAGTTCCAATGCTTTTTTAAACTTTAGCAGAATTCTGAGAACAATGGAAGAGTTCCAATGCATTTTTAAACTTCAGCAGAATTCCGAGAACAATGGGAGAGTTCTACATACATTTTTAAACTTCAGCGGAATTCCGAGAACAATGGAAGAGTTCCAAAGCATTTTTAAACTTCAGCAGAATTCCGAGAACAATGGAAGAGTTCCAAAGCATTTTTAAACTTCAGTAGAATTCCGAGAACAATGGGAGAGTTCAACAGACATTTTTAAATTTCAGCAGAATACCGAGAACAATGGAAGAGTTCCAAAGCATTTTTAAACTTCAGCAGAATTCCGAAAACAATGGGAGAGTTTTACAGACTGATTTAAAAAAAAACAATAACATTCCAAGAACAATGGGAGAGGTCCAAAGCATTTTTAAACTTCAGCATATTTCTGAGAACAATGGAAGAGTTCCAAAGCATTTTTAAACTTCAGCAGAATTTCGAGAACAATGGAAGAGTTCCAAAGCATTTTTAAACTTCAGCAGAATTCCGAGAACAATGGAAGAGCTCCAAAGCATTTTTAAACTTCAGTAGAATTCCAAAAACAATGGGAGAATTCTACAGACTCATTTAAAAAACCATAACATTCCGAGAACAACGGGAGAGTTCCAAAGCATTTTTAAACTACAGCAGAATTCCAAGAAGAAGGGAAGCAGTACAAAGCATTTTTAAACTTCAGCAGAATTCCGAGAACAATGGGAGAGTTCTACACACATTTTTAAACTTCAGCAGAATACCGAGAACAATCGAAGAGTTCTCAAGCATTTTTAAACTTCAGCAGAATTCCGAGAACAATGGGAGAGTTTTACAGACTTATTTAAAAAAAAACAATAACATTCTAAAAACAATGGGAGAGGTCCAAAGCATTTTTAAACTTCAGCAGATTTCCGAGAAAAATGGAAGAGTTCCAAAGCATTTTTAAACTTCAGCAGTATTTCGAGAACAATGGAAGAGTTCCAAAGCATTTTTAAACTTCAGCAGAATTCCGAGAACAATGGAAGAGTTCCAAAGCATTTTTAAATTTCCACAAAATTCCGACAACAATGGAAGAGCTCCAAAGCATTTTTAAATTTCAGCAGAATTCTGAGAACAATGGAAGAGTTCCAAAGCATTTTTAAACTTCAGCAGAATTCCTGTTACAATGGAAGAGTTCCAATGAATTTTATAACTTCAGCAGAATTCCGAGAACAATGGAAGAGTTCCAAAGCATTTTTAAACTTCAACAAAAATCCGAGAACAATGGCAGAGTTCTACAGACTTATTTAAAAAAACAATATCATTCCGAGAACAATAGGAGAGTTCCAAATCATTTTTAATCTTCAGTAGATGTCCAAAAACAATGGGAGAGTTCTACAGACTGATTTAAAAAAGAATAACATTCCAAGTACAATGGGAGAGCTCCAAAGCATTTTTAAACTTCAGCAGAATACCGAGAAAAATGGAAGAGTTCCAAAGCATTTTTAAACTTCAACTGAATTCCGAGAACAAGGAAAGCATTCCAAACAATTTTTAAACATCAGCACAATTCTGAGAACAATGTGAGAGTTCTAAAGACATTTTTAAACTTCAGCGGAATTCTGAGAACAATGGAAGAGTTCCGATGCATTTTTAAACTTCAGCAGAATTCCGAGATCCATGGAAGAGTCTCAAAGCATTTTTAAACTTCAGCAGAATTCCGAAAACAATGGGAGAGTTTTACAGACTGATTTAAAAAAAAACAATAACATTCCAAGAACAATGGGAGAGGTCCAAAGCATTTTTACACTTCAGCAGATTTCCGAGAACAATGGAAGAGTTCCAAAGCATTTTTAAACTTCAGCAGAATTTCGGGAACAATGGAAGAGTTCCAAGCATTTTTAAACTTCAGCAGAATTCCGAGAACAATGGAAGAGTTCCAAAGCATTTTTAAACTTCAGCAGAATTCCGAGAACAATGGAAGAGTTCCAAAGCATTTTTAAACTTCAGCAGAATTTCGAGAACAATGGAAGAGTTCCAAAGCATTTTTAAACTTCAGCAGAATTCCGAGAACAATGGAAGAGTTCTACACACATTTTTAAACTTTAGCAGAATTCCGAGAAAAATGGAAGAGTTCCAATGCATTTTTAAACTTCAGCAGAATTCCGAGAACAATGGGAGAGTTCTACATACATTTTTAAACTTCAGCGGAATTCCGAGAACAATGGAAGAGTTCCAAAGCATTTTTAAACTTCAGCAGAATTCCGAGAACAATGGAAGAGTTCCAAAGCATTTCTAAACTTCAGTAGAATTCCGAGAACAATGGGAGAGTTCATCAGACATTTTTAAATTTCAGCAGAATACCGAGAACAATGGAAGAGTTCCAAAGCATTTTTAAACTTCAGCAGAATTCCGAAAACAATGGGAGAGTTTTACAGACTGATTTAAAAAAAAACACTAACATTCCAAGAACAATGGGAGAGGTCCAAAGCATTTTTAAACTTCAGCAGATTTCTGAGAACAATGGAAGAGTTCCAAAGCATTTTTAAACTTCAGCAGAATTTCGAGAACAATGGAAGAGTTCCAAAGCATTTTTAAACTTCAGCAGAGTTCTGAGAACAATGGAAGAGTTCCAAATCATTTTTGAACTTCAGCAGAATTCCAAGAACAATGGAAGAGTTCCAAAGCATTTTTAAACTTCAGCAGAATTCCGAGAACAATGGAAGAGTTCCAAAGCATTTTTAAACTTCAGCAGAATTCCGGTTTTAATGGAAGAGTTCCAAAGCATTTTTAAACTTCAGCAGAATTCCGGTTACAATGGAAGAGTTCCAAAGCATTTTTAAACTTCAGCAGAATTCTGAGAACAATGGGAGAGTCCTACACACATGTTTAAACTTTAGCAGAATTCCAAGAAAAATGGAAGAGTTCCAATGCATTTTTAAACTTCAGCGGAATTCCGAGAACAATGGAAGAGTTCCAAAGCATTTTTAAACTTCAGCAGAATTCCAAGAACAATGGAAGAGTTTCAAAGCATTTTTAAACTTCAGTAGAATTCCGAGAACAATGGGAGAGTTCAACAGACATTTTTAAATTTTAGCAGAATACCAAGAACAATGGAAGAGTTCCAAAGCATTTTTAATCTTCAGCAGAATTCCGAAAACAATGGGAGAGTTTTACAGACTGATTTAAAAAAAACAAATAACATTCCAAGAACAATGGGAGAGATCCAAAGCATCTTTACACTTCAGCAGATTTCCGAGAACAATGGAAGAGTTCCAAAGCATTTTTAAACTTCAGCAGAATTTCGAGAACAATGGAAGAGTTCCAAAGCATTTTTAAACTTCAGCAGAATTCCGAGAACAATGGAAGAGTTCCAAAGCATTTTTAAACTTCAGCAGAATTCCAAGAACAATGGAAGAGTTCCAAAGCATTTTTAAACTTCAGCAGATTTCCGAGAACTAAGGAAAAGTTCCAAAGCATTTTTAAACTTCAGCAGAATTCTGAGAACAATTGAAGAGTTCCAAAGCATTTTTAAACTTTAGTAGAATTCCAAAAACAATGGGAGAATTCTACAGTCTGATTTAAAAAACAATAACATTCCGAGAACAATGGGAGAGTTCCAAAGCATTTTTAAAATACAGCAGAATTCCAAGAAGAAGGGAAGCATTCCAAAGCATTTTTAAACTTCAGCTGAATTCCGAGAACAATGGGAGAGTTCTACACACATTTTTAAACTTTAGCAGAATTCCGAGAAAAATGGAAGAGTTCCAATGCATTTTTAAACTTCAGCAGAATTCCGAGAACAATGGGAGAGTTCTACATACATTTTTAAACTTCAGCGGAATTCCGAGAACAATGGAAGAGTTCCAAAGCATTTTTAAACTTCAGCAGAATTCCGAGAACAATGGAAGAGTTCCAAAGCATTTTTAAACTTCAGCAGAATACCGAGAAAAATGGAAGAGTTCCAAAGCATTTTTAAACTTCAACTGAATTCCGAGAACAAGGAAAGCATTCCAAACAATTTTTAAACATCAGCACAATTCTGAGAACAATGTGAGAGTTCTAAAGACATTTTTAAACTTCAGCGGAATTCTGAGAACAATGGAAGAGTTCCGATGCATTTTTAAACTTCAGCAGAATTCCGAGATCCATGGAAGAGTCTCAAAGCATTTTTAAACTTCAGCAGAATTCCGAAAACAATGGGAGAGTTTTACAGACTGATTTAAAAAAAAACAATAACATTCCAAGAACAATGGGAGAGGTCCAAAGCATTTTTACACTTCAGCAGATTTCCGAGAACAATGGAAGAGTTCCAAAGCATTTTTAAACTTCAGCAGAATTTCGGGAACAATGGAAGAGTTCCAAGCATTTTTAAACTTCAGCAGAATTCCGAGAACAATGGAAGAGTTCCAAAGCATTTTTAAACTTCAGCAGAATTCCGAGAACAATGGAAGAGTTCCAAAGCATTTTTAAACTTCAGCAGAATTTCGAGAACAATGGAAGAGTTCCAAAGCATTTTTAAACTTCAGCAGAATTCCGAGAACAATGGAAGAGTTCCAAAGCATTTTTAAACTTCAGCAGAATTCCGAGAACAATGGAAGAGTTCCAAAGCATTTTTAAACTTCAGCAGATTTCCGAGAACAAAGGAAAAGTTCCAAAGCAATTTTAAACTTCAGCAGAATTCTGAGAACAATGGAAGAGTTCCAAAGCATTTTTAAACTTCAGTAGAATTCCAAACACAATGGGAGAATTCTACAGACTGATTTAAAAAAACAATTACATTCCGAGAACAATGGGAGACTTCCAAAGCATTTTTAAAATACAGCAGAATTCCAAGAAGAAGGGAAGCATTCCAAAGCATTTTTAAACTTCAGCAGAATTCCGAGAACAATGGGAGAGTTCTACACACATTTTTAAACTTTAGCAGAATTCCGAGAAAAATGGAAGAGTTCCAATGCATTTTTAAACTTCAGCAGAATTCCGAGAACAATGGGAGAGTTCTACATACATTTTTAAACTTCAGCGGAATTCCGAGAACAATGGAAGAGTTCCAAAGCATTTTTAAACTTCAGCAGAATTCCGAGAACAATGGAAGAGTTCCAAAGCATTTTTAAACTTCAGTAGAATTCCGAGAACAATGGGAGAGTTCATCAGACATTTTTAAATTTCAGCAGAATACCGAGAACAATGGAAGAGTTCCAAAGCATTTTTAAACTTCAGCAGAATTCCGAAAACAATGGGAGAGTTTTACAGACTGATTTAAAAAAAAACACTAACATTCCAAGAACAATGGGAGAGGTCCAAAGCATTTTTAAACTTCAGCAGATTTCTGAGAACAATGGAAGAGTTCCAAAGCATTTTTAAACTTCAGCAGAATTTCGAGAACAATGGAAGAGTTCCAAAGCATTTTTAAACTTCAGCAGAGTTCTGAGAACAATGGAAGAGTTCCAAATCATTTTTAAACTTCAGCAGAATTCCAAGAACAATGGAAGAGTTCCAAAGCATTTTTAAACTTCAGCAGAATTCCGAGAACAATGGAAGAGTTCCAAAGCATTTTTAAACTTCAGCAGAATTCCGGTTTTAATGGAAGAGTTCCAAAGCATTTTTAAACTTCAGCAGAATTCCGGTTACAATGGAAGAGTTCCAAAGCATTTTTAAACTTCAGCAGAATTCTGAGAAAAATGGGAGAGTTCTACACACATGTTTAAACTTTAGCAGAATTCCAAGAAAAATGGAAGAGTTCCAATGCATTTTTAAACTTCAGCGGAATTCCGAGAACAATGGAAGAGTTCCAAAGCATTTTTAAACTTCAGCAGAATTCCAAGAACAATGGAAGAGTTTCAAAGCATTTTTAAACTACAGTAGAATTCCGAGAACAATGGGAGAGTTCAACAGACATTTTTAAATTTCAGCAGAATACCAAGAACAATGGAAGAGTTCCAAAGCATTTTTAATCTTCAGCAGAATTCCGAAAACAATGGGAGAGTTTTACAGACTGATTTAAAAAAAACCAATAACATTCCAAGAACAATGGGAGAGATCCAAAGCATCTTTACACTTCAGCAGATTTCCGAGAACAATGGAAGAGTTCCAAAGCATTTTTAAACTTCAGCAGAATTTCGAGAACAATGGAAGAGTTCCAAAGCATTTTTAAACTTCAGCAGAATTCCGAGAACAATGGAAGAGTTCCAAAGCATTTTTAAACTTCAGCAGAATTCCAAGAACAATGGAAGAGTTCCAAAGCATTTTTAAACTTCAGCAGATTTCCGAGAACTAAGGAAAAGTTCCAAAGCATTTTTAAACTTCAGCAGAATTCTGAGAACAATTGAAGAGTTCCAAAGCATTTTTAAACTTTAGTAGAATTCCAAAAACAATGGGAGAATTCTACAGTCTGATTTAAAAAACAATAACATTCCGAGAACAATGGGAGAGTTCCAAAGCATTTTTAAAATACAGCAGAATTCCAAGAAGAAGGGAAGCATTCCAAAGCATTTTTAAACTTCAGCTGAATTCCGAGAACAATGGGAGAGTTCTACACACATTTTTAAACTTTAGCAGAATTCCGAGAAAAATGGAAGAGTTCCAATGCATTTTTAAACTTCAGCAGAATTCCGAGAACAATGGAAGAGTTCCAAAGCATTTTTAAACTTCAGCAGAATTCCGAGAACAATGGAAGAGTTCCAAAGCATTTTTAAACTTCAGCAGAATTCCGGTTACAATGAAAGAGTTCCAAAGCATTTTTAAACTTCAGCAGAATTCCGGTTACAATGGAAGTGTTCCAAAGCATTTTTAAACTTCAGCAGAATTCCGAGAACAATGGGAGAGTCCTACACATTTTTAAACTTTAGCAGAAATCCGAGAAAAATGGAAGAGTTCCAATGCATTTTTAAACTTCAGCGGAATTCCGAGAACAATGGGAGAGTTCTACATACATTTTTAAACTTCAGCGGAAATCCGAGAACAATGGAAGAGTTCCAAAGCATTTTTAAACTTCAGCAGAATTCAGAGAACAATGGAAGAGTTCCAAAGCATTTTTAAACTTCAGTAGAATTCCGAGAACAATGGGAGAGTTCAACAGACATTTTTAAATTTCAGCAGAATACCGAGAACAATGGAAGAGTTCCAAAGCATTTTTAAACTTCAGCAGAATTCCGAAAACAATGGGAGAGTTTTACAGACTGATTTAAAAAAAAACACTAACATTCCAAGAACAATGGGAGAGGTCCAAAGCATTTTTAAACTTCAGCAGATTTCTGAGAACAATGGAAGAGTGCCAAAGCATTTTTAAACTTCAGCAGAATTCCGAGAACAATGGAAGAGTTCCAAAGCATTTTTAAACTTCAGCAGAATTCCGAGAACAATGGAAGAGTTCCAAAGCATTTTTAAACTTCAGCAGAATTCCGGTTACAATGGAAGAGTTCCAAAGCATTTTTAAACTTCAGCAGAATTCCGGTTACAATGGAAGTGTTCCAAAGCATTTTTAAACTTCAGCAGAATTCCGAGAACAATGGGAGAGTCCTACACATTTTTAAACTTTAGCAGAAATCCGAGAAAAATGGAAGAGTTCCAATGCATTTTTAAACTTCAGAGGAATTCCGAGAACAAGGAAAGCATTCCAAAGCATTTTTAAACTTCAGCAGAATTCTGAGAACAATGGGAGAGTTCCATTGCTTTTTTAAACTTTAGCAGAATAATGAGAACAATGGAAGAGTTCCAATGCATTTTTAAGCTTCAGCAGAATTCCGAGAACAATGGGAGAGTTCTACATACATTTTTAAACTTCAGCGGAATTCCGAGAACAATGGAAGAGTTCCAAAGCATTTTTAAACTTCAGCAGAATTCCGAGAACAATGGAAGAGTTCCAAAGCATTTTTAAACTTCAGTAGAATTCCGAGAACAATGGGAGAGTTCAACAGACATTTTTAAATTTCAGCAGAATACGGAGAACAATGGAAGAGTTCCAAAGCATTTTTAAACTTCAGCAGAATTCCGAAAACAATGGGAGAGTTTTACAGACTGATTTAAAAAAAAACAATAACATTCCAAGAACAATGGAAGAGTTCCAAAGCATTTTTAAACTTCAGCAGAATTTCGAGAACAATGGAAGAGTTCCAAAGCATTTTTAAACTTCAGCAGAATTCCGAGAACAATGGAAGAGTTCCAAAGCATTTTTAAACTTCAGCAGAATTCCGAGAACAATGGAAGAGTTCCAAAGCATTTTTAAACTTCAGCAGATTTCCGAGAACAAAGGAAAGTTCCAAAGCATTTTTAAACTTCAGCAGAATTCTGAGAACAATTGAAGAGTTCCAAAGCATTTTTAAACTTTAGTAGAATTCCAAAAACAATGGGAGAATTCTACAGACTGATTTAAAAAACAATAACATTCCGAGAACAATGGGAGAGTTCCAAAGCATTTTTAAAATACAGCAGAATTCCAAGAAGAAGGGAAGCATTCCAAAGCATTTTTAAACTTCAGCTGAATTCCGAGAACAATGGGAGAGTTCTACACACATTTTTAAACTTTAGCAGAATTCCGAGAAAAATGGAAGAGTTCCAATGCATTTTTAAACTTCAGCAGAATTCCGAGAACAATGGGAGAGTTCTACATACATTTTTAAACTTCAGCGGAATTCCGAGAATAATGGAAGAGTTCCAAAGCATTTTTAAACTTCAGTAGAATTCCGAGAACAATGGGAGAGTTCAACAGACATTTTTAAATTTCAGCAGAATACCGAGAACAATGGAAGAGTTCCAAAGCATTTTTAAACTTCAGCAGAATTCCGAAAACAATGGGAGAGTTTTACAGACTGATTTAAAAAAAAACAATAACATTCCAAGAACAATGGAAGAGTTCCAAAGCATTTTTAAACTTCAGCAGAATTTCGAGAACAATGGAAGAGTTCCAAAGCATTTTTAAACTTCAGCAGAATTCCGAGAACAATGGAAGAGTTCCAAAGCATTTTTAAACTTCAGCAGAATTCCGAGAACAATGGAAGAGTTCCAAATCATTTTTAAACTTCAGCAGATTTCCGAGAACAAAGGAAAAGTTCCAAAGCATTTTTAAACTTCAGCAATATTCTGAGAACAATTGAAGAGTTCCAAAGCATTTTTAAACTTTAGTAGAATTCCAAAAACAATGGGAGAATTCTACAGACTGATTTAAAAAACAATAACATTCCGAGAACAATGGGAGTGTTCCAAAGCATTTTTAAAATACAGCAGAATTCCAAGAAGAAGGGAAGCATTCCAAAGCATTTTTAAACTTCAGCTGAATTCCGAGAACAATGGGAGAGTTCTACACACATTTTTAAACTTTAGCAGAATTCCGAGAAAAATGGAAGAGTTCCAATGCATTTTTAAACTTCAGCAGAATTCCGAGAACAATGGGAGAGTTCTACATACATTTTTAAACTTCAGCGGAATTCCGAGAATAATGGAAGAGTTCCAAAGCATTTTTAAACTTCAGTAGAATTCCGAGAACAATGGGAGAGTTCAACAGACATTTTTAAATTTCAGCAGAATACCGAGAACAATGGAAGAGTTCCAAAGCATTTTTAAACTTCAGCAGAATTCCGAAAACAATGGGAGAGTTTTACAGACTGATTTAAAAAGAAACACTAACATTCCAAGAACAATGGGAGAGGTCCAAAGCATTTTTAAACTTCAGCATATTTCCGAGAACAATGGAAGAGTTCCAAAGCATTTTTAAACTTCAGCAGAATTTCGAGAACAATGGAAGAGTTCCAAAGCATTTTTAAACTTCAGCAGAATTCCGAGAACAATGGAAGAGCTCCAAAGCATTTTTAAACTTGAGCAGAATTCGGAGAACAATGGAAGAGTTCCAAAGCATTTTTAAACTTCAGCAGATTTCCGAGAACAAAGGAAAAGTTCCAAAGCATTTTTAAACTTCAGCAGAATTCTGAGAACAATTGAAGAGTTCCAAAGCATTTTTAAACTTTAGTAGAATTCCAAAAATAATGGGAGAATAATACAGACTGATTTAAAAAACAATAACATTCCGAGAACAATGGGAGAGTTCCAAAGCATTTTTAAAATACAGCAGAATTCCAAGAAGAAGGGAAGCATTCCAAAGCATTTTTAATCTTCAGCTGAATTCCGAGAACAACGGGAGAGTTCTACACACATTTTTAAACTTTAGCAGAATTCCGAGAAAAATGGAAGAGTTCCAATGCATTTTTAAACTTCAGCAGAATTCCGAGAACAATGGAAGAGTTCCAAAGCATTTTTAAACTTCAGCAGAATTCCGAGAACAATGGAAGAGTTCCAAAGCATTTTTAAACTTCAGCAGAATTCCGAGAACAATGGAAGAGTTCCAAAGCATTTTTAAACATCAGCAGAATTCAGGTTACAATGGAAGAGTTCCAAAGCATTTTTAAACTTCAGCAGAATTCCGGTTACAATGGAAGTGTTCCAAAGCATTTTTAAACTTCAGCAGAATTCCGAGAACAATGGGAGAGTCCTACACACATTTTTAAACTTTAGCAGAAATCCGAGAAAAATGGAAGAGTTCCAATGCATTTTTAAACTTCAGCGGAATTCCGATAACAAGGAAAGCATTCCAAAGCATTTTTAAACTTCAGCAGAATTCTGAGAACAATGGGAGAGTTCCAATGCTTTTTTAAACTTTAGCAGAATTCTGAGAACAATGGAAGAGTTCCAATGCATTTTTAAACTTCAGCAGAATTCCGAGAACAATGGGAGAGTTCTACATACATTTTTAAACTTCAGCGGAATTCCGAGAACAATGGAAGAGTTCCAAAGCATTTTTAAACTTCAGCAGAATTCCGAGAACAATGGAAGAGTTCCAAAGCATTTTTAAACTTCAGTAGAATTCCGAGAACAATGGGAGAGTTCAACAGACATTTTTAAATTTCAACAGAATACCGAGAACAATGGAAGAGTTCCAAAGCATTTTTAAACTTCAGCAGAATTCCGAAAACAATGGGAGAGTTTTACAGACTGATTTAAAAAAAAACAATAACATTCCAAGAACAATGGGAGAGGTCCAAAGCATTTTTAAACTTCAGCATATTTCTGAGAACAATGGAAGAGTTCCAAAGCATTTTTAAACTTCAGCAGAATTTCGAGAACAATGGAAGAGTTCCAAAGCATTTTTAAACTTCAGCAGAATTCCGAGAACAACGGAAGAGTTCCAAAGCATTTTTAAACTTCAGCAGAATTCCGAGAACAATGGAAGAGTTCCAAAGCATTTTTAAACTTCAGCAGATTTCCGAGAACAAATGAAAAGTTCCAAAGCATTTTTAAACTTCAGCAGAATTCTGAGAACAATTGAAGAGTTCCAAAGCATTTTTAAACTTTAGTAGAATTCCAAAAACAATGGGAGAATTCTACAGACTGATTTAAAAAACAATAACATTCCGAGAACAATGGGAGAGTTCCAAAGCATTTTTAAAATACAGCAGAATTCCAAGAAGAAGGGAAGCATTCCAAAGCATTTTTAAACTTCAGCTGAATTCCGAGAACAATGGGAGAGTTCTACACACATTTTTAAACTTTAGCAGAATTCCGAGAAAAATGGAAGAGTTCCAATGCATTTTTAAACTTCAGCAGAATTCCGAGAACAATGGGAGAGTTCTACATACATTTTTAAACTTCAGCGGAATTCCGAGAATAATGGAAGAGTTCCAAAGCATTTTTAAACTTCAGCAGAATTTCGAGAACAATGGAAGAGTTCCAAAGCATTTTTAAACTTCAGTAGAATTCCGAGAACAATGGGAGAGTTCAACAGACATTTTTAAATTTCAGCAGAATACCGAGAACAATGGAAGAGTTCCAAAGCATTTTTAAACTTCAGCAGAATTCCGAAAACAATGGGAGAGTTTTACAGACTGATTTAAAAAGAAACACTAACATTCCAAGAACAATGGGAGAGGTCCAAAGCATTTTTAAACTTCAGCAGATTTCCGAGAACAATGGAAGAGTTCCAAAGCATTTTTAAACTTCAGCAGATTTCCGAGAACAAAGGAAAAGTTCCAAAGCATTTTTAAACTTCAGCAGAATTCTGAGAACAATTGAAGAGTTCCAAAGCATTTTTAAACTTTAGTAGAATTCCAAAAAATGGGAGAATTCTACAGACTGATTTAAAAAACAATAACATTCCGAAAACAATGGGAGAGTTCCAAAGCATTTTTAAAATACAGCAGAATTCCAAGAAGAAGGGAAGCATTCCAAAGCATTTTTAATTTTCAGCTGAATTCCGAGAACAATGGGAGAGTTCTACACACATTTTTAAATTTAGCAGAATTCCGAGAAAAATGGAAGAGTTCCAATGCATTTTTAAACTTCAGCAGAATTCCGAGAACAATGGAAGAGTTCCAAAGCATTTTTAAACTTCAGCAGAATTCCGAGAACAATGGAAGAGTTCCAAAGCATTTTTAAACTTCAGCAGAATTCCGAGAACAATGGAAGAGTTCCAAAGCATTTTTAAACTTCAGCAGAATTCCGGTTACAATGGAAGAGTTCCAAAGCATTTTTAAACTTCATCAGAATTCCGGTTACAATGGAAGTGTTCCAAAGCATTTTTAAACTTCAGCAGAATTCCGAGAACAATGGGAGAGTCCTACACACATTTTTAAACTTTAGCAGAAATCCGAGAAAAATGGAAGAGTTCCAATGCATTTTTAAACTTCAGCGGAATTCCGATAACAAGGAAAGCATTCCAAAGCATTTTTAAACTTCAGCAGAATTCTGAGAACAATGGGAGAGTTCCAATGCTTTTTTAAACTTTAGCAGAATTCTGAGAACAATGGAAGAGTTCCAATGCATTTTTAAACTTCAGCAGAATTCCGAGAACAATGGGAGAGTTCTACATACATTTTTAAACTTCAGCGGAATTCCGAGAACAATGGAAGCGTTCCAAAGCATTTTTAAACTTCAGCAGAATTCCGAGAACAATGGAAGAGTTCCAAAGCATTTTTAAACTTCAGTAGATTTCCGAGAACAATGGAAGAGTTCCAAAGCATTTTTAAACTTCAGCAGAATTTCGAGAACAATGGAAGAGTTCCAAAGCATTTTTAAACTTCAGTAGAATTCCGAGAACAATGGTAGAGTTTTACAGACTGATTTAAAAAAAAACAATAACATTCCAAGAACAATGGGAGAGGTCCAAAGCATTTTTAAACTTCAGCAGATTTCCGAGAACAATGGAAGAGTTCCAAAGCATTTTTAAACTTCAGCAGCATTTCGAGAACAATGGAAGAGTTCCAAAGCATTTTTAAACTTCAGCAGAATTCCGAGAACAATGGAAGAGTTCCAAAGCATTTTTAAATTTCAGCAGAATTCCGAGAACAATGGAAGAGTTCCAAAGCATTTTTAAACTTCAGCAGAATTCCGAGAACAATGGAAGAGTTCCAAAGCATTTTTAAACTTCAGCAGAATTCCGGTTACAATGGAAGAGTTTCAAAGCATTTTTAAACTTCAACAGAAATCCGATAACAATGGGAGAGTTCTACAGACTTATTTAAAAAAGTATAACATTCCAAGAACAAGATGAGAGTTCCAAAGCATTTTTAAACTTCAGCAGATTACCGAGAAAAATGGAAGAGTTCCAAAGCATTTTTAAACTTCAACTGAATTGCGAGAACAAGGGAAGCATTCCAAAGCATTTTTAAACATCAGCACATTTCTGAGAATAATGTAAGAGTTCAACAGACATTTTTAAATTTCAGCAGAATACCGAGAACAATGGAAGAGTTCCAAAGCATTTTTAAACTTCAGCAGAATTCCGAAAACAATGGGAGAGTTTTACAGACTGATTTAAAAAAAAACAATAACATTCCAAGAACAATGGGAGAGGTCCAAAGCATTTTTAAACTTCAGCATATTTCTGAGAACAATGGAAGAGTTCCAAAGCATTTTTAAACTTCAGCAGAATTTCGAGAACAATGGAAGAGTTCCAAAGCATTTTTAAACTTCAGCAGAATTCCGTGAACAACGGAAGAGTTCCAAAGCATTTTTAAACTTCAGCAGAATTCCGAGAACAATGGAAGAGTTCCAAAGCATTTTTAAACTTCAGCAGATTTCCGAGAACAAATGAAAAGTTCCAAAGCATTTTTAAACTTCAGCAGAATTCTGAGAACAATTGAAGAGTTCCAAAGCATTTTTAAACTTTAGTAGAATTCCAAAAACAATGGGAGAATTCTACAGACTGATTTAAAAAACAATAACATTCCGAGAACAATGGGAGAGTTCCAAAGCATTTTTAAAATACAGCAGAATTCCAAGAAGAAGGGAAGCATTCCAAAGCATTTTTAAACTTCAGCTGAATTCCGAGAACAATGGGAGAGTTCTACACACATTTTTAAACTTTAGCAGAATTCCGAGAAAAATGGAAGAGTTCCAAAGCATTTTTAAACTTCAGCAGAATTTCGAGAACAATGGAAGAGTTCCAAAGCATTTTTAAACTTCAGTAGAATTCCGAGAACAATGGGAGAGTTCAACAGACATTTTTAAATTTCAGCAGAATACCGAGAACAATGGAAGAGTTCCAAAGCATTTTTAAACTTCAGCAGAATTCCGAAAACAATGGGAGAGTTTTACAGACTGATTTAAAAAGAAACACTAACATTCCAAGAACAATGGGAGAGGTCCAAAGCATTTTTAAACTTCAGCAGATTTCCGAGAACAATGGAAGAGTTCCAAAGCATTTTTAAACTTCAGCAGATTTCCGAGAACAAAGGAAAAGTTCCAAAGCATTTTTAAACTTCAGCAGAATTCTGAGAACAATTGAAGAGTTCCAAAGCATTTTTAAACTTTAGTAGAATTCCAAAAAATGGGAGAATTCTACAGACTGATTTAAAAAACAATAACATTCCGAAAACAATGGGAGAGTTCCAAAGCATTTTTAAAATACAGCAGAATTCCAAGAAGAAGGGAAGCATTCCAAAGCATTTTTAATTTTCAGCTGAATTCCGAGAACAATGGGAGAGTTCTACACACATTTTTAAACTTTAGCAGAATTCCGAGAAAAATGGAAGAGTTCCAATGCATTTTTAAACTTCAGCAGAATTCCGAGAACAATGGAAGAGTTCCAAAGCATTTTTAAACTTCAGCAGAATTCCGAGAACAATGGAAGAGTTCCAAAGCATTTTTAAACTTCAGCAGAATTCCGAGAACAATGGAAGAGTTCCAAAGCATTTTTAAACTTCAGCAGAATTCCGGTTACAATGGAAGAGTTCCAAAGCATTTTTAAACTTCATCAGAATTCCGGTTACAATGGAAGTGTTCCAAAGCATTTTTAAACTTCAGCAGAATTCCGAGAACAATGGGAGAGTCCTACACACATTTTTAAACTTTAGCAGAAATCCGAGAAAAATGGAAGAGTTCCAATGCATTTTTAAACTTCAGCGGAATTCCGATAACAAGGAAAGCATTCCAAAGCATTTTTAAACTTCAGCAGAATTCTGAGAACAATGGGAGAGTTCCAATGCTTTTTTAAACTTTAGCAGAATTCTGAGAACAATGGAAGAGTTCCAATGCATTTTTAAACTTCAGCAGAATTCTGAGAACAATGGGAGAGTTCTACATACATTTTTAAACTTCAGCGGAATTCCGAGAACAATGGAAGCGTTCCAAAGCATTTTTAAACTTCAGCAGAATTCCGAGAACAATGGAAGAGTTCCAAAGCATTTTTAAACTTCAGTAGATTTCCGAGAACAATGGAAGAGTTCCAAAGCATTTTTAAACTTCAGCAGAATTTCGAGAACAATGGAAGAGTTCCAAAGCATTTTTAAACTTCAGTAGAATTCCGAGAACAATGGTAGAGTTTTACAGACTGATTTAAAAAAAAACAATAACATTCCAAGAACAATGGGAGAGGTCCAAAGCATTTTTAAACTTCAGCAGATTTCCGAGAACAATGGAAGAGTTCCAAAGCATTTTTAAACTTCAGCAGAATTTCGAGAACAATGGAAGAGTTCCAAAGCATTTTTAAACTTCAGCAGAATTCCGAGAACAATGGAAGAGTTCCAAAGCATTTTTAAATTTCAGCAGAATTCCGAGAACAATGGAAGAGTTCCAAAGCATTTTTAAACTTCAGCAGAATTCCGAGAACAATGGAAGAGTTCCAAAGCATTTTTAAACTTCAGCAGAATTCCGGTTACAATGGAAGAGTTTCAAAGCATTTTTAAACTTCAACAGAAATCCGATAACAATGGGAGAGTTCTACAGACTTATTTAAAAAAGTATAACATTCCAAGAACAAGATGAGAGTTCCAAAGCATTTTTAAACTTCAGCAGATTACCGAGAAAAATGGAAGAGTTCCAAAGCATTTTTAAACTTCAACTGAATTGCGAGAACAAGGGAAGCATTCCAAAGCATTTTTAAACATCAGCACATTTCTGAGAATAATGTAAGAGTTTTACAGACATTTTTAAACTTCAGCCGAATTCCGAGAACAAGGGAAGAGTTCCAATGCATTTTTAAACTTCAGCAGTATTTCGAGAACCATGGAAGAGTTCCAAAGCATCTTTAAACTTCAGCAGAATTCCGAGAACAATGGAAGAGTTCCAAAGCATTTTTAAACTTCAGCAGAATTCTGAGAACAATGGAAGAGTTCCAAAGCATTTTTAAACTTCAGCAGAATTCCGAGAACAATGGGAGAGTCCTACATGCATTTTTAAACTTTAGCAGAATTCCGAGAAAAATGGAAGAGTTCCAATGCATTTTTAAACTTCAGCGGAATTCCGAGAACAATGGAAGAGTTCCAAAGCATTTTTAAACTTCAGTAGAATTCCGAGAACAGTGGGAGAGTTCAACAGACATTTTTAAATTTCAGCAGAATACCGAGAACAATGGAAGAGTTCCAAAGCATTTTTAAACTTCAGCAGAATTCCGAAAACAATGGGAGAGTTTTACAGACTGATTTAAAAAAAAACAATAACATTCCAAGAACAATGGGAGAGGTCCAAAGCATTTTTAAACTTCAGCAGATTTCCGAGAACAATGGAAGAGTTCCAAAGCATTTTTAAACTTCAGCAGAATTTCGAGAACAATTGAAGAGTTCCAAAGCATTTTTAAACTTCAGCAGAATTCCGAGAACAATGGAAGAGTTCCAAAGCATTTTTAAACTTCAGCAGAATTCCGAGAACAATGGAAGAGTTCCAAAGCATTTTTAAACTTCAGCAGATTTCCGAGAACAAAGGAAAAGTTCCAAAGCATTTTTAAACTTCAGCAGAATTCTGAGAACAATGGAAGAGTTCCAAAGCATTTTTAAACTTTAGTAGAATTCCAAAAACAATGGGAGAATTCTACAGACTGATTTAAAAAACAATAACATTCCGAGAACAATGGGAGAGTTCCAAAGCATTTTTAAAATACAGCAGAAATCCAAGAAGAAGGGAAGCATTCCAAAGCATTTTTAAACTTCAGCTGAATTCCGAGAACAATGGGAGAGTTCTACACACATTTTTAAACTTTAGCAGAATTCCGAGAAAAATGGAAGAGTTCCAATGCATTTTTAAACTTCAGCACAATTCCGAGAACAATGGGAGAGTTCTACATACATTTTTAAACTTCAGCGGAATTCCGAGAACAATGGAAGAGTTCCAAAGCATTTTTAAACTTCAGCAGAATTCCGAGAAAAATGGAAGAATTCCAAAGTATTTTTAAACTTCAGTAGAATTCCGAGAACAATGGGATAGTTCAACAGACATTTTTAAATTTCAGCAGAATACCGAGAACAATGGAAGAGTTCCAAAGCATTTTTAAACTTCAGCAGAATTCCGAAAACAATGGGAGAGTTTTACAGACTGATTTAAAAAAAAACAATAACATTCCAAGAACAATGGGAGAGGTCCAAAGCATTTTTAAACTTCAGCAGAATACCGAGAACAATATAAGAGTTCCACAGCATTTTTAAACTTCAGCAGAATTCCGAAAACAATGGGAGAGTTTTACAGACTTATTTAAAAAAGAATAACATTCCAAGAACAAGAGGAGAGTTCCAAAGCATTTTTAAACTTCAGCAGATTACCGAGAAAAATGGAAGAGTTCCAAAGCATTTTTAAACTTCAACTGAATTGCGAGAACAAGGGAAGCATTCCAAAGCATTTTTAAACATCAGCACAATTCTGAGAACAATGTAAGAGTTCTACAGATATTTTTAAACTTCAGCCGAATTCCGAGAACAATGGAAGATTTCCAATGCATTTTTAAACTTCAGCAGAATTCCGAGAACCATGGAAGAGTTCCAAAGCATCTTTAAACTTCAGCAGAATTCCGAGAACAATGGAAGAGTTCCAAAGCATTTTTAAACTTCAGCAGAATTCTGAGAACAATGGAAGAGTTCCAAAGCATTTTTAAACTTCAGTAGAATTCCAAAAACAATGGGAGAATTCTACAGACTCATTTAAAAAACCATAACATTCCGAGAACAATGGGAGAGTTCCAAAGCATTTTTAAACTACAGCAGAATTCCAAGAAGAAGGGAAGCAGTCCAAAGCATTTTTAAACTTCAGCAGAATTCCGAGAACAATGGGAGAGTTGTACAAACATTTTTAAACTTCAGCAGAATTCCGAGAACAATGAAAGAGTTCCAAAGCATTTTTAAACTTCAGCAGAATTCCGAGAACAAAGGGAGAGTTTTGCAGACTTATTTAAAAAAAAACAATAACATTCCGAGAACAATGGGAGAGGTCCAAAGC
This sequence comes from Phyllobates terribilis, assembly GCF_046119375.1. Classification (NCBI taxonomy): domain Eukaryota; kingdom Metazoa; phylum Chordata; class Amphibia; order Anura; family Dendrobatidae; genus Phyllobates; species Phyllobates terribilis. The sequence continues at coordinate 611,099,055 of NW_027362764.1, forward strand.
ATTTTTAAACTTCAGCAGAATTCAGAGAACAATGGAAGAGTTCCAAAGCATATTTAAACTTCAGCAGAATTCCGAGAACAATGGAAGAGTTCCAAAGCATTTTTAAACTTCAGCAGAATTCCGAGGACAATGGGAGCCTTCTACAGACTTATTTAAAAAAAACAATAACATTCCGAGAACAATAGGAGAGTTCCAAAGCATTTTTAAACTTCAGGAGATGTCCAAAAGCAATGGGAGAGTTCTACAGACTGATTTAATAAAACAATAACATTCCGAAAACAATGGGAGAGTTCCAAAGCATTTTTAAACTTCATCAGAATTCTGAGAACAATGGGAGGGTTCTACAGACTTATTTAAAAAAAACAATAACATTCAGAGAAACATGGGAGAGTTCCAAAGCATTTTTAAACTTCAGCAGAATTCCAAGAACAAGGGAAGTGTTCCAAAGCATTTTTAAACTTCAGCTGAATTCCGAGAACAATGCGAGAGTTCTCCAGACATTTTTAAACTTCAGCGGAATTCCGAGAACAATGGAAGAGTTCCAAAGCATTTTTAAACTTCAGCTGAATACTGAGAACAATGGGAGAGTTATACAGACTTATTTAAAAAAAACAATAACATTCGGAGAACAATGGGAGAGTTCCAGAGCATTTTTAAACTTCAGCAGAATACCGAGAACAATGCGAGAGTACTACAGACATATTTCAAAAAGCAATAACATTCCGAGAACAATGGGAGAATTTCAAAGCATTTTTAAACTTCAGCAAAACTCCGAGAACAATGGAAAAGTTCCAAAGCATTTTTAAATTTCCGGGGAATTCCGAGAACAATGGAAGAGTTCCAAATTATTTTTAATCTTCAGCAGAATTCCGAGAACTATGTAAGAGTTCCAAAGCATTTTTAAACTTTAGTAGAATTCCAAAAACAATGGGAGAATTCTACAGACTGATTTAAAAAACAATAACATTCCGAGAACAATGGGAGAGTTCCAAAGCATTTTTAAAATACAGCAGAATTCCAAGAAGAAGGGAAGCATTCCAAAGCATTTTTAAACTTCAGCTGAATTCCGAGAAAAATGGGAGAGTTCTACACACATTTTTAAACTTTAGCAGAATTCCGAGAAAAATGGAAGAGTTCCAAAGCATTTTTAAACTTTAGTAGAATTCCAAAAACAATGGGAGAATTCTACAGACTGATTTAAAAAACAATAACATTCCGAGAACAATGGGAGAGTTCCAAAGCATTTTTAAAATACAGCAGAATTCCAAGAAGAAGGGAAGCATTCCAAAGCATTTTTAAACTTCAGCTGAATTCCGAGAACAATGGGAGAGTTCTACACACATTTTTAAACTTTAGCAGAATTCCGAGAAAAATGGAAGAGTTCCAATGCATTTTTAAACTTCAGCACAATTCCGAGAACAATGGGAGAGTTCTACATACATTTTTAAACTTCAGCGGAATTCCGAGAACAATGGAAGAGTTCCAAAGCATTTTTAAACTTCAGCAGAATTCCGAGAACAATGGAAGAATTCCAAAGTATTTTTAAACTTCAGTAGAATTCCGAGAACAATGGGATAGTTCAACAGACATTTTTAAATTTCAGCAGAATACCGAGAACAATGGAAGAGTTCCAAAGCATTTTTAAACTTCAGCAGAATTCCGAAAACAATGGGAGAGTTTTACAGACTGATTTAAAAAAAAACAATAACATTCCAAGAACAATGGGAGAGGTCCAAAGCATTTTTAAACTTCAGCAGAATACCGAGAACAATGGAAGAGTTCCACAGCATTTTTAAACTTCAGCAGAATTCCGAAAACAATGGGAGAGTTTTACAGACTGATTTAAAAAAAAACAATAACATTCCAAGAACAATGGGAGAGGTCCAAAGCATTTTTAAACTTCAGCAGTATTCCGAAAACAATGGGAGAGTTTTACAGACTTACTTAAAAAAGAATAACATTCCAAGAACAAGAGGAGAGTTCCAAAGCATTTTTAAACTTCAGCAGATTACCGAGAAAAATGGAAGAGTTCCAAAGCATTTTTAAACTTCAACTGAATTGCGAAAACAAGGGAAGCATTCCAAAGCATTTCTAAACATCAGCACAATTCTGAGAACAATGTAAGAGTTCTACAGACATTTTTAAACTTCAGCCGAATTCCGAGAACAATGGAAGATTTCCAATGCATTTTTAAACTTCAGCAGAATTCCGAGAACCATGGAAGAGTTCCAAAGCATCTTTAAACTTCAGCAGAATTCCGAGAACAATGGAAGAGTTCCAAAGCATTTTTAAACTTCAGCAGAATTCTGAGAACAATGGAAGAGTTCCAAAGCATTTTTAAACTTCAGTAGAATTCCAAAAACAATGGGAGAATTCTACAGACTCATTTAAAAAACCATAACATTCCGAGAACAATGGGAGAGTTCCAAAGCATTTTTAAACTACAGCAGAATTCCAAGAAGAAGGGAAGCAGTCCAAAGCATTTTAAACTTCAGCAGAATTCCGAGAACAATGGGAGAGTTCTACAAACATTTTTAAACTTCAGCAGAATTCCGAGAACAATGAAAGAGTTCCAAAGCATTTTTAAACTTCAGCAGAATTCCGAGAACAAAGGGAGAGTTTTGCAGACTTATTTAAAAAAAAACAATAACATTCCGAGAACAATGGGAGAGGTCCAAAGCATTTTTAAACTTCAGCAGAATTCAGAGAACAATGGAAGAGTTCCAAAGCATATTTAAACTTCAGCAGAATTCCGAGAACAATGGAAGAGTTCCAAAGCATTTTTAAACTTCAGCAGAATTCCGAGGACAATGGGAGCCTTCTACAGACTTATTTAAAAAAAACAATAACATTCCGAGAACAATAGGAGAGTTCCAAAGCATTTTTAAACTTCAGGAGAAGTCCAAAAGCAATGGGAGAGTTCTACAGACTGATTTAATAAAACAATAACATTCCGAAAACAATGGGAGAGTTCCAAAGCATTTTTAAACTTCATCAGAATTCTGAGAACAATGGGAGGGTTCTACAGACTTATTTAAAAAAAACAATAACATTCAGAGAAACATGGGAGAGTTCCAAAGCATTTTTAAACTTCAGCAGAATTCCAAGAACAAGGGAAGTGTTCCAAAGCATTTTTAAACTTCAGCTGAATTCCGAGAACAATGCGAGAGTTCTCCAGACATTTTTAAACTTCAGCGGAATTCCGAGAACAATGGAAGAGTTCCAAAGCATTTTTAAACTTCAGCTGAATACTGAGAACAATGGGAGAGTTATACAGACTTATTTAAAAAAAACAATAACATTCGGAGAACAATGGGAGAGTTCCAGAGCATTTTTAAACTTCAGCAGAATACCGAGAACAATGCGAGAGTACTACAGACATATTTCAAAAAGCAATAACATTCCGAGAACAATGGGAGAATTTCAAAGCATTTTTAAACTTCAGCAAAACTCCGAGAACAATGGAAAAGTTCCAAAGCATTTTTAAATTTCCGGGGAATTCCGAAAACAATGGAAGAGTTCCAAATTATTTTTAATCTTCAGCAGAATTCCGAGAACTATGTAAGAGTTCCAAAGCATTTTTAAACTTTAGTAGAATTCCAAAAACAATGGGAGAATTCTACAGACTGATTTAAAAAACAATAACATTCCGAGAACAATGGGAGAGTTCCAAAGCATTTTTAAAATACAGCAGAATTCCAAGAAGAAGGGAAGCATTCCAAAGCATTTTTAAACTTCAGCTGAATTCCGAGAACAATGGGAGAGTTCTACACACATTTTTAAACTTTAGCAGAATTGCGAGAAAAATGGAAGAGTTCCAATGCATTTTTAAACTTCAGCACAATTCCGAGAACAATTGGAGAGTTCTACATACATTTTTAAACTTCAGCGGAATTCCGATAACAATGGAAGAGTTCCAAAGTATTTTTAAACTTCAGTAGAATTCCGAGAACAATGGGATAGTTCAACAGACATTTTTAAATTTCAGCAGAATACCGTGAACAATGGAAGAGTTCCAAAGCATTTTTAAACTTCAGCAGAATTCCGAAAACAATGGGAGAGTTTTACAGACTGATTTAAAAAAAAACAAAAACATTCCAAGAACAATGGGAGAGGTCCAAAGCATTTTTAAACTTCAGCAGAATACCGAGAACAATGGAAGAGTTCCACAGCATTTTTAAACTTCAGCAGAATTCCGAAAACAATGGGAGAGTTTGACAGACTGATTTAAAAAAAAACAATAACATTCCAAGAACAATGGGAGAGGTCCAAAGCATTTTTAAACTTCAGCAGAATTCCGAAAACAATGGGAGAGTTTTTTACAGACTTATTTAAAAAAGAATAACATTCCAAGAACAAGAGGAGAGTTCCAAAGCATTTTTAAACTTCAGCAGATTACCGAGAAAAATGGAAGAGTTCCAAAGCATTTTTAAACTTCAACTGAATTGCGAGAACAAGGGAAGCATTCCAAAGCATTTTTAAACATCAGCACAATTCTGAGAACAATGTAAGAGTTCTACAGACATTTTTAAACTTCAGCCGAATTCCGAGAACAATGGAAGAGTTCCAATGCATTTTTAAACTTCAGCAGAATTCCGAGAACCATGGAAGAGTTCCAAAGCATCTTTAAACTTCAGCAGAATTCCGAGAACAATGGAAGAGTTCCAAAGCATTTTTAAACTTCAGCAGAATTCTGAGAACAATGGAAGAGTTCCAAAGCATTTTTAAACTTCAGTAGAATTCCAAAAACAATGGGAGAATTCTACAGACTCATTTAAAAAACCATAACATTCCGAGAACAATGGGAGAGTTCCAAAGCATTTTTAAACTACAGCAGAATTCCAAGAAGAAGGGAAGCAGTCCAAAGCATTTTTAAACTTCAGCAGAATTCCGAGAACAATGGGAGAGTTCTACAAACATTTTTAAACTTCAGCAGAATTCCGAGAACAATGAAAGAGTTCCAAAGCATTTTTAAACTTCAGCAGAATTCCGAGAACAAAGGGAGAGTTTTGCAGACTTATTTAAAAAAAAACAATAACATTCCGAGAACAATGGGAGAGGTCCAAAGCATTTTTAAACTTCAGCAGAATTCAGAGAACAATGGAAGAGTTCCAAAGCATATTTAAACTTCAGCAGAATTCCGAGAACAATGGAAGAGTTCCAAAGCATTTTTAAACTTCAGCAGAATTCCGAGGACAATGGGAGCCTTCTACAGACTTATTTAAAAAAAACAATAATATTCCGAGAACAATAGGAGAGTTCCAAAGCATTTTTAAACTTCAGGAGATGTCCAAAAGCAACGGGAGAGTTCTACAGACTGATTTAATAAAACAATAACATTCCGAAAACAATGGGAGAGTTCCAAAGCATTTTTAAACTTCATCAGAATTCTGAGAACAATGGGAGGGTTCTACAGACTTATTTAAAAAAAACAATAACATTCAGAGAAAGATGAGAGAGTTCCAAAGCATTTTTAAACTTCAGCAGAATTCCAAGAACAAGGGAAGTGTTCCAAAGCATTTTTAAACTTCAGCTGAATTCCGAGAACAATGCGAGAGTTCTCCAGACATTTTTAAACTTCAGCGGAATTCCGAGAACAATGGAAGAGTTCCAAAGCATTTTTAAACTTCAGCTGAATACTGAGAACAATGGGAGAGTTATACAGACTTATTTAAAAAAAACAATAACATTCGGAGAACAATGGGAGAGTTCCAGAGCATTTTTAAACTTCAGCAGAATACCGAGAACAATGCGAGAGTACTACAGACATATTTCAAAAAGCAATAACATTCCGAGAACAATGGGAGAATTTCAAAGCATTTTTAAACTTCAGCAAAACTCCGAGAACAATGGAAAAGTTCCAAAGCATTTTTAAATTTCCGGGGAATTCCGAGAACAATGGAAGAGTTCCAAATTATTTTTAATCTTCAGCAGAATTCCGAGAACTATGTAAGAGTTCCAAAGCATTTTTAAACTTTAGTAGAATTCCAAAAACAATGGGAGAATTCTACAGACTGATTTAAAAAACAATAACATTCCGAGAACAATGGGAGAGTTCCAAAGCATTTTTAAAATACAGCAGAATTCCAAGAAGAAGGGAAGCATTCCAAAGCATTTTTAAACTTCAGCTGAATTCCGAGAAAAATGGGAGAGTTCTACACACATTTTTAAACTTTAGCAGAATTCCGAGAAAAATGGAAGAGTTCCAAAGCATTTTTAAACTTTAGTAGAATTCCAAAAACAATGGGAGAATTCTACAGACTGATTTAAAAAACAATAACATTCCGAGAACAATGGGAGAGTTCCAAAGCATTTTTAAAATACAGCAGAATTCCAAGAAGAAGGGAAGCATTCCAAAGCATTTTTAAACTTCAGCTGAATTCCGAGAACAATGGGAGAGTTCTACACACATTTTTAAACTTTAGCAGAATTCCGAGAAAAATGGAAGAGTTCCAATGCATTTTTAAACTTCAGCACAATTCCGAGAACAATGGGAGAGTTCTACATACATTTTTAAACTTCAGCGGAATTCCGAGAACAATGGAAGAGTTCCAAAGCATTTTTAAACTTCAGCAGAATTCCGAGAACAATGGAAGAATTCCAAAGTATTTTTAAACTTCAGTAGAATTCCGAGAACAATGGGATAGTTCAACAGACATTTTTAAATTTCAGCAGAATACCGTGAACAATGGAAGAGTTCCAAAGCATTTTTAAACTTCAGCAGAATTCCGAAAACAATGGGAGAGTTTTACAGACTGATTTAAAAAAAAACAATAACATTCCAAGAACAATGGGAGAGGTCCAAAGCATTTTTAAACTTCAGCAGAATACCGAGAACAATGGAAGAGTTCCACAGCATTTTTAAACTTCAGCAGAATTCCGAAAACAATGGGAGAGTTTTACAGACTTATTTAAAAAAGAATAACATTCCAAGAACAAGAGGAGAGTTCCAAAGCATTTTTAAACTTCAGCAGATTACCGAGAAAAATGGAAGAGTTCCAAAGCATTTTTAAACTTCAACTGAATTGCGAGAACAAGGGAAGCATTCCAAAGCATTTTTAAACATCAGCACAATTCTGAGAACAATGTAAGAGTTCTACAGACATTTTTAAACTTCAGCCGAATTCCGAGAACAATGGAAGATTTCCAATGCATTTTTAAACTTCAGCAGAATTCCGAGAACCATGGAAGAGTTCCAAAGCATCTTTAAACTTCAGCAGAATTCCGAGAACAATGGAAGAGTTCCAAAGCATTTTTAAACTTCAGCAGAATTCTGAGAACAATGGAAGAGTTCCAAAGCATTTTTAAACTTCAGTAGAATTCCAAAAACAATGGGAGAATTCTACAGACTCATTTAAAAAACCATAACATTCCGAGAACAATGGGAGAGTTCCAAAGCATTTTTAAACTACAGCAGAATTCCAAGAAGAAGGGAAGCAGTCCAAAGCATTTTAAACTTCAGCAGAATTCCGAGAACAATGGGAGAGTTCTACAAACATTTTTAAACTTCAGCAGAATTCCGAGAACAATGAAAGAGTTCCAAAGCATTTTTAAACTTCAGCAGAATTCCGAGAACAAAGGGAGAGTTTTGCAGACTTATTTAAAAAAAAACAATAACATTCCGAGAACAATGGGAGAGGTCCAAAGCATTTTTAAACTTCAGCAGAATTCAGAGAACAATGGAAGAGTTCCAAAGCATATTTAAACTTCAGCAGAATTCCGAGAACAATGGAAGAGTTCCAAAGCATTTTTAAACTTCAGCAGAATTCCGAGGACAATGGGAGCCTTCTACAGACTTATTTAAAAAAAACAATAACATTCCGAGAACAATAGGAGAGTTCCAAAGCATTTTTAAACTTCAGGAGAAGTCCAAAAGCAATGGGAGAGTTCTACAGACTGATTTAATAAAACAATAACATTCCGAAAACAATGGGAGAGTTCCAAAGCATTTTTAAACTTCATCAGAATTCTGAGAACAATGGGAGGGTTCTACAGACTTATTTAAAAAAAACAATAACATTCAGAGAAACATGGGAGAGTTCCAAAGCATTTTTAAACTTCAGCAGAATTCCAAGAACAAGGGAAGTGTTCCAAAGCATTTTTAAACTTCAGCTGAATTCCGAGAACAATGCGAGAGTTCTCCAGACATTTTTAAACTTCAGCGGAATTCCGAGAACAATGGAAGAGTTCCAAAGCATTTTTAAACTTCAGCTGAATACTGAGAACAATGGGAGAGTTATACAGACTTATTTAAAAAAAACAATAACATTCGGAGAACAATGGGAGAGTTCCAGAGCATTTTTAAACTTCAGCAGAATACCGAGAACAATGCGAGAGTACTACAGACATATTTCAAAAAGCAATAACATTCCGAGAACAATGGGAGAATTTCAAAGCATTTTTAAACTTCAGCAAAACTCCGAGAACAATGGAAAAGTTCCAAAGCATTTTTAAATTTCCGGGGAATTCCGAAAACAATGGAAGAGTTCCAAATTATTTTTAATCTTCAGCAGAATTCCGAGAACTATGTAAGAGTTCCAAAGCATTTTTAAACTTTAGTAGAATTCCAAAAACAATGGGAGAATTCTACAGACTGATTTAAAAAACAATAACATTCCGAGAACAATGGGAGAGTTCCAAAGCATTTTTAAAATACAGCAGAATTCCAAGAAGAAGGGAAGCATTCCAAAGCATTTTTAAACTTCAGCTGAATTCCGAGAACAATGGGAGAGTTCTACACACATTTTTAAACTTTAGCAGAATTCCGAGAAAAATGGAAGAGTTCCAATGCATTTTTAAACTTCAGCACAATTCCGAGAACAATTGGAGAGTTCTACATACATTTTTAAACTTCAGCGGAATTCCGAGAACAATGGAAGAGTTCCAAAGTATTTTTAAACTTCAGTAGAATTCCGAGAACAATGGGATAGTTCAACAGACATTTTTAAATTTCAGCAGAATACCGTGAACAATGGAAGAGTTCCAAAGCATTTTTAAACTTCAGCAGAATTCCGAAAACAATGGGAGAGTTTTACAGACTGATTTAAAAAAAAACAAAAACATTCCAAGAACAATGGGAGAGGTCCAAAGCATTTTTAAACTTCAGCAGAATACCGAGAACAATGGACGAGTTCCACAGCATTTTTAAACTTCAGCAGAATTCCGAAAACAATGGGAGAGTTTTACAGACTGATTTAAAAAAAAACAATAACATTCCAAGAACAATGGGAGAGGTCCAAAGCGTTTTTAAACTTCAGCAGAATTCCGAAAACAATGGGCGAGTTTTTTACAGACTTATTTAAAAAAGAATAACATTCCAAGAACAAGAGGAGAGTTCCAAAGCATTTTTAAACTTCAGCAGATTACCGAGAAAAATGGAAGAGTTCCAAAGCATTTTTAAACTTCAACTGAATTGCGAGAACAAGGGAAGCATTCCAAAGCATTTTTAAACATCAGCACAATTCTGAGAACAATGTAAGAGTTATACAGACATTTTTAAACTTTAGCCGAATTCCGAGAACAATGGAAGAGTTCCAATGCATTTTTAAACTTCAGCAGAATTCCGAGAACCATGGAAGAGTTCTAAAGCATCTTTAAACTTCAGCAGAATTCCGAGAACAATGGAAGAGTTCCAAAGCATTTTTAAACTTCAGCAGAATTCTGAGAACAATGGAAGAGTTCCAAAGCATTTTTAAACTTCAGTAGAATTCCAAAAACAATGGGAGAATTCTACAGACTCATTTAAAAAACCATAACATTCCGAGAACAATGGGAGAGTTCCAAAGCATTTTTAAACTACAGCAGAATTCCAAGAAGAAGGGAAGCAGTCCAAAGCATTTTTAAACTTCAGCAGAATTCCGAGAACAATGGGAGAGTTCTACACACATTTTTAAACTTCAGCAGAATTCCGAGAACAATGAAAGAGTTCCAAAGCATTTTTAAACTTCAGCAGAATTCTGAGAACAAAGGGAGAGTTTTGCAGACTTATTTAAAAAAAACAATAACATTCCGAGAACAATAGGAGATTTCCAAAGCATTTTTAAACTTCAGGAGAAGTCCAAAAGCAACGGGAGAGTTCTACAGACTGATTTAATAAAACAATAATATTTCGAAAACAATGGGAGAGTTCCAAAGCATTTTTAAACTTCATCAGAATTCTGAGAACAATGGGAGGGTTCTACAGACTTATTTAAAAAAAACAATAACATTCAGAGAAACATGGGAGAGTTCCAAAGCATTTTTAAACTTCAGCAGAATTCCAAGAACAAGGGAAGTGTTCCAAAGCATTTTTAAACTTCAGCTGAATTCCGAGAACAATGGGAGAGTTCTCCAGACATTTTTAAACTTCAGCGGAATTCTAAGAACAATGGAAGAGTTCCAAAGCATTTTTAAACTTCAGTAGAATTCCAAAAACAATGGGAGAATTCTACAGACTCATTTAAAAAACCATAACATTCCGAGAACAATGGGAGAGTTCCAAAGCATTTTTAAACTACAGCAGAATTCCAAGAAGAAGGGAAGCAGTCCAAAGCATTTTAAACTTCAGCAGAATTCCGAGAACAATGGGAGAGTTCTACAAACATTTTTAAACTTCAGCAGAATTCCGAGAACAATGAAAGAGTTCCAAAGCATTTTTAAACTTCAGCAGAATTCCGAGAACAAAGGGAGAGTTTTGCAGACTTATTTAAAAAAAAACAATAACATTCCGAGAACAATGGGAGAGGTCCAAAGCATTTTTAAACTTCAGCAGAATTCAGAGAACAATGGAAGAGTTCCAAAGCATATTTAAACTTCAGCAGAATTCCGAGAACAATGGAAGAGTTCCAAAGCATTTTTAAACTTCAGCAGAATTCCGAGGACAATGGGAGCCTTCTACAGACTTATTTAAAAAAAACAATAACATTCCGAGAACAATAGGAGAGTTCCAAAGCATTTTTAAACTTCAGGAGAAGTCCAAAAGCAATGGGAGAGTTCTACAGACTGATTTAATAAAACAATAACATTCCGAAAACAATGGGAGAGTTCCAAAGCATTTTTAAACTTCATCAGAATTCTGAGAACAATGGGAGGGTTCTACAGACTTATTTAAAAAAAACAATAACATTCAGAGAAACATGGGAGAGTTCCAAAGCATTTTTAAACTTCAGCAGAATTCCAAGAACAAGGGAAGTGTTCCAAAGCATTTTTAAACTTCAGCTGAATTCCGAGAACAATGCGAGAGTTCTCCAGACATTTTTAAACTTCAGCGGAATTCCGAGAACAATGGAAGAGTTCCAAAGCATTTTTAAACTTCAGCTGAATACTGAGAACAATGGGAGAGTTATACAGACTTATTTAAAAAAAACAATAACATTCGGAGAACAATGGGAGAGTTCCAGAGCATTTTTAAACTTCAGCAGAATACCGAGAACAATGCGAGAGTACTACAGACATATTTCAAAAAGCAATAACATTCCGAGAACAATGGGAGAATTTCAAAGCATTTTTAAACTTCAGCAAAACTCCGAGAACAATGGAAAAGTTCCAAAGCATTTTTAAATTTCCGGGGAATTCCGAAAACAATGGAAGAGTTCCAAATTATTTTTAATCTTCAGCAGAATTCCAAGAACTATGTAAGAGTTCCAAAGCATTTTTAAACTTTAGTAGAATTCCAAAAACAATGGGAGAATTCTACAGACTGATTTAAAAAACAATAACATTCCGAGAACAATGGGAGAGTTCCAAAGCATTTTTAAAATACAGCAGAATTCCAAGAAGAAGGGAAGCATTCCAAAGCATTTTTAAACTTCAGCTGAATTCCGAGAACAATGGGAGAGTTCTACACACATTTTTAAACTTTAGCAGAATTCCGAGAAAAATGGAAGAGTTCCAATGCATTTTTAAACTTCAGCACAATTCCGAGAACAATTGGAGAGTTCTACATACATTTTTAAACTTCAGCGGAATTCCGAGAACAATGGAAGAGTTCCAAAGTATTTTTAAACTTCAGTAGAATTCCGAGAACAATGGGATAGTTCAACAGACATTTTTAAATTTCAGCAGAATACCGTGAACAATGGAAGAGTTCCAAAGCATTTTTAAACTTCAGCAGAATTCCGAAAACAATGGGAGAGTTTTACAGACTGATTTAAAAAAAAACAAAAACATTCCAAGAACAATGGGAGAGGTCCAAAGCATTTTTAAACTTCAGCAGAATACCGAGAACAATGGACGAGTTCCACAGCATTTTTAAACTTCAGCAGAATTCCGAAAACAATGGGAGAGTTTTACAGACTGATTTAAAAAAAAACAATAACATTCCAAGAACAATGGGAGAGGTCCAAAGCATTTTTAAACTTCAGCAGAATTCCGAAAACAATGGGCGAGTTTTTTACAGACTTATTTAAAAAAGAATAACATTCCAAGAACAAGAGGAGAGTTCCAAAGCATTTTTAAACTTCAGCAGATTACCGAGAAAAATGGAAGAGTTCCAAAGCATTTTTAAACTTCAACTGAATTGCGAGAACAAGGGAAGCATTCCAAAGCATTTTTAAACATCAGCACAATTCTGAGAACAATGTAAGAGTTATACAGACATTTTTAAACTTTAGCCGAATTCCGAGAACAATGGAAGAGTTCCAATGCATTTTTAAACTTCAGCAGAATTCCGAGAACCATGGAAGAGTTCTAAAGCATCTTTAAACTTCAGCAGAATTCCGAGAACAATGGAAGAGTTCCAAAGCATTTTTAAACTTCAGCAGAATTCTGAGAACAATGGAAGAGTTCCAAAGCATTTTTAAACTTCAGTAGAATTCCAAAAACAATGGGAGAATTCTACAGACTCATTTAAAAAACCATAACATTCCGAGAACAATGGGAGAGTTCCAAAGCATTTTTAAACTACAGCAGAATTCCAAGAAGAAGGGAAGCAGTCCAAAGCATTTTTAAACTTCAGCAGAATTCCGAGAACAATGGGAGAGTTCTACACACATTTTTAAACTTCAGCAGAATTCCGAGAACAATGAAAGAGTTCCAAAGCATTTTTAAACTTCAGCAGAATTCTGAGAACAAAGGGAGAGTTTTGCAGACTTATTTAAAAAAAACAATAACATTCCGAGAACAATAGGAGATTTCCAAAGCATTTTTAAACTTCAGGAGAAGTCCAAAAGCAACGGGAGAGTTCTACAGACTGATTTAATAAAACAATAATATTTCGAAAACAATGGGAGAGTTCCAAAGCATTTTTAAACTTCATCAGAATTCTGAGAACAATGGGAGGGTTCTACAGATTTATTTAAAAAAAACAATAACATTCAGAGAAACATGGGAGAGTTCCAAAGCATTTTTAAACTTCAGCAGAATTCCAAGAACAAGGGAAGTGTTCCAAAGCATTTTTAAACTTCAGCTGAATTCCGAGAACAATGGGAGAGTTCTCCAGACATTTTTAAACTTCAGCGGAATTCTAAGAACAATGGAAGAGTTCCAAAGCATTTTTAAACTTCAGCTGAATACTGAGATCAATGGGAGAGTTATACAGACTTATTTAAAAAAAACAATAACATTCGGAGAACAATGGGAGAGTTCCAGAGCATTTTTAAACTTCAGCAGAATACCGAGAACAATGCGAGAGTACTACAGACATATTTCAAAAAGCAATAACATTCCGAGAACAATGGGAGAATTTCAAAGCATTTTTAAACTTCAGCAAAATTCCGAGAACAATGGACAAGTTCCAAAGCATTTTTAAATTTCCGGGGAATTCCGAGAACAATGGAAGAGTTCCAAAGCATTTTTAAGCTGCAGCAGAATTCCGAGAACAATGGAAGAGTTCCACAGCATTTTTAAACTTTAGCAGAATTCCGAGAACAATGGACGAGTTCCACAGCATTTTTAAACTTTAGCAGAATTCCGAGAACAATGGAAGAGTTCCAATGCATTTTTAAACTTCAGCAGAATTCTGAGAACAATGGGAGAGTTCTACATACATTTTTAAACTTCAGCGGAATTCCGAGAACAATGGAAGAGTTCCAATGCATTTTTAAACTTCATCAGAATTCCAAGAACAATGGAAAAGTTCCAAAGCATTTTTAAACTTCCGCAGAATTCCGAGAACAATGGAAGAGTTCCAATGCATTTTTAAACTTCAGCAGAATTGCGAGAACAATGGGAGAGTTGTACAGACATTTTTAAACTTCAGCGGAATTCCGAGAAAAATGGAAGAGTTCCAAAGCATTTTTAAACTTCAGCAGAATTCCGAGAACCATGGAAGAGTTCCAAAGCATTTTTAAACTTCAGCAGAATTCCGAGAACAAGGGAAGAGTTCCAAAGCATTTTTAAACTTCAGTAGAATTCCAAAAACAATGGGAGAATTCTACAGACTGATTTAAAAAGACAATAACATTCCGAGAACAATGGGAGAGTTCCAAAGCATTTTTAAACTAAAGCAGAATTTGGAGAAGAAAGTAAGCGTTCCAAAGCATTTTTAAAATTCAGTAGAATTCCACGAACAATGGGAGAGTTCTACAGACATTTTTTAACTTCGGCAGAATACCGAGAACAATGGAAGAGTTCCCAAGCATTTTTAAACTTCAGCAGAATTCCGAGAACAATGGGAGAGTTTTACAGACTTATTTAAAAAAAAACAATAACATTCCAAAAACAATTGGAGAGGTCCAAAGCATTTTTAAACTTCAGCAGATTTCCGAGAACAATGGAAGAGTTCCAAAGCATTTTTAAACTTCAGCAGAATTCCTGTTACAATGGAAGAGTTGCAAAGCATTTTTTAACTTCAGCAGAATTCCGAGAACATTGGAAGAGTTCCAAAGCATTTTTAAACTTCAACAGAAATCCGAGAACAGTGGGAGAGTTCTACAGACTTATTTAAAAACACAATATCATTCCGAGAACAATTGGACAGTTACAAATCATTTTTAATCTTCAGTAGAAGTCCAAAAACAATGGGAGAGTTGTACAGACTTATTTAAAAAAGAATAACATTCCAAGAACAATGGGAGAGTTCCAAAGCATTTTTAAACTTCAGCAGAATACCGAGAAAAATGGAAGAGTTCCAAAGCATTTTTAAACTTCAACTGAATTCCGAGAACAAGGAAAGCATTCCAAAGAATTTTTAAACATCAGCACAATTCAGAGAACAATGTGAGAGTTCTACAGACATTTTTAAACTTCAGCCGAATTCCGAGAACAATGGAAGAGTTCCAATGCATTTTTAAACTTCAACAGAATTCCGAGAACCATGGAAGAGTTCCAAAGCATTTTTAAACTTCAGCAGAATTCCGAGAACAATGTGAGAGTTTTACAGACTTATTTAAAAAAAACAATAACATTCCGAGAACAATTGAAGAGTTCCAAAGCATTTTTAAACTTTAACAGAATTCCGAGAACAATGGAAGAGTTCCGAAGCATTTTTAAACTTCAGCAGATTTCCGAGAACAATGGAAGAGTTCCAAAGTATTTTTAAACTTCAGCAGAATTCCGAGAACAATGGGAGAGTTCTACAGACTTATTTAAAAAAAACATTAACATTCCAAGAAGAAAAGGAGAGTTCCAAAACATTTTTTAACTTCAGTAGAAGTCCAAAAACAATGGGAGAGTTCTACAAATATTTTTAAACTTCAGCAGAATACCGAGAACATTGGAAGAGTTCCAATGCATTTTTAAACTTCAGCATGATTCCGAGAGCAATGGGAGAGTACTACAGACTTATTTAAAAAAGAATAACATTCCAAGAACAAAGGGAGAGTTCCAAAGCATTTTTAAACTTCAGAAGAATTCCGAGAACAATGTGAGAGTTCTACAGACTAATTTAAAAAAAACAATAACATTCCGAGAACAATGGGAGAGTTCCAATGCATTATTAAACTTCAGCATGATTCCGAGAGCAATGGGAGAGTACTACAGACTTATTTAAAAAAGAATAACATTCCAAGAACAATGGGAGAGTTCCAAAGCATTTTTAAACTTCAGAAAAATTCCGAGAACAATGGGAGAGTTCTACAGACTAATTTAAAAAAAACAATAACAATCTGAGAACAATGGGAGAGTTCCAATGCATTATTTAACTTCAGCATGATTCCGAGAGCAATGGGAGAGTACTACAGACTTTTCTAAAAAAAAAATAACATTCTGAGAACAATAGGAGCGTTCCAAAGCATTTTTAAACTTCATTTGAAGTCCAAAAACAATGGGAGAGTTCTACAGACTGATTTAAAAAAACAATAACATTCCGAAAACAATGGGAGAGTTCCAAAGCATTTTAAAACTTCAGCAGAATTCCGAGAACAATGGAAGTGTTCCAAAGCATATCTAAACTTCAGCAGATTTACGAGAACAATGGAAGAGTTCCAAAGCATTTTTAAACTTCAGCAGAATTCCGAGAACAATGGAAGAGTTCCAAAGTATTTTTAAACTTCAGCAGAATTCCGAGAACAATGGAAGAGTTCCAAAGCATATCTAAACTTCAGCAGAATTCCGAGAACAATGGAAGAGTTCCAAAGCATTTCTAAACTTCAGCAGATTTCCGAGAACAATGGAAGAGTTCCAAAGCATTTTTAAACTTCAGCAGAATTCCGAGAACAATGGAAGAGTTCCAAAGTATTTTTAAACTTCAGCAGTATTCCAAGAACAATGGGAGAGTTCTACAGACTTATTTAAAAAAACATTAACATTCCAGGAAGAAAAGGAGAGTTCCAAAGCATTTTTTAACTACAGTAGAAGTCCAAAAACAATGGGAGAGTTCTACAGACATTTTTAAACTTCAGCAGAATACCGAGAACATTGGAAGTGTTCCAATGCATTTTTAAACTTCAGCATGATTCCGAGAGCAATGGGAGAGTACTACAGACTTATTTAAAAAAGAATAACATTCCAAGAACAATGGGAGAGTTCCAAAGCATTTTTAAACTACAGAGGAATTCTGAGAACAATTGGAGAGTTCTACAGACTGCTATAAAAAAAAATAACATTCCGAAAACAATGGGAGAGTTCCAAAGCATTTTTAAACTTCAGCAGAATTCCGAGAACAATGGAAGAGTTCCAAAGCATATCTAAACTTCAGCAGATTTCCGAGAACAATGGAAGAGTTCCAAAGCATTTTTAAACTTCAGCAGAATTCCGAGAACAATGGAAGAGTTCCAAAGTATTTTTAAACTTCAGCAAAATTCCAAGAATAATGGGAGAGTTCTACAGACTTATTTAAAAAAAAACATTAACATTCCAGGAAGAAAAGGAGAGTTCCAAAGCATTTTTTAACTTCAATAGAAGTCCAAAAACAATGGGAGAGTTCTACAGACATTTTTAAACTTCAGCAGAATACCGAGAACATTGGAAGAGTTTCAATGCATTTTTAAACTTCAGCAGAATTCTGAGAACAATGGGAGAGTTCTACAGACTAATTTAAAAAAAAAATAACATTCCGAGAACAATGGGAGAGTTCCAATGCATTATTAAGCTTCAGCATGATTCCGAGAGCAATGGGAGAGTACTACAGACTTATTTAAAAAAGAATAACATTCCAAGTACAATGGGAGAGTTCCAAAGCATTTTTAAACTTCAGAAGAATTCCGCGAACAATGGGAGAGTTCTACAGACTAATTTAAAAAAAACAATAACATTCCGAGAACAATGGGAGAGTTCCAATGCATTATTAAACTTCAGCATGATTCCGAGAGCAATGGGACAGTACTACAGACTTATTTAAAAAAGAATAACATTCCAAGAACAATGGGAGAGTCCCAAAGCATTTTTAAACTTCAGCAGAATTCTGAGAACAATGGGAGAATACTACAGACATATTTAAAAAAACAATAACATTTCAAGAACAACCAGCAGAATTCCGAGAGCAAGGGAAGTGTTCCAAAGCATTTTTAAACTTCAACAGAATTCCGAGAACAATGGGAGAGTTCTACAGACATTTTGAAACTTCAGCGGAATTCCGATAACAATGGAAGAGTTCCAAAGCATTTTTAAATTTCCGCAGAACTCCGAGAACAATGGAAGAGTTCCAAATTATTTTTAAACTTCAGCAGAATTCCAAGAACTATGGAAGAGTTCCAAAGCATTTTTAAACTTCAGCAGAATTACGAGAAGAATGGAAGTGTTCCAAAAGCATTTTTAAACTTCAGCAGAATTCCGAGAACAATGGAAAAGTTCCAAAGCATTTTTAAACTTCAGCAGAATTCCGAGAACAATGGGAGCATTCTACAGACTTATTTAAAAAAACAGTAACATTCCAAGAACAATAGGAAAGTTCCAAATCATTTTGAAACTTAAGTAGGAGTCCAAAAACAATGGGAGAGTTCTACAAACTGATTTAAAAAAACAATAACATTCCGAGAACAATGGGAGAGTTCCAAAGCATTTTTAAACTTCAGCATAATTCTGAGAGCAATGGAAGAGTTCCAAAGCATTTCTAAACTTCAGCAGATTTCCGAGAACAATGGAAGAGATCCAAAACATTTTTAAACTTCAGCAGAATTCCGAGAACAATGGAAGAGTTCCAAAGTATTTTTAAACTTCAGCAGAATTCCGAGAACAATGGGAGCATTCTACAAACTTATTTAAAAAAAACAATAACATTACGAGAACAATAGGAGAGTTGCAAAGCATTTTTAAACTTAAGTAGGAGTCCAAAAACAATGTTAGAGTTCTACAGACTGATTTAAAAAAACAATATCATTCCGAGAACAATGGGAGAGTTCCAAAGCATTTTTAAACTTCAGCATAATTCTGAGAGCAATGGGAGAGTACTACAGACTTATTTAAATAAGAATAACATTCCGAGAACAATGGGAGAGTTCCAAAGCATTTTTAAACTTCAGCAGAATTCCAAGAACAAGGGAAGCATTCCAAAGCATTTTTAAACTTCAGCAGAATTCTGAGAACAATGGGAGAGTTCTACAGACTTATTGAAAAAAAAAATCATTCCGAGAACAATGGGAGAGTTCCAAAGCATTATTAAATTTCACATGATTCCAAGAGCAATAGGAGAGTGCTACAGACTTATTTAAAAAAGATTAACTTTCCAAGAACAATGGGAGAGTTCCAAAGCATTTTTAAACTACAGCAGAATTATGAGAACAATGGGAGTGTTCTACAGACATTTTAAAACTTCAGCAGAATACCAAGAACAATGGAAGAGTTGCAATGCATTTTTAAACTTCAGCAGAATTCTGAGAACAATGGACGAGTTCCAAAGCATTTTTAAACTTCAGCAGAAATCCGAGAACAATGGGAGAGTTCTACTGACTTATTTAAAAAAACAATAACATTCCGAGAACAATAGGAGAGTTTCAAAGCATTTTTAAACTTCAGCATAATTCCGAGAACAATGGGAGAGTACTACAGACTTACCTAAATAAGAATAACATTCCGAGAACAATGGGAGAGTTCCAAAGCATTTTTAAACTTCAGCATAATTCCGAGAGCAATGGGAGAGTACTACAGACTTATTTAAAAAAGATTAACATTCCGAGAACAATGGGAGAGTTCCAAAGTATTTTTAAACTTCAGCAGAATTCCGAGAACACTTGGAGCGTTCTACAGACTTATTTAAAAAAAACAATAACATTCCGAGAAGAAAAGGAGAGTTCCAAAGCATTTTTAAACTTCAGTAGAAGTCCAAAAATAATGGGAGAGTTCTAAAGACTGATTTAAAAAAACAATAACATTACGAAAACAATGGGAGAGTTCCAAAGCATTTTTAAACTACAGCAGAAATCCGAGAACAATAGAAGAGTTCCAAAGCATTTTTAAACTTCAGCAGAATTCCGAGAACAATGGAAGAGTTTCAAAGTATTTTTAAACTTCAGCAGAATTCCGAGAACAATGGGCGCATTCTACAGACTTATTTAAAAAAAACAATAACATTCCGAGAACAATAGAAGAGTTCAAAAGCATTTTTAAACTTTATTAGATGTCCAAAAACAATGGGAGAGTTCTACAGACTGATTTTAAAAAAAATAACATTCCGAGAACAATGGGAGAGTTCCAAAGCATTTTTAAACTTCAGCAGAATTCCAAGAACAAGGGAAGCATTCCAAAGCATTTTTAAACTTCAGCAGAATTCTGAGAACAATGGGAGAGATCTTCAGGCATTTTTAAACTTCAGCAGAATACTGAGAACAATTGAAGGGTTCCAATGCATTTTTAAACTTCAGCAGAATTCTGAGAACAATGGGAGAGTTCTACAGACTTATTGAAAAAAAAAATCATTCCGAGAACAATGGGAGAGTTCCAAAGCATTATTAAATTTCAGCATGATTCCAAGAGCAATAGGAGAGTACTACAGACTTATTTAAAAAAGATTAACTTTCCAAGAACAATGGGAGAGTTCCAAAGCATTTTTAAACTACAGCAGAATTATGAGAACAATGGGAGTGTTCTACAGACATTTTAAACTTCAGCAGAATACCAAGAACAATGGAAGAGTTGCAATGCATTTTTAAACTTCAGCAGAATTACGAGAACAATGGAAGAGTTCCAAAGCATTTTTTTACTTCAGCAGAATTCTGAGAACAATGGACGAGTTCCAAAGCATTTTTAAACTTCAGCAGAAATCCTAGGACAATGGGAGAGTTCTACTGACTTATTTAAAAAAACAATAACATTTCGAGAACAATAGGAGAGTTCAAAAGCATTTTTAAACTTTAGTAGATGTCCAAAAACAATGGGAGAGTTCTACAGACTGATTTAAAAAACAATAACATTCCGAAAACAATGGGAGCGTTCCAAAGCATTTTTAAACTTCAGCAGAATTCCGAGAACAATGGAAGAGTTCCAAAGCATTTTTAAACTTCAGCAGAATTCCGAGAGCAATGGGAGAGTTCTACAGACTTATTTAAAAAAACAATAAAATCCAAGAAAAATAGGAGAGTTCCAAAGCAATTTTAAACTTCAGTAGAAGTCCAAAAACAATGGGAGAGTTCTACAGACTGATTTAAAAAAAACAATAACATTCCGAAAACAATGGGAGTGTTCCAAAGCAATTTTAAACTTCAGAAGAATTCCGAGAACAATGGAAGAGTTCCATAGCATTTATAAATTTCCGCAAAATTCTAAGAACAGTGGAAGAGTTCCAAAGCATTTTTTAACTTCAACAGAATTCCGAGAACAATGGAAGAGTTTCAAAGCATTTTTTAACTTCAGCAGAATTCCGAGAACAATGGAAGTGTTCCAAAGCAGTTTTAAACATCAGCAGAATTCCGAGAACAATGGGAGTGTTCTACAGACTTATTTAAAAAAAACAATAACATTCCGAGAACAATGGGAGAGTTCCAAAGCATTTTTAAACTTCAGTAGAAGTCCAAAAACAATGGGAGAGTTCTACAGACTGATTTAAAAAAAGAATAGCATTCCGAAAACAATGGGAGAGCTCCAAAGTATTTGTAAACTTCATCAGAATTCTGAGAACAATGGGAGAGTTCTACAGACTTATTTAAAAAAAACAATAACATTCCGAGAAAAATGGGAGAGTTCCAAAGCATTTGTAAACTTCATCAGAATTCTGAGAACAATGGGAGAGTTCTACAGACTTATTTTAAAAAAACAATAACACTCCGAGAAAAATAGGAGCGTTCCAAAGCATTTTTAAACTTCAGTACAAGTGCAAAAAACAATCGGAGAGTTCTACAGACTGAATTAAAAAAACAATAACATTCCGAAAACAATGGGAGAGTTCCAAAGCATTTTTAAACTTCAGCAGAATTCCAAGAACAAGGAAAGCGTTCCATAGCATTTTTAAACTTCAGCAGAATTCCGAGAACAATGGGAGAGTTCTACTGACATTTTTAAACTTCAGCGGAATTAAGAGAACAATGGAAGAGTTCCAAAGCACTTTTAAACTTCAGCAGAATTCCGAGAATCATGGAAGAGTTCGAAAGCATTTTTAAACTTCAGCAGAATTCCTAGAACAATGGAAGAGTTCCAAAGCATTTTTATACTTCAGCAGAATTCTGAGAACAATGGAAGAGTTCCAAAGCATTTTTAAACTTCAGTAGAATTCCAAACACAATGGGAGAATTCTACAGACTGATTTAAAAAACAATAACATTCCAAGAACAATGGGAGAGTTCCAAAGCATTTTTAAACTACAGCAGAATTCCGAGAAGAAGGGAAGCATTCCAAAGCATTTTTAAACTTCAGCAGAATTCAGAGAACAATGGGAGAGTTCTAAAGACATTTTTAAACTTCAGCAGAATTCCGAGAACAATAGAAGAGCTCCAAAGCATTTTAAAACTTCAGCAGAATTACGAGAACAATGGGTGAGTTTTACAAACTTATTTAATAAAAAACAATAAAATTCCGAGAACAATGGAAGAGGTCCAAAGCATTTTTAAACTTCAGCAGAATTCTGAGAACAATGGAAGAATTTCAAAGCATTTTTAAACATCAGCAGAATTCCAAGAACAATGGAAGTGTTCCAAAGCATTTTTAAACATCAGCAGAATTCCGAGAACAATGGCAGCGTTCTACAGACTTATTTAAAAAAAGCAATAACATTCCGAGAACAATAGGAGAGTTCCAAAGCATTTTTAAACTTCAGTAGAAGTCCAAAAACAATGGGAGAGTTCTGCAGACTGATTTAAAAAAACAATAGCATTCCGAAAACAATGGGAGCATTCCAAAGCATTTGTAAACTTCATCAGAATTCTGAGAACAATGAGAGAGTTCTACAGACTTATTTAAAAAATACAATAACATTCCAAGAAAAATGGGAGAGTTCCAAAGCATTTTTAATCTTCAGGAGAATCCCGAGAACAATGGGAGAGTACTACAGACATATTTAAAAAAACAATAACATTTCGAGAACAATGGGAAAGTTCCAAAGCATTTTTAAACTTCATAAGAATTCCAAGAAAAATGGAAGAATTCCAAAGCATTTTTAAACTTCAGCAGAATTCCGAGAATAATGGAAGAGTTCCAAAGCATTTTTAAACTTTAACAGAGTTCCGAGAACAAAGGGAGAGTTATACAGACTTATTTAAAAAAACAATAACATTCCGAGAACAATAGGAGAGTTACAAAGCATTTTTAAATGTTTGTAGAAGTCCAAAGACAATGGGAGAGTTCTACAGACTGATTTAGAAAAACAATAACATTCCGAGAACAATGGGAGATTTCCAAAGCATTATTAAATTTCAGAATAATTCCGAGAGCAATGGTAGAGTACTACAGACTTATTTAAAAAAGAATTAAATTCCGAGAACAATGGGAGAGTTCCAAAGCATTTTTAAACTTCAGCAGAATTCCGAGAACAATGGTAGAGTTCCAAAGCTTTTTTAAACTTCAACAGAATTCCGAGAACCATAGGAGCGTTCTACAGACTGATTTAGAAAAACTGTAGCATTCCCAGAAGAATGGGAGAGTTCCAAAGCATTAATAAACTTCAGTAGAAGTCCAAAACAATGGGAGAGTTCTACAGATTGATTTTAAAAAACAATAACATTCCGAAAACAATGGGAGAGTTCCAAAGCATTTTTAAACTTCATCAGAATTCTGAAAACAATGGGAGAGTTCTAAAGACTTATTTAAAA
The DNA here is from genome assembly GCF_046119375.1 of Phyllobates terribilis. Classification (NCBI taxonomy): domain Eukaryota; kingdom Metazoa; phylum Chordata; class Amphibia; order Anura; family Dendrobatidae; genus Phyllobates; species Phyllobates terribilis. The sequence goes on from NW_027362764.1 coordinate 611,122,583, forward strand.
AAAAAAATAATATTCCGAGAAAAATGGGAGAGTTCCAAAGCATTTTTAAACTTCAGCAGAATTCCGAGAACAATGGGAGAGTTCTACAGACATTTTTAAACTTCAGCGGAATTCCGAGAACAATGGAAGAGCTCCAAAGCATTTCTATACTTCAGCAGAATTCCTAGAACCATGGAAGAGTTTGAAAGCATTTTTAAACTTCATCAGAATTCCTAGAACAATGGAAGAGTTCCAAAGCATTTTTATACTTCAGCAGAATTCTCAGAACAATGGAAGAGTTGCAAAGCATTTTTAAACTTCAGTAGAATTCCAAAAACAATGGGAGAATTCTGCAGACTGATTTAAAAAAACAATAAAATTCCAAGAACAATGGGAGAGTTCCAAAGCATTTTTAAACTACAGCAGAATTCGGAGAAGAAGGGAAGCGTTTCAAAGCATTTTTAAACTTCAGCAGAATTCCGAGAACAATGGGAGAGTTTTACAGACATTTTTAAACTTCAGCAGAATTACGAGAACATTGGGTGAGTTTTAAAGACTTCTTTAAAAAAAAACAATTTCATTCCAAGAACAATGGGAGATGTCCAAAGCATTTTTAAACTTCAGCAGAATTCCGAGAACAATGGAAGAGTTCCAAAGCATTTTTAATCTTCAGCAGAATTCCGAGAACAATGGAAGTGTTCCAAAGCATTTTTAAACATCAGCAGAATTCCGAGAACAATGTGAGAGTTCTACAGACTTATTAAAAAAAAAAATAACATTCCGAGTACAATCGGAGAGTTCCAAAGCATTTTTAACAATCTGTAGAAATCCAAAAACAATGGGAGAGTTCTACAGACTGATTTAAAAAAACAAAAACATTCCGAAAACAGTGGTAGAGTTCCAAAGCATTTTTAAACTTCATCAGAATTCTGACAACAATGGGAGAGTTCTACAGACTTATTTAAAAAAAAACAATAACATTCCGAGAAAAATTTGAGAGTTCCAAAGCATTTTTAAACTTCAGCAGAATTCTGAGAACAAGGGAAGCTTTCCAAAGCATTTTTAAACTTCACCAGAATTCCTAGAACAATGGGAGAGTTCTACAGACATTTTTAAACTTCAGCAGAATTCCGAGAACAATGGAAGAGTTACAAAGCATTTTTAAACTTCAGCTGAATACCGAGAACAATGGGAGAGTTATACAGACTTATTTAAAAAAATCAATAACATTCGGATAACAATGGGTGAGTTAGAAAGCAATTTTAAACTTCAGCAGAATACCGAGAACAATGGGAGAGTACTGCCGACATACAGACATATTTAAAAAAACAATAACATTCCGAGAACAATGGGAGAGTTCCAAAGAATTTTTTAACTTCAGCAGAATTCTGAGAACAATGGGAGAGTTCTACAGACTTATTTAAAAAAATTAAAAACATTTAGAGAACAATGGGAGAGTTCCATAGCATTTTAAAACTTCAGCAGAATTCCGAGAACAATGGAAGAGTTCCAAAGCATTTTTAATCTTCAGCAGAATTTCGAGAACAAAGGGAGAGTTCTACCGACTAATTTAAAAAACAATAACATTCAGAGAAATATGGGTGAGTTTCAAAGCAATTTTAAACCTGAGCAGAATTCCGAAAAAAAAAATGGGAGAGTCCTACAGACTTATTAAAAAAAACAGTAACATTCCGAGAACTATGGGAGAGATCCAAAGTATTTTTAAACTTCAGAAGAAATCCAAGAACAATAGGAGAGTTCTACAGACAGATATAAAAACAATAACATTCCAAGAAGAATGGGAGAGTAACAAAGCATTTTTAAAATTCAGCAGAATTCCAAGAACAATGGAAAAGTTCCAAAGCATTTTTAAACTTCAGCAGAATTCCGGGAACAATGTAAGAGTTTCAAAGCATTTTAAAACTTCAGCAGAATTCCGAGAACAATGGAAGAGTTTCAAAGCATTTTTAAACATCAGCTGAATATCGAGAACCATGGAAGAGTTCCAAAGAATTTTTAAACTTCAGCTGAATTCCGAGAACAATGGAAGAGTTACAAAGCATTTTTAAACTTCAGCAGAATTCCGAGAACAATGGAATAGTTCCAAACCATTTTTAAACTTCAGCAGAATTCCGGTAACAATGGAACAGTTACAAAGCATTTTTAAACGTCAGCAGGATTCCGAGAACAATGGACGAGTTCCAATCATTTTTAAACTTAAGCCGAATTTCGAGAACAACGGGAGAGTTCCAAAGCATTTTTAAGCTTCAGCAGAAATTTCGAAAACAATGGGAGAGTTATATAGACTTATTTAAAAAATAACATTCCGAGAACAATGGGAGAATCCCAAAGCATTTTTAAACTTCAGCAGATTCCAAGAACAATGGAAGAGTTCCAAAGCATTTTTAATCTTCAGCAGAATTCCGAGAACAATGGAAGAGTTCCAAAGCATTTTTAAACTTCAGCAGAATTCCAAGAACAATGGGAGAGTTCTACAGACTATTTTTAAACTACACCAGAATTCTGAGAATAATGAAACAGTTCTACAGACTTATTTAAAAAAAATAAAAACATTTTGAGAACAATGGGAGAGTTCCAAAGCATTTTTAAACTTAAGATGAATTCCATGAACAATGCGAGAGTTCTACAGACTTATTTAAAAAATTAAAAACAATCCGAGAACAATGGGATAGTTCCATAGCATTTTTAATCTACAGCAGAATTCCGTGAACAATGGAAGAGTTCCAAAGCATTTTTAATCTTCAGCAGAATTCCGAGAACAATGGGAGAGTTCTACCGACTTATTTAAAAAACAATCACATTCAGAAAAATATGGGAGAGTTTCAAAGCAATTTTAAACCTCAGCAGAATTCCAAAAACAATGGGAGAGTCCTACAGACTTATTTAAAAAAACAGTAACATTCCGAGAACAATGGGAGAGGTCCAAAGTATTTTTAAACTTCCGGAGAAATCCGAAAACAATGGGAAAGTTCTACAGATTGATATAAAAACAATAACATTCCAAGAACAATGGAAGAGTTCCAAAGCATTTTCAAACTTCAGCAGAATTCCGAGAACAATGGAAGAGTTCCAAAGCATTTTTAAACTTCAGCAGAATTCCGGGTACAATGGAAGAGTTCCAAAGCATTTTTAAACTTCAGCAAACTTCCGAGAAAATTGGAAGAGTTTCAAAGCATTTTTAAACTTCAGCTGAATTCCGAGAACCATGGAAGAGTTCCAAAGAATTTTTAAACTTCAGCTGAATTCCGAGAACAATGGAAGAGTTCCAAAGCATTTTTAAACATTAGCAGGATTACGAGAACAATGGAAGAGTTCCAAAGGATTTTTAATCTTCAGCAGAATTCCGAGAACAATGGAAGAGTTCTAAAGCATTTTTAAACTTCAGCAGAATTCCGGGAACAATGGAAGAGTTCCAAAGCATTTTTACACTTCAGCATAATTCCAAGAACAATGGGAGAGTTCCAAAGCATTTTTAAACTTCAGCAGAATTCCGAGAACAATGGACGAGTTCCAAAGCAACTTTAAACTTCAGCAGAATTCCGAGAACAATGGGAGAGTTCCAAAGCATTTTTAAACTTCAGCATAATTCCAAGAACAATGGGAGAGTTCCAAAGCATTTTTAAACTTCAGCAGAAATCCGAGAACAATGGACGAGTTCCAAAGCAACTTTAAACTGCAGCAGAATTCCGAGAACAATGGGAGAGTACTACAGATTTATTTAAAAAAATAATAACATTTCGAGAACAATGGGAGAGTTACAAAGCATTTTTAAACTTCAGCAGAATTTCGAGAACAATGGGAGAGTTCTCCAAACTATTTTTAAACTTCAGCAGAATTCCGAGAACAATGGAAGAGTTCCAAAGCATTTTTAAACTTCAGCAGAATTTCAGAAACAATGGAAGAGTTCCAAAGCATTTTTAAACTTCAGCAGAATTCCAAGGACAATGGGAGAGTCCGATAGCATTTTTAAATTTCAGCAGAATACCGAGAACAATGGAAGAGTTCCAAACATTTTTAAACTTCAGCAGAATTCCGAGAACAATGGGAGAGTTCCAAAACATTTTTAAACTTAAGCAGAATTCCGAGAACAATGGAAGAGTTCCAAAGCATTTTTAAACTTCAGCAGAAATCCGAAAACAATGGGAGAGTTCTGAAGACTTATTTAAAAAATAACATTCCGAGAACAATGGGAGAATCCCAAAGCATTTTTAAACTTCAGCAGATTCCAAGAACAAAGGAAGAGTTCCAAATCATTTTTAAACTTCAGCAGAATTCTGAAAACAATGGAAGAGTTCCAAAGCATTTTTAAACTTCAGCAGAATTCCAAGAACAATGGGAAAGTTCTACAGACTATTTTTAAACTACACCAGAATTCTGAGACTAATGGGACAGTTCTACCGACTTATTTAAAAAAAATAAAAACATTTCGAGAACAATGGGAGAGTTCCAAAGCATTTTTAAACTTAAGAAGAATTCCATGAGCAATGGGAGAGTTCTACAGACTTATTTAAAAAAATCAAAACATTCAGAGAACAATGGGATAGTTCCATAGCATATTTAAACTTCAGCAGAATTCTGTGAACAATGGAAGAGTTCAAAAGCTTTTTTAATCTTCAGCAGAATTCCGAGAACAATGGGAGAGTTCTACAGACTTATTTAAAAAAATTAATAACATTCCGAGAAAAAAGGGACAGTTCCAAAGCATTTTTAAACTTCAGCAGAATTCCGAGAACAAAGGGAGAGTTCTACCGACTTATTTAAAAAACAATCACATTCAGAGAAATATGGGAGAGTTTCAAAGCATTTTTAAACCTCAGCAGAATTCCAAAAACAATCGTAGAGTCCTACAGACTTATTTAAAAAAACAGTAACATTCCAAGAACAATGGGAGAGTTCTACAGACTGACATAAAAAACAATAACATTCCAAGAAGAATGGGAGAGTTACAAAGCATTTTTAAACTTCAGCAGAATTCTAAGAACAATGGAAAAGTTTCAAAGCATTTTTAAACTTCAGCAGAATTCCCAGAACAATAGAAGAGTTCCAAACCATTTTTAAACTTCAGCAGAATTCTGAGAAAATGGAAGTGTTCTAAAGCATTTTTAAACTTCAGCAGAATTCCGGGAACAATGGAAGCATTCCAAACCATTTTTAAACTTCAGCAGAATTCCAAGAACAATGGGAGAGTTCCAAAGCATTTTTAAACTTCAGCAGAATTCCGAGAACAATGGAAAAGATCCAAAGCAACTTTAAACTTCAGCGGAATTCCGAGAGCAATGGGAGAGTACTACAGATTTATTTAAAAAAATAATAACATTTCGAGTACAATGGGAGAGTTACAAAGCATTTTTAAACTTCAGCAGAATTACGAAAACAATGGGAGAGTTCTACAAACTATTTTTAAACTTCAGCAGAATTCTAAGAACAATGGAAGAGCTCCAAAGCAGTATAAACTTCAGCAGAATTCCGAGAACAATGGAAGAGTTCTAAAGCATTTTTAAACTTCAGCAGAATTCTAAAAACAATGGAAGAGTTCCAAAGCATATTTAAACTTCAGCAGAATTCCGGGAACAATGGTAGAGTTCCAAAGCATTTGAAAACTTCAGCAGAATTCCAAGAGCAATGGGAGAGTTCCAAAGCATTTTTAAACTTCAGCAGAATACCGGGAACAATGGACGAGTTCCAAAGAATTTTTAAACTTCAGCTGAATTCCGAGAACAATGGAAGAGTTCCAAAGCATTTTTAAACTTGAGCAGAATTCTGAGAACAATGGAAGAGATCCAAAGCATTTTTAAACTTCAGCAGAAATCCGGGAACAATGGATGAGTTACAAAGCATTTTTAAACTTCAGCAGAATTCCAAGAACAAAGGGAGAGTTCTACAGACTATTTTTAAACTACACCAGAATTCCGAGAACAATGGAAGAGTTCCAAAGCATTTTTAAACTTCAGCAGAATTCCAAGAACAATGGGAGTGTTCTACAGACTTATTTAAAAAAATTAAAAACATTTCGAGAACAATGGAAGAGTTCCAAAGCATTTTTAAACTTCAGCAGAATTCCAAGAACAATGGGAGAGTTCTATAGACTTATTTAAAAAAATTTATAATATTCCGAGAACAAAGGGAGAGTTCCAAAGCATTTCTAAACTTCAGCAGAATTCCGAGAACAAAGGGAGAGTTCTACCGACTTATTTAAAAAACAAAAACATTCAGAGAAATATGGGAGAGTTCAAAAGCAATTTTAAACCTCAGCAGAATTCTGAAATCATTGGGAGAGTCTTACAGAATTTTTAAAAAAACAGTAACATTCCGAGAACAATGGGAGAGATCCAAAGTATTTTTAAACTTCAGTAGAAATCCGAGAACAATGGGAGAGTTCTACAGACTGATATAAAAACAATAACAATCCAAGAAGAATGGAAGAGTTCCAAAGCATTATTAAAATTCAGCAGAATTCCGAGAACAATGGAAGAGTTTCAAAGCATTTTTAAACTTCAGCTGAATTCCGAGAACCATGGAAGAGTTCCAAAGATTTTTTAAACTTCATCTGAATTCCGAGAACAATGGATGAGTTCCAAAGCATTTTTAAGCTTCAGCAGAATTCCGAGAACAATGGAAGAGTTCCAAAGCATTTTTAAACTTCAGCAGAATTCCGAAAACAATAGGAGCGTTCTACATGCTAATTTATAAAATAACATTCTGAGAACAATGGGAGAATCCCAAAGCATTTTAAAACTTCAACAGATTCCAAGAACAATGTAAGAGTTCCAAAACATTTTTAATCTTCAGCAGAATTCCGAGAACAATGGAAGAGCTCCAAAGCATTTTTAACTTCAGCAGAATTCCGAGAACAATGGGAGAGTTCTACAGATTATTTTTAAACTACACCAGAATTCCGAGAACAATGAGAGAGTTCTATAGACTTATTTAAAAAAATTAAAAACATTTCGAGAACAATGGGAGAGTTCACTAGCATTTTTAAACTTCAGCAGAATTCCGAGTACAATGGAAGAGTTCCAAAGCATTTTTAATCTTCAGCAGAATTCCGAGAACAATGGAAGAGTTCTATAGACTTATTTAAAAAAAATAAATAATATTCCGAGAACAATTGTAGAGTTCCAAAGCATTTTTAAACTTCAGCAGAATTCTGAGAACAATGGATGAGTTCCAAAGCATTTTTAAACTTCAGCAGAATTCCGAGAAAAATGGAAGAGTTCCAAAGCATTTTTAAACTTCAGCTGAATTCCGAGAACAGTGAATAAGTTCCAAAACATTTTTAAAATTAAGCAGAATTCCGAGAACAATGGAAGAGTTCCAAAACATTTTTAAACTTCAGCACAATTTCGAAAACAATAGGAGAGTTCTACAGGCTTATATGTAAAATTTATAAAATAACATTCCGAGAATCCCAAAGCATTTTTAATCTTCAGCAGATTCCAAGAACAATGTAAGAGTTCCAAAACATTTTTAATCTTCAGCAGAATTCCGAGAACAATGGAAGAGTTCCAAAGCATTTTTAACTTCAGCAGAATTCCGAGAACAATGGGAGAGTTCTACAGATTATTTTTAAACTACACCAGAATTCCGAGAACAATGAGAGAGTTCTATAGACCTATTTAAAAAAATTTAAAACATTCCGAGAACAATGGGAGAGTTCCAAATCATTTTTAAACTTCAGAAGAATTCCGAGAACAATGGAAGGGTTCTAAAACATTTTTAAACTTCAGCAGAATTTTGAATACAATGGAAGAGTTCCAAAGAATTTTTAAATTTCAGCAGAATTCTGAGAACAATTAAAGAGTTCCAAAGCATTTTTAAACTTCAGCAGAATTCTGAAAACATTGGAAGAATTCCAATGCATTTTAAAACTTCAGCAGAATTCCGAGAACAATGGAAGAGTTAAAAAGCATTTTTGAAGTTCAGCAGAATTCCGGGAACAATGGAAGAGTTCCAAAGCATTTTTAAACTTCAGCAGAATTCCAAGAACAATGTAAGAGTTCCAAAGCATTTTTAAACTTCAGCAGAATACCGAGAACAATGTACGAGTTCCAAAAAATTTTTAAACTTCAGCTGAATTGCGAGAACAATGTAAGAGTTCCATAGCATTTTTAAACTTCAGCAGAATTCCGAGAACAATGGAAGAGTTCCAAAGCATTTTTAAACTTCAGCAGAATTCCGGGAACAATGGAAGAGTTCCAAAGCATTTTTAAACTTCAGCAGTATTCTGAGAACAATGGAAGAGTTCCAAAGCATTTTTAAATTTCAGCAGAATTTTGAGAACAATGGGAGAGTTGCAAAGCATTTTAACCTTCAGCAGAATTCCGAGAACAATGGGAGAGTTCTACAGACTATTTTTAAACTACACGTGAATTCCGAGAACAATGGAAGAGTTCCAAAGCATTTTTAAACTTCAGCAGAATTCCGAGAACAATGGGAGAGATCTAAAGACTTATATAAAAAAATTAAAACCATTTCGAGAACAATGGGAGAGTTCAATAGCATTTTTAAACTTCAGCAGAATTACGAGAACAATGGATGAGTTCCAAAGCATTTTTAAACTTCAGCAGAATTCCGAGAACAATGGAAGAGTTCCAAAGCATTTTTAAACTTCAGCTGAATTCCGAGAACAATGAATGAGTTCCAAAGCATTTTTAAACTTCAGCAGAATTTCGAGAACAATGGAAGAGTTCCAAAGCATTTTTAAACTTAAGCAGAATTCCGGGAACAATGGAAGAGTTACAAAGCATTTCAAAAGGTCAGCAGTATTCCGAGAACAATGGAAGAGTTCCAAACATTTTTAAACTTCAGCAGAATTCCGAGAACAGTGGGAGAGTACCAAACCTTTTTTAAACTTTAGCAGAATTCCGAAAACAATAGGAGAGTTCTACAGGCTAATTTATAAAATAACATTCCGAGAACAATGGGAGAATCCCAAACCATTTTTAAACTTCAGCAGATTCCAAGAACAATGGAAGAGTTCCAAAACATTTTTAATCTTCAACAGAATTCAGAGAACAATGGAAGAGTTCCAAAGCATTTTTAAACTTCAGCAGAATTTCGAGAACAATGGGAGAGTTCTACAGACTATTTTTAACCTACACCAGAATTCCGCGAACAATGAGAGAGTTCTACAGACCTATTTAAAAAAATTAAAAACAATCCGAGAACAATGGGAGAGTTCCAAAGCATTTTTAAACTTCAGCAGAATACCGAGAACAATGGACGAGTTCCAAAGAATTTTTAAACTTCAGCTTAATTGCGAGAACAATGGAAGAGTTCCAAAGCATTTTTAAATTTCAGCAGAATTTTGAGAACAATGGGAGAGTTGCAAAGCATTTTAAACTTCAGCAGAATTCCGAGAACAATGGGAGAGTTCTACAGTCTATTTTTAAACTACACGAGAATTCCGAGAACAATGGAAGAGTTCCAAAGCATTTTTAAACTTCAGCAGAATTCCGAGAACAATGGCAGAGTTCTACAGACTTATATAAAAAAATGAAAACCATTTCGAGAACATTGGGAGAGTTCAATAGCATTTTTAAACTTCAGCAGAATTCTGAGAACAATGGATGAGTTCCAAAGCATTTTTAAACTTCAGCAGAATTCCAAGAACAATGGAAGAGTTCCAAAGCATTTTTAAACTTCAGCAGAATTCCGAGAACAATGGAAGAGTTCCAAAACATTTTTAAACTTCAGCAGAATTCCGGGAAAAATGGAAGAGTTACAAAACATTTTTAAACTTAAGCAGAATTCCGAGAACATTGGAAGAATTCCAAACATTTTTAAACTTCAGCAGAAATCCGAAAACAATGGGAGAGTTCTACAGACTTATTTAAAAAATAACATTCCAAGAACAATGGGAGAATCCCAAAGCATTTTTAAACTTCAGCAGATTACAAGAACAATGGAAGAGTTCCAAAGCATTTTTAAACTTCAGCAGAATTCCGAGAACAATGGAATAGTTCTACAGACTATTTTTAAACTACTCCAGGATTCTGAGAACAATGGAAGAGTTCCAAAGCATTTTTAAACTTCAGCAGAATTCAAAGAACAATGGGAGAGTTCTACAGACTTATTTAAAAAATTCAAAACATTTCGAGAACAATGCGAGAGTTCAATAGCATTTTTAAACTTCAGCAGAAATCCGAGAACAATGGAAGTGTTCCAAAGCATTTTTAATCTTCAGCAGAATTCCGAGAACAATGGGAGAGTTCTATAGACTTATTTAAAAAAATTAATAATATTCCGAGAACAATTGGAGAGTTCCAAAGCATTTTTGAACTTCAGCAGAATTCCGAGAACAAAGAGAGAGTTCTACCGACTTATTTAAAAAAACAATAACATTCAGAGAAATATGGGAGAGTTTCAAAGCAATTTTAAACCTCAGCAGAATTCCGAAAACATTGGGAGAGTCCTACAGACTTATTTAAAAAAACAGTAACATTCCGAGAACAATGGGAGACATGCAAAGTATTTTTAAACTACAGTAGAAATCCGAGAACAATGGGAGAGTTCTACAGACTGATATAAAAACAATAACATTCCAAGAAGAATGGGAGAGTTACAATGCATTTTAAAACTTCAGCAGAATTCAGAGAACAATGGAAGAGTTCCAAAGCATTTTTAGACTTCAGCAGAATTCCGAGAACAATGGAACAGTTTCAAAGCATTTTTAAACTTCAGCTGAATTCCGAGAACCATGGACGAGTTCTAAAGAATTTTTAAACTTCAGCTGAATTCCGAGAACAATGGAAGAGTTCCAAAGCATTTTTAAACTTCAGCAGAATTCCGAAAACAATGGAAGATTTCCAAAGCATTTTTAAACTTCAGCAGAATTCCGGGAACAAAGGAAGAGTTACAAAGCATTTTTAAACGTTAGCAGTATTCCGAGAACAATGGAAGAGTTCCAAACATTTTTAAACATCAGCAGAATTCCGAGAACAATGGGAGAGTTCCAAAGCATTTTTAAACTTCAGCAGAATTCCGAGAACAATGGAAGAGTTCTAAAGCATTTTTAAACTTTAGCAGAATTCTGAAAACAATGGAAGAGTTCCAAAGCATTTTTAAACTTCTGCCGAATTCCGAAAACAATGGGAGAGTTCTACAGACTCATTTCTACAATAACATTCCGAGAACAATGGGAGAATCCCAAAGAATTTTTAAACTTCAGCAGATTCCAAGTACAATGGAAGAGTTCCAAAACATTTTTAATCTTCAGCAGAATTCCGAGAACAATGGAAGAGTTCCAAAGCATTTTTAAACTTCAGCAGAATTCTGAGAACAATGGGAGAGTTCTATAGACATATTTAAAAAAATTAATAATATTCCAAGAACAACTGGAGAGTTCCAAAGAATTTTTAAACTTCAGCTGAATTCCGAGAACAATGTAAGAGTTCCAAAGCATTTTTCAACTTCAGCAGAATTCCGAGAACAATGGAAGAGTTTCAAAGCATTTTTCAACTTCAGCAGAATTCCGGGAACAATGGAAGAGTTCCAAAGCATTTTTAAACTTCAGCAGTATTCTGAGAACAATGGAAGAGTTCCAAAGCATTTTTAAATTTCAGCAGAATTTGGAGAACAATGGGAGAGTTACAAAGCATTTTAAACTTCAGCAGAATTCTGAGAACAATGGGATAGTTCTACCGACTATTTTTAAACTACAAGAGAATTCCGAGAACAATGGAAGACTTCCAAAGCATTTTTGAACTTCAGCAGAATTCCAAGAACAATGGGAGAGTTCTGCAGACTTATATAAAAAAATTAAAACCATTTCGAGAACAATGGGAGAGTTCAATAGCATTTTTAAACTTCAGCAGAATTCCGAGAACAATGGATGAGTTCCACAGCATTTTTAAACTTCAGCAGAATTCCGAGAACAATGGAAGAGTTCCAAAGCATTTTTAAACTTCAGCAGAATTCCGAGAACAATGGATGAGTTCCAAAGCATTTTTAAACTTCAGCAGAATTCCGAGAACAATGGAAGGGTTCCAAAGCATTTTTAAACTTCAGCAGAATTCCGGGAACAATGGAAGAGTTACAAAGCATTTTAAAACGTCAGCAGTATTCCGAGAACAATGGAAGAGTTCCAAACATTTTTAAACTTAAGCAGAATTCCGAGAACAGTGGGAGAGTACCAAAACATTTTTAAACTTCAGCAGAATTCCGAGAACAATGGGAGAGTTCTGCAGACTTATATAAAAAAATTAAAACCATTTCGAGAACAATGGGAGAGTTCAATAGCATTTTTAAACTTCAGCAGAATTCCGAGAACAATGGATGAGTTCCACAGCATTTTTAAACTTCAGCAGAATTCCGAGAACAATGGAAGAGTTCCAAAGCATTTTTAAACTTCAGCTGAATTCCGAGAACAATGGATGAGTTCCAAAGCATTTTTAAACTTCAGCAGAATTCCGAGAACAATGGAAGGGTTCCAAAGCATTTTTAAACTTCAGCAGAATTCCGGGAACAATGGAAGAGTTACAAAGCATTTTAAAACGTCAGCAGTATTCCGAGAACAATGGAAGAGTTCCAAACATTTTTAAACTTCAGCAGAATCCCGAGAACAGTGGGAGAGTACCAAAACATTTTTAAACTTCAGCAGAATTCCGAGAACAATGGGAGAGTTCTACAGACTATTTTTAAACTACACCAGAATTCCGCGAACAATGACAGAGTTCTACAGACCTATTTAAAAAAATTAAAAACATTCCGAGAACAATGGGAGAGTTCCAAAGCATTTTTAAACTTCAGCAGAATTCCGAGAACAATGGAAGAGTTCCAAAGCATTTTTAAACTTCAGCAGAATTACGGGAACAATGGAAGAGTTACAAAGCATTTTTAAACTTCAGCAGTAATCTGAGAACAAAGAAACAGTTCCAAACATTTTTAAACTTCAGCAGAATTCCGAGAACAATGGGAGAGTTCCAAAACATTTTTAAACTTAAGCAGAATTCCGAGAACAATGGAAGAATTCCAAACATTTTTAAACTTCAGCAGAATTCCGAAAACAATGGGAGAGTTCTACAGACTTATTTAAAAAATAACATTCCAAGAAAAATGGGAGAATCCCAAAGCATTTTTAAACTTCAGCAGATTACAAGAACAATGGAAGAGTTCCAAAGCATTTTTAAACTTCAGCAGAATTTTGAGAACAATGGGAGAGTTCCAAAGCATTTTTAAACTTCAGCAGAATTCCGAGAACAATGGGAGAGTTCTACAGACTATTTTTAAACTACTCCAGAATTCTGAGAACAATGGAAGAGTTCCAAAGCATTTTTAAACTTCAGCAGAATTCCAAGAACAATGGTACAGTTCTACAGACTTATTTAAAAAATTCAAAACATTTTGAGAACAATGGGAGAGTTCAATAGCATTTTTAAACTTCAGCAGAATTCCGAGAACAATGGAAGAGTTCCAAAGCATTTTTATTCTTCAGCAGAATTCCGAGAACAATGGGAGAGTTCTATAGACTTATTTAAAAAAACAATAACATTCAGAGAAATACGGGAGAAATTCAAAGCAATTTTAAACCTCAGCAGAATTCCGAAAACATTGGGAGAGTCCTACAGACTTATTTAAAAAAACAGTAACATTCCGAGAACAATGGGAGAGATGCAAAGTATTTTTAAACTACAGTAGAAATCTGAGAACAATGGGAGAGTTCTACAGACTGATATAAAAACACTAACATTCCAAGAAGAATGGGAGAGTTACAATGCATTTTTAAACTTCAGCAGAATTCTGAAAACAATGGAAGAGTTCCAAAGCATTTTTTAACTTCTGCCGAATTCCGAAAACAATGGGAGAGTTCTACAGACTCATTTGTACAATAACATTCCGAGAACAATGGGAGAATCCCAAAGCATTTTTATACTTCAGCAGATTCCAAGTACAATGGAAGAGTTCCAAAACATTTTTAATCTTCAGCAGAAATCCGAGAACAATGGGAGAGTTCTATAGACATATTTAAAAAAATTATTAATATTCCAAGAACAATTGGAGAGTTCCAAAGCATTTTTAAACTTCAACAGAATTCCGAGAACAAAGGGAGAATTCTACCGACTTATTTAAAAAACACTAACATTCAGAGAACAAAGGGAGAGATCCAAAGTATTTTTAAACTACAGTAGAAATCCGAGAACAATGGGAGAGTTCTACAGACTGATATATAAACAGTAACATTCCAAGAACAATAGTAGAGTTCCAAAGCATTTTCAAACTTCAGCAGAATTCCCAGAACAATGGAAGAGTTGCAAAACATTTTTAAACTTCAGCAGAATTCCAGGAACAATTGAAGAGCTCCCAAGTATTTTTAGACTTCAGCAGAATTCCGAGAACAATGGAAGAGTTTCAAAGCATTTTTAAACTTCAGCTGAATTCCGAGAACCATGGAAGAGTTCCAAAGAATTTTTAAACTTCCACTGAATATCGAGAACAATGGAAGAGTTCCAAAGCATTTTTAAACTTCAGCAGAATTCCAAGAACAATGGGAGACTTCCAAAGCATTTTTAAACTTCAGCAGGATACCGAGAACAATGGACGAGTTCCAAAGAATTTTTAATCTTCAGCTGAATTCCGAGAACAATGGAAGAGTTCCAAAGCATTTTCAAACTTCAGCAGAATTCCCAGAACAATGGAAGAGTTGCAAAACATTTTTAAACTTCAGCAGAATTCCAGGAACAATGGGAGAGATCCAAAGCATTTTTAAACTTCAGCAGGATACCGAGAACTATGGACGAGTTCCAAAGAATTTTTAAACTTCAGCTGAATTCCGAGAATAATGGAAGAGTTCCAAAGCATTTTGAAACTTCAGCAGAATTCCGAAAACAATGGAAGAGTTCCAAAGCATTTAAAACTTCAGCAGAATTTCGGGAACAATGGAAGAGTTACAAAGCATTTTTAAACTTCAGCAGTATTCTGAGAACAATGAAAGAGTTCCAAACATTTTTAAATTCAACAGAACTCCGAGAACAATGGGAGAGCTCCAAAACATTTTTAAATTTAAGCAGAATTCTGAGAACAATGGAAGAGTTCCAAAGCATTTTTAAACTTCAGCAGAATTCCAAAAGCAATGGGAGAGTTCTACAGACTTATTTAAAAAATAACATTCCGAGAACAATGGGAGAATCCCAAAGCAATTTTAAACTTCAGCAAATTCCAAGAACAATGGAAGAGTTCCAAAGCAGTTTTAAACTTCAGCAGATTTCCGAGAACAATGGGAGAGATCCAAAGCATTTTTAAACTTCAGCAGGATACCGAGAACTATGGACGAGTTCCAAAGAATTTTTAATCTTCAGCTGAATTCCGAGAACAATGGAAGAGTTCCAAAGCATTTTCAAACTTCAGCAGAATTCCCAGAACAATGGAAGAGTTGCAAAACATTTTTAAACTTCAGCAGAATTCCAGGAACAATTGAAGAGCTCCAAAGTATTTTTAGACTTCAGCAGAATTCCGAGAACAATGGAAGAATTTCAAAGCATTTTTAAACTTCAGCTGAATTCCGAGAACCATGGAAGAGTTCCAAAGAATTTTTAAACTTCAGCTGAATATCGAGAACAATGGAAGAGTTCCAAAGCATTTTTAAACTTCAGCAGATTTCCGAGAACAATGGGAGAGATCCAAAGCATTTTTAAACTTCAGTAGGATACCGAGAACTATGGACGAGTTCCAAAGAATTTTTAAACTTCAGCTGAATTCCGAGAATAATGGAAGAGTTCCAAAGCATTTTGAAACTTCAGCAGAATTCCGAGAACAATGGAAGAGTTCCAAAGCATTTAAAACTTCAGCAGAATTTCGGGAACAATGGAAGAGTTACAAAGCATTTTTAAACTTCAGCAGTATTCTGAGAACAATGAAAGAGTTCCAAACATTTTTAAATTCAACAGAACTCTGAGAACAATGGGAGAGCTCCAAAACATTTTTAAATTTAAGCAGAATTCTGAGAACAATGGCAGAGTTCCAAAGCATTTTTAAACTTCAGCAGAATTCCAAAAGCAATGGGAGAGTTCTACAGACTTATTTAAAAAATAACATTCCGAGAACAATGGGAGAATCCCAAAGCAATTTTAAACTTCAGCAAATTCCAAGAACAATGGAAGAGTTCCAAAGCATTTTTAAATTTCAGCAGAATTTTAAGAACAATGGGAGAGTTCCAAAGCATTTTAAACTTCAGCACAATTCCGAGAACAATGGATGAGTTCCATAGCATTTTTAAACTTCAGCAGAATTCCAAGAACAATGGGAGAGTTCTACAGACTTATTTAAAAAAATTAAAAACATTTCGAGAACAATGGGAGAGTTCACTAGCATTTTTAAACTTCAGCAGAATTCCGAGTACAATGGAAGAGTTCCAAAGAATTTTTAATCTTCAGCAGAATTACGAGAACATTGGAAGAGTTCTATAGACTTATTCAAAAAAATTAATAATATTCCGAGAACAATTGGAGAGTTCCAAAGCATTTTTAAACTTCAGCAGAATTCCGAGAACAATGGATGAGTTCCAACGCATTTTTAAACTTCAGCAGAATTCCGAGAACAATGGAAGAGTTCCAAAGCATTTTTAAGCTTCAGCAGAATTCCGGGAACAATGGAAGAGTTACAAATCATTTTAAAACGTCAGCAGTATTCCGAGAACAATGGAAGAGTTCCAAAGCATTTTTAAACTTCAGCAGAATTTCGAAAACAATAGGAGAGTTCTACAGGCTTATATATAAAATTTATAAAATAACATTCCGAGAATCCCAAAGCATTTTTAAACTTCAGCAGATTCCAAGAACAATGTAAGAGTTCCAAAACATTTTTAATCTTCAGCAGAATTCCGAGAACAATGGAAGAGTTCCAAAGCATTTTTAACTCCAGCAGAATTCCGAGAACAATGGGAGATTTCTACAGACTATTTTTAAACTACACCAGAATTCCGAGAACAATGAGAGAGTTCTATAGACCTATTTAAAAAAATTTAAACATTCCGAGAACAATGGGAGAGTTCCAAAGCATTTTTAAACTTCAGCAGAATTCCGAGAACAATGGAAGGGTTCCAAAGCATTTTTAAACTTCAGCAGAATTTTGAATACAATGGAAGAGTTCCAAAGAATTTTTAAATTTCAGCAGAATTCCGAGAACAATGGAAGAGTTGCAAAGCATTTTTAAACTTCAGCAGAATTCCGAAAACAATGGAAGAATTCCAATGCATTTTAAAACTTCAGCAGAATTCCGAGAACAATGGAAGAGTTCCAAAGCATTTTTAAACTTCAGCAGAATTCCAGGAACAATGGAAGAGTTCCAAATCATTTTTAAACTTCAGCAGAATTCCAAGAACAATGGGAGAGTTCCAAAGCATTTTTAAACTTCAGCAGAATACCGAGAACAATGGACAAGTTCCAAAGAATTTTTAAACTTCAGCCGAATTGCGAGAACAATGTAAGAGTTCCAAAGCATTTTTAAACTTCAGCAGAATTCCGAGAACAATGGCAGAGTTCTACAGACTTATATAAAAAAATGAAAACCATTTCGAGAACATTGGGAGAGTTCAATAGCATTTTTAAACTTCAGCAGAATTCTGAGAACAATGGATGAGTTCCAAAGCATTTTTAAACTTCAGCAGAATTCCAAGAACAATGGAAGAGTTCCAAAGCATTTTTAAACTTCAGCAGAATTCCGAGAACAATGGAAGAGTTCCAAAACATTTTTAAACTTCAGCAGAATTCCGGGAAAAATGGAAGAGTTACAAAACATTTTTAAACTTAAGCAGAATTCCGAGAACATTGGAAGAATTCCAAACATTTTTAAACTTCAGCAGAAATCCGAAAACAATGGGAGAGTTCTACAGACTTATTTAAAAAATAACATTCCAAGAACAATGGGAGAATCCCAAAGCATTTTTAAACTTCAGCAGATTACAAGAACAATGGAAGAGTTCCAAAGCATTTTTAAACTTCAGCAGAATTCCGAGAACAATGGAATAGTTCTACAGACTATTTTTAAACTACTCCAGGATTCTGAGAACAATGGAAGAGTTCCAAAGCATTTTTAAACTTCAGCAGAATTCAAAGAACAATGGGAGAGTTCTACAGACTTATTTAAAAAATTCAAAACATTTCGAGAACAATGCGAGAGTTCAATAGCATTTTTAAACTTCAGCAGAAATCCGAGAACAATGGAAGTGTTCCAAAGCATTTTTAATCTTCAGCAGAATTCCGAGAACAATGGGAGAGTTCTATAGACTTATTTAAAAAAATTAATAATATTCCGAGAACAATTGGAGAGTTCCAAAGCATTTTTGAACTTCAGCAGAATTCCGAGAACAAAGAGAGAGTTCTACCGACTTATTTAAAAAAACAATAACATTCAGAGAAATATGGGAGAGTTTCAAAGCAATTTTAAACCTCAGCAGAATTCCGAAAACATTGGGAGAGTCCTACAGACTTATTTAAAAAAACAGTAACATTCCGAGAACAATGGGAGACATGCAAAGTATTTTTAAACTACAGTAGAAATCCGAGAACAATGGGAGAGTTCTACAGACTGATATAAAAACAATAACATTCCAAGAAGAATGGGAGAGTTACAATGCATTTTAAAACTTCAGCAGAATTCAGAGAACAATGGAAGAGTTCCAAAGCATTTTTAGACTTCAGCAGAATTCCGAGAACAATGGAACAGTTTCAAAGCATTTTTAAACTTCAGCTGAATTCCGAGAACCATGGACGAGTTCTAAAGAATTTTTAAACTTCAGCTGAATTCCGAGAACAATGGAAGAGTTCCAAAGCATTTTTAAACTTCAGCAGAATTCCGAAAACAATGGAAGATTTCCAAAGCATTTTTAAACTTCAGCAGAATTCCGGGAACAAAGGAAGAGTTACAAAGCATTTTTAAACGTTAGCAGTATTCCGAGAACAATGGAAGAGTTCCAAACATTTTTAAACATCAGCAGAATTCCGAGAACAATGGGAGAGTTCCAAAGCATTTTTAAACTTCAGCAGAATTCCGAGAACAATGGAAGAGTTCTAAAGCATTTTTAAACTTTAGCAGAATTCTGAAAACAATGGAAGAGTTCCAAAGCATTTTTAAACTTCTGCCGAATTCCGAAAACAATGGGAGAGTTCTACAGACTCATTTCTACAATAACATTCCGAGAACAATGGGAGAATCCCAAAGAATTTTTAAACTTCAGCAGATTCCAAGTACAATGGAAGAGTTCCAAAACATTTTTAATCTTCAGCAGAATTCCGAGAACAATGGAAGAGTTCCAAAGCATTTTTAAACTTCAGCAGAATTCTGAGAACAATGGGAGAGTTCTATAGACATATTTAAAAAAATTAATAATATTCCAAGAACAACTGGAGAGTTCCAAAGAATTTTTAAACTTCAGCTGAATTCCGAGAACAATGTAAGAGTTCCAAAGCATTTTTCAACTTCAGCAGAATTCCGAGAACAATGGAAGAGTTTCAAAGCATTTTTCAACTTCAGCAGAATTCCGGGAACAATGGAAGAGTTCCAAAGCATTTTTAAACTTCAGCAGTATTCTGAGAACAATGGAAGAGTTCCAAAGCATTTTTAAATTTCAGCAGAATTTGGAGAACAATGGGAGAGTTACAAAGCATTTTAAACTTCAGCAGAATTCTGAGAACAATGGGATAGTTCTACCGACTATTTTTAAACTACAAGAGAATTCCGAGAACAATGGAAGACTTCCAAAGCATTTTTGAACTTCAGCAGAATTCCAAGAACAATGGGAGAGTTCTGCAGACTTATATAAAAAAATTAAAACCATTTCGAGAACAATGGGAGAGTTCAATAGCATTTTTAAACTTCAGCAGAATTCCGAGAACAATGGATGAGTTCCACAGCATTTTTAAACTTCAGCAGAATTCCGAGAACAATGGAAGAGTTCCAAAGCATTTTTAAACTTCAGCAGAATTCCGAGAACAATGGATGAGTTCCAAAGCATTTTTAAACTTCAGCAGAATTCCGAGAACAATGGAAGGGTTCCAAAGCATTTTTAAACTTCAGCAGAATTCCGGGAACAATGGAAGAGTTACAAAGCATTTTAAAACGTCAGCAGTATTCCGAGAACAATGGAAGAGTTCCAAACATTTTTAAACTTAAGCAGAATTCCGAGAACAGTGGGAGAGTACCAAAACATTTTTAAACTTCAGCAGAATTCCGAGAACAATGGGAGAGTTCTGCAGACTTATATAAAAAAATTAAAACCATTTCGAGAACAATGGGAGAGTTCAATAGCATTTTTAAACTTCAGCAGAATTCCGAGAACAATGGATGAGTTCCACAGCATTTTTAAACTTCAGCAGAATTCCGAGAACAATGGAAGAGTTCCAAAGCATTTTTAAACTTCAGCTGAATTCCGAGAACAATGGATGAGTTCCAAAGCATTTTTAAACTTCAGCAGAATTCCGAGAACAATGGAAGGGTTCCAAAGCATTTTTAAACTTCAGCAGAATTCCGGGAACAATGGAAGAGTTACAAAGCATTTTAAAACGTCAGCAGTATTCCGAGAACAATGGAAGAGTTCCAAACATTTTTAAACTTCAGCAGAATCCCGAGAACAGTGGGAGAGTACCAAAACATTTTTAAACTTCAGCAGAATTCCGAGAACAATGGGAGAGTTCTACAGACTATTTTTAAACTACACCAGAATTCCGCGAACAATGACAGAGTTCTACAGACCTATTTAAAAAAATTAAAAACATTCCGAGAACAATGGGAGAGTTCCAAAGCATTTTTAAACTTCAGCAGAATTCCGAGAACAATGGAAGAGTTCCAAAGCATTTTTAAACTTCAGCAGAATTACGGGAACAATGGAAGAGTTACAAAGCATTTTTAAACTTCAGCAGTAATCTGAGAACAAAGAAACAGTTCCAAACATTTTTAAACTTCAGCAGAATTCCGAGAACAATGGGAGAGTTCCAAAACATTTTTAAACTTAAGCAGAATTCCGAGAACAATGGAAGAATTCCAAACATTTTTAAACTTCAGCAGAATTCCGAAAACAATGGGAGAGTTCTACAGACTTATTTAAAAAATAACATTCCAAGAAAAATGGGAGAATCCCAAAGCATTTTTAAACTTCAGCAGATTACAAGAACAATGGAAGAGTTCCAAAGCATTTTTAAACTTCAGCAGAATTTTGAGAACAATGGGAGAGTTCCAAAGCATTTTTAAACTTCAGCAGAATTCCGAGAACAATGGGAGAGTTCTACAGACTATTTTTAAACTACTCCAGAATTCTGAGAACAATGGAAGAGTTCCAAAGCATTTTTAAACTTCAGCAGAATTCCAAGAACAATGGTACAGTTCTACAGACTTATTTAAAAAATTCAAAACATTTTGAGAACAATGGGAGAGTTCAATAGCATTTTTAAACTTCAGCAGAATTCCGAGAACAATGGAAGAGTTCCAAAGCATTTTTATTCTTCAGCAGAATTCCGAGAACAATGGGAGAGTTCTATAGACTTATTTAAAAAAACAATAACATTCAGAGAAATACGGGAGAAATTCAAAGCAATTTTAAACCTCAGCAGAATTCCGAAAACATTGGGAGAGTCCTACAGACTTATTTAAAAAAACAGTAACATTCCGAGAACAATGGGAGAGATGCAAAGTATTTTTAAACTACAGTAGAAATCTGAGAACAATGGGAGAGTTCTACAGACTGATATAAAAACACTAACATTCCAAGAAGAATGGGAGAGTTACAATGCATTTTTAAACTTCAGCAGAATTCTGAAAACAATGGAAGAGTTCCAAAGCATTTTTTAACTTCTGCCGAATTCCGAAAACAATGGGAGAGTTCTACAGACTCATTTGTACAATAACATTCCGAGAACAATGGGAGAATCCCAAAGCATTTTTATACTTCAGCAGATTCCAAGTACAATGGAAGAGTTCCAAAACATTTTTAATCTTCAGCAGAAATCCGAGAACAATGGGAGAGTTCTATAGACATATTTAAAAAAATTATTAATATTCCAAGAACAATTGGAGAGTTCCAAAGCATTTTTAAACTTCAACAGAATTCCGAGAACAAAGGGAGAATTCTACCGACTTATTTAAAAAACACTAACATTCAGAGAACAAAGGGAGAGATCCAAAGTATTTTTAAACTACAGTAGAAATCCGAGAACAATGGGAGAGTTCTACAGACTGATATATAAACAGTAACATTCCAAGAACAATAGTAGAGTTCCAAAGCATTTTCAAACTTCAGCAGAATTCCCAGAACAATGGAAGAGTTGCAAAACATTTTTAAACTTCAGCAGAATTCCAGGAACAATTGAAGAGCTCCCAAGTATTTTTAGACTTCAGCAGAATTCCGAGAACAATGGAAGAGTTTCAAAGCATTTTTAAACTTCAGCTGAATTCCGAGAACCATGGAAGAGTTCCAAAGAATTTTTAAACTTCCACTGAATATCGAGAACAATGGAAGAGTTCCAAAGCATTTTTAAACTTCAGCAGAATTCCAAGAACAATGGGAGACTTCCAAAGCATTTTTAAACTTCAGCAGGATACCGAGAACAATGGACGAGTTCCAAAGAATTTTTAATCTTCAGCTGAATTCCGAGAACAATGGAAGAGTTCCAAAGCATTTTCAAACTTCAGCAGAATTCCCAGAACAATGGAAGAGTTGCAAAACATTTTTAAACTTCAGCAGAATTCCAGGAACAATGGGAGAGATCCAAAGCATTTTTAAACTTCAGCAGGATACCGAGAACTATGGACGAGTTCCAAAGAATTTTTAAACTTCAGCTGAATTCCGAGAATAATGGAAGAGTTCCAAAGCATTTTGAAACTTCAGCAGAATTCCGAAAACAATGGAAGAGTTCCAAAGCATTTAAAACTTCAGCAGAATTTCGGGAACAATGGAAGAGTTACAAAGCATTTTTAAACTTCAGCAGTATTCTGAGAACAATGAAAGAGTTCCAAACATTTTTAAATTCAACAGAACTCCGAGAACAATGGGAGAGCTCCAAAACATTTTTAAATTTAAGCAGAATTCTGAGAACAATGGAAGAGTTCCAAAGCATTTTTAAACTTCAGCAGAATTCCAAAAGCAATGGGAGAGTTCTACAGACTTATTTAAAAAATAACATTCCGAGAACAATGGGAGAATCCCAAAGCAATTTTAAACTTCAGCAAATTCCAAGAACAATGGAAGAGTTCCAAAGCAGTTTTAAACTTCAGCAGATTTCCGAGAACAATGGGAGAGATCCAAAGCATTTTTAAACTTCAGCAGGATACCGAGAACTATGGACGAGTTCCAAAGAATTTTTAATCTTCAGCTGAATTCCGAGAACAATGGAAGAGTTCCAAAGCATTTTCAAACTTCAGCAGAATTCCCAGAACAATGGAAGAGTTGCAAAACATTTTTAAACTTCAGCAGAATTCCAGGAACAATTGAAGAGCTCCAAAG
Source organism: Phyllobates terribilis (assembly GCF_046119375.1). Lineage (NCBI taxonomy): Eukaryota > Metazoa > Chordata > Amphibia > Anura > Dendrobatidae > Phyllobates > Phyllobates terribilis. Next base: position 611,146,011 of record NW_027362764.1, read on the forward strand.
TATTTTTAGACTTCAGCAGAATTCCGAGAACAATGGAAGAATTTCAAAGCATTTTTAAACTTCAGCTGAATTCCGAGAACCATGGAAGAGTTCCAAAGAATTTTTAAACTTCAGCTGAATATCGAGAACAATGGAAGAGTTCCAAAGCATTTTTAAACTTCAGCAGATTTCCGAGAACAATGGGAGAGATCCAAAGCATTTTTAAACTTCAGTAGGATACCGAGAACTATGGACGAGTTCCAAAGAATTTTTAAACTTCAGCTGAATTCCGAGAATAATGGAAGAGTTCCAAAGCATTTTGAAACTTCAGCAGAATTCCGAGAACAATGGAAGAGTTCCAAAGCATTTAAAACTTCAGCAGAATTTCGGGAACAATGGAAGAGTTACAAAGCATTTTTAAACTTCAGCAGTATTCTGAGAACAATGAAAGAGTTCCAAACATTTTTAAATTCAACAGAACTCTGAGAACAATGGGAGAGCTCCAAAACATTTTTAAATTTAAGCAGAATTCTGAGAACAATGGCAGAGTTCCAAAGCATTTTTAAACTTCAGCAGAATTCCAAAAGCAATGGGAGAGTTCTACAGACTTATTTAAAAAATAACATTCCGAGAACAATGGGAGAATCCCAAAGCAATTTTAAACTTCAGCAAATTCCAAGAACAATGGAAGAGTTCCAAAGCATTTTTAAATTTCAGCAGAATTTTAAGAACAATGGGAGAGTTCCAAAGCATTTTAAACTTCAGCACAATTCCGAGAACAATGGATGAGTTCCATAGCATTTTTAAACTTCAGCAGAATTCCAAGAACAATGGGAGAGTTCTACAGACTTATTTAAAAAAATTAAAAACATTTCGAGAACAATGGGAGAGTTCACTAGCATTTTTAAACTTCAGCAGAATTCCGAGTACAATGGAAGAGTTCCAAAGAATTTTTAATCTTCAGCAGAATTACGAGAACATTGGAAGAGTTCTATAGACTTATTCAAAAAAATTAATAATATTCCGAGAACAATTGGAGAGTTCCAAAGCATTTTTAAACTTCAGCAGAATTCCGAGAACAATGGATGAGTTCCAACGCATTTTTAAACTTCAGCAGAATTCCGAGAACAATGGAAGAGTTCCAAAGCATTTTTAAGCTTCAGCAGAATTCCGGGAACAATGGAAGAGTTACAAATCATTTTAAAACGTCAGCAGTATTCCGAGAACAATGGAAGAGTTCCAAAGCATTTTTAAACTTCAGCAGAATTTCGAAAACAATAGGAGAGTTCTACAGGCTTATATATAAAATTTATAAAATAACATTCCGAGAATCCCAAAGCATTTTTAAACTTCAGCAGATTCCAAGAACAATGTAAGAGTTCCAAAACATTTTTAATCTTCAGCAGAATTCCGAGAACAATGGAAGAGTTCCAAAGCATTTTTAACTCCAGCAGAATTCCGAGAACAATGGGAGATTTCTACAGACTATTTTTAAACTACACCAGAATTCCGAGAACAATGAGAGAGTTCTATAGACCTATTTAAAAAAATTTAAACATTCCGAGAACAATGGGAGAGTTCCAAAGCATTTTTAAACTTCAGCAGAATTCCGAGAACAATGGAAGGGTTCCAAAGCATTTTTAAACTTCAGCAGAATTTTGAATACAATGGAAGAGTTCCAAAGAATTTTTAAATTTCAGCAGAATTCCGAGAACAATGGAAGAGTTGCAAAGCATTTTTAAACTTCAGCAGAATTCCGAAAACAATGGAAGAATTCCAATGCATTTTAAAACTTCAGCAGAATTCCGAGAACAATGGAAGAGTTCCAAAGCATTTTTAAACTTCAGCAGAATTCCAGGAACAATGGAAGAGTTCCAAATCATTTTTAAACTTCAGCAGAATTCCAAGAACAATGGGAGAGTTCCAAAGCATTTTTAAACTTCAGCAGAATACCGAGAACAATGGACAAGTTCCAAAGAATTTTTAAACTTCAGCCGAATTGCGAGAACAATGTAAGAGTTCCAAAGCATTTTTAAACTTCAGCAGAATTCCGAGAACAATGGATGAGTTCCAAAGCATTTTTAAACTTCAGCAGAATTCCGAGAACAATGGAAGAGTTCCAAAGCATTTTTAAACTTCAGCTGAATTCCGAGAACAATGGATGAGTTCCAAAGCATTTTTAAACTTCAGCAGGATTCCGAGCACAATGGAAGAGTTCCAAAGCATTTTTAATCTTCAGCAGAATTCCGGGAACAATGGAAGAGTCACAAAGCATTTTTAAACTTCAGCAGAATTTTGAGAACAATGGGAGAGTTGCAAAGCATTTTAAACTTCAGCAGAATTCCGAGAACAATGGGAGAGTTCTACAGACTATTTTTAAACTACACGAGAATTCCGAGAACAATGGAAGAGTTCCAAAGCATTTTTAAACTTCAACAGAATTCCAAGAACAATGGGAGAGTTCTACAGACTTGTATAAAAAAATTAAAACCATTTCGAGAACAATGGGAGAGTTTAATAGCATTTTTAAACTTCAGCAGAATTCCGAGAACAATGGAAGAGTTCCAAAGCATTTTTAAACTTCAGCAGAATTCCGGGAACAATGGAAGAGTTACAAAGCATTTTAAACTGTCAGCTGTATTCCGAGAACAATGGAAGAGTTCCAAACATTTTTAAACTTCAGCAGAATTCCGAGAACAGTGGGAGAGTACCAAAACATTTTTAAACTTCAGCAGAATTCTGAAAACAATAGGAGAGTTCGACAGTCTAATTTATAAAATAACATTCCGAGAACAATGGGAGAATCCCAAAGCATTTTTAAACTTCAGCAGATTCCAAGAACAATGGAAGAGTTCCAAAACATTTTTAATCTTCAGCAGAATTCCGAGAACAATGGAAGAGTTCCAAAGCATTTTTAAATCTCAGCAGAATTCCGACAACAATGGGAGTGTTCGACAGACTATTTTTAAACTACACCAGAATTCCGCGAACAATGAGAGCGATCTACAGACCTATTTAAAACAATTAAAAACAATTCGAGAACAATGGGAGAGTTCCAAAGCATTTTTAAACTTCAGCAGAATTCCGAGAACAATGGAAGTGTTCTAAAGCATTTTTAAACTTCAGCAGAATTTTGAAAACAATGGAAGAGTTCCAAAGAATTTTTAAATTTCAGCAGAATTCCGAGAACAACGGAATAGTTCTACATACTATTTTTAAACTACATCAGAATTCCGAGAACAATGGGAGAGTCCCAAAGCATTTTTAAACTTCAGCAGAATTCCAAGAACAATGGGACAGTTCTACAGACTTATTTAAAAAAATGAAAAACATTTCGAGAACAATGGGAGAGTTCAATAGCATTTTTAAACTTCAGCAGAATTCCAAGAACAATGGGAGAGTTCTACAGACTTATTTAAAAAAAATGAAAAACATTTCGAGAACAATGGGAGAGTTCAATAGCATTTTTAAACTTCAGCAGAATTCCAAGAACAATGGGAGAGTGCTATAGACTTATTTAAAAAAATTAATAATATTCCAAGAACAATTGGGGAGTTCCAAAGCATTTTTAAACTTCAACAGAATTCCGAAAACAAAGAGAGAATTCTACCGACTTATTTAAAAAACAATAACATTCAGAGAAATATGGGAGATTTTCAAAGCAATTTTAAACTTCAGCAGAATTCCAAAAACATTGGGAGAGTCCTACAGACTTATTTTAAAAAACAGTAACATTCCGAGAACAATGGGAGAGATCCAAAGTATTTTTAAAAAACAGTAGAAATCCGAGAACAATGGGAGAGTTCTACAGACTGATATAAAAACAGTAACATTCCAAGAAGAATGGGAGAGTTACAAAGCATTTTTAAAACTTCAGCAGAATTCCAAGAACAATGGAAAAGTTCTAAAGCATTTTTAAAATTCAGCAGAATTCTGAGAACAATAGTAGAGTTCCAAAGCATTTTCAAACTTCAGCAGAATTCCCAGAACAATGGAAGTGTTGCAAAGCATTTTTAAACTTCAGCAGAATTCCGGGAACAATGGAAGAGTTCCAAAGCATTTTTAGACTTCAGCAGAATTCCGAGAACAATGGAAGAGTTTCAAAGCGTTTTTAAACTTCAGCAGAATTCCGGGAACAATGGAAGAGTTACAAAGCATTTTTAAACTTCAGCAGTATTCTGAGAACAATGAAAGAGTTCCAAACATTTTTATACTTCAGCAGAACTCTGAGAACAATGGGAGAGTTACAAAACATTTTTAAACTTAAGCAGAATTCCGAGAACAATGGAAGAGCTCCAAAGCATTTTTAAACTTCAGCAGAATTCCGAAAGCAATGGGAGAGTTCTACAGACTTATTTAAAAAATAACATTCCGAGAACAATGGGAGAATCCCAAAGCAATTTTAAACTTCAGCAAATTCCAAGAACAATGGAAGAGTTCCAAAGCATTTTTAAATTTCAGCAGAATTTTGAGAACAATGGGAGAGTTCCAAAGCATTTTAAACTTCAGCAGAATTCCGAGAACAATGGGAGAGTTCTACAGACTATTTTTAAACTACACCAGAATTCCGAGGACAATGGAAGAGTTCCAAAGCATTTTTAAACTTCAGCAGAATTCCAAGAACAATGGGAGAGTTCTACAGACTTATTTAAAAAAATTAAAAACATTTCGAGAACAATGGGAGCGTTCACTAGCATTTTTAAACTTCAGCAGAATTCCGAGTACAATGGAAGAGTTCCAAAGCATTTTTAATCTTCAGCAGAATTACGAGAACAATGGAAGAGTTCTATAGACTTATTTAAAAAAATAATAATATTCCGAGAACAATTGGAGAGTTCCAAAGCATTTTTAAACTTCAGCAGAATTCCAAGAACAATGGGAGAGTTCTACAGACTTATTTAAAAAAATTAAAAACATTTCGAGAACAATGGGAGAGTTCACTAGCATTTTTAAACTTCAGCAGAATTCCGAGTACAATGGAAGAGTTCCAAAGAATTTTTAATCTTCAGCAGAATTACGAGAACATTGGAAGAGTTCTATAGACTTATTCAAAAAAATTAATAATATTCCGAGAACAATTGGAGAGTTCCAAAGCATTTTTAAACTTCAGCAGAATTCCGAGAACAATGGATGAGTTCCAACGCATTTTTAAACTTCAGCAGAATTCCGAGAACAATGGAAGAGTTCCAAAGCATTTTTAAGCTTCAGCAGAATTCCGGGAACAATGGAAGAGTTACAAATCATTTTAAAACGTCAGCAGTATTCCGAGAACAATGGAAGAGTTCCAAAGCATTTTTAAACTTCAGCAGAATTTCGAAAACAATAGGAGAGTTCTACAGGCTTATATATAAAATTTATAAAATAACATTCCGAGAATCCCAAAGCATTTTTAAACTTCAGCAGATTCCAAGAACAATGTAAGAGTTCCAAAACATTTTTAATCTTCAGCAGAATTCCGAGAACAATGGAAGAGTTCCAAAGCATTTTTAACTCCAGCAGAATTCCGAGAACAATGGGAGATTTCTACAGACTATTTTTAAACTACACCAGAATTCCGAGAACAATGAGAGAGTTCTATAGACCTATTTAAAAAAATTTAAACATTCCGAGAACAATGGGAGAGTTCCAAAGCATTTTTAAACTTCAGCAGAATTCCGAGAACAATGGAAGGGTTCCAAAGCATTTTTAAACTTCAGCAGAATTTTGAATACAATGGAAGAGTTCCAAAGAATTTTTAAATTTCAGCAGAATTCCGAGAACAATGGAAGAGTTGCAAAGCATTTTTAAACTTCAGCAGAATTCCGAAAACAATGGAAGAATTCCAATGCATTTTAAAACTTCAGCAGAATTCCGAGAACAATGGAAGAGTTCCAAAGCATTTTTAAACTTCAGCAGAATTCCAGGAACAATGGAAGAGTTCCAAATCATTTTTAAACTTCAGCAGAATTCCAAGAACAATGGGAGAGTTCCAAAGCATTTTTAAACTTCAGCAGAATACCGAGAACAATGGACAAGTTCCAAAGAATTTTTAAACTTCAGCCGAATTGCGAGAACAATGTAAGAGTTCCAAAGCATTTTTAAACTTCAGCAGAATTCCGAGAACAATGGATGAGTTCCAAAGCAATTTTAAACTTCAGCAGAATTCCGAGAACAATGGAAGAGTTCCAAAGCATTTTTAAACTTCAGCTGAATTCCGAGAACAATGGATGAGTTCCAAAGCATTTTTAAACTTCAGCAGGATTCCGAGCACAATGGAAGAGTTCCAAAGCATTTTTAATCTTCAGCAGAATTCCGGGAACAATGGAAGAGTCACAAAGCATTTTTAAACTTCAGCAGAATTTTGAGAACAATGGGAGAGTTGCAAAGCATTTTAAACTTCAGCAGAATTCCGAGAACAATGGGAGAGTTCTACAGACTATTTTTAAACTACACGAGAATTCCGAGAACAATGGAAGAGTTCCAAAGCATTTTTAAACTTCAACAGAATTCCAAGAACAATGGGAGAGTTCTACAGACTTGTATAAAAAAATTAAAACCATTTCGAGAACAATGGGAGAGTTTAATAGCATTCTTAAACTTCAGCAGAATTCCGAGAACAATGGAAGAGTTCCAAAGCATTTTTAAACTTCAGCAGAATTCCGGGAACAATGGAAGAGTTACAAAGCATTTTAAACTGTCAGCTGTATTCCGAGAACAATGGAAGAGTTCCAAACATTTTTAAACTTCAGCAGAATTCCGAGAACAGTGGGAGAGTACCAAAACATTTTTAAACTTCAGCAGAATTCTGAAAACAATAGGAGAGTTCGACAGTCTAATTTATAAAATAACATTCCGAGAACAATGGGAGAATCCCAAAGCATTTTTAAACTTCAGCAGATTCCAAGAACAATGGAAGAGTTCCAAAACATTTTTAATCTTCAGCAGAATTCCGAGAACAATGGAAGAGTTACAAAGCATTTTTAAATCTCAGCAGAATTCCGACAACAATGGGAGTGTTCGACAGACTATTTTTAAACTACACCAGAATTCCGCGAACAATGAGAGCGATCTACAGACCTATTTAAAACAATTAAAAACAATTCGAGAACAATGGGAGAGTTCCAAAGCATTTTTAAACTTCAGCAGAATTCCGAGAACAATGGAAGTGTTCTAAAGCATTTTTAAACTTCAGCAGAATTTTGAAAACAATGGAAGAGTTCCAAAGAATTTTTAAATTTCAGCAGAATTCCGAGAACAACGGAATAGTTCTACATACTATTTTTAAACTACATCAGAATTCCGAGAACAATGGGAGAGTCCCAAAGCATTTTTAAACTTCAGCAGAATTCCAAGAACAATGGGACAGTTCTACAGACTTATTTAAAAAAATGAAAAACATTTCGAGAACAATGGGAGAGTTCAATAGCATTTTTAAACTTCAGCAGAATTCCAAGAACAATGGGAGAGTTCTACAGACTTATTTAAAAAAAATGAAAAACATTTCGAGAACAATGGGAGAGTTCAATAGCATTTTTAAACTTCAGCAGAATTCCAAGAACAATGGGAGAGTGCTATAGACTTATTTAAAAAAATTAATAATATTCCAAGAACAATTGGAGAGTTCCAAAGCATTTTTAAACTTCAACAGAATTCCGAAAACAAAGAGAGAATTCTACCGACTTATTTAAAAAACAATAACATTCAGAGAAATATGGGAGATTTTCAAAGCAATTTTAAACTTCAGCAGAATTCCAAAAACATTGGGAGAGTCCTACAGACTTATTTTAAAAAACAGTAACATTCCGAGAACAATGGGAGAGATCCAAAGTATTTTTAAAAAACAGTAGAAATCCGAGAACAATGGGAGAGTTCTACAGACTGATATAAAAACAGTAACATTCCAAGAAGAATGGGAGAGTTACAAAGCATTTTTAAAACTTCAGCAGAATTCCAAGAACAATGGAAAAGTTCTAAAGCATTTTTAAAATTCAGCAGAATTCTGAGAACAATAGTAGAGTTCCAAAGCATTTTCAAACTTCAGCAGAATTCCCAGAACAATGGAAGTGTTGCAAAGCATTTTTAAACTTCAGCAGAATTCCGGGAACAATGGAAGAGTTCCAAAGCATTTTTAGACTTCAGCAGAATTCCGAGAACAATGGAAGAGTTTCAAAGCGTTTTTAAACTTCAGCAGAATTCCGGGAACAATGGAAGAGTTACAAAGCATTTTTAAACTTCAGCAGTATTCTGAGAACAATGAAAGAGTTCCAAACATTTTTATACTTCAGCAGAATTCTGAGAACAATGGGAGAGTTACAAAACATTTTTAAACTTAAGCAGAATTCCGAGAACAATGGAAGAGCTCCAAAGCATTTTTAAACTTCAGCAGAATTCCGAAAGCAATGGGAGAGTTCTACAGACTTATTTAAAAAATAACATTCCGAGAACAATGGGAGAATCCCAAAGCAATTTTAAACTTCAGCAAATTCCAAGAACAATGGAAGAGTTCCAAAGCATTTTTAAATTTCAGCAGAATTTTGAGAACAATGGGAGAGTTCCAAAGCATTTTAAACTTCAGCAGAATTCCGAGAACAATGGGAGAGTTCTACAGACTATTTTTAAACTACACCAGAATTCCGAGGACAATGGAAGAGTTCCAAAGCATTTTTAAACTTCAGCAGAATTCCAAGAACAATGGGAGAGTTCTACAGACTTATTTAAAAAAATTAAAAACATTTCGAGAACAATGGGAGCGTTCACTAGCATTTTTAAACTTCAGCAGAATTCCGAGTACAATGGAAGAGTTCCAAAGCATTTTTAATCTTCAGCAGAATTACGAGAACAATGGAAGAGTTCTATAGACTTATTTAAAAAAATAATAATATTCCGAGAACAATTGGAGAGTTCCAAAGCATTTTTAAACTTCAGCAGAATTCCGAGAACAATGGATGAGCTCCAAAGCATTTTTAAACTTCAGCAGAATTCCGAGAACAATGGAAGAGTTCCAAAGCATTTTTAAACTTCAGCTGAATTCCGAGAACAGTGGATGAGTTACAAAGCATTTTTAAACTTCAGCAGAATTCCGAGAACAATGGAAGAGTTCCAAAGCATTTTTAAACTTCAGCTGAATTCCGAGAACAGTGGATGAGTTACAAAGCATTTTTAAACTTCAGCAGAATTCCGAGAACAATGGAAGAGTTCCAAAGCATTTTTAAGCTTCAGCAGAATTCCGGGAAAAATGGAAGAGTTACAAAGCTTTTTAAAACGTCAGCAGTATTCCGAGAACAATGGAAGAGTTCCAAACATTTTTAAACTTCAGCAGAATTCAAAGAACAGTGGGAGAGTACCAAAATATATTTAAACTTCAGCAGAATTCCGAAAACAATAGGAGAGTTCTACAGGCTAATTTATAAAATAACATTCCGAGAACAATGGGAGAATCCCAAAGAATTTTTAAACTTCAGCAGATTCCAAGAACAATGGAAGAGTTCCAAAACATTTTTAATCTTCAACAGAATTCTGAGAACAATGGAAGAGTTCCAAAGCATTTTTAAACTTCAGCTGAATTGCGAGAACAATGTAAGAGTTCCAAACCATTTTTAAACTTCAGCAGAATTCCGAGACAACGGAAGAGTTCCAAAGCATTTTTAAACTTCAGCAGAATTGCGAGAACAATGTAAGAGTTCCAAAGCATTTTTAAACTTCAGCAGAATTCCGAGACAATGGAAGAGTTCCAAAGCATTTTTAAACTTCAGCAGAATTCCGGGAACAATGGAAGAGTTACAAAGCATTTTTAAACTTCAGCAGTATTCTGAGAACAATGGAAGAGTTCCAAAGCATTTTTAAATTTCAGCAGAATTTTGAGAACAATGGGAGAGTTGCAAAGCATTTTAAACTTCAGCAGAATTCCGAGAACAATGGGAGAGTTCTACAGACTATTTTTAAACTACACGAGAATTCCGAGAACAATGGAAGAGTTCCAAAGCATTTTTAAACTTCAGCAGAATTCCGAGAACAATGGGAGAGTTCTACAGACTTATATAAAAAAATTAAAACCATTTCGAGAACAATGGGAGAGTTCAATAGCATTTTTAAACTTCAGCAGAATTCCAAGAACAATGGAAGAGTTCCAAAGCATTTTTTAGCTTCAGCAGAATTCCGAGAACAATGGAAGAGTTCCAAAACATTTTTAAACTTCAGCAGAATTCCTTGAAAAATGGAAGAGTTACAAAGCATTTTTAAACTTCAGCAGTATTCTGAGAACAATGAAAGAGTTCCAAACATTTTTAAACTTCAGCAGAATTCCGAGAACAATGGAAGAATTCAAAACATTTTTAAACTTCAGCAGAATTCCAAAAACAATGGGAGAGTTCTACAGACTTATTTAAAAAATAACATTCCAAGAACAATGGGAGAATCCCAAAGCATTTTTAAACTTCAGCAGATTACAAGAACAATGGAAGAGTTCCAAAGCATTTTTAAACTTCAGCAGAATTTTGAGAACAATGGGAGAGTTCCAAAGCATTTTTAAACTTCAGCAGAATTCCGAGAACAATGGGAGAGTTCGACAGACTATTTTTAAACTACTCCAGTATTCTGAGAACAATGGATGAGTTCTACAGACTTATTTAAAAAATTCAAAACATTTCGAGAGCAATGCGAGAGTTCAATAGCATTTTTAAACTTCAGCAGAATTCCGAGAACAATGGAAGAGTTCCAAAGCATTTTTAATCTTCAGCAGAATTCCGAGAACAATGGGAGAGTTCTATAGACTTTTTTAAAAAAATTAATAATATTCCGAGAACAATTGGAGAGTTCCAAAGCATTTTTGAACTTCAGCAGAATTCCGAGAACAAAGGGAGAGTTCTACCGACTTATTTAAAAAAACAATAACCTTCAGAGAAATATGGGAGAGTTTCAAAGCAATTTTAAACCTCAGCAGAATTCCGAAAACATTGGGAGAGTCCTACAGACTTATTTAAAAAACAGTAACATTCCGAGAACAATGGGAGACATGCAAAGTATTTTTAAACTACAGTAGAAATCCGAGAACAATGGGAGAGTTCTACAGACTGATATAAAAACAATAACATTCCAAGAAAAATGGGAGAGTTACAATGCATTTTAAAACTTCAGCAGAATTCCAAGAACAATGGAAAAGTTCCAAAGCATTTTTAAAATTCAGCAGAATTCTGAGAACAATAGAAGAGTTCTAAAGCATTTTCAAACTTCAGCAGAATTCCGAGAACAATGGAAGAGTTTCAAAGCATTTTTAAACTTCAGCTGAATTCCGAGAACCATGGAAGAGTTCCAAAGAATTTTTAAACTTCAGCTGAATTCTGAGAACAATGGAAGAGCTCCAAAGCATTTTTAAACTTCAGCTGAATTCCGAGAACAATGGATGAGTTCCAAAGCATTTTTAAACTTCAGCAGGATTCCGAGCACAATGGAAGAGTTCCAAAGCATTTTTAATCTTCAGCAGAATTCCGGGAACAATGGAAGAGTCACAAAGCATTTTTAAACTTCAGCAGAATTTTGAGAACAATGGGAGAGTTGCAAAGCATTTTAAACTTCAGCAGAATTCCGAGAACAATGGGAGAGTTCTACAGACTATTTTTAAACTACACGAGAATTCCGAGAACAATGGAAGAGTTCCAAAGCATTTTTAAACTTCAACAGAATTCCAAGAACAATGGGAGAGTTCTACAGACTTGTATAAAAAAATTAAAACCATTTCGAGAACAATGGGAGAGTTTAATAGCATTTTTAAACTTCAGCAGAATTCCGAGAACAATGGAAGAGTTCCAAAGCATTTTTAAACTTCAGCAGAATTCCGGGAACAATGGAAGAGTTACAAAGCATTTTAAACTGTCAGCTGTATTCCGAGAACAATGGAAGAGTTCCAAACATTTTTAAACTTCAGCAGAATTCCGAGAACAGTGGGAGAGTACCAAAACATTTTTAAACTTCAGCAGAATTCTGAAAACAATAGGAGAGTTCGACAGTCTAATTTATAAAATAACATTCCGAGAACAATGGGAGAATCCCAAAGCATTTTTAAACTTCAGCAGATTCCAAGAACAATGGAAGAGTTCCAAAACATTTTTAATCTTCAGCAGAATTCCGAGAACAATGGAAGAGTTCCAAAGCATTTTTAAATCTCAGCAGAATTCCGACAACAATGGGAGTGTTCGACAGACTATTTTTAAACTACACCAGAATTCCGCGAACAATGAGAGCGATCTACAGACCTATTTAAAACAATTAAAAACAATTCGAGAACAATGGGAGAGTTCCAAAGCATTTTTAAACTTCAGCAGAATTCCGAGAACAATGGAAGTGTTCTAAAGCATTTTTAAACTTCAGCAGAATTTTGAAAACAATGGAAGAGTTCCAAAGAATTTTTAAATTTCAGCAGAATTCCGAGAACAACGGAATAGTTCTACATACTATTTTTAAACTACATCAGAATTCCGAGAACAATGGGAGAGTCCCAAAGCATTTTTAAACTTCAGCAGAATTCCAAGAACAATGGGACAGTTCTACAGACTTATTTAAAAAAATGAAAAACATTTCGAGAACAATGGGAGAGTTCAATAGCATTTTTAAACTTCAGCAGAATTCCAAGAACAATGGGAGAGTTCTACAGACTTATTTAAAAAAAATGAAAAACATTTCGAGAACAATGGGAGAGTTCAATAGCATTTTTAAACTTCAGCAGAATTCCAAGAACAATGGGAGAGTGCTATAGACTTATTTAAAAAAATTAATAATATTCCAAGAACAATTGGAGAGTTCCAAAGCATTTTTAAACTTCAACAGAATTCCGAAAACAAAGAGAGAATTCTACCGACTTATTTAAAAAACAATAACATTCAGAGAAATATGGGAGATTTTCAAAGCAATTTTAAACTTCAGCAGAATTCCAAAAACATTGGGAGAGTCCTACAGACTTATTTTAAAAAACAGTAACATTCCGAGAACAATGGGAGAGATCCAAAGTATTTTTAAAAAACAGTAGAAATCCGAGAACAATGGGAGAGTTCTACAGACTGATATAAAAACAGTAACATTCCAAGAAGAATGGGAGAGTTACAAAGCATTTTTAAAACTTCAGCAGAATTCCAAGAACAATGGAAAAGTTCTAAAGCATTTTTAAAATTCAGCAGAATTCTGAGAACAATAGTAGAGTTCCAAAGCATTTTCAAACTTCAGCAGAATTCCCAGAACAATAGAAGTGTTGCAAAGCATTTTTAAACTTCAGCAGAATTCCGGGAACAATGGAAGAGTTCCAAAGCATTTTTAGACTTCAGCAGAATTCCGAGAACAATGGAAGAGTTTCAAAGCGTTTTTAAACTTCAGCAGAATTCCGGGAACAATGGAAGAGTTACAAAGCATTTTTAAACTTCAGCAGTATTCTGAGAACAATGAAAGAGTTCCAAACATTTTTATACTTCAGCAGAACTCTGAGAACAATGGGAGAGTTACAAAACATTTTTAAACTTAAGCAGAATTCCGAGAACAATGGAAGAGCTCCAAAGCATTTTTAAACTTCAGCAGAATTCCGAAAGCAATGGGAGAGTTCTACAGACTTATTTAAAAAATAACATTCCGAGAACAATGGGAGAATCCCAAAGCAATTTTAAACTTCAGCAAATTCCAAGAACAATGGAAGAGTTCCAAAGCATTTTTAAATTTCAGCAGAATTTTGAGAACAATGGGAGAGTTCCAAAGCATTTTAAACTTCAGCAGAATTCCGAGAACAATGGGAGAGTTCTACAGACTATTTTTAAACTACACCAGAATTCCGAGGACAATGGAAGAGTTCCAAAGCATTTTTAAACTTCAGCAGAATTCCAAGAACAATGGGAGAGTTCTACAGACTTATTTAAAAAAATTAAAAACATTTCGAGAACAATGGGAGCGTTCACTAGCATTTTTAAACTTCAGCAGAATTCCGAGTACAATGGAAGAGTTCCAAAGCATTTTTAATCTTCAGCAGAATTACGAGAACAATGGAAGAGTTCTATAGACTTATTTAAAAAAATAATAATATTCCGAGAACAATTGGAGAGTTCCAAAGCATTTTTAAACTTCAGCAGAATTCCGAGAACAATGGATGAGCTCCAAAGCATTTTTAAACTTCAGCAGAATTCCGAGAACAATGGAAGAGTTCCAAAGCATTTTTAAACTTCAGCTGAATTCCGAGAACAGTGGATGAGTTACAAAGCATTTTTAAACTTCAGCAGAATTCCGAGAACAATGGAAGAGTTCCAAAGCATTTTTAAACTTCAGCTGAATTCCGAGAACAGTGGATGAGTTACAAAGCATTTTTAAACTTCAGCAGAATTCCGAGAACAATGGAAGAGTTCCAAAACATTTTTAAACTTCAGCAGAATTCCTTGAAAAATGGAAGAGTTACAAAGCATTTTTAAACTTCAGCAGTATTCTGAGAACAATGAAAGAGTTCCAAACATTTTTAAACTTCAGCAGAATTCCGAGAACAATGGAAGAATTCAAAACATTTTTAAACTTCAGCAGAATTCCAAAAACAATGGGAGAGTTCTACAGACTTATTTAAAAAATAACATTCCAAGAACAATGGGAGAATCCCAAAGCATTTTTAAACTTCAGCAGATTACAAGAACAATGGAAGAGTTCCAAAGCATTTTTAAACTTCAGCAGAATTTTGAGAACAATGGGAGAGTTCCAAAGCATTTTTAAACTTCAGCAGAATTCCGAGAACAATGGGAGAGTTCGACAGACTATTTTTAAACTACTCCAGTATTCTGAGAACAATGGATGAGTTCTACAGACTTATTTAAAAAATTCAAAACATTTCGAGAGCAATGCGAGAGTTCAATAGCATTTTTAAACTTCAGCAGAATTCCGAGAACAATGGAAGAGTTCCAAAGCATTTTTAATCTTCAGCAGAATTCCGAGAACAATGGGAGAGTTCTATAGACTTTTTTAAAAAAATTAATAATATTCCGAGAACAATTGGAGAGTTCCAAAGCATTTTTGAACTTCAGCAGAATTCCGAGAACAAAGGGAGAGTTCTACCGACTTATTTAAAAAAACAATAACCTTCAGAGAAATATGGGAGAGTTTCAAAGCAATTTTAAACCTCAGCAGAATTCCGAAAACATTGGGAGAGTCCTACAGACTTATTTAAAAAACAGTAACATTCCGAGAACAATGGGAGACATGCAAAGTATTTTTAAACTACAGTAGAAATCCGAGAACAATGGGAGAGTTCTACAGACTGATATAAAAACAATAACATTCCAA
Source organism: Phyllobates terribilis (assembly GCF_046119375.1). Lineage (NCBI taxonomy): Eukaryota > Metazoa > Chordata > Amphibia > Anura > Dendrobatidae > Phyllobates > Phyllobates terribilis. The sequence goes on from NW_027362764.1 coordinate 611,161,257, forward strand.
GAAAAATGGGAGAGTTACAATGCATTTTAAAACTTCAGCAGAATTCCAAGAACAATGGAAAAGTTCCAAAGCATTTTTAAAATTCAGCAGAATTCTGAGAACAATAGAAGAGTTCTAAAGCATTTTCAAACTTCAGCAGAATTCCGAGAACAATGGAAGAGTTTCAAAGCATTTTTAAACTTCAGCTGAATTCCGAGAACCATGGAAGAGTTCCAAAGAATTTTTAAACTTCAGCTGAATTCTGAGAACAATGGAAGAGCTCCAAAGCATTTTTAAACTTCAGCAGAATTCCGAGAACAATGGAAGAGTTCCAAAGCATTTTTAAGCTTCAGCAGAATTCAAAGAACAGTGGGAGAGTACCAAAATATATTTAAACTTCAGCAGAATTCCGAAAACAATAGGAGAGTTCTACAGGCTAATTTATAAAATAACATTCCGAGAACAATGGGAGAATCCCAAAGAATTTTTAAACTTCAGCAGATTCCAAGAACAATGGAAGAGTTCCAAAACATTTTTAATCTTCAACAGAATTCTGAGAACAATGGAAGAGTTCCAAAGCATTTTTAAACTTCAGCTGAATTGCGAGAACAATGTAAGAGTTCCAAACCATTTTTAAACTTCAGCAGAATTCCGAGACAACGGAAGAGTTCCAAAGCATTTTTAAACTTCAGCAGAATTGCGAGAACAATGTAAGAGTTCCAAAGCATTTTTAAACTTCAGCAGAATTCCGAGACAATGGAAGAGTTCCAAAGCATTTTTAAACTTCAGCAGAATTCCGGGAACAATGGAAGAGTTACAAAGCATTTTTAAACTTCAGCAGTATTCTGAGAACAATGGAAGAGTTCCAAAGCATTTTTAAATTTCAGCAGAATTTTGAGAACAATGGGAGAGTTCTACAGACTATTTTTAAACTACACGAGAATTCCGAGAACAATGGAAGAGTTCCAAAGCATTTTTAAACTTCAGCAGAATTCCGAGAACAATGGGAGAGTTCTACAGACTTATATAAAAAAATTAAAACCATTTCGAGAACAATGGGAGAGTTCAATAGCATTTTTAAACTTCAGCAGAATTCCAAGAACAATGGAAGAGTTCCAAAGCATTTTTTAGCTTCAGCAGAATTCCGAGAACAATGGAAGAGTTCCAAAACATTTTTAAACTTCAGCAGAATTCCTTGAAAAATGGAAGAGTTACAAAGCATTTTTAAACTTCAGCAGTATTCTGAGAACAATGAAAGAGTTCCAAACATTTTTAAACTTCAGCAGAATTCCGAGAACAATGGAAGAATTCAAAACATTTTTAAACTTCAGCAGAATTCCAAAAACAATGGGAGAGTTCTACAGACTTATTTAAAAAATAACATTCCAAGAACAATGGGAGAATCCCAAAGCATTTTTAAACTTCAGCAGATTACAAGAACAATGGAAGAGTTCCAAAGCATTTTTAAACTTCAGCAGAATTTTGAGAACAATGGGAGAGTTCCAAAGCATTTTTAAACTTCAGCAGAATTCCGAGAACAATGGGAGAGTTCGACAGACTATTTTTAAACTACTCCAGTATTCTGAGAACAATGGATGAGTTCTACAGACTTATTTAAAAAATTCAAAACATTTCGAGAGCAATGCGAGAGTTCAATAGCATTTTTAAACTTCAGCAGAATTCCGAGAACAATGGAAGAGTTCCAAAGCATTTTTAATCTTCAGCAGAATTCCGAGAACAATGGGAGAGTTCTATAGACTTTTTTAAAAAAATTAATAATATTCCGAGAACAATTGGAGAGTTCCAAAGCATTTTTGAACTTCAGCAGAATTCCGAGAACAAAGGGAGAGTTCTACCGACTTATTTAAAAAAACAATAACCTTCAGAGAAATATGGGAGAGTTTCAAAGCAATTTTAAACCTCAGCAGAATTCCGAAAACATTGGGAGAGTCCTACAGACTTATTTAAAAAACAGTAACATTCCGAGAACAATGGGAGACATGCAAAGTATTTTTAAACTACAGTAGAAATCCGAGAACAATGGGAGAGTTCTACAGACTGATATAAAAACAATAACATTCCAAGAAAAATGGGAGAGTTACAATGCATTTTAAAACTTCAGCAGAATTCCAAGAACAATGGAAAAGTTCCAAAGCATTTTTAAAATTCAGCAGAATTCTGAGAACAATAGAAGAGTTCTAAAGCATTTTCAAACTTCAGCAGAATTCCGAGAACAATGGAAGAGTTTCAAAGCATTTTTAAACTTCAGCTGAATTCCGAGAACCATGGAAGAGTTCCAAAGAATTTTTAAACTTCAGCTGAATTCTGAGAACAATGGAAGAGCTCCAAAGCATTTTTAAACTTCAGCAGAATTCCGAGAACAATGGAAGAGTTCCAAAGCATTTTTAAGCTTCAGCAGAATTCCGGGAACAATGGAAGAGTTACAAAGCTTTTTAAAACGTCAGCAGTATTCCGAGAACAATGGAAGAGTTCCAAACATTTTTAAACTTCAGCAGAATTCCGAGAACAATGGGAGACTACCAAAACATTTGTAAAATTAAGCAGAATTCCGAGAACAATGGAAGAGTTCCAAAGCATTTTTAAACTGCAGCAGAATTTTGAAAACAATAGGATAGTTCTACAGGCTTATATATAAAATTTATAAAATAAACTTCCGAGAATCCCAAAGCATTTTTAAACTTCAGCAGATTCCAAGAACAATGTAAGAGTTCCAAAACATTTTTAATCTTCAGCAGAATTCCGAGAGCAATGGAAGAGTTCCAAAGCATTTTTAACTTCAGCAGAATTCCGACAACAATGGGAGAGTTCTACAGACTATTTTTAAACTACACCAGAATTCCGAGAACAATGAGAGAGTTCTATAGACCTATTTAAAAAAATTTAAAACATTCCGAGAACAATGGGAGAGTTCCAAAGCATTTTTAAACTTCAGCAGAATTCTGAGAGCAATGGAAGGGTTCTAAACCATTTTTAAACTTCAGCAGAATTTTGAATACAATGGAAGAGTTCCAAAGAATTTTTAAATTTCAGCATAATTCCGAGAACAATGGAAGAGTTCCAAAGCATTTTTAAACTTCAGCAGAATTCCGAAAACAATGGAAGAATTCCAATGCATTTTAAAACTTCAGCAGATTTCTGAGAACAATGGAAGAGTTCCAAAGCATTTTTAAACTTCAGCAGAATTCCGGGAACAATGGAAGAGTTCCAAAGCATTTTTAAACTTCAGCAGAATTCCAAGAACAATGGGAGAGTTCCAAAGCATTTTTAAACTTCAGCAGAATACCGAGAACAATGGACGAGTTCCAAAGCATTTTTAAACTTCAGCTGAATTCTGAGAACAATGGATGAGTTCCAAAGCATTTTTAAACTTCAGCAGAATTCCGAGAACAATGGAAGAGTTCCAAAGCATTTTTAAACTTCAGCAGAATTCCGGGAACAATGGAAGAGTTACAAAGCATTTTAAAACGTCAGCAGTATTCCGAGAACAATGGAAGAGTTCCAAACATTTTTAAACTTCAGCAGAATTCCGAGAACAGTGGGAGAGTACCAAAATATATTTAAACTTCAGCAGAATTCCGAAAACAATAGGAGAGTTCTACAGGCTAATTTATAAAATAACATTCCGAGAACAATGGGAGAATCCCAAAGCATTTTTAAACTTCAGCAGATTCCAAGAACAATGGAAGAGTTCCAAAACATTTTTAAACTTCAGCAGAATTCCGAGAGCAATGGAAGGGTTCTAAACCATTTTTAAACTTCAGCAGAATTTTGAATACAATGGAAGAGTTCCAAAGAATTTTTAAATTTCAGCATAATTCCGAGAACAATGGAAGAGTTCCAAAGCATTTTTAAACTTCAGCAGAATTCCGAAAACAATGGAAGAATTCCAATGCATTTTAAAACTTCAACAGAATTCTGAGAACAATGGAAGAGTTCCAAAGCATTTTTAAACTTCAGCTGAATTGCGAGAACAATGTAAGAGTTCCAAACAATTTTTAAACTTCAGCAGAATTCCAAGACAATGGAAGAGTTCCAAAGCATTTTTAAACTTCAGCAGAATTGCGAGAACAATGTAAGAGTTCCAAAGCATTTTTAAACTTCAGCAGAATTCCGAGACAATGGAAGAGTTCCAAAGCATTTTTAAACTTCAGCAGAATTCCGGGAACAATGGAAGAGTTACAAAGCATTTTTAAACTTCAGCAGTATTCTGAGAACAATGGAAGAGTTCCAAAGCATTTTTAAATTTCAGCAGAATTTTGAGAACAATGGGAGAGTTGCAAAGCATTTTAAACTTCAGCAGAATTCCGAGAACAATGGGAGAGTTCTACAGACTATTTTTAAACTACACGAGAATTCCGAGAACAATGGAAGAGTTCCAAAGCATTTTTAAACTTCAGCAGAATTCCGAGAACAATGGGAGAGTTCTACAGACTTATATAAAAAAAATTAAAACCATTTCGAGAACAATGGGAGAGTTCAATAGCATTTTTAAACTTCAGCAGAATTCCAAGAACAATGGAAGAGTTCCAAAGCATTTTTTAGCTTCAGCAGAATTCCGAGAACAATGGAAGAGTTCCAAAACATTTTTAAACTTCAGCAGAATTCCTGGAAAAATGGAAGCGTTACAAAGCATTTTTAAACTTCAGCAGTATTCTGAGAACAATGAAAGAGTTCCAAACATTTTTAAACTTCAGCAGAATTCCGAGAACAATGGAAGAATTCCAAACATTTTTAAACTTCAGCAGAATTCCAAAAACAATGGGAGAGTTCTACAGACTTATTTAAAAAATACCATTCCAAGAACAATGGGAGAATCCCAAAGCATTTTTAAACTTCAGCAGAATTTTGAGAACAATGGGAGAGTTCCAAAGCATTTTTAAACTTCAGCAGAATTCCGAAAACATTGGGAGAGTCCTACAGACTTATTTAAAAAACAGTAACATTCCGATAACAATGGGAGACATGCAAAGTATTTTTAAACTACAGTAGAAATCCGAGAACAATGGGAGAGTTCTACAGACTGATATAAAAACAATAACATTCCAAGAAAAATGGGAGAGTTACAATGCATTTTAAAACTTCAGCAGAATTCCAAGAACAATGGAAAAGTTCCAAAGCATTTTTAAAATTCAGCAGAATTCTGAGAACAATGGAAGAGTTTCAAAGCATTTTTAAACTTCAGCTGAATTCCGAGAACCATGGAAGAGTTCCAAAGAATTTTTAAGCTTCAGCTGAATTCCGAGAACAATGGAAGAGCTCCAAAGCATTTTTAAACTTCAGCAAAATTCCGAGAACAATGGAAGATTTCCAAAGCATTTTTAAACTTCAGCAGAATTCCAGGAACAATGGAAGAGTTACAAAGCATTTTTAAACGTCAGCAGTATTCCGAGAACAATGGAAGAGTTCCAAACATTTTTAAACTTCAGCAGAATTCCGAGAACAATGGGAGAGTTCCAAAGCATTTTTAAACTTCAGCAGAATTCCAAGAACAATGGAAGAGTTCTAAAGCATTTTTAAACTTTAGCAGAATTCTGAAAACAATGGAAGAGTTCCAAAGCATTTTTAAACTTCTGCCGAATTCCGAAAACAATGGGAGAGTTCTACAGACTCATTTGTACAATAACATTCCGAGAACAATGGGAGAATCCCAAAGCATTTTTAAACTTCAGCAGATTCCAAGTACAATGGAAGAGTTCCAAAACATTTTTAATCTTCAGCAGAATTCCGAGAACAATGGAAGAGTTACAAAGCATTTTTAAACTTCAGCAGAATTCCGAGAACAATGGGAGAGTTCTACAGACTATTTTTAAACTACTCCAGGATTCTGAGAACAATGGAAGAGTTCTACAGACTTATTTAAAAAATTCAAAACATTTCGAGAGCAATGCGAGAGTTCAATAGCATGTTTAAACTTTAGCAGAATTCCGAGAACAATGGAAGAGTTCCAAAGCATTTTTAATCTTCAGCAGAATTCCGAGAACAATGGGAGAGTTCTATAGACTTATTTAAAAAAATTAATAATATTCCGAGAACAATTGGAGAGTTCCAAAGCATTTTTGAACTTCAGCAGAATTCCGAGAACAAAGGGAGAGTTCTACCGACTTTTTTAAAAAAACAATAACATTCAGAGAAATATGGGAGAGTTTCAAAGCAATTTGAAACCTCAGCAGAATTCCGAAAACATTGGGAGAGTCCTACAGACGTATTTAAAAAAACAGTAACATTCTGAGAACAATGGGAGACATGCAAAATATTTTTAAACTACAGTAGAAATCCGAGAACAATGGGAGAGTTCTACAGACTGATATAAAAACAATAACATTCCAAGAAAAATGGGAGAGTTACAATGCATTTTAAAACTTCAGCAGAATTCCAAGAACAATGGAAAAGTTCCAAAGCATTTTTAAAATTCAGCAGAATTCCGAGAACAATAGAAGAGTGCTAAAGCATTTTCAAACTTCAGCAGAATTCAGAGAACAATGGAAGAGTTTCAAAGCATTTTTAAACTTCAGCTGAATTTCAAGAACCATGGAAGAGTTCCAAAGAATTTTTAAACTTCAGCTGAATTCCGAGAACAATGGAAGAGTTCCAAAGCATTTTTAAACTTCAGCAGAATTCCGGGAACAATGGAAGAGTTACAAAGCATTTTTAAACGTCAGCAGTATTCCGAGAACAATGGAAGAGTTCCAAACATTTTTAAACTTCAGCAGAATTCCGAGAACAATGGGAGAGTTCCAAAGCATTTTTAAACTTCAGCAGAATTCCGAGAACAATGGAAGAGTTCTAAAGCATTTTTAAACTTCAGCAGAATTCTGAAAACAATGGAAGAGTTCCAAAGCATTTTTAAACTTCTGCCGAATTCCGAAAACAATGGGAGAGTTCTACAGACTCATTTGTACAATAACATTCCGAGAACAATGGGAGAATCCCAAAGCATTTTTAAACTTCAGCAGATTCCAAGTACAATGGAAGAGTTCCAAAACATTTTTAATCTTCAGCAGAATTCCGAGAACAATGGAAGAGTTCCAAAGCATTTTTAAACTTCAGCAGAATTCCGAGAACAATGGGAGAGTTCTATAGACATATTTAAAAAAATTAATAATATTCCAAGTACAATTGGAGTGTTCCAAAGAATTTTTAAACTTCAGCTGAATTCCGAGAACAATGTGAGAGTTCCAAAGCATTTTTAAACTTCAGCAGAATTCCGAGAACAATGGAAGAGTTCCAAAGCATTTTTAAACTTCAGCAGAATTCCGGGAACAATGGAAGAGTTCCAAAGCATTTTTAAACTTCAGCAGTATTCTGAGAACAATGGAAGTGTTCCAAAGCATTTTTAAATTTCAGCAGAATTTGGAGAACAATGGGAGAGTTGCAAAGCATTTTAAACTTCAGCAGAATTCCGAGAACAATGGGAGAGTTCTACCGACTATTTTTAAACTACACGAGAATTCCGAGAACAATGGAAGAGTTCCAAATCATTTTTAAACTTCAGCAGAATTCCAAGAACAATGGGAGAGTTCTACAGACTTATATAAAAAAATTAAAACCATCTCGAGAACAATGGGAGAGTTCAATAGCATTTTTAAACTTCAGCACAATTCCGAGAACAATGGATGAGTTCCAAAGCATTTTTAAACTTCAGCAGATTTACGAGAACAATGGAAGAGTTCCAAAGCATTTTTAAACTTCAGCTGAATTCCGAGAACAAGGGATGAGTTCCAAAGCATTTTTAAACTTCAGCAGAATTCCGAGAACAATGGAAGAGTTCCAAAGCATTTTTAAACTTCAGCAGAATTCCGGGAAAAATGGAAGAGTTACAAAGCATTTTAAAACGTCAGCAGTATTCCGAGAACAATGGAAGAGTTCCAAACATTTTTAAACTTCAGCAGAATTCCGAGAACAGTGGGAGAGTACCAAAATATTTTTAAACTTCAGCAGAATTCCGAAAACAATAGGAGAGTTCTAAAGGCTAATTTATAAAATAACATTCCGAGAACAATGGAAGTGTTCTAAAGCATTTTTAAACTTCAGCAGAATTTTGAAAACAATGGAAGAGTTCCAAAGAATTTTTAAATTTCAGCAGAATTCCGAGAACAAGGGAATAGTTCTACATACTATTTTTAAACTACAACAGAATTCCGAGAACAATGGGAGAGTCCCAAAGCATTTTTAAACTTCAGCAGAATTCCAAGAACAATGGGAGAGTTCTACAGACTTATTTAAAAAAATTAAAAACATTTCGAGAACAATGGGAGATTTCAATAGCATTTTTAAACCTCAGCAGAATTCCAAAAACATTGGGAGAGTCCTACAGACTTATTTAAAAAAACAGTAACATTCCGAGAACAATGGGAGAGATCCAAAGTATTTTTAAACTACAGTAGAAATCCGAGAACAATGGGAGAGTTCTACAGACTGATATAAAAACAGTAACATTCGAAGAAGAATGGGAGAGTTACAAAGCATTTTTAAAACTTCAGCAGAATTCCAAGAACAATGGAAAAGTTCTAAAGCATTTTTAAAATTCAGCAGAATTCCGAGAACAATGGAAGAGTTGCAAAGCATTTTTAAACTTCAGCAGAATTCCGGGAACAATGGAAGAGTTCCAAAGCATTTTTAGACTTCAGCAGAATTCCGAGAACAATGGAAGAGTTTCAAAGCATTTTTAAACTTCAGCTGAATTCCGAGAACCATGGAAGAGTTCCAAAGAATTTTTAAACTTCAGCTGAATTCCGAGAACAATGGAAGAGTTCCAAAGCATTTTTAAACTTCAGCAGAATTCCGAGAACAATGGGAGAGTTCCAAAGCATTTTAAAACTTCAGCAGAATACCGAGAACAATGGACGAGTTCCAAAGAATTTTTAAACTTCAGCTGAATTCCGAGAGCAATGGAAGAGTTCCAAAGCATTTTGAAACTTCAGCAGAATTCCGAGAACAATGGAAGTGTTCCAAAGCATTTTTAAACTTCAGCAGAATTCCGGGAACAATGGAAGATTTACAAAGCATTTTTAAACTTCAGCAGTATTCTGAGAACAATGAAAGAGTTCGAAACATTTTTATACTTCAGCAGAACTCTGAGAACAATGGGAGAGTTCCAAAGCATTTTTAAACTTCAGCAGAATTCCGGAAGCAATGGGAGAGTTCTACAGACTTATTTAAAAAATAACATTCCGAGAACAATGGGAGAATCCCAAAGCAATTTTAAACTTCAGCAAATTCCAAGAACAATGGAAGAGTTCCAAAGCATTTTTAAATTTCAGCAGAATTTTGAGAACAATGGAAGAGTTCCAAAGCATTTTAAACTTCAGCAGAATTCCGAGAAAAATGGGAGAGTTCTACAGACTATTTTTAAACTACACTAGAATTCCGAGGACAATGGAAGAGTTCTAAAGCATTTTTAAACTTCAGCAGAATTCCAAGAACAATGGGAGAGTTCTAAAGACTTATTTAAAATAATTAAAAACATTTCGAGATCAATGGGAGAGTTCACTAGCATTTTTAAACTTCAGCAGAATTCCGAATACAATGGAAGAGTTCCAAAGCATTTTTAATCTTCAGCAGAATTCCGAGAACAATGGAAAAGTTCTATAGACTTATTGAAAAAAATTATTAATACTCCGAGAACAATTGGAGAGTTCCAAAGCATTCTTAAACTTCAGCAGAATTCCGAGAACAATGGATGAGTTCCAAAGCATTTTTAAACTTCAGCAGAATTCCGAGAACAATGGAAGAGTTCCAAAGCATTTTTAAACTTCAGCTGAATTCCGAGAACAATGGAAGAGTTCCAAAGCATTTTTAAGCTTCAGCAGAATTCCGGGAACAATGGAAGAGTTACAAAGCTTTTTAAAATGTCAGCAGTATTCCGAGAACAATGGAAGAGTTCCAAACATTTTTAAACTTCAGCAGAATTCGAGAACAATGGGAGAGTACCAAAACATTTTTAAAATTAAGCAGAATTCCGAGAGCAATGGAAGAGTTCCAAAGCATTTTTAAACTTCAGCAGAATTTCGAAAACAATAGGAGAGTTCTACAGGCTTATATATAAAATTTATAAAATAACATTCCGAGAATCCCAAAGCATTTTTAAACTTCAGCAGATTCCAATAACAATGGGAGAGTTCCAAAGCATTTTTAAACTTCAGCAGAATTCCAAGAACAATGGGAGAGTTCCAAAGCATTTTTAAACTTCAGCAGAATTCCAAGAGCAATGGGAGAGTTCCAAAGAATTTTTAAATTTCAGCAGAATTCTGAGAACAAGGGATTAGTTCTACAAACTATTTTTAAACTACAACAGAATTCCGAGAACAATGGGAGAGTCCCAAAGCATTTTTAAACTTCAGCAGAATTCCAAGAACAATGCGAGAGTGCTATAGACGTATTTTAAAAAATTAATAATATTCCAAGAACAATTGGAGAGTTCCAAAGCATTTTTATACTTCAACAGAATTCCGAAAACAAAGGGAGAATTCTAACGACTTATTTAAAAAACAATAACATTCAGAGAAATATGGGAGAGTTTCAAAGCAATTTTAAACCTCAGCAGAATTCCAAAAACATTGGGAGAGTACTACAGACTTATTTAAAAAAACAGTAACATGCCGAGAACAATGGGAGAGATCCAAAGTATTTTTAAACTACAGTAGAAATCCGAGAACAATGGGAGAGTTCTAAAGACTGTTATAAAAACAGTAACATTCCAAGAAGAATGGGAGAGTTACAAAGCATTTTTAAAACTTCAGCAGAATTCCAAGAACAATGGAAAAGTTCTAAAGCATTTTTAAAATTCAGCAGAATTCTGAGAACAATAGTAGAGTTCCAAAGCATTTTCAAACTTCAGCAGAATTCCCAGAACAATGGAAGAGTTGCAAAGCATTTTTAAACTTCAGCAGAATTCCAGGAACAATGGAAGAGTTCCAAAGCATTTTTAGACTTCAGCAGAATTCCGAGAACAATGGAAGAGTTTCAAAGCATTTTTAAACTTCAGCTGAATTCCGAGAAGCATGGAAGAGTTCCAAAGAATTTTTAAACTTCAGCTGAATTCCGAGAACAATGGAAGAGTTCCAAAGACTTTTTAAACTTCAGCAGAATTCTGAGAACAATGGGAGAGTTCCAAAGCATTTTAAAACTTCAGCAGAATACCGAGAACAATGGACGAGTTCGAAAGAATTTTTAAACTTCAGCTGAATTCCGAGAACAATGGAAGAGTTCCAAAGCATTTTGAAGCTTCAGCAGAATTCCGAGAACAATGGAAGTGTTCCAAAGCATTTTTAAACTTCAGCAGAATTTCGGGAACAATGGAAGAGTTACAAAGCATTTTTAAACTTCAGCAGTATTCTGAGAACAATGAAAGAGTTCCAAACATTTTTATACTTAAGCAGAACTCTGAGAACAATGGGAGAGTTCCAAAACATTTTTAAACTTAAGCAGAATTCCGAGAACAATGGAAGAGCTCCAAAGCATTTTTAAACTTCAGCAGAATTCCGAAAGCAATGGGAGAGTTCTACAGACTTATTTAAAAAATAACATTCCGAGAACAATGGGAGAATCCCAAAGCAATTTTAAACTTCAGAAAATTCCAAGAACAATGGAAGAGTTCCAAAGCATTTTTAAATTTCAGCAGAATTTTGAGAACAATGGGAGAGTTCCAAAGCATTTTAAACTTCAGCAGAATTCCGAGAAAAATGGGAGAGTTCTACAGACTATTTTTAAACTACACCAGAATTCCGAGGACAATGGAAGAGTTCCAAAGCATTTTTAAATTTCAGCAGAATTCCAAGAACAATGGAAGAGTTTGAAAGCATATTTAATCTTCAGCAGAATTCCGAGAACAATGGAAGAGTTCTATAGACTTATTTAAAAAAATTAATAATATTCCGAGAACAATTGGAGAGTTCTAAAGCATTTTTAAACTTCAGCAGAATTCCGAGAACAATGGAAGAGTTCCAAAGCATTTTTAAGCTTCAGCAGAATTCCGGGAATAATGGAAGAGTTACAAAGCTTTTAAAAACGTCAGCAGTATTCCGAGAACAATGGAAGAGTTCCAAACATTTTTAAACTTCAGCAGAATTCCGAGAACAATGGGAGAGTACCAAAACATTTTTAAAATTAAGCAGAATTCTGAGAACAATGGAAGAGTTCCAAAGCATTTTTAAACTTCAGCAGAATTTCGAAAACAATAGGAGAGTTCTACAGGCTTATATATAAAATTTATGAAATAACATTCCGAGAATCCCAAAGCATTTTTAAACTTCAGCAGATTCCAAGAACAATGTAAGAGTTCCAAAACATTTTTAATCTTCAGCAGAATTCCGAGAACAATGGAAGAGTTCCAAAGCATTTTTAACTTCAGCAGAATTCCGAGAACAATGAAAGGGTTCTAAAGCATTTTTAAACTTCAGCAGAATTCCGAGAACAATGGAAGGGTTCTAAAGCATTTTTAAACTTCAGCAGAATTCCGAAAGCAATGGAAGAATTCCAATGCATTTTAAAACTTCAGCAGAATTCCGAGAACAATGGAAGAGTTCCAAAGCATTTTTAAACTTAAGCAGAATTCCGAGAACAATGGAAGAGTTCCAAAGCATTTTTAAACTTCAGCAGAATTCCGAAAACAATGGAAGAATTCCAATGCATTTTAAAACTTCAGCAGAATTCCGAGAACAATGGAAGAGTTCCAAAGCATTTTTGTACTTCAGCAGAATTCCGGGAACAATGGAAGAGTTCCAAAGCATTTCTAAACTTCAGCAGAATTCCAAGAACAATGAGAGATTTCCAAAGCATTTTTAAACTTCAGCAAAATACCGAGAACAATGGACGAGTTCCAAAGAATTTTTAAACTTCAGTTGAATTGCGAGAACAATGTAAGAGTTCCAAAGCATTTTTACACTTCAGCAGAATTCCGAGAACAATGGAAGAGTTCCAAAGCATTTTTAAACTTCAGCAGAACTCCGGGAACAATGGAAGAGTTACAAAGCATTTTTAAACTTCAGCAGTATTCTGAGAACAATGGAAGAGTTCCAAAGCATTTTTAAATTTAAGCAGAGTTTTGAGAACAATGGGAGAGATTCAAAGCATTTTAAACTTCAGCAGAATTCCGAGAACAATGGGAGAGTTCTACAGACTATTTTTAAACTACACGAGAATTCCGAGAACAATGGAAGAGTTCCAAACCATTTTTAAACTTCAGCAGAATTCCGAGAACAATGGGAGAGATCTACAGACTTATATAAAAAAAATTAAAACCATTTCGAGAACAATGGGAGAGTTCAATAGCATTTTTAAACTTCAGCAGAATTCCGAGAACAATGGATGAGTTCCAAAGCATTTTTAAACTTCAGCAGAATTCTGAGAACAATGGAAGAGTTCCAAAGCATTTTTAAACTTCAGCTGAATTCCGAGAACAATGGATGAGTTCCAAAGCATTTTTAAACTTCAGCAGAATTCCGAGAACAATGGAAGAGTTCCAAAGCATTTTTAAACTTCAGCAGAATTCCGGAAACAATGGAAGAGTTACAAAGCATTTTAAAACGTCAGCAGTATTCCAAGAACAATGGAAGAGTTCCAAACATTTTAAACTTCAGCAGAATTCCGAGAACAGTGGGAGAGTGCCAAAACATTTTTAAACTTCAGCAGAATTCCGAAAACAATAGGAGAGTTCTACAGGCTAATTTATAAAATAACATTCCGAGAACAATGGGAGAATCCCAAAGCATTTTTAAACTTCAGCAAATTCCAAGAACAATGGAAGAGTTCCAAAACATTTTTAATCTTCAACAGAATTCCGAGAACAATGGAAGAGTTCCTATGCATTTTTAAACTTCAGCAGAATTCCGAGAACAATGGGAGAGTTCTACAGACTATTTTTAAACTACACCAGAATTCCGCGAACAATGAGAGAGTTCTACAGACCTATTTAAAAAAATTAAAAACAATCCGAGAACAATGGGAGAGTTCCAAAGCATTTTTAAACTTCAGCAGAATACCGAGAACAATGGACGAGTTCCAAAGAATTTTTAAACTTCAGCTGAATTGCGAGAACAATGTAAGAGTTCCAAAGCATTTTTAAACTTCAGCAGAATTCCGACACAATGGAAGAGTTCCAAAGCATTTTTAACCTTCAGCAGTATTCTGAGAACAATGGAAGAGTTCCAAAGCATTTTTAAATTTCAGCAGAATTTTGAGAACAATGGGAGAGTTGCAAAGCATTTTAAACTTCAACAGAATTCCGAGAACAATGGGAGAGTTCTACAGACTATTTTTAAACTACACGAGAATTCCGAGAACAATGGAAGAGTTGCAAAGCATTTTTAAACTTCAGCAGAATTCCGAGAACAATGGGAGAGTTCTACAGACTTATATAAAAAAATTAAAACCATTTCGAGAACAATGGGAGAGTTCAATAGCATTTTTAAACTTCAGCAGAATTCCGAGAAAAATGGATGAGTTCCAAAGCATTTTTAAACTTCAGCAGAATTCCAAGAACAATGGAAGAGTTCCAAAGCATTTTTAAACTTCAGCAGAATTCCGCGAACAATGGAAGAGTTCCAAAACATTTTTAAACTTCAGCAGAATTCCGGGAAAAATGGAAGAGTCACAAAGCATTTTTAAACTTAACAGGATTCTGAGAACAATGAAAGAGTTCCAAACATTTTTAAACTTCAGCAGAATTCCGAGAACAATGGGAGAGTTCCAAAACATTTTTAAACTTAAGCAGAATTCCGAGAAAAATGGAAGAATTCCAGACATTTTTAAACTTCAGCAGAATTCCGAAAACAATGGGAGAGTTCTACAGACTTATTTAAAAAATAACATTCCAAGAACAATGGGAGAATCCCAAAGCATTTTTAAACTTCAGCAGATTACAAGAACAATGGAAGAGTTCCAAAGCATTTTTAAACTTCAGCAGAATTTTGAGAACAATGGGAGAGTTCCAAAGCATTTTTAAACTTCAGCAGAATTCCGAGAACAATGGTAGAGTTCTACAGACTATTTTTAAGCTACTCCAGGATTCTGAGAACAATGGAAGAGTTCCAAAGCATTTTTAAACTTCAGCAGAATTCCGAGAACAATGGAAGTTTTCCAAAGCATTTTTAAACTTCAGCAGAATTCCGGGAACAATGGAAGAGTTACAAAGCATTTTTAAACGTCAGCAGTATTCCGAGAACAATGGAAGAGTTCCAATCATTTTAAAACTTCAGCAGAATTCCGAGAACAATGGGAGAGTTCCAAAGCATTTTTAAACTTTAGCAGAATTCTGAAAACAATGGAAGAGTTCCAAAGCATTTTTAAACTTCTGCCGAATTCCGAAAACAATGGGTGAGTTCTACAGACTCATTTGTACAATAACATTCCGAGAGCAATGGGAGAATCCCAAAGCATTTTTAAACTTCAGCAGATTCCAAGTACAATGGAAGAGTTCCAAAACATTTTTAATATTCAGCAGAATTCCGAGAACAATGGAAGAGTTCCAAAGCATTTTTAAACTTCAGCAGAATTCCGAGAACAATGGGAGAGTTCTGTAGACATATTTAAAAAAATTAATAATATTCCAAGAACAATTGGAGAGTTCCATAAATTGTTAAACTTCAGCTGAATTCCGAGAACAATGTAAGAGTTCCAAAGCATTTTTAAACTTCAGCAGAATTCCGAGAACAATGGAAGAGTTCCAAAGCATTTTTAAACTTCAGCAGAATTCCGGGAACAATGGAAGAGTTCCAAAGCATTTTTAAACTTCAGCAGTATGCTGAGAAGAATGGAAGAGTTCCAAAGCATTTTTAAATTTCAGCAGAATTTGGAGAACAATGGGAGAGTTGCAAAGCATTTTAAACTTCAGCAGAATTCCGAGAACAATGGGAGAGTTCTACCGACTATTTTTAAACTACACGAGAATTCCGAGAACAATGGAAGAGTTCCAAATCATTTTTAAACTTCAGCAGACTTCCAAGAACAATGGGAGAGTTCTACAGACTTATATAAAAAAATTAAAACCATTTCGAGAACAATGGGAGAGTTCAATAGCATTTTTAAACTTCAGCAGAATTCAGAGAACAATGGAAGAGTTCCAAAGCATTTTTAAACTTCAGCTGAATTCCGAGAACAATGGATGAGTTGCAAAGCATTTTTAAACTTCAGCAGAATTCCGAGAACAAAGGAAGAGTTCCAAAGCATTTTTAATCTTCAGCAGAATTCCGAGAACAATGGAAGAGTTCCAAAGCATTTTTTAACTTCAGCAGAATTCCGAGAACAATGAGAGAGTTCTACAGACCTATTTAAAAAAATTAAAAACATTCCGAGAACAATGGGAGAGTTCCAAAGCATTTTTAAACTTCAGCAGAATTCCGAGAACAATGGAAGTGTTCTAAAGCATTTTTAAACTTCAGCAGAATTCAGAAAACAAAGGAAGAATTCTAATGCATTTTTAAACTTCAGCAGAATACCGAGAACAATGGACGAGTTCCAAAGAATTTATAAACTTCAGCTGAATTCCGAGAACAATGGAAGAGTTCCAAAGCATTTTTAAACTTCAGCAGAATTCCGAGAACAATAGAAGAGTTCCAAAACATTTTTAAACTTCAGCAGAATTCCGGGAACAATGGAAGAGTTACAAAGCATTTTTAAACTTCAGCAGTAATCTGAGAACAATGAAAGAGTTCCAAACATTTTTAAACTTCAGCAGAATTCTGAGAACAATGGGAGAGTTCCAAAGCATTTTTAAACTTCAGCAGAATTCCGAGAACAATGGAAGAGTTCTAAAGCATTTTTAAACTTTAGCAGAATTCTGAAAACAATGGAAGAGTTCCAAAGCATTTTTAAACTTCTGCCGAATTCCGAAAACAATGTGTGAGTTCTACAGACTCATTTGTACAATAACATTCCGAGAGCAATGGGAGAATCCCAAAGCATTTTTAAACTTCAGCAGATTCCAAGTACAATGGAAGAGTTCCAAAACATTTTTAATCTTCAGCAGAATTCCGAGAACAATGGAAGAGTTCCAAAGCATTTTTAAACTTCAGCAGAATTCCGAGAACAATGAGAGAGTTCTACAGACCTATTTAAAAAAATTTAAAACATTCCGAGAACAATGGGAGAGTTCCAAAGCATTTTTAAACTTCAGCAGAATTCAGAAAACAATGGAAGAATTCCAATGCATTTTTAAACTTCAGCAGAACAATGGACGAGAACAATGGACGAGTTCCAAAGAATTTTTAAACTTCAGCTGAATTCCAAGAACAATGGAAGAGTTCCAAAGCGTTTTTATACTTCAGCAGAATTCCGAGAACAATGGAAGAGTTCCAAAACATTTTTAAACTTCAGCAGAATTCCGGGAACAATGGAAGAGTTACAAAGCATTTTTAAACTTCAGCAGTAATCTGAGAACAATGAAAGAGTTCCAAACATTTTTAAACTTCAGCAGAATTCCGAGAACAATGGGAGAGTTCCAAAGCATTTTTAAACTTCAGCCGAATTCCGAGAACAATGGAAGAGTTCTAAAGCATTTTTAAACTTTAGCAGAATTCTGAAAACAATGGAAGAGTTCCAAAGCATTTTTAAACTTCTGCCGAATTCCGAAAACAATGGGTGAGTTCTACAAATTCATTTGTACAATAACATTCCGAGAGCAATGGGAGAATCCCAAAGCATTTTAAAACTTCAGCAGATTCCAAGTACAATGGAAGAGTTCCAAAACATTTTTAATCTTCAGCAGAATTCCGAGAACAATGGAAGAGTTCCAAAGCATTTTTAAACTTCAGCAGAATTCCGAGAACAATGGGAGAGTTCTATAGATATATTTAAAAAAAATAATAATATTCCAAGAACAATTGGAGAGTTCCAAAGAATTTTTAAACTTCAGCTGAATTCCGAGAACAATGTAAGAGTTCCAAAGCATTTTTAAACTTCAGCAGAATTCCGGGAACAATGAAAGAGTTCCAAAGCATTTTTAAACTTCAGCAGTATTCTGAGAACAATGGAAGAGTTTCAAAGCATTTTTAAATTTCAGGAGAATTTGGAGAACAATGGGAGAGTTGCAAAGCATTTTAAACTTCAGCAGAATTCCGAGAACAATGGGAGAGTTCTACCGACTATTTTTAAGCTACACGAGAATTCCGAGTCATGGAAGAGTTCCAAGTCATTTTTAAACTTCAGCAGAATTCCAAGAACAATGGGAGAGATCTACAGACTTATATAAAAAAATTAAAACCATTTCGAGAACAATGGGAGAGTTCAATAGCATTTTTAAACTTCAACAGAATTCCGAGAACAAAGGTAGAATTCTACCGACTTATTTAAAAAACAATAACATTCAGAGAAATATGGGAGAGTTTCAAAGCAATTTTAAACCTCAGCAGAGTTCCAAAAACATTGGGAGAGTCCTACTGACTTATTTAAAAAAACAGTAACATTCCGAGAACAATGGGAGACATCCAAAGTATTTTTAAACTACAGTAGAAATCCGAGAACAATGGGAGAGTTCTACAGACTGATATATAAACAGTAACATTCCAAGAACAATAGTAAAGTTCCAAAGGATTTTCAAACTTCAGCAGAATTCCCAGAACAATCAAAAAGTTGCAAAACATTTTTAAACTTCAGCAGAATTCCGGGAACAATTGAAGAGCTCCAAAGTATTTTTAGACTTCAGCAGAATTCCGAGAACAATGGAAGAGTTGCAAAGCATTTTTAAACTTCAGCTGAATTCCGAGAACAATGGCAGAGTTCCAAAGCATTTTTAAACTTCAGCAGAATTCTGAGAACAATGGGAGAGTTCCAAAGCATTTTTAAACTTCAGCAGAACTCCGAGAACAATGGGAGAGTTCCAAAACATTTTTAAACTTAAGCAGAATTCCGAGAACAATGGAAGAGTTCCAAAGCATTTTTAAACTTCAGCAGAATTCCAAGAACAATGGGAGAGTTCCAAACATTTTTAAACTTCAGCAGAATACCGAGAACAATGGACGAGTTCCAAAGAATTTTTAAACTTCAGCTGAATTACGAGAACAATGGAAGAGTTCCAAAGCATTTTTAAACTTCAGCAGAATTCCGAGAACAATGGAAGGGTTCCAAAGCATTTTTAAACTTCAGCAGAATTCCGGGAACAATGGAAGAGTTCCAAAGCATTTTTAAACTTAAGCAGAATTCCGAGAACAATGGAAGAATTCCAAACATTTTTAAACTTCAGCAGAATTCCGAAAACAATGGGAGAGTTCTACAGACTTATTTAAAAAATAACATTCCAAGAACAATGGGAGAATCCCAAAGCATTTTTAAACTTCAGCAGATTCCAAGAACAATGGAAGAGTTCCAAAGCATTTTTAAACTTCAGCAGAATTTTGAGAACAATGGGAGTGTTCCAAAGCATTTTTAAACTTCAGCAGAATTCCTAGAACAATGGGAGAGTTCTACAGACTATTTTTAAACTACACCAGAATTCCGAGAACAATGGAAGAGTTCCAAAGCATTTTTAAACTTCAGCAGAATTCCAAGAACAATGGGAGAGTTCCAAAGCATTTTTAAACTTCAGCAGAATTCCGAGAACAATGGAAGAGTTCCAAAGAATTTTTAAACTTCAGCTGAATTGCGAGAACAATGTAAGAGTTCCAAAGCATTTTTAAACTTCAGCAGATTTCCGAGCACAATGGAAAAGTTACAAAGCATTTTTAAACTTCATCAGTATTCTGAGAACAATGGAAGAGTTCCAAAGCATTTTTAAATTTCAGCAGAATTTTGAGAACAATGGGAGAGTTGCAAAGCATTTTAAACTTCAGCAGAATTCCGAGAACAATGGAAGAGTTCCAAAGCATTTTTAAACATCAGCAGAATTCCGGGAACAATGGAAGAGTTCCAATGCATTTTTAAACTTAAGCAGAATTCCGGGAACAATGGAAGAGTTCCAAAGCATTTTTAAACTTAAGCAGAATTCCAAGAACAATGGGAGAGTTCTACAGACTTATTTAAAAAATTCAAAACATTTCGAGAACAATGGGAGAGTTCAATAGCATTTTAAAACTTCAGCAGAATTCCGAGAACAATGGAAGAGTTCCAAAGCATTTTTAATCTTCAGCAGAATTCCGAGAACAATGGTAGAGTTCTATAGACTTATTTAAAATAATTAATAATATTCAGAGAACAATTGGAGAGTTCCAAAGCATTTTTGAACTTCAGCAGAATTCCGAGAACAAAGGGAGAGTTCTACCGACTTATGTAAAAAAACAATAAAATTCAGAGAAATATGGGAGAGTTTCAAAGCAATTTTAAACCTTAGCAGAATTCCAAAAACATTGGGAGAGTCCTACAGACTTATTTAAAAAAACAGTAATATTCCGAGAACAATGGGAGAGATGCAAAGTATTTTTAAACTACAGTAGAAATCAGAGAACAATGGGAGAGTTCTACAGACTGATATAAAAACAATAACATTCCAAGAAGACTGGGAGAGTTACAATGCATTTTAAAACTTCACCAGAATTCCAATAACAATGGAAAAGTTCCAAAGCATTTTTAAAATTCAGCAGAATTCCGAGAACAATAGAAGAGTTCCAAAGCATTTTCAAACTTCAGCAGAATTCCGAGAACAATGGAAGAGTTGCAAAGCATTTTTAATCTTCAGCAGAATTCCAGGAACAATGTAAGAGTTCCAAAGCATTTTTGGACTTTAGCAGAATTCTGAGAACAATGGAAGAGTTTCAAAGCATTTTTAAATTTCAGCTGAATTCCGAGAACAATGAGAGAGTTCTACAGACCTATTTAAAAAATTAAAAACATTCCGAGAACAATGGGAAAGTTCCAAAGCATTTTTAAACTTCAGTAGAATTCCGAGAACAATGGAAGAGTTCTATAGCATTTTTAAACTTCAGCTGAATTCTGAAAACAATGGAAGAGTTCCAAAGCATTTTTAAACTTCAGCAGAATTCCGGGAACAATGGAAGAGTTACAAAGCATTTTTAAACTTCAGCAGTATTCTGAGAACAATGAAAGAGTTCCAAACATTTTTAAACTTCAGCAGAACTCCGAGAACAATGGGAGAGTTCCAAAACATTTTTAAACTTAAGCAGAGTTCCGAGAACAATGGAAGAGTTCCAAAGCATTTTTAAACTTCAGCAGAATTCCGAAAGCAATGGGAGAGTTCTACAGACTTATTTAAAAAATAACATTCCGAGAACAATGGGAGAATCCCAAAGCAATTTTAAACTGCAGCAAATTAAAAGAACAATGGAAGATTTCCAAAGCATTTTTAAATTTCAGCAGAATTTTGAGAACAATGGGAGAGTTCCAAAGCATTTTAAACTTCAGCAGAATTCCGAGAACAATGGAAGAGTTCCAAAGCATTTTTAAACTTCAGCAGAATTCCGGGAACAATGGAAGAGTTACAAAGCATTTTAAAACGTCAGCAGTATTCCAAGAACAATGGAAGAGTTCCAAACATTTTAAACTTCAGCAGAATTCCGAGAACAGTGGGAGAGTGGCAAAACATTTTTAAACTTCAGCAGAATTCCGAAAACAATAGGAGAGTTCTACAGGCTAATTTATAAAATAACATTCCGAGAACAATGGGAGAATCCCAAAGCATTTTTAAACTTCAGCAAATTCCAAGAATAATGGAAGAGTTCCAAAACATTTTTAATCTTCAACAGAATTCCGAGAACAATGGAAGAGTTCCTATGCATTTTTAAACTTCAGCAGAATTCCGAGAACAATGGGAGAGTTCTACAGACTATTTTTAAACTACACCAGAATTCCGCGAACAATGAGAGAGTTCTACAGACCTATTTAAAAAAATTAAAAACAATCCGAGAACAATGGGAGAGTTCCAAAGCATTTTTAAACTTCAGCAGAATACCGAGAACAATGGACGAGTTCCAAAGAATTTTTAAACTTCAGCTGAATTGCGAGAACAATGTAAGAGTTCCAAAGCATTTTTAAACTTCAGCAGAATTCCGACACAATGGAAGAGTTCCAAAGCATTTTTAACCTTCAGCAGTATTCTGAGAACAATGGAAGAGTTCCAAAGCATTTTTAAATTTCAGCAGAATTTTGAGAACAATGGGAGAGTTGCAAAGCATTTTAAACTTCAGCAGAATTCCGAGAACAATGGGAGAGTTCTACAGACTATTTTTAAACTACACGAGAATTCCGAGAACAATGGAAGAGTTGCAAAGCATTTTTAAACTTCAGCAGAATTCCGAGAACAATGGGAGAGTTCTACAGACTTATATAAAAAAATTAAAACCATTTCGAGAACAATGGGAGAGTTCAATAGCATTTTTAAACTTCAGCAGAATTCCGAGAAAAATGGATGAGTTCCAAAGCATTTTTAAACTTCAGCAGAATTCCAAGAACAATGGAAGAGTTCCAAAGCATTTTTAAACTTCAGCAGAATTCCGCGAACAATGGAAGAGTTCCAAAACATTTTTAAACTTCAGCAGAATTCCGGGAAAAATGGAAGAGTCACAAAGCATTTTTAAACTTAACAGGATTCTGAGAACAATGAAAGAGTTCCAAACATTTTTAAACTTCAGCAGAATTCCGAGAACAATGGGAGAGTTCCAAAACATTTTTAAACTTAAGCAGAATTCCGAGAAAAATGGAAGAATTCCAGACATTTTTAAACTTCAGCAGAATTCCGAAAACAATGGGAGAGTTCTACAGACTTATTTAAAAAATAACATTCCAAGAACAATGGGAGAATCCCAAAGCATTTTTAAACTTCAGCAGATTACAAGAACAATGGA
The DNA here is from genome assembly GCF_046119375.1 of Phyllobates terribilis. Taxonomy (NCBI): domain Eukaryota; kingdom Metazoa; phylum Chordata; class Amphibia; order Anura; family Dendrobatidae; genus Phyllobates; species Phyllobates terribilis. The sequence goes on from NW_027362764.1 coordinate 611,183,981, forward strand.
AGAGTTCCAAAGCATTTTTAAACTTCAGCAGAATTTTGAGAACAATGGGAGAGTTCCAAAGCATTTTTAAACTTCAGCAGAATTCCGAGAACAATGTTAGAGTTCTACAGACTATTTTTAAGCTACTCCAGGATTCTGAGAACAATGGAAGAGTTCCAAAGCATTTTTAAACTTCAGCAGAATTCAAAGAACAATGGGAGAGTTCTACAGACTTATTTAAAAAATTCAAAACATTTCGAGAACAATGCGAGAGTTCAATAGCATTTTTAAACTTCAGCAGAATTCCGAGAACAATGGAAGAGTTCCAAAGCATTTTTAATCTTCAGCAGAATTCCGAGAACAATGGGAGAGTTCTATAGACTTATTTAAAAAAAAAAATAATATTCCGAGAACAATTGGAGAGTTCCAAAGCATTTTTGAACTTCAGCAGAATTCCAAGAACAAAGGGAGAGTTCTACCGACTTATTTAAAAAAACAATAACATTCAGAGAAATATGGGAGAGTTTCAAAGCAGTTTTAAACCTCAGCAGAATTCTGGGAACAATGGAAGAGTTCCAAAGCATTTTTAAACTTCAGCAGAATTCCGGGAACAATGGAAGAGTTACAAAGCATTTTTAAACTTCAGCAGTATTCTGAGAACAATGGAAGAGTTCCAAAGCATTTTTAAACTTCAGCAGAAATTCGAGAACAATGGGAGAGTTCTACAGACTATTTTTAAACTACACGAGAATTCCGAGAACAATGGAAGAGTTCCAAAGCATTTTTAAACTTCAGCAGAATTCCGAGAACAATGTGAGAGTTCTACAGACTTATATAAAAAAATTAAAACCATTTCGAGAACAATGGGAGAGTTCAATAACATTTTTAAACTTCAGCAGAATTCCGAGAACAATGGATGAGTTTCAAAGCATTTTTAAACTTCAGCAGAATTCCGAGAACAATGGAAGAGTTCCAAAACATTTTTAAACTTCAGCAGAATTCCGGAAAAAATGGAAGAGTTACAAAGCATTTTTAAACTTCAGCAGTATTCTGAGAACAATGAAAGAGTTCCAAACATTTTTAAACTTCAGCAGAATTCCGAGAACAATGGGAGAGTTCCAAAACATTTTTAAACTTAAGCAGAATTCTGAGAACAATGAAAGAGTTCCAAACATTTTTAAACTTCAGCAGAATTCCGAAAACAATGGGAGAGTTCTACAGACTTATTTAAAAAATAACATTCCAAAAACAATGGGAGAATCCCAAAGCATTTTTAAACTTCAGCAGATTACAAGAACAATGGAAGAGTTCCAAAGCATTTTCAAATTTCAGCAGAATTTTGAGAACAATGGGAGAGTTCCAAAGCATTTTTAAACTTCAGCAGAATTCCGAGAACAATGGGAGAGTTCTACAGACTATTTTTAAACTACTCCATGATTCTGAGAACAATGGAAGAGTTCCAAAGCATTTTTAAACTTCAGCAGCATTCAAAGAACAATGGGAGAGTTCTACAGACTTATTTAAAAAAATCAAAACATTTCGAGAACAATGCGAGAGTTCAATAGCATTTTTAAACTTCAGCAGAATTCCGAGAACAATGGAAGAGTTCCAAAGCATTTTTTATCTTCAGCAGAATTCCGAGAACAATGGGAGAGTTCTATAGACTTATTTAAAAAAATTAATAATATTCCGAGAACAATTGGAGAGTTCCAAAGCATTTTTCAACTTCAGCAGAATTCCGAGAACAAAGGGAGAGTTCTACCGACTTATTTAAAAAAACAATAACATTCAGAGAAATATGGGAGAGTTTCAAAGCAATTTTAAACCTCACCAGAATTCCGAAAACATTGCGAGAGTCCTACAGACTTATTTAAAAAAACAGTAACATTCCGAGAACAATGGGAGACATGCAAAGTATTTTTAAACTACAGTAGAAATCCGAGAACAATGGGAGAGTTCTACAGACTGATATAAAAACAATAACATTCCAAGAAGAATGGGAGAGTTAGAATGCATTTTAAAACTTCAGCAGAATTCCAAGAACAATGGAAAAGTTCCAAAGCATTTTTAAAATTCAGCAGAATTCCGAGAACAATAGAAGAGTTACAAAGCATTTTCAAACTTCAGCAGAATTCAGAGAACAATGCAAGAGTTCCAAAGCATTTTTAGACTTCAGCAGAATTCCGAGAACAATGGAAGAGTTTCAAAGCATTTTTAAACTTCAGCTGAATTCCGAGAACCATGGAAGAGTTCCAAAGAATTTTTAAACTTCAGCTGAATTCCGAGAACAATGGAAGAGTTCCAAAGCATTTTTAAACTTCAGCAGAATTCCGAGAACAATGGAAGTTTTCCAAAGCATTTTTAAACTTCAGCAGAATTCCGGGAACAATGGAAGAGTTACAAAGCATTTTTAAACGTCAGCAGTATTCCGAGAACAATGGAAGAGTTCCAATCATTTTAAAACTTCAGCAGAATTCCGAGAACAATGGGAGAGTTCCAAAGCATTTTTAAACTTTAGCAGAATTCTGAAAACAATGGAAGAGTTCCAAAGCATTTTTAAACTTCTGCCGAATTCCGAAAACAATGGGTGAGTTCTACAGACTCATTTGTACAATAACATTCCGAGAGCAATGGGAGAATCCCAAAGCATTTTTAAACTTCAGCAGATTCCAAGTACAATGGAAGAGTTCCAAAACATTTTTAATATTCAGCAGAATTCCGAGAACAATGGAAGAGTTCCAAAGCATTTTTAAACTTCAGCAGAATTCCGAGAACAATGGGAGAGTTCTGTAGACATATTTAAAAAAATTAATAATATTCCAAGAACAATTGGAGAGTTCCATAAATTGTTAAACTTCAGCTGAATTCCGAGAACAATGTAAGAGTTCCAAAGCATTTTTAAACTTCAGCAGAATTCCGAGAACAATGGAAGAGTTCCAAAGCATTTTTAAACTTCAGCAGAATTCCGGGAACAATGGAAGAGTTCCAAAGCATTTTTAAACTTCAGCAGTATGCTGAGAAGAATGGAAGAGTTCCAAAGCATTTTTAAATTTCAGCAGAATTTGGAGAACAATGGGAGAGTTGCAAAGCATTTTAAACTTCAGCAGAATTCCGAGAACAATGGGAGAGTTCTACCGACTATTTTTAAACTACACGAGAATTCCGAGAACAATGGAAGAGTTCCAAATCATTTTTAAACTTCAGCAGACTTCCAAGAACAATGGGAGAGTTCTACAGACTTATATAAAAAAATTAAAACCATTTCGAGAACAATGGGAGAGTTCAATAGCATTTTTAAACTTCAGCAGAATTCAGAGAACAATGGAAGAGTTCCAAAGCATTTTTAAACTTCAGCTGAATTCCGAGAACAATGGATGAGTTGCAAAGCATTTTTAAACTTCAGCAGAATTCCGAGAACAAAGGAAGAGTTCCAAAGCATTTTTAATCTTCAGCAGAATTCCGAGAACAATGGAAGAGTTCCAAAGCATTTTTTAACTTCAGCAGAATTCCGAGAACAATGAGAGAGTTCTACAGACCTATTTAAAAAAATTAAAAACATTCCGAGAACAATGGGAGAGTTCCAAAGCATTTTTAAACTTCAGCAGAATTCCGAGAACAATGGAAGTGTTCTAAAGCATTTTTAAACTTCAGCAGAATTCAGAAAACAAAGGAAGAATTCTAATGCATTTTTAAACTTCAGCAGAATACCGAGAACAATGGACGAGTTCCAAAGAATTTATAAACTTCAGCTGAATTCCGAGAACAATGGAAGAGTTCCAAAGCATTTTTAAACTTCAGCAGAATTCCGAGAACAATAGAAGAGTTCCAAAACATTTTTAAACTTCAGCAGAATTCCGGGAACAATGGAAGAGTTACAAAGCATTTTTAAACTTCAGCAGTAATCTGAGAACAATGAAAGAGTTCCAAACATTTTTAAACTTCAGCAGAATTCTGAGAACAATGGGAGAGTTCCAAAGCATTTTTAAACTTCAGCAGAATTCCGAGAACAATGGAAGAGTTCTAAAGCATTTTTAAACTTTAGCAGAATTCTGAAAACAATGGAAGAGTTCCAAAGCATTTTTAAACTTCTGCCGAATTCCGAAAACAATGTGTGAGTTCTACAGACTCATTTGTACAATAACATTCCGAGAGCAATGGGAGAATCCCAAAGCATTTTTAAACTTCAGCAGATTCCAAGTACAATGGAAGAGTTCCAAAACATTTTTAATCTTCAGCAGAATTCCGAGAACAATGGAAGAGTTCCAAAGCATTTTTAAACTTCAGCAGAATTCCGAGAACAATGAGAGAGTTCTACAGACCTATTTAAAAAAATTTAAAACATTCCGAGAACAATGGGAGAGTTCCAAAGCATTTTTAAACTTCAGCAGAATTCAGAAAACAATGGAAGAATTCCAATGCATTTTTAAACTTCAGCAGAACAATGGACGAGAACAATGGACGAGTTCCAAAGAATTTTTAAACTTCAGCTGAATTCCAAGAACAATGGAAGAGTTCCAAAGCATTTTTATACTTCAGCAGAATTCCGAGAACAATGGAAGAGTTCCAAAACATTTTTAAACTTCAGCAGAATTCCGGGAACAATGGAAGAGTTACAAAGCATTTTTAAACTTCAGCAGTAATCTGAGAACAATGAAAGAGTTCCAAACATTTTTAAACTTCAGCAGAATTCCGAGAACAATGGGTGAGTTCCAAAGCATTTTTAAACTTCAGCCGAATTCCGAGAACAATGGAAGAGTTCTAAAGCATTTTTAAACTTTAGCAGAATTCTGAAAACAATGGAAGAGTTCCAAAGCATTTTTAAACTTCTGCCGAATTCCGAAAACAATGGGTGAGTTCTACAAATTCATTTGTACAATAACATTCCGAGAGCAATGGGAGAATCCCAAAGCATTTTAAAACTTCAGCAGATTCCAAGTACAATGGAAGAGTTCCAAAACATTTTTAATCTTCAGCAGAATTCCGAGAACAATGGAAGAGTTCCAAAGCATTTTTAAACTTCAGCAGAATTCCGAGAACAATGGGAGAGTTCTATAGATATATTTAAAAAAAATAATAATATTCCAAGAACAATTGGAGAGTTCCAAAGAATTTTTAAACTTCAGCTGAATTCCGAGAACAATGTAAGAGTTCCAAAGCATTTTTAAACTTCAGCAGAATTCCGGGAACAATGAAAGAGTTCCAAAGCATTTTTAAACTTCAGCAGTATTCTGAGAACAATGGAAGAGTTTCAAAGCATTTTTAAATTTCAGGAGAATTTGGAGAACAATGGGAGAGTTGCAAAGCATTTTAAACTTCAGCAGAATTCCGAGAACAATGGGAGAGTTCTACCGACTATTTTTAAGCTACACGAGAATTCCGAGTCATGGAAGAGTTCCAAGTCATTTTTAAACTTCAGCAGAATTCCAAGAACAATGGGAGAGATCTACAGACTTATATAAAAAAATTAAAACCATTTCGAGAACAATGGGAGAGTTCAATAGCATTTTTAAACTTCAACAGAATTCCGAGAACAAAGGTAGAATTCTACCGACTTATTTAAAAAACAATAACATTCAGAGAAATATGGGAGAGTTTCAAAGCAATTTTAAACCTCAGCAGAGTTCCAAAAACATTGGGAGAGTCCAACTGACTTATTTAAAAAAACAGTAACATTCCGAGAACAATGGGAGACATCCAAAGTATTTTTAAACTACAGTAGAAATCCGAGAACAATGGGAGAGTTCTACAGACTGATATATAAACAGTAACATTCCAAGAACAATAGTAAAGTTCCAAAGGATTTTCAAACTTCAGCAGAATTCCCAGAACAATCAAAAAGTTGCAAAACATTTTTAAACTTCAGCAGAATTCCGGGAACAATTGAAGAGCTCCAAAGTATTTTTAGACTTCAGCAGAATTCCGAGAACAATGGAAGAGTTGCAAAGCATTTTTAAACTTCAGCTGAATTCCGAGAACAATGGTAGAGTTCCAAAGCATTTTTAAACTTCAGCAGAATTCTGAGAACAATGGGAGAGTTCCAAAGCATTTTTAAACTTCAGCAGAACTCCGAGAACAATGGGAGAGTTCCAAAACATTTTTAAACTTAAGCAGAATTCCGAGAACAATGGAAGAGTTCCAAAGCATTTTTAAACTTCAGCAGAATTCCAAGAACAATGGGAGAGTTCCAAACATTTTTAAACTTCAGCAGAATACCGAGAACAATGGACGAGTTCCAAAGAATTTTTAAACTTCAGCTGAATTACGAGAACAATGGAAGAGTTCCAAAGCATTTTTAAACTTCAGCAGAATTCCGAGAACAATGGAAGGGTTCCAAAGCATTTTTAAACTTCAGCAGAATTCCGGGAACAATGGAAGAGTTCCAAAGCATTTTTAAACTTAAGCAGAATTCCGAGAACAATGGAAGAATTCCAAACATTTTTAAACTTCAGCAGAATTCCGAAAACAATGGGAGAGTTCTACAGACTTATTTAAAAAATAACATTCCAAGAACAATGGGAGAATCCCAAAGCATTTTTAAACTTCAGCAGATTCCAAGAACAATGGAAGAGTTCCAAAGCATTTTTAAACTTCAGCAGAATTTTGAGAACAATGGGAGTGTTCCAAAGCATTTTTAAACTTCAGCAGAATTCCTAGAACAATGGGAGAGTTCTACAGACTATTTTTAAACTACACCAGAATTCCGAGAACAATGGAAGAGTTCCAAAGCATTTTTAAACTTCAGCAGAATTCCAAGAACAATGGGAGAGTTCCAAAGCATTTTTAAACTTCAGCAGAATTCCGAGAACAATGGAAGAGTTCCAAAGAATTTTTAAACTTCAGCTGAATTGCGAGAACAATGTAAGAGTTCCAAAGCATTTTTAAACTTCAGCAGATTTCCGAGCACAATGGAAAAGTTACAAAGCATTTTTAAACTTCATCAGTATTCTGAGAACAATGGAAGAGTTCCAAAGCATTTTTAAATTTCAGCAGAATTTTGAGAACAATGGGAGAGTTGCAAAGCATTTTAAACTTCAGCAGAATTCTGAGAACAATGGAAGAGTTCCAAAGCATTTTTAAACATCAGCAGAATTCCGGGAACAATGGAAGAGTTCCAATGCATTTTTAAACTTAAGCAGAATTCCGGGAACAATGGAAGAGTTCCAAAGCATTTTTAAACTTAAGCAGAATTCCAAGAACAATGGGAGAGTTCTACAGACTTATTTAAAAAATTCAAAACATTTCGAGAACAATGGGAGAGTTCAATAGCATTTTAAAACTTCAGCAGAATTCCGAGAACAATGGAAGAGTTCCAAAGCATTTTTAATCTTCAGCAGAATTCCGAGAACAATGGTAGAGTTCTATAGACTTATTTAAAATAATTAATAATATTCAGAGAACAATTGGAGAGTTCCAAAGCATTTTTGAACTTCAGCAGAATTCCGAGAACAAAGGGAGAGTTCTACCGACTTATGTAAAAAAACAATAACATTCAGAGAAATATGGGAGAGTTTCAAAGCAATTTTAAACCTTAGCAGAATTCCAAAAACATTGGGAGAGTCCTACAGACTTATTTAAAAAAACAGTAATTTTCCGAGAACAATGGGAGAGATGCAAAGTATTTTTAAACTACAGTAGAAATCAGAGAACAATGGGAGAGTTCTACAGACTGATATAAAAACAATAACATTCCAAGAAGACTGGGAGAGTTACAATGCATTTTAAAACTTCACCAGAATTCCAATAACAATGGAAAAGTTCCAAAGCATTTTTAAAATTCAGCAGAATTCCGAGAACAATAGAAGAGTTCCAAAGCATTTTCAAACTTCAGCAGAATTCCGAGAACAATGGAAGAGTTGCAAAGCATTTTTAATCTTCAGCAGAATTCCAGGAACAATGTAAGAGTTCCAAAGCATTTTTGGACTTTAGCAGAATTCTGAGAACAATGGAAGAGTTTCAAAGCATTTTTAAATTTCAGCTGAATTCCGAGAACAATGAGAGAGTTCTACAGACCTATTTAAAAAATTAAAAACATTCCGAGAACAATGGGAAAGTTCCAAAGCATTTTTAAACTTCAGTAGAATTCCGAGAACAATGGAAGAGTTCTATAGCATTTTTAAACTTCAGCTGAATTCTGAAAACAATGGAAGAGTTCCAAAGCATTTTTAAACTTCAGCAGAATTCCGGGAACAATGGAAGAGTTACAAAGCATTTTTAAACTTCAGAAGTATTCTGAGAACAATGAAAGAGTTCCAAACATTTTTAAACTTCAGCAGAACTCCGAGAACAATGGGAGAGTTCCAAAACATTTTTAAACTTAAGCAGAGTTCCGAGAACAATGGAAGAGTTCCAAAGCATTTTTAAACTTCAGCAGAATTCCGAAAGCAATGGGAGAGTTCTACAGACTTATTTAAAAAATAACATTCCGAGAACAATGGGAGAATCCCAAAGCAATTTTAAACTGCAGCAAATTAAAAGAACAATGGAAGATTTCCAAAGCATTTTTAAATTTCAGCAGAATTTTGAGAACAATGGGAGAGTTCCAAAGCATTTTAAACTTCAGCAGAATTCCGAGAACAATGGGAGAGTTCTACAGCCTATTTTTAAACTACACCAGAATTCCGAGAACAATGGAAGAGTTCCAAAGCATTTTTAAACTTCAGCAGAATTCCAAGAACAATGGGAGAGTTCTACAGACTTATTTAAAAAAATTAAAACCATTTCGAGAACAATGGGAGAGTTCACTAGCATTTTTAAACTTCAGCAGAATTCCGAGTACAATGGAAGAGTTCCAAGCTATTTTTAATCTTAAGCAGAATTCCGAGAACAATGGAAGAGTTTCAAAGCATTTTTAAACTTCAGCTGAATTCCGAGAACAGCGGATGAGTTCCAAAGCATTTTTAAACTTCAGTAGAATTCCGAGAACAATGGAAGAGTTCCAAAGCATTTTTAAGCTTCAGCAGAATTCCGGGAACAATGGAAGTGTTACAAAGCATTTTAAAACGTCAGCAGTATTGCAAGAACAATGGAAGAGTTCCAAAGCATTTTTAAACTTCAGCAGAATTCCGAAAACAATAGGAGAGTTCTACAGGCTTATTCATAAAATTTATAAAATAACATTCCGAGAATCCCAAAGCATTTTTAAACTTCAGCAGATTCCAAGAACAATGTAAGAGTTCCAAAACATTTTTAATCTTCAGCAGAATTCCGAGAACAATGGAAGAGTTCCAAAGCATTTTTAAACTTCAGCAGAATTCCGAGAACAATGGGAGAGTTCTACAGACTATTTTTAAACTACACCAGAATTCCGAGAACAATGAGAGAGTTCGACACACCTATTTAAAAAAAATTAAAACATTCCGAGAACAATGGGAGAGTTCCAAAGCATTTTTAAACTTCAGCAGAATTCCGAGAACAATGGAAGAGTTCTAAAGCATTTTTAAACTTCAGCAGAATTTTGAAAACAATGGAAGAGTTCCAAAGAATTTTTAAACTTCAGCAGAATTCCGAAAACAATGGAAGAATTCCAAGGCATTTTTAAACTTCAGCAGAATTCCGGGAACAATGGAAGAGTTCCAAAGCATTTTTAAACTTCAGCAGAATTCCAAGAACAATGGGAGAGTTCCAAAGCATTTTTAAACTTCAGCAGAATACCGAGAACAAAGGACGAGTTCCAAAGAATTTTTAAACTTCAGCTGAATTGCGAGAACAATGTAAGAGTTCCAAAGCATTTTTAAACTTCAGCAGAATTCCGAGCACAATGGAAGAGTTCCAAAGCATTTTTAAACTTCAGCAGAATTCCCGGAACAATGGAAGAGTTACAAAGCATTTTTAAACTTCAGCAGTATTCTGAGAACAATGGAAGTGTTCCAAAGCATTTTTAAACTTCAGCAGAATTCCGAGAACAATGGAAGAGTTCCAAAGCATTTTAAAACTTCAGCTGAATTCCGAGAACAATGGATGAGTTCCAAAGCATTTTTAAACTTCAGTAGAATTCCGAGAACAATGGAAGAGTTCTATAGCATTTTAAACTTCAGCTGAATTCTGAAAAAAATGGAAGAGTTCCAAAGCATTTTTAAACTTCAGCAGAATTCCGAGAACAATGGAAGAGTTACAAAGCATTTTTAAACTTCAGCAGTATTCTGAGAACAATGAAAGAGTTCCAAACATTTTTAAACTTCAGCAGAACTCCGAGAACAATGGGAGAGTTCCAAAACATTTTTAAACTTAAGCAGAATTCCGAGAACAATGGAAGAGTTCCAAAGCATTTTTAAACTTCAGCAGAATTCCGAAAGCAATGGGAGAGTTCTACAGACTTATTTAAAAAATAACATTCCGAGAACAATGGGAGAATCCCAAAGCAATTTTAAACTGCAGCAAATTAAAAGAACAATGGAAGATTTCCAAAGCATTTTTAAATTTCAGCAGAATTTTGAGAACAATGGGAGAGTTCCAAAGCATTTTAAACTTCAGCAGAATTCCGAGAACAATGGGAGAGTTCTACAGCCTATTTTTAAACTACACCAGAATTCCGAGAACAATGGAAGAGTTTAAAAAGCATTTTTAAACTTCAGCAGAATTACAAGAACAATGGGAGAGTTCTAAAGACTTATTTAAAAAAATTAAAAACATTTAGAGAACAAAGGAAGAGTTCACTAGCATTGTTAAACTTCAGCAGAATTCCGAGTACAATGGAACAGTTCCAAGGCATTTTTAATCTTCAGCAGAATTCAGAGAACAATGGAAGAGTTCCAAAGCATTTTTAAACTTCAGCTGAATTCCGAGAACAGCGGATGAGTTCCAAAGCATTTTTAAACTTCAGCAGAATTCCGAGAACAATGGAAGAGTTCCAAAGCATTTTTAAGCTTCAGCAGAATTCCGGGAACAATGGAAGTGTTACAAAGCATTTTAAAACGTCAGCAGTATTGCAAGAACAATGGAAGAGTTCCAAAGCGTTTTTAAACTTCAGCAGAATTCCGAAAACAATAGGAGAGTTCTACAGGCTTATTCATAAAATTTATATAATAACATTCCGAGAATCCCAAAGCATTTTTAAACTTCAGCAGATTCCAAGAACAATGTAAGAGTTCCAAAACATTTTTAATATTCAGCAGAATTCTGAGAACAATGGAAGAGTTCCAAAGCATTTTTAAACTTCAGCAGAATTCCGGGAACAATGGAAGAGTTCCAAAGCATTTTTAAACTTCAGCAGAATTCCGAGAACAATGGGAGAGTTCCAAAGCATTTTTAAACTTCAGCAGAATACCGAGAACAATGGACGAGTTCAAAAGCATTTTTAAACTTCAGCAGAATTCCGAGAACAATGGAAGAGTTCTAAAGCATTTTTAAACTTCAGCAGAATTTTGAAAACAATGGAAGAGTTCCAAAGAATTTTTAAACTTCAGCAGAATTCCGAAAACAATGGAAGAATTCCAATGCATTTTAAAACTTCAGCAGAATTCCGAGAACAATGGAAGAGTTCCAAAGGATTTTTAAACTTCAGCAGAATTCCAAGAACAATGGGAGAGTTCCAAAGCATTTTTAAACTTTAGCAGAATACCGAGAACAATGGACAAGTTCCAAAGAATTTTTAAACTTCAGCTGAATTGCGAGAACAATGTAAGAGTTCCAAAGCATTTTTAAACTTAAGCAGAATTCCGAGAACAATGGAAGAATTCCAAACATTTTTAAACTTCAGCTGAATTCCGTGAACAATGGATGAGTTCCAAAGCATTTTTAAACTTCAGCAGAATTCCGGGAACAATGGAAGAGTTCCAAAGCATTTTTAAACTTAAGCAGAATTCCGAGAACAATGGAAGAATTCCAAACATTTTTAAACATCAGCAGAATTCCGAAAACAATGGCAGAGTTCTACAGACATATTTAAAAAAATAACATTCCAAGAACAATGGGAGAATCCCAAAGCATTTTTAAACTTGAGCAGATTCCAAAAACAATGGAAGAGTTCCAAAGCATTTTTAAACTTCACCAGACTTTTGAGAACAATGGGAGAGTTCCAAAGCATTTTTAAACTTCAGCAGAATTCCGAGACCAATGGGAGAGTTCTACAGACTATTTTTAAACTACACCAGAATTCCGAGAACAATGGAAGAGTTCCAAAGCATTTTTAAACTTCAGCAGAATTCCAAGAACAATGGGAGAGTTCTACAGACTTATTTAAAAAATTCAAAACATTTCTGGAACAATGGGAGAGTTCAATAGCATTTTTAAACTTCAGCATAATTCCGAGAACAATGGAAGAGTTCCAAAGCATTTTTAATCTTCAGCAGAATTCCGAGAACAATGGGAGAGTTCTTTAGACTTATTTAAAAAAATTAATAATATTCCGAGAACAATTGGAGAGTTCCAAAGCATTTTTGAACTTCAGCAGAATTCCGAGAACAAAGGGAGAGTTCTACCGACTTATTTAAAAAAACAATAACATTCAGAGAAATATGGGAGAGTTTCAAAGCAATTTTAAACCTCAGCAGAATTCCAAAAACATTGGGAGAATCCTACAGTCTTATTTAAAAAAACAATAACATTCCGAGAACAATGGGAGAGATGCAAAGTATTTTTAAACTACAGTAGAAATCCGAGAACAATGGGAGAGTTCTACAGACTGATATAAAAACAATAACATTCCAAGAAGAATGGTAGAGTTACAATGCATTTTAAATCTTCAGCAGAATTCCAAGAACAATGGCAAAGTTCCAAAGCATTTTTAAAATTCAGCAGAATTCCGAGAACAATAGAAGAGTTCCAAAGCATTTTCAAACTTCAGCAGAATTCCGAGAACAATGGAAGAGTTGCAAGCATTTTTAAACTTCAGCAGAATTCTGGGGGACAATGGAAGAGTTCCAAAGCATTTTTAGACTTCAGCAGAATTCCGAGAACAATGGAAGAGTTTCAAAGCATTTTTAAACTTCAGCTGAATTCCCAGAACAATGGAAGAGTTCCAAATCATTTTTAAACTTCAGCAGAATTCTGGGAATAATGGAAGAGTTCCAAAGCATTTTTAAACTTCAGCAGAATTCCAAGAACAATGGGAGAGTTCCAAAGCATTTTTAAACTTCAGCAGAATACCGAGAACAATGGACGAGTTCCAAAGAATTTTTAAACTTTAGCTGAATTCCGAGAACAATGGAAGAGATCCAAAGCATTTTTAAACTTCAGCAGAATTCCGGGAACAATGGAAGAGTTACAAAGCATTTTTAAACTTCAGCCGTATTCTATGAACAATGGAAGTGTTCCAAAGCATTTTTAAACTTCAGCAGAATTCCGAGAACAATGGAAGAGTTCCAAAGCATTTTCAAACTTCAGCTGAATTCCGAGAACAATGGATGAGTTCCAAAGCATTTTTAAACTTCAGCTGAATTCCCAGAACAATGAGAGAGTTCTACAGACCTATTTAAAAAAATTAAAAACATTCCGAGAACAATGGGAGAGTTCTATATCATTTTTAAACTTCAGCTGAATTCTGAAAACAATGGAAGTGTTCCAAAGAATTTTTAAATTTCAGCAGAATTCCGAGAACAATGGAAGAGTTTCAAAGCATTTTTAAACTTCAGCTGAATTCCGAGAACAATGAAAGAGTTCTACAGACCTATTTAAAAAAATTAAAAACATTCCGAGAACAATGGGAGAGTTCCAAAGCATTTTTAAACTTCAGTAGAATTCCGAGAACAATGGAAGAGTTCTATAGCATTTTTAAACTTCAGCTGAATTCTGAAAACAATGGAAGAGTTCCAAAGAATTTTTAAATTTCAGCAGAATTCCGAGAACAATGGAAGAGTTCCAAAGCATTTTTAAACTTCAGCATAATACCGAAAACAATGGAAGAATTACACTGCATTTTTAAACTTCAGCAGAATTCCGAGAACAATGGAAGAGTTCCAAATCATTTATAAACTTCAGCAGAATTCTGGGAACAATGGAAGAGTTCCAAAGCATTTTTAAACTTCAGCAGAATTCCAAGAACAATAGGAGAGTTCCAAAGCATTTTTAAACTTCAGCAGAATACCGAGAACAATGGACGAGTTTCAAAGAATTTTAAAACTTCAGCTGAATTGCGAGAACAATGTGAGAGTTCCAAAGCATTTTTAAACTTCAGCAGATTTCCGAGCACAATGGAAAAGTTACAAAGCATTTTTAAACTTCAGCAGTATTCTGAGAACAATGGAAGAGTTCCAAAGCATTTTTAAATTTCAGCAGAATTTTGAGAACAATGGGAGAGTTGCAAAGCATTTTAAACTTCAGCAGAATTCCGAGAACAATGGGAGAGTTATACAGACTATTTTTAAACTACACGAGAATTCCGAGAACAATGGAAGAGTTCCAAAGCATTTTTAAACTTCAGCAGAATTCCGAGAACAATGGAAGAGTTCCAAAGCATTTTTAAACTTCAGCAGAATTCCGGGAACAATGGAAGAGTTCCAAAGCATTTTTAAACTTAAGCAGAATTCCGGGAACAATGGAAGAGTTCCAAAGCATTTTTAAACTTAAGCAGAATTCCGGGAACAATGTCAGAGTTCCAAAGCATTTTTAAACTTAAACAGAATTCCGGGAACAATGGAAGAGTTCCAAAGCAGTTTTAAACTTAAGCAGAATTCTGAGAACAATGGAAGAATTCCAAATATTTTTAAACTTCAGCAGAATTCCGAAAACAATGGGAGAGTTCTACAGACTTATTTAAAAAATAACATTCCAAGAACAATGGGAGAATCCCAAAGCATTTTTAAACTTCAGCAGATTCCAAGAACAGTGGAAGAGTTCCAAAGCATTTTTAAACTTCAGCAGAATTTTGAGAACAATGGGAGTGTTCCAAAGCATTTTTAAACTTCAGCAGAATTCCGCGAAGAATGGGAGAGTTCTACAGACTATTTTTAAACTACACCAGAATTCCGAGAACAATGGAAGAGTTCCAAAGCATTTTCAAACTTCAGCAGAATTCCAAGAACAATGGGAGAGTTCTACAGACTTATTTAAAAAATTCAAAACATTTCGAGAACAATGGGAGAGTTCAATAGCATTTTTAAACTTCAGCAGAATTACGAGAACAATGGAAGAGTTCCAAAGCATTTTTAATCTTCAGCGGAATTCCGAGAACAATGGGAGAGTTCTATAGACTTATTTAAAAAAATTAATAATATTCCGAGAACAATTGGAGAGTTCCAAAGCATTTTTGAACTTCAGCAGAATTCCGAGAACAAAGGGAGAGTTCTACCGACTTATTTAAAAAAACAATAACATTCAGAGAAATATGGGAGAGTTTCAAAGCAATTTTAAACCTTAGCAGAATTCCAAAAACATTGGGAGAGTCCTACAGACTTATTTAAAAAAACAGTAATATTCCGAGAACAATGGGAGAGATGCAAAGTATTTTTAAACTACAGTAGAAATCAGAGAACAATGGGAGAGTTCTACAGACTGATATAAAAACAATAACATTCCAAGAAGAATGGGAGAGTTACAATGCATTTTTAAAATTCAGCAGAATTCCGAGAACAATAGAAGAGTTCCAAAGCATTTTCAAACTTCAGCAGAATTCCGAGAACAATGGAAGAGTTGCAAAGCATTTTTAATCTTCAGCAGAATTCCAGGAACAATGGAAGAGTTCCAAAGCATTTTTGGACTTCAGCAGAATTCTGAGAACAATGGAAGAGTTTCAAAGCATTTTTAAACTTCAGCTGAATTCCGAGAACAATGAGAGAGTTCTACAGACCTATTTAAAAAATTAAAAACATTCCGAGAACAATGGGAAAGTTCCAAAGCATTTTTAAACTTCAGTAGAATTCCGAGAACAATGGAAGAGTTCTATAGCATTTTTAAACTTCAGCTGAATTCTGAAAACAATGGAAGAGTTCCAAAGCATTTTTAAACTTCAGCAGAATTCCGGGAACAATGGAAGAGTTACAAAGCATTTTTAAACTTCAGCAGTATTCTGAGAACAATGAAAGAGTTCCAAACATTTTTAAACTTCAGCAGAACTCCGAGAACAATGGGAGAGTTCCAAAACATTTTTAAACTTAAGCAGAATTCCGAGAACAATGGAAGAGTTCCAAAGCATTTTTAAACTTCAGCAGAATTCCGAAAGCAATGGGAGAGTTCTACAGACTTATTTAAAAAATAACATTCCGAGAACAATGGGAGAATCCCAAAGCAATTTTAAACTGCAGCAAATTAAAAGAACAATGGAAAATTTCCAAAGCATTTTTAAATTTCAGCAGAATTTTGAGAACAATAGGAGAGTTCCAAAGCATTTTAAACTTCAGCAGAATTCCGAGAACAATGGGAGAGTTCTACAGCCTATTTTTAAACTACACCAGAATTCTGAGAACAATGGAAGAGTTTAAAAAGCATTTTTAAACTTCAGCAGAATTCCAAGAACAATGGGAGAGTTCTAAAGACTTATTTAAAAAAATTAAAAACATTTAGAGAACAATGGGAGAGTTCACTATCATTTTTAAACTTCAGCAGAATTCCGAGTACAATGGAAGAGTTCCAAGGCATTTTTAATCTTCAGCAGAATTCCGAGAACAATGGAAGAGTTCCAAAGAATTTTTAAACTTCAGCTGAATTCCGAGAACAGCGGATGAGTTCCAAAGCATTTTTAAACTTCAGCAGAATTCCGAGAACAATGGAAGAGTTCCAAAGCTTTTTTAAGCTTCAGCAGAATTCCGGGAACAATGGAAGTGTTACAAAGCATTTTAAAACGTCAGCAGTATTGCAAGAACAATGGAAGAGTTCCAAAGCGTTTTTAAACTTCAGCAGAATTCCGAAAACAATAGGAGAGTTCTACAGGCTTATTCATAAAATTTATAAAATAACATTCCGAGAATCCCAAAGCATTTTTAAACTTCAGCAGATTCCAAGAACAATGTAAGAGTTCCAAAACATTTTTAATCTTCAGCAGAATTCCGAGAACAATGGAAGAGTTCCAAAGCATTTTTAAACTTCAGCAGAATTCCGAGAACAATGGGAGAGTTCTACAGACTATTTATAAACTACACCAGAATTCCGAGAACAATGAGAGAGTTCGACAGACCTATTTAAAAAAAATTAAAACATTCCGAGAACAATGGGAGAGTTCCAAAGCATTTTTAAACTTCAGCAGAATTCCGAGAACAATGGAAGAGTTCCAAAGCATTTTTAAACTTCAGCAGAATTTTGAGAACAATGGGAGAGTTCCAAAGCATTTTTAAACTTCAGCAGATTTCCGAGAACAATGGGAGAGTTCTACAGACTATTTTTAAACTACACCAGAATTCCGAGAACAATGGAAGAGTTCCAAAGCATTTTTAAACTTCAGCAGAATTCCAAGAACAATGGGAGAGTTCTACAGACTTATTTAAAAAATTCAAAACATTTCGGGAACAATGGGAGAGTTCAATAGCATTTTTAAACTTCAGCATAATTCCGAGAACAATGGAAGAGTTCCAAAGCATTTTTAATCTTCAGCAGAATTCCGAGAACAATGGGAGAGTTCTTTAGACTTATTTAAAAAAATTAATAATATTCCGAGAACAATTGGAGAGTTCCAAAGCATTTTTGAACTTCAGCAGAATTCCGAGAACAAAGGGAGAGTTCTACCGACTTATTTAAAAAAACAATAACATTCAGAGAAATATGGGAGAGTTTCAAAGCAATTTTAAACCTCAGCAGAATTCCAAAAACATTGGGAGAATCCTACAGTCTTATTTAAAAAAACAATAACATTCCGAGAACAATGGGAGAGATGCAAAGTATTTTTAAACTACAGTAGAAATCCGAGAACAATGGGAGAGTTCTACAGACTGATATAAAAACAATAACATTCCAAGAAGAATGGTAGAGTTACAATGCATTTTAAATCTTCAGCAGAATTCCAAGAACAATGGAAAAGTTCCAAAGCATTTTTAAAATTCAGCAGAATTCCGAGAACAATAGAAGAGTTCCAAAGCATTTTCAAACTTCAGCAGAATTCCGAGAACAATGGAAGAGTTGCAAGCATTTTTAAACTTCAGCAGAATTCCGGGGGACAATGGAAGAGTTCCAAAGCATTTTTAGACTTCAGCAGAATTCCGAGAACAATGGAAGAGTTTCAAAGCATTTTTAAACTTCAGCTGAATTCCCAGAACAATGAGAGAGTTCTACAGACCTATTTAAAAAAATTAAAAACATTCCGAGAACAATGGGAGAGTTCTATATCATTTTTAAACTTCAGCTGAATTCTGAAAACAATGGAAGTGTTCCAAAGAATTTTTAAATTTCAGCAGAATTCCGAGAACAATGGAAGAGTTCCAAAGCATTTTTAAACTTCAGCAGAATACCGAAAACAATGGAAGAATTCCACTGCATTTTTGAACTTCAGCAGAATTCCGAGAACAAAGGGAGAGTTCTACCGACTTATTTAAAAAAACAATAACATTCAGAGAAATATGGGAGAGTTTCAAAGCAATTTTAAACCTTAGCAGAATTCCAAAAACATTGGGAGAGTCCTACAGACTTATTTAAAAAAACAGTAATATTCCGAGAACAATGGGAGAGATGCAAAGTATTTTTAAACTACAGTAGAAATCAGAGAACAATGGGAGAGTTCTACAGACTGATATAAAAACAATAACATTCCAAGAAGAATGGGAGAGTTACAATGCATTTTTAAAATTCAGCAGAATTCCGAGAACAATAGAAGAGTTCCAAAGCATTTTCAAACTTAAGCAGAATTCCGAGAACAAAGGAAGAGTTGCAAAGCATTTTTAATCTTCAGCAGAATTCCAGGAACAATGGAAGAGTTCCAAAGCATTTTTGGACTTCAGCAGAATTCTGAGAACAATGGAAGAGTTTCAAAGCATTTTTAAACTTCAGCTGAATTCCGAGAACAATGAGAGAGTTCTACAGACCTATCTAAAAAATTAAAAACATTCCGAGAACAATGGGAAAGTTCCAAAGCATTTTTAAACTTCAGTAGAATTCCGAGAACAATGGAAGAGTTCTATAGCATTTTTAAACTTCAGCTGAATTCTGAAAACAATGGAAGAGTTCCAAAGCATTTTTAAACTTCAGCAGTATTCTGAGAACAATGAAAGAGTTCCAAACATTTTTAAACTTCAGCAGAACTCCGAGAACAATGGGAGAGTTCCAAAACATTTTTAAACTTAAGCAGAATTCCGAGAACAATGGAAGAGTTCCAAAGCATTTTTAAACTTCAGCTGAATTCCGAGAACAGCGGATGAGTTCCAAAGCATTTTTAAACTTCAGCAGAATTCCGAGAACAATGGAAGAGTTCCAAAGCATTTTTAAGCTTCAGCAGAATTCCGGGAACAATGGAAGTGTTACAAAGCATTTTAAAACGTCAGCAGTATTGCAAGAACAATGGAAGAGTTCCAAAGCGTTTTTAAACTTCAGCAGAATTCCGAAAACAATAGGAGAGTTCTACAGGCTTATTCATAAAATTTATAAAATAACATTCCGAGAATCCCAAAGCATTTTTAAACTTCAGCAGATTCCAAGAACAATGTAAGAGTTCCAAAACATTTTTAATCTTCAGCAGAATTCCGAGAACAATGGAAGAGTTCCAAAGCATTTTTAAACTTCAGCAGAATTCCGAGAACAATGGGAGAGTTCTACAGACTATTTATAAACTACACCAGAATTCCGAGAACAATGAGAGAGTTCGACAGACCTATTTAAAAAAAATTAAAACATTCCGAGAACAATGGGAGAGTTCCAAAGCATTTTTAAACTTCAGCAGAATTTTGAGAACAATGGGAGAGTTCCAAAGCATTTTTAAACTTCAGCAGAATTCCGAGAACAATGGAAGAGTTCCAAAGCATTTTTAAACTTCAGCAGAATTTTGAGAACAATGGGAGAGTTCCAAAGCATTTTTAAACTTCAGCAGATTTCCGAGAACAATGGGAGAGTTCTACAGACTATTTTTAAACTACACCAGAATTCCGAGAACAATGGAAGAGTTCCAAAGCATTTTTAAACTTCAGCAGAATTCCAAGAACAATGGGAGAGTTCTACAGACTTATTTAAAAAATTCAAAACATTTCGGGAACAATGGGAGAGTTCAATAGCATTTTTAAACTTCAGCATAATTCCGAGAACAATGGAAGAGTTCCAAAGCATTTTTAATCTTCAGCAGAATTCCGAGAACAATGGGAGAGTTCTTTAGACTTATTTAAAAAAATTAATAATATTCCGAGAACAATTGGAGAGTTCCAAAGCATTTTTGAACTTCAGCAGAATTCCGAGAACAAAGGGAGAGTTCTACCGACTTATTTAAAAAAACAATAACATTCAGAGAAATATGGGAGAGTTTCAAAGCAATTTTAAACCTCAGCAGAATTCCAAAAACATTGGGAGAATCCTACAGTCTTATTTAAAAAAATAATAACATTCCGAGAACAATGGGAGAGATGCAAAGTATTTTTAAACTACAGTAGAAATCCGAGAACAATGGGAGAGTTCTACAGACTGATATAAAAACAATAACATTCCAAGAAGAATGGTAGAGTTACAATGCATTTTAAATCTTCAGCAGAATTCCAAGAACAATGGAAAAGTTCCAAAGCATTTTTAAAATTCAGCAGAATTCCGAGAACAATAGAAGAGTTCCAAAGCATTTTCAAACTTCAGCAGAATTCCGAGAACAATGGAAGAGTTGCAAGCATTTTTAAACTTCAGCAGAATTCCGGGGGACAATGGAAGAGTTCCAAAGCATTTTTAGACTTCAGCAGAATTCCGAGAACAATGGAAGAGTTTCAAAGCATTTTTAAACTTCAGCTGAATTCCCAGAACAATGAGAGAGTTCTACAGACCTATTTAAAAAAATTAAAAACATTCCGAGAACAATGGGAGAGTTCTATATCATTTTTAAACTTCAGCTGAATTCTGAAAACAATGGAAGAGTTCCAAAGAATTTTTAAATTTCAGCAGAATTCCGAGAACAATGGAAGAGTTCCAAAGCATTTTTAAACTTCAGCAGAATACCGAAAACAATGGAAGAATTACACTGCATTTTTAAACTTCAGCAGAATTCCGAGAACAATGGAAGAGTTCCAAATCATTTTTAAACTTCAGCAGAATTCTGGGAACAATGGAAGAGTTCCAAAGCATTTTTAAACTTCAGCAGAATTCCAAGAACAATAGGAGAGTTCCAAAGTATTTTTAAACTTCAGCAGAATACCGAGAACAATGGACGAGTTCCAAAGAATTTTTAAACTTCAGCTGAATTGCGAGAACAATGTAAGAGTTCCAAAGCATTTTTAAACTTCAGCAGATTTCCGAGCACAATGGAAAAGTTACAAAGCATTTTTAAACTTCAGCAGTATTCTGAGAAAAATGGAAGAGTTCCAAAGCATTTTTAAATTTCAGCAGAATTTTGAGAACAATGGGAGAGTTGCAAAGCATTTTAAACTTCAGCAGAATTCCGAGAACAATGGGAGTGTTATACAGACTATTTTTAAACTACACGAGAATTCCGAGAACAATGGAAGAGTTCCAAAGCATTTTTAAACTTCAGCAGAATTCCGAGAACAATGGAAGAGTTCCAAAGCATTTTTAAACTTCAGCAGAATTCCGGGAACAATGGAAGAGTTCCAAAGCATTTTTAAACTTAAGCAGAATTCCGGGAACAATGGAAGAGTTCCAAAGCATTTTTAAACTTAAGCAGAATTCCGGGAACAATGGAAGAGTTCCAAAGCATTTTTAAACTTAAACAGAATTCCGGGAACAATGGAAGAGTTCCAAAGCATTTTTAAACTTAAGCAGAATTCCGAGAACAATGGAAGAATTCCAAATATTTTTAAACTTCAGCAGAATTCCGAAAACAATGGGAGAGTTCTACAGACTTATTTAAAAAATAACATTCCAAGAACAATGGGAGAATCCCAAAGCATTTTTAAACTTCAGCAGATTCCAAGAACAATGGAAGAGTTTCAAAGCATTTTTAAACTTCAGCAGAATTTTGAGAACAATGGGAGTGTTCCAAAGCATTTTTAAACTTCAGCAGAATTCCGAGAACAATGGGAGAGTTCTACAGACTATTTTTAAACTACACCAGAATTCCGAGAACAATGGAAGAGTTCCAAAGCATTTTTAAACTTCAGCAGAATTCCAAGAACAATGGGAGAGTTCTACAGACTTATTTAAAAAATTCAAAACATTTCGAGAACAATGGGAGAGTTCAATAGCATTTTTAAACTTCAGCAGAATTCCGAGAACAATGGAAGAGTTCCAAAGCATTTTTAAACTTCAGCAGAATTCCGGGAACAATGGAAGAGTTCCAAAGCATTTTTAAACTTAAGCAGAATTCCGGGAACAATGGAAGAGTTCCAAAGCATTTTTAAACTTAAGCAGAATTCCGGGAACAATGGAAGAGTTCCAAAGCATTTTTAAACTTAAACAGAATTCCGGGAACAATGGAAGAGTTCCAAAGCATTTTTAAACTTAAGCAGAATTCCGAGAACAATGGAAGAATTCCAAATATTTTTAAACTTCAGCAGAATTCCGAAAACAATGGGAGAGTTCTACAGACTTATTTAAAAAATAACATTCCAAGAACAATGGGAGAATCCCAAAGGATTTTTAAACTTCAGCAGATTCCAAGAACAATGGAAGAGTTCCAAAGCATTTTTAAACTTCAGCAGAATTTTGAGAACAATGGGAGTGTTCCAAAGCATTTTTAAACTTCAGCAGAATTCCGAGAACAATGGGAGAGTTCTACAGACTATTTTTAAACTACACCAGAATTCCGAGAACAATGGAAGAGTTCCAAAGCATTTTTAAACTTCAGCAGAATTCCAAGAACAATGGGAGAGTTCTACAGACTTATTTAAAAAATTCAAAACATTTCGAGAACAATGGGAGAGTTCAATAGCATTTTTAAACTTCAGCAGAATTCCGAGAACAATGGAAGAGTTCCAAAGCATTTTTAATCTTCAGCAGAATTCCGAGAACAATGGGAGAGTTCTATAGACTTATTTAAAAAAATTAATAATATTCCGAGAACAATTGGAGAGTTCCAAAGCATTTTTGAACTTCAGCAGAATTCCGAGAACAAAGGGAGAGTTCTACCGACTTATTTAAAAAAACAATAACATTCAGAGAAATATGGGAGAGTTTCAAAGCAATTTTAAACCTTAGCAGAATTCCAAAAACATTGGGAGAGTCCTACAGACTTATTTAAAAAAACAGTAATATTCCGAGAACAATGGGAGAGATGCAAAGTATTTTTAAACTACAGTAGAAATCAGAGAACAATGGGAGAGTTCTACAGACTGATATAAAAACAATAACATTCCAAGAAGAATGGGAGAGTTACAATGCATTTTTAAAATTCAGCAGAATTCCGAGAACAATAGAAGAGTTCCAAAGCATTTTCAAACTTAAGCAGAATTCCGAGAACAAAGGAAGAGTTGCAAAGCATTTTTAATCTTCAGCAGAATTCCAGGAACAATGGAAGAGTTCCAAAGCATTTTTGGACTTCAGCAGAATTCTGAGAACAATGGAAGAGTTTCAAAGCATTTTTAAACTTCAGCTGAATTCCGAGAACAATGAGAGAGTTCTACAGACCTATTTAAAAAATTAAAAACATTCCGAGAACAATGGGAAAGTTCCAAAGCATTTTTAAACTTCAGTAGAATTCCGAGAACAATGGAAGAGTTCTATAGCATTTTTAAACTTCAGCTGAATTCTGAAAACAATGGAAGAGTTCCAAAGCATTTTTAAACTTCAGCAGTATTCTGAGAACAATGAAAGAGTTCCAAACATTTTTAAACTTCAGCAGAACTCCGAGAACAATGGGAGAGTTCCAAAACATTTTTAAACTTAAGCAGAATTCCGAGAACAATGGAAGAGTTCCAAAGCATTTTTAAACTTCAGCTGAATTCCGAGAACAGCGGATGAGTTCCAAAGCATTTTTAAACTTCAGCAGAATTCCGAGAACAATGGAAGAGTTCCAAAGCATTTTTAAGCTTCAGCAGAATTCCGGGAACAATGGAAGTGTTACAAAGCATTTTAAAACGTCAGCAGTATTGCAAGAACAATGGAAGAGTTCCAAAGCGTTTTTAAACTTCAGCAGAATTCCGAAAACAATAGGAGAGTTCTACAGGCTTATTCATAAAATTTATAAAATAACATTCCGAGAATCCCAAAGCATTTTTAAACTTCAGCAGATTCCAAGAACAATGTAAGAGTTCCAAAACATTTTTAATCTTCAGCAGAATTCCGAGAACAATGGAAGAGTTCCAAAGCATTTTTAAACTTCAGCAGAATTCCGAGAACAATGGGAGAGTTCTACAGACTATTTATAAACTACACCAGAATTCCGAGAACAATGAGAGAGTTCGACAGACCTATTTAAAAAAAATTAAAACATTCCGAGAACAATGGGAGAGTTCCAAAGCATTTTTAAACTTCAGCAGAATTCCGAGAACAATGGAAGAGTTCCAAAGCATTTTTAAACTTCAGCAGAATTTTGAGAACAATGGGAGAGTTCCAAAGCATTTTTAAACTTCAGCAGATTTCCGAGAACAATGGGAGAGTTCTACAGACTATTTTTAAACTACACCAGAATTCCGAGAACAATGGAAGAGTTCCAAAGCATTTTTAAACTTCAGCAGAATTCCAAGAACAATGGGAGAGTTCTACAGACTTATTTAAAAAATTCAAAACATTTCGGGAACAATGGGAGAGTTCAATAGCATTTTTAAACTTCAGCATAATTCCGAGAACAATGGAAGAGTTCCAAAGCATTTTTAATCTTCAGCAGAATTCCGAGAACAATGGGAGAGTTCTTTAGACTTATTTAAAAAAATTAATAATATTCCGAGAACAATTGGAGAGTTCCAAAGCATTTTTGAACTTCAGCAGAATTCCGAGAACAAAGGGAGAGTTCTACCGACTTATTTAAAAAAACAATAACATTCAGAGAAATATGGGAGAGTTTCAAAGCAATTTTAAACCTCAGCAGAATTCCAAAAACATTGGGAGAATCCTACAGTCTTATTTAAAAAAACAATAACATTCCGAGAACAATGGGAGAGATGCAAAGTATTTTTAAACTACAGTAGAAATCCGAGAACAATGGGAGAGTTCTACAGACTGATATAAAAACAATAACATTCCAAGAAGAATGGTAGAGTTACAATGCATTTTAAATCTTCAGCAGAATTCCAAGAACAATGGAAAAGTTCCAAAGCATTTTTAAAATTCAGCAGAATTCCGAGAACAATAGAAGAGTTCCAAAGCATTTTCAAACTTCAGCAGAATTCCGAGAACAATGGAAGAGTTGCAAGCATTTTTAAACTTCAGCAGAATTCCGGGGGACAATGGAAGAGTTCCAAAGCATTTTTAGACTTCAGCAGAATTCCGAGAACAATGGAAGAGTTTCAAAGCATTTTTAAACTTCAGCTGAATTCCCAGAACAATGAGAGAGTTCTACAGACATATTTAAAAAAATTAAAAACATTCCGAGAACAATGGGAGAGTTCTATATCATTTTTAAACTTCAGCTGAATTCTGAAAACAATGGAAGAGTTCCAAAGAATTTTTAAATTTCAGCAGAATTCCGAGAACAATGGAAGAGTTCCAAAGCATTTTTAAACTTCAGCAGAATTCTGGGAACAATGGAAGAGTTCCAAAGCATTTTTAAACTTCAGCAGAATTCCAAGAACAATAGGAGAGTTCCAAAGTATTTTTAAACTTCAGCAGAATACCGAGAACAATGGACGAGTTCCAAAGAATTTTTAAACTTCAGCTGAATTGCGAGAACAATGTAAGAGTTCCAAAGCATTTTTAAACTTCAGCAGATTTCCGAGCACAATGGAAAAGTTACAAAGCATTTTTAAACTTCAGCAGTATTCTGAGAAAAATGGAAGAGTTCCAAAGCATTTTTAAATTTCAGCAGAATTTTGAGAACAATGGGAGAGTTGCAAAGCATTTTAAACTTCAGCAGAATTCTGAGAACAATGGGAGTGTTATACAGACTATTTTTAAACTACACGAGAATTCCGAGAACAATGGAAGAGTTCCACAGCATTTTTAAACTTCAGCAGAATTCCGAGAACAATGGAAGAGTTCCAAAGCATTTTTAAACTTCAGCAGAATTCCGGGAACAATGGAAGAGTTCCAAAGCATTTTTAAACTTAAGCAGAATTCCGGGAACAATGGAAGAGTTCCAAAGCATTTTTAAACTTAAGCAGAATTCCGGGAACAATGGAAGAGTTCCAAAGCATTTTTAAACTTAAACAGAAAATCCGGGAACAATGGAAGAGTTCCAAAGCATTTTTAAACTTAAGCAGAATTCCGAGAACAATGGAAGAATTCCAAATATTTTTAAACTTCAGCAGAATTCCGAAAACAATGGGAGAGTTCTACAGACTTATTTAAAAAATAACATTCCAAGAACAATGGGAGAATCCCAAAGCATTTTTAAACTTCAGCAGATTCCAAGAACAATGGAAGAGTTTCAAAGCATTTTTAAACTTCAGCAGAATTCCGAGAACAATGGGAGAGTTCTACAGACTATTTATAAACTACACCAGAATTCCGAGAACAATGAGAGAGTTCGACAGACCTATTTAAAAAAAATTAAAACATTCCGAGAACAATGGGAGAGTTCCAAAGCATTTTTAAACTTCAGCAGAATTCCGAGAACAATGGAAGAGTTCCAAAGCATTTTTAAACTTCAGCAGAATTTTGAGAACAATGGGAGAGTTCCAAAGCATTTTTAAACTTCAGCAGATTTCCGAGAACAATGGGAGAGTTCTACAGACTATTTTTAAACTACACCAGAATTCCGAGAACAATGGAAGAGTTCCAAAGCATTTTTAAACTTCAGCAGAATTCCAAGAACAATGGGAGAGTTCTACAGACTTATTTAAAAAATTCAAAACATTTCGGGAACAATGGGAGAGTTCAATAGCATTTTTAAACTTCAGCAGAATTCCGAGAACAATGGAAGGGTTCCAAAGCATTTTTAATCTTCAGCAGAATTCCGAGAACAATGGAAGAGTTCTTTAGACTTATTTAAAAAAATTAATAATATTCCGAGAACAATTGGAGAGTTCCAAAGCATTTTTGAACTTCAGCAGAATTCCGAGAACAAAGGGAGAGTTCTACCGACTTATTTAAAAAAACAATAACATTCAGAGAAATATGGGAGAGTTTCAAAGCAATTTTAAACCTCAGCAGAATTCCAAAAACATTGGGAGAATCCTACAGTCTTATTTAAAAAAACAATAACATTCCGAGAACAATGGGAGAGATGCAAAGTATTTTTAAACTACAGTAGAAATCCGAGAACAATGGGAGAGTTCTACAGACTGATATAAAAACAATAACATTCCAAGAAGAATGGTAGAGTTACAATGCATTTTAAATCTTCAGCAGAATTCCAAGAACAATGGAAAAGTTCCAAAGCATTTTTAAAATTCAGCAGAATTCCGAGAACAATAGAAGAGTTCCAAAGCATTTTCAAACTTCAGCAGAATTCCGAGAACAATGGAAGAGTTGCAAGCATTTTTAAACTTCAGCAGAATTCCGGGGGACAATGGAAGAGTTCCAAAGCATTTTTAGACTTCAGCAGAATTCCGAGAACAATGGAAGAGTTTCAAAGCATTTTTAAACTTCAGCTGAATTCCCAGAACAATGAGAGAGTTCTACAGACCTATTTAAAAAAATTAAAAACATTCCGAGAACAATGGGAGAGTTCTATATCATTTTTAAACTTCAGCTGAATTCTGAAAACAATGGAAGTGTTCCAAAGAATTTTTAAATTTCAGCAGAATTCCGAGAACAATGGAAGAGTTCCAAAGCATTTTTAAACTTCAGCAGAATACCGAAAACAATGGAAGAATTCCACTGCATTTTTAAACTTCAGCAGAATTCCGAGAACAATGGAAGAGTTCCAAATCATTTTTAAACTTCAGCAGAATTCTGGGAATAATGGAAGAGTTCCAAAGCATTTTTAAACTTCAGCAGAATTCCAAAACAATGGGAGAGTTCCAAAGCATTTTTAAACTTCAGCAGAATACCGAGAACAATGGACGAGTTCCAAAGAATTTTTAAACTTTAGCTGAATTCCGAGAACAATGGAAGAGATCCAAAGCATTTTTAAACTTCAGCAGAATTCCGGGAACAATGGAAGAGTTACAAAGCATTTTTAAACTTCAGCAGTATTCTGAGAACAATGGAAGTGTTCCAAAGCATTTTTAAACTTCAGCAGAATTCCGAGAACAATGGAAGAGTTCCAAAGCATTTTTAAACTTCAGCTGAATTCCGAGAACAATGGATGAGTTCCAAAGCATTTTTAAACTTCAGCAGAATTCCGGGAACAATGGAAGAGTTCCAAAGCATTTTTAGACTTCAGCAGAATTCCGAGAACAATGGAAGAGTTTCAAAGCATTTATAAACTTCAGCTGTATTCCGAGAACAATGAAAGAGTTCTACAGACCTATTTAAAAAAATTAAAAACATTCCGAGAACAATGGGAGAGTTCCAAATCATTTTTAAACTTCAGCAGAATTCTGGGAACAATGGAAGAGTTCCAAAGCATTTTTAAACTTCAGCAGAATTCCAAGAACAATAGGAGAGTTCCAAAGTATTTTTAAACTTCAGCAGAATACCGAGAACAATGGACGAGTTCCAAAGAATTTTTAAACTTCAGCTGAATTGCGAGAACAATGTAAGAGTTCCAAAGCATTTTTAAACTTCAGCAGATTTCCGAGCACAATGGAAAAGTTACAAAGCATTTTTAAACTTCAGCAGTATTCTGAGAAAAATGGAAGAGTTCCAAAGCATTTTTAAATTTCAGCAGAATTTTGAGAACAATGGGAGAGTTGCAAAGCATTTTAAACTTCAGCAGAATTCCGAGAACAATGGGAGTGTTATACAGACTATTTTTAAACTACACGAGAATTCCGAGAACAATGGAAGAGTTCCAAAGCATTTTTAAACTTCAGCAGAATTCCGAGAACAATGGAAGAGTTCCAAAGCATTTTTAAACTTCAGCAGAATTCCGGGAACAATGGAAGAGTTCCAAAGCATTTTTAAACTTAAGCAGAATTCCGGGAACAATGGAAGAGTTCCAAAGCATTTTTAAACTTAAGCAGAATTCCGGGAACAATGGAAGAGTTCCAAAGCATTTTTAAACTTAAACAGAATTCCGGGAACAATGGAAGAGTTCCAAAGCATTTTTAAACTTAAGCAGAATTCCGAGAACAATGGAAGAATTCCAAATATTTTAAACTTCAGCAGAATTCCGAAAACAATGGGAGAGTTCTACAGACTTATTTAAAAAATAACATTCCAAGAACAATGGGAGAATCCCAAAGCATTTTTAAACTTCAGCAGATTCCAAGAACAATGGAAGAATTCCAAAGCATTTTTAAACTTCAGCAGAATTTTGAGAACAATGGGAGTGTTCCAAAGCATTTTTAAACTTCAGCAGAATTCCGAGAACAATGGGAGAGTTCTACAGACTATTTTTAAACTGCACCAGAATTCCGAGAACAATGGAAGAGTTCCAAAGCATTTTTAAACTTCAGCAGAATTCCAAGAACAATGGGAGAGTTCTACAGACTTATTTAAAAAATTCAAAACATTTCGAGAACAATGGGAGAGTTCAATAGCATTTTTAAACTTCAGCAGAATTCCGAGAACAATGGAAGAGTTCCAAAGCATTTTTAATCTTCAGCAGAATTCCGAGAACAATGGGAGAGTTCTATAGACTTATTTAAAAAAATTAATAATATTCCGAGAACAATTGGAGAGTTCCAAAGCATTTTTGAACTTCAGCAGAATTCCGAGAACAAAGGGAGAGTTCTACCGACTTATTTAAAAAAACAATAACATTCAGAGAAATATGGGAGAGTTTCAAAGCAATTTTAAACCTTAGCAGAATTCCAAAAACATTGGGAGAGTCATACAGACTTATTTGAAAAAACAGTAATATTCCGAGAACAATGGGAGAGATGCAAAGTATTTTTAAACTGCAGTAGAAATCAGAGAACAATGGGAGAGTTCTACAGACTGATATAAAAACAATAACATTCCAAGAAGAATGGGAGAGTTACAATGCATTTTTAAAATTCAGCAGAATTCCGAGAACAATAGAAGAGTT
The DNA here is from genome assembly GCF_046119375.1 of Phyllobates terribilis. Lineage (NCBI taxonomy): Eukaryota > Metazoa > Chordata > Amphibia > Anura > Dendrobatidae > Phyllobates > Phyllobates terribilis. Next base: position 611,214,066 of record NW_027362764.1, read on the forward strand.
CCAAAGCATTTTCAAACTTAAGCAGAATTCCGAGAACAAAGGAAGAGTTGCAAAGCATTTTTAATCTTCAGCAGAATTCCAGGAACAATGGAAGAGTTCCAAAGCATTTTTGGACTTCAGCAGAATTCTGAGAACAATGGAAGAGTTTCAAAGCATTTTTAAACTTCAGCTGAATTCCGAGAACAATGAGAGAGTTCTACAGACCTATTTAAAAAATTAAAAACATTCCGAGAACAATGGGAAAGTTCCAAAGCATTTTTAAACTTCAGTAGAATTCCGAGAACAATGGAAGAGTTCTATAGCATTTTTAAACTTCAGCTGAATTCTGAAAACAATGGAAGAGTTCCAAAGCATTTTTAAACTTCAGCAGTATTCTGAGAACAATGAAAGAGTTCCAAACATTTTTAAACTTCAGCAGAACTCCGAGAACAATGGGAGAGTTCCAAAACATTTTTAAACTTAAGCAGAATTCCGAGAACAATGGAAGAGTTCCAAAGCATTTTTAAACTTCAGCAGAATTCCGAAAGCAATGGGAGAGTTCTACAGACTTATTTAAAAAATAACATTCCGAGAACAATGGGAGAATCCCAAAGCAATTTTAAACTGCAGCAAATTAAAAGAACAATGGAAGATTTCCAAAGCATTTTAAATTTCAGCAGAATTTTGAGAACAATGGGAGAGTTCCAAAGCATTTTAAACTTCAGCAGAATTCCGAGAACAATGGGAGAGTTCTACAGCCTATTTTTAAACTACACCAGAATTCCGAGAACAATGGAAGAGTTTAAAAAGCATTTTTAAACTTCTGCAGAATTCCAAGAACAATGGGAGAGTTCTAAAGACTTATTTAAAAAAATTAAAAACATTTAGAGAACAATGGGAGAGTTCACTAGCATTTTTAAACTTCAGCAGAATTCCGAGTACAATGGAAGAGTTCCAAGGCATTTTTAATCTTCAGTAGAATTCAGAGAACAATGGAAGAGTTCCAAAGCATTTTTAAACTTCAGCTGAATTCCGAGAACAGCGGATGAGTTCCAAAGCATTTTTAAACTTCAGCAGAATTCCGAGAACAATGGAATAGTTCCAAAGCATTTTTAAGCTTCAGCAGAATTCCGGGAACAATGGAAGTGTTACAAAGCATTTTAAAACGTCAGCAGTATTGCAAGAACAATGGAAGAGTTCCAAAGCGTTTTTAAACTTCAGCAGAATTCCGAAAACAATAGGAGAGTTCTACAGGCTTATTCATAAAATTTATAAAATAACATTCCGAGAATCCCAAAGCATTTTTAAACTTCAGCAGATTCCAAGAACAATGTAAGAGTTCCAAAACATTTTTAATCTTCAGCAGAATTCCGAGAACAATGGAAGAGTTCCAAAGAATTTTTAAACTTCAGCAGAATTCCGAGAACAATGGGAGAGTTCTACAGACTATTTTTAAACTACACCAGAATTCCGAGAACAATGAGAGAGTTCGACAGACCTATTTAAAAAAAATTAAAACATTCCGAGAACAATGGGAGAGTTCCAAAGCATTTTTAAACTTCAGCAGAATTCCGAGAACAATGGGAGAGTTCTACAGCCTATTTTTAAACTACACCAGAATTCCGAGAACAATGGAAGAGTTTAAAAAGCATTTTTAAACTTCTGCAGAATTCCAAGAACAATGGGAGAGTTCTAAAGACTTATTTAAAAAAATTAAAAACATTTAGAGAACAATGGGAGAGTTCACTAGCATTTTTAAACTTCAGCAGAATTCCGAGTACAATGGAAGAGTTCCAAGGCATTTTTAATCTTCAGTAGAATTCAGAGAACAATGGAAGAGTTCCAAAGCATTTTTAAACTTCAGCTGAATTCCGAGAACAGCGGATGAGTTCCAATGCATTTTAAAACTTCAGCAGAATTCCGAGAACAATGGAAGAGTTCCAAAGCATTTTTAAACTTCAGCAGAATTCCAGGAACAATGGAAGAGTTCCAAAGCATTTTTAAACTTCAGCAGAATTCCAAGAACAATGGGAGAGTTCCAAAGCATTTTTAAACTTCAGCAGAATACCGAGAACAATGGACGAGTTCAAAAGCATTTTTAAACTTCAGCAGAATTCCGAGAACAATGGAAGAGTTCTAAAGCATTTTTAAACTTCAGCAGAATTTTGAAAACAATGGAAGAGTTCCAAAGAATTTTTAAACTTCAGAAGAATTCCGAAAACAATGGAAGAATTCCAATGCATTTTAAAACTTCAGCAGAATTCCGAGAACAATGGAAGTGTTCCAAAGCATTTTTAAACTTCAGCAGAATTCCAAGAACAATGGGAGAGTTCCAAAGCATTTTTAAACTTCAGCAGAATACCGAGAACAATGGACGAGTTCCAAAGAATTTTTAAACTTCAGCTGAATTGCGAGAACAATGTAAGAGTTCCAAAGCATTTTTAAACTTCAGCAGAATTCCGAGCACAATGGAAGAGTTCCAAAGCATTTTTAAACTTCAGCAGAATTCCGGGAACAATGGAAGAGTTACAAAGCATTTTTAAACTTCAGCAGTATTCTGAGAACAATGGAAGTGTTCCAAAGCATTTTTAAACTTCAGCAGAATTCCGAGAACAATGGAAGAGTTCCAAAGCATTTTTAAACTTCAGCTGAATTCCGTGAACAATGGATGAGTTCCAAAGCATTTTTAAACTTCAGCAGAATTCCGGGAACAATGGAAGAGTTCCAAAGCATTTTTAAACTTAAGCAGAATTCCGAGAACAATGGAAGAATTCCAAACATTTTTAAACATCAGCAGAATTCCGAAAACAATGGCAGAGTTCTACAGACATATTTAAAAAAATAACATTCCAAGAACAATGGGAGAATCCCAAAGCATTTTTAAACTTCAGCAGATTCCAAAAACAATGGAAGAGTTCCAAAGCATTTTTAAACTTCAGCAGAATTTTGAGAACAATGGGAGTGTTCCAAAGCATTTTTAAACTTCAGCAGAATTCCGAGAACAATGGGAGAGTTCTACAGACTATTTTTAAACTACACCAGAATTCCGAGAACAATGGAAGAGTTCCAAAGCATTTTTAAACTTCAGCAGAATTCCAAGAACAATGGGAGAGTTCTACAGACTTATTTAAAAAATTCAAAACATTTCGGGAACAATGGGAGAGTTCAATAGCATTTTTAAACTTCAGCATAATTCCGAGAACAATGGAAGAGTTCCAAAGCATTTTTAATCTTCAGCAGAATTCCGAGAACAATGGGAGAGTTCTTTAGACTTATTTAAAAAAATTAATAATATTCCGAGAACAATTGGAGAGTTCCAAAGCATTTTTGAACTTCAGCAGAATTCCGAGAACAAAGGGAGAGTTCTACCGACTTATTTAAAAAAACAATAACATTCAGAGAAATATGGGAGAGTTTCAAAGCAATTTTAAACCTCAGCAGAATTCCAAAAACATTGGGAGAGTCCTACAGTCTTATTTAAAAAAACAATAACATTCCGAGAACAATGGGAGAGATGCAAAGTATTTTTAAACTACAGTAGAAATCCGAGAACAATGGGAGAGTTCTACAGACTGATATAAAAACAATAACATTCCAAGAAGAATGGTAGAGTTACAATGCATTTTAAATCTTCAGCAGAATTCCAAGAACAATGGAAAAGTTCCAAAGCATTTTTAAAATTCAGCAGAATTCCGAGAACAATAGAAGAGTTCCAAAGCATTTTCAAACTTCAGCAGAATTCCGAGAACAATGGAAAAGTTGCAAGCATTTTTAAACTTCAGCAGAATTCCGGGGGACAATGGAAAAGTTCCAAAGCATTTTTAAAATTCAGCAGAATTCCGAGAACAATAGAAGAGTTCCAAAGCATTTTCAAACTTCAGCAGAATTCCGAGAACAATGGAAAAGTTGCAAGCATTTTTAAACTTCAGCAGAATTCCGGGGGACAATGGAAGAGTTCCAAAGCATTTTTAGACTTCAGCAGAATTCCGAGAACAATGGAAGAGTTTCAAAGCATTTTTAAACTTCAGCTGAATTCCCAGAACAATGAGAGAGTTCTACAGACCTATTTAAAAAAATTAAAAACATTCCGAGAACAATGGGAGAGTTCTATAGCATTTTTAAACTTCAGCTGAATTCTGAAAACAATGGAAGTGTTCCAAAGAATTTTTAAATTTCAGCAGAATTCCGAGAACAATGGAAGAGTTCCAAAGCATTTTTAAACTTCAGCAGAATACCGAAAACAATGGAAGAATTCCACTGCATTTTTAAACTTCAGCAGAATTCCGAGAACAATGGAAGAGTTCCAAATCATTTTTAAACTTCAGCAGAATTCTGGGAATAATGGAAGAGTTCCAAAGCATTTTTAAACTTCAGCAGAATTCCAAGAACAATGGGAGAGTTCCAAAGCATTTTTAAACTTCAGCAGAATACCGAGAACAATGGACGAGTTCCAAAGAATTTTTAAACTTTAGCTGAATTCCGAGAACAATGGAAGAGATCCAAAGCATTTTTAAACTTCAGCAGAATTCCGGGAACAATGAAAGAGTTACAAAGCATTTTTAAACTTCAGCAGTATTCTGAGAACAATGGAAGTGTTCCAAAGCATTTTTAAACTTCAGCAGAATTCCGAGAACAATGGAAGAGTTCCAAAGCATTTTTAAACTTCAGCTGAATTCCGAGAACAATGGAAGAGTTCCAAAGCATTTTTAGACTTCAGCAGAATTCCGAGAACAATGGAAGAGTTTCAAAGCATTTTTAAACTTCAGCTGAATTCCGAGAACAATGAAAGAGTTCTACAGACCTATTTAAAAAAATTAAAAACATTCCGAGAACAATGGGAGAGTTCCAAAGCATTTTTAAACTTCAGTAGAATTCCGAGAACAAAGGAAGAGTTCTATAGCATTTTTAAACTTCAGCTGAATTCTGAAAACAATGGAAGAGTTTCAAAGAATTTTTAAATTTCAGCAGAATTCTGAGAACAATGGAAGAGTTCCAAAGCATTTTTAAACTTCAGCAGAATACCGAAAACAATGGAAGAATTACACTGCATTTTTAAACTTCAGCAGAATTCCGAGAACAATGGAAGAGTTCCAAATCATTTTTAAACTTCAGCAGAATTCTGGGAACAATGGAAGAGTTCCAAAGCATTTTTAAACTTCAGCAGAATTCCAAGAACAATAGGAGAGTTCCAAAGCATTTTTAAACTTCAGCAGAATACCGAGAACAATGGACGAGTTCCAAAGAATTTTTAAACTTCAGCTGAATTGCGAGAACAATGTAAGAGTTCCAAAGCATTTTTAAACTTCAGCAGATTTCCGAGCACAATGGAAAAGTTACAAAGCATTTTTAAACTTCAGCAGTATTCTGAGAACAATGGAAGAGTTCCAAAGCATTTTTAAATTTCAGCAGAATTTTGAGAACAATGGGAGAGTTGCAAAGCATTTTAAACTTCAGCAGAATTCCGAGAACAATGGGAGAGTTATACAGACTATTTTTAAACTACACGAGAATTCCGAGAACAATGGAAGAGTTCCAAAGCATTTTTAAACTTCAGCAGAATTCCGAGAACAATGGAAGAGTTCCAAAGCATTTTTAAACTTCAGCAGAATTCCGGGAACAATGGAAGAGTTCCAAAGCATTTTTAAACTTAAGCAGAATTCCGAGAACAATGGAAGAATTCCAAATATTTTTAAACTTCAGCAGAATTCCGAAAACAATGGGAGAGTTCTACAGACTTATTTAAAAAATAACATTCCAAGAACAATGGGAGAATCCCAAAGCATTTTTAAACTTCAGCAGATTCCAAGAACAATGGAAGAGTTCCAAAGCATTTTTAAACTTCAGCAGAATTTTGAGAACAATGGGAGTGTTCCAAAGCATTTTTAAACTTCAGCAGAATTCCGAGAACAATGGGAGAGTTCTACAGACTATTTTTAAACTACACCAGAATTCCGAGAACAATGGAAGAGTTCCAAAGCATTTTTAAACTTCAGCAGAATTCCAAGAACAATGGGAGAGTTCTACAGACTTATTTAAAAAATTCAAAACATTTCGAGAACAATGGGAGAGTTCAATAGCATTTTTAAACTTCAGCAGAATTCCGAGAACAATGGAAGAGTTCCAAAGCATTTTTAATCTTCAGCAGAATTCCGAGAACAATGGGAGAGTTCTATAGACTTATTTAAAAAAATTAATAATATTCCGAGAACAATTGGAGAGTTCCAAAGCATTTTTGAACTTCAGCAGAATTCCGAGAACAAAGGGAGAGTTCTACCGACTTATTTAAAAAAACAATAACATTCAGAGAAATATGGGAGAGTTTCAAAGCAATTTTAAACCTTAGCAGAATTCCAAAAACATTGAGAGAGTCCTACAGACTTATTTAAAAAAACAGTAATATTCCGAGAACAATGGGAGAGATGCAAAGTATTTTTAAACTACAGTAGAATTCCGAGAACAATGGAAGAGTTGCAAAGCATTTTTAATCTTCAGCAGAATTCCAGGAACAATGGAAGAGTTCCAAAGCATTTTTGAACTTCAGCAGAATTCCGAGAACAAAGGGAGAGTTCTACCGACTTATTTAAAAAAACAATAACATTCAGAGAAATATGGGAGAGTTTCAAAGCAATTTTAAACCTCAGCAGAATTCCAAAAACATTGGGAGAGTCCTACAGTCTTATTTAAAAAAACAATAACATTCCGAGAACAATGGGAGAGATGCAAAGTATTTTTAAACTACAGTAGAAATCCGAGAACAATGGGAGAGTTCTACAGACTGATATAAAAACAATAACATTCCAAGAAGAATGGTAGAGTTACAATGCATTTTAAATCTTCAGCAGAATTCCAAGAACAATGGAAAAGTTCCAAAGCATTTTTAAAATTCAGCAGAATTCCGAGAACAATAGAAGAGTTCCAAAGCATTTTCAAACTTCAGCAGAATTCCGAGAACAATGGAAAAGTTGCAAGCATTTTTAAACTTCAGCAGAATTCCGGGGGACAATGGAAAAGTTCCAAAGCATTTTTAAAATTCAGCAGAATTCCGAGAACAATAGAAGAGTTCCAAAGCATTTTCAAACTTCAGCAGAATTCCGAGAACAATGGAAAAGTTGCAAGCATTTTTAAACTTCAGCAGAATTCCGGGGGACAATGGAAGAGTTCCAAAGCATTTTTAGACTTCAGCAGAATTCCGAGAACAATGGAAGAGTTTCAAAGCATTTTTAAACTTCAGCTGAATTCCCAGAACAATGAGAGAGTTCTACAGACCTATTTAAAAAAATTAAAAACATTCCGAGAACAATGGTAGAGTTCTATAGCATTTTTAAACTTCAGCTGAATTCTGAAAACAATGGAAGTGTTCCAAAGAATTTTTAAATTTCAGCAGAATTCCGAGAACAATGGAAGAGTTCCAAAGCATTTTTAAACTTCAGCAGAATACCGAAAACAATGGAAGAATTCCACTGCATTTTTAAACTTCAGCAGAATTCCGAGAACAATGGAAGAGTTCCAAATCATTTTTAAACTTCAGCAGAATTCTGGGAATAATGGAAGAGTTCCAAAGCATTTTTAAACTTCAGCAGAATTCCAAGAACAATGGGAGAGTTCCAAAGCATTTTTAAACTTCAGCAGAATACCGAGAACAATGGACGAGTTCCAAAGAATTTTTAAACTTTAGCTGAATTCCGAGAACAATGGAAGAGATCCAAAGCATTTTTAAACTTCAGCAGAATTCCGGGAACAATGGAAGAGTTACAAAGCATTTTTAAACTTCAGCAGTATTCTGAGAACAATGGAAGTGTTCCAAAGCATTTTTAAACTTCAGCAGAATTCCGAGAACAATGGAAGAGTTCCAAAGCATTTTTAAACTTCAGCTGAATTCCGAGAACAATGGAAGAGTTCCAAAGCATTTTTAGACTTCAGCAGAATTCCGAGAACAATGGAAGAGTTTCAAAGCATTTTTAAACTTCAGCTGAATTCCGAGAACAATGAAAGAGTTCTACAGACCTATTTAAAAAAATTAAAAACATTCCGAGAACAATGGGAGAGTTCCAAAGCATTTTTAAACTTCAGTAGAATTCCGAGAACAAAGGAAGAGTTCTATAGCATTTTTAAACTTCAGCTGAATTCTGAAAACAATGGAAGAGTTTCAAAGAATTTTTAAATTTCAGCAGAATTCTGAGAACAATGGAAGAGTTCCAAAGCATTTTTAAACTTCAGCAGAATACCGAAAACAATGGAAGAATTACACTGCATTTTTAAACTTCAGCAGAATTCCGAGAACAATGGAAGAGTTCCAAATCATTTTTAAACTTCAGCAGAATTCTGGGAACAATGGAAGAGTTCCAAAGCATTTTTAAACTTCAGCAGAATTCCAAGAACAATAGGAGAGTTCCAAAGCATTTTTAAACTTCAGCAGAATACCGAGAACAATGGACGAGTTCCAAAGAATTTTTAAACTTCAGCTGAATTGCGAGAACAATGTAAGAGTTCCAAAGCATTTTTAAACTTCAGCAGATTTCCGAGCACAATGGAAAAGTTACAAAGCATTTTTAAACTTCAGCAGTATTCTGAGAACAATGGAAGAGTTCCAAAGCATTTTTAAATTTCAGCAGAATTTTGAGAACAATGGGAGAGTTGCAAAGCATTTTAAACTTCAGCAGAATTCCGAGAACAATGGGAGAGTTATACAGACTATTTTTAAACTACACGAGAATTCCGAGAACAATGGAAGAGTTCCAAAGCATTTTTAAACTTCAGCAGAATTCCGAGAACAATGGAAGAGTTCCAAAGCATTTTTAAACTTAAGCAGAATTCCGAGAACAATGGAAGAATTCCAAATATTTTTAAACTTCAGCAGAATTCCGAAAACAATGGGAGAGTTCTACAGACTTATTTAAAAAATAACATTCCAAGAACAATGGGAGAATCCCAAAGCATTTTTAAACTTCAGCAGATTCCAAGAACAATGGAAGAGTTCCAAAGCATTTTTAAACTTCAGCAGAATTTTGAGAACAATGGGAGTGTTCCAAAGCATTTTTAAACTTCAGCAGAATTCCGAGAACAATGGGAGAGTTCTACAGACTATTTTTAAACTACACCAGAATTCCGAGAACAATGGAAGAGTTCCAAAGCATTTTTAATCTTCAGCAGAATTCCGAGAACAATGGGAGAGTTCTATAGACTTATTTAAAAAAATTAATAATATTCCGAGAACAATTGGAGAGTTCCAAAGCATTTTTGAACTTCAGCAGAATTCCCAGAACAAAGGGAGAGTTCTACCGACTTATTTAAAAAAACAATAACATTCAGAGAAATATGGGAGAGTTTCAAAGCAATTTTAAACCTTAGCAGAATTCCAAAAACATTGGGAGAGTCCTACAGACTTATTTAAAAAAACAGTAATATTCCGAGAACAATGGGAGACATGCAAAGTATTTTTAAACTACAGTAGAATTCCGAGAACAATGGAAGAGTTGCAAAGCATTTTTAATCTTCAGCAGAATTCCAGGAACAATGGAAGAGTTCCAAAGCATTTTTGGACTTCAGCAGAATTCTGAGAACAATGGAAGAGTTTCAAAGCATTTTTAAACTTCAGCTGAATTCCGAGAACAATGAGAGAGTTCTTCAGACCTATTTAAAAAATTAAAAACATTCCGAGAACAATGGGAAAGTTCCAAAGCATTTTTAAACTTCAGTAGAATTCCGAGAACAATGGAAGAGTTCTATAGCATTTTTAAACTTCAGCTGAATTCTGAAAACAATGGAAGAGTTCCAAAGCATTTTTAAACTTCAGCAGAATTCCGGGAACAATGGAAGACTTACAAAGCATTTTTAAACTTCAGCAGTATTCTGAGAACAATGAAAGAGTTCCAAACATTTTTAAACTTCAGCAGAACTCCGAGAACAATGGGAGAGTTGCAAAACATTTTTAAACTTAAGCAGAATTCCGAGAACAATGGAAGAGTTCCAAAGCATTTTTAAACTTCAGCAGAATTCCGAAAGCAATGGGAGAGTTCTACAGACTTATTTAAAAAATAACATTCCGAGAACAATGGGAGAATCCCAAAGCAATTTTAAACTGCAGCAAATTAAAAGAACAATGGAAGATTTCCAAAGCATTTTTAAATTTCAGCAGAATTTTGAGAACAATGGGAGAGTTCCAAAGCATTTTAAACTTCAGCAGAATTCTGAGAACAATGGGAGAGTTCTACAGCCTATTTTTAAACTACACCAGAATTCCGAGAACAATGGAAGAGTTTAAAAAGCATTTTTAAACTTCAGCAGAATTCCAAGAACAATGGGAGAGTTCTAAAGACTTATTTAAAAAAATTAAAAACATTTAGAGAACAATGGGAGAGTTCACTAGCATTTTTAAACTTCAGCAGAATTCCGAGTACAATGGAAGAGTTCCAAGGCATTTTTAATCTTCAGCAGAATTCAGAGAACAATGGAAGAGTTCCAAAGCATTTTTAAACTTCAGCTGAATTCCGAGAACAGCGGATGAGTTCCAAAGCATGTTTAAATTTCAGCAGAATTCCGAGAACAATGGAAGAGTTCCAAAGCATTTTTAAGCTTCAGCAGAATTCCGGGAACAATGGAAGTGTTACAAAGCATTTTAAAACGTCAGCAGTATTGCAAGAACAATGGAAGAGTTCCAAAGCGTTTTTAAACTTCAGCAGAAGTCCAAGAACAATGGGAGAGTTCTACAGGCTTATTCATAAAATTTATAAAATAACATTCCGAGAATCCCAAAGCATTTTTAAACTTCAGCAGATTCCAAGAACAATGTAAGAGTTCCAAAACATTTTTAATCTTCAGCAGAATTCCGAGAACATTGGAAGAGTTCCAAAGCATTTTTAAACTTCAGCAGAATTCCAAGAACAATGGGAGAGTTCTACAGACTATTTTTAAACTACACCAGAATTCCGAGAACAATGAGAGAGTTCGACAGACCTATTTAAAAAAAATTAAAACATTCCGAGAACAATGGGAGAGTTCCAAAGCATTTTTAAACTTCAGCAGAATTCCGAGAACAATGGAAGAGTTCTAAAGCATTTTTAAACTTCAGCAGAATTTTGAAAACAATGGAAGAGTTCCATAGATTTTTTAAACTTCAGCAGAATTCCGAAAACAATGGAAGAATTCCAATGCATTTTAAAACTTCAGCACAATTCCGAGAACAATGGAAGAGTTCCAAAGCATTTTTAAACTTCAGCAGAATTCCGGGAACAATGGAAGAGTTCCAAAGCATTTTTAAACTTCAGCAGAAGTCCAAGAACAATGGGAGAGTTCCAAAGCATTTTTAAACTTCAGCAGAATACCGAGAACAATGGACGAGTTCAAAAGCATTTTTAAACTTCAGCAGAATTCCGAGAACAATGGAAGAGTTCTAAAGCATTTTTAAACTTCAGCAGAATTTTGAAAACAATGGAAGAGTTCCAAAGAATTTTTATACTTCAGCAGAATTCCGAAAACAATGGAAGAATTCCAATGCATTTTAAAACTTCAGCAGAATTCCGAGAACAATGGAAGAGTTCCAAAGCATTTTTAAACTTCAGCGGAATTCCAAGAACAATGGGAGAGTTCCAAAGCATTTTTAAACTTCAGCAGAATACCGAGAACAATGGACGAGTTCCAAAGAATTTTTAAACTTCAGCTGAATTGCGAGAACAATGTAAGAGTTCCAAAGCATTTTTAAACTTCAGCAGAATTCCGAGCACAATGGAAGAGTTCCAAAGCATTTTTAAACTTCAGCAGAATTCCGGGAACAATGGAAGAGTTACAAAGCATTTTTAAACTTCAGCAGTATTCTGAGAACAATGGAAGTGTTCCAAAGCATTTTTAAACTTCAGCAGAATTCCGAGAACAATGGAAGAGTTCCAAAGCATTTTTAAACTTCAGCTGAATTCCGTGAACAATGGATGAGTTCCAAAGCATTTTTAAACTTCAGCAGAATTCCGGGAACAATGGAAGAGTTCCAAAGCATTTTTAAACTTAAGCAGAATTCCGATAACAATGGAAGAATTCCAAACATTTTTAAACATCAGCAGAATTCCGAAAACAATGGCAGAGTTCTACAGACTTATTTAAAAAAATAACATTCCAAGAACAATGGGAGAATCCCAAAGCATTTTTAAACTTCAGCAGATTCCAAAAACAATGGAAGAGTTCCAAAGCATTTTTAAACTTCAGCAGAATTTTGAGAACAATGGGAGAGTTCCAAAGCATTTTTAAACTTCAGCAGAATTCCGAGAACAATGGGAGAGTTCTACAGACTATTTTTAAACTACACCAGAATTCCGAGAAAAATGGAAGAGTTCCAAAGCATTTTTAAACTTCAGCAGAATTCCAAGAACAATGGGAGAGTTCTACAGACTTATTTAAAAAATTCAAAACATTTCGGGAACAATGGGAGAGTTCAATAGCATTTTTAAACTTCAGCAGAATTCCGAGAACAATGGAAGAGTTCCAAAGCATTTTTAATCTTCAGCAGAATTCCGAGAACAATGGGAGAGTTCTTTAGACTTATTTAAAAAAATTAATAATATTCCGAGAACAATTGGAGAGTTCCAAAGCATTTTTGAACTTCAGCAGAATTCCGAGAACAAAGGGAGAGTTCTACTGACTTATTTAAAAAAACAATAACATTCAGAGAAATATGGGAGAGTTTCAAAGCGATTTTAAACCTCAGCAGAATTCCAAAAACATTGGGAGAGTCCTACAGTCTTATTTAAAAAAAACAATAACATTCCGAGAACAATGGGAGAGATGCAAAGTATTTTTAAACTACAGTAGAAATCCGAGAACAATGGGAGAGTTCTACAGAGTGATATAAAAACAATAACATTCCAAGAAGAATGGTAGAGTTACAATGCATTTTAAATCTTCATCAGAATTCCAAGAACAATGGAAAAGTTCCAAAGCATTTTTAAAATTCAGCAGAATTCCGAGAACAATAGAAGAGTTCCAAAGCATTTTCAAACTTCAGCAGAATTCCGAGAACAATGGAAGAGTTGCAAGCATTTTTAAATTTCAGCAGAATTCCAGGGGACAATGGAAGAGTTCCAAAGCATTTTTAGACTTCAGCAGAATTCCGAGAACAATGGAAGAGTTTCAAAGCATTTTTAAACTTCAGCTGAATTCCCAGAACAATGACAGAGTTCTACAGAATTATTTAAAAAAATTAAAAACATTCTGAGAACAACGGGAGAGTTCTATAGCATTTTTAAACTTCAGCTGAATTCTGAAAACAATGGAAGAGTTCCAAAGAATTTTTAAATTTCAGCAGAATTCCGAGAACAATGGAAGAGTTCCAAAGCATTTTTAAACTTCAGCAGAATACCGAAAACATTTGAAGAATTCCACTGCATTTTTAAACTTCAGCAGAATTCCGAGAACAATGGAAGAGTTCCAAATCATTTTTAAACTTCAGCAGAATTCTGGGAACAATGGAAGAGTTCCAAAGCATTTTTAAACTTCAGCAGAATTCCAAGAACAATGGGAGAGTTCCAAAGCATTTTTAAACTTCAGCAGAATACAGAGAACAATGGACGAGTTCCAAAGAATTTTTAAACTTTAGCTGAATTCCGAGAACAATGGAAGAGTTCCAAAGCATTTTTAAACTTCATCAGAATTCCGAGAACAATGGAAGAGTTCCAAAGCATTTTTAAACTTCAGCAGAATTCCGGGAACAATGGAAGAATTACAAAGCATTTTTAAACTTCAGCAGTATTCTGAGAACAATGAAAGAGTTCCAAACATATTTAAACTTCAGCAGAATTCTGAGAACAATGGTTCTACAGACTATTTTTATCTACACCAGAATACCGAGAACTATGGAAGAGTTCAAAAGCATTTTTAAACTTCAGCAGAATTCCAAAAACAATGGGAGAGTTCTACAGACTTATTTAAAAAAATTAAAAACATTCCGAGAACAAGGGGCGAGTTCCAAAACATTTTTAAACTTCAGCAGAATTCCGAGAACAAAGAAGAGTTCTACCGACTTATTTAAATAACAATAACATTCAGAGAAATATGGGAGAGTTTCAAAGTAATTCTAAACCTCAGCAGAATTCCAAAAACATTGGGAGAGTCCTACAGACTTACTTAAAAAAAGAGTAACATTCCGAGAAGAATGAGAGAGATCCAAAGTATTTTTAAACTTCAGTAGAACTCCGAGAACAATGGGAGAGTTATACAGACTGATATAAAAACAAGAACATTCCAAGAAGAATGGGAGTTACAATGCATTTTTAAACTTCAGCAGGATTCCAAGAACAATGGAAAAGTTCCAAAGCATTTTTAAAATTCAGCAGAACACTGAGAACAATGGAAGAGTTCCATAGCATTTACAATCTTCAGCAGAATTCCAAGAAAAAAGGAAGAGTTGCAAAGCATTTTTAAACTTCAGCAGTATTCCGGGAACAATGGAAGAGTTCCAAAGCATTTTTAGACTTCAGCAGAATTCCGACAACAATGGAAGAGTTTCAAAGCATTTTTAAACTTCATCTGAATTCCGAGAACCATGGAAGAGTTCCAAAGAATTTTTAAACTTCAGGTGAATTCCAAGAACAATGGAAGAGTTCCAATGCATTTTTAAACTTCAGCAGAATTCCAGGAACAATGGAAGAGTTACAAAGCATTTTTAAACATCAGCAGTATTCCGAGAACAATGGAAGAGTTCCAAACATTTTTAAACTTCAGCAGAATTCCGAGAACAATGGGAGAGTACCAAAACATTTTTAAACTTAAGCAGAATTCCGAGAACAATGGAAGAGTTCCAAAGCATTTTTAAACTTCAGCAGAATTCCGAAAACAATGGGAGAGTTCTACAGACTTATTTTTGAAATAACATTCTGAGAACAATGGGAGAATCCCAAAGCATTTTTAATCTTCAGCAGATTCCAAGAACAATGGAAGAGTTCCAAAGCATTTTTAAACTTCAGCAGAATTCCGAGAACAATGGAAGAGTTCCAATGCATTTTGAAACTTCAGCAGAACTCCAGGAACAATGGAAGAGTTACAAAGCATTTCTAAACATCAGCAGTATTCCGAGAACAATGGAAGAGTTCCAAAGCATTTTTAAACTTCAGCAGAATTCCGAAAACAATGGGAGAGTTCTACAGACTTATTTTTAAAATAACATTCTGAGAACAATGGGAGAATCCCAAAGCATTTTTAATCTTCAGCAGATTCCAAGAACAATGGAAGAGTTCCAAAACATTTTTAAACATCAGCAGAATTCCGAGAACAATGGTAGAGTTCTACAGAATATTTTTAAACTACACCAGAATTCTGAGAACAATGGGAAAGTTCCACAGACCTTTTTAAAAAAATTAAAAACATTCCGAGAACAATGGGTGAGTTCCAAAGCATTTTTAAACTTCAGCAGAATTCCGAGAAAAAAGGGAGAGTTCTACCGACTTATTTAAAAAACAATTACTTTCAGAGAAATATGGGAGAGTTTCAAAGCATTTTTAAACCTCAGCAGAATTCTGAAAACAATGAGAGAGTCCTACAGACTTATTTAAAAAAACAGTAACATTCCGAGAACACTGGGAGAGTTCCAAAGTATTTTTAAAATTCAGTAGAAATCCGAGAACAATGGGTGAGTTCTACAGACAGATAAAAAAAACAATACATTCCAAGAAGAATGGGAGAGTTAGAAAGCATTTTTAAACTTCAGCAGAATTCCAAGAACAATGGAAAAGTTCCAAAGCATTTTTAAAATCCAGCAGAATTCCGAGAACAATGGATGAGTTCCAAAGCATTTTTAAACTTCAGCAGAATTCCAAGAACAATGGAAGATTTACAAAGCATTTTTAAACTTCAGCAGTTTTCTGAGAACAATGAAAGAGTTCCAAACATTTTTAAACTTCAGCAGAATTCCGAGAACAATGGGAGAGTTCTACAGACTATTTTTATCTACACCAGAATACCGAGAACAATGGAAGATTTACAAAGCATTTTTAAACTTCAGCAGTTTTCTGAGAACAATGAAAGAGTTCCAAACATTTTTAAACTTCAGTAGAACTCCGAGAACAATGGGAGAGTTATACAGACTGATATAAAAACAATAACATTCCAAGAAGAATGGGAGTTACAATGCATTTTTAAACTTCAGCAGGATTCCAAGAACAATGGAAAAGTTCCAAAGCATTTTTAAAATTCAGCAGAACTCTGAGAACAATGGAAGAGTTCCATAGCATTTACAATCTTCAGCAGAATTCCAAGAAAAAAGGAAGAGTTGCAAAGCATTTTTAAACTTCAGCAGTATTCCGGGAACAATGGAAGAGTTCCAAAGCATTTTTAGACTTCAGCAGAATTCCGACAACAATGGAAGAGTTTCAAAGCATTTTTAAACTTCATCTGAATTCCGAGAACCATGGAAGAGTTCCAAAGAATTTTTAAACTTCAGGTGAATTCCAAGAACAATGGTAGAGTTCCAAAGCATTTTTAAACTTCAGCAGAATTCCGAGAACAATGGAAGAGTTCCAATGCATTTTTAAACTTCAGCAGAATTCCAGGAACAATGGAAGAGTTACAAAGCATTTTTAAACATCAGCAGTATTCCGAGAACAATGGAAGAGTTCCAAACATTTTTAAACTTCAGCAGAATTCCGAGAACAATGGGAGAGTACCAAAACATTTTTAAACTTAAGCAGAATTCCGAGAACAATGGAAGAGTACCAAAGCATTTTTAAACTTCAGCAGAATTCCGAAAACAATGGGAGAGTTCTACAGACTTATTTTTTAAATAACATTCTGAGAACAATGGGAGAATCCCAAAGCATTTTTAATCTTCAGCAGATTCCAAGAACAAAGGAAGAGTTCCAAAACATTTTTAAAATTCAGCAGAATTCCGAGAACAATGGGAGAGTTCTACAGACTACTTTTAAACTACACCAGAATTCTGAGAACAATGGGAGAGTTCCACAGACCTTTTTAAAAAAATTAAAAGCATTCCGAGAACAATGGGTATGTTCCAAAGCATTTTTAAACTTCAGCAGAATTCCGAGAACAATGGAAGTGTTCCAAAGCAGTTTTAATCTTCAGCAGAATTCCGAGAACAATGGGGAAGTTCTACAGACTTATTTAAAAAAATTAATACCATTCCGAGAAAAATGGGAGAGTTCCAAAGCATTTTTAAACCTCAGCAGAATTCCGAAAACAATGGGAGAGTCCTACAGACTTATTTAAGAAAACATTAACATTCCGAGAACACTGGGAGAGTTCCAAAGTATTTTTAAAATTCAGTAGAAATCCGAGAACAATGGGTGAGTTCTACAGACTGATATAAAAAACAATAACATTCTAAGAAGAATGGGAGAGTTAGACAGCATTTTTAAACTTCAGCAGAATTCCAAGAACAATGGAAAAGTTCCAAAGCATTTTTAAAATTCAGCAGAATTCCGAGAACAATAGAAGAGTTCCAAAGAATTTTTAAACTTCAGCAGAATTCCAAGAACAATGGGAGAGTTCTACAGACTTATATAAAAAAATTAAAACCATTTCGAGAACAATGGGAGAGTTCAATAGCATTTTTAAACTTCAGCAGATTTCCGAGAAAAATGGAAGAGTTCCAAAATATTTTTAAACTTCAGCTGAATTCCGAGAACAATGGATGAGTTCCAAAGCATTTTTAAACTTCAGCTGAATTACGAGAACAATGGATGAGTTCCAAAGCATTTTTAAACTTCAGCAGAATTCCGAGAACAATGGATGAGTTCCAAAGAATTTTTAAACTTTAGCTGAATTCTGAGAACAATGGAAGAGTTCCAAAGCATATTTAAACTTCATCAGAATTCCGAGAACAATGGAAGAGTTCCAAAGCATTTTTAAACTTCAGCAGAATTCCGCGAACAATGGAAGAGTTACAAAGCATTTTTAAACTTCAGCAGTATGCTGAGAACAATGAAAGAGTTCCAAACATTTTTAAACTTCAGCAGAATTCTGAGTACAATGTAAGAGTTACAAAGCATTTTTAAACTTCAGCAGAATTCCGCGAACAATGGAAGAGTTACAAAGCATTTTTAAACTTCAGCAGTATTCTGAGAACAATGAAAGAGTTCCAAAAATTTTTAAACTTCAGCAGAATTCCAAAAACAATGGGAGAGTTCTGCAGACTTATTTAAAAAAATTAAAAACATTCTGAGAACAAGGGGCGAGTTCCAAAGCACTTTTAAACTTCAGCAGAATTCCGAGAACAAAGAAGAGTTCTACCGACTTATTTGAAAAACAATAACATTCAGAGAAATATGGGAGAGTTTCAAAGTAATTCTAAACCTCAGCAGAATTCCAAAAACATTGGGAGAGTCCTACAGACTTATTTAAAAAAAGAGTAACATTCCGAGAACAATTGGAGAGATACAAAGTATTTTTAAACTTCAGTAGAAATCCGAGAACAATGGGAGAGTTATACAGACTGATATAAAAACAATAACATTCCAAGAAGAATGGGAGAGTTACAATGCATTTTTAAACTTCAGCAGAATTCCAAGTACAATGGAAAAGTTACAAAGCATTTTTAAAATTCAGCAGAACTCTGAGAACAATGGAAGAGTTCCAAAGCATTTACAATCATCAGCAGAATTCCAAGAACAAAGGAAGAGTTGCAAAGCATTTTTAAACTTCAGCAGTATTCTGGGAACAATGGAAGAGTTCCAAAGCATTTTTAGACTTCAGCAGAATTCCGACAACAATGGAAGAGTTTCAAAGCATTTTTAAACTTCATCTGAATTCCGAGAAGCATGGAAGAGTTCCAAGGAATTTTTAAACTTCAGGTGAATTCCAAGAACAATGGAAGAGTTCCAAAGCATTTTTAAACTTCAGCAGAATTCCGAGAACAATGGAAGAGTTCCAATGCATTTTGAAACTTCAGCAGAACTCCAGGAACAATGGAAGAGTTACAAAGCATTTTTAAACATCAGCAGTATTCCGAGAACAATGGAAGAGTTCCAAACATTTTTAAACTTCAGCAGAATTGCGAGAACAATGGGAGAGTACCAAAACATTTTTAAACTTAAGCAGAATTCCGAGAACAATGGAAGAGTTCCAAAGCATTTTTAAACTTCAGCAGAATTCCGAAAACAATGGGAGAGTTCTACAGAATTATTTTTAAAATAACATTCTGAGAACAATGGGAGAATCCCAAAGCATTTTTAATCTTCAGCAGATTCCAAGAACAATGGAAGAGTTCCAAAACATTTTTAAACATCAGCAGAATTCCGAAAACAATGGTAGAGTTCTACAGAATATTTTTAAACTACACCAGAATTCTGAGAACAATGGGAAAGTTACAAAGACCTTTTTAAAAAAATTAAAAACATTCCGAGAACAATGGGTGAGTTCCAAAGCATTTTTAAACTTCAGCAGAATTCCGAGAAAAAAGGGAGAGTTCTACCGACTTATTTAAAAAACAATTACTTTCAGAGAAATATGGGAGAGTTTCAAAGCATTTTTAAACCTCAGCAGAATTCTGAAAACAATGAGAGAGTCCTACAGACTTATTTAAAAAAACAGTAACATTCCGAGAACACTGGGAGAGTTCCAAAGTATTTTTAAAATTCAGTAGAAATCCGAGAACAATGGGTGAGTTCTACAGACAGATATAAAAAACAATAACATTCCAAGAAGAATGGGACAGTTAGAAAGCATTTTTAAACTTCAGCAGAATTCCAAGAACAATGGAAAAGTTCCAAAGCATTTTTAAAATTCAGCAGAATTCCGAGAACAATGGATGAGTTCCAAAGCATTTTTAAACTTCAGCAGAATTCCAAGAACAATGGAAGATTTACAAAGCATTTTTAAAATTCAGCAGTTTTCTGAGAACAATGAAAGAGTTCCAAACATTTTTAAACTTCAGCAGAATTCCGAGAACAATGGGAGAGTTCTACAGACTATTTTTATCTACACCAGAATACCGAGAACAATGGAAGAGTTAAAAAGCATTTTTAAACTTCAGCAGAATTCCAAAAACAATGGGAGAGTTCTACAGACTTATTTAAAAAAATTAAAAACATTCCGAGAACAAGGGGCGCGTTCCAAAGCATTTTTAAACTTCAGCAGAATTCCGAGAACAAAGAAGAGTTCTACCGACTTATTTGAAAAACAATAACATTCAGAGAAATATGGGAGAGTTTCAAAGTAATTCTAAACCTCAGCAGAATTCCAAAAACATTGGAGAGTCCTACAGACTTATTTAAAAAAAGAGTAACATTCCGAGAATAATGGGAGAGATCCAAAGTATTTTTAAACTTCAGTAGAAATCCGAGAACAATGGGAGAGTTCCACAGACCTTTTTAAAAAAATTAAAAACATTCCGAGAACAATGGGTGAGTTCCAAAGCATTTTTAAACTTCAGCAGAATTCCGAGAACAATGGAAGAGTTCCAAAGCAGTTTTAATCTTCAGCAGAATTCCGAGAACATTGGGAGAGTTCTACAGACTTATCTAAAAAAATTAATACCATTCCGAGAAAAATGGGAGAGTTCCAAAGCATTTTTAAACTTCAGAAGTATTCCGAGAAAAAAGGGAGAGTTCTACCGACATATTTAAAAAACAATTACTTTCAGAGAAATATGGGAGAGTTTCAAAGCATTTTTAAACCTCAGCAGAATTCCGAATACAATGGGAGAGTCCTACAGACTTATTTTAAAAAACAGTAACATTCCGAGAACACTGGGAGAGTTCCAAAGTATTTTTAAAATTCAGTAGAAATCCGAGAACAATGGGTGAGTTCTACAGACAGATATAAAAAACAATAACATTCCAAGAAGAATGGGAGAGTTAGAAAGCATTTTTAAACTTCAGCAGAATTCCAAGAACAATGGAAAAGTTCCAAAGCATTTTAAAATTCAGCAGAATTCCGAGAACAATGGATGAGTTCCAAAGCATTTTTAAACTTCAGCAGAATTCCAAGAACAATGGGAGAGTTGCAAAGCATTTTTAAACTTCACCTGAATTACGAGAACAATGGATGAGTTCCAAAGCATTTTTAAACTTCAGCAGAATTCCGAGAACAAAGGATGAGTTCCAAAGAATTTTTAAACTTTAGCTGAATTCCGAGAACAATGGAAGAGTTCCAAAGCATTTTTAAACTTCATCAGTATTCCGAGAACAATGGAAGAGTTACAAAGCATTTTTAAACTTCAGCAGTATTCTGAGAACAGTGAAAGAGTTCCAAACATTTTTAAACTTCAGCAGAATTCCGAGAACAAAGAAGAGTTCTACCGACTTATTTGAAAAACAATAACATTCAGAGAAATATGGGAGAGTTTCAAAGTATTTCTAAACCTGAGCAGAATTCCAAAAACATTGGGAGAGTCCTACAGACTTATTTAAAAAAAGAGTAACATTCCGAGAACAATGGGAGAGATCCAAAGTATTTTTAAACTTCAGTACAAATCCGAGAACAATGGGAGAGTTATACAGACTGATATAAAAACAATAACATTCCAAGAAGAATGGGAGAGTTACAATGCATTTTTAAACTTCAGCAGAATTCCAAGAACAATGGAAAAGTTCCAAAGCATTTTTAAAATTCAGCAGAACTCTGAGAACAATGGAAGAGTTCCAAAGCATTTACAATATTCAGCAGAATTCCAAGAACAAAGGAAGAGTTGCAAAGCATTTTTAAACTTCAGCAGTATTCCGGGAACAATGGAAGAGTTCCAAAGCATTTTTAGACTTCAGCAGAATTCCGACAACAATGGAAGAGTTTCAAAGCATTTTTAAACTTCATCTGAATTCCGAGAACCATGGAAGAGTTCCAAAGAATTTTTAAATTTCAGGTGAATTCCAAGAACAATGGAAGAGTTCCAAAGCATTTTTAAACTTCAGCAGTATTCCGGTAACAATGGAAGAGTTCCAATGCATTTTAAAACATCAGCAGTATTCCGAGAACAATGGAAGAGTTCCCAACATTTTTAAACTTCAGCAGAATTCCGAGAACAATGGGAGAGTACCAAAACATTTTTAAACTTAAGCAGAATTCCGAGAACAATGGAAGAGTTCCAAAGCATTTTTAAACTTCAGCAGAATTCCGAAAACAATGGGAGAGTTCTACAGACTTATTTTTAAAATAACATTCTGAGAACAATGGGAGAATCCCAAAGCATTTTTAATCTTCAGCAGATTCCAAGAACAATGGAAGAGTTCCAAAACATTTTTAAACTTCAGCAGAATTACGAGAACAATGGGAGAGTTCTACAGACTATTTTTAAACTATACCAGAATTCTGAGAACAATGGGAGAGTTCCACAGACCTTTTTAAAAAAATTAAAAACATTCTGAGAACAATGGGTGAGTTCCAAAGCATTTTTAAACTTCAGCAGAATTCCGAGAACAATGGAAGATTTCCAAAGCAGTTTTAATCTTCAGCAGAATTCCGAGAACAATGGGAGAGCTCTACCGACTTATTTAAAAAAATTAATACCATTCCGAGAAAAATGGGAGAGTTCCAAAGCATTTTTAAACTTCAGAAGAATTCCGAGAAAAAAGGGAGAGTTCTACCGACTTATTTAAAAAACAATTACTTTCAGAGAAATATGGGAGAGTTTCAAAGCATTTTTAAACCTCAGCAGAATTCCGAAAACAATGGGAGAGTCCTACAGACTAATTTAAAAAACAGTAACATTCCGAGAACACTGGGAGAGTTCCAAAGTATTTTTAAAATTCAGTAGAAATCCGAGAACAATGGGTGATTTCTACAGACTGATATAAAAAACAATAACATTCCAAGAAGAATGGGAGAGTTAGAAAGCATTTTTAAACTTCAGCAGAATTCCAAGAACAATGGAAAAGTTCCAAAGCATTTTTAAAATTCAGCAGAATTCCAAGAGCAATAGAAGAGTTCCAAAGCATTTTTTAAGTTCAGCAGAATTCCAAGAACAATGGGAGAGTTCTACAGACTTATATAAAAAAATTAAAACCATTTCGAGAACAATGGGAGAGTTTAATAGCATTTTGAAACTTCAGCAGAATTCCGAGAACAATGGATGAGTTCCAAAGCATTTTTAAACTTCAGCTGAATTCCTAGAACAATGGATGAGTTCCAAAGCATTTTTAAACTTCAGCAGAATTCCGAGAACAATGGAAGAGTTCCAAAGCATTTTTAAACTTCAGCAGAATTCTGGGAACAATGGAAGAGTTACAAAGCATTTTAAAACGTCAGCAGTATTCCGAGAACAATGGAAGAGTTCTAAACATTTCTAAACTTCAGCAGAATTCCGAGAACAGTGGGAGAGTACCAAAACATTTTTAAACTTCAGCAGAATTCCGAAAACAATAGGAGAGTTCTACAGGCTAATTTATAAAATAACATTCCGAGAACAATGGGAGAATCCCAAAGCATTTTTAAACTTCAGCTGAATTCCGAGAACAATGGGAGAGCTCTACAGACTATTTTTAAACTACAGCAGAATTCTGAGAACAATGAGAGAGTTCTACAGACCTATTTAAAAAAATTAAAAACATTCCGAGAACAATGGAAGAGTTCCAAAACATTTTTAATCTTCAGCAGAATTCCGAGAACAATGGAAGAGTTCCAAAGCATTTTTAAACTTCAGCAGAATTCCGAGAACAATGGGAGAGCTCTACAGACTATTTTTAAACTACAGCAGAATTCTGAGAACAATGAGAGAGTTCTACAGACCTATTTAAAAAAATTAAAAACATTCCGAGAACAATGGGAGAGTTCCAAAGCATTTTTAAACTTCAGCAGAATTCCGAGTACAATGGAAGTGTTCTAAAGCATTTTTAAACTTCAGCAGAATTTTGAAAACAATGGAAGAGTTCCAAAGAATTTTTAAATTTCAGCAGAATTCCAAGAACAATGGAAGAGTTCCAAAGCATTTTTAAACTTCAGCAGAATTCAGAAAACAATGGAAGAATTCCAATGCATTTTTAAACTTCAGCAGAATTCCGAGAACAATGGAAGAGTTCCAAAGCATTTTTAAAATTCAGCAGAATTCCGGGAACAATGGTAGAGTTCCAAAGCATTTTTAAACTTCAGCGGAATTCCAAGAACAATGGGAGAGTTCCAAAGCATTTTTAAACTTCACCTGAATTACGAGAACAATGGATGAGTTCCAAAGCATTTTTAAACTTCAGCACAATTCCGAGAACATTGGATGAGTTCCAAAGAATTTTTAAACTTTAGCTGAATTCCGAGAACAATGGAAGAGTTCCAAAGCATTTTTAAACTTCATCAGTATTCCGAGAACAATGGAAGAGTTCCAAAGCATTTTTAAACTTCAGCAGAATTCCGGGAACAATGGAAGAGTTACAAAGCATTTTTAAACTTCAGCAGTATTCTGAGAACAGTGAAAGAGTTCCAAACATTTTTAAACTTCAGCAGAATTCCGAGAACAAAGAAGAGTTCTACCGACTTATTTGAAAAACAATATCATTCAGAGAAATATGGGAGAGTTTCAAAGTATTTCTAAACCTCAGCAGAATTCCAAAAACATTGGGAGAGTCCTACAGACTTATTTAAAAAAAGAGTAACATTCCGAGAACAATGGGAGAGATCCAAAGTATTTTTAAACTTCAGTAGAAATCCAAGAACAATGGGAGAGTTATACAGACTGATATAAAAACAATAACATTCCAAGAAGAATGGGAGAGTTACAATGCATTTTTAAACTTCAGCAGAATTCCAAGAACAATGGAAAAGTTCCAAAGAATTTTTAAAATTCAGCAGAACTCTGAGAACAATGGAAGAGTTCCAAAGCATTTACAATCTTCAGCAGAATTCCAAGAACAAAGGAAGAGTTGCAAAGCATTTTTAAACTTCAGCAGTATTCCGTTAACAATGGAAGAGTTCCAAAGCATTTTTAGACTTCAGCAGAATTCCGACAACAATGGAAGAGTTTCAAAGCATTTTTAAACTTCATCTGAATTCCGAGAACCATGGAAGAGTTCCAAAGAATTTTTAAATTTCAGGTGAATTCCAAGAACAATGGAAGAGTTCCAAAGCATTTTTAAACTTCAGCAGAATTCCGAGAACAATGGAAGAGTTCCAATGCATTTTTAAACATCAGCAGTATTCCGAGAACAATGGAAGAGTTTCAAACATTTTTAAACTTCAGCAGAATTCCGAGAACAATGGGAGAGTACCAAAACATTTTTAAACTTAAGCAGAATTCCGAGAACAATGGAAGAGTTCCAAAGCATTTTTAAACTTCAGCAGAATTCCGAAAACAATGGGAGAGTTCTACAGACTATTTTTAAACTATACCAGAATTCTGAGAACAATGGGAGAGTTCCACAGACCTTTTTAAAAAAAAATTAAAACATTCTGAGAACAATGGGTGAGTTCCAAAGCATTTTTAAACTTCAGCAGAATTCCGAGAACAATGGAAGATTTCCAAAGCAGTTTTAATCTTCAGCAGAATTCCGAGAACAATGGGAGAGTTCTACAGACTTATTTAAAAAAATTAATTCCATTCCGAGAAAAATGGGAGAGTTCCAAAGGATTTTTAAACTTCAGAAGAATTCCGAGAAAAAAGGGAGAGTTCTACCGACTTATTTAAAAAACAATTACTTTCAGAGAAATATGAGAGAGTTTCAAAGCATTTTTAAACCTCAGCAGAATTCCGAAAACAATGGGAGAGTTCTACAGACTTATTTAAAAAAACAGTAACATTCCGAGAACACTGGGAGAGTTCCAAAGTATTTTTAAAATTCAGTAGAAATCCAAAAACAATGGGTGAGTTCTACAGACTGATAGAAAAAACAATAACATTCCAAGAAGAATGGGAGAGTTAGAAAGCATTTTTAAACTTCAGCAGAATTCCAAGAACAATGGAAAAGTTCCAAAGCATTTCTAAAATTCAGCAGAATTCCAAGAACAATAGAAGAGTTCCAAAGCATTTTTAAACTTCAACAGAATTCCAAGAACAATGGTAGTGTTCTACAGACTTATATAAAAAAATTAAAACCATTTCGAGAACAATGGAAGAGTTCAATAGCATTTTTAAACTTCAGCAGAATTCCGAGAACAATGGATGAGTTCCAAAGCATTTTTAAACTTCAGCTGAATTCCTAGAACAATGGATGAGTTCCAAAGCATTTTTAAACTTCAGCAGAATTCCGAGAACAATGGAAGTGTTCCAAAGCATTTTTAAACTTCAGCAGAATTCCGGGAACAATGGAAGAGTTACAAAGCATTTTAAAACGTCAGCAGTATTCCGAGAACAATGGAAGAGTTCTAAACATTTCTAAACTTCAGCAGAATTCCGAGAACAGTGGGAGAGTACCAAAACATTTTTAAACTTCAGCAGAATTCCGAAAACAATAGGAGAGTTCAACAGGCTAATTTATAATATAACATTCCGAGAACAATGGGAGAATCCTAAAGCATTTTTAAACTTCAGCAGATTCCAAGAACAATGGAAGAGTTCCAAAACATTTTTAATCTTCAGCAGAATTCCGAGAACAATGGAAGAGTTCCAAAGCATTTTTAAACTTCAGCAGAATTCCGAGAACAATGGGAGAGCTCTACAGACTATTTTTAAACTACACCAGAATTCTGAGAACAATGAGAGAGTTCTACAGACCTATTTAAAAAAATTAAAAATATTCCGAGAACAATGGGAGAATTCCAAAGCTTTTTTAAACTTCAGCAGAATTCCGAGTACAATGGAAGTGTTCTAAAGCATTTTAAACTTCAGCAGAATTTTGAAAACAATGGAAGAGTTCCAAAGAATTTTTAAATTTCAGCAGAATTCCGAGAACAATGGAAGAGTTCCAAAGCATTTTTAAACTTCAGCAGAATTCAGAAAACAATGGAAGAATTCCAATGCATTTTTAAACTTCAGCAGAATTCCGAGAACAATGGAAGAGTTCCAAAGCATTTCTAAAATTCAGCAGAATTCCGGGAACAATGGTAGAGTTCCAAAGCATTTTTAAACTTCAGCAGAATTCCAAGAACAATGGGAGAGTTCCAAAGCATTTTTAAACTTCAGCAGAACACCGAGAACAATGGACGAGTTCCAAAGAATTTTTAAACTTCAGCTGAATTCCGAGAACAATGGAAGAGTTCCAAGCATTTTTAAACTTCAGCAGAATTCCGAGAACAATGGAAGAGTTCCAAAGCATTTTTAAACTTCAGCAGAATTCCGGGAACAATGGAAGAGTTACAAAGCATTTTTAAACTTCAGCAGTATTCTGAGAACAATTAAAGAGTTCCAAGCATTTTTAAACTTCAGCAGTATTCTGAGAACAATTAAAGAGTTCCAAACATTTTTAAACTTCAGGAGAATTCAGAAAACAATGGGAGAGTTCTACAGACTTATTTAAAAAATAACATTCCAAGAACAATGGGAGAATCCCAAAGCATTTTTAAACTTCAGCAGATTCCAAGAACAATGGAAGAGTTCCAAAGCATTTTTAAACTTCAGCAGAATTCCGAGAACAATGGGAGAGCTCCAAAACATTTTTAAACTTAAGCAGAATTCCGAGAACAATGGAAGAATTCCAAACATTTTTAAACTTCAGCAGAATTCCGAAAACAATGGGAGAGTTCTACAGACTTATTTAAAAAATAACATTCAAAGAACAATGGGAGAATCCCAAAGCATTTTTAAACTTCAGCAGATTCCAAGAACAATGGAAGAGTTCCATATCATTTTTAAACTTCAGCAGAATTTTGAGAACAATGGAAGATTTCCAAAGCATTTTTAAACTTCAGCAGAATTCCGAGAACAATGGGAGAGTTCTACAGACTATTTTTAAACTACACAAGAATTCCGAGAACAATGGAAGAGTTCCAAAGCATTTTTAAACTTCAGCAGAATTCCAAGAACAATGGGAGAGTTCTATAGACTTATTTAAAAAAAATAATAATATTCCAAGAACAATAAGAGAGTTCCAAAGCATTTTTGAACTTCAGTAGAATACCGAGAACAAAGGTAGAGTTCTACCGACTTATTTAAAAAAACAATAACATTCAGAGAAATATGGGAGAGTTTCAAAGCAATTTTAAACCTCAGCAGAATTCCGAAAACATTGGGAGAGTCCTACAGACTTATTTAAAAAAACAGTAACATTCCGAGAACAATGGGAGAGATGCAAAGAATATTTAAACTACAGTAGAAATCCGAGAACAATGGGAGTGTTCTACAGACTGATTTAAAAACAATAACATTCCAAGAAGAATGGGAGAGTTACAATGCATTTTAAAACTTCAGCAGAATACCAAGAACAATGGAAAAGTTCCAAAGAATTTATAAACTTCGGCAGAATTCCGGGAACAATGGAAGAGTTCCAAAGCATTTTTAGACTTCAGCAGAATTCCGAGAACAATGGAAGAGTTTCAAAGCATTTTTAAACTTCAGCTGAATTCTGAGAACCAGGGAAGAGTTCCAAAGAATTTTTAAACTTCAGCTGAATAACGAGAACAATGGAAGAGTTCCAAAGCATTTTTAAACTTCAGCAGAATTCCGAAAACAATGGAAGATTTCCAAAGCATTTTTAAACTTCAGCAGAATTCCAGGAACAATGGAAGAGATACAAAGCATTTTTAAACGTCAGCAGTATTCCGAGAACAATGGGCGAGTTCCAAAGCATTTTTAAACTTCAGCAGAATTCCGAGAACAATGGAAGAGTTCAAAAGCATTTTTAAACTTCAGCAGAATTCTGAAAACAATGGAAGAGTTCTAAAGCATTTTTAAACTTCAGCTGAATTCTGAAAACAATGGAAGAGATCAAAAGAATTTTTAATTTCAGCAGAATTCCGAGAACAATGGAAGAGTTCCAAAGCATTTTTAAACTTCAGCAGAATTCTGAGAACAATGGGAGAGTTATACAGAATATTTTTAAACTACACCAGAATTCCGAGAACATTGAGAGAGTTCTACAGACCTATTTAAAAAAATTAAAAACATTCCGAGAACAATGGGAGAGATCCAAAGCATTTTTAAACTTCAGCAGAATTCCGAGAACAATGGAAGAGTTCTAAAGCATTTTTAAACTTCAGCTGAATACTGAAAACAATGGAAGAGTTCCAAAGAATTTTTACATTTCAGCAGAATTCCGAGAACAATGGAAGAGTTCCAAAGCATTTTTAAACTTCAGCAGAATACCGAAAACAATGGAAGAATTCCACTGCATTTTTAGACTTCAGCAGAATTCCGAGAACAATGGAAGAGTTCCAAAGCATTTTTAAACTTCAGCAGAATTCTGCGAACAATGGAAGATTTCCAAAGCATTTTTAAACTTCAGCAGAATTCCAAGAACAATGGGAGAGTTCCAAAGCATTTTTAAACTTCAGCAGAATTCCAGGAACCAAGGAAGAGTTACAAAGCATTTTTAAACTTCAGCAGTATTCTGAGAACAATGAAAGGGTTCCAAACATTTTTAAACTTCAGCAGAATTCCAAGAACAATGGAAGAGTTCCAAAGCATTTTTAAACTTCAGCAGAATTCCAGGAACCAAGGAAGAGTTACAAAGCATTTTTAAACTTCAGCAGTATTCTGAGAACAATGAAAGGGTTCCAAACATTTTTAAACTTCAGCAGAATTCTGAGAACAATGGGAGAGTTCTACAGACTATTTTTATCTACACCAGAATACCGAGAACAATGGAAGAGTTCCAAAGCATTTTTAAACTTCAGCAGAATTCCAAAAACAATGGGAGAGTTCTACAGACTTATTTAAAAAAAATAAAAACATTCCGAGAAAAAGGGGAGAGTTCCAAAGCATTTTTAAACTTCAGCAGAATTCCGAGAACAAAGGGAGAGTTCTTCTGACTTTATTTAAAAAACAATAACATTCAGAGAAATATGGGAGAGTTTCAAAGTAATTCTAAACCTCAGCAGAATTCCAAAAACATTGGGCGAGTCCTTATTTAAAAAAAGAGTAACATTCCGAGAACAATGGGAGAGATCCAAAGTATTTTTAAACTTCAGTAGAAATCCGAGAACAATGGGAGAATTATACAGACTGATATAAAAACAATAACATTCCAAGAAGAATGGGTTACAATGCATTCTTAAACTTCAGCAGAATTCCAAGAGCAATGGAAAAGTTCCAAAGCATTTTTAAAATTCAGCAGAAATCTGAGAACAATAGACGAGTTCCAAAGCATTTACAATCTTCAGCAAAATTCCAAGAACAAAGGAAGAGTTGCAAAGCATTTTTAAACTTCAGCAGTATTCCGGGAACCATGGAAGAGTTCCAAAGAATTTTTAAACTTCAGGTGAATTCCAAGAAAAATGGAAAAGTTCCAAAGCATTTTTAAACTTCAGCAGAATTCCAGGAACAATGGAAGAGTTACAAAGCATTTTTAAACATCAGCAGAATTCCAGGAACAATGGAAGAGCTACAAAGCATTTTTAAACATCAGCAGTATTCCGAGAACATTGGAAGAATTCCAAACATTTTTAAACTTCAGCAGAATTCCGAGAACAATGGGAGAGTACCAAAACATTTTTAAACTTAAGCAGAACTCCGAGAACAATGGAAGAGTTCCAAAGCATTTTTAAACTTCACCTGAATTGCGAGAACAATGGATGAGTTCCAAAGAATTTTTAAACTTTAGCTGAATTCCGAGAACAATGGAAGAGTTCCAAAGCATTTTTAAACTTCATCAGTATTCCGAGAACAATGGAAGAGTTAGAAAGCATTTTTAAACTTCAGCAGAATTCCGGGAACAATGGAAGAGTTACAAAGCATTTTTAAACTTCAGCAGTATTCTGAGAACAGTGAAAGAGTTCCAAACATTTTTAAACTTCAGCAGAATTCCGAGAACAAAGAAGAGTTCTACCGACTTATTTGAAAAACAATATCATTCAGAGAAATATGGGAGAGTTTCAAAGTATTTCTAAACCTCAGCAGAATTCCAAAAACATTGGGAGAGTCCTACAGACTTATTTAAAAAAAGAGTAACATTCCGAGAACAATGGGAGAGATCCAAAGTATTTTTAAACTTCAGTAGAAATCCAAGAACAATGGGAGAGTTATACAGACTGATATAAAAAGAATAACATTCCAAGAAGAATGGGAGAGTTACAATGCATTTTTAAACTTCAGCAGAATTCCAAGAACAATGGAAAAGTTCCAAAGCATTTTTAAAATTCAGCAGAACTCTGAGAACAATGGAAGAGTTCCAAAGCATTTACAATCTTCAGCAGAATTCCAAGAACAAAGGAAGAGTTGCAAAGCATTTTTAAACTTCAGCAGTATTCCGTTAACAATGGAAGAGTTCCAAAGCATTTTTAGACTTCAGCAGAATTCCGACAACAATGGAAGAGTTTCAAAGCATTTTTAAACTTCATCTGAATTCCGAGAACCATGGAAGAGTTCCAAAGAATTTTTAAATTTCAGGTGAATTCCAAGAACAATGGAAGAGTTCCAAAGCATTTTTAAACTTCAGCAGAATTCCGAGAACAATGGAAGAGTTCCAATGCATTTTTAAACATCAGCAGTATTCCGAGAACAATGGAAGAGTTTCAAACATTTTTAAACTTCAGCAGAATTCCGAGAACAATGGGAGAGTACCAAAACATTTTTAAACTTAAGCAGAATTCCGAGAACAATGGAAGAGTTCCAAAGCATTTTTAAACTTCAGCAGAATTCCGAAAACAATGGGAGAGTTCTACAGACTATTTTTAAACTATACCAGAATTCTGAGAACAATGGGAGAGTTCCACAGACCTTTTTTAAAACAAATTAAAACACTCTGAGAACAATGGGTGAGTTCCAAAGCATTTTTAAACTTCAGCAGAATTCCGAGAACAATGGAAGATTTCCAAAGCAGTTTTAATCTTCAGCAGAATTCCGAGAACAATGGGAGAGTTCTACAGACTTATTTAAAAAAATTAATTCCATTCCGAGAAAAATGGGAGAGTTCCAAAGGATTTTTAAACTTCAGAAGAATTCCGAGAAAAAAGGGAGAGTTCTACCGACTTATTTAAAAAACAATTACTTTCAGAGAAATATGAGAGAGTTTCAAAGCATTTTTAAACCTCAGCAGAATTCCGAAAACAATGGGAGAGTCCTACAGACTTATTTAAAAAAACAGTAACATTCCGAGAACACTGGGAGAGTTCCAAAGTATTTTTAAAATTCAGTAGAAATCCGAAAACAATGGGTGAGTTCTACAGACTGATAGAAAAAACAATAACATTCCAAGAAGAATGGGAGAGTTAGAAAGCATTTTTAAACTTCAGCAGAATTCCAAGAACAATGGAAAAGTTCCAAAGCATTTCTAAAATTCAGCAGAATTCCAAGAACAATAGAAGAGTTCCAAAGCATTTTTAAACTTCAACAGAATTTCAAGAACAATGGTAGTGTTCTACAGACTTATATAAAAAAATTAAAACCATTTCGAGAACAATGGGAGAGTTCAATAGCATTTTTAAACTTCAGCAGAATTCCGAGAACAATGGATGAGTTCCAAAGCATTTTTAAACTTCAGCTGAATTCCTAGAACAATGGATGAGTTCCAAAGCATTTTTAAACTTCAGCAGAATTCCGAGAACAATGGAAGTGTTCCAAAGCATTTTTAAACTTCAGCAGAATTCCGGGAACAATGGAAGAGTTACAAAGCATTTTAAAACGTCAGCAGTATTCCGAGAACAATGGAAGAGTTCTAAACATTTCTAAACTTCAGCAGAATTCCGAGAACAGTGGGAGAGTACCAAAACATTTTTAAACTTCAGCAGAATTCCGAAAACAATAGGAGAGTTCAACAGGCTAATTTATAATATAACATTCCGAGAACAATGGGAGAATCCTAAAGCATTTTTAAACTTCAGCAGATTCCAAGAACAATGGAAGAGTTCCAAAACATTTTTAATCTTCAGCAGAATTCCGAGAACAATGGAAGAGTTCCAAAGCATTTTTAAACTTCAGCAGAATTCCGAGAACAATGGGAGAGCTCTACAGACTATTTTTAAACTACACCAGAATTCTGAGAACAATGAGAGAGTTCTACAGACCTATTTAAAAAAATTAAAAACATTCCGAGAACAATGGGAGAATTCCAAAGCTTTTTTAAACTTCAGCAGAATTCCGAGTACAATGGAAGTGTTCTAAAGCATTTTAAACTTCAGCAGAATTTTGAAAACAATGGAAGAGTTCCAAAGAATTTTTAAATTTCAGCAGAATTCCGAGAACAATGGAAGAGTTCCAAAGCATTTTTAAACTTCAGCAGAATTCAGAAAACAATGGAAGAATTCCAATGCATTTTTAAACTTCAGCAGAATTCCGAGAACAATGGAAGAGTTCCAAAGCATTTTTAAAATTCAGCAGAATTCCGGGAACAATGGTAGAGTTCCAAAGCATTTTTAAACTTCAGCAGAATTCCAAGAACAATGGGAGAGTTGCAAAGCATTTTTAAACTTCAGCAGAACACCGAGAACAATGGACGAGTTCCAAAGAATTTTTAAACTTCAGCTGAATTCCGAGAACAATGGAAGAGTTCCAAAGCATTTTTAAACTTCAGCAGAATTCCGAGAACAATGGAAGAGTTCCAAAGCATTTTTAAACTTCAGCAGAATTCCGGGAACAATGGAAGAGTTACAAAGCATTTTTAAACTTCAGCAGTATTCTGAGAACAATTAAAGAGTTCCAAGCATTTTTAAACTTCAGCAGTATTCTGAGAACAATTAAAGAGTTCCAAACATTTTTAAACTTCAGGAGAATTCAGAAAACAATGGGAGAGTTCTACAGACTTATTTAAAAAATAACATTCCAAGAACAATGGGAGAATCCCAAAGCATTTTTAAACTTCAGCAGATTCCAAGAACAATGGAAGAGTTCCAAAGCATTTTTAAACTTCAGCAGAATTCCGAGAACAATGGGAGAGCTCCAAAACATTTTTAAACTTAAGCAGAATTCCGAGAACAATGGAAGAATTCCAAACATTTTTAAACTTCAGCAGAATTCCGAAAACAATGGGAGAGTTCTACAGACTTATTTAAAAAATAACATTCCAAGAACAATGGGAGAATCCCAAAGCATTTTTAAACTTCAGCAGATTCCAAGAACAATGGAAGAGTTCCATATCATTTTTAAACTTCAGCAGAATTTTGAGAACAATGGAAGATTTCCAAAGCATTATTAAACTTCAGCAGAATTCCGAGAACAATGGGAGAGTTCTACAGACTATTTTTAAACTACACAAGAATTCCGAGAACAATGGAAGAGTTCCAAAGCATTTTTAAACTTCAGCAGAATTCCAAGAACAATGGGAGAGTTCTATAGACTTATTTAAAAAAAATAATAATATTCCAAGAACAATAAGAGAGTTCCAAAGCATTTTTGAACTTCAGTAGAATACCGAGAACAAAGGTAGAGTTCTACCGACTTATTTAAAAAAACAATAACATTCAGAGAAATATGGGAGAGTTTCAAAGCAATTTTAAACCTCAGCAGAATTCCGAAAACATTGGGAGAGTCCTACAGACTTATTTAAAAAAACAGTAACATTCCGAGAACAATGGGAGAGATGCAAAGAATATTTAAACTACAGTAGAAATCCGAGAACAATGGGAGAGTTCTACAGACTGATTTAAAAACAATAACATTCCAAGAAGAATGGGAGAGTTACAATGCATTTTAAAACTTCAGCAGAATACCAAGAACAATGGAAAAGTTCCAAAGAATTTATAAACTTCGGCAGAATTCCGGGAACAATGGAAGAGTTCCAAAGCATTTTTAGACTTCAGCAGAATTCCGAGAACAATGGAAGAGTTTCAAAGCATTTTTAAACTTCAGCTGAATTCTGAGAACCAGGGAAGAGTTCCAAAGAATTTTTAAACTTCAGCTGAATAACGAGAACAATGGAAGAGTTCCAAAGCATTTTTAAACTTCAGCAGAATTCCGAAAACAATGGAAGATTTCCAAAGCATTTTTAAACTTCAGCAGAATTCCAGGAACAATGGAAGAGATACAAAGCATTTTTAAACGTCAGCAGTATTCCGAGAACAATGGGCGAGTTCCAAAGCATTTTTAAACTTCAGCAAAATTCCGAGAACAATGGAAGAGTTCAAAAGCATTTTTAAACTTCAGCAGAATTCTGAAAACAATGGAAGAGTTCTAAAGCATTTTTAAATTTCAGCTGAATTCTGAAAACAATGGAAGAGATCAAAAGAATTTTTAATTTCAGCAGAATTCCGAGAACAATGGAAGAGTTCCAAAGCATTTTTAAACTTCAGCAGAATTCCGAGAACAATGGGAGAGTTATACAGAATATTTTTAAACTACACCAGAATTCCGAGAACATTGAGAGAGTTCTACAGACCTATTTAAAAAAATTAAAAACATTCCGAGAACAATGGGAGAGATCCAAAGCATTTTTAAACTTCAGCAGAATTCCGAGAACAATGGAAGAGTTCTAAAGCATTTTTAAACTTCAGCTGAATACTGAAAACAATGGAAGAGTTCCAAAGAATTTTTACATTTCAGCAGAATTCCGAGAACAATGGAAGAGTTCCAAAGCATTTTTAAACTTCAGCAGAATACCGAAAACAATGGAAGAATTCCACTGCATTTTTAGACTTCAGCAGAATTCCGAGAACAATGGAAGAGTTCCAAAGCATTTTTAAACTTCAGCAGAATTCTGCGAACAATGGAAGATTTCCAAAGCATTTTTAAACTTCAGCAGAATTCCAAGAACAATGGGAGAGTTCCAAAGCATTTTTAAACTTCAGCAGAATTACGAGAACAATGGAAGAGTTCCAAAGCATTTTAAAACTTCAGCAGAATTCCAGGAACCAAGGAAGAGTTACAAAGCATTTTTAAACTTCAGCAGTATTCTGAGAACAATGAAAGGGTTCCAAACATTTTTAAACTTCAGCAGAATTCTGAGAACAATGGGAGAGTTCTACAGACTATTTTTATCTACACCAGAATACCGAGAACAATGGAAGAGTTCCAAAGCATTTTTAAACTTCAGCAGAATTCCAAAAACAATGGGAGAGTTCTACAGACTTATTTAAAAAAAATAAAAACATTCCGAGAAAAAGGGGAGAGTTCCAAAGCATTTTTAAACTTCAGCAGAATTCCGAGAACAAAGGGAGAGTTCTACTGACTTTATTTAAAAAACAATAACATTCAGAGAAATATGGGAGAGTTTCAAAGTAATTCTAAACCTCAGCAGAATTCCAAAAACATTGGGAGAGTCCTTATTTAAAAAAAGAGTAACATTCCGAGAACAATGGGAGAGATCCAAAGTATTTTTAAACTTCAGTAGAAATCCGAGAACAATGGGAGAATTATACAGACTGATATAAAAACAATAACATTCCAAGAAGAATGGGTTACAATGCATTCTTAAACTTCAGCAGAATTCCAAGAGCAATGGAAAAGTTCCAAAGCATTTTTAAAATTCAGCAGAACTCTGAGAACAATAGACGAGTTCCAAAGCATTTACAATCTTCAGCAAAATTCCAAGAACAAAGGAAGAGTTGCAAAGCATTTTTAAACTTCAGCAGTATTCCGGGAACCATGGAAGAGTTCCAAAGAATTTTTAAACTTCAGGTGAATTCCAAGAAAAATGGAAAAGTTCCAAAGCATTTTTAAACTTCAGCAGAATTCCAGGAACAATGGAAGAGTTACAAAGCATTTTTAAACATCAGCAGAATTCCAGGAACAATGGAAGAGCTACAAAGCATTTTTAAACATCAGCAGTATTCCGAGAACATTGGAAGAGTTCCAAACATTTTTAAACTTCAGCAGAATTCCGAGAACAATGGGAGAGTACCAAAACATTTTTAAACTTAAGCAGAACTCCGAGAACAATGGAAGAGTTCCAAAGCATTTTTAAACTTCAGCAAAATTCCGAAAACAATGGGAGAGTTCTACAGACTTATTTTTAAAATAACATTCCGAGAACAATGGGTGAGTTCCAAAGCATTTTTAAACTTCAGCAGAATTCCGAGAACAATGGAAGAGTTCCAAAGCATTTTTAATCTCCAGCACAATTCCGAGAACAATGGGAGAGTTCTACAGACTTATTTTTAAAATAACATTCCGAGAACAATGGGTGAGCTCCAAAGCATTTTTAAACTTCAGCAGAATTCCGAAAACAATGGGAGAGTCCTACAGACTTATTTAAAATAGCAATAGCATTCCGAGAACAATGGGAGAGTTCCAAAGCATTTTTAAACTTCAGTAGAAATCCGAGAACAATGAGAGTGTTCTACTGACTGATTTAAAAAACAATAACATTCCGAGAACAATGGGAGAGTTACAATGCATTTTTAAACTTCAGCAGATTCCGAGAACAATGGACGAGTTCCAAAGCAACATTAAACTTCAGCAGAATTCCGAGAACAATTGGAGAGTTCCACAGACTTATTTTAAAAAAAAAAACATTCCGAGAACAATGGGAGAGCTCCAAAGCATTTTTAAGCTACAGCAGAATTCTGAGAACAATGGGACAGTTCTACAGACTTATTTAAAAAACAATAACATTCTGAGAAATCTGGGAGAGTTCCACAGCATTTTAAACTTCAGCAGAATTCCGAGAACAATGGGAGAGTTCCACAGACTTATTTAAAAAAAAAAATATTCCGAGAACAATGGGAAAGCTCTAAAGCATTTTTAAACTACAGCAGAATTCCGAGAACAATGGGAGAGATCTACAGATTTATTTAAAATACAATAACATTCTGAGAAATCTGGGAGAGTTCCAAAGCATTTCTAAACTTCAGCTGAATTCCGAGAACAACGGAAGAGTTCCAAAGTATTTTTAAACTTCAGCAGAATTCCGAGAACAATGAAAGAGTTCCAAAGCTTTCTTAATCTTCAGCTGAATTCCGAGAACAAAGGACGAGTTCCAAACTTATTTTAAGCTTCAGTAGAATTCCGAGAACAATGGAAGAGTTCCAAAGCATTTTTTAACTTAACCAGAATTCCGAGAACAATGAAAGAGTTTGAAAGCATTTTTAAACTTCAGCAGAATTCCAAGAACAATGGAAGAGTTCCAAAGCATTTTTAAACTTCAGCAGAATTCCGAGAACAATGGGAGATTTCTACAGACTATTTTTAAACTTCACCAGAATTCCGAGAACAATGGAAGAGTTCCAAAACATTTTTAAACTGCAGCAAAATTCCAAAAACAATGGGTGAGTTCTGTAGTCTTATTTTAAAAAAAATTAATAACATTTCAAGAACAATGGAAGAGTTCCAAAGCATTTTTAAACTTCACCCGAATTCTGAGAACAATGGAAGAGTTCCAAAGCATTTTTAATCTTCAGCAGATTTCCGAGAACAATGGGAGAGTTCCACAGACTTATTTAAAAAAATTAATAACATTTCGAGAACAATGGGAGAGTTCCATAGCTTTTTTTAACCTCAGCAGAATTCCGAAAACAATGGAAGAGTCCTACAGACTTATTTAAAATAACAATAACATTCCGAGAACAATGGGAGAGTTCCAAAGCATTTTTAAACTTCAGTAGAAATCCGATAACAATGGGAGTGTTCTACTGACTGATTTAAAAAACAATAACATTCCGAGAACAATGGGAGAGTTACAATGCATTTTTAAACTTCAGCAGATTCCGAGAACAAAGGACTAGTTCCAAAGCAATTTTAAACTTCAGCAGAATTCCGAGAACAATGGGAGAGTTCCACAGACTTATTTAAAAAAAAAAACATTCCGAGAACAATGGGAGAGCTCCAAAGCATTTTTAAACTACAGCAGAATTCCAAGAACAATGGGAGAGTTCTACGGACTTATTTAAAAAACAATAACATTCTGAGAAATCTGGGAGAGTTCCATAGCATTTTAAACTTCAGCAGAATTCGGAGAACAATGGAAGAGTTCCAAAGCATTTTTAAACTTCAGCAGAATTCCGAGAACAATGCAAATGTTCCAAAGCATTTTCAAACTTCAGCAGAATTCTGTGAACAATGGAAGATTGCCAAAGCATTTTTAAACTTCAGTACAATTCCAAAATCAATGGGAGAGTTCTACAGACTGCTTTAAAAAAACAATAACATTCCAAGAACAATGGGAGAGTTCCAAAGCATTTTTAAACTTCAGCATAATTCAGAGAGCAATGGAAGAGTTCTGCAAACTTGTTTAAAAAAGAATAACATTCCAAGAACAATGGGAGAGTTCTACAGACATTTTTAAACTTCAGCAGAATTTCGAGAACACTGGGAGAGTTCTAAAGAATTTTTAAAATTCAACAGAATTCCGAGAACAATGGGAGAGTTCTACAGACATACTTAAACAAAACAATAAAACTCCGAGAACAATGGGAGAGTTCCAAATCATTTTTAAACTTCAGCAGAATTCCGAGAACAATGGGAGAGTTCTACAAACTATTTTTAAACGTCAGCAGAATTCTGATAACAATGGAAGAGTTCCAAAGCACTTTTAAAGTACAGCAGAATTACAAGAACAATGGAATAGTTCCAAAGCATTTTTAAACATCAGCAGTATTCCGAGAACATTGGAAGAGTTCCAAACATTTTTAAACTTCAGCAGAATTCCGAGAACAATGAGAGAGTACCAAAACATTTTTAAACTTAAGCAGAATTCCGAGATCAATGGAAGAGTTCCAAAGCATTTTTAAACTTCAGCAAAATTCCGAAAACAATGGGAGAGTTCTACAGACTTATTTTTAAAATAACATTCCGAGAACAATGGGTGAGTTCCAAAGCATTTTTAAACTTCAGCAGAATTCCGAGAACAATGAAAGAGTTCCAAAGCATTTTTAATCTCCAGCACAATTCCGAGAACAATGGGAGAGTTCTACAGACTTATTTAAAAAAATTAATACCATTCCGAGAAAAATGGGAG
Source organism: Phyllobates terribilis (assembly GCF_046119375.1). Lineage (NCBI taxonomy): Eukaryota > Metazoa > Chordata > Amphibia > Anura > Dendrobatidae > Phyllobates > Phyllobates terribilis. The sequence continues at coordinate 611,253,809 of NW_027362764.1, forward strand.
AGTTCCAAAACATTTTTAAACTTCAGAAGAATTCCGAGAAAAAAGGTAGAGTTTTACCGACTTATTTAAAAAACATTTACATTCAAAGAAATATGGGAGAGTTTCAAAGCATTTTTAAACCTCAGCAGAATTCCGAAAACAATGGGAGAGTCCTACAGACTTATTTAAAAAAAAGTAACATTCCGAGAACACTGGGAGAGTTCCAAAGTATTTATAAAATTCAGTAGAAACTCGAGAACAATGGGTGAGTTCTACAGACTGATATAAAAAACAATAACATTCCTTGAAGAATGGGAGAGTTAGAAAGCATTTTTAAAATTCAGCAGAATTCCAAGAACAATGGAAAAGTTCCAAAGCATTTTTAAAATTCAGCAGAATTCCGAGAACAATAGAAGAGTTCCAAAGCATTTTTAAACTTCAGCAGAATTCTGAGAACAATGGAAGAGTTCCAAAGCATTTTTAAACTTCAGCAGAATTCCATGAACAATGGAAGAGTTCCAAATCTTTTTTAAACTTCAGCAGAATTCCAAGAACAATGGGAGAGTTCCAAAGCATTTTTAAACTTCAGCAGAATTCCGAGAACAATGGACGAGATCCAAAGCAACTTTAAACTTCAGCGGAATTCCGAGAACAATGGGAGATTACAACAGATTTATTTAATGAAAATAATAACATTTCGTGAACAATGGGAGAGTTACAAAGCATTTTTAAACTTCAGCAGAATTCAGAGAACAATGGGAGAGTTCTACAAGCTATTTTTAAACTTCAGCAGAATTCAAAGAACAATGGAAGAGTTTCAAAGCATTTTTAAACTTCAGCTGAATTCCGAGAACCATGGAAGAGTTCCAAAGAATTTTTAAACTTCAGCTGAATTTCGAGAACCATGGAAGAGTTCCAAAGCATTTTTAAACTTCAGCAGAATTCCGAGAACAATGGAAGAGTTCCAAAGCATTTTTAACCTTCAGCAGTATTCCGGGAACAATGGAAGAGTTACAAAGCATTTTTAAACGTCAGCAGTATTCCGAGAACAATGGAAGAGTTCCAAACATTTTTAAACTTCAGCAGAATTCCGAGAACAATGGGAGAGTGCCAAAACATTTTTAAACTTAAGCAGAATTCCGAGAACAATGGAAGAGTTCCAAAGCATTTTTAAACTTCAGCAGAATTCCGAAAACAATGGGAGAGTTCTACAGATTTATTTAAAAAATAACATTCCGAGAACAATGGGAGAATCCCCGAGCATTTTTAAACTTCAGCAGATTCCAAGAACAATGGAAGAGTTCCAAAGCATTTTTAAACTTCATCAGAATTCTGAGAACAATGGAAGTGTTCCAAAGCATTTTTAATCTTTAGCAGAATTCCGAGAACAATGGAAGAGTTCCAAAACATTTTTAAACTTCAGCAGAATTCCGCGAACAATGGGAGAGTTTTAAAGACTATTTTTAAACTACACCAGAATTCCGTGAACAATGGGAGAGTTCTACAGACTTATTTTAAAAAATTTAAAAACATTCTGAGATCAATGGGAGAGTTCCAATGCATTTTTAAACTTCAGCAGAATTTTGAGAACAATGGAAGAGTTCCAAAGCATTTTTAAACTTCAGCAGAATTCCGGGAACAATGGATGAATTACAAAGCATTTTTAAACTTCAGCAGTATTCTGAGAACAATGGAAGAGTTCCAAACATTTTTAAACTTCAGCAGAATTCCGAGAACAATGGCAGAGTTCCAAAACATTTTTAACTTAAGCAGAATTCCGAGAACAATGGAAGAGTTCCAAGGCATTTTTAAACTTCAGCAGAATTCCAAAAACAATGGGAGAGTTCTACAGACGTATTTAAAAAATAACATTCCGAGGACAATGGGAGAATCCCAAAGCATTTTTAAACTTCAGCAGATTCCACGAACAATGGAAGAGTTTCAAAGCATTTTTAAACTTCAGCAGAATTACAAGAACAATGGGAGAGTTCTACAGACTTATTTAAAAAAATTAAAAACATTCCGAGAGCAAAGGGAAAGTTCCATAGCATTTTGAAACTTCAGCAGAATTCCGAGAACAATGAAAGAGTTCCAATGCATTTTTAATCTTCAGCAGTATTCCGAGAACAATGGGAGAGTTCTATAGACTTATTTAAAAAAATTAATAACATTCTGAGAAAAATGGGAGAGTTCCAAAGCATTTTTAAACTTCAGCAGAAGTCCAAGAACAAAGGGAAAGTTCTACCGACTTATTTAAAAAACAATAACATTCAGAGAAATATGGGAGAGTTCCAAAGTATTTTTAAACTTCAGTAGAAATCCGAGTACAATGGGAGAGTTCTACAGACTGACATAAAAAATAATAACATTCCAAGAAGAATGGGAGAGTTACAAAGCATTTTTAAACTTCAGCAGAATTCCAAGAACAATGGAAAAGTTCCAAAGCATTTTTAAAATTCAGCAGAATTCCGAGAACAATAGAAGAGTCCCAAAGCATTTTTAAACTTCAGCAGAATTCCGAGAAAAATAGAAGGGTTCCAAAGCATTTTTAAACTTCAGCAGAATTCCGGGAACAATGTAAGAGTTCCAAAGCATTTTTAAACTTCAGCAGAATTCCAAGAACAATGAGAGAGTTCCAAAGCATTTTTAAACTTCAGTAGAATTCCGAGAACAATGGACGAGTTCCAAAGCAACTTTATACTTCAGCGGAATTCCGAGAACAATGGGAGAGTACTACAGATATATTTAAAAAAATAACAACATTTCAAGAACAATGGGAGAGTTACAAAGCATTTTTAAACTTCAGCAGAATTCCAAAAACAATGGGAGAGTTCTACAGACTTATTTAAAAAATAACATTCCGAGAACAATGGGAGAATCCCAAAGCATTTTTAAACTTCAGCAGATTCCAAGAACAATGGAAGAGTTCCAAAGCATTTTTAAACTTCAGCATAATTCCAAGAACAATGGGAAAGTTCCAAAGCATTTTTAAACTTCAGCAGAATTCCGAGAACAATGGACGAGTTCCAAAGCAACTTTAAACTTCAGCAGAATTCCGAGAACACTGGGAGAGTTCTAAAGAATTTTTAAACTTCAACAGAATTCCGAGAACAATGGGAGAGTTCTACAGACATACTTAAACAAAACAATAAAATTCCGAGAACAATGGGAGAGTTCCAAATCATTTTTAAACTCCAGCAGAATTCCGATAACAATGGGAGAGTTCTACAAACTATTTTTAAACGTCAGCAGAATTCTGATAACAATGGAAGAGTTCCAAAGGACTTTTAAAGTACAGCAGAATTACAAGAACAATGGAATAGTTCCAAAGCATTTTTAAACATCAGCAGTATTTCGAGAACATTGGATGAGTTCCAAACATTTTTAAACTTCAGCAGAATTCCGAGAACAATGGGAGAGTACCAAAACATTTTTAAACTTAAGCAGAATTCCGAGATCAATGGAAGAGTTCCAAAGCATTTTTAAACTTCAGCAAAATTCCGAAAACAATGGGAGAGTTCTACAGACTTATTTTTAAAATAACATTCCGAGAACAATGGGTGAGTTCCAAAGCATTTTTAAACTTCAGCAGAATTCCGAGAACAATGGAAGAGTTCCAAAGCATTTTTAATCTCCAGCACAATTCCGAGAACAATGGGAGAGTTCTACAGACTTATTTAAAAAAATTAATACCATTCCGAGAAAAATGGGAGAGTTCCAAAACATTTTTAAACTTCAGAAGAATTCCGAGAAAAAAGGTAGAGTTTTACCGACTTATTTAAAAAACATTTACATTCAAAGAAATATGGGAGAGTTTCAAAGCATTTTTAAACCTCAGCAGAATTCCGAAAACAATGGGAGAGTCCTACAGACTTATTTAAAAAAAAGTAACATTCCGAGAACACTGGGAGAGTTCCAAAGTATTTATAAAATTCAGTAGAAACTCGAGAACAATGGGTGAGTTCTACAGACTGATATAAAAAACAATAACATTCCTTGAAGAATGGGAAAGTTAGAAAGCATTTTTAAACTTCAGCAGAATTCCAAGAACAATGGAAAAGTTCCAAAGCATTTTTAAAATTCAGCAGAATTCCGAGAACAATAGAAGAGTTCCAAAGCATTTTTAAACTTCAGCAGAAATCCAAGAACAAAGGGAGAGTTCTACAGACTGATTTAAAAACAATAACATTCCGAGAACAATGGGAGAGTTACAAAGCATTTGTACACTTCAGCAGATTCCGAGAACAATGGACGAGTTCCAAAGCAATTTTAAACTTCAGCAGAATTCCGAGAACAATGGGAGAGTTCCACAGACTTATTTAAAAAAAAAATATTCCGAGAACAATGGGAAAGCTCTAAAGCATTTTTAAACTACAGCAGAATTCCGAGAACAATGGGAGAGTTCTACAGACTTATTTAAAAAACAATAACATTCTGAGAAATCTGGGAGAGTTCCATAGCATTTTAAACTTCAGCATAATTCTGAGAACAATGGAAGAGTTCCAAAGCATTTTTAAACTTCAGCAGAATTCCGAGAACAATGGAAGAGTTCCAAAGTATTTTTAAATTCAGCAGAATTCCGAGAACAATGGAAGAGTTCCAAAGCATTTTTAAACTTCAGCAGAATTCCGAGAACCATGGAAGAGTTCCAAAGTATTTTTAAACTTCAGCTGAATTCCGAGGACAACGGAAGAGTTCCAAAGCATTTTTAAACTTCAGCTGAATTCCGAGAACAATGGAAGAGTTCCAAAGTATTATTAAACTTCAGCAGAATTCCGAGAACAATGAAAGAGTACCAAAGCTTTTTTAATCTTCAGCTGAATTCCGAGAACAATGGATGAGTTCCAAAGCTATTCTAAGCTTCAGTAGAATTCCGAGAACAATGGAAGAGTTCCAAAGCATTTTTAAACTTCACCAGAATTCCGAGAACAATGAAAGAGTTTGAAAGCATTTTTAAACTTCAGCAGAATTCCAAGAACAATGGAAGAGTTCCAAAGCATTTTTAAACTTCAGCAGAATTCCGAGAACAATGGAAGAGGTCCAAAGCACTTTTAAACTTCAGCAGAATTCCGAGAACAATGGGAGATTTCTACAGACTATTTTTAAACTTCACCAGAATTGCGAGAACAATGGAAGAGTTCTAAAACATTTTTAAACTGCAGCAAAATTCCAAAAACAATGGGTGAGTTCTACAGACTTATTTAAAAAAAATTAATAACATTTCAAGAACAATGCAAGAATTCCAAAGCATTTTTAAACTTCACCCGAATTCCGAGAACAATGGAAGAGTTCCAAAGCATTTTTAATCTTCAGCAGATTTGCGAGAACAATGGGAGAGTTCTACAGACTTATTTGAAAAAATTAATAACATTCCGAGAACAATTGAAGAGTTCCAAACCATTGTTAAAACTCAGCAGAATTCCGAAAACAATGGGAGAGTCCTACAGACTTATTTAAAATAGCAATAGCATTCCGAGAACAATGGGAGAGTTCCAAAGCATTTTTAAACTTCAGTAGAAATCCGAGAACAATGGGAGTGTTCTACTGACTGATTTAAAAAACAATAACATTCCAAGAACAATGGGAGAGTTACAATGCATTTTTAAACTTCAGCAGAATTCCGAAAACAATTGGAGAGTTCCACAGACTTATTTAAAAAGCAATAACATTCTGAGAAATCTGGGAGAGTTCCATAGCATTTTAAACTTCAGCAGAATACCGAGAACAATGGGAGAGTTCCACAGACTTATTTAAAAAAAAAAATATTCCGAGAACAATGGGAAAGCTCTAAAGCATTTTTAAACTACAGCAGAATTCCGAGCACAATGGGAGAGTTCTACAGACTTATTTAAAATACAATAACATTCTGAGAAATCTGGGAGAGTTCCATAGCATTTTAAACTTCAGCATAATTCTGAGAACAATGGAAGAGTTCCAAAGGATTTTTAAACTTCAGCAGAATTCCGAGAACAATGGAAGAGTTCCAAAGCATTTTTAAACTTCAGCTGAATTCCGAGAACCATGGAAGAGTTCCAAAGAATTTTTAAACTTCAGCTGAATTCCGAGAACAACTGAAGAGTTCCAAAGCATTTTTAAACTTCAGCTGAATTCCGAGAACAATGGAAGAGTTCCAAAGTATTTTTAAACTTCAGCAGAATTCCGAGAACAATGAAAGAGTTCCAAAGCTTTTTTAAACTTCAGCTGAATTCCGAGAACAATGGACGAGTTCCAAAGCATTTTTAAACTTCACCAGAATTCCGAGAACAATGAAAGAGTTTGAAAGCATTTTTAAACTTCAGCAGAATTCCAAGAACAATGGAAGAGTTCCAAAGCATTTTTAAACTTCAGCAGAATTCCGAGAACAATGGAAGAGTTCCAAAGCATTTTTAAAGTTTAGCAGAATTCCGAGAACAATGGCAGATTTCTACAGACTATTTTTAAACTTCACCAGAATTCCGAGAACAATGGAAGAGTTCCAAAACATTTTTAAACTGCAGCAAAATTCCAAAAACAATGGGTGAGTTCTATAGTCTTATTTTAAAAAAATTAATAACATTTTGAGAACAATGGAAGAGTTCCAAAGCATTTTTAAACTTCACCCGAATTCCGAGAACAATGGAAGAGTTCCAAAGCATTTTTAATCTTCAGCAGATTTCCGAGAACAATGGGAGAGTTCTACAGACTTATTTTAAAAAATTAATAACATTCCGAGAACAATGGGAGAGTTCCAAAGCTTTTTTAAACCTCAGCAGAATTCCGAAAACAATGGGAGAGTCCAACAGACTTATTTAAAATAACAATAGCATTCCGAGAACAATGGGAGAGTTCCAAAGCATTTTTAAACTTCAGTAGAAATCCGATAACAATGGGAGTGTTCTACTGACTGACTGATTTAAAAAACAATAACATTCCGAGAACAATGGGAGTGTTACAATTAGTGTTGAGCCACCCCCGTAGTGTTCGAGTTCGGTTTGGTTCGTCGAACACCCGTGTGTTCGCCGAACTGTTCGTCGAACTGTTCGTCGAACACCTTCGAACACCGTTAAAACCAATGGCAGGCAAACAAAAACACATAGAAACACATAGAAAACACCTTCAAAGGTGTCCAAAAGCTGACAAACTGCTCTGAAGACACAACTAACACATGGAAAAGTGACAAGTACATATAGTCATGTGAAAAGAAAAGAGGTGGAGGAGTAAAAGGAGGGGGAGACACAGATATAGGCATGTCATGCCCTTCTAAAATCCAAAATGTGAGAAGCCGACACGTTCAGTCCGCTCCTGCCCATGCCACCTCCGTGTCGCCGGGTTTGTGCCAGAGCCGCGGTGAACCCTGACGGCCAGCCCCCCTCTCCCAATACTGGTGCCTGTCCGCTGGTGGGTCGAGCGAGCCCCCCTGTGGTGGAGGCAGCTCTATGCTTTTTAATTTAAATTGTCTCTCTAATTTGAATGAATACACTTTAAATCCATTTACAAGGATCTATTGGAGGGCAAGTCTCATGCCAGCAGCCGCGTAATTCCAGCTCCAGTAGCGTCCACTAAAGCTGCTGCAGTTAAAAAGCTTTTATAAGGATCGAGCTCGGCTGTCCACCGCAAGGCATCCTACTGCCAGACCCAGCCCCTATGCCTTGGGGTGCCTGCTGATGCACTTCACTGAGTATCCCGTGGTCCCGAAGCATTTCCTTTGAAAAAATTAAGTGTCAAAACTACAGGTGGTGTAGCTTGCTTAACAGCCGGGATAATCCGCTGACTAGCAGACACTGCTACTAGGCACAAAGTATTTCCTGGGCTAGATGCAATTAAAAATTTGTAATTAGATACTCTCGTTGGATGATGAGAAAGCATTCCATAGAGTCTCCTGGCACGCCATATATGATTCTCTTAAAAAGCTTGGGGTAGGGGTCTAGGGTACCCTTTTATAGCCAAAATCTCGGCCCTGTATCGCAATACGTCACCTAGGCTGAAGATAAATGGAACTGTATTACCCTGAGGGCTCGGTTGCTACAGAGGTATTGCACATCACCCAGAGGTGTGATATCTCACTTTCAGGTAAGGATGGAGTGTGGATCAGGACCCGACACCTGCATGCATTACACCACATTGCCGTGGGGCAGGGCGACCAATATGCCCCTGAGATGGGCACGACAGTCCCTGTCCCTGGCTGGAGTGGGGGGAGGGAACACTGAGGAAGGGGAACCCTGTAGTGCAGGAGCAGGGAGGAAGCAGTTCCTGGGTGCATTGAGAAGGGAGTATAAAAGGTGGGCACCATCTTAGTTCAGTGCAGAGAAGTCTGAGCAGAAGTGGCAGGGAGCAGGGGCTCTGCATGAGCTCTGCTCCGGAGGCGGTCCTAGTAACAGAGGCCCAGGCCTGGAAGAGGGAGAAGGAAGGAAGAGGAGCGGAGAAGGCTCCAGGAACGAGAAACGATGGGATCCCAGGCGTGCGGACGGGCGAGTCGCCACCGCACGCCCGAATCCACCTGCGTGGAGGGGTCAGGCCAAAGGGGGAGACCGGTCCCCGAAACTAGTGGAGGCAGAAAACGACCCTCAGCTAGAAACAGGAGGCTGTGACATTTTATGTGGCGCAGCCCCTCGCTACACCCGCTAGGAAGGCACCACATAGGGTCAGGGAAACTGGCGGCAAGTTTACCAAGAGGAGGCCCGAGGCAGCCGGACAGAAGGGTTGGTAAGAAAGGCCAGACAAAGGACACACAAAGGGGGTCCTGTGAAGCGCTCCAAAGTTATCTGGGAGTTGTCTGAGCCCCTCACCTGGTGAGCACAGTACGACGTGGGCAGCCGTTACCTGCAGACGTGGTCTGGATAATAAGAACTGTGAGTAAAGGCCCTGGACTGCATCACTGACTCCGAGTCGTTACTGCTGCTGCCCTGCACCATCACCCCCATCCTCCGCATACACTGCCCTGAGGCTATACTCCTCCCGTGGGGAGTTATGCTACGCTCTGCTGCACCCACAACACCAGCCTCAGCGGTCTGCCCTGGAGCGGCGGTTAACTCTGACCGCAATCCACGGGTGGCGTAGTCGGACATTTAAACATCAAAACCACATAAATAGTTCCGCCACTGGTTTGACCGCCCTGAGCCACGGAACCGGGTCGCCGCCACGGAGACTACAACCACCAGCATCCACCAAAAAGGGTCCGGCTCGGGTGTCCCAAGGCCCAGGGGGCGTGTCAGAACATTTTCATCACCTTTCACAATCACCAATGGGACAAGGCAGGGATGTTCTTTGTCCCCTCTCTTATACATCCTAGTGACGGAGCACCTGCTCTCATCAATTCGCCATAACCCCAATATTAGGTGGATTGAGGTGGGAGGCACCGAGTTCAAGTGCTCTCTATTTGCTGATGATGTCCTAGTATATATCACTCAATCACATATATCCATCCATGCTGTTATGGCTGAAATAGATCACTTTGTTACATGGTCAAATTTTAAAATCAATGCAGCGAAGTCTGAGGCCTTCGATGTCTCCCTCCCCAAATCCATATAGGATTCCATCCAGTCCAACTTTCCCTTTGCCTGGCCCTCACAGGGTATCAAATACTTAGGAATTCCTATTCATAGAGACCTCTCCCATCTATGTTATCTTAATTTTGGGCCCTTTATTGAACAACTCCATACAGACCACGGTTGGCAAGTTAGAACTGTAAGATTCACTACGTGAACCACTGGTGTTTTGTGGAAAAGCACATGTACACTGTGTTCCAAATTATTATGCAAAAAGTGTTTAGGAGTGATAAGGGAAGAATTTGTTTGTTTGTCAGTTAAACTCATTGATGGTGATGTGTGTCAGGGCTCTTTATATCACTGTAAGCAATTGCAGACACCTGTGCTAATTAGTTTGGCAGGTGTGTCCAATGAAAGGCAAGACTACTTAAGAAGGCTGTCTCATATTATTAAGCAGCCTACATTTTCTGCCAAAATGGGAAAGAAAAAGGATGTGTCGGCTGCTGAGAAGCAACAAATTGTGGAGTGTTTAGGTCAAGGCATGACTACAATCAATATTGTGCGATGATCAGGATGAAGTGTCTTGGCAATCAAGAAGTATATAGCTGATTCACAGTACACACGTGTGCGTGCTGATAAGGGCAAATTGAGGACTCTTTCCTACAGGCAATTACGTCAGGTTAAAAGAGCAGCGGCAAAAAAGCCTTGTCATAGCAGCAGACAAGTTTTTGAAGCTGCTGGTGCCTCCAACGTCCCCCGAACAACAAGATGCAGGGTCCTTCAGAGGTTTGCAGCTGTGCGTACGCCATCCTGTCGACCTCCTCTATCCACTTCACACAAGCAGAAACGGCTCCAGTGGGCCAAACATTACATGAAGACTGATTTCAAAACTGTTTTGTTCACGGATGAGTGCCGTGCAGCGCTCGATGGTCCAGATGGATGGAGTGGAGGATGGCTGGTTGATGGACACCCCACGCAAACACGGCTACAGCGCCAACAAGGAGTAGGTGGAGTAATGTTTTGGGCTGGAATCATGGGAAGAGAGATTGTCGGCCCCTTTAGGATCCCTGAAGGCGCTAAAGATGAACTCCATAATGTATGTGGATTTTCTCAAACAGCACTTCCTGCCATGGTTCAAGAAGAAGAACCGTGTATTTCACAGCAAGATCATTTTTTTGCATGATAATGCACCATCTCATGCTGCACATAAAACATCTGCATCTCTGGCTGATATGGGCATAAAAGTGGACAAACTTATGGTGTGACCCCCATGCTCCCCTGACCTCTACCCCATTCAGAACCTCTGGAGCATCATCAAAAGGAGTGTCTATGATGGCGGGAGGCAGTTCACATCTAAGCAACAGCTCTGGGAGGGTATTCTGTCCTCATGCAAAACAATTGAAGCAGAAACCATCCAAAACCTGACAAATTCAATGGACGAGAGAGTTCAGAAGCTCCTTTCGAACAAGGGGTCCTATGTGAAAATGTAACATCACCTAGAATAAAGTTTTGAGTTGAAAACTGTTTGATTTCAGTTTCTAATAACCTGCTAATGCTTATAATTTCAAAAATGACCATTTTTTTGGTCTTTATTAAAATGAAAAGGTTGATCGAAAAGTTTGGGGGATCTAAGAGTGTGGCAACCCAGTAGTCATGATTACTTCGAATTCTGACAATATGAGGGTCATGTTGCAGGTAGTGCAGCAAGAAAGCACTTATGTGTCTTGCGCATCTCTGAGCCCCAAAATTATTTTCCGGGCTAGATGCAGCTAAAAATTATTATTAATTTTAAATCTGGTGGAGCTTAGTATAGATGGCCTAATAGGATAAGTGCTGCACACTGCTACAAAGCCCAAATTATTTTCCAGCCAAGATACAGATAAACATGATTAGTAATTTTAAATCTGGTGGAGCTTATTATAGATGGCCTAATAGAATCAGTGCTGCACACTGCTACAAAGCCCAAATTATTTTCCAGCCAAGGTACAGATAAACATGATTAGTAATTTAAAAGCTTAAAATGGTTGGTAGGGTGATTTTAACCAATCATCCATCTTTTACTCTCCCCAGGATGACACAGGGGTGGAAAAGTCGTTTCGGATCCATGATTTGTTCATCTTTATGAACGTGAGTCTGTCTACATTATCAGTGGAGAGCCGCGTGCGCTTATCTGTCAGCACACCACCAGCAGCGCTGAACACACGTTCAGACAGAACGCTGGCTGCGGGGCATGACAAGATCTCCAAGGCGTAAGTGGCTAGCTCCAGCCATTTATCCAGATTGGAAGCCCAAAAAGAGCAAGGGTCCAGTGACACAGTCATGGCTTCAATGTTTACTTGGAGATACTCCTGTACCATCGTCTCTAGGCGTTGACTATGTGTCAGACTTCTTGTCTCCTGTGGCCTTGCAAAGGATGGGCTAAAAAAGTGGTGAAATGATTGCGCAAAATTGATGTTACCAGCAGATACTGTGGTTCTGTTATGGTTTGAGTGCAGAACACTTGACGGTCCCACGGTTGGCAAGTTGGAACTGTGAGATTCACTACATGCACCACTGGTGTTTTGTGGAAAAGCACATGTAAGATTCTGCAACAGTCTCTGCTGATACTCCTGCATGCGTGCATCCCTTTCTATGGCAGGAATAATTTCTGCAAATTTACTTTTGTACCGGGGATCTAACAGTGTGGCAACCCAGTAGTCAGGATTATTTCTAATTCTCACAATTCGAGGGTCATGTTGCAGGTAGTGCAGCAAGAAGGCACTCATGTGTGTTGCGCATCCAGGAGCACCAAGTCCCTGTTGTGTTGGTGGCGAGGTAACAATCATGCTTCCTTCCTCTGTCCTCTCCCCACAACCTCGCACAACAGAAATGTGATCAAGGTCTCCCTCATCTAATGAGTCTTCCATCAGTTCGTCCTCCACTTCTTCCTGGGCTCCTGCACCTTCCTCACAAGTTTGGCTACTACCATGCGCCCTGGTAAAACCATCTACCACACCCTCAGATGCCTGCCGCCTTGGTGCTGCCGACCGTCTGGACCTTGCAGATGTTAGCCCTTCCGCATACAACTCCTCCTCCTCTACTTCCTCCACCTCCTCTTGTGCCACCACCTGACTCCGAATTCTGTTTAACATGTGCTCCAGCATGTAAATCACCGGAATAGTCATGCTGATAATGGCATCGTCAGCACTAAACATCATCGTCGCCATTTCAAAACTGTGCAGAAGGGTGCATAGGTCCCTGATCTGAGACCACTCCTCCAGCGTGATTTGCCCCACGTCTGGATCTCGATGGCCCAGGCTATACGTCAGAACGTATTGCACCAGGGCTTGTCGGTGCTGCCACAGTCGCTGCAACATGTGTAGAGTTGAATTCCACTGGGTAGGCACATCGCATTTTAGCCGGTGAAGTGGCAGGCCCAACGACTTCTGTAGAGATGTAAGTCGCTAAGCTGCGGGATGCGAACGGCGGAAGTGAGCACACAGCGACCATGCCCTGTGCAGAAGGCCATCTAGTCTGGGATAGTGGACTAAAAATTGCTGGACACCAAGGTTCAACACGTGAGCCATACAAGGCACGTGTGTGACATTGCCCCGGCGAAGGGCCGCACCCAGGTTTGCAGCATTGTCGCACACGGCCTTCCCTGGTTTCAGGTCCAGTGGAGACAACCATTCATGAAATTGGTTCTCCAGAGCTGACCACAACTCCTCAGCTGTGTGACTCACATTTCCCAGACATTTCAAAGTAAAAACCGCCTGATGATGTTGAGCCCTACTGCCAGCATAGTAAGGAGGTGTGCAGGATCCCTTCTGCGCAGTTAGAAAGCTTGTGGCATGACCAGACAGGCTTTGGGTGCAGGTGGAAGACCGAGAGGAGGTTGAGGAGGCAGAAGCAGTGGAGGAACTTTGACATAAAAAGGATTGACGCACAACTCGTGGGGACGGCAAGACTTGGACAGCAGCCCCTTGTCCTGCTGTCACCATAGTTACCCAGTGCCCAGTCAGCGACATGTAACGCCCCTGTCCATGCCTACTCGTCCAAGTGTCTGTGGTGAAATGCACCCTGTCACACACAGAGTTTCTCAAAGAAGCGGTGATGTTGTGTGCGACATGCTGGTGGAGCGCAGGCACACCTTTCTTTGAGAAGTAGTGCCGACTGGGCATCTGGTACTGGGGCACTGCGACGGACATAAGGTCTCGAAAATCCTCTGTGTCCACAAGGCGGAAAGGCAGCATTTCTGTAGCCAAGAGCTTGCAGATGGTGAAATTCAACCTCTTAGCTTTCTCATGGCTAGGAGGAAATGGTCTTTTACTTGTCCACATCTGAGGGACCGAGGGCTGGCTATTGTGCTTAGACGGAGTTGATAAGGGTGTCCCCGGCAAACTGCCGGTCTGTGAGGAAGATGCAGGCGGACATGTTAGGTTGCCTTGATCCAAAGGTGGTGCTTTCTATGTCGGACAGCGCTCAACACCAGCTGGTGTTACCACCTCCAAAGAAAATGATGACCTGCCAATCACGCTGGCTGTTGCGGGTAAAGAGGTGGCAGGTCTGCGCCCCAAAACAGGTGTGACTGCTGTCACCCCAGTCACAGAGGATGAAGAGGCCGCGGATGCACAAGATATGGCAGACGGTGGTTGGCCCGGCCGGCTAGGCCGCATTGTAGCACACTGAGCTTCCCACTGCAACTTATGCTTCATGTCCATGTGCCGGTTCATGCATGAAGTACTCAAACTATGTATTTTTTGGCCTCTACTTAGCTTTTGCTGACAAATGTTACAGATAACACGAGTTGGGTCATCTTTATCGATCTGAAAAAATGCCCAGGCTATGCACGGCTTAGCACCCATGCGACCTGAAGAGCCACCACGACTTGTGGTGAGAGGCAGAGTTGTGTTTGAGGATGAAGTTGTTGACGTGCTTCCAGTACTACGTCTCTGTCCAGGAAGGCGCAAACTGACCTCGTCGTCACTAGCATCTTCCTCCACCTCCTCTGCTGACCTCATCTCTTGGCTGACTGTGGGTTGACAGTAAGTGGGATCTCCAACCTCATCATCATCACCCTGTGCGTTATCACACCCGTCGTCCTCAGAGCCAACCTGTTCCTGCCCTGACAAAAAACTAAAGTTGTCGCTCCAATCAGGTATTTGAGTCTCATCATCATTTTCATCATTGTCTCCACCAACAGGAGTTACAGTTTGGGAATGAGGGTCTACATTATGGTCAGAACCTTCTGCGTCTGGTCCTGGATCCGACTCATAAAGATTCTGGGCATCAGTGCAGATCATTTCCTCGTCTGGATTCACAGAAGCGCTGGAGTCGACCTCTGATTCCCAGGCTATAGTATGAGTAAACAGCTCTGCAGACTCAACCATCTGTTCTACCTCATACTCAGACGGGCAGCTGGAGATTTGGGAGCTGTGAGGAAGCAAGTGCGATTGGGGTGACACCTTTGAGGACTGGAGTATTTGTGATGTTGAAGTTGATGTGGAGGAGAGCCCACTTAAAGGAGCACTTGATATCCGTTGAAGCACCTGCTGTTTTTGTGCCTCATCTGGAATTTGTAGCGATTGGCATGGCCATAAGAAAGGGATCTTATTACATTGTCCGCTAAAAGAAGTAGACATTTTAGTTTGGCTGGAAGATGGTCTTTCTTCTGCAGATGTTACTGTTGCTTTAACACCTACCCCACGGACACAACCTTTTTTCCCCTTCCCAACATGCCTATTCCCCTTTCCACCAGCAGCAGGCCTTTTTCCACTCATTTTGGTGGTTAACTAATTCACAACTCTGGAGTTGTTTGCACAAAAAAACAATGGATGGGAACCGAGCAGAGCTGAGTGGCCAAACTGTGTTATTAGGCCAAAACTATTGGCTGGGTTAGATGCAGAAAAAAATTATATTCAATTTGCAACCTGATGGAGGTCAGTATAGATGGACTAATAGAACAAGTCCCACACACAGCTAGAAGCCCAAATATTTTTTCAGAGGTAGATGCAGAAAAAAATATATTCAGTTTGCAACCTGATGGAGGTCTGTATAGATGGATTAATAGAACAAGTCCCACACACAGCTAGAAGCCAATATTTTTTCAGAGTTAGATGCAGAAAAAAATATATTCAGTTTGCAACCTGATGGAGGTCAGTATAGATGGACTAATACAACAAGTCCCACACACAGCTAGAAGCCCAATATTTTTTCAGAGCTAGATGCAGAAAAAAATTATATTCAATTTGCAACCTGATGGAGGTCAGTATAGATGGAGTAATAGAACAAGTCCCACACACAGCTAGAAGCCCAAATATTTTTTCAGAGCTAGATGCAGATAAAAATTATTTTTAATTTGCAACCTGATGGAGGTCAGTATAGATGGACTAATAGAGAAAGTCCCACACGCTGCTAGAAGGCCAAATATTTTTTCAGAGCTAGATGCAGAAAAAAATTATATTAAGTTTGCAACCTGATGGAGGTCTGTATAGATGGATTAATAGAACAAGTCCCACACACAGCTAGAAGCCCAATATTTTTTCAGAGGTAGATGCAGAAAAAAATATATTCAGTTTGCAACCTGATGGAGGTCAGTATAGATGGACTAATACAACAAGTCCCACACACAGCTAGAAGCCCAATATTTTTTCAGAGCTAGATGCAGAAAAAAATTATATTCAATTTGCAACCTGATGGAGGTCAGTATAGATGGAGTAATAGAACAAGTCCCACACACAGCTAGAAGCCCAAATATTTTTTCAGAGGTAGATGCAGAAAAAAATTATATTCAGTTTGCAACCTGATGGAGGTCTGTATAGATGGATTAATAGAACAAGTCCCACACACAGCTAGAAGCCCAATATTTTTTCAGAGGTAGATGCAGAAAAAAATATATTCAGTTTGCAACCTGATGCAGGTCTGTATAGATGGATTAATAGAACAAGTCCCACACACAGCTACAAACCCAATATTTTTTCAGAGGTAGATGCAGAAAAAAATATATTCAGTTTGCAACCTGATGGAGGTCAGTATAGATGGACTAAAAGAGAAAGTCCCACACACTGCTAGAAGGGCAAATATTTTTTCAGAGCTAGATGCAGAAAAAAATTATATTCAGTTTGCAACCTGATGGAGGTCAGTATAGATGGACTAATAGAATGATGCTATGCCCAAAAGATTTTACTTCACTAGGTGCAGTAAAAAAATTGGTATTCTATACACAGGTGGTATATCTTGCAACACAGATAGGCTACTCCACTGACTAACACACTCTGCAATAGGCCAAAAAGGATTAGCTTTGCTAGATTCAGCCAAATGCTGTGAAAAAAACTTGCACAGCACTGGCACAGACCTGCCTGGCAAAAACTGATAGGAACTGATGTAACCTAGTCCTGAAAAGGACTCCAATTACAATTAGTCTTTACTCCCACAACCTATCTTTTTAAGAGCACAGACCTGCCTGATAATAGTCGTAGGAAATGCTGTAACCTAGTCCTTAAAAGGACTGCAATCACAACTATTCCCTACTCCCAAGCTATCTGTAGATTTGTGCGAAAATTGGCTTGAAATTAACAAGGTATAGCACACACAGCAACAGCGGTGCCGTCTGACACGCAGCTGCAGCAGTGAGAAAATGGTGGCGACGGGGAAAATGGCTTGGTCTTATAGGGCAAGGACATGTGACATACACTGCCAATGACACATGCCCTTGCTTGTGTGAAAAAAAGCACTTCGCTCCATGTGTGCGCTGCTGATAGGCTGACAGATTGCACCTCCCCACTGTAAATGCGGGAAAGAGAAAAAAAAATGGAGATCTTCATTATTCCTGCAGAGATCCATCCCCTGCCCCTCCCCCCACCCCGCTGTACACTCAAACTGCGTATTAACATTAATTTTCATCATTACTGAGAAAAAATCCAGTTATGATTTTGGTGCACGAACAGTTATCGAACATAACCTCGAACAGCCGAATTTTTCTCAAATCGTTCGTGTTCGCCGAACGGCTCGAACACCGCCCAAAACAGCTCGAATTTGAGATTGGCGAACAGTTCGAGTAGAAAAACGCTCATCTCTAGTTACAATGCATTTTTAAACTTCAGCAGATTCCGAGAACAATGGACGAGTTCCAAAGCAATTTTAAACTTCAGCAGAATTCCGAGAACAATGGGAGAGTTCCACAGACTTATTTAAAAAAAAAAACATTCTGAGAACAATGGGAGAGATCCAAAGCATTTTTAAACTACAGCAGAATTCCGAGAACAATGGGAGAGTTCTACAGACTTATTTAAAAAACAATAACATTCTGAGAAATCTGGGAGAGTTCCATAGCATTTTAAACTTCAGCAGAATTCGGAGAACAATGGAAGAGTTCCAAAGCATTTTTAAACTTCAGCAGAATTCCGAGAACAATGCAAATGTTCCAAAGCATTTTTAAACTTCAGCAGAATTCCGTGAACAATGGAAGATTGCCAAAGCATTTTTAAACTTCAGTACAATTCCAAAATCAATGAGAGAGTTCTACACACTGCTTTAAAAAAACAATAACATTCCAAGAACAATGGAAGAGCTCCAAAGCATTTTTAAACTTCAGCATAATTCAGAGAGCAATGGGAGAGTTCTGCAAACTTGTTTAAAAAAGAATAACATTCCAAGAACAATGGGAGAGTTCTACAGACATTTTTAAACTTCAGCAGAATTTCGAGAACACTGGGAGAGTTCTAAAGAATTTTTAAACTTCAACAGAATTCCAAGAACAATGGGAGAGTTCTACAGACATCCTTAAACAAAACAATAAAATTTCGAGAACAATGGGAGAGTTCCAAATCATTTTTAAACTTCAGTAGAATTCCGAGAACAATGGGAGAGTTCTACAAACTATTTTTAAACTTCAGCAGAATTCTGATAACAATGGAAGGGTTCCAAAGCACTTTTAAAGTACAGCAGAATTAAAAGAACAATGGAATAGTTCCAAAGCATTTTTAAACTTCAGCAGAATTCGTAGAACAATAGAAGAGTTCCAAAACATTTTTAAACTTCAGCACAATTTCGAAAACAATAGAAGAGTTCCAAAGCATTTTTAAACTTCAGCAGAATTACAAAAACAATGGGAGAGTCCTACAGACTTATTTAAAAAAACAATAACAATCCGAGAACAATGGGAGAGTTCCAAAGCATTTTAAACTTCAGTAGAAATCCAAGAACAAAGGGAGAGTTCTACAGACTGATTTAAAAACAATAACATTCCGAGAACAATGGGAGAGTTAGAAAGCATTTGTACACTTCAGCAGATTCCGAGAACAATGGACGAGTTCCAAAGCAATTTTAAACTTCAGCAGAATTCCGAGAACAATGGGAGAGTTCCACAGACTTATTTAAAAAAAAAAATATTCCGCGAACAATGGGAAAGCTCCAAAGCATTTTTAAACTACAGCAGAATTCCGAGAACAATGGGAGAGTTCTACAGACTTATTTAAAAAACAATAACATTCTGAGAAATCTGGGAGAGTTCCATAGCATCTTAAACTTCAGCATAATTCTGAGAACAATGGAAGAGTTCCAAAGCATTTTTAAACTTCAGCAGAATTCTGAGAACAATGGAAGAGTTCCAAAGTATTTTTAAATTCATCAGAATTCCGAGAACAATGGAAGAGTTCCAAAGCATTTTTAAACTTCAGCTGAATTCCGAAAACCATGGAAGAGTTCCAAATAATTTTTAAACTTCAGCTGAATTCCGAGAACAACGGAAGAGTTCCAAAGTATTTTTAAACTTCAGCAGAATTCCGAGAACAATGAAAGAGTTCCAAAGCTTTTTTAATCTTCAGCTGAATTCCGAGAACAATGGACGAGTTCCAAAGCTATTTTAAGCTTCAGTAGAATTCCGAGAACAATGGAAGAGTTCCAAAGCATTTTTAAACTTTACCAGAATTCCGAGAACAATGAAAGAGTTTGAAAGCATTTTTAAACTTCAGCAGAATTCCAAGAACAATGGAAGAGTTCAAAAGCATTTTTAAACTTTAACAGAATTCCGAGAACAATGAAAGAGTTTGAAAGCATTTTTAAACTTCAGCAGAATTCCAAGAACAATGGAAGAGTTCCAAAGCATTTTTAAACTTCAGCAGAATTCCAAGAACAATGGGAGAGTTCAACAGACTTAGATAAAAGAATTAATAACATTCCGAGAACAATGGGAGAGTTCCAAAGCATTTTTAAACTTCAGCAGAATTCCGAGAACAATGCGAGAGTTCTACCAGCTTATGTAAAAAACAATAACATTCGGAGAAATTTGGAAGAGTTTCAAAGCATTTTTAAGCCTCAGCAGAAATCTGAGAACAATGGAAGAGTTCCAAAGCATTCTTAAACTTCAGCTGAATTCCGAGAACAATGGAAGGGTTCCAAAGCATTTTTAAACTTCAACAGATTTCCGAGAACAATGGAAGAGTTCCAAAGCATTTTTAAACCTCAAAAGAATTCCGCGAACAATGGAAGCGTTCCAAAGCATTTATAAATTTCAGCAGAATTCCAAGAACAATGGAAGAGTTGCAAAGCATTTTTAAACTTCAGCAGAATTCTGAGAAGAATGGAAGGGTTCCAAAACATTTTTAAACTTCAGCAGAATTCCGAGAACAATGGAAGAGTTCCAAAGTGTTTTTAAACTTCAGCATAATTCCGAGAACAATGAAAGAGTTCCTAAGCTTTTTTAATCATCAGCTGAGTTCCGAGAACAATGGACGATTTCCAAAGCTATTTTAAGCTTCAGTAGAATTCCGAGAAGAATGGAAGAGTTCCAAAGCATTTTTAAACTTCAGCAGAATTCCGAGAACAATGCAAATGTTCCAAAGCATTTTTAAACTTCAGCAGAATTCCGTGAACAATGGAAGATTGCCAAAGCATTTTTAAACTTCAGTACAATTCCAAAATCAATGGGAGAGTTCTACAGACTGCTTTAAAAAAACAATAACATTCCAAGAACAATGGGAGAGTTCCAAAGCATTTTTAAACTTCAGCATAATTCAGAGAGCAATGGGAGAGTTCTGCAAACTTGTTTAAAAAAGAATAACATTCCAAGAACAATGGGAGAGTTCTACAGACATTTTTAAACTTCAGCAGAATTTCGAGAACACTGGGAGAGCTCTAAAGAATTTTTAAACTTCTACAGAATTCCGAGAACAATGGGAGAGTTCTACAGACATACTTAAACAAAACAATAAAATTCCGAGAACAATGGGAGAGTTCCAAATCATTTTTAAACTTCAGCAGAATTTCGAGAACAATGGGAGAGTTCTACAAACTATTTTTAAACTTCAGCAGAATTCTGATAACAATGGAAGAGTTCCAAAGCACTTTAAAAGTACAGTAGAATTACAAGAACAATGGAATAGTTCCAAAGCATTTTTAAAATTCAGCAGAATTCTGAGAACAATGGAAGAGTTCCAAAGCATTTTTAAACTTCAGCAGAATTCTGAGAATAATGGGTGATTTCCAAAGCATTTTTAAACTTCAGCAGAATTCCGAGAACAATAGAAGAGTTCCAAAACATTTTTAAACTTCAGCACAATTTCGAAAACAATAGAAGAGATCCAAAGCATTTTTAAACTTCAGCAGAATTTCGAGAACAATGGACAAGTTCCAAAGCAACTTTAAACTTCAGCAGAATTCCGAGCTCAATGGGAGAGTTCTAAAAACTTATTAAAAAAAACAATAACATTCTGAGAACAATAGGATAGTTATAAAGCATTTTTAAATTTCAGCAGAATTCCGAGAACATTGGGAGAGTTCTACAAACTATTTTTAAACTTCAGCAGAATTCTAAGAACAATGGAAGTGTTCCAAAGCAGTTTAAAACTTCAGCAGAATTCTGAGAACAATGTAAAAGTTCCAAAGCATTTTTAAATTTCAGCAGAATACCGCGAACAATGGAAGAGTTTTAAAGCATTTTTAAACTCCAGCAGAATTCCGAGAACATTGGAAGAGTTCCAAAGCATTTTTAAACTTCAGCAGATTAACGAAAACAATGGGAGAGTCCTACAGACTTATTTAAAAAAAACAATAACAATCCGAGAACAATGGGAGAGTTCTTAAGCAATTTTAAACTTCAGTAGAAATCCAAGAACAAAGGGAGAGTACTACAGACTGATTTAAAAACAATAACATTCCGAGAACAATGGGAGAGTTGCAAAGCATTTGTACACTTCAGCTGATTCCGAGAACAATGGACGAGTTCCAAAGCAATTTTAAACTTCAGCAGAATTCCGAGAACAATAGAAGAGTTCCACAGACTTATTTAAAAAAAAAAAATATTCCGAGAACAATGGGAAAGCTCCAAAGCATTTTTAAACTACAGCAGAATTCCGAGAACAATGGGAGAGTTCTACAGATTTATTTAAAAAACAATAACATTCTGAGAAATCTGGGAGAGTTCCATAGCATTTTAAACTTCAGCATAATTCTGAGAACAATGGAAGAGTTCCAAAGCATTTTTAAACTTCAGCAGAATTCCGAGAACAATGGAAGAGTTCCAAAGTATTTTTAAATTCAGCAGAATTGCGAGAACAATGGAAGAGTTCCAAAGCATTTTTAAACTTCAGCTGAATTCCGAGAACCATGGAAGAGTTCCAAAGCATTTTTAAACTTCAGCTGAATTCCGAGAACAACGGAAGAGTTCCAAAGTATTTTTAAGCTTCACCAGAATTCCGAGAACAATGAAAGAGTTTGAAAGCATTTTTAAACTTCAGCAGAATTCCAAGAACAATGGAAGAGCTCCAAAGCATTTTTAAATTTCAGCAGAATTCCGAGAACAATGGAAGAGTTCCAAAGCATTTTTAAACTTCAGCAGAATTCCGAGAACAATGGGAGATTTCTACAGACTATTTTTAAACTTCACCAGAATTCTGAGAACAATGGAAGAGTTCCAAAACATTTTTGAACTGCAGCAAAATTCCAAAAACAATGGGTGAGTTCTACAGACTTATTTTAAAAAAATTAATAACATTTTGAGAACAATGGAAGAGTTCCAAAGCATTTTTAAACTTCACCCGAATTCCGAGAACAATGGAAGAGTTCCAAAGCATTTTTAATCTTCAGCAGATTTCCGCGAACAATGGGAGAGTTCTACAGACTTATTTAAAAAAATTAATAACATTCCGAGAACAATGGGAGAGTTCCAAAGCATTTTTAAACCTCAGCAGAATTCTGAAAACAATGGGAGAGTCCTACAGACTTATTTAAAGTAACAATAACATTCCGAGAACAATGGGAGAGTTCCAAAGCATTTTTAAACTTCAGTAGAAATCCGATAACAATGGGAGTGTTCTACTGACTGATTTAAAAAACAATAACATTCCGAGAACAATGGGAGAGTTACAATGCATTTTTAACCTTCAGCAGATTTCGAGAACAATGGACGAGTTCCAAAGCAATTTTAAACTTCAGCAGAATTCCGAGAACAATGGGAGAGTTCCACAAACTTATTTAAAAAAAAAAACATTCCAAGAACAATGTGAGAGCTCCAAAGCATTTTTAAACTACAGCAGAATTCCGAGAACAATGGGAGAGTTCTACAGACTTATTTAAAAAACAATAACATTCTGAGAAATCTGGGAGAGTTCCATAGCATTTTAAACTTCAGCCGAATTCGGAGAACAATGGAAGAGTTCCAAAGCATTTTTAAACTTCAGCAGAATTCCGAGAACAATGCAAATGTTCCAAAGCATTTTTAAACTTCAGCAGAATTCCGTGAACAATGGATGATTGCCAAAGCATTTTTAAACTTCAGTACAATTCCAAAATCAATGGGAGAGTTCTACAGACTACTTTAAAAAAACAATAACATTCCAAGAAAAATGGGAGAGTTCCAAAGCATTTTTAAACTTCAGCATAATTCAGAGAGCAATGGGAGAGTTCTGCAAACTTGTTTAAAAAAGAATAACATTCCAAGAACAATGGGAGAGTTCTACAGACATTTTTAAACTTCAGCAGAATTTCGAGAACACTGGGAGAGTTCTAAAGAATTTTTAAACTTCAACAGAATTCCGAGAACAATGGGAGAGTTCTACAGACATACTTAAACAAAACAATAAAATTCCGAGAACAATGGGAGAGTTCCAAATCATTTTTAAACTTCAGCAGAATTCCGAGAACAATGGGAGAGTTCTACAAACTATTTTTAAACTTCAGCAGAATTCTGATAACAATGGAAGAGTTCCAAAGCACTTTTAAAGTACAGCAGAATTTCAAGAACAATGGAATAGTTCCAAAGCATTTTTAAAATTCAGCAGAATTCTGAGAACAATGGAAGAGTTCCAAAGCATTTTTAAACTTCAGCAGAATTCTGAGAATAATGGGTGATTTCCAAAGCATTTTTAAACTTCAGCAGAATTCCGAGAACAATAGAAGAGTTCCAAAACATTTTTAAACTTCAGCACAATTTCGAAAATAATAGAAGAGTTCCAAAGCATTTTTAAACTTCAGCAGAATTTCGAGAACAATGGACAAGTTCCAAAGCAACTTTAAACTTCAGCTGAATTTTGAGATCAATGGGAGAGTTCTAAAAACTTATTAAAAAAAACAATAACATTCTGAGAACAATAGGATAGTTATAAAGCATTTTTAAATTTCAGCAGAATTCCGAGAACATTGGGAGAGTTCTACAAACTATTTTTAAACTTCAGCAGAATTCTAAGAACAATGGAAGAGTTTCAAAGCAGTTTAAAACTTCAGCAGAATTCTGAGAACAATGTAAAAGTTCCAAAGCATTTTTAAATTTCAGCAGAATACCGAGAACAATGGAAGAGTTCAAAAGCAGTTTTAAACTCCAGCAGAATTCCGAGAACATTGGAAGAGTTCCAAAGCATTTCTAAACTTCCGCATAATTCCAAGAACAATGGAAGAGTTCTAAAGCATTTTTAAACTTCAGCAGAATTCCAAGAACAATGGAAGAGTTCCAAAGAATTTGTAAACTTCAGCAGAATTCCGAGAACAATGGAAGAGTTCCAAAGAATTTGTAAACTTCAGCAGAATTCCAAGAACAATGGAAGAGTTCCAAAGAATTTGTAAACTTCAGCAGAATTCCGAGAACAATGGAAGAGTTCTACAGACTTATTTAAAAAAAGCAATAAAATTCCGAGAACAATGGGAGAGTCCCAAAGCATGTTTAAACTTCAGCAGAATACCGAGATCAATGTAAGAGTTCCAAAGCATTTTTAAACTTCAGCAGAATTCTGAGAAAAATAGGAGAATTCTACAGACTTATTTAAAAAAAAAAACAATAATATTCTGAGAACAATAAGAGTGAGTTCCAAAGCATTTTAAAACTTCAGCATAATTCCAAGAACAATGAGAGTGTTCTATAAACTATTTTTAAACTTCAGCAGAATTCCGAGAACAATGGAAGAGTTCCAAAGCATTTTTAAACTTCAGCAGAATTCCGAGAACAATGGAAGAGTTCCCAATCATTTATAAATTTCAACAGAATTCCGAGAACAATGGCAGAGTTCCAAAGCATTTTTAAACTTCAGCAGAATTCCGAGAACAATGTAAGAGTTCCAAAGCATTTTTAAACTTCAGCAGAATTCCGAAAACAGTGGACGAGTTCTACAGACTTATTTAAAAAAAAATAGCTATACGAGAACAATGGAAGAGTTCCAAAGCATTTTTAAACTTCAGTAGAATTGCGAGAACAATGGGAAAAATTCTACAGACTGATTTAAAAAAACAATAACATTCCGATAACAATGGGAGAGTTCCAAAGCATTTTTAAACTTCAGCAGAATTCCGAGAACAATGGAAGAGTTCCAAAGGCCAGAGAAAATAGAACTTTGGTTTTCCTCTTCCTCGGTTCATATCTGGGTGTTCTCCGCCTTTTTGCGTAAAAAAAAAACAGTTTCTGTGTCTCGCTGACTGTTCAGACAAAAATATATCTGTTTAAAAGATTCTGGTGTAGGCCAGAGAACTAGAACTGTGTTTTTCCTCTTCCACAGTTCAAATCTGGGTGTAATCCACCTTTTTGAATAAAAATAACAGTTTCAGTGTCTCGCTAACTGTTCAGACACAAATATTTCTGTATAAAAGTTTCTGGTGTAGGCCAGAGAACTAGAACTGTGGTTTTCCTCTTCCACGGTTCAAATCTCCTTTTTATTACCCTTTTGCCATTGATAGTGCGAGTGTAAGCTATTTTACTTCATTTAAAATGGGCAAGGCGCTTGACAAGGGACCTGGAACTGGACGTTCTGGTGATGGTGCGTGCAGAGGACGGGGCCGTGGCCAAGGTGAAAATGTTCCACAACCAACAGCCATACCTTCTCGCTCCCACTTCTTGACCGAATTACTAGGGAAGCACACAACAACACCACTATTGCGAACTGATCAGTGTGATCAGGTTAATAATTGGATAGCAGATAATACTTCCAGTCACCTGGGCACCACCACCTCCGGTCTGTCTTCCACACAGTCAAGTCTTAGTAGCCGTGAGTCTCGACTGCATACTCCTCCTCACCCTGATGCTCCTTCCTCCCACCATGCCGAGTGTCATCAGACAGCAACTGATCCCACAATTGGACACTCTGAAAAGCTGTTCACTGATCCATTTCCATATTTGGGCACCTCGCCTGCTCCACTTGAAGAGGTGGAAGAGGAGATCCCATGTAGCGATGCCCGAAATATTTGAACAGCCACAGGAAGGCGACGCTGGCAATTTGTCACAAGAGTTGGATGATGACGAGACACAATTGCCACAAAGTGAGGAGGAGGACCGTGGTGGAGAAGTGGAAGAGGAGGAGGTGGTCGATGATCTAGTAACTGACCCAACGTGGCAGGAGGACATGCAGAGCGAGGCCAGCAGCACACAGGGGGAGGGAGGCAGAGTACCCCAACAGGCAGGAAGAAGCAGTGTGGTGGCCGCAGAGTGAAGGCGGGCAACCGTTCCCCGTAACACCAACATGAGGGACGTTGCCAGTACAACCGGTAGGTCTTCCAGAGTCTGGAATTTATTTAAAGACTCTGCTGATAACCCCAAAAAGGCCATTTGTACCAACTGCCGGGCCAGCATCAGCAGGGGTGACAAAACTACCAGCCTGACCACCACCAGCATGATCAGGCACATGTCAGCAAAGCACCCGACTTTGTGGGGCGAAACCCAGGGTCCACGACCAGTGTCAGCGGGTGTCACCACTGCTTCTTCCGCTGTTGTGCGTGTAAGAGAACCCCCTGTTGTGCATGCAAAGCAATCACCTGTCCATACTGCATGCAAAGATGCCCCCTCCTATCAGTCTTCACTTTTTATGGCAGTTTCTCAAGAAACAGCATCAACATCCACGTCCCATCGCAGTGGTCAATTGTCCATTTCCCAGACCTTTGAACGAAAGCGCAAATTCGCAGCCAACACCCCACAGGCCACAGTCTTAAATTCGCACATTTCACGACTGCTTGCATTTGAAATGCTGCCTTTTAGGCTGGTGGAGACGCAATCCTTCCGCAACCTTATGGCGGTGGCCGTCCCTTGGTACTCGGCCCCCAGCCGACACTATTTTGCCTGGTGCGCCATCCCCACACTACACAAGCACGTGTCCCAAAATGCAGTTACTGGGAGAGTCCACCTGACAACGGACATGTGGACAAGTGCTTGTGGCCTGGGACGGTACATCTCCCTGACGACACACTGGGTAAACATAGTGAAAGCCGGGACCCAGTCAGACCTTGGGACGGAACACATCCTCCCACACCGAGGATTGCGGGTCCTATGTCAGTCAGAGTTGCCCCCACAGTGTACATCCTCCTCCTAATGTTCAGCCTCCATCTCAGATATCATTAAATCAGTTACAAGCTGGAAGCACGGCAGTACTGCCTCAGCCAAGCGGCAATAGGCTGTGCTGAAACTCATAAGATTAGGTGATAAACCTCACACTGCTTGTGAGCTGTGGACAGCTGTGAAAAAGCAGGCAGATCTGTGGCTGAGACCGCTGAACCTACATCCAGGCATGTTCGTGTGTGAAAATGGCCGTAACCTGGTGGCGGCTCTGAGGCGAGGCAAGATCACACAAGTACCATGCCTGGCTCATGTGCTTAACCTCATGGTTCAGCGATTTCTTAAATTGTACCTCGAGTTGCCAGATCTGCTCGTCAAAGTATGCCGCTTGTCAGTTCATTTTCGGAAGTTGGCTACAGCTTCCGCCGCCCTTGCTGTGTTGCAGCAGTGTTTGCAGATTCCGTCACACTGACTGGTGTGTGATGTCCCCACACATTGGAACTCTACCCTCCACATGTTGCAAAGGATTTGTGAGCAGAAGAGAGCAGTTGTGGAGTACCAGCTGCAACAAGGCCATCAATATTCAGGTCAGACTCCACACATAAGACCTCAGGAGTGGACCTGGATGTCTGACATATGTACCATCCTGACAAACTTTGAGGAGTCCACCAAGATGGTGAGTGGTGATGACGCCATCATTAGCATCAGCATCCCACTTGTCTGTCTTTTGCAACGCTCTCTGCAGAGAATTATAGAGGAGGCATTGCAGCCAGAGTATGATGAGATTGATCAAGAAGCCGTAGCAGGCGATTACACACAGCCAGCCTCATCTCATCCCAATGTGCATTGGGGGACAATGAGGGAGAAGAGGAGGAAGAACAGGAGCCGGTATCATGCGCTGTAGACGGTAGTACCTGTACAACTGTCATACCGTCGGTTCAGCGTGGGTGACCTGAGGACAGGGGGGAGGAGGAGGAGAGCATGGTCAGTCGTCATCTTGGTGAGGACACGGACGTCTTTCCCGTTACCAGTCTGGAACGCATGGCTGACTTTATGTTACGCTGCCTTAACCGTGACCCTCGCGTTGTCAAAATGTTGGGTGACAGTCATTACTGGTTGGTGACACTTTTAGACCCCCGCTACAAGGAGAACTTTCACTCTCTAATTCCTGAGGTTGAGAGGTCTACAAAAATGGGGCAGTACCAGAAGGCCCTTGCTGCAGAACTGTTAAAAAAATTCCCATCTGTACACGCTAGCGGCAGAGGTCACAGTTCATTGCCGAACCAGGGCGTACAGGCGAGAGAGACGCAACTGCAATCCAGCAGAGGCAGGGGAGCACTGTCAACATTCTGGGACAGTTTTCTGAGACCCGCCCAGCTTACAGGCCCTGAGGAGCGGGGTACTCTCCCAAAGAGTGGAAAGTTTCAAAAGATGGTGAGGGAGTACCTTGCCGACCGTACCAGCATCCTCCATGATTCCTCTGTGCCTTTTAATTATTGGGCATCCAAGCTGGACACTTGGAATGAACTCGCTCTGTACGCCTTGGAGGTCCTGGCCTGCCCTGCCGCTAGAGTGTTATCGGTGTTATCGGAGCGTGTTTTTAGTGCCGCTGGGGGAATTAAAACAGATAAGTGCACTCGTCTGTCAACTGACAATGCTGACAAGCTGACCCTTATCAAAATGAACAAGGGCTGGATTGGGCTAGACTTCTCATCACCACCAAATACAGCAGAGTAACATCAAGTCAAATCCACTGTGTTATTTCAGTAGGTGTATTCCCATGTGTTACGGGTCCGGATGGTGGAACCTCTGTGCCGAGGTGCAAGGAGGGACCCAGAGGGGCGTGACTAAGTATCAACCCGAACCGACCCTGATCGAACGGCAGCAAACGACACCATGACTAGGGAGGATCCGGGCTGAGGGACCAGGTGCTACTCTGGGGACGACCTTGTAAGAGAGCAGGTGGCTCCCACGGGTCAGATGGCTGGTACTGACCGGTATGACGGATGGACACGGCAAGCAGGCAGAAGTCACTGGTAGCTGACAGGTGGTAACGGTACGTGACAGAAGAGCAGGTAGTAGTCTCTAGGTTTACCAGGCGGGTGGTCACAGCAAGTGACGGCAGAGCCTCGAGGCAGGCTGGCAGGAGACAGGCGGGCGCTCCCTGGTGAGTGGGCAGACCGACAAGGCAGGTAACAGGCAGGTAACAGGTGGGCGCTCCCAGGTGAGCAGGCTGATGGACATAGCAGGTAACAGGCAGGTGCTCCCAGGTGAGCGGTATGACAGACACAGCAGGTAACAGGTGAGCGCTCCCAAGTGAGCGGACAGACAGACAGGGCATGTAACAGCTGGATGCTCCCAGGTGAGCGGACTGGCAGACAGGGCAGGCAACAGGCAGGTAACAGGCAGGTAACAGGTGAGCACTCCAGGTGAGCAGGCAGGCTCGGCAGGTAACGGGCAGATAACAGGCTGGCAGGCAGGACGAAGAGTCAGGCTAGCAGCGGGACCTGAGAGCTGAAGCAGAGATCAGAAACTGTGCAACAACTTTACTCGGGCACCTCCATTTTGGAGGAGGTGCCCTATATACAGTGCCTACAAGTAGTATTCAACCCCCTGCAGATTTAGCTGGTTGACACATGCGGAATTAACTTGCCATTGTGACATTTGTACTGTAGATCAGCCTGGAAGTGGGAAATGCACTGCAGCAAATTTTTTTTTTTTTTTTTAAAAACGTTAAAAGTTAATTCAGAGTGTCATTTTATTATTCAACCCCTCAAACCACAAGAATTCTGTTTGGTCCCCAAAAGTATTAAGAAGTAGTTCAGGCACCAAGAATAATGAGCTTCACATGTGTGGATTAAAGATCTCTTTTGCCAGCCTTTTCTGACTATTTAAGACCCTCCCCAAACTTGTGAACAGCACTCAGACATGGTCAACATGGGAAAGACAAAGGAGCATTCCAAGGCCATCAGAGACAAGATCGTGGAGGGTCACAAGGCTGGCAAGGGGTACAAAACCCTTTCCAAGGAGTTGGGCCTACCTGTCTCCACTGTTGGGAGCATCATCCATAAGTGGAAGGTTTATGGAACTACTGTTAGCCTTCCACGGCCAGGACAGCCTTTGAAAGTGTCCTCCCGTGCCGAGGCCAGGCTTGTCCGAAGAGTCAACGCTAACCCAAGGACATCGAGGAAGGAGCTCCGGGAAGATCTCATGGCAGTGGGGACATTGGTTTCAGTCAATACCATAAGTAACGTACTCCACCGCAATGGTCTCCGTTCCAGACGAGCCCGTAAGGTACCTTTACTTTCAAAGCGTCATGTCAAGGCTCGTCTACAGTTTGCTCATGATCACTTGGAGGACTCTGAGACAGACTGGTTCAAGGTTCTATGGTCTGATGAGACCAAGATCGAGATCTTTGGTGCCAACCACACACGTGACGTTTGGAGACTGGATGGCACTGCATACGACCCCAAGAATACCATCCCTACAGTCAAGCATGGTGGTGGCAGCATCATGCTGTGGGGCTGTTTCTCTGCCAAGGGGCCTGGCCATCTGGTCCGCATCCATGGGAAGATGGATAGCACGGCCTAACTGGAGATTTTGGCCAAGAACCTCCGCTCCTCCATCAAGGATCTTAAGATGGGTAGTAATTTCATCTTCCAACAAGACAACGACCCAAAGCACACAGCCAAGAAAACCAAGGCCTGGTTCAATAGGGAAAAAGTCAAGGTGTTGGAGTGGCCTAGTCAGTCTCCTGACCTTAACCCAATTGAAAACTTGTGGAAGGAGCTCAAGAATAAAGTCCACATGAGACACCCAAAGAACCTAGATAACTTGGAGAAGATCTGCATGGAGGAGTGGGCCAAGATAACTCCACAGACCTGTGCCGGCGTGATCAGGTCTTATAAAAGACGATTATTAGCTGTAATTGCAAGCAAGGGTTATTCCACAAAATATTAAACATAGGGGATGTATAATAATTGACCCACACTTTTATGTTTAAAATTTAATAAAATTCAACTGAGCAACATAACTTTTTGGTTTGCAAGATTTATGCTTCTGTTCATAAAACCTACTCTAGTTTGCAGTTTGAAGGCTCTAACTTATTTGCATCTTATCAAACCAGCTAAATCTGTAGGGGGTTGAATACTACTTGTAGGCACTGTATGTGAGGACCCTCGGCTATTGGCCGGGGACTCCTTAGGACGGCGCGCGGGGGCCCTTTAAGAGGGGGGGAGCGCGCGTGCGCCCTAAGCACAGTGCCCGGGGGACTGCGCACGCAGACAGCAGGCTGAGAAGGAGAGCGGGGAGCGTGGTGAGAGGGACGGCGTCTCAGCCCGGCAGGAGGCAGAGACGACAAAGCTACAGGGCTGCGCGTGCCGACAGCAGGCTGGAAAGGAGAGCGGGGAGCGAGGAGGTGAGAGGGACGGCGTCCATACCTGGAAGAAGGCAGAGACGCCGATGCTACACCATGCACCACTTCACACTCAGACATGAGTATACGCTTCCTCATTTCAGCTGTTCTTTGCTCTTCTCCTTATCCTCAGCCTTCACCACCACTATACCACCAGGGTGACCGTGGTCCGTGCTGTCAGCATTGCAAGTTCCTCCATCCTAATTTTTGGCAGCTTTTGCTTGGAAGGCATAGGCAAAGACTATGGGAGACCCACTCCCCAATAATGGGAATAATGTTTTTATTATGCTGTACTGCATGGCTCTTGTAAGGGGCATTGCAAGTTCCTCCATTCTAATTTTTGGCAGCTTTTTGTTCAAAGGCATAAGTAAAGACTATGGGAGAACCACTCCCCAATAATGGGAATAATGTTTTTAATATGCTGCACTGCACGGCTCTTGTAAGGGGAATTAAAACCGTCTTGCTAAACCACTCTGAACTCCATGTCTCTTCCAATGGGCATTAAAACCGTCTTGTTAAGCTACTGTGATCTCCATGTCTCTTCCAAGGGGCATTAAAACCATCTTGTTAAACCACTCTGAACTCCACGTCTCTTCCAAGGGGCATTAAAATTGTCTTGCTAAGCTACTGTGACCTCCATGTCTCTTCCAAGGGGCATTAAAACCGTCTTGTTAAACCACTCTGAACTCTACGTCTCTTCCAAGGGCCATTGATATTGTCTTTTTATTCCACTGCGACCTCCACCACTCTTCCAAGGGGCATTGATATTGTCTTTTTATTCCACTGCGACCTCCACCACTCTTCCAAGGGGCATTGATATTGTCTTTTTATTCCACTGCGACCTCCACTACTCTTCCAAGGGGCATTGATATTGTCTTTTTATTCCACTGGGACCTCCAACACTCTTCCAAGGGGCATTGATACTGTCTTTTTATTCCACTGGGGCCTCCATGTCTCTTCCAAGGGGCATAAAAACTGTCTTGCTATACCACGCTGAACTCCACTTCTCTTCCAAGGGGCATTAAAATAGTCTTGTTAAGCTACTGTGACCTCCAAGTCTCTTCCAAGGGGCATTAAAGACATCTTGTTAAACCACTCTGAACTCCATGTCTCTTCCAAGGGGCATTAAAATTGTCTTGTTAAGCTGCTGTGACCTCCACATTTCTTCCCAGGGACATTAAAACTGTCTTGTTAAACCACTCTGAACTCCACGTCTCTTCCAAGGGTCATTGATATTGTCTTTTTATTCCACTGCGACCTCCACCACTCTTCCAAGGGGCATTGATATGGCCTTTTTATTCCACTGTGACCTCCACCACTCTTCCAAGGGGCATAGATATTGTCTTTTTATTCCACTGGGACGTCCACCACTCTTCCAAGGGGCATTGATATTGTCTTTTTATTCCACTGGGACCTCCACCACTCTTCCAAGGGGCATTGATATTGTCTTTTTATTCCACTGGGACTTCCACGTCTCTTTCAAGGGGCAATAGAATCATCTTGTTAAGCTACTGTGACCTCCATGTCTCTTCCAAGGGGCATTAAAACCGTCTTGCTAAACCACTCTGAACTCCACGTCTCTTCCAAGGGGCATTAAATCCGTATTGTTAAACCACTCTGAACTCCACGTTTCTTCCAAGGGGCATTAAAATCGTCTTGTTAAGCTACTGTGACCTCCACGTCTCTTCCAAGGGGCATTAAAACCGTCTTGTTAAACCACTCTGAACTCCACGTCTCTTCCAAGGGGCATTAAAACTGTCTTGTTAAACCACTCTGAACTCCACGTCTCTTCCAAGGGGCATTAAAATCATCTTGTTAAGCTACTGTGACCTCCACGTCTCTTCCAAGTGGCAATAAAACCATCTTGTTAAACCACTCTGAACTCCACGTCTCTTCCAAGGGGCATTAAAACCGTCTTGTTAAAGCACTTTGAACTCCACGTCTCTTCCGAGGGGCATTAAAATCGTCTTGTTAAGCTACTGTGACCTCCACGTCTCTTCCAAGGGGAATTGATATTGTCTTTTTATTCCAATGCGACCTCCACCACTCTTCCATGGGGCATTGATATTGTCTTTTTATTCCACTGGGACCTCCACCACTCTTCCAAGGGGCATTGATATTGTCTTTTTATTCCACTGGGACCTCCACTAGTGTTGAGCGAATATGTTCTATTAACCCTTTCACCGAGTATGCTCGGGCCGAGCTCCAAGTATTTGTAGCTGCTCGGTCATATGGTTGTATCGCTCCCGTGTGCATGATTTGCAACTGTTTGACAGTTTTATTACACCTGAGGAATGTCTATTTCTTACACATAGTTACATAGTTACATAGTTACATAGTTTATAAGGCCGAAAAAAGACAAGCGTCCATCGAGTTCAGCCTATTTCTTGTGCACTGCAGCTATTCCGCAGCGTTGATCCAGGGGAAGGCAAAAAAAAAACATGCGGTATAGGCCAATCATTGAGGAAAAATTCACTTCCCGACTCCAATCTGGCAGTCAGATTAAATCCCTGGATTAATTAACTATCACTAAGCATAAGATGTAATTTTATTGTTCTCAAGAAAGGTGTCCAGGCCTCTCTTGAACTCATTAAGTGAGTTGGACATCACCACTTCCTCTCCCAGAGAGTTCCAGAGTCTCACGGCTCTGACCGTAAAGAATCCCCTTCTATGCTGGTACAGGAACCTCCTTTCCTCCAGACGCATAGTGTGCCCCCTCGTCTTTGTCACCATCCTTGGTATAAACAGGTCATGGGAGAGATCTCTGTACTGCCCCCTGATGTATTTATACATGTTTATGAGGTCTCCCCTAAGCCTTCTCTTTTCCAACGTAAATAGGACTAATTTTGACAACCTCTCTGGGTATTATAGTCCCTCCATTCTCTTTATTACCTTAGTCGCCCTCCTTTGTACCCTCTCTAGCTCCAATATGTCTTTCCTGAGCACCGGAGCCCAGAACTGTGCACAATATTCTAAGTGCGGCCTTACCAGCGCTTTATACAGAGGAAGAACAATGTTCTCATCATATGCCCCTATTCCTCTTCTGATGCATGCCATGACTCTATTTGCCTTCGCAGCTGCTGCCTGACACTGGGCACTCCAATTTAATTTGCTATTAACCAAGATGCCCAGGTCCTTCTCCATGTCAGATTTCCCCAACGGTTTCCCATTTAATATGTATGGGTGACTGCTGTTTTTCTTTCCCATGTGCATGACCTTACATGGGAGTTCTGTGGAAACTGTTTGGGTAAGAATACAAGGAGAGAACAACGGAAAGGACACCATTGTAGGCATTTACTACAGGCCACCTGGGCAAGCTGAAGATATGGATGAACTCTTTATGTATCAAATGACCAAGTTCTCAAAAAAATATGACGTAGTGGTCATGGGAGATTTCAACTATCCAGACATTTGTTGGGAATCTCTCTCAAGTAAAACTAACAGGTCAAGCAAATTCTTATCCTCTCTTGCTGACAACTTTATCTTCCAAAAGGTAGGGGAGAAAACAAGGGGATCTGCTACTTTGGATCTAATCCTTATAAACAGGGATGAAATGGTTGAGGAGGTAAAGGTGGCTGGGACCCTAGGAGGCAGCGATCATGCTATTATAGAATTTTCGATAACTAGAGGAGGAAGACATGTGAAGACTCAAACTTCAAGGTTAGATTTTAGAAAGGCAGATTTTAAGAGACTCAGAAAGAGAATAGGAGGGATCCAATGGCTGGATGTCCTTAAGGACAAAAATGTCCAGGAAGGATGGGAAATTTTTAAAACTGAGATTCTCAAAGCACAATCGTTAACAATCCCGAAAAGTAGGAAGAATGGGAAGCATTTAAGGAAACCAGGATGGATGAACACAGAACTTAAACACATGCTAAAAAGAAAGAAAGAAATGTTTATTAAATGGAAAGAGGGAGGCATATCTAAAGAAGATTATAATGCAGTCTGCAGATCCTGTAGGGCACGTATCAGGTTAGCTAAAGCTGACAATGAATTAAGGCTTGCAAGAGATGTCAAAAGCAACAAAAAAGGATTTTGGGGGTATGTCAAAAGTAAAAGAAAAGTCAAAGATGCTATAGGATTTTTACAGGATGAAAATGGAGAAATGGTAAGAGAGGATGTTGAGAAGGCCGAACTTTTTAATTCCTATTTTGCATCTGTTTTCTCTCAGAAAGAAAATGTATCATCAACTGATCTTCACTGTCGTTTTAAAGGAATAGAAGAATCCAAGTTATCTGTAAACAGAAAGATTGTGAGGGAATATTTAGCTAACATAAATGAGTTCAAGTCTCCAGGTCCAGATGAATTACACCCCAGAGTACTGAAGGAGATCGTAGAAGAAATTTTAGAACCACTCTCCATAATCTTTGAAAATTCTTGGAGAACAGGAGAAGTCCCAGAAGACTGGAGAAGAGCAAATGTTGTTCCTATCTTCAAAAAGGGGAAGAAGGTGGACCCAGGGAACTATAGGCCGGTGAGTCTGACTTCTATACCAGGAAAGATCTTTGAACAAATTATTAAACAACATGTAGGTAAGTACATGGATAAGAATGAAGTGATTAACCAGAGTCAGCATGGGTTTGTGACTAACAAGTCATGTCAGACTAACTTAATTTCCTTCTATGACAGAATCACTAACTGGGTGGATCAGGGAAATGCTGTAGATATAGTATATCTTGACTTCAGCAAAGCATTTGACAAAGTATCTCACACCATCCTTATTGAAAAAATGACCAAGTATGCAATGGACCAGGCAACTGTTAGGTGGATTCATAACT
This sequence comes from Phyllobates terribilis, assembly GCF_046119375.1. Taxonomy (NCBI): domain Eukaryota; kingdom Metazoa; phylum Chordata; class Amphibia; order Anura; family Dendrobatidae; genus Phyllobates; species Phyllobates terribilis. The sequence goes on from NW_027362764.1 coordinate 611,290,163, forward strand.
GGCTTAGTGATCGGACTCAAAGGGTGGTTGTAAATGGCTTCACATCCAGCTGGATGAATGTCTCAAGTGGGGTACCACAGGGCTCCGTCCTGGGACCTGTATTGTTCAACATCTTTATCAATGATTTAGATGAAGGAATTGAGGGTAAACTGATTAAATTTGCTGATGACACAAAGCAAGGAGGGATAGCTAATACTAGAGAAGAGAGAGAGAGGATTCAAAAAGACCTAAATAAACTGGAGCAGTGGGCAGCAACAAACAGAATGGTTTTTAACAGGGAAAAATGCAAAGTACTACATCTGGGCAATAAAAATGAAAAAAGCATATACAGAATGGGAGGAATAGAGCTAAGCAACAGTACATGTGAAAAAGACTTAGGTATACTAATAGATCATAGACTGAACATGAGTCAACAGTGTGATGCAGCAGCAAAAAAGGCAAATACAATTCTGGGATGTATTAACAGAAGCATACAGTCTAGATCACGTGAAGTCATTATCGGACTTTACTCCTCTTTGGTCAGACCTCATCTGGAATACTGTGTACAGTTTTGGGCACCACATTTTAAAAAAGACATAGACAAACTGGAGCAAGTTCAGAGAAGAGCGACCAGAATGGTGACTGGTCTGCAAACCATGTCCTATGAGGAACGGTTGCAGGATTTGGGAATGTTTAGCTTGCAAAAAAGAAGACTGAGAGGAGACTTAATAGCTGTCTACAAATATGTCAAGGGCTGTCACATTGTAGAAGGATCATCTTTATTCTCATTTGCACAAGGAAAGACTAGAAGCAATGGGATGAAACTAAATGGGAGGAGACACAGATTAGATATTAGAAAAAACTTTTTGACAGTGAGGGTGATCAATGAGTGGAACAGGCTGCCACGAGAGGTGGTGAGTTCCCCTTCAATGGACGTCTTCAAACAGAGGCTGGACAGACATCTGTTTGAGATGATTTAGTGAATCCTGCTTTGAGCAGGGGGTTGGACCAGATGACCCAGGAGGTCCCTTCCAACTCTACATTCTATGATTCTATGATTCTATGATTTATCGGCATTGAAACCCATTTGCCAATTTTTGGCCCAACTCCCCAATTTATCTAAATCCTCCTGTAGCTGTGCCCTATCCTCATCTGTATTAACTACTTTACAAAGTTTATTATCATCTGCAAATATTGCTATTTTACTATGCAACCCTTCCACTAGATCATTAATAAATATATTAAATAATATAGGGCCCAAGACAGACCCTTGAGGCACCCCGCTAGTAACCCTGACACACCCTGAGCTTACTCCATTGATAACCACCCTCTGCTTTCTATCACTCAGCCAGCTATTTACCCACTTGCACACATTATCCCCCAGACCAAGCATTCTCATTTTATATACCAACCTTTTGTGTGGCACGGTATCAAACACTTTGGAGAAGTCAAGGTATACAACATCCACTGACTCATTCCTCACATGTAATAAAACTGTCAAACAGTTACAAATCATGCACACGGGAGCGATTCAACCATATCACCGAGTGGCTATAAATACTCGGAGCTCGGCCAGAGCATACTCGGACAGAACATACTCGCTCAACCCTAACCTCCACGTCTCTTCCAAAGGGCATTAAAAACATCTTTTTAAACCACTCTGAACTCCACGTCTCTTCCAAGGGGCATTAAAACCGTCTTGTTAAGCGACTGTGACCTCCACATCTCTTCCAAGGGGCATTAAAACCGTCTTGTTAAACCACTCTGAACTCCACAGCTCTTCCAAGGGGCATTGAAATGTTGTTTTTAATTACCTCTAACCTCCACGACTCTTCCAACGGGCATTGCATTTCCTCCTAATTTTAGTCAGCTTTTGCTTTTCAATGCATAGGTGAACACTAAGGGAGACCCACTCCCCAATAATGGGAAGAAGGTTTTTAGTACGCTGTAATCCACACCTGTTTCAAGGGGCATTGCAGTTCCTCATAATTTTTGGAAAGCCTTCCATTCACTGCTTAGGCCAACAGTGTACAGGAGACCCAGTTGCTATAAAAGGAAAAAAATGGTTTAGTTAAGGCCCTCTGACCTCCATGTCACTTCCAAGGGGCATTGGAGTGCCTCGAAATTTTTGGTAGGCATTGCACTCACTGTATGCCCTATAACTGTGTAGCTGAACCGCTCCTTTTGGTACAGAAACATATCCTACAAGACATGTGTGGTTGACTGGCCTAATATTGATGTGAATGGTCCCTGTTCCTCCTGCTATTTCTCCTTTGCCACCACCTCATCCATCATTCATCGCCTGAAGCTTTGTTTTAACAGGAGTCATAGAACTGGGATAGTAGCAGGAAAACATCCAACTATCCTCAGAGGAGGTAGGATATGCGCCAAAACTCGGACCACCTCAGGCCTAGCAGCTACTACATACATGCGCTAGCATGCACGGAACAGAAAGCTAAGGAGATGGATGGCCTCATGATCATGAACAATTTACTTGTTGTGTAGGAGGCCGACCACTGCTGCTGTCTACCTTCTGAACTTTGTATTGAAACCTGATTGACCCAGGACCCCCATCCTCTATGTTTGGAGGATGTGTTGCATCCCAACGTCCAACTGTGTCCCGGCTTCCACAATATTAACCCAGTGTGAAGGCGTCAGTGAGATGGACCATCCCTTGCCACATTCACTTGTCCAAGTGTTTGTGGTTAGCCTGTCCTTCCCACTAAATGCACTGGGGAGGGCACAGGTAATGTTTTGGTATGCGCGCTTGTGTATAAGGCGCACTGGGACAAATAGGTGTGGCTGGGGACCGTTTATGGACACCCGGCCGCCCCCAGGCAGCTGGGGACTGTGTGTGAGCACCCTAACGCGGGGCGGCTGGGGACCGAGTATGGACACCCGGCCGCCCCCCCCTGGTGGCTGGGGACCAAGCGTGGACACCCGGCCGCCGGGCGGCTGGGGACTGAGTAGGGATACCAGGCTTCGGACACAGCCATGATGTGGTGGCGAGATTCCGCCTCCACATGCCTAAAAGGCCCAATTTCAAGTGCAAGCAAGCAGTACGGTATTTCAGCCTGGGGGTGGGTGGCAGGCTGCATACTTGCGCTTGCATTGCAAGGAATGGGGGAGGTGCAATTGAACACTGCCCTGGGACAAGGACTTGAACGGGGATAGTTGCAAGTCTGCATCTTCTGATGCGGCAAGGATCACTTCTGATGTGCACACTTTTAGGCAGTGACCTGGGTGTCAGAGATGCTTCCAGGGGTCTTCCCCATGCTGTTCCCATGTGTTTTCTGCACTGTATGCATGTGTCTCACAGTACATGGTCAGATAAGGTTGTAAAATGTTAATATGACATTTCCCGGTGAATGCATTTGTCACAGTTGAAAGCAATACAAAAGTGCAAAAACACATAAAAAATGCTAATTGTGAACATAGCCCAAGGTGTGGAGGAGTATTTTTGTTTTTGGTTATTTATTTTACCTTATACACAAGTCTTTACCCTGGAAAGGATGCTCCTTAACATATTTCACAGGAAAACAGTTTCAGTTTCGTTTTTGTGTGTTTTATTGTGAGCCCGTAAAAGTGGCTTAATACCTCTGACAACGTTGTTGACAGCAGTGACCTGGGGGTCAGAAATGCTTCCTGGGGCGATCCCCATGCTGTCCCCATGTCATTTGAGCACTGTCACTATCGTTTTGGGCACTTTTTAGGCTTTCTACAGACTGCCGGGGGTGCCGCCGCAAAAATGCTCGGGTCTCCCATAGACTAACATTGGGCTTGTGGCTTGGGTCGAGCACCCAAGTATCACGGTGAGCTCAGCCCGAGCTTTGAGCCCCCGAGCATTTTATTGCTCGCTCAACACTAACAATAACTAGTGTTGAGCCACCCCCGTAGTGTTCGAGTTCGGTTCGTCGAACACCCGTATGTTCGTTGAACTGTGCGTCGAACTGTTCGTCGAACACCTTCGAACACCGTTAAAACCAATGGCAGGCAAACAAAAACACATAGAAACACATAGAAAACACCTTCAAAGGTGTCCAAAAGCTGACAAACTGCTCAGAAAACACAACTAACACATGGAAAAGCAACAAGTACATACAGTACAGACCAAAAGTTTGGACACACCTTCTCATTTAATGATTTTTCTGTATCTTCTTGACTATGAAAATTGTACATTCACACTGAAGGCATCAAAACTATGAATTAACACACGTATATAATTATATACTTAACAAAAAAGTGTGAAACAACTGAAAATATGTCTTATATTCTAGGTTCTTCAAAGTAGTCACCTTTTGCTTTGATGACTGCTTTGCACACTCTTGGCATTCTCTTGATGAGCTTCAAGAGGTAGTCACCGGAATTGGTTTACACTTCACAGGTGTGTCCTGTCAGGTTTAATAAGTGGGATTTCTTGGCTTATAAATGGGGTTGGGACCATCAGTTGTGTTGTGCAGAAGTCTGGTGGATACACAGCTGATAGTCCTACTGAATAGACTGTTAGAATTTGTATTATGGCAAGAAAAAAGCAACTAAGTAAAGAAAAACGAGTGGCCATCATTACTTTAAGAAATGAAGGTCAGTCAGTCCGAAAAATTAGGCAAACTTTGAAAGTGTCCCCAAGTGCAGTTGTAAAAACCATCAAGTGCTACAAAGAAACTGGCTCACATGAGGACATCCCCAGAAAAGAAAGACCAAGAGTCATCTCTGCTTCTGAGGATAAGTTTATCCGAGTCACCAGCCTCAGAAATCGCAGGTTAACAGCAGCTCAGATTAGAGACCAGGTCAATTCCACACAGAGTTCTAGCAGCAGACACATCTCTTAAACAACTGTTAAGAGGAGACTTTGTGCAGCAGGCCTTCATGGTAAAATAGCTGCTAGTAAACCACTGCTAAGGACAGGCAACAAACAGAAGAGACTTGTTTGGGCTAAAGAACACAAGGAATGGACATTAGACCAGTGGAAATCTGTGCTTTGGTCTGATGAGTCCAAATTTGAGATCTTTGGTTCCAACCACCATGTCTTTGTGTGACGCAGAAAAGGTGAACGGATGGACTCAACATGCCTGGTTCCCACCATGAAGCATGGAGGAGGACATGTGATGGTGTGGGGGTGCTTTGCTGGTGACACTGTTGGGGATTTATTCAAAATTGAAGGCATACTGAACCAGCATGGCTACCACAGCATCTTGCAGCGGCATGCTTTTCCATCAGGTTTGCATTTTGTTGGACCATCATTTAGTTTTCAAAAGGACAATGACCCCAGACACACCTCCAGGCTGTGTAAGGGCTATTTGACCAAGAAGGAGCATGATGGGGTGCTACGCCAGATGACCTGGCCTCCACAGTCACCAGACCTGAACCCAATCGAGATGGTTTGGGGTGAGCTGGACCGCAGAGTGAAGGCAAAAGGACCAACAAGTGCTAAGCATCTCTGGCAACTCCTTAAAGATTGTTGGAAGACCATTTCTGGTGACTACCTCTTGAAGCTCATCAAGAGAATGCTAAGAGTGTGCAAAGCAGTCATCAAAGCAAAAGGTGGCTACTTTGAAGAACCTAGAATATAAGAAAGATTTTCAGTTGTTTCACACTTTTTTGTTAAGTATATAATTCCACATGTGTTAATTCATAGTTTTGATGCCTTCAGTGTGAATGTACAATTTTCATAGTCATGAAAATAAAGAAAAATCTTTAATGAGAAGGTGTGTCCAAACTTTTGGTCTGTACTGTATAGTCATGCGAAAAGAAAAGAGGTGGAGGAGTAAAAGGAGGGGGAGACACAGATATAGGCAAGTCATGCCCTTCTAAAACTAAAAAAGTGTGAAGGAGACACGGCCAGTCCGTTCCGGCCCGAGCGACCTCCGTGTCGCCGGGTTTGTGCCAGAGCCACGGTGGACCCTGATGGCCAGCCCCCTCTCCCAATACTGGTGCCTGTCTGCTGGTGGGTCGAGCAAGCCCTCCTGCGGTGGAAGCAGGTCTAATCTTTTTAATTTAAATTGTCTCTCTAATTTGAATGAGTACACTTTAAATCCTTTTACAAGGATCTAATGGAGGGCAAGTCTCACGCCAGCAGCTGCATAATTCCAGCTCCAGTAGGGTCCACTAAAGCTGCTGCAGTTAAAAAGCTTTTATAAGGATCGAGCTTGGCGGTCCACCGTAAGGTGTCCTACCGCCAGTCCCAGCCCCTGTGCCTTGGGGTGCCTCCCCGATGCTCTTCACTGAGTGTCCCGGGGGCCCGAACCATTTCCTTTGAAAAAATTAAGTGTCCAAACTACAGGTGGTGTAGCTTGCTTAACAGCTGGGATAATTCGCTGACTAGCAGACACTGCTACTAGCCACAAAGTATTTCCTGGGCTAGATGCAGTAAAAATTTGTAATTAGATACTCACACTGGATGCTGAGAAAGCATTCCATAGAGTCTCCTGGCACGCCATATACTATTCTCTTAAAAAGCTTGGGGTAGGGGTATAGAAGACCCTTTTATAGCCAAAATCACGGCCCTGTATCGCAATACGTCACCTAGGCTGAAAATTGAACATTTTCATCACCTTTCATAATCACCAATGGGACAAGGCAGGGATGTCCTCTGTCCCCTCTCTTATACATCCTGGTGACGGAGCACCTGCTCTCATCAATTCGCCATAACCCCAATATTAGGTGGATTGAGGTGGAAGGCACCGAGTACAAGTGCTCTGCATTTGCTGATGATGTCCTAGTATATATCACTCAATCACATATATCCACCCCTGCTGTTATGGCTGAAATAGATCACTTTGTTACATGGTCAAATTATAAAATCAATGCAGCGAAGTCTGGGGCCCTCGATGTCTCCCTCCCCAAATCCATACAGGATTCCGTCCAGTCCAACTTTCCCTTTGCCTGGCCCTCACAGGGTATCAAATACTTAGGAATTCATATTCATAGAGACCTCTCCCATCTATGTTATCTTAATTTTGGGCCCCTTATTGAACAACCCCATACAGACCACGGTTGGCAAGTTAGAACTGTAAGATTCACTTCGTGAACCACTGGTGTTTTGTGGAAAAGCACATGTACACTGTGTTCCAAATTATTATGCAAAAGGTGCTTAGGAGTGATAAGGTGAGAATTATTTTGTTTGTCAGTTAAACTCATTAATGGTGATGTGTGTCAGGGCTCTTTATATCACTGTAAGCAATTGCAGACACCTGTGCTAATTAGTTTGGCAGGTGTGTCCAATGAAAGGCAAGATACTTAAGAAGGCTGTCCCACATTATTAAGCAGCCTACATTTTCTGCCAAAGTGGGAAAGAAAAAGGATGTGTCGGCTGCTGAGAAGCAACAAATTGTGGAGTGTTTAGGTCAAGGCATGACTACAATCAACATTGCCAAGACACTTCATCCTGATCATCGCACAATCAAGAAGTATGTAGCTGATTCACAGTACACACGTGTGCGTGCTGATAAGGGAAAATTGAGGACTCTTTCCTACAGGCAATTACGTCAGGTTAAAAGAGCAGTGGCAAAAAAGCCTTGTCATAGCAGCAGACAAGTTTTTGAAGCTGCTGGTGCCTCCAACGTCCCCCGAACAACAAGATGTAGAGTCCTTCAGAGGTTTGCAGTTGTGCATAAGCCATCCTGTCGACCTCCTCTATCCACTGCACACAAGCAGAAATGGCTCCAGTGGGCCAAACAATACATGAAGACTGACTTCAAAACTGTTTTGTTCACCGATGAGTGCCATGCAACGCTCGATGGTCCAGATGGATGGAGTGGAGGATGGCTGGTTGATGGACACCCCATGCAAACACGGCTACGGCGCCAACAAGGAGGAGGTGGAGTAATGTTTTGGGCTGGAATCATGGGGAGAGAGATTGTCGGCCCCTTTAGGATCCCTGAAGGGGTAAAGATGAACTCCATAATGTATGTGGAGTTTCTCAAACAGCACTTCCTGCCATGGTTCAAGAAGAAGAACCGTGTATTCTGCAGCAAGATCATTTTCATGCATGATAATGCACCGTCTCTTGCTGCACATAACACATCTGCATCTCTGGCTGATATGGGCATAAAAGGGGACAAACTTATGGTATAACCCCCATGCTCCCATGACCTCAACCCCATTCAGAACCTCTGGAGCATCATCAAAAGGAGTGTCTACGATGGTGGGAGGCAGTTCACATCTAAGCAACAGCTATGGGAGGGTATTCTATCCTCATACAAAACAATTGAAGCAGAAACCATCCAAAACCTGACAAATTCAATGGACAAGAGAGTTCAGAAGCTCCTTCCGAACAAGGGGTCCTATGTGCAAATGTAACATCACCTAGAATAAAGTTTTGAGTTGAAAACTGTTTGATTTCAGTTTGTAATAACCTGTTAATGCTTATAATTTCAAAAATGACCATTTTTTTGTTCTTTATTAAAATGAAAAGGTTGATCGAAGAGTGTGGGGGATCTAAGAGTGTGGCAACCCAGTAGTCAGGATTATTTCGAATTCTGAAAATCTGAGGGTCATGCTGCAGGTAGTGCAGCAAGAAGGCACTCATGTGTCTTGCACATCTAGGAGCCCCAAAATTATTTTCCGGGCTAGATGCAGCTAAAAATTATTATTAATTTGAAAGCTGGTGGAGCTTAGTATAGATGGCCTAATAGAATCAGTACTGCACACTGCTACAAGGCCCAAATTATTTTCCAGCCAAGATACAGATAAACATGATTAATAATTTGAAAGCTTAAAACGCTTGGTGAGGTGATTTTAACAAATCATCAAGCTTTTACTCTCCCCAGGATGACACAGGGGTAGAAAAGTCGTTACGGATCCATGATTTGTTCATCTTTATGAACGTGAGTCTGTCTACATTATCAGGGGAGAGCCGCGTGTGCTTATCTGTCAGCACACCACCAGCAGCGCTGAACATACGTTCAGACAGAACGCTGGCTGCGGGGCATGACAACATCTCCAAGGCGTAAGTGGCGAGCTCCGGCCATTTATCCAGATTGGAAGCCCAAAAAGATCAAGGGTCCAGTGACGCAGTCATGGCTTCAATGTTTACTTGGAGATACTCCTGTACCATCGTCTCTAGGCGTTGACTATGTGTCAGACTTCTTGTCTCCTGTGGCATTGCAAAGGATGGGCTAAAAAAGTGGTGAAATGATTCCGCAAAATTGATGTTACCAGCAGATACTGTGTTTCTGTTACGTTTTGAGTGCTGAACACTCGACGGTCCCACGGTTGGCAAGTTGGAACTGTGAGATTCACTACGTGCACCACTAGTGTTTTGGGGAAAAGCACATGTAAGATTCTGCAACAGTCTCTGCTGATACACCTGCATGCGTGCATCTCTTTCTATGACAGGAATCATTTCTGCAAATTTACTTTTGTACCGGGGATCTAACAGTGTGGCAACCCAGTAGTCAGGATTATTTCTAATTCTGACAATTCGAGGGTCATGTTGCAGGTAGTGCAGCAGGAAGGCACTCATGTGTCTTGCGCATCCAGGAGCACCAAGTCCCTGTAGTGTTGGTGGAGAGGTAACAATCATGCTTACTTCCTCTGCCCTCTCCCCCCAACCTCGCACAACAGAAATGTGATCATGGTCTCCCTCATCTGATGAGTCTTCCATCAGTTCGTCCTCCACTTCTTCCTGGGCTCCTGCACCTTCCTCACTAGTTTGGCTGCTACCATGCACCCTGGTAAAACCATCTCCCCCACCCTCACATGCCTGCCGCCTTGGTGCTGCCGATCGTCTGGACCTTGCAGATGTCAGCCCTTCCGCATACAACTCCTGCTCCTCTGCTTCCTCCACCTCCTTTTGTGCCACCACCTGACTCCGAATTCTGTTTAACATGTGCTCCAGCTTGTAAATCACCGGAATAGTCATGCTGATAATGGCATTGTCAGTAGTGTTGAGCCACCCCCGTAGTGTTCGAGTTCGGTTCGGTTCGTCGAACACCCGTGTGTTCGCCGAACTGTTCGTAGAACTGTTCGTCGAACACCTTCGAACACCGTTAAAAACAATGACAGGCAAACAAAAACACATAGAAACACATAGAAAACACCTTCAAAGGTGTCCAAAAGCTGACAAACTGCTCAGAAGACACAACTAACACATGGAAAAGTGACAAGTACATATAGTCATGAGAAAAGAAAAGAGGTGGAGGAGTAAAAGGAGGGGGAGACACAGATATAGGCATGTCATGCCCTTCTAAAATCCAAAAAGTGAGAAGCCGACACGTTCAGTCCGCTCCTGCCCGTGCCACCTCCGTGTCGCCGGGTTTGTGCCAGAGCCGCGGTGAACCCTGACGGCCAGCCCCCCTCTCCCAATACTGGTGCCTGTCCGCTGGTGGGTCGAGCGAGCCCCCCTGTGGTGGAGGCAGCTCTAAGCTTTTTAATTTAAATTGTCTCTCTAATTTGAATGAATACACTTTAAATCCATTTACAAGGATCTATTGGAGGGCAAGTCTCATGCCAGCAGCCGCGTAATTCCAGATCCAGTAGCGTCCACTAAAGCTGCTGCAGTTAAAAAGCTTTTATAAGGATCGAGCTCGGCTGTCCACCTCAAGGCATCCTACTGCCAGTCCCAGCCCCTATGCCTTGGGGTGCCTCCTGATGCTCTTCACTGAGTATCCCGTGGTCCCGAAGCATTTCCTTTGAAAAAATTAAGTGTCCAAACTACAGGTGGTGTAGCTTGCTTAACAGCCGGGATAATCCGCTGACTAGCAGACACTGCTACTAGGCACAAAGTATTTCCTGGGCTTGATGCAGTTAAAAATTTGTAATTAGATACTCTCGTTGGATGCTGAGAAAGCATTCCATAGAGTCTCCTGGCACGCCATATATGATTCTCTTAAAAAGCTTGGGGTAGGGGTCTAGGGGACCCTTTTATAGCCAAAATCATGGCCCTGTATCGCAATACGTCACCTAGGCTGAAGATAAATGGAACTGTAGCACCCTGAGGGCTCGGTTGCTACAGAGGTATTGCACATCACCCAGAGGTGTGATATCTCACTCTCAGGTAAGGATGGAGTGTGGATCAGGACCCGACACCTGCATGCATTACACCACATTGCCGTGGGGCAGGGCGACCAATATGCCCCTGAGATGGGCACGACAGTCCCTGTCCCTGGCTGGAGTGGGGGGAGGGAACACTGAGGAAGGGGAACCCTGTAGTGCAGGAGCAGGGAGGAAGCAGTTCCTGGGTGCATTGAGAAGGGAGTATAAAAGGTGGGCACCATCTTAGTTCAGTGTAGAGAAGTCTGAGCAGAAGTGGCAGGGAGCAGGGGCTTTGCATGAGCTCTGCTCCGGAGGCGGGCCTAGTAACAGAGGCCCAGGCCTGGAAGAGGGAGAAGGAAGGAAGAGGAGCGGAGAAGGCTCCAGGAACGAGGAATGAAGGGATCCCAGGGGTGCGGACGGGCGAGTCGCCACCGCACGCCCGAATCCACCTGCATGGAGGGGTCAGGCCAAAGGGGGAGACCGGTCCCCGAAACTAGTGGAGGCAGGAAACGACCCTCAGCTAGAAACCGGAGGCTGTGACATTTTATGTGGCGCAGCCCCTCGCTACACCCGCTAGGAGGGCAGCACATAGGGTCAGGGAAACTGGCGCCAAGTTTACCAAGAGGAGGCCCGAGGCAGCCGGACAGAAGGGTTGGTAAGAAAGGCCAGACAAAGGACACACAAAGGGGGTCCTGTGAAGCGCTCCAAAGTTATCTGGGAGTTGTCTGAGCCCCTCACCTGGTGAGCACAGTACGACGTGGGCAGCCGTTACCTGCAGACATGGTCTGGATATTAAGAACTGTGAGTAAAGGCCCTGGACTGCATCACTGACTCCGTGTCGTTACTGCTGCTGCCCTGCACCATCACCCCCATCCTCCGCATACACTGCCCTGAGGCTATACTCCTCCCGTGGGGAGTTATGCTACGCTCTGCTGCACCCACAACACCAGCCTCAGCGGTCTGCCCTGCAGCGGCGGTTCACTCTGACCGCAATCCACGGGTGGCGTAGTCGGACATTTAAACATCAAAACCACATAAATAGTTCCGCCACTGGTTTGACCACCCTGAGCCACGGAACCGGGTCGCCGCCACGAAGACTACAACCACCAGGATCCACCAAAAGGGTCCGGCTCCGGGTGTCCCAAGGCCCAGGGGGTGCATCAGAACATTTTCATCACCTTTCACAATCACCAATGGGACAAGGCAGGGATGTCCTCTGTCCCCTCTCTTATACATCCTAGTGACGGAGCACCTGCTCTCATCAATTCGCCATAACCCCAATATTAGGTGGATTGAGGTGGGAGGCACCGAGTACAAGTGCTCTCTATTTGCTGATGATGTACTAGTATATATCACTCAATCACATATATCAATCCATGCTGTTATGGCTGAAATAGATCACTTTGTTACATGGTCAAATTTTAAAATCAATGCAGCGAAGTCTGGGGCCCTCGATGTCTCCCTCCCCAAATCCATATAGGATTCCATCCAGTCCAACTTTCCCTTTGCCTGGCCCTCACAGGGTATCAAATACTTAGGAATTCCTATTCATAGAGACCTCTCCCATCTATGTTATCTTAATTTTGGGCCCTTTATTGAACAACTCCATACTGACCACGGTTGGCAAGTTAGAACTGTAAGATTCACTACGTGAACCACTGGTGTTTTGTGGAAAAGCACATGTACACTGTGTTCCAAATTATTATGCAAAAAGTGTTTAGGAGTGATAAGGGAAGAATTTGTTTGTTTGTCAGTTAAACTCATTGATGGTGATGTGTGTCAGGGCTCTTTATATCACTGTAAGCAATTGCAGACACCTGTGCTAATTAGTTTGGCAGGTGTGTCCAATGAAAGGCAAGACTACTTAAGAAGGCTGTCTCACATTATTAAGCAGCCTACATTTTCTGCCAAAATGGGAAAGAAAAAGGATGTGTCGGCTGCTGAGAAGCAACAAATTGTGGAGTGTTTAGGTCAAGGCATGACTACAATCAACATTGTGCGATGATCAGGATGAAGTGTCTTGGCAATCAAGAAGTATGTAGCTGATTCACAGTACACACGTGTGCGTGCTGATAAGGGCAAATTGAGGACTCTTTCCTACAGGCAATTACGTCAGGTTAAAAGAGCAGCGGCAGAAAAGCCTTGTCATAGCAGCAGACAAGTTTTTGAAGCTGCTGGTGCCTCCAATGTCCCCCGAACAAGATGCAGGGTCCTTCAGAGGTTTGCAGCTGTGCATATGCCATCCTGTCGACCTCCTCTATCCACTTCACACAAGCAGAAACGGCTCCAGTGGGCCAAACATTACATGAAGACTGATTTCAAAACTGTTTTGTTCACGGATGAGTGCCGTGCAGCGCTCGATGGTCCAGATGGATGGAGTGGAGGATGGCTGGTTGATGGACACCCCACGCAAACACGGCTACAGCGCCAACAAGGAGGAGGTGGAGCAATGTTTTGGGCTGGAATCATGGGGAGAGAGATTGTCGGCCCCTTTAGGATCCCTGAAGGCGCTAAAGATGAACTCCATAATGTATGTGGATTTTCTCAAACAGCACTTCCTGCCATGGTTCAAGAAGAAGAACCATGTATTTCAGAGCAAGATCATTTTTTTGCATGATAATGCACCATCTCATGCTGCACATAAAACATCTGCATCTCTGGCTGATATGGGCATAAAAGGGGACAAACTTATGGTGTGACCCCCATGCTCCCCTGACCTCTACCCCATACAGAACCTCTGGAGCATCATCAAAAGGAGTGTCTATGATGGCGGGAGGCAGTTCACATCTAAGCAACAGCTCTGGGAGGGTATTCTGTCCTCATGCAAAACAGTTGAAGCAGAAACCATCCAAAACCTGACAAATTCAATGGACGAGAGAGTTCAGAAGCTCCTTTCGAACAAGGGGTCCTATGTGAAAATGTAACATCACCTAGAATAAAGTTTTGAGTTGAAAACTGTTTGATTTCAGTTTCTAATAACCTGCTAATGCTTATAATTTCAAAAATGACCATTTTTTTGGTCTTTATTAAAATGAAAAGGTTGATCGAAAAGTTTGGTGGATCTAAGAGTGTGGCAACCCAGTAGTCATGATTACTTCGAATTCTGACAATATGAGGGTCATGTTGCAGGTAGTGCAGCAAGAAGGCACTTATGTGTCTTGCGAATCTCGGAGCCCCAAAATTATTTTCCGGGCTAGATGCAGCTAAAAATTATTATTAATTTTAAATCTGGTGGAGCTTAGTATAGATGGGCTAATAGGATCAGTGCTGCACACTGCTACAAAGCCCAAATTATTTTCCAGTCAAGATACAGATAAACATGATTAGTAATTTGAAAGCTTAAAACGGTTGGTAGGGTGATTTTAACCAATCATCAAGCTTTTACTCTCCCCAGGATGACACAGGGGTAGAAAAGTCGTTTCGGATCCATGATTTGTTCATCTTTATGAGCTTGAGTCTGTCTACATTATCAGTGGAGAGCCGCGTGCGCTTACCTGTCAGCACACCACCAGCAGCGCTGAACACACGTTCAGACAGAACGCTGGCTGCGGGGCATGACAAGATCTCCAAGGCGTAAGTGGCTAGCTCCGGCCATTTATCCAGATTGGAAGCCCAAAAAGAGCAAGGGTCCAGTGACACAGTCATGGCTTCAATGTTTACTTGGAGATACTCCTGGACCATCGTCTCTAGGCGTTGATTATGTGTCAGACTTCTTGTCTCCTGTGGCCTTGCAAAGGATGGGCTAAAAAAGTGGTGAAATGATTCCGCAAAATTGATGTTACCAGCAGATACTGTGGTTCTGTTACGGTTTGAGTGCAGAACACTTGACGGTCCCACAGTTGGCAAGTTGGAACTGTGAGATTCACTACGTGCACCACTGGTGTTTTGTGGAAAAGCACATGTAAGATTCTGCAACAGTCTCTGCTGATACTCCTGCATGCGTGCATCCCTTTCTATGGCAGGAATAATTTCTGCAAATTTACTTTTGTACCGGGGATCTAACAGTGTGGCAACCCAGTAGTCAGGATTATTTCTAATTCTCACAATTCGAGGGTCATGTTGCAGGTAGTGCAGCAAGAAGGCACTCATGTGTGTTGCGCATCCAGGAGCACCAAGTCCCTGTTGTGTTTGTGGCGAGGTAACAATCATGCTTCCTTCCTCTGTCCTCTCCCCCAACCTCGCACAACAGAAATGTGATCAAGGTCTCCCTCATCTGATGAGTCTTCCATCAGTTCGTCCTCCACTTCTTCCTGGGCTCCTGCACCTTCCTCACTAGTTTGGCTGCTACCATGCGCCCTGGTAAAACCATCTCCCCCACCCTCACATGCCTGCCGCCTTGGTGCTGCTGACCGTCTGGACCTTGCAGATGTTAGCCCTTCCGCATACAACTCCTCATCCTCTACTTCCTCCACCTCCTCTTGTGCCACCACCTGACTCCGAATTCTGTTTAACATGTGCTCCAGCATGTAAATCACCGGAATAGTCATGCTGATAATGGCATCGTCAGCACTAAACATCTTCGTCGTCATTTCAAAACTGTGCAGAAGGGTGCATAGGTCCCTGATCTGAGACCACTCCTCCAGCGTGATTTGCCCCACCTCCGGATCTCGTTGGCCCAGGCTATAAGTCAGAGCGTATTGCACCAGGGCTTGTCGGTGCTGCCACAGTCGCTGCAACATGTGCAGAGTTGAATTCCACCGGGTAGGCACATCGCATTTTAGCCGGTGAAGTGGCAGGCCCAACGACTTCTGTAGAGATGTAAGTCGCTGAGCTGCGGGATGCGAACGGCGGAAGTGAGCACACAGCGACCGTGCCCTCTGCAGAAGGCCATCTAGTCTGGGATAGTGGGCTAAAAATTGCTGGACAACCAGGTTCAACACGTGAGCCATACAAGGCACGTGTGTGACATTGCCTCGGCGAAGGGCCGCACCCAGGTTTGCAGCATTGTCGCACACGGCCTTCCCTTGTTTCAGGTTCAGTGGAGACAACCATTCATGAAATTGGTTCTCCAGAGCTGACCACAACTCCTCAGCTGTGTGACTCACATTTCCCAGACATTTCAAAGTAAAAACCGCCTGATGACGTTGAGCCCTACTGTCAGCATAGTAAGGAGGTGTGCAGGATCCCTTCTGCGCAGTTAGAAAGCTTGTGGCATGACCAGACAGGCTTTGGGTGCAGGTGGAAGACCGAGAGGAGGTTGAGGAGGCAGAAGCAGTGGAGGAACTTTGACATAAAGAGGATTGACGCACAACTCGTGGGGACGGCAAGACTTGGACAGCAGCCCCTTGTCCTGCTGTCACCATAGTTACCCAGTTACCCAGTTACCCAGTGCCCAGTCAGCGACATGTAACGCCCCTGTCCATGCCTACTCGTCCAAGTGTCTGTGGTGAAATGCACCCTGTCACACACAGAGTTTCTCAAAGAAGCGGTGATGTTGTGTGCAACATGCTGGTGGAGCGCAGGCACACCTTTCTTTGAGAAGTAGTGCCGACTGGGCATCTGGTACTGGGGCACTGCGACGGACATAAGGTCTCGAAAATCCTCTGTGTCCACCAGGCGGAAAGGCAGCATTTCTGTAGCCAAGAGCTTGCAGATGGTGAAATTCAACCTCTTAGCTTTCTCATGGCTAGGAGGAAATGGTCTTTTACTTGTCCACATCTGAGGGACCGAGGGCTGGCTATTGTGCTTAGACGGGGTTGATAAGGGTGTCCCCGGCAAACTGCCGGTCTGTGAGGAAGATGCAGGCGGACATGTTAGGTTGCCTTGATCCAAAGGTGGTGCTATCGATGTCGGACAGCGCTCAACACCAGCTGGTGTTACCACCTCCAAAGAAAATGATGACCTGCCAATCACGCTGGCTGTTGCAGGTGAAGAGGTGGCAGGTCTGCGCCCCAAAACAGGTGTGACTGCTGTCCCCCCAGTCACAGAGGATGAAGAGGCCGCGGTTGCACAAGATATGGCAGATGGTGGTAGGCCCGGCCGGCTAGGCCGCATTGTAGCCCACTGAGCTTCCCACTGCAACTTATGCTTCATGTCCATGTGCCGGTTCATGCATGAAGTACTCAAACTATGTATTTTTTGGCCTCTACTTAGCTTTTGCTGACAAATGTTACAGATAACACGAGTTGGGTCATCTTTATCGATCTGAAAAAATGCCCAGGCTATGCAAGGCTTAGCACCCATGCGACCTGAAGAGCCACCACGACTTGTGGTGAGTGGCAGAGTTGTGTTTGAGGATGCAGTTGTTGACGTGCTTCCAGTACTACGTCTCTGTCCAGGAAGGCGCAACCTGACCTCGTCGTCACTAGCATCTTCCTCCACCTCCTCTGCTGACCTCATCTCTTGGCTGACTCTGGGTTGACAGTAAGTGGGATCTCCAACCTCATCATCATCACCCTGTGCGTTAACACACCCGTCGTCCTCAGAGCCAACCTGTTCCTGCCCTGACAAAAAACTAAAGTTGTCGCTCCAATCAGGTATTTGAGTCTCATCATCGTCTTCCTCATTGTCTCCACCAACAGGAGTTACAGTTTGGGAATGAGGGTCTACATTATGGTCAGAACCTTCTGCGTCTGGTCATGGATCCGATTCATAAAGATTCTGGGCATCAGTGCAGATCATTTCCTCGTCTGGATTCACAGAAGCGTTGGAGTCGACCTCTGATTCCCAGGTTATAGTATGAGTAAACAGCTCTGCAGACTCAACCATCTGTTCTACCTCATACTCAGACGGGCAGCTGGAGATTTGGGAGCTGTGAGGAAGCAAGTGCGATTGGGGTGACACCTTTGAGGACTGGAGTATTTGTGATGTTGAAGTTGATGTGGAGGAGAGCCCACTTAAAGGAGCACTTGATATCCGTTGAAGCACCTGCTGTTTTTGTGCCTCATCTGGAATTTGTAGCGATTGGCGTGGCCGTAAGAAAGGGATCTTATCACATTGTCCGCTAAAAGAAGTAGACATTTTAGTTTGGCTGGAAGATGGTCTTTCTTCTGCAGATGTTACTGTTGCTTTAACACCTACCCCACGGACACAACCTTTTTTCATCTTCCCAACATGCCTATTCCCCTTTCCACCATCAGCAGGCCTTTTTCCACTCATTTTGGTGGTTAACTAATTCACAACTCTGGAGTTGATTGCACAAAAAAACAAAGGATGGGAACCGAGCAGAGCTGAGTGGCCAAACTGTGGTATTAGGCCAAAACTATTGGCTGGGTTAGATGCAGAAAAAAATTATATTCAATTTGCAACCTGATGGAGGTCAGTATAGATGGAGTAATAGAGAAAGTCCCACACACAGCTAGAAGCCCAAATATTTTTTCAGAGGTTGATGCAGAAAAAAAATATATTCAGTTTGCAACCTGATGGAGGTCAGTGTAGATGGACTAATAGAGAAAGTCCCACACACTGCTAGAAGGCCAAATATTTTTTCAGAGCTGGATGCAGACAAAAAATTATTTTTCATTTGCAACCTGATGGAGGTCAGTATAGATGGACTAATAGAGAAAGTCCCACACACTGCTAGAAGGCCAAATATTTTTTCAGAGCTAGATGCAGAAAAAAATTATATTCACTTTGCAACCTGATGGAGGTCAGTATAGATGGACTAATAGAACAAGTCCCACACACAGCTAGAAGCCCAAATATTTTTTCAGAGGTAGATGCAGATAAAAATTATTTTTAATTTGCAACCTGATGGAGGTCAGTATAGATGGATTAATAGAGAAAGTCCCACACACAGCTAGAAGCCCAAATATTTTTTCAGAGGTAGATGCAGAAAAAAATATATTCAGTTTGCAACCTGATGGAGGTCAGTATAGATGGACTAATAGAGAAAGTCCCACACACTGCTAGAAGGCCAAATATTTTTTCAGAGCTAGATGCAGACAAAAAATTATTTTTCATTTGCAGCCTGATGGAGGTCAGTATAGATGGACTAATAGAGAAAATCCCACACACTGCTAGAAGGCCAAATATTTTTTCAGAGCTAGATGCAGAAAAAAATTATATTCAGTTTGCAACCTGATGGAGGTCAGTATAGATGGACTAATAGAACAAGTCACACACACAGCTAGAAGCCCAAATATTTTTTCAGAGGTAGATGCAGATAAAAATTATTTTTAATTTGCAACCTGATGGAGGTCAGTATAGATGGACTAATAGAGAAAGTCCCACACACTGCTAGAAGGCCAAATATTTTTTCAGAGCTAGATGCAGACAAAAAATTATTTTTAATTTGCAACCTGATGGAGGTCAGTATAGATGGACTAATAGAGAAAGTCCCACACACTGCTAGTAGGCCAAATATTTTTTCAGAGCTGGATGCAGATAAAAATTATTTTTAATTTGCAACCTGATGGAGGTCAGTATAGATGGACTAATAGAGAAAGTCCCACACACTGCTAGAAGGCCAAATATTTTTTCAGAGCTAGATGCAGACAAAAAATTATTTTCAGTTTGCAACCTGATTGAGGTCAGTATAGATGGACTAATAGAACAAGTCCAACACACAGCTAGAAGCCCAAATATTTTTTCAGAGGTAGATGCAGAAAAAAATTATATTCATTTTGCAACCTGATGGAGGTCTGTATAGATGGATTAATAGAACAAGTCCCACACACAGCTAGAAGCCCAATATTTTTTCAGAGGTAGATGCAGAAAAAAAATATATTCAGTTTGCAACCTGATGGAGGTCAGTATAGATGGACTAATTGAGAAAGTCCCACACACTGCTAGAAGGCCAAATATTTTTTCAGAGCTAGATGCAGACAAAAAATTATTTTTAATTTGCAACCTGATGGAGGTCAGTGTAGATGGACTAATAGAGAAAGTCCCACACACTGCTAGAAGGCCAAATATTTTTTCAGAGCTAGATGCAGAAAAAAATTATATTCAGTTTGCAACCTGATGGAGGTCAGTATAGATGGACTAATAGAACAAGTCCCACACACAGCTAGAATCCCAAATATTTTTTCAGAGGTAGATGCAGATAAAAATTATTTTTAATTTGCAACCTGATGGAGGTCAGTATAGATGGACTAATAGAGAAAGTCCCACACACTGCTAGAAGGCCAAATATTTTTTCAGAGCTAGATGCAGATAAAAATTATTTTCAGTTTGCAACCTGATGGAGGTCTGTATAGATGGACTAATAGAGAAAGTCCCACACACTGCTAGAAGGCCAAATATTTTTTCAGAGCTAGATGCAGACAAAAAAATTATTTTTAATTTGCAACCTGATGGAGGTCAGTATAGATGGACTAATAGAGAAAGTCCTACACACTGCTAGAAGGCCAAATATTTTTTCAGAGCTGGATGCAGATAAAAATTATTTTTAATTTGCAACCTGATGGAGGTCAGTATAGATGGACTAATAGAGAAAGTCCCACACACTGCTAGAAGGCCAAATATTTTTTCAGAGCTGGATGCAGATAAAAATTATTTTTAATTTGCAACCTGATGGAGGTCAGTATAGATGGACTAATAGAGAAAGTCCCACACACTGCTAGAAGGCCAAATATTTTTTCAGAGCTAGATGCAGAAAAAAATTATATTCAGTTTGCAACCTGATGGAGGTCAGTATAGATGGACTAATAGAACAAGTCCCACACACAGCTAGAAGCCCAAATATTTTTTCAGAGGTAGATGCAGATAAAAATTATTTTCAGTTTGCAACCTGATGGAGGTCAGTATAGATGGACTAATAGAACAAGTCCCACACACAGCTAGAAGCCCAAATATTTATTCAGAGGTAGATGCAGAAAAAAATTATATTCAGTTTGCAACCTGATGGAGGTCTGTATAGATGGATTAATAGAACAAGTCCCACACACAGCTAGAAGCCCAATATTTTTTCAGAGCTAGATGCAGAAGAAATATATATTCAGTTTGCAACCTGATGGAGGTCAGTATAGATGGACTAATAGAGAAAGTCCCACACACTGCTAGAAGGCCAAATATTTTTTCAGAGCTAGATGCAGAAAAAAATTATATTCAGTTTGCAACCTGATGGAGGTCAGTATAGATGGACTAATAGAACAAGTCCCACACACTGCTAGAAGCCCAAATATTTTTTCAGAGCTAGATGCAGAAAAAAATTATATTCAATTTGCAACCTGATGGAGGTCAGTATAGTTGGACTAATAGAATGATGCTATGCCCAAAAGATTTTTCTTCACTAGATGCAGTAAAAAAATTGGTATTCTATACACAGGTGGTATATCTTGCAACACAGATAGGCTACTCCACTGACTAACACACTCTGCAATAGGCCAAAAAGGATTAGCTTTGCTAGATTCAGCCAAATGCTGTGAAAAAAACTTGCACAGCACTGGCACAGACCTGCCTGGCAAAAACTGATAGGAACTGATGTAACCTAGTCCTGAAAAGGACTGCAATTACAATTAGTCTTTACTCCCACAATCTATCTATTTAAGAGCACAGACCTGCCTGATAAAAGTCGTAGGAAATGCTGTAACCTAGTCCTTAAAAGGACTGCAATCACAACTATTCCCTACTCCCAAGCTATCTGTAGATTTGTGCGAAAATTGGCTTGAAATTAACAAGGTATAGCGCACACAGCAACAGCGGTGCCGTCTAACACGCAGCTGCAGCAGTGAGAAAATGGTGGCGACGGGGAAAATGGCTTGGTCTTATAGGGCAAGTACATGTGACATACACTGCCAATGACACATGCCCTTGTTTGTGTGAAAAAAGCACTTCGCTCCGTGTGTGCGCTGCTGATAGGCTGACAGATTGCACCTCCCCACTGTAAATGCGGAAAAGAGAAAAAAAAATGGAGATCTTCATTATTCCTGCAGAGATCCATCCCCTGCCCCTCCCCCCACCCCGCTGTACACTCAAACTGCGTATTAACATTAATTTTCATCATTACTGAGAAAAAATCCAGTTATGATTTTGGTGCACGAACAGTTATTGAACATAACCTCGAACAGCCGAATTTTTCTCAAATCGTTCGTGTTCGCCGAACGGCTCGAACACCGCCCAAAACAGCTCGAATTTGAGATTGGCGAACAGTTCGAGTAGAACAACGCTCATCTCTAATTGTCAACACTAAACATCTTCGTCACCATTTGAAAACAGTGCAGAAGGGTGCATAGGTCCCTGATCTGAGACCACTCCTCCAGCGTGATTTGCCCCACCTCTGGATCTCGTTGGCCCAGGCTATACGTCAGAATGTATTGCACCAGGGCTTGTCGGTGCTGCCACAGTCGCTGCAACATGTGCAGAGTTGAATTCCACCGGGTAGGCACATCGCATTTTAGCCGGTGAAGTGGCAGGCCCAACGGCTTCTGTAGAGATATAAGTCGCTGAGCTGCGGGATGCGAATGGCGGAAGTGAGCACACAGCGACCGTGCCCTCTGCAGAAGTCCATCTAGTCCGGGATAGTGGGCTAAAATTGCTGGACAACCAGGTTCAACACGTGAGCCATACAAGGCACTTCCCTGGTTTCAGGTCCAGTGGTGACAGACATTCATGAAACTGGTTCTCCAGAGCTGACCACAACTCCTCAGCTGTGAGACTCACATTTCCCAGACATTTCAAAGTAAAAACCTCCTGATGACGTTGAGCCCTGCTGCCAGCATAATAAGGAGGTGTGCAGGATCCCTTCTGCGCAGTTAGAAAGCTTGTGGCATGACCAGACAGGCTTTGGGTGCAGGTGGCGTACCGAGAAGAGGTTGAGGAGGCAGAAGCAGTGGAGGAACTTCGAGATAAAGAGGATTGACGCACAACTTGGGGTGCCTCAAGGGTCTGTCTTGGGACCTATATTATTTAATATATTTATTAATGATCTAGTGGAAGGGTTGCATAGTAAAATAGCAATATTTGCAGATGATACTAAACTTTGTAAAGTAGTTAATACAGATGAGGATAGGGCACAGCTACAGGAGGATTTAGATAAATTGGGGAGTTGGGCCAAAAAGTGGCAAATGGGGTTCAATGCCGATAAATGTAATGTCATGCACATGGGAAAGAAAAACAGCAGTCACCCATACATATTAAATGGGAAACCGTTGGGGAAATCTGACATGGAGAAGGACCTGGGCGTATTGGTTAATAGCAAATTAAATTGGAGTGCCCAGTGTCAGGCAGAAGCTGCGAAGGCAAATAGTCATGGCATGCATCAGAAGAGGAATAGGGGCATATGATGAGAACATTGTTCTTCCTCTGTATAAAGCGCTGGTAAGGCCGCACTTAGAATATTGTGCACAGTTCTGGGCTCCGGTGCTCAGGAAAGACATATTGGAGCTAGAGAGGGTACAAAGGAGGGCGACTATGGTAATAAAGGGAATGGAGGGACTAGAATACCCAGAGAGGTTGTCAAAATTAGGCCTATTTACGTTGGAAAAGAGAAGGCTTAGGGGAGACCTCATAAACATGTATAAATACATCAGGGGGCAGTACAGAGATCTCTCCCATGACCTGTTTATACCAAGGATGGTGACAAAGACGAGGGGGCACACTATGCGTCTGGAGGAAAGGAGGTTCCTGCACCAGCATAGAAGGGGATTCTTTACGGTCAGAGCCGTGAGACTCTGGAACTCTCTGGGAGAGGAAGTGGTGATGTCCAACTCACTTAATGAGTTCAAGAGAGGCCTGGACGCCTTTCCTGAGAACAATAAAATTACATCTTATGCTTAGTTAATTAATCCAGGGATTTAATCTGACTGCCAGATAGGTGTCGGGAAGTGAATTTTTCCTCAATGATGTAAATTGGCCTATACCGCATGTTTTTTTTTTGCCTTCCCCTGTATCAACGCTGCGGAATAGCAGCAGTGCACAAGAAATAGGCTGAACTGGATGGACGCTTGTCTTTTTTCGGCCTTATAAACTATGTAACTATGTAACTCATGGGGACGGCAAGACTTAGACAGCAGCCCCTTGTCCTGCTGTCACCATAGTTACCCAGTGCCCAGTCAGCGACATGCAATGCCCCTGTTCAAGCCTACTCGTCCAAGTGTCTGTGGTGAAATGCACCCTGTCACACACAGAGTTTCTCAAAGAAGCTGTGATGTTGTGTGCGACATGCTGGTGGAGCAGAGGCACACATTTCTTTGAGAAGTAGTGCCGACTGGGCATCTGGTATTGGGGCACTGCGACGGACATAAGGTCTCAAAAATCCTCTGTGTCCACCAGGCGGAAAGGCAGCATTTCTGTAGCCAAGAGCTTGCAGATGGTGAAATTCAACCTCTTAGCTTTCTCATGGCTAGGAGGAAAGGGTGTTTTACGTGTCCACATCTGAGGGACCGAGGGCTGGCTGTTGTGCTTAGACGGGGTTGAGAAGGGTGTCCCCGGCAAACTGCCGGTCTGTGAGGAAAATGCAGGCGGACATGTTAGGTTGCCTTGATCCAAAGGTGGAGCTGTCGATGTCGGACAGCGCTGAACACCAGCTGGTGTTTCCACCTCCAAAGAAAATGATGACCTGCCAATCACGCTGGCTGTTGCGGGTAAAGAGGTGGCAGGTCTGCGTCCCAAAACAGGTGTGACTGCTGTCCCCCTAGTCACAGAGGATGAAGAGGCAGCGGATGCACAAGATATGGCAGACGGAGGTTGGCCCGGCCGGCTAGGCCGCATTGTGGCACAGTGAGCTTCCCACTGCAACTTATGCTTCATATCCATGTGCGGGTTCATGCATGAAGTACTCAAACTATGTATTTTTTGGCCTCTACTTAGTTTTTGCTGACAAATGTTACAGATAACACGAGTTGGGTCATCTTTATCGATCTGAAAAAATGCCCAGGCTATGCAAGGCTTAGCACCCATGCGACCTGAAGAGCCACCATGACTTGTGGTCAGAGGCAGAGTTGTGTTTGAGGATGCAGTTGTTGACGTGCTTCCAATACTAGGTCTCTGTCCAGGAAGGCGCAACCTGACCTCGTCGTCACTAGCATCCTCCTCCACCTCCTCTGCTGACCTCATCTCTTGGCTGACTGTGGGTTGACAGTAAGTGGGATCTCCAACCTCGTCATCATCACCCTGTGGATGGGAACCGAGCAGAGCTGAGTGGCCAAACTGTGGTATTAGGCCAAAACTATTGGCTGGGTTAGATGCAGATAAAAATTAGATTGAATTTGCAACCTGGTGGAGGTTAGTATAGATGGACTAATAGAACAAGTCACACACACTGCTACAAGCCGAAATATTTTTTCAGAGCTAGATGCAGAAAAAAATTAGATTGAATTTGCAACCTGGTGGAGGTTAGTATAGATGGACTAATAAAACAAGTCCCACACACTGCTACATGCCGAAATATTTTTTCAGAGCTAGATGCAGAAAAAAATTAGATTGAATTTGCAACCTGGTGGAGGTTAGTATAGATGGACTAATAGAACAAGTCCCACACACTGCTACAAGCCGAAGTATTTTTTCAGAGCAAGATGCAGAAAAAAATTTGATTGAATTTGCAACCTGGTGGAGGTTAGTATAGATGGACTAATAGAATGATGCTATGCCCAAAAGGTTTTACTTCACTAGGTGCAGTAAAAAAAATTGTATTCTATACACAGGTGGTATAGCTTGCAAAACAGATAGGCTACTCCACTGACTAACGCACACTGCAATAGGCCAAAAAGGATTTGAATTGCTAGATTTAGCCAAATGCTGTGAAAAAAAACTTGCACAACACTGGCACAGACCTGCCTGGCAAAAAGTGATAGGAACTGATGTAACTTAGTCCTGAAAAGGACTGCAATTACAATTAGTCTTTACTCCCAACCTATCTATTTAAGAGCACAGACCTGCCTGATAAAAGTAGTAGGAAATGATGTAACCTAGTCCTTAAAAGGACTGCAATCACAACTATTCCCTACTCCCAAGCTATCTGTAGATTTGTGCGAAAATTGGCTTGAAATTAACAAAGTATAGCGCACACAGCAACAGCGGTGCTGTCCAACACGCAGCTGCAGCAGTGAGAAAATGGTGGCGACGGGGAAAATGGCTGGGTCTTATAGGGCAAGGACATGTGACATACACTGCCAATGACACATGCCCTTGCTTGTGTGAAAAAAAGCACTTCGCTCCGTGTGTGCGCTGCTGATAGGCTGACAGATTGCACCTCCCCACTGTAAATGCGGGAAAGAGAAAAAAAAATGGAGATCTTCATTATTTATGCAGAGATCCATCCCCTGCCCCTCCCCCCGCCCCGCTGTACACTCAAACTGCGTATTAACATTAATTTTCAGCATTACTGAGAAAAAATCCAGTTATGATTTTGGTGCACGAACAGTTATCGAACATAACCTCGAACAGCCGAATTTTTTTCAAATCGTTCGGGTTCGCCGAACGGCTCGAACACCGCCCAAAACAGCTCCAATTTGAGATTGGCGAACAGTTCGAGTCGAACACCCCTCATCTCTAATAATAACTGCAAAACATTTATGTGAAATGAGCACCATAAGAAGATATGTGATTCTTATTTTTTCATAGTACATACAGTAAGTACAGTACAGACCAAAAGTTTGGACACACCTCATTTAAAGATTTTTCTGTATTTTCATGACTATGAAAATTGTACATTCACACTGAAGGCATTAAAACTATGAATTAACACATGTGGAATTATATACTTAATAGTGTTGAGCGAGCACTAAAATGCTCGGGTGCTCAAAGCTCGGGCCGAGCTCGCCGTGATACTCGGGTGCTCGACCCGAGCAACGAGCCCAACGTTAGTCTATGGGAGACTCGAGCATTTTTGCGGTGGCACCCCCGGCAGTCTTTTAAAAGCCTAACAAGTGCCCAAAACGATAGTGACAGTGCTCAAATGAAATGGGGACAGCATGGGGATCGCCCCAGGAAGCATTTCTGATCCCCAGGTCACTGCTGTCAACAACGTGGTAAGAGGTATTAAGCCACTTTTACAGGCTCACAATAAAACGTTCAAAAACGAAAGTGAAACTTTTTTCCTGTGAAATATGTTAAGGAACATCCTTTCCAGGGAAAAGACTTGTGTATAAGTTAAAATAAATGACCAAAAACAAAAATACTCCTCCACACCTTTGGCTATGTTCACAAGTAGCATTTTTTATGCGTTTTTGCACTTTTGTATTGCTTTCAACTATGACAAATGCATTCACCGTGAAATGTCATTTTAACATTTTACAACCTTATCTGGCCATGTGCTGTGTGACACATGTATAAAGTGCTGAAAAGACAAGGGAACAGCATGGGGAAGACCCCTGGAAGCATCTCTGACTCCCAGGTCACTGTCGAAAATTGTGCCCATCATAAGTGATCCTTACCACATCAGAAGATGTAGACTTGCAACTGTCCCCATGCAAGTTCTAGTCCCAGGGCAGTGTTCAATTGTACCTCCCCCATTCCTTGCAATACAAGCTCAAGTATGCAGCCTGCCACCCACCCAACCCCAGGCTGCAATACCATACTGCTTGCTTGCTTGAACTTGAAATTGGGCCTTTTAGGCATGTGGAGGCGGAATCTGGCCACCACGTCATGGCTGTGTTGGAGGCCTGGAATCCATACTCAGTCCCCTGCCGCCCGGCGGCCGGGTGTCCATACTCGGTCCCCAGCCGCGCTGCGGCAGGGTGTCCACACACGGTCCCCAGCCGCCTGGGGGCAGCCCGGTGTCCATAAACGGTCCCCAGCCGCCCCTATTTCTCCTTGGAACATCCCCCCACACACTTTTCTTAGCCCGGCCTGCTTTAGGCAGCATTGGACGAGCCCACCAAAGAACCAGACTCCTCCGGTGGGCCCTGACTTCTCCATCGGTGGAGTTGAGAGTGCCCAGGTGAGGAGCATGATGATGATGACAGAAGTTAGCATCTGCTATGTTTTATTTTAATGCAAGTGTAAGTGTGCAGCCGGCCACCCACCCACCCCCAGACTGCAATTCCATACTGCTTGCTTGCACTTGAAATGGGGCCTTTTAGTTTGGAGGAGGCTGAAGCTGGCCACTACCTCATGGCTGCTTCGGCAGCGAGGTATCCATACTCAGTCCCCAGCCGCCCTTATTTGTCCTGGTGTGCCTTATACATAAGATTAAGCGTGTATACCAAAACATTACCTGTGCCCTCCCCAGTGCATTTAGTGGGAAGGAGAGCCTATTCCGCTGTAGTGTGTGCATGCCAAACCCCTGTTCATGGTACATGCGAAGATGCCTCCCACCTTGCACCTGTCGTTGCAGACTTGCATCTATCCCCATTTAAGTCCTTGTCCCAGGGCAGTGTTCAATTGTACCTCTCCCATTCTATGCAATGCAAACGCAAGTATGCAGCCTGCCAACCACCCACCCCCAGGCTGCAATACCATACTGCTTGCTTGCACTTTAAATTGGGCCTTTTAGGCATGTGGAGGCGGAATCTGGCCACCACGCCATGGCTGTGTCGGCGGCCTGGTATCCATACTCAGTCCCCAGCCGCCTGGTGGCCGGGTGTCCCCGCTTGCTCCCCAGCCTCCAGGGAGTGGCCGGGTGTCCATACTTGGTCCCCAGCCACCCCTATTTGTCCCGGTAACCTTTCCCACACTTTTCTTAGCCTGGCCTGCTTTAGGGCAGCATTGGCCGAGCCCACCGGACTATCAGACACCTCCGGTGGGCCCTGGCTTCTCCATCAGGGGAGTTGAGAGTGCCAAGGTGAGGAGCATGATGAGGATGATAGAAGTTAGCATCTGCTTTGTTTTGTTGTAATGCAAGTGCATGTATGTAGTAGCGCTAGGCGTTTTGGCGCAAATCCTACCTCCTCCGAGGATTGCTGGATGTTTTCCTGCTACTAACCAAGTTCTATGACTCCCGTTAAAGCAAAGCTTCAGGTGATAAATGATGGATGAGGTATTGGCAAAGGAGAAAGAGCAGGAGGAACAGGGACCATTCACATCAATATCAGGCCAGTCAACCAGATATGTCTTGTAGGATATGTTTCTGTAACAAAAGGAGCGGTTCGGCTACACAGTTATAGGGCATACAGTGAGTGCAATGCCTACCAAAAATTTCGAGCCACTCCAATGCCCCTTGGAAATGACATGGAGGTCAGAGGGCGTTAACTAAACCTTTTTTTCCATTTATAGCAACTGGGTCTCCCGTGCACTGTTGGCCTAAGCAGTGAATGGAAGGCTTTCCAAAAATTATGAGGAACTGCAATGCCCCTTACAAGAGCCATGTGTGGCACCCCAGGGGTCTGGTCACCACAGTAATAGAGATATTAAGTCGGAGAACAAGTGGGAGGTTTCCTGGTCAGGATCCCTTAAACATGCAACATCCTCCTGCCCCAATCCTGGGAGGGGAGAATTCTGACCTTATAAACTGGATCTGGGGCAGGGTTGAGTGAGTCAGAGAACAGTCAGAGTCAGAGTGAGAGCAAGGGAAAGTAACAGCAAGGAGCTCTGTAGGAGCTAGGAGCTAAAGACCAGGGGCTGGAAGCTGAGCAGAGCTCGTCCTGGCAGAAGACAATAGGAACCGGACACAGGAGTCCGAAGCTGTGAGGACTTATATATCCAGCAGCAGAAACCAGCCGGCAGGGGATTTCAGGTCCTCTGGCCATAGAAGCCGGGAGGCTCAGTCACAAGCAAGGGACCAGCACCACCGTCGTGGAGCGGAGGCTAACTGAAGGCCCCAAGTCACCAGCCATACGGGTGAGCACTACACGGTACACTCAGGGACGTGGGCTACTTCTACCCGCTTACAGCAAGGTAGCCAGGAAGAGTGCAGACAGACGGGGAGGCCTACAACTCCACCTGGCCAGGGGAACTCCTGCTTGCTCACAGACTGACCAGGCCTCTTATGCTAGCCAGTACTCCCGGGAGGGTCTACCTTATAATCATCAGTAAAGACCCTGAACTGCACTGCAAAGACTCTGAGTCATTCCTGCTGCACTCGTGCACCATCACCCCCATCATCCACACTCACTGCCCTGAGGCTATACTCCTCCCGAGGGGAGTTATCCCATTCTATGCTGCGCACACAACACCAGCCTCAGCGGTCTGCCTCGCAGCGGTGGTACTCCCTGACCGCAATCCACGGGTGGCGCAGTCAGACAATTAACTTCAAAACCTAAGAAAGACTGCCACTGGTTTGACCAGCCTGAGCCATGTGACTGGGTCTCCGCCACGGAGACTACAGACCCCAGAGACCCGGCACCGGGTATCCCACACACGTGTACACACGGCCCAGGGGGCGCGTCACATGCAGTACAGCATATTACAAACATAAGTCCCATTATTGGGGAGTGGGTGTCCCATGGTATTTGCTTATGCTTTCCAAGCAAAAGCTGCCAAAAATTAGGACGGAGCAACTTGCAATGCCCCTTACAAGAGCCATGCAGTACAGCATATTACAAACATAAGTCCCATTATTGGGGAATGGGTGTCCCATACTAATTGCTTATGCTTTCCAAGCAAAAGCTGCCAAAAATTAGGACGGAGCAACTTGCAATGCCCCTTACAAGAGCCATGCAGTACAGCATATTACAAACATAAGTCCCATTATTGGGGAGTGGGTGTCCCATAGTATTTGCTTATGCTTTCCCAGCAAAAGCTGCCAAAAATTAGGATGGAGCAACTTGCAATGCCCCTTACAAGAGCCATGCAGTACAGCATATTACAAACATAAGTCCCATTATTGGGGAGTGGGTGTCCCATAATATTTGCTTATGCTTTCCAAGCAAAAGCTGCCAAAAATTAGGATGGAGCAACTTGCAATGCCCCTTACAAGAGTCATGCAGTACAGCATATTACAAACATAAGTCCCATTATTGGGGAGTGGGTGTCCCATAGTATTTGCTTATGCTTTCCCAGCAAAAGCTGCCAAAAATTAGGAAGGAGCAACTTGCAATGCCTCTTACAAGAGCCATGCAGTACAGCATATTACAAATATAAGTCCCATTATTGGGGAGTGGGTGTCCCATAGTATTTGCTTATGCATTCCCAGCAAAAGCTGCCAAAAATTAGGACGGAGCAACTTGCAACGCCCCTTACAAGAGCCATGCAGTACAGCATATTACAAACATAAGTCCCATTATTGGGGAGTGGGTGTCCCATAGTATTTGCTTATGCTTTTCAAGCAAAAGCTGCCAAAACTTAGGACGGAGCAACTTGCAATGCCCCTTACAAGAGCCATGTAGTGCAGCATATTACAAACATAAGTCCCATTATTGGGGAGTGGGTGTCCCATAGTATTTGCTTATGCTTTCCCAGCAAAAGCTGCCAAAAATTAGGACGGAGCAACTTGCAATGCCCCTTACAAGAGCCATGCAGTACAGCATATTACAAACATAAGTCCCATTATTGGGGAGTGGGTGTCCCATAGTATTTGCTTATGCGTTCCCAGCAAAAGCTGCCAAAAATTAGGACGGAGCAACTTGCAATGCCCCTTACAAGAGCCATGCAGTACAGCATATTACAAACATAAGTCCCATTATTGGGGAGTGGGTGTCCTATAGTATTTGCTTATGCTTTCCAAGCAAAAGCTGCCAAAAATTAGGATGGAGCAACTTGCAATGCCCCTTATAAGAGCCATGCAGTACAGCATATTACAAACATAAGTCCCATTATTGGGGAGTGGTTGTCCCATAGTATTTGCTTTTGCCTTGCAAGCAAAAGCTGCCAAAAATAAGGACGGAGGAACTTGCAATGCTGGCACCCTGGTGGTATAGTGGTGGTGGAGGCTGAGGATAAGGAGAAGAAGATTAAACAGCCGAAACGAGGAAGCGCATACCCATGTGTGGGTGTGAAGCGGTGCATGTGAATACACCTCCCGAAATAACACAGTGGATTTTACTTCATGTTACTCTGCTGTCATTTGGTGGTGATGAGAAGTCTGGCCCAATCCAGCCCTTGTTCATTTTAATAAGGGTCAGCTTGTCAGCATTGTCAGTTGACAGGCGAGTGAGCTTATCAGTTATAATTCCCCCAGCGGCACTAAAAACATGCTCCGATATCACGCTAGCGGCAGGGCAGGCCAGGACCTCCAAGGCGTACAGAGCGAGTTCATTCCAAGTGTCCAGCTTGGATACCCAATAATTAAAAGGAACAGAGGAATCACGGAGGACGCTGGTACGATCGGCAAGGTACTCCCTCACCATCTTTGGAAACTTTCCACTCCTTGTGAGAGTACCCCGCGCCTCAGGGCCTGTAAGCTGGGTGGGTGTCAGAAAACTGTCCCAGAACGTTGACAGTGTTCCCCTGCCTCTGCTGGATTGGAGTTGCATCTCTCTCGCCTGTACGCCTTGGTTGTGCAACGAACTGTGACCTCTGCCGCTAGCGTGTTCAGATGGGAATTTTTTTAAGAGTTCTGCAGCAAGGGCCTTCTGGTATTGCCCCATTTTTGTAGACCTCTCCACCTCAGGAATAAGAGAGTGAAAGTTCTCCTTGTAGCGGGCGTCTACAAGTGTCAACAACCAGTAATGACTGTCACCAAACATTTTGACAACGCTAGGGTCACGGTTAAGGCAGCATAACATAAAGTCAGCCATGTGTGCCAGACTGGTAACGGGCAAGATTTCCGTGTCCTCACCAAGATGACGACTGACCATGCTCTCCTCCTCCTCCTTTTCCTCCTCCCCCCTGTCCTCAGGCCACCCACGCTGAACCGACGGTATGACACTTGTACAGGTACTACCGTCTACAACGCATGATAGCAGCTCCTGTTCTTCCTCCTCCTCCTCCTCCTCCTCTCCCTCATTGTCCCCCAATGCACGTTGGGATGAGATGAGGTTGGGCTGTGTGTAATCGCCCGCTACGGCTTCTTGATCCATCTCATCATACTCTGGCAGCAATGCCTCCTTTTTAATTCTCTGCAGAGAGCGTTGCAAAAGACAGACAAGTGGGATGCTGACACTAATGATGGCATCATCGCCACTCACCATCTTGGTGGCTTCCTCAAAGTTTGTCAGGATGGTACATATGTCAGACATCCAGGTCCACTCCTGAGTAGAGATGAGCGGTGTTCGACTAGAACTGTTCGCCAATCTCAAATTCGAGCTGTTTTGGGCGGTGTTCGAGTTGTTCGACGAACCCGAACGATTTGCAAAAAATTCGGCTGTTCGAGGTTATGTTCGATAACTGTTCGTGCACCAAAAGCGTGTCCTGCATGTCTGGCGCTATTTAGAGCACCAATCATGCAGGGATTGTCTGCCACTCACTGTAATGCCACAGCCATGGTGGTTGTGGCA
The DNA here is from genome assembly GCF_046119375.1 of Phyllobates terribilis. Lineage (NCBI taxonomy): Eukaryota > Metazoa > Chordata > Amphibia > Anura > Dendrobatidae > Phyllobates > Phyllobates terribilis. The sequence continues at coordinate 611,323,252 of NW_027362764.1, forward strand.
TTACAGTGATTGCCCAAATCGATGGGAACAGTGCTCACAGTGAAACATGAAAAGCCGGCAATTCAGCAGCGGCATACACCGGTACCCGACAATTTAGAACAGAAAGAATAGAGAATCACACATAGATTAGATAGATAGAAACATGTCAGTCACATATATAATAAGTACAGTGACAGTGTTGCTTACTGTACTTGTCATTTAGTGTAAAGGATTTATCAAAAAAAATAATAGTGTTTTCATGCACCGTCTCTTTAAAAAAGCCGGCCGGCAATTCAGCATCTGTACCCGACAATTTAGAATAGAAGGAATAGAGAATCACACATAGATTAGATAGATAGAAACATGTCAGCCACATATATACGAAGTACAGTGACAGTGTTGCTTACTGTACTTGTCATTTAGTGTAAAGGATTTATTAAAAAATATAATAGTGTTTTCGTGCACCGTCTCTTTAAAAAAGCCGGCCGGCAATTCAGCAGCGGTACCCGACAATTTATAACAGACAGAATAGAGCTTCACACATAGATTAGATAGATAGAAACATGTCAGTCACATATATATGAAGTACTGTGACAGTGTTGCTTACTGTACTTGTCATTTACTGCAAAGGATTTATTAAAAAAAATAATAGTGTTTTCATGCACCGTCTCTTTAAAAAAGCCGGCCGGCAATTCAGCATCTGTACCCGACAATTTATAACAGACAGAATAGAGCTTCACACATAGATTAGATAGATAGAAACATGTCAGTCACATATATAATAAGTACAGTGACAGTGTTGGTTACTGTACTTGTCATTTAGTATTAAAATAAAGGATTTATTATTAAAAAAAATTGGCGTGGGGTTCCCCGTAATTTTAGTCTCTAGCGGAGGTTAAGCAGACAGCTGGGGCAGATGTTTGAAGCCTGGGAAGGGGGTAATACCCACGGAGCTTCCCAGGCTACTAATATCAGCCCCCAGCTGAATACCTAGCCTTTACTAGCTATTAAAATGGGGGACCCCCCAAAAAAATGACGTGGGGTCCCCCCTAATTTAATAGCTAGCAAAGGCTAGGCAGACAGCTGGGGGCTGATATTAATAGCCCAGGAAGGGAACCATGAATATTGGCCCCCTCCCAGGCTAGAAACATCAGCCGTCAGCCGCCCCAGAAATGGCGCATCCATAGGATGCGCCAATTCTGGCACTTAGCCTCGCTCTTCCACGCTGCCCTGGTGCGGTGGCAGGGGGTAATAGGGTTGGGGTTGATGTCAGCTTATAATGCCAGCTGACATCAAGCCCAGGTTAGTAATGGAGAGGCGTCTATAAGACACCCCCATTACTAACCCCATAGTCAAAGTTAAAAGAAAACACAAACACCCAGAATAAAGTCCTTTAATTGAAATAAAGACACATTCCTTTATTGTTCTAAATTAAACCATACTTACCGTCACGCCCATTCCAGCTGAAGCCAACGATCTCCTGCAATAAAAGAAAAATAATAAAGCAACCTCATCCTTACCTTTCCATGGTTCCCACGACAGCTTCAGCTCTGCTACATCGAGATAACAGGCTGGACCGCAGCAGAACGCTGCCATCCAGCCTGTCATCCCGCAGACACTGAGAAGCGCAGGCATGCTTGCGCTCTGCAGTGTCTGGCTGTGACGGCATAAAGATGAGACGAGTTCATGTCCAATGAACTCGGTGCACCTCATGCACGTCACTGACAGCGTGGGAGAATTCTCCAGCACTCAGCACTTCAGCGTGAGAATTCTCCCACGCTGTCAGTGACGTGCATGAGGTCAGCTGAGTTCATTGGACATGAATGAGCTCACCTCATGCACGTCACTGACAGCGTGGGAGAATTCTCACGCTGTAGCGCTGAGTGCAGGAGAATTTTCCCACGCTGTCAGTGACGTGCATGAGGTGAGCCGAGTTCATTGTCGGCTCATCTGGATGCCGTCACAGTCAGACACTGAGGAGCGCAAGCATGCCTGCGCTTCTCAGTGTGTGCGGCATGGCAAGCTGGATGGCAGCGTTCTGCTGCGGTCCAGCCTGTCATCTCGATGTAGCAGAGCTGGAGCTGTCCTGGGAACCATGGAAAGGTAAGGATGAGGTTGCTTTATTATTTTTCTTTTATTGCAGGAGATCGTTGGCTTCAGCTGGAATGGGCGTGATGTTAAGTATGGTTTAATTTAGAACAATAAAGAATTGTGTCTTTATTTCAATTAAAGGACTTTATTCTGGGTGTTTGTGTTTTTTTTTTAACTTTGACTATGGGGTTAGTAATGGGGGTGTCTTATAGACGCCTCTCCATTACTAACCTGGGCTTGATGTCAGCTGGCATTATAAGCTGACATCAACCCCAACCCTATTACCCCCTGCCACCGCACCAGGGCAGCGTGGAAGAGCGAGGCTAAGTGCCAGAATTGGCGCATCCTATGGATGCGCCATTTCTGGGGCGGCTGACGGCTGGTGTTTCTAGCCTGGGAGGGGGCCAATATTCATGGCTCCCTTCCTGGGCTATTAATATCAGCCCCCAGCTGTCTGCCTAGCCTTTGCTAGCTATTAAATTAGGGGGGACCCCACGTCATTTTTTTGGGGGGGGTCCTCCATTTTAATAGCTAGTAAAGGCTAGGTATTCAGCTGGGGGCTGATATTAGTAGCCTGGGAAGCTCCGTGGGTATTACCCCCTTCCCAGGCTTCAAACATCTGCCCCAGCTGTCTGCTTAACCTCCGCTAGAGACTAAAATTACGGGGAACCCCACGCCAATTTTTTTTAATAATAAATCCTTTATTTTAATACTAAATGACAAGTACAGTAACCAACACTGTCACTGTACTTATTATATATGTGACTGACATGTTTCTATCTATCTAATCTATGTGTGAAGCTCTATTCTGTCTGTTATAAATTGTCGGGTACAGATGCTGAATTGCCGGCCGGCTTTTTTAAAGAGACGGTGCATGAAAACACTATTATTTTTTTTAATAAATCCTTTGCAGTAAATGACAAGTACAGTAAGCAACACTGTCACAGTACTTCATATATATGTGACTGACATATTTCTATCTATCTAATCTATGTGTGAAGCTCTATTCTGTCTGTTATAAATTGTCGGGTACCGCTGCTGAATTGCCGGCCGGCTTTTTTAAAGAGACGGTGCACGAAAACACTATTATATTTTTTAATAAATCCTTTACACTAAATGACAAGTACAGTAAGCAACACTGTCACTGTACTTCGTATATATGTGGCTGACATGTTTCTATCTATCTAATCTATGTGTGATTCTCTATTCCTTCTATTCTAAATTGTCGGGTACCGCTGCTGAATTGCCGGCCGGCTTTTTTAAAGAGACGGTGCACGAAAACACTATTATATTTTTTAATAAATCCTTTACACTAAATGACAAGTACAGTAACCAACACTGTCACTGTACTTCATATATATGTGACTGACATGTTTCTATCTATCTAATCTATGTGTGATTCTCTATTCCTTCTATTCTAAATTGTCGGGTACAGATGCTGAATTGCCGGCCGGCTTTTTTAAAGAGACGGTGCATGAAAACACTATTATTTTTTTAAATAAATTCTTTGCAGTAAATGACAAGTACAGTAAGCAACACTGTCACAGTACTTCATATATATGTGACTGACATGTTTCTATCTATCTAATCTATGTGTGAAGCTCTATTCTGTCTGTTATAAATTGTCGGGTACCGCTGCTGAATTGCCGGCCGGCTTTTTTAAAGAGACGGTGCACGAAAACACTATTATATTTTTTAATAAATCCTTTACACTAAATGACAAGTACAGTAAGCAACACTGTCACTGTACTTCATATATATGTGACTGACATGTTTCTATCTATCTAATCTATGTGTGATGCTCTATTCCTTCATGTCTAAATTGTCGGGTACCGGTGTATGCCGCTGCTGAATTGCCGGCCGGCTTTTTTAAAGAAAGCGTCTTCTGAGCAGTTTGTCAGCTTTTGGACACCTTTGAAGGTGTTTTCTATGTGTTCCTATGTGTTTTTGTTTGCCTGCCATTGGTTTCAACAGTGTTCGACGGTGTTCTAAGGTGTTCGACGAACAGTTCGACGAACAGTTCCTCGAACATCCCGGTGTTCGACGAACCGAACCGAACCCGAACACTACGGGGGTGGCTCAACACTACTCCTGAGGTCTTATGTGTGGAGTCTGACCTGAATATCGACGGCCTTGTTGCAACTGGTACTCCACAACTGCTCTCTTCTGCTCACAAATCCTTTGCAACATGTGGAGGGTAGAGTTCCAACGTGTGGGGACATCACACACCAGTCGGTGTGCCGGAAGCTGCAAACGCTGCTGCAACACAGCAAGGGCGGCGGAAGCTGTATCTGACTTGCAAAAATGAGCTGACAGGCGGCGTACTTTCAAGAGCAGATCTGGAAACTCGGGGTACGATTTAAGAAACCGCTGAACCACGAGGTTAAGCACATGAGCCATGCATGGTACATGTGTGATCTCACCTCGCCTCAGAGCCGCCACCAGGTTACGGCCATTGTCACACACGACCATGCCAGGATGTAGGTTCAGCGGTCTCAGCCACAGATCTGCCTGCTCTTTCACAACTGTCCACAACTCGCAAGCAGTGTGAGGTTTATCACCTAAGCTTAAGAGTTTCAGCACAGCCTGTTGCCGCTTGTCGGAGGCAGTACTGCAATGCTTCCAGCTTGTAACTGATGTGGTGATATCTGAGATGGAGGCTGAACATGAGGAGGAGGAGGAGGATGCGCAGGAGCTGAACACTGTGGGGGCAACTCTGACTGACATAGGGCCCGCAATCCTCGGTGTGGGGAGGATTTGTTCAGTCCCAAGGTCCGACTGGGTCCCGGCTTCCACTATGTTTACCCAGTGTGAAGTCAGAGAGATGTATCGTCACTGGCCACAAGCACTTGTCCACGTGTCCGTTGTCAGGTGGACTCTCCCAGTAACTGCGTTGTTGAGGGCACGGCAGATGCTTTGGGACACGTGCTTGTGTAGTGCGGGGATGGCACACCAGGCAAAAAAGTGTCGGCTGGGGACCGAGTACCGAGGGACGGCCACCGCCATAAGATTGCGGAAGGATTCCGTCTCCACCAGCCTAAAAGGCAGCATTTCTAACGCAAGCAGTCGTGAAATGTGCGAATTTAGGACTGTGGCCTGTAGGGCGTTAGCTGCGAATTTCCGCTTTCGTTGAAAGGTCTGGGATATGGACAATTGAACGCTGCGGTGGGACATGAACGTGGACGTTGATGCTGTTTCTTGAGAAAATGCAGTATGGACAGGGGATTGCCTTGCACACACAACAGGGGGTTCTATTGCATGCACAACAGTGGAAGAAGCAGTGGTGACACCCGCTGACACTGGTCGTGGACCCTGGGTGTCGCCCCACAAAGTCGGGTGCTTTGCTGCCATGTGCCTGATCATGCTGGTGGTGGTCAGGCTTGTAGTTTTGTCACCCCTGCTGATGCTGGCATGGCAGGTGGAACATATGGCCTTTTTGGGGTTATCAGCAGAGTCTTTAAAAAAATTCCAGACTCTGGAAGACCTACCGCTTGTACTGGCAATGTCCCTCGTGTTGGTGTTACGAGGAACGGTTGCCTGCCTTCTGTCTGCGGCCACCACACTGCTTCTTCTTGCCTGTTGGGGTACTCTGCCTCCCTCCCCCTGTGTGCTGCTGGCCTCACTATGCATGTTCTCCTTCCACGTTGGGTCAGTTACTAGATCATCCACCACCTCCTCCTCTTCCACTTGCGCACCACGATCCTCCTCCTCACTTCCTAGCAATTGTGTCTCATCATCGTCCACCTCTTGAGACAGATTGCCAACGTGAACTTCCTGTGGCCGTCGCTGTTCAAATATTTGGGCATCGCAACATGGGATCTCCTCTTCCACCACTTCAAGCGTATCAGGCGAGGGGCCCAAATATGGAAATGGACCAGTGAACAGCTCTTCAGAGTGTCCAAGTGTGGGATCACTTGCTGTCTGACGACACTCATCATGGTGGGAGGAAGGAGCATCAGGGTGAGGAAGAGTATGCGGTCGAGACTCACGGCTACTAAGAGTTGACCGTGTGGAAGACAGACGGGAGGTGGTGGTGCCCAGGTAACTGGAAGTATTATCTGCTATCCAATTAATAACCTGTTCACACTGATCAGTTCTCAATACTGGTGCTGTTCTGTGCTTCCCTAGTAATTCGGTCAAGAAGTGGGAGCGAGAAGATGTGGCTGTTGGTTATGGCACATTTTCACCTTGGCCACGGCCCCGTCCTCTGCACGAACCATCACCAGAACGTCCACTTCCACGTCCCTTGCCAAGTGCCTTGCCCATTGTAAATGAAGTAAAATAGCTTACACTTGCACTATCAATGGAAAAAGGGTAATAAAGAGTAGATTAGAACCGTGGAAGAGGAAAACCACAGTTATTGTTTACTGGGGTATACCACACTTTTTTAAATAGAGATATTTGCGGCTGAACAGTGAGCGACACACTCAAACTGCTTTTTTTTTAGATACCAAAGGCCCAAAACTGGATAGTACAGCGATTTGACCCGTGGAACTGCGAAACCACACTGGGATGTCGGGCCTACACAAGACTATTTCTAACAGATATATTTTTGTGTCACAACAGTCAGGAGACACTACTGTTTTTCTTTACGGAAAAAACTACCAAAAGCTGAATAATAGAGATTTTTTACCGTGGGATGGCAAAACCACAGTTATTGTTTACTGGGGTATACCACACTTTTTTAAATAGAGATATTTGCGGCTGAACAGTGAGCGACACACTCAAACTGCTTTTTTATTAGATACCAAAGGCCCAAAACTGGATAGTACAGCGATTTGACCCGTGGAACTGCGAAACCACACTGGGATGTCGGGCCTACACAAGACTATTTTCAACAGGTATATTTTTGTGTCACAACAGTAAGGAGACACTACAGTTTTTCTTTACGGAAAAAACTGCCAAAAGCTGAATAATAGAGATTTTTTACAGTGGGATGGAAAAACCACAGTTATTGTTTACTGGGGTATACCACACTTTTTTAAATAGAGATATTTGCGGCTGAACAGTGAGCGACACACTCAAACTGCTCTTTTTTTAGATACCAAAGGCCCAAAACAGGATAGTACAGCGATTTGACCCGTGGAACTGCGAAACCACACTGGGATGTCGGGCCTACACAAGACTATTTTCAACAGATATATTTTTGTGTCACAACTGTCAGGAGACACTACTGTTTTTCTTTACGGAAAAAACTACCAAAAGCTGAATAATAGAGATTTTTTACCGTGGGATGGCAAAACCACAGTTATTTTTTACTGGGGTATACCACACTTTTTTAAATAGAGAAATCTGCGGCTGAACAGTGAGCGACACACTTAAACTGCTTTTTTTTTACATACCAAAGGCCCAAAACTGGATAGTACAGCGATTTGACCCGTGGAACTGCGAAACCACACTGGGATGTCGGGCCTACACAAGACTATTTTCAACAGATATATTTTTGTGTCACAACAGTCAGGAGACACTACTGTTTTTCTTTACGGAAAAAACTACCAAAAGCTGAATAATAGAGATTTTTTACCGTGGGATGGCAAAACCACAGTTATTGTTTACTGGGGTATACCACACTTTTTTAAATAGAGATATTTGCGGCTGAACAGTGAGCGACACACTCAAACTGCTTTTTTTTTAGATACCAAAGGCCCAAAACTGGATAGTACAGCGATTTGACCCGTGGAACTGCGAAACCACACTGGGATGTCGGGCCTACACAAGACTATTTTCAACAGATATATTTTTGTGTCACAACAGTCAGGAGACACTACTGTTTTTCTTTACGGAAAAAACTACCAAAAGCTGAATAATAGAGATTTTTTACCGTGGGATGGCAAAACCACAGTTATTGTTTACTGGGGTATACCACACTTTTTTAAATAGAGATATTTGCGGCTGAACAGTGAGCGACACACTCACACTGCTTTTTTTTTAGATACCAAAGGCCCAAAACTGGATAGTACAGCGATTTGACCCGTGGAACTGTGAAACCACACTGGGATGTCGGGCCTACACAAGACTATTTTCAACAGATATATTTTTGTGTCACAACAGTCAGGAGACATTACTGTTTTTCTTTACGGAAAAAACTACCAAAAGCTGAATAATAGAGATTTTTTACCGTGGGATGGCAAAACCACAATTATTGTTTACTGGGTATACCACACTTTTTTAAATAGAGATATTTGCGGCTGAACAGTGAGCGACACACTCAAACTGCTTTTTTTTTAGATACCAAAGGCCCAAAACTGGATAGTACAGCGATTTGACCCGTGGAACTGCGAAACCACACTGGGATGTCGGGCCTTCACAAGACTATTTTCAACAGATATATTTTTGTGTCACAACAGTCAGGAGACACTACTGTTTTTCTTTACGGAAAAAACTGCCAAAAGCTGAATAATAGAGATTTTTTACAGTGGGATGGAAAAACCACAGTTATTGTTTACTGGGGTATACCACACTTTTTTAAATAGAGATATTTGCGGCTGAACAGTGAGCGACACACTCAAACTGCTCTTTTTTTAGATACCAAAGGCCCAAAACTGGATAGTACAGCGATTTGACCCGTGGAACTGCGAAACCACACTGGGATGTCGGGCCTACACAAGACTATTTTCAACAGATATATTTTTGTGTCACAACAGTCAGGAGACACTACTGTTTTTCTTTACGGAAAAAACTACCAAAAGCTGAATAATAGAGATTTTTTACCGTGGGATGGCAAAACCACAGTTATTTTTTACTGGGGTATACCACACTTTTTTAAATAGAGATATCTGCGGCTGAACAGTGAGCGACACACTTAAACTGCTTTTTTTTTAGATACCAAAGGCCCAAAACTGGATAGTACAGCGATTTGACCCGTGGAACTGCGAAACCACACTGGGATGTCGGGCCTACACAAGACTATTTTCAACAGATATATTTTTGTGTCACAACAGTCAGGAGACACTACTGTTTTTCTTTACGGAAAAAACTACCAAAAGCTGAATAATAGAGATTTTTTACCGTGGGATGGCAAAACCACAGTTATTGTTTACTGGGGTATACCACACTTTTTTAAATAGAGATATTTGCGGCTGAACAGTGAGCGACACACTCAAACTGCTTTTTTTTTAGATACCAAAGGCCCAAAACTGGATAGTACAGCGATTTGACCCGTGGAACTGCGAAACCACACTGGGATGTCGGGCCTACACAAGACTATTTTCAACAGATATATTTTTGTGTCACAACAGTCAGGAGACACTACTGTTTTTCTTTACGGAAAAAACTACCAAAAGCTGAATAATAGAGATTTTTTACCGTGGGATGGCAAAACCACAGTTATTGTTTACTGGGGTATACCACACTTTTTTAAATAGAGATATTTGCGGCTGAACAGTGAGCGACACACTCACACTGCTTTTTTTTTAGATACCAAAGGCCCAAAACTGGATAGTACAGCGATTTGACCCGTGGAACTGTGAAACGACACTGGGATGTCGGGCCTACACAAGACTATTTTCAACAGATATATTTTTGTGTCACAACAGTCAGGAGACATTACTGTTTTTCTTTACGGAAAAAACTACCAAAAGCTGAATAATAGAGATTTTTTACCGTGGGATGGCAAAACCACAATTATTGTTTACTGGGTATACCACACTTTTTTAAATAGAGATATTTGCGGCTGAACAGTGAGCGACACACTCAAACTGCCTTTTTTTTAGATACCAAAGGCCCAAAACTGGATAGTACAGCGATTTGACCCGTGGAACTGCGAAACCACACTGGGATGTCGGGCCTTCACAAGACTATTTTCAACAGATATATTTTTGTGTCACAACAGTCAGGAGACACTACTGTTTTTCTTTACGGAAAAAACTTCCAAAAGCTGAATAATAGAGATTTTTTACCGTGGGATGGCAAAACCACAGTTATTGTTTACTGGGGTATACCACACTTTTTTAAATAGAGATATTTGCGGCTGAACAGTGAGCGACACACTCAAACTGCTTTTTTTTAGATACCAAAGGCCCAAAACTGGATAGTACAGCGATTTGACCCGTGGAACTGCGAAACCACACTGGGATGTCGGGCCTACACAAGACTATTTTCAACAGATATATTTTTGTGTCACAACAGTCAGGAGACACTACTGTTTTTCTTTACGGAAAAAACTACCAAAAGCTGAATAATAGAGATTTTTTACCGTGGGATGGCAAAACCACAGTTATTGTTTACTGGGGTATACCACACTTTTTTAAATAGAGATATTTGCGGCTGAACAGTGAGCGACACACTCAAACTGCTTTTTTTTTAGATACCAAAGGCCCAAAACTGGATAGTACAGCGATTTGACCCGTGGAACTGCGAAACCACACTGGGATGTCGGGCCTACACAAGACTATTTTCAACAGATATATTTTTGTGTCACAACAGTCAGGAGACACTACTGTTTTTCTTTACGGAAAAAACTACCAAAAGCTGAATAATAGAGATTTTTTACCGTGGGATGGCAAAACCACAGTTATTGTTTACTGGGGTATACCACACTTTTTTAAATAGAGATATTTGCGGCTGAACAGTGAGCGACACACTCACACTGCTTTTTTTTTAGATACCAAAGGCCCAAAACTGGATAGTACAGCGATTTGACCCGTGGAACTGTGAAACCACACTGGGATGTCGGGCCTACACAAGACTATTTTCAACAGATATATTTTTGTGTCACAACAGTCAGGAGACATTACTGTTTTTCTTTACGGAAAAAACTACCAAAAGCTGAATAATAGAGATTTTTTACCGTGGGATGGCAAAACCACAATTATTGTTTACTGGGTATACCACACTTTTTTAAATAGAGATATTTGCGGCTGAACAGTGAGCGACACACTCAAACTGCCTTTTTTTTAGATACCAAAGGCCCAAAACTGGATAGTACAGCGATTTGACCCGTGGAACTGCGAAACCACACTGGGATGTCGGGCCTTCACAAGACTATTTTCAACAGATATATTTTTGTGTCACAACAGTCAGGAGACACTACTGTTTTTCTTTACGGAAAAAACTACCAAAAGCTGAATAATAGAGATTTTTTACCGTGGGATGGCAAAACCACAGTTATTGTTTACTGGGGTATACCACACTTTTTTAAATAGAGATATTTGCGGCTGAACAGTGAGCGACACACTCAAACTGCTTTTTTTTAGATACCAAAGGCCCAAAACTGGATAGTACAGCGATTTGACCCGTGGAACTGCGAAACCACACTGGGATGTCGGGCCTACACAAGACTATTTTCAACAGATATATTTTTGTGTCACAACAGTCAGGAGACACTACTGTTTTTCTTTACGGAAAAAACTGCCAAAAGCTGAATAATAGAGATTTTTTACAGTGGGATGGAAAAACCACAGTTATTGTTTACTGGGGTATACCACACTTTTTTAAATAGAGATATTTGCGGCTGAACAGTGAGCGACACACTCAAACTGCTCTTTTTTTAGATACCAAAGGCCCAAAACTGGATAGTACAGCGATTTGACCCGTGGAACTGCGAAACCACACTGGGATGTCGGGCCTACACAAGACTATTTTCAACAGATATATTTTTGTGTCACAACAGTCAGGAGACACTACTGTTTTTCTTTACGGAAAAAACTACCAAAAGCTGAATAATAGAGATTTTTTACCGTGGGATGGCAAAACCACAGTTATTTTTTACTGGGGTATACCACACTTTTTTAAATAGAGATATCTGCGGCTGAACAGTGAGCGACACACTTAAACTGCTTTTTTTTTAGATACCAAAGGCCCAAAACTGGATAGTACAGCGATTTGACCCGTGGAACTGCGAAACCACACTGGGATGTCGGGCCTACACAAGACTATTTTCAACAGATATATTTTTGTGTCACAACAGTCAGGAGACACTACTGTTTTTCTTTACGGAAAAAACTACCAAAAGCTGAATAATAGAGATTTTTTACCGTGGGATGGCAAAACCACAGTTATTGTTTACTGGGGTATACCACACTTTTTTAAATAGAGATATTTGCGGCTGAACAGTGAGCGACACACTCAAACTGCTTTTTTTTTAGATACCAAAGGCCCAAAACTGGATAGTACAGCGATTTGACCCGTGGAACTGCGAAACCACACTGGGATGTCGGGCCTACACAAGACTATTTTCAACAGATATATTTTTGTGTCACAACAGTCAGGAGACACTACTGTTTTTCTTTACGGAAAAAACTACCAAAAGCTGAATAATAGAGATTTTTTACCGTGGGATGGCAAAACCACAGTTATTGTTTACTGGGGTATACCACACTTTTTTAAATAGAGATATTTGCGGCTGAACAGTGAGCGACACACTCACACTGCTTTTTTTTTAGATACCAAAGGCCCAAAACTGGATAGTACAGCGATTTGACCCGTGGAACTGTGAAACGACACTGGGATGTCGGGCCTACACAAGACTATTTTCAACAGATATATTTTTGTGTCACAACAGTCAGGAGACATTACTGTTTTTCTTTACGGAAAAAACTACCAAAAGCTGAATAATAGAGATTTTTTACCGTGGGATGGCAAAACCACAATTATTGTTTACTGGGTATACCACACTTTTTTAAATAGAGATATTTGCGGCTGAACAGTGAGCGACACACTCAAACTGCCTTTTTTTTAGATACCAAAGGCCCAAAACTGGATAGTACAGCGATTTGACCCGTGGAACTGCGAAACCACACTGGGATGTCGGGCCTTCACAAGACTATTTTCAACAGATATATTTTTGTGTCACAACAGTCAGGAGACACTACTGTTTTTCTTTACGGAAAAAACTTCCAAAAGCTGAATAATAGAGATTTTTTACCGTGGGATGGCAAAACCACAGTTATTGTTTACTGGGGTATACCACACTTTTTTAAATAGAGATATTTGCGGCTGAACAGTGAGCGACACACTCAAACTGCTTTTTTTTAGATACCAAAGGCCCAAAACTGGATAGTACAGCGATTTGACCCGTGGAACTGCGAAACCACACTGGGATGTCGGGCCTACACAAGACTATTTTCAACAGATATATTTTTGTGTCACAACAGTCAGGAGACACTACTGTTTTTCTTTACGGAAAAAACTACCAAAAGCTGAATAATAGAGATTTTTTACCGTGGGATGGCAAAACCACAGTTATTGTTTACTGGGGTATACCACACTTTTTTAAATAGAGATATTTGCGGCTGAACAGTGAGCGACACACTCAAACTGCTTTTTTTTTAGATACCAAAGGCCCAAAACTGGATAGTACAGCGATTTGACCCGTGGAACTGCGAAACCACACTGGGATGTCGGGCCTACACAAGACTATTTTCAACAGATATATTTTTGTGTCACAACAGTCAGGAGACACTACTGTTTTTCTTTACGGAAAAAACTACCAAAAGCTGAATAATAGAGATTTTTTACCGTGGGATGGCAAAACCACAGTTATTGTTTACTGGGGTATACCACACTTTTTTAAATAGAGATATTTGCGGCTGAACAGTGAGCGACACACTCACACTGCTTTTTTTTTAGATACCAAAGGCCCAAAACTGGATAGTACAGCGATTTGACCCGTGGAACTGTGAAACCACACTGGGATGTCGGGCCTTCACAAGACTATTTTCAACAGATATATTTTTGTGTCACAACAGTCAGGAGACATTACTGTTTTTCTTTACGGAAAAAACTACCAAAAGCTGAATAATAGAGATTTTTTACCGTGGGATGGCAAAACCACAATTATTGTTTACTGGGTATACCACACTTTTTTAAATAGAGATATTTGCGGCTGAACAGTGAGCGACACACTCAAACTGCCTTTTTTTTAGATACCAAAGGCCCAAAACTGGATAGTACAGCGATTTGACCCGTGGAACTGCGAAACCACACTGGGATGTCGGGCCTTCACAAGACTATTTTCAACAGATATATTTTTGTGTCACAACAGTCAGGAGACACTACTGTTTTTCTTTACGGAAAAAACTACCAAAAGCTGAATAATAGAGATTTTTTACCGTGGGATGGCAAAACCACAGTTATTGTTTACTGGGGTATACCACACTTTTTTAAATAGAGATATTTGCGGCTGAACAGTGAGCGACACACTCAAACTGCTTTTTTTTAGATACCAAAGGCCCAAAACTGGATAGTACAGCGATTTGACCCGTGGAACTGCGAAACCACACTGGGATGTCGGGCCTACACAAGACTATTTTCAACAGATATATTTTTGTGTCACAACAGTCAGGAGACACTACTGTTTTTCTTTACGGAAAAAACTACCAAAAGCTGAATAATAGAGATTTTTTACCGTGGGATGGCAAAACCACAGTTATTGTTTACTGGGGTATACCACACTTTTTTAAATAGAGATATTTGCGGCTGAACAGTGAGCGACACACTCAAACTGTTTTTTTTTTTAGATACAAATGGCCCAAAATGGATAATACAGAGGTTTGAACCGTGGAAGTGCAAAATAACACTACCGTTTCTCTAGCCTACACCAGACTATTTTCAACAGTTATATTTGTGTCTGAAAAATCAGAGACACGCTTTTTTTTGGGGGGGGTGGGGGGGACACACCTAAATGTTAATAAGACGGGTATTTGTACAGTGTGAAGGAGGAAAAAAAAAGGAGGATTTAGATGAAAAAAAAGGATTTTTCCTGGCCCCCGACACCTGGTGCTAAGCCCAGAAATTTCAGCAACAGGAGCACACAGGACTGTAATGCAGCGTTTGCTGGTATAACCACTGTGTCTCCTATACAGCCTGGCTGCCTGGTATCTGGGATGGATATTAGTCCTGAAAAGGACTATTTGTTTGTTCTGGCAGCCTTTACAGACCCTACACTAACTATTTCGCAGTTTATATCTCTCCCTAAATTAGTAGCGCTGTCCCTACACTGTCTAATCCGGAGCGACTGTGTCCAAGATGGCGGCGCCCCGTTTTAAATACTCGAGGTGACGCTGTGATGCCAGCCAATCACTGTAATGCCCACAACCAACATGGCTGCAGCATTACAGTGACTGGCTGGCAATCCCTGCATGTTCATTGGCTCTGTAAAGAGCACCAAACATGCAGGGCGGAGACCCGAGCTCCCGCCCGAGTAACCCGGAAATGCTCGGTGCTCGCCGAACATCCCAAGTAGCGTGATGCTCGGGCGATTACCGAGCAGTGTCGAGCATGTTCGCTCAACACTAATACTTAACAAAAAAGTGTGAAACAACTGAAAATATGTCTTATATTCTAGGTTCTTCAAAGTAGCCACCTTTTGCTTTGATGACTGCTTTGCACACTCTTGGCATTCTCTTGATGAGCTTCAAGAGGTAGTCACCGGAAATGGTCTTCCAACAATCTTGAAGGAGTTCCCAGAGATGTCTAGCACTTGTTGGCCCTTTTGCCTTCACTCTGCGGTCAAGCTCACCCCAAACCATCTCGATTGGGTTCAGGTCTGGTGACTGTGGAGGCCAGGTCATCTGGCGTAGCACCCCATCACTCTACTCCTTGGTCAAATAGCCCTTACACAGCCTGGAGGAGTGTTAGGGGTCATTGTCCTGTTGAAAAATAAATGATGGTCCAACTAAACGCAAACCGAATGGAATAGCATGCTGCTGCAAGATGCTGTGGTAGCCAAGCTGGTTCAGTATGCCTTCAATTTTGAATAAATCCACAACAGTGTCACCAGCAATGCACCCCAACACCATCACACCTCCTCCTACATGCTTCACGGTGGGAACCATGCATGTAGAGTCCATCCGTTCACCTTTTCAGCGTCGCACAAAGACACAGTGGTTGGGGCCAAAGATCTCAAATTTGGACTTCTCAGACCAAAGCAAAGATTTCTACTGGTCTAATGTCCATTCCTTGTGTTCTTTAGCCCAAACAAGTCTCTTCTGCTTGTTGCCTGTCCTTAGTAGAGATGAGCGTTGTTCTACTCGAACTGTTCGCCAATCTCAAATTCGAGCTGTTTTGGGCGGTGTTCGAGCCGTTCGGCGAACACGAACAATTTGAGAAAAATTCGGCTGTTCGAGGTTATGTTCGATAACTGTTCGTGCACCAAAATCATAACTGGATTTTTTCTCAGTAATGATGAAAATTAATGTTAATACGCAGTTTGAGTGTACAGCGGGGTGGGGGGAGGGGCAGGGGATGGATCTCTGCAGGAACAATGAAGTTCTCCATTTTTTTTTCTCTTTCCCGCATTTACAGTGGGGAGGTGCAATCTGTCAGCCTATCAGCAGCGGACACACGGAGCGAAGTGCTTTTTTTCACACAAGCAAGGGCATGTGTCATTGGCAGTGTATGTCACATGTCCTTGCCCTATAAGACCAAGCCATTTTCCCCGTCGCCACCATTTTCTCACTGCTGCAGCTGCGTGTTAGACGGCACCGCTGTTGCTGTGTGCGCTATACCTTGTTAATTTCAAGCCAATTTTTGCACAAATATACAGATAGCTTGGGAGTAGGGAATAGTTGTGATTGCAGTCCTTTTAAGGACTAGGTTACAGCATTTCCTACGACTTTTATCAGGGAGGTCTGTGCTCTTAAATAGATCGGTTGTGGGAGTAAAGACTAATTGTAATTGCAGTCCTTTTCAGGACTAGGTTACATGAGTTCCTATCAGTTTTTGCCAGGCAGGTCTGTGCCAGTGCTGTGCAAGTTTTTTTCACAGCATTTGGCTGAATCTTGCAAAGCTAATCCTTTTTGGCCTATTGCAGAGTGTGTTAGTCAGTGGAGTAGCCTATCTGTGTTGCAAGATATACCACCTGTGTATAGAATACCAATTTTTTTACTGCACCTAGTGAAGTAAAATCTTTTGGGCATAGCATCATTCTATTAGTCCATCTATACTGACCTCCATCAGGTTGCAAATTAAAAATAATTTTTATCTGCATCTACAGTACCTCTGAAAAAATATTTGGGCTTCTAGCTGTGTGTGGGACTTGTTGTATTCGTCCATCTATACTGACCCCCATCAGGTTGCAAACTGAATATATTTTTTTCTGCATCTACCTCTGAAAAAATATTGGGCTTCTAGCTGTGTGTGGGACTTGTTGTATTAGTCCATCTATACTGACCTCCATCAGGTTGCAAACTGAATATATTTTTTTCTGCATCTACCTCTGAAAAAATATTGGGCTTCTAGCTGTGAGTGGGACTTGTTGTATTAGTCCATCTATACTGACCTCCATCAGGTTGCAAATTGAATATAATTTTTTTCTGCATCTAACCCAGCCAATAGTTTTGGCCTAATACCACAGTTTGGCCACTCAGCTCTGCTCGGTTACCATCCATTGTATTTTTGTGCAAACAACTCCAGAGTTGTGAATTAGTTAACCACCAAAATGAGTGGAAAAAGGCCTGCTGCTGGTGGAAAGGGGAATAGGCATGTTGGGAAGGGGAAAAAAGGTTGTGTCCGTGGGGTAGGTGTTAAAGCAACAGTAACATCTGCAGAAGAAAGACCATCTTCCAGCCAAACTAAAATGTCTACTTCTTTTAGCGGACAATGTGATAAGATCCCTTTCTTACGGCCACGCCAATCGCTACAAATTCCAGATGAGGCACAAAAACAGCAGGTGCTTCAACGGATATCAAGTGCTCCTTTAAGTGGGCTCTCCTCCACATCAACTTCAACATCACAAATACTCCAGTCCTCAAAGGTGTCACCCAAATCGCACTTGCTTCCTCACAGCTCCCAAATCTCCAGCTGCCCGTCTGAGTATGAGGTAGAACAGATGGTTGAGTCTGCAGAGCTGTTTACTCATACTATAGCCTGGGAATCAGAGGTCGACTCCAGCGCTTCTGTGAATCCAGACGAGGAAATGATCTGCACTGATGCCCAGAATCTTTATGAGTCGGATCCAGGACCAGACGCAGAAGGTTCTGACCATAATGTAGACCCTCATTCCCAAACTGTAACTCCTGTTGGTGGAGACAATGAGGAAGACGATGATAAGACTCAAATACCTGATTGGAGCGACAACTTTAGTTTTTTGTCAGGGCAGGAACAGGTTGGCTCTGAGGACGACGGGTGTGATAACACACAGGGTGATGATGATGAGGTTGGAGATCCCACTTACTGTCAACCCACAGTCAGCCAAGAGATGAGGTCAGCAGAGGAGGTGGAGGAAGATGCTAGTGACGACGAGGTCAGGTTGCGCCTTCCTCGACAGAGACGTAGTACTGGAAGCACGTCAACAACTGCATCCTCAAACACAACTCTGCCTCTCACCACAAGTCGTGGTGGCTCTTCAGGTCGCATGGGTGCTAAGCCTTGCATAGCCTGGGCATTTTTTCAGATCGATAAAGATGACCCAACTCGTGTTATCTGTAACATTTGTCAGCAAAAGCTAAGTAGAGGCCAAAAAATACATAGTTTGAGTACTTCATGCATGAACCGGCACATGGACATGAAGCATAAGTTGCAATGGGAAGCTCAGTGTGCTACAATGCGGCCTAGCCGGCCGGGCAAACCACCGTCTGCCATATCTTGTGCATCCGCGGCCTCTTCATCCTCTGTGACTGGGGGGACAGCAGTCACACCTGTTTTGGGGCGCAGACCTGCCACCTCTTTACCCGCAACAGCCAGCGTGATTGGCAGGTCATCATTTTCTTTGGAGGTGGTAACACCAGCTGGTGTTGAGCGCTGTCCGACACCGATAGGACCACCTTTGGATCAAGGCAACCTAACATGTCCGCCTGCATCTTCCTCACAGACCGGAAGTTTGCCGGGGACACCCTTATCAACCCCGTCTAAGCACAATAGCCAGCCCTCGGTCCCTCAGATGTGGACAAGTAAAAGACCATTTCATCCTAGCCATGAGAAAGCTAAGAGGTTGAATTTCACCATCTGCAAGCTCTTGGCTACAGAAATGCTGCCTTTACGCCTGGTGGACACAGAGGATTTTCGAGACCTTATGTCCGTCGCAGTGCCCCAGTACCAGATGCCCAGTCGGCACTACTTCTCAAAGAAAGGTGTGCCTGCGCTCCACCAGCATGTCGCACACAACATCACCGCTTCTTTGAGAAACTCTGTGTGTGACAGGGTGCATTTCACCACAGACACTTGGACGAGTAGGCATGGACAGGGGCGTTACATGTCGCTGACTGGGCACTGGGTAACTATGGTGACAGCAGGACAAGGGGCTGCTGTCCAAGTCTTGCCGTCCCCACGAGTTGTGCGTCAATCCTCTTTATGTCAAAGTTCCTCCACTGCTTCTGCCTCCTCAACCTCCTCTCGGTCTTCCACCTGCACCCAAAGCCTGTCTGGTCATGCCACAAGCTTTCTAACTGCGCAGTAGGGATCCTGCACACCTCCTTACTATGCTGGCAGTAGGGCTCAACGTCATCAGGCGGTTTTTACTTTGAAATGTCTGGGAAATGTGACTCACACAGCTGAGGAGTTGTGGTCAGCTCTGGAGAACCAATTTCATGAATGGTTGTCTCCACTGGACCTGAAACCAGGGAAGGCCGTGTGCGACAATGCTGCAAACCTGGGTGCGGCCCTTCGCCGGGGCAATGTCACACACGTGCCTTGTATGGCTCACGTGTTGAACCTGGTTGTCCAGCAATTTTTAGTCCACTATCCCAGACTAGATGGCCTTCTGCAGAGGGCACGGTCGCTGTGTGCTCACTTCCGCCGTTCGCATCCCGCAGCTCAGCGACTTACATCTCTACAGAAGTCATTGGGCCTGCCACTTCACCGGCTAAAATGCGATGTGCCTACCCGGTGGAATTCAACTCTGCACATGTTGCAGCGACTGTGGCAACACCGACAAGCCCTGGTGCAATACGTTCTGACGTATAGCCTGGGCCAACGAGATTCAGAGGTGGGGCAAATCACGCTGGAGGAGTGGTCTCAGATCAGGGACCTATGCACCCTTCTGCACAGTTTTGAAATGGCGACGAAGATGTTTAGTGCTGACGATGCCATTATCAGCATGACTATTCCGGTGATTTACATGCTGGAGCACATGTTAAACAGAATTCGGAGTCAGGTGGTGGCACAAGAGGAGGTGGGGAAGTAGAGGAGGAGGAGTTGTATGCGGAAGGGCTAACATCTGCAAGGTCCAGACGGTCGGCAGCCCTAGGTGGCAGGCATGTGAGGGTGGGGGAGATGGTTTTACCAGGGCGCATGGTAGCAGCCAAACTAGTGAGGAAGGTGCAGGAGCCCAGGAAGAAGTGGAGGACGAACTGATGGAAGACTCATCAGATGAGGGAGACCTTGATCACATTTCTGTTGTGCGAGGTTGGGGGGAGAGGACAGAGGAAGGAAGCATGATTGTTACCTCGCCACCAACACAACAGGGACTTGGTGCTCCTGGATGCGCAAGACACATGAGTGCCTTCTTGCTGCACTACCTGCAACATGACCCTCGAATTGTGAGAATTAGAAATAATCCTGACTACTGGGTTGCCACACTGTTAGATCCCCGGTACAAAAGTAAATTTGCAGAAATTATTCCTGCCATAGAAAGGGATGCACGCATGCAGGAGTATCAGCAGAGACTGTTGCAGAATCTTACATGTGCTTTTCCACAAAATACCAGTGGTGCACGTGGTGAATCTCACAGTTCCAACTTGCCAACCGTGGGACCGTCAAGTGTTCAGCACTCAAACCGTAACAGAACCACAGTATCTGCTGGTAACATCAATTTTGCGGAATCATTTCACCACTTTTTTAGCCCATCCTTTGCAAGGCCACAGGAGACAAGAAGTCTGACACATAGTCAACGCCTAGAGACGATGGTACAGGAGTATCTCCAAGTAAACATTGAAGCCACGACTGTGTCACTGGACCCTTGCTCTTTTTGGGCTTCCAATCTGGATAAATGGCCGGAGCTAGCCACTTACGCCTTGGAGATCTTGTCATGCCCCGCAGCCAGCGTTCTGTCTGAACGTGTGTTCAGCGCTGCTGGTGGTGTGCTGACAGATAAGCGCACGCGGCTCTCCACTGATAATGTAGACAGACTCACGTTCATAAAGATGAACAAATCATGGATCCGAAACGACTTTTCTACCCCTGTGTCATCCTGGGGAGAGTAAAAGCTTGATGATTGGTTAAAATCACCCTACCAACCGTTTTAAGCTTTCAAATTACTAATCATGTTTATCTGTATCTTGACTGGAAAATAATTTGGGCTTTGTAGCAGTGTGCAGCACTGATCCTATTAGGCCATCTATAATAAGCTCCACCAGATTTAAAATTAAAAATAATTTTTAGCTGCATCTAGCCCGGAAAATAATTTTGGGGCTCCGAGATGCGCAAGACACATACGTGCCTTCTTGCTGCACTACCTGCAGCATGACCCTCATATTGACAGAATTCGAAGTAATCATGACTACTGGGTTGCCACACTCTTAGATCCCCCAAACTTTTCGATCAACCTTTTCATTTTAATAAAGACCAAAAAAATGGTCATTTTTGAAATTATAAGCATTAGCAGGTTGTTAGAAACTGAAATCAAACAGTTTTCAACTCAAAACTTTATTGTAGGTGATGTTATATTTTCACATAGGACCCCTTGTTCGAAAGGAGCTTCTGAACTCTCTCGTCCATTGAATTTGTCAGGTTTTGGATGGTTTCTGCTTCAATTGTTTTGCATGAGGACAGAATACCCTCCCAGAGCTGTTGCTTAGATGTGAACTGCCTCCCGCCATCATAGACACTCCTTTTAATGATGCTCCAAAGGTTCTGAATGGGGTAGAGGTCAGGGGAGCATGGGGGTCACACCATAAGTTTGTCCCCTTTTATGCCCATATATATATATATGCCAGAGATGCAGATGTTTTATGTGCAGCATGAGATGGTGCATTATCATGCAGAAAAATGATCTTGCTGTGAAATACACGGTTCTTCTTCTTGAACCATGGCAGGAAGTGCTGTTTGAGAAAATCCACATACATTATGGAGTTCATCTTTAGCGCCTTCAGGGATCCTAAAGGGGCCGACAATCTCTCTCCCCATGATTCCAGCCCAAAACATTACTCCACCTCCTCCTTGTTGGCGCTGTAGCCGTGTTTGCGTGGGGTGTCCATCAACCAGCCATCCTCCACTCCATCCATCTGGACCATCGAGCGCTGCACGGCACTCATCCGTGAACAAAACAGTTTTGAAATCAGTCTTCATGTAATGTTTGGCCCACTGGAGACGTTTCTGCTTGTGTGAAGTGGATAGAGGAGGTCGACAGGATGGCGTATGCACAGCTGCAAACCTCTGAAGGACCCTGCATCTTGTTGTTCGGGGGACGTTGGAGGCACCAGCAGCTTCAAAAACTTGTCTGCTGCTATGACAAGGCTTTCTTGCCGCTGCTCTTTTAACCTGACGTAATTGCCTGTAGGAAAGAGTCCTCAATTTGCCCTTATCAGCACGCACACGTGTGTACTGTGAATCAGCTACATACTTCTTGATTACCAAGACACTTCATCCTGATCATCGCACAATGTTGATTGTAGTCATGCCTTGACCTAAACACTCCACAATTTGTTGCTTCTCAGCAGCCGACACATCCTTTTTCTTTCCCATTTTGGCAGAAAATGTAGGCTGCTTAATAATGTGAGAGAGCCTTCTTAAGTAGTCTTGCCTTTCATTGGACACACCTGCCAAACTAATTAGCACAGGTGTCTGCAATTGCTTACAGTGATATAAAGAGCCCTGACACACATCACCATCAATGAGTTTAACTGACAAACAAACAAATTCTTCCCTTATCACTCCTAAACACTTTTTGCATAATAATTTGGAACGAAGTGTACATGTGCTTTTCCACACAACACCAGTGGTTCACGTAGTGAATCTTACAGTTCTAACTTGCCAACCGTGGTCTGTATGGAACTGATCAATAAAGGGCCCAAAATTAAGATAACATAGATGGGAGAGGTCTCTATGAATAGGAATTCCTAAGTATTTGATACCCTGTGAGGGCCAGGCAAAGGGAAAGTTGGACTGGATGGAATCCTATATGGATTTGGGGAGGGAGACATCGAGGGCCTCAGACTTCGCTGCATTGATTTTAAAATTTTACCATGTAACAAAGTGATCTATTTCAGCCATAACAGCAGGGATGGATATATGTGATTGAGTGATATATACTAGGACATCATCAGCAAATAGAGAGCACTTGTACTCGGTGCCTCCCACCTCAATCCACCTAATATTAGGGTTATGGCGAATTGATGAGAGCAGGTGCTCCGTCACTAGGATGTATAAGAGAGGGGACAGAGGACATCCCTGCCTTGTCCCATTGGTGATTGTGAAAGGTGATGAAAATGTTCTGACGCACCCCCTGGGCCTTGGGACACCCGGAGCCGGACCCTTTTTGGTGGATGCTGGTGGTTGTAGTCTTCGTGGTGGCGACCCGGTTCCGTGGCTCAGGGCGGTCAAACCAGTGGCGGAACTATTTATGTGGTTTTGATGTTTAAATGTCCGACTACGCCACCCGTGGATTGCGGTCAGAGTGAACCGCCGCTACAGGGCAGACCGCTGAGGCTGGTGTTGTGGGTGCAGCAGAGCGTAGCATAACTCCCCACGGGAGGAGTATAGCCTCAGGGCAGTGTATGCGGAGGATGGGGGTGATGGTGCAGGGCAGCAGCAGTAACGACACGGAGTCAGTGATGCAGTCCAGGGCCTTTACTCACAGTTCTTATCATCCAGACCACGTCTGCAGGTAACGGCTGCCCACGTCGTACTGTGCTCACCAGGTGAGGGGCTCAGACAACTCCCAGATAACTTTGGAGCACTTCACAGGACCCCCTTTGTGTGTCCTTTGTCTGGCCTTTCTTACCAACACTTCTGTCCGGCTGCCTCGGGCCTCCTCTTGGTAAACTTGGCGCCAGTTTCCCTGACCCTATGTGGTGCCTTCCTAGCGGGTGTAGCGAGGGGCTGCGCCACATAAAATGTCAGAGCCTCCGGTTTCTTGCTGAGGGTCGTTTCCTGCCTCCACTAGTTCGGGGACCGGTCTCCCCCTTTGGCCTGACCCCTCCACGCAGGTGGATTCGGGCGTGCGGTGGCGACTCGCCCGTCCGCACCCCTGGGATCCCTTCATTCCTCGTTCCTGGAGCCTTCTCCACTCCTCTTCCTTCCTTCTCCCTCTTCCAGGCCTGGGCCTCTGTTACTAGGCCCGCCTCCGGAGCAGAGCTCATGCAGAGCCCCTGCTCCCTGCCACTTCTGCTCAGACTTCTCTGCACTGAACTAAGATGGTGCCCACCTTTTATACTCCCTTCTCAATGCACCCAGGAACTGCTTCCTCCCTGCTCCTGCACTACAGGGTTCCCCTTTCTCAGTGTTCCCTCCCCCCACTCCAGCCAGGGACAGGGACTGTCGTGCCCATCTCAGGGGCATATTGGTCGCCCTGCCTCACGGCAATGTGGTGTAATGCATGCAGGTGTCGGGTCCTGATCCACACTCCATCCTTACCTGAGAGTGAGATATCACACCTCGGGGTGAGGTGCAATACATCTGTAGCAACAGAGCCCTCAGGGTGCTACAGTTCCATTTATCTTCAGCCTAGGTGACGTATTGCGATACAGGGCCGTGATTTTGGCTATAAAAGGGTCCCCTAGACCCCTACCCCAAGCTTTTTAAGAGAATCATATATGGCGTGCCAGGAGACTCTATGGAATGCTTTCTCAGCATCCAACGAGAGTATCTAATTACAAATTTTTAACTGTCTCTAGCCCAGGAAATACTTTGTGCCTAGTAGCAGTGTCTGCTAGTCAGCGGATTATCCCGGCTGTTAAGCAAGCTACACCACCTGTAGTTTAGACACTTAATTTTTTCAAAGGAAATGCTTCGTGACTATGGGATACTTAGTGAAGAGCATCAGGAGGCACCCCAAGGCATAGGGGCTGGGACTGGCAGTAGGATGCCTTGCGGTGGACAGCTGAGCTCGATCGTTATAAAAGCTTTTTAACTGCAGCAGTTTTAGTGGACGCTACTGGAGCTGGAATTACCGCGGCTGCTGGCATGAGACTTGCCCTCCAGTAGATCCTTGTAAATGGATTTAAAGTGTATTCATTCAAATTAGAGAGACAATTTAAATTAAAAAGCTTAGAGCTGCCTCCACCACAGGGGGGCTCGCTCGACCCACCAGCGGACAGGCACCAGTATTGGGAGAGGGGGGCTGGCCGTCAGGGTTCACCGCGGCTCTGGCACAAACCCGGCGACACGGAGGTGGCACGGGCAGGAGCGGACTGGCCGTGTCGGCTTCTCACTTTTTGGATTTTAGAAGGGCATGACATGCCTATATCTGTGTCTCCCCCTCCTTTTACTCCTCCATCTCTTTTATTTTCGCATGACTATATGTACTTGTCACTTTTCCATGTGTTAGTTATGTCTTCTGAGCAGTTTGTCAGCTTTTGGACACCTTTGAAGGTGTTTTCTATGTGTTTCTATGTGTTTTTGTTTGCCTGCCATTGGTTTTAACGGTGTTCGAAGGTGTTCGACGAACAGTTCGACGAACCGAACCGAACTCGAACACTACGGGGGTGGCTCAACACTAGTCCTTAGCAGTGGTTTAATAGCAGCTATTTTACCATGAAGGCCTGCTGCACAAAGTCTCCTCTTAACAGTTGTTGAAGAGATGTGTCTGCTGCTAGATCTCTGTGTGGCATTGACCTGGTCTCTAATCTGAGCTGCTGTTAACCTGCGATTTCTGTGGCTGGTGACTCGGATAAACTTATCCTCAGATGCAGAGGTGACTCTTGGTCTTCCTTTCCTGGGGCGGTCCTCATGTGAGCCAGTTTCTTTGTAGCGCTTGATGGTTTTTGCAACTGCACTTGGGGACACTTTCAAAGTTTTCCCAATTTTTCGCACTGACTGACCTTCATTTCTTAAAGTAATGATGGCCACTCGTTTTTTTTTACTTAGCTGCTTATTTCTTGCCATAATAAAAATTCTAACAGTCTATTTAGTAGGACTTTCAGCTGTTTATCCACCAGACTTCTGCACAACACAACTGATGGTCCCAACCCCATTTATAAGTAGAGATGAGTGGTGTTCGAATCGAACTGCTCGCTAATCTCAAATTTGAGCTGTTTTGGGCGGTGTTCGAGCCGCTCGGCGAACACGAACAATTTGAAAAAAATTCGGCTGTTCGAGGTTATGTTCGATAACTGTTCGTGCACCAAAATCATAACTAGATTTTTTCTCAGTAATGCTGAAAATTAATGTTAATTAGTGTTGAGCCACCCCCGTAGTGTTCGAGTTCGGTTCGGTTCGTCGAACACCCTTGTGTTCACCGAACTGTTCGTCGAACTGTTCGTCGATGTAGCATCGGCGTCCCTGCCCTCTGCTAGGCAGGGACGCTGTTCCCCTCACCCCTCTGCTCCGAGCCCGGCGTCCTCCTCCCGCTCTGCTGGCAGCGCGCGCTCCTTCCCGGCCACTGTGCTTAGGGCGCGAGCGCGCGCGCGCTCCCTCCCTCTTAAAGGGGCCGCGCGCGCCGTCCTAAGGAGTCCCCGGCCAATGGCCGGAGGACTTCACCATATATAAGGCACCTCCTCCAAAATGGAGGTGCCCGAGCAAAGTTGTTGCACTGTTCACTACTCTGCTTCAGCCCTCAGGTCTCGTTGCCAGTTACCTGCCAGTTACCTGCCAGAATCCTGCCAGTTTGCTGTCTGTTTCCTGCCTGACATTCCTCCTGCCTGCTTGCTAGCCTGAGGTCCGACGGTCTGCCTTCCTACTCCTGTCAGTCTGTCTATGGACCAGCTTGCCCGCTCTCCTGGGAGCGCTCATCTGCTGCCTGTCAGTTGGCCTACCTGGAGGCTCCGCCATCACGTGCTGTGACCACCTGCCATTCCAGAGACTCCTGCCCGCTCACCTGGGTGCGCTCATCTGCTGCCTGTCTGTTGGCCTACCTGGAGGCTCCGCCGTCACGTGCTGTGACCACCTGCCATTCCAGAGACTCCTGCCCGCTCACCTGGGAGCGCTCATCTGCTGCCTGTCTGTTGGCCTACCTGGAGGCTCCGCCGTCACATGCTGTGACCACCCGTTTATCCAGAGACTCTCGCTTGCTCACCTGGGAGCACACATCTACCATCTGCCTGCTAGCCTACCTGGAGGCTCAGCCATCACAGGTCGTACCTACCCTTTACCCAGAGACTGCCCCGGTCACTTGCCGTGACCTCCTGCCCGTTCATCCAGAGACTGCCCCGGTCACTTGCCGTGACCTCCTGCCCGTTCATCCAGAGACTGCCCCGGTCACTTGCCGTGACCCCCAGCCCGTTCACTCAGAGACTGTCCCGGTCACCTGCTGTGACTGCCTGCCCGTCTTCCCTGGTCCCCACCCGCTCCCTTACAAGGACCGCCCCCTTGTATAGTAGCTCAGAGGTTCCGCCTCCCAGACCCGTTACAGTTTGCTCGGGCCATGGAACCCGGTGGCACCCAAGCTCCCTCACTCTCGGACCTGTGTCATGAACTGTCCCATCAGAGGTCCCAACAGGAGTCCATCCTGGGTCACCTGCGGAATGTCAATTCTCGCGTGGACACTCTGACTGCTCCACCAGCAACCACCGCCAGTGCCATGACTCGCAATCCGGCAGCTCCGCTGCCCACCAATACTATGGTATCCTACCCCGGACCCCGGCTTTCTGCACCTCCTCGCTTCGGAGGCGACTCCGCTCAGGCTCGGGGCTTTATAAATCATTGCACCCTGCACTTTGAACTCCTGTCCCACCAGTTTAACTCCGACCGGGCCAAAATTGCCTTCATCATGTCCCATCTCACCGGGGAGGCCCTGGCCTGGCTAAATCCTCTATGGGAGAGAGGAGACCCCCTGGTGTCCGACTTGCCTGCCTTTCTCACGGCTTTCCGGAAAGTCTTCGACGAACCCGGACGGAAGACCTCATCCGCATCATCTCTGCTACACCTCCGTCAGGGAAGTCTCACCGTGGGCCAATATGCCATACGGTTCCGTACCCTTGCCTCGGAGCTGGCCTGGGATAACGACGCTCTGGTATCTGTCTTCTGGGAGGGTCTGTCCGGCCGTATTAAAGATGAACTCGCCGGTCGAGACATTCCTACCACTCTCGATGACCTAATAACTCTTGCCACCCGGATTGACCTACGGTTCCAGGAGCGTGCCAAAGAAGTCACCCGTGAGAGGAGGTTTCCACGTCTAGCTCCTACTTTCCAGAAACCCGTCACTCCCTCCATTTCTCCCCAGGTACACCCTCCTGAGCCTATGCAGGTCGACCAGACCAAGATGGTCAAAACCCGTCAGGACTTACGCCGTGCCGAGGGGAGCTGCTTCCACTGTGGCAGTAAGTAGCACCGGATCCGTACTTGCCCGGAGAGGTCGGGAAACGCCTGTGTCTAGGTTCGCTCAGAGAGGTCGACCTAGACAAGAATAAATCCTCTCCATCTCTGCTGCTGTCAGTCTCAATTATCTGTGGGGAGAATCGTTATTTCGAACTAGCCCAATTTGACTCTGGAGCGGCCGGGAATCTTATTTCACAGGCCCTGGTAGAAAAATACCGCATTCCCACCAAACCTCTGGCTATACCTTTATCTGTCGCTGCTGTGGATGGGGGCCTCTTACCACATCCCATCCAACTCATCACCGAATCCATAACTCTGCAGGTGGGAATGCTGCATTCTGAGAGCATCTCTTTTCATGTTCTGCCTGGACTCTCTCACGCCCTCTTACTAGGTCTACCTTGGCTCCAAAGACATGCACCTGTGCTTGACTGGCAGACCGGAGAGGTCCTTCGCTGGGGACAGGACTGTCATAAGACTTGTTTGGTTCCTGTTCATCCCGCCCATCCTTCTCCTACCCCAACTAATCTACCTGGACTTCCGCTTCCCTATTGGTCATTTGCTGATGTCTTTAATAAAAAGGAGGCAGAGACATTACCCCCTCATAGACCATACGACTGTCCTATCGACCTGTTACCCGGTACTACGCCTCCCCGTGGGCGTATTTACCCATTGTCCACTGCTGAGACCCGGTCGATGTCCGAATATATTGAGGAGAATTTGGCCAGGGGATTCATCCGGAAATCTACCTCCCCGGCGGGAGCAGGCTTCTTTTTCGTAAAAAAGAAGGACGGCTCTCTCCGTCCCTGTATAGACTATAGAGGCCTTAACCAGATCACGGTGAAGAATAAGTACCCCCTTCCGCTCATTCCAGAATTATTTGATCGTCTGAGGGGGGCTAGAATCTTCACCAAACTGGACTTCCGTGGGGAGTACAACCTGGTCCGTATCCGTCAAGGGGATGAATGGAAGACTGCATTCAACACCCGGGACGGCCACTATGAATATCTGGTAATGCCCTTTGGTCTCTGTAACGCTCCTGCCGTCTTTCAAGAGTTGGTCAATGACATCTTCCGGGACCTTCTCTACTCCTGCGTAGTGGTGTACCTGGACGACATCTTGGTCTTCTCTCCGGATCTCCAGGCTCACCGGAGGGACGTTCGTCAAGTCCTGCTCAGGCTCAGGCAGAATCACCTCTTCGCTAAATATGAGAAGTGCCTCTTTGAGCAGACCTCGCTTCCGTTTTTGGGCTACATTATTTCTCAGACCGGCCTACGAATGGATCCAGAGAAACTGTCTGCCATCGAGAAATGGCCCCAACCGGAGGGGTTGAAGGCCATTCAGCGGTTCCTGGGCTTCGCCAACTACTACCGCCTCTTCATACCGCAATTCTCTTCCCGGACTGCCCCAATTTCCGCGCTCACCCGTAAGGGCACTAATCCCAGAGAGTGGCCGCCTGAAGCGCAGGAGGCCTTTCTTTCCTTAAAACAGGCCTTCTCTTCCGCCCCGATGCTGCATCGCCCAGATGGCAACAAGCAGTTCTTCCTGGAGGTTGACGCCTCCTCCTCTGGAGCCGGACCTGTACTTACCCAAAAATCATCTTCCGGGAGAATGGTAACTTGTGGCTTCTTCTCCAAACTCTTCTCCTCTTCTGAGCGCAACTATTCCATAGGAGATCGAGAGTTATTGGCCATCAAGCTGGCATTGGAGGAGTGGCGTTACCTGCTCGAAGGGGCTCTTCACCGGGTAATAATTTACACTGACCACAAGAACTTGGCTTACCTCCAGCATGCCCAGAGACTTAAGCTCGGTGGTCCTTGTTTTTTGCTCGCTTTGATTTTATTCTTCATTTTCGCCCGGCTGACAAAAACGTCAAGGCGGACGCCTTGTCCCGATCCTTTCTGGTGTCTGATCTCGAGGAAGAACCGAAACACATCATCGATCCCACCAGAGTAATGCAGGTGGCTCCCGTGAGTCTAAATCGTCTCCCTCCCGGTAAGACGTTCGTATCAGTACCTGATCGGGAGAAGATCCTACACTGGGGTCACTCATCTAAACTAGCTGGCCACGCCGGTCAGAAAAAGACCCTCCAGCTTATTACCCGGCACTACTGGTGGCCTACCCTGCACAAGGACGTAATAGACTTTGTTTATGCCTGTGTGTCCTGCGCCCGCAACAAGGTTCCGAGACATCTGCCAGCCGGTCGCCTCCTTCCGCTTCCAGTACCTGCTGCCCCCTGGCAGCATATAGCAATGGACTTTATAACTGATCTCCCCGTCTCTGCCGGTTGTACGGTCATTTGGGTGGTCGCTGACCGCTTTTCCAAGATGGCTCATTTCGTTCCCCTGCCAGGCCTCCCGTCTGCACCCGAGCTGGCTAAAGACTTTATCCACCACATCTTCCGTCTTCATGGACTGCCCCTCCACATAGTGTCGGATCGTGGGGTACAGTTCACCTCACGCTTCTGGAGAGCCACTTGTAAACTGCTAGACGTCACCCTGGACTTCTCCTCCGCTTACCACCCACAGTCTAATGGTCAAGTGGGGCGGATCAATCAGAACCTGACCAGTTACCTCCGGCACTTCGTTAATGCCCACCATTCAGACTGGGTGGATCTCCTGCCATGGGCCGAATTTTCTTACAACAATCACGAGAGCGAATCTTCCTCCAAATCCCCGTTTTTTGTAGTCTTCGGTCAGCATCCTCGGATCCCATTTCCCGTCTCCACTTCGGTGGACAATCCGGCTGCGGAATCTCTTGTTAACAAATTTTCCTCCATATGGGAGAGCACCCGGTCCGCACTCCTTCTGTCATCCGAGCGTATGAAAAGACATGCTGACAAAAAACGTCTGGATCCTCCTCAATTCCGTCCAGGGGATAAGGTCTGGCTCTCGTCCAAGTATGTCCGGCTCAAGATTCCTTCCTATAAGTTAGGGCCTCGGTTCATCGGTCCTCTGGGGGTCATCAGTCAGATCAACCCGGTGGCCTATAAATTGAAACTCCCGGCCAACTTGCGGATCCCTAACTCTTTCCATGTATCTCTCCTCAAACCTGTGGTACTTAACTCTTTTTCCAAGTCTACAGGTACGCCTCCTGCTCCGGTTTCCGCTGAAAACGAATTTGAGGTAGAGAACATTCTGGCCACCAAAAGGGTAAGAGGGAAGACCTTTTTTCTAGTAGATTGGAAGGGGTTTGGTCCTGAAGAGAGAACGTGGGAGCCCCGGGAGAACATCCATGCCCCTCTCATCCTAGCTAAATTTCTCTCTGACCTAAAAAAGGGGGGGCCTAAAGGGGGGGGTACTGTAGCGTCGGCGTCCCTGCCCTCTGCTAGGCAGGGACGCTGTTCCCCTCACCCCTCTGCTCCGAGCCCGGCGTCCTCCTCCCGTTCTGCTGGCAGCGCGCGCTCCTTCCCTCTTAAAGGGGCCGCGCGCGCCATCCTAAGGAGTCCCCGGCCAATGGCCGGAGGACTTCACCATATATAAGGCACCTCCTCCAAAATGGAGGTGCCCGAGCAATGTTGTTGCACTGTTCACTACTCTGCTTCAGCCCTCAGGTCCCGTTGCCAGTTACCTGCCAGTTACCTGCCAGAATCCTGCCAGTTTGCTGTCTGTTTCCTGCCTGACATTCCTCCTGCCTGCTTGCTAGCCTGAGGTCTGATGGTCTGCCTTCCTACTCCTGTCAGTCTGTCTATGGACCAGCTTGCACGCTCACCTGGGAGCGCTCATCTGCTGCCTGTCAGTTGGCCTACCTGGAGGCTCCGCCGTCACGTGCTGTGACCACCTGCCATTCCAGAGACTCCTGCCCGCTCACCTGGGAGCGCTCATCTGCTGCCTGTCTGTTGGCCTACCTGGAGGCTCCGCCGTCACGTGCTGTGACCACCTGTCATTCCAGAGACTCCTGCCCGCTCACCTGGGAGCGCTCATCTGCTGCCTGTCTGTTGGCCTACCTGGAGGCTCCGCCGTCACATGCTGTGACCACCCGTTTATCCAGAGACTCTCGCTTGCTCACCTGGGAGCACACATCTGCCTGCTAGCCTACCTGGAGGCTCAGCCATCACAGGTCATACCTACCCTTTACCCAGAGACTGCCCCGGTCACTTGCCGTGACCTCCTTCCCGTTCATCCAGAGACTGCCCCGGTCACTTGCCGTGACCTCCTGCCCGTTCATCCAGAGACTGCCCCGGTCACTTGCCGTGACCCCCAGCCCGTTCACTCAGAGACTGTCCCGGTCACCTGCTGTGACTGCCTGCCCGTCTTCCCTGGTCGCCACCCGCTCCCTTACAAGGACCGCCCCCTTGTATAGTAGCTCAGAGGTTCCGCCTCCCAGACCCGTTACAGTCGAACACCTTCGAACACCATTAAAACCAATGGCAGGCAAACAAAAACACATAGAAACACATAGAAAACACCTTCAAAGGTGTCCAAAAGCTAACAAACTGCTCAGAAGACATAACTAACACATGGAAAAGTGACAAGTACATATAGTCATGTGAAAAGAAAAAAGGTGGAGGAATAAAAGGAGGGGGAGACACAGATATAGGCATGTCATGCCCTTCTAAAATCCAAAAAGTGAGAAGCCGACACGGCCAGTCCGTTCCTGCGAGTGCCACCTCCGTGTCGCTGGGTTTGTGCCAGAGCCGCGGTGGACCCTGACGGCCAGCCCCCCTCTCCCAATACTGGTGCCTGTCCGCTGGTGGGTCAAGCCCCCCCGCGGTGGGGGGGGAGTAACATCTGCAGAAGAAAGACCATCTTCCAGCCAAACTAACATGTCGACTTCTTTTCGTGGACAATGTGATACGATCCCTTTGTTACGGACACGCCTATTGCTACAAATTCCAGATGAGGCACAAAAACAGCAGGTGCTTCAGCGGATATCAAGTGCTCCTTCAAGTGGGCTCTCCTCCACCTCACTTTCAACATCACAAATACTCCAGTCCTCAGAGGTGTCACCCCAATCGCACTTGCTTCCTCACAGCTCCCAAGTCTTCAGCTGCCTGTCTGAGTATGGGGTAACACAGATGGTTGAGTCTGCACAGCTGTTTACTCATACTATAGCCTGGGAAACGGAGGTCTGCTCCAGAGCTTCTGTTAATCCAGATGAGGAAATGATCTGCACTGATGCCCAGAATCTTTATAAGTCGGATCCAGGACCAGATGAAGAAGGTTCTGAGCATAATGCAGACCCTCGTTCCCAAACTGTAACTCCTGTTGGTGGAGACAATGATGAAGACGATGATGAGACTCAAATACCTGATTGGAGCGACAACTTGACTTTTCGGTCAGGGCAGGAAGAGGTTGGCTTTGAGGACGACGGGTGATGATGACAAGGTTGGAGATCCCACTTACTGTCAACCCACAGTCAGCCAGTCGATGAGGTCACCCGGGCCTTTGCCTGGCCTTGGGGATGTCGCGGTGGTCGGCTCCCTGGCCCGTACCCTGGGGTCACTCTTTAAAAGTGGGGATAATTGTTAATTTTATAAGAGTTCGTGACGCCACCTGTGGTATCTGGTGAGAAGCACCAGCGCTGCAGCAGTCCACTGAGGCCCGTGATAAGGCAGCTCGATGGTATAGCTCCCCACAGGTGGAGCTAGGTCTCAGGGCAGCGTATGCAGGGGGAATGCAGGACAGGCGAGACCCAGCTGGGTCAGAGCAAGAACGGGAACGGACACAGTACTCACTTCAGTACCTTTTACTGGAGGAAATTCAGGCACATCCCGGAGCACTGTAGGGTGAAGGGTGCATATCAGGATCCTCCCCAATGAGCGGGTGTAGGGCCTCCTGTTTCTTGCCTCTGCGTAGTAAGTTTCTGACCTGCCTGGAGCTAGGCCTAACTTTGTCTCTGTCCTGTGCTGGCTGACCTTGTGGTAGGGCCTTCTCTTGGAGTTCACGCTCCCAGTATGCGGGGCCTAAGCGTCTCCTGGTTCTGTTACGTATCTGCACCTTAGCGATCCTGGGTCTTGTAGTTCTCCAGGGATTCTGGTTATGCCTTACTGGGTCATAGAGATCCCGGTAAGCTCGGATCCGGTGTCCGGTAAATGCTTCGGGGTGAGCTGGTTAAGCTCCTCTGCCCCTTATGTACTAACTCACCACTCGCCTTCGGCCTACTCGGGCCCTCAATAGGCTATACACACTAACGGCAGCTTGCCGCACTTCACCGATCTTATGGCGCCGGCACACCTTAAGCTCTATCTGGGCTCCCTGAATCTAGCTAGCAGGAGCCTTGTGCTCCACTGCTGAACTATTAACTGAGTTCTCTAGACTAGACTGAACTCCACTGCAGACTGACCTCTCTTAGGCTTCTCTACTGCAGGAACTCTTCAGAGGAACTGAACTGCCTAGCTCCACCTTCCCTATTTATATCCCTAACGGGCTCCCTCTGCTGGTCTGAGGTGGAAGGTGGAGATGTGTGAATGTTTATGGTGGCCTCTTCTGGAGGATTCCATCAATACACTCTTCTAGGATCTGTGATACCAAGCACAGCGGGGCGTCACAGATGCTATTGACGGCGAGGTTAGGTTGCGCCTTCCTGGACAGAGACGGAGTACTGGAAGCACGTCAACAACTGCATCCTCAACCACAACTCTGCCTCTGACCACAAGTCGTAGTGGCTCTTCAGGTTGCATGGGCTCTAAGCCTTGCATAGCCTGGGCATTTATTCAGATCAATAAGGATGACCCAACTCGTGTTATCTGTAATATTTGTCACCAAAAGCTAAGAAGAGGCAAAAAAATCCATAGTTTGAGTACTTCATGCATGTACCGTCACATGGATATGAAGCATAAGTTGCAGTGGGAAGCTCACTGTGCTACAATGTGGCCTAGCAGGCTGGGCCAACCACCGTCAAACCCATCTTGTGCATCCGCGGCCTCTTCAGCCTCTGTGACTGGGGGGGACAGCAGTCACACATGTTTTTGGACGCAGACCTGCCACCTCTTTACCTGCAACAGCCAGTGTGATTGGCAGGTCGTCATTGGGAAGTGGAAACACCTGCTGGTGTTGAGCGCTCTCTGACATCGAGAGCACCACCTTTGGATCAAGGCAACCTAACATGTCCGCCTGCATCTTCCTCACAGACCGGCAGTTTGCCGGGGACACCCTACTCAACCCCGTCAAAGCACAACAGCCAGCCCTCGGTCCCTCAGATGTGGAAAAGTAACAGACCATTTCTTCCTAGCCATGAGAAAGCTAAGAGATTGAATTTCACCATCTGCAAGCTGTTGGCTACAGAAATGCTGCCTTTCTGCCTGGAGGACACAGTGGATTTTCGAGACCTTATGTCCGTCGCAGTGCCCCAGTACCAGATGCCCAGTTGGCACTACTTCTCAAAGAAAGGTGTGCCTGCGCTCCACCAGCATGTCGCACACAACATCACCGCTTCTTTGAGAAACTCTGTGTGTGACAGGGTGCATTTCACCACAGACACTTGGACGAGTAGGCATGGACAGGGGCGTTACATGTCGCTGACTGGGCACTGGGTAACTATGGTGACAGCAGGACAAGGGGCTGCTGTCCAAGTCTTACCGTCCCCACGAGTTTTGCGTCAATACTCTTTATCTCGAAGTTCCTCCACTGCTTCTGCCTTCTCAACCTCCTCTCGGTCTTCCACCTGCACCCAAAGCCTGTCTGGTAATGCCACCTGCTTTCTAACTGCGCAGAAGGAATCCTGCACACCTCCTTACTATGCTGGCAGCAGGGCTCAACGGCATCAGTGTTTACTTTGAAATGTCTGGGAAATGTGAGTCACACAGCTGAGGACTTGTGGTCAGCTCTGGAGACCCAGTTTCATGAATGGTTGTCTCCACTGTACCTGCAACCAGGGAAGGCCGTGTGCGACAATGCTGCAAACCTGGGTGCGGCCCTTCGCCGGGGCAATGTCACACACGTGCCTTGTATGGCTCACGTGTTGAACCTGGTTGTCCATAAATTTTTAGCCCACTATACCGGACTAGATGGCCTTCTGCAGAGGGCACGGTCGCTGTGTGCTCACTTCCGCCGTTCGCATCCCACAGCTCAACGACTTACATCTCTACAGAAGTCGTTGGGCCTGCCACTTCACCGGCTGAAATGCGATGTGCCGACACGGTGGAATTCAACTCTGCACATGTTGCAGCGACTGTGGCAGCACCGACAAGCCCTGGTGCAATACGTTCTGACGTATAGCCTGGGCCAACGAGATCTAGAGGTGGGGCAAATCACGCTGCAGGAGTGGTCTCAGATCAGGGACCTATGAAGTTGACACGCCCCCTGGGCCATGGGGTACCCTGAGCCGGGCCGGTAGACGCTGGGGGTTGTAGTCACTGTGGCGGTGACCCGGTCCGTGACCCAGGGCGGTCAATCCAACGGTAATTAGTATATATGGATTTCATAATGTCCGACTACGCCACCTGTGGAGTGCGGCCAAAGGGGCCGCCGCTGCGGAACAGTACTCTGAAGCTGGTGGTTTTGCAGCAATGGTATTATTACTCACCACAGGAAGAGTGTAGCTTCAGGGCAGTGTGGGTGGATGATGGTGGTTGTAGTGCAGGGAGTCAGTAATGAACACAGAGTCCGTGTGATGCAGTCCCAAGATCTTTACTCACAGTTGTTGCAGTCCAGATTACAGGTACCAGAGCAATCTCACACGTCGTGCTGTGCGTACTCAGTGAGGGGCTCAGTCCACCCCCAGACAGCTCCGTAGTACTTAGCAGGACCCCCTTCTGTGTGTCCTTTCTCTGGCCTTCTCCCTGCACCTCACACCCAGTGACAATTCTAATCGGTATCCTCGGGCCTTGGCGGGCGACATGTGTTCCGTCCCCTGGGTCCTATGTGGCTACCTTCTTAGTGAGACTGGTGTGGACTTTTGCCTGCAGTACATGAAATGCTGCAGCCTCCGGTTTCTAGTTGAGCCTTGCTATTTCTCCTCTAGTTGAGGGACCACTTCCCCTTATCTGGCCTGACCCCTCTACCTCCTGGTAGCAGCGGGAGTACGGGTGGCCTTCTGCACGGCCCGTAGCCCTAGGGTCCCTTCGGTTCCTGGAGCCTTCCTGATCCCACTCCTCTCTTCTCTCCTTCAGTCCTGGGCCTCCCAGGCTAGGCCCACCTCCGGAGCAGAGCTCATGCCGAGCCTCTGCTCCTGTCACTTTTCCTCCTCTGACTGGCTTGCTCTTTCTAAGATGGCTTCCTATTTATACTCTCCCTGTCATGTGCTCCCCTAAGCTGCTCCCCTAAGCACCCACTACATAGGACCCTCCCACCAGCTAGGGACCTGGGACTGTGCTCTCCCTTAGGAGCAATCTTGCCCTACCCCCACTGCAGGTATGTGTTGGATGCAGGTGTTTGGATCCCGAGCCATACGCCTTCCTTACCCTAGGGTGAGATACCACACCTCTGGGTGAGATGCAGTAACTCTGTGGCGACTGAACCCTCAGGGGCGCCACACACC
Organism: Phyllobates terribilis; assembly: GCF_046119375.1. Taxonomy (NCBI): domain Eukaryota; kingdom Metazoa; phylum Chordata; class Amphibia; order Anura; family Dendrobatidae; genus Phyllobates; species Phyllobates terribilis. Next base: position 611,361,028 of record NW_027362764.1, read on the forward strand.
CTTCTGCACAGTTTTGAAATGGCGACGAAGATGTTTAGTGCTGACGATGATGCCATTATCAGCATGACTATTCCGGTGATTTACATGCTGGAGCACACATTAAACAGAATTCAGAGTCAGGTGGTGGGACAAGAGGAGGTGGAGGAAGTAGAGGAGGAGTCGTATGCGGAAGGGATAACATCTCCAAGGTCCAGACGGTTGGTAGAACCAAGGCGGCAGGCATGGGAGGGTGGGGGAGAGGGATTAACCAGGGCGCATGGTAGCAGCCAAACTGTTGAGGAAGGTGCAGGAGCCGAGGAAGGAGTGGAGGATGAACTGGCGATGGGCATGGAAGACTCATCAGATGAGGGAGACCTTGATCACATTTCTGTTGTGAGAGGTTGGGGGGAGAGGGCAGAGGAAGGAAGCATGATTCTTACCTCGCTACCAACACAACAAGGACTTGGTCCTCCTGGATGCGCAAGACACATGAGTGCCTTATTGCTGCACTACCCGCAACATGACCCTCAGATTGCAGAATTCAAAGTAATCCCGACTACTGGGTTGCCACACTCTTAGATCCCCGGTACAAAAGTAAATTTGCCGAAATAATTCCTGCCATAAAAAGGGATTGACGCATGCAGGAGTATCTGCAGACGCTGTTGCAGAATCTTACATGTGCTTTTCCACAAAACACCAGTGGTGCACGAAGTGAATCTCACAGTTCTAACTTGCCAACCGTGGGACTGTCGAGTCTTCATCACTCAAACCGTAACAGTAACACAGTATCTGCTGGTAACAGCAATTTTGTGGAATCGTTTCACCACTTTTTTAGACCATCCTTTGCAAGGCCACAGGAGACAAGAAGTCTGACACATAGTCAATGCCTAGAGAGGATGGTGCAGTAGTATCTCCAAGTGAACATCGAAGCCATGACTGTGTCACTGGACCCTTGCTCATTTTGGTATTCCAATCTGGAAAAATGGCCGGAGCTCGCCACTCACGCCTTGGAGATCTTGTCATGCCCTGCAGCCAGTGTTCTCTCTGAACGTGTGTTCAGCACTGCTGATGCTGTGCTGACAGATAAGCGCACGCAGCTGTCCACTGAGAATGTAGACTGACTCACGTTCATAAAGATGAACAAATCATGGATTCGCAAGGACTTTTCTAACCCTGTGTTATCCTTGGGAGACTAAAAGATTGAGGATTTGGTAATATCACCACACCAACCGTTTTAAGCAACTGTGGGGCAATTGATGCCACATAACCCTAGAACGCATGACCATAAAAATCTACACTTTCATATACCTGGGGCCTTTTAGACCCGTGTGCAAATAACATGGAATAACTCAAACTCAAATGACAAACAACTATATACATGAAAAATACCTAGAGTTTCAAAATTCTAACTAAAGTAATCTTGCAGAAAATAGAAAACAATTAACAGGGCGGGACTGCGAGGCCCCAGGTATGCGTTCTAGGGTTAATTGGTGTCTGTGCCACAATTTTGGGAAAAAATGGAGACTCTTTTTGGAGTCCCCTTGCTGTGTCTTACGTGACGTTGGCATCGTCAATTCAAGGTGGGTTGGGTCGCTCCCCCCCCCTTTTAACTGTAAGACACTACATACACTATGGCTTGGGGTAACACAGATGGTTGAGTCTGAAGAGCTGTTTACTCAGAGGTCTGCTCCAAATCTTCAGTGTCTGCTAGTCAGCGTAGAATTTTTAACTGCATCTAGCCTAGGCAATACTTTGGGCGTAGTAGCCCAGCTGCGAAGCAAGCTGCACTGCCTGTGTATCTAATAAGAATTTTTAAATGCATCTAGCCTAGGCAGACTGTGGGGACCCCCAACCAAACCCAGACGCTCAGCAACCCTACGCCCCCCTTTCCTTGACAATACAATAATGTAACTCTTACAACTGGATGGGTGAGGATCGGTCACAGCTTTATTAACTCTTTATACTCATTCCATTAGAAAGGCATTTTATTTCTAAAATAATTCAACTTGTTGCAGCATGCCCTGGGTCTCCACTCCGGCAACTTGGTCAACAAGTGTAACTCTCCAACATGTCCTTTCTATTTCCAGGCCACAGAGGATCATGCGTACTCGTATGCAGGACTCTGACCCCCACCCATCACTCTTAACGCTTGTTCCACTCCGTCCTGGAGTCCTGACAGGAATATGTCCAGTCCAATATCCATTAAGTGAACTCTGTCGGGCCGTATGAGGCCTGCTTTATCTCCTTCCAGTTGTCAGTGTCGTACCACTACACCGCCTCTGTCTCTTCTAAATTTTGCCATCTGAATATTTATTACCCACCTTGTCCGTTTGATGGCCGTGATGTCTCGCGCACCTTGCCATACCGCTATCGGCACAATCTCTGACCATACTATAGCTAGTTTTGTGAAAAATTCTCTGAAGCGCTCAGTGTCTAGTTTCATTATTGCCATTAGTTATGCGCTCTTGTGATGACCTAGGTTGTTTCCCCCGGCCTGTATAACTAAGATGACCAGACTTCTTGCCTCTCTCCCTACCTTGATTACCTCCATTAGTACCTGTGGCCATAGCAGGCCTCTAATACCTCTCCAGTTGAAATATGTGTTATGAAACTCTAATTTCCTCCCGCCTGGGTGGACTTTCGCCCTTTTTTCTGCCCAATATATATACGAATGGCCTATCACCCACACTGTTGGCTTAGCGTCACCTGTAAAAGAAACAAACCATGTTAAGATAACAAGTCCGGTCTTATGTATCTTGCCAAACACGTGGATCGCCATCTCCCTATCCTCTGAACTTCTGTTTCTGACAGTCCTGCTCTTGCTGCTTCCGTGGCCGCGCCTATGCGGAATGAGTGTGTCCCGTAATCTTTGGGGTGGTTCCCTGCCGATGTTTTGCATTTATTAAATATAGCTTGGAACTGGTATCTTGATAATGGCGTTCCATCAATGTGTGATAGGAAGAAATTACTTTGTGATCTGATGGTTAGATATGTTTTTACTATTATTACCCGAATCAGTGTACCGTTTGTGGGTTGTAGAAGTACCCAAGTGCCCCTGCCGCTGAAACCGTTTTTGATTTGTGTATGCGTAGACGTATTGCATTATTGGCTATGACTACGTCCTGGTGTAATAAGCCTCCACTGGTGGTAATTTTGGATTGAGGGACTAATTCGCATATGCATAGCGCCCCGAAGAAGGCGATCACAAATGCAGTAGACAGTAGTGTTGCTTCAAATTGTGAGTGTCATGTTAATGGTGTTAGGGATATGATGTGAGAAATCAGTTTTAGTGACACGGGACGGGACGTCTACACTCCTGACTTGGCTGACCCCTTTTCCACCCTTTTATGGATTGTCTGATGATGAATCTTTGTCACATCTCCCCAATTCAGTAGTTGGAAGTGAAATGTTACTCTGGTCAGACACCGCTGTGCTGACGCCCCTGATATGCCCCTTATTATTAGCTGGTGGAGAAATTCTATGGTGACTTGTGATCTGGCTTGTTCACATTGGTCAACCTGTCTGCCTGCTACTAGTCGTGTCCACTCTTCCCATGCCTTACAGTATGCTTGCCACGTCGACGGGGCAACTGACGCTCTGACTAATGGCATCAACTATTCGCCACTAGATCCCATAGGGAAGGTGGGCAACTGTTGCCCGATGGGTGGGCGTTGTGGAAGAGCTCTGTGAAAATCTGCCAATCGAATTGTTATAAAGCGTTAGCAGCAGCTTTAGACCCCTCAGCATAGTGGCTAGCGCGGACCCATACATTGTGTTTTAGGCACAGGAATGCTAGCCTGTGTAGTAGGCCTAGCACTGGGAGAGACAATGATGCCATCTTATTAATGCAGTGCGCTAGGCTGGTGTTTTTTGTTATGAAGCGTATATTTTTGTAAGCCAAGAGCGCGCCCCATATTTCTATTGCTACCACTATTGGGAAGAAAAATTATTTTCAGGGCTAGATGCAGCTAAAAATTATTATTAATTTAAAAGCTGGTGGAGCTTGGTATAGATGGCCTAATACAATGAGTCCCACACACTGCTAGAAGGCCAAATATTTTTTCAGAGGTAGATGCAGAAAAAAATTATATTCAGTTTGCAACCTGATGGAGGTCAGTATAGATGGATTAATAGAACAAGTCCCACACACTGCTAGAAAGCCAAATATTTTTTCAGAGCTAGATGCAGATAAAAATTATTTTTAATTTGCAACCTGATTGAGGTCAGTATAGATGGACTAATAGAACAAGTCCCACACACTGCTAGAAGGCCAAATATTTTTTCAGAGCTAGATGCAGATAAAAATTATTTTTAATGTGCAACCTGATTGAGGTCAGTATAGATGGACTAATAGAACAAGTCCCACACACTGCTAGAAGGCCAAATATTTTTTCAGAGCTAGATGCAGACAAAAAATTATTTTGAATTTGCAACCTGATGGAGGTCAGTATAGATGGACTAATAGAACAAGTCCCACACACTGCTAGAAGGCCAAATATTTTTTCAGAGCTAGATGCAGAAAAAAATTATATTCAATTTGCAACCTGATGGAGGTCAGTATAGATGGACTAATAGAACAAGTCCCACACACAGCTAGAAGCCCAAATATTTTTTCAGAGGTAGATGCAGAAAAAAATTATATTCAGTTTGCAACCTGATGGAGGTCAGTATAGATGGACTAATAGAACAAGTCCCACACACTGCTAGAATGCCAAATATTTTTTCAGAGCTAGATGCAGATAAAATTTATTTTTAATTTGCAACCTGATGGAGGTCAGTATAGATGGACTAATAGAACAAGTCCCACACTCTACAAGAAGGCCAAATATTTTTTCAGAGCTAGATGCAGATAAAAATTATTTTTAATTTGCAACCTGATGGAGGTCAGTATAGATGGACTAATAGAACAAGTCCCACACACAGCTAGAAGCCCAAATATTTTTTCTGAGGTAGATGCAGAAAAAAATTATATTCAGTTTGCAAACTGATGGAGGTCAGTATAGATGGACTAATAGAACAAGTCCCACACACTTCTAGAAGGCCAAATATTTTTTCAGAGCTAGATGCAGATAAAAATTATTTTTAATTTGCAACCTGATTGAGGTCAGTATAGATGGACTAATAGAACAAGTCCCACACACTGCTAGAAGGCCAAATATTTTTTCACAGCTAGATGCATATAAAAATTATTTTGAATTTGCAACCTGATGGAGGTCAGTATAGATGGACTAATAGAACAAGTCCCACACACAGCTAGAAGGCCAAATATTTTTTCAGAGGTAGATGCAGAAAAAAATTATATTCAGTTTGCAACCTGATGGAGGTCAGTATAGATGGACTAATAGAACAAGTCCCACACACTGCTAGAAGGCCAAATATTTTTTCCGAGCTAGATGCAGACAAAAATTATTTTTCATTTGCAACCTGATGGAGGTCAGTATAGATGGACTAATAGAACAAGTCCCACACACTGCTAGAAGGCCAAATATTTTTTCAGAGCTAGATGCAGATAAAAATTATTTTTAATTTGCAACCTGATGGAGGTCAGTATAGATGGACTAATAGAACAAGTCCCACACACTGCTAGAAGGCCAAATATTTTTTCAGAGCTAGATGCAGACAAAAAATTATTTTGAATTTGCAACCTAATGGAGGTCAGTATAGATGGACTAATAGAACAAGTCCCACATACTGCTAGAAGGCCAAATATTTTTTCAGAGCTAGATGCAGAAAAAAATTATATTCAATTTGCAACCTGATGGAGGTCAGTATAGATGGGCTAATAGAGCAAGTCCCACACACGGCTAGAAGCCCAAATATTTTTTCAGAGGTAGATGCAGAAAAAAATTATATTCAGTTTGCAACCTTATGGAGGTCAGTATAGATGGACTAATAGAACAAGTCCCACACACAGCTAGAAGGCCAAATATTTTTTCAGAGCTAGATGCAGATAAAAATTATATTCAATTTGCAACCTTATGGAGGTCAGTATAGATAGATTAATAGAATGATGCTATGACCAAAAGGTTTTACTTCACTAGGTGCAGTAAAAAAATTGGTATTCTATACACAGGTGGTGTAGCTTGCAACACAGATAGGCTACTCCACTGACTAACACACTCTGCAATAGGCCAAAAAGGATTAGCTTTGCTAGATTTAGCCAATGCTGTGAAAAAAACTTGCACAGCACTGGCACAGACCTGCCTGGCAAAAACTGATAGGAACTGATGTAACTTAGTCCTGATAAGGACTGCAATTACAATTAGTCTATACTTCCACAACCTATCTATTTAAGAGCACAGACCTGCCTGATAAAAGTCGTAGGAAATGCTGTAACCTAGTCCTTAAAAGGACTGCAATCACAACTATTCCCTACTCCCAAGCTATCTGTAGATTTGTGCGAAAATTGGCTTGAAACTAACAAGGTATAGCGCACACAGCAACAGCGGTGCCGTCTAACATGCAGCTGCAGCTGTGAGAAAATGGTCGCGACGGGGAAAATGGCTGGGTCTTATAGGGCAAGGACATGTAACATACACTGCCAATGACACATGCCCTTGCTTGTGTGAAAAAAAGCACTTCGCTCTGTGTGTGCGCTGCTGATAGGCTGACAGATTGCACCTCCCCACTGTAAATGCGGGAAAGAGAAAAAAAAAATGTAGATCTTCATTATTCCTGCAGAGATCCATCCCCTGCCCCTCCCCCCGCCCCGCTGTACACTCAAACTGCGTATTAACATTAATTTTCATCATTACTGAGAAAAAATCCAGTTATGATTTTGGTGCACGAACACTTATCAAACATAACCTCGAACAGCCGAATTTTTTTCAAATTCGTGTTCGCCGAACGGCTCGAACACCGCCCAAAACAGCTCGAATTTGAGATTGGCGAACAGTTCGAGTCGAACAACGCTCATCTCTAATGTTAATACGCAGTTTGAGTGTACAGCGGGGCGGGGGGAGGGGCAGGGGATGGATCTCTGCATAAATAATGAAGTTCTCCATTTTTTTCTCTTTCCCGCATTTACAGTGGGGAGGTGCAATCTGTCAGCCTATCAGAAGCACACACACGGAGCGAACTGCTTTTTCTCACACAAGCTTGGAAGTAGGGAATAGTGATTGCAGTCCTTTTAAGGACTAGGTTACATCATTTCCTATCACTTTTATCAGACAGGTCTGTGCTCTTAAATAGATAAGTTGGGAGTAAAGACTAATTGTAATTGCAGTCCTTTTGAGGGCTAGCTTATATCTGCTCCTATCACTTTTTACCAGGCAGGTCTGTTTTAGTGCTGTGCAAGTTTTTTTCACAGCATTTGGCTAAATCTAGCAAAGCAAACCCTTTTGGCCTCTTGCAGTGTGTGTTAGTCAGTGGAATAGCCTATCTGTGTTGCAAGCTACACCACCTGTGTATAGAATACCAATTTTTTTACTGCACCTAGTGAAGTAAAACCTTTTGGACATAGCATCATTCTATTAGTCCATTTATACTAACCTCCACCAGGTTGCAAATTCAAAATAATTTTTATCTGCATCTAGCTCTGAAAAAATATTTCGGCTTGTAGCAGTGTGTGGGACTTGTTCTATTAGTCCATCTATACTAACCTCCAACAGGTTGCATATTCAATATAATTTTTTTCTGCATCTAGCTCTGAAAAAATATTTTGGCTTGTAGCAGTGTGTGGGACTTGTTCTATTAGTCCATCTATACTAACCTCCACCAGGTTGCAAATTCAATATAATTTTTTTCTGCATCTAGCTCTGAAAAAATATTTCGGCTTGTAGCAGTGTGTGGGACTTGTTCTATTAGTCCATCTATACTAACCTCCACCACTTTGCAAATTCAATATAATTTTTTTCTGCATCTAGCTCAGAAAAAATATTTCGGCTTGTAGCAGTGTGTGGGACTTGTTCTATTAGTCCATCTATACTAACCTCCACCAGGTTGCAAATTCAATATAATTTTTTTCAGCATCTAGCTCTGAAAAAATATTTTGGCTTGTAGAAGTGTGTGGGACTTGTTCTATTAGTCCATCTATACTAACCTCCAACAGGTTGCAAATTCAATAGAATTTTTATCTGAATCTAGTTCTGAAAAAATATTTGGGCTTCGGCTTGTAGCAGTGTGTGGGACTTGTTCTATTAGTTCATCTATACTAACCTCCACCAGGTTGCAAATTCAAAATAATTTTTATCTGCATCTAGCTCTGAAAAAATATTTCGGCTGGTAGCAGTGTGTGGGACTTGTTCTATGAGTCCATCTATACTAACTTCCACCAGGTTGCAAATTCAAAATAATTTTTATCTGCATCTAACCCAGCCATTACTTTTGGGCTAATACCACAGTTTGGCCACTCAGCTCTGCTCGGTTCCCATCCATTGTTTTTTGTGCAAACAACTCCAGAGTTGTGAATTAGTTAACCACCAAAATGAGTGGAAAAAGGCCTGCTGCTGGTGGAAAGGGGAATAGGTGTGTTGGGAAGGGAAAAAAAGGTGGTGTCCGTGGGGTAGGTGTTAAAGCAACAGTAACATCTGCAGAAGAAAGACCATCTTCCAGCCAAACTAAGATGTCTACTTCTTTTAGCGGACAATGTGATAAGATCCCTTTCTTACGGCCACGCCAATCGCTACAAATTCCAGATGAGGTACAAAAACAGCAGGTGCTTCAACGGAAATCAAGTGCTCCTTTAAATGGGCTCTCCTCCACCTCAACTTCAACATCACAAATACTCCAGTCCTCAGAGGTGTCACCCCAATCGCACTTGCTTCCTCACAGCTCCCAAGTATCCAGCTGCCCGTCTGAGTATGGGATAGAACAGTTGGTTGAGTGTGCAGAGCTGTTTACTCATACTATAGCCTGGGAATCAGAGGTCGACTCCAGAGCTTCTGTGAATCCAGATGAGGAAGTGATCTGCACTGATGCCCAGAATCTTTATGAGTCGGATCCAGGATGAGACGCAGAAGGTTCTGACCATAATGTAGACCCTCATTCCCAAACTGTAACTCCTGTTGGTGGAGACAATGAGGAAGACGATGATGAGACTCAAATACCTGATTGGAGCGACAACTTTAGTTTTTTGTCAGGGCAGGAAGAGGTTGGCTCTGAGGACGACGGGTGTGATAACACACAGGGTGATGATGACAAGGTTGGAGATCCCACTTACTGTCAACCCACAGTCAGCCAAGAGATGAGGTCAGCAGAGGAGGTGGAGGAGGATGCTAGTGACGACGAGGTCAGGTTGTGCCTTCCTGGACAGAGACGTAGTACAGGAAGCACGTCAACAACTGCATCCTCAAACACAACTCTGCCTCTGTCCACAAGTCGTGGTGGCTCTTCAGGTCGCATGCGTGCTAAGCCTTGCATAGCCTGGGCATTTGTTCAGATCGATAAAGATGACCCAACTCGTGTTATCTGTAACATTTGTCAGCAAAAGCTAAGTAGAGGCCAAAAAATACATAGTTTGAGTACTTCATGCATGAACTGGCACATGGATATGAAGCATAAGTTGCAGTGGAAAGCTCACTGTGCTACAATGCGGCCTAGCCGGCCGGGCCAACCACCGTCTGCCACATCTTGAGCATCCTCGGCCTCTTCATCCTCTGTGACTGGGGGAACAGCAGTCACACCTGTTTTGGGACGCAGACCTGCCACCTCTTTACCAGCAACAGCCAGCGTGATTGGCAGGTCATCATTTTCTTTGGAGGTGGAAACACCAGCTGGTGTTCAGCGCTGTCCGACATCGATAGCACCACCTTTGGATCAAGGCAACCTAACATGTCCGCCTGCATCTTCCTCACAGACCGGCAGTTTGCCGGGGACAACCTTATCAACCCTGTCTAAGCACAATAGCATGCCCTCGGTCCCTCAGATGTGGACAAGTGAAAGACCGCTTCCTCCTAGCCATGAGAAAGCTAAGAGGTTGAATTTCACCATCTGCAAGCTCTTGGCTACAGAAATGCTGCCTTTCCGCCTGGTGGACACAGAGGATTTTTGAGACCTTATGTCCGTCGCAGTGCCCCAGTACCAGATGCCAAGTCGGCACTACTTCTCAAAGAAAGGTGTGCCTGCTCCACCAGCATGTCGCACACAACATCACCGCTTCTTTGAGAAACTCTGTGTGTGACAGGGTGCATTTCACCACAGACACTTGGACGAGTAGGCATGGACAGGGGCGTTACATGTCGCTGACTGGGCACTGGGTAACTATAGTGACAGCAGGACAAGGGGCTGCTGTCCAAGTCTTGCCGTCCCCACGAGTTGTGCGTCAATCCTCTTTATGTCAAAGTTCCTCCACTGCTTCTGCCTCCTCAACCTCCTCTCGGTCCTCCACCTGCACCCAAAGCCTGTCTGGTCATGCCACAAGCTTTCTAACTGCGCAGAAGGGATCCTGCACACCTCCTTACTATTCTGGCAGCAGGGCTCAACGTCATCAGGCGGTTTTTACTTTGAAATGTCTGGGAAATGTGAGTCACACAGCTGAGGAGTTGTGGTCAGCTCTGGAGAACCAGTTTCATGAATGGTTGTCTCCACTGGACCTGAAACCAGGGAACGCTGTGCGCGACAATGCTGCAAACCTGGGTGAGGCAGAGGAGGTGGAGGAAGAGTTGTATGCGTAAGGGCTAACATCTGCAAGGTCCAGACGGTCGGCAGCACCAAGGCGGCAGGCATGTGAGGGTGGGGGAGATGGTTTTACCAGGGCGCATTGTAGCAGCCAAACTAGTGAGGAAGGTGCAGGAGCCCAGGAAGAAGTGGAGGACGAACTGATGGAAGACTCATCAGATGAGGGAGACCTTGATCACATTTCTGTTGTGCGAGGTTGGGGGGAGAGGGCAGAGGAAGGATGCATGATTGTTACCTCATCACCAACACAACAGGGACTTGGTGCTCCTGGATGCGCAAGACACATGAGTGCCTTCTTGCTGCACTAGCTGCAACATGACCCTCGAATTGTGAGAATTAGAAATAATCCTGACTACTGGGTTGCCACACTGTTAGATCCCCGGTACAAAAGTAAATTTGCAGAAATTATTCCTGCCATAGAAAGAGATGTACGCATGCAGGAGTATCAGCAGAGACTGTTGCAGAATCTTACATGTGCTTTTCCACAAAACACTAGTCGTGCACGTAGTGAATCTCACAGTTCCAACATGCCAACCGTGGGACCGTCAAGTGTTCAGCACTCAAAACGTAACAGAAACACAGTATCTGCTGGTAACATCAATTTTGCGGAATCATTTCACCACTTTTTTAGCCTATCCTTTGCAATGCCACAGGAGACAAGAAGTCTGACACATAGTCAACGCCTAGAGACGATGGTACAGGAGTATCTCCAAGTAAACATTGAAGCCATGACTGTGTCACTGGACACTTGCTCTTTTTGGGCTTCCAATCTGGATAAATGGCCGGAGCTCGCCACTTACACCTTGGAGATCTTGTCATGCCCCGCAGCCAGCGTTCTGTCTGAATGTGTGTTCAGCGCTGCTGGTGGTGTGCTGACAGATAAGCGCATGCAGCTCTTCACTGATAATGTAGACAGACTCACGTTCATAAAGATGAACAAATCATGGATCCGAAACGACTTTTCTACCCCTGTGTCATCCTGGGGAGAGTAAAAGCTTGATGATTTGTTAAAATCACCTCACCAACCGTTTTAAGCTTTCAAATTACTAATCATGTTTATCTGTATCTTGGCTGGAAAATAATTTGGGCCTTGTAGCAGTGTGCAGTACTGATTCTATTAGGCCATCTATACTAAACTCCACCAGATTTAAAATTACTAATCATGTTTATCTGTATCTTGGCTGGAAAATAATTTGGGCCTTGTAGCTGTTTAGTTTGCAGTACTGATTCTATTAGGCCATCTATACTAAGCTCCACCAGCTTTCAAATTAATAATAATTTTTAGCTGCATCTAGCCCGGAAAATAATTTTGGGGCTCCTAGATGCGCAAGACACATGAGTGCCTTCTTGCTGCACTATCTGCAACATGACCCTCAGATTGTCAGAATTCGAAATAATCCTGACTACTGGGTTGCCACACTCTTAGATCCCCCACACTCTTCGATCAACCTTTTCATTTTAATAAAGAACAAAAAATGGTCATTTTTGAAATTATAAGCATTAGCAGGTTATTACAAACTGAAATCAAACAGTTTTCAACTCAAAACTTTATTCTAGGTGATGTTACATTTGCACATAGGACCCCTTGTTCGGAAGGAGCTTCTGAACTCTCTCGTCCATTGAATTTGTCAGGTTTTGGATGGTTTCTGCTTCAATTGTTTTGCATGAGGACAGAATACCCTCCCAGAGCTGTTGCTTAGATGTGAACTGCCTCCTGCCATCATAGACACTCCTTTTGATGATGCTCCAGAGGTTCTCAATGGGGTTGAGGTCAGGGGAGCATGGAGGTCACACCATAAGTTTGTCCCCTTTTATGCCCATATCAGCCAGAGATGCAGATGTGTTATGTGCAGCATGAGGTGGTGCATTATCATGCATGAAAATGATCTTGCTGCAGAATACACGGTTCTTCTTCTTGAACCATGGCAGGAAGTGCTGTTTGAGAAACTCCACATACATTATGGAGTTCATCTTTACCCCTTCAGGGATCCTAAAGGGGCCGACAATCTCTCTCCCCATGATTCCAGCCCAAAACATTACTCCACCTCCTCCTTGTTGGCGACGTAGCCGTGTTTGCATGGGGTGTCCATCAACCAGCCATCCTCCACTCCATCCATCTGGACCATCGAGCGTTGCACGGCACTCATTGGTGAACAAAACAGTTTTGAAGTCAGTCTTCATGTATTGTTTGGCCCACTGGAGCCATTTCTACTTGTGTACAGTGGATAGAGGAGGTCGACAGGATGGCTTGCGCACAGCTGCAAACCTCTGAAGGATCCTGCATCTTGTTGTTTGGGGGACGTTGGAGGCACCAGCAGCTTCAAAAACTTGTCTTCTGCTATGACAAGGCTTTTTGGCCGCTGCTCTTTCAACCTGATGTAATTGCCTGTAGGAAAGAGTCCTCAATTTTCCCTTATCAGCAAGCACACGTGTGTATTGTGAATCAGCTACATACTTCTTGATTGTGCGATGAGCAGGATGAAGTGTCTTGGCAATGTTGATTTTAGTCATGCCTTGACCTAAACACTCCAAAATTTGTTGATTCTCAGCAGCCGACACATCCTTTTTCTTTCCCATTTTGGCAGAAAATGTAGGCTGCTTAATAATGTGGGACAGCCTTCTTAAGTAGTCTTGCCTTTCATTGGACACACCAGCCAAACTAATTAGCACAGGTGTCTGCAATTGCTTACAGTGATATAAAGAGCCCTGACACATATCACCATCAATGAGTTTAACTGACAAACAAAAAAATTCTTACCTTATCACTCCTAAACACTTTTTGCATAATAATTTGGAACACAGTGTACATGTGCTTTTCCACAAAACACCAGTGGTTCACGTAGTGAATCTTACAGTTCTAACTTGCCAACCGTGGTCTGTATGGAGTTGTTCAATAAAGGGCCCAAAATTAAGATAACATAGACGGGAGAGGTCTCTATGAATACGAATTCCTAAGTATTTTAGGGCCAGGCAAAGGGAAAGTTGGACTGGATGGAATCCTGTATGGATTTGGGAAGGGAGACATTGAGGGCTTCAGACTTCGATGCATTGATTTTAAAATTTGACCATGTAACAAAGTGATCCATTTCAGCCATAACAGCAGGGATGGATATATGTGATTGAGTGATATATACTATGACATCATCAGCAAATGCAGAGCACTTGTACTCGGTGCCTCCCACCTCAATCCACCTAATATTTGGGTTATGGCAAATTGATGAGAGCAGGTGCTCCGTCACTAGGATGTATAAGAGAGGGGTCAGAGGACATCCCTGCCTTGTCCCATTGGTGATTATGAAAGGTGATGAAAATGTTCCATTTATCTTCAGCCTAGGTGACGTATTGCGATACAGGGCCGTGATTTTGCCTATAAAAGGGTCCCCTAGACCCCTACCCCAAGCTTTTTAAGAGAATAATATATGGCGTGCCAGGAGACTCTATGGAATGCTTTCTCAGCATCCAACGAGAGTATCTAATTACAAATTTTTAACTACATCTAGCCAAGGAAATACTTTGTGCCTAGTAGCAGTGTCTGCTAGTCAGCAGATTATCCCAGCTGTTAAGAAGCTACACCACCTGTAGTTTGGACACTTAATTTTTTCAAAGGAAATGGTTTTGGTCCCCGGGACACTCAGTGAAGAGCATCGGGGAGGCACCCCAAGGCACAGGGACTGGGACTGGCGGTAGGACGCCTTGAGGTGGACCGCCAAGCTGGATCCTTAAAAAAGCTTTTTAACTGCAGCAGCTTTAGTGGACGCTACTGGAGCTGGAATTACCGCGGCTGCTGGCATGAGACTTGCCCTTCAATAGATCCTTGTAAAAGGATTTAAAGTGTACTCATTCAAATTAGTGAGACAATTTAAATAAAAAGATTAGACCTGCCTCCACCGCAGGGGGGCTCACTCGACCCACCAGCGGACAGGCACCAGAATTGGGAGAGGGGGTCTGGCCGTCAGGGTCCACCGTGGCTCTGGCACAAACCCGGCGACACGGAGGTCGCACGGGCTGGAACGGACTGGCCGCGTCGGCTTCGCACTTTTTTGGTTGTAGAAGGTCATGACATGCCTATATCTGTGTCTCCCCCTCCTTTTACTCCTCCACATCTTTTTTTTCCGCATTACTATATGTACTTGTCACTTTTCCATGTGTTAGTTGTGTCTTCTGAGCAGTTTGTCAGCTTTCGGACACCTTTGAAGGTGTTTTCTATGTGTTTCTATGTGTTTTTGTTTGCCTGCCATTGGTTTTAACGGTGTTTGACGGTGTTCGACGAACAGTTCGACGAACAGTTCGGCGAACATACGGGTGTTCGATGAACCGAACCGAACTCGAACACTACGGGGGTGGCTCAACACTATTTATAAGGCAAGAAATGCCACTTATTAAACATGACTGGGCATAGCTGTGAAGTGAAATCCATTTCCGGTGACTACCTCTTGAAGCTCATCAAGGGAATGCCAAGAGTGTGCAAAGCAGTCACCAAGGAAAAAGGTGGCTACTTTGAAGATCCTAGAATTTAAGACATATTTTCAGTTGTTTCACACTTTTTTGTTAAGTATATAATTCCACATGTGTTAATTCATAGTTTTGATGCCTTCAGTTTGAATGTACAATTTTCAAAGTCATGAAAATACAGAAAAATCTTTAAATGAGAAGGTGTGTCCAAACTTTTGGTCTGTACTGTAGATATTTACATTTTGATGATCACTAAACATTTTACATTATCGTTTAGTTAAGATGCTGTACCATAAGTTCCTAAATAAAGTAAAAATTCTTAAATATATTTTGTTTGTTTTCTATATGAAAACTGGGGTCCCATGTACCCCATGCGACTAATAGTGTAAGTATTTTGGTGCAACTAACTGAAGGTTAAGGAATTGAAGTTGATAGAAAATGAATCCATTAAATAACCATCAGTTATTCTTTTCATTTGAAAATTATCTATTTTTTGCTTAGTTTCAAATAGAACAAAATGGATGGATTTTAACAGATCTGTTTTCCTTAGACTTATATCTTAAAAAAACAGATCAAGCTGAAATCAGTTTTTTTTAGCTGGACAAAATCTTGTGTCTGCACAACTTTTTTGTTAAAGGATTACTGCTGGATCACTTGTAACTGATGATTACTGGACATGTGAACATAGCCTAACTGATGCCACCCCACCTCTTCTTTCTGAAACAGTTCATAGATAGTTTAGTGTTATATTTTGGGTCACTGTCCTGCAGATAACAAAATCAAAGGCTAACCATGTAGATAATGAAGCCAATTTGCTGCAGAATACTGTGGTTACAACAATGGTAATGTATTCCTTTAATTCTAAACAACAGTATGCATGGTGATTCAAGGCTGATTAACATTAAAGGGGTTTCCCCACGAACAAAGTAAATTGTAATCAACATTTTAATCAATAGATTTTTGAATAATAATAAGTTCTACAATTAATAACAATAATAATAATTTTTATTTTATAGTGCCAACATATTCCGCAGAACTTTACAATTTTAGGGGGGGCTTGTTCAGACAATAAAGACATTACAGAATAAGCATAACTCAGATATCAAAAGGAGTAAGGGCCTTGCTCGCAAGCTAACAGTTTATGAGGAAATAGGGGAGACACAAAAGGTAAAATGTACATATATTGTATAATAAAGCCATAATATACTAAATAGGGTATACACAGAACACTGCATGAAATGGTCGCCAGACAGTACGTGTACAATACAGACAGCGGCTATTCAGTGCATGGATGATATGAACATGATTTTGAAGAAAATTTTTATATGGGCCAAACTAGGACAGTTAGATAAGTATGCTGAGGCAATAGGCCAGTCTAAAGAAATGAATTTTTAGGGCATGCTTAAAACTGTGTGTATTGGGAATTAATTGAATTGTCCCGGGTAGTGTATTCCAAAGAATTGTTGCAGCACGCGACAAATCTTGGAAACAAGAGTGGAAGGTTCAGATTATAAAGGATTTTTAGTTTTAAGTCATTAATAGTGTTGAGGGAGCATGCTCGACACTGCTCGGTACTCGCCCGAGTATCTCACTACTCGGGATGTTCAGCGAGCACCGAGCATTTTCGGGTTACAATGAACATGCAGGGATTGCCAGCCAGTAACTAATGCCGCAGCCATGTTGGTTGTCGGCATTACAGTGATTGGCTGGCCGCACAGCGTCACCTCAAGTATTTAAAACTGAGGGCCGCCATCTTGGACACAGTCGCTCCGGATCAGACAGTGTAGGGAGAGTGCTGCTGAGCTAGGGAGAAATTTATACTGCAAAATAGGTAGCGTGGGGTCTCTAAAGCCTGCAAAATCAAACAGACAGTCCTTCTGAGGACTAATATCAATCCCAGATATCAGGCCGGCAGGCTGTATAGGAGACGAAGTGGTTATACCAACAAACACTGCATTACAGTCCTGTGTGCTACCGCTGCTCAAATTGCTAGACTTAGCCCCAGGTCTCAGGGGCCAGGAAAAATCCTTTCTTTTTCATCTAAATCCTCTGTACAAATACCCGTCTTATTAACCTTTTGGTAATTCCCCCCCCCAAAAAACAAAATTTAGTGTGTCTGTGAGTGTTCAGACATAAATATATCTGTTTAAAAGAGTCTGGTTTCGGCCAGATAACTAGAACTGTGGTTTTGAAGTTCCACGGTTCAAATCTCTGTATTATCCACTTTTTTGCCTTTTTTCCATAAAAAGAAACAGTTTGAGTGTCTCGCTGACTGTTCAGACACAAATATATCTGTTTAAAAGATTCTGGTGTAGGCCAGAGAACTAGAACTGTGGTTTTCCTCTTCCACGGTTCAAATCTCCTTTTTATTACCCTTTTGCCATTGATAGTGCGAGTGTAAGCTATTTTACTTCATTTACAATGGGCAAGGCGCGTTGCAAGGGACCTGGAACTGGACGTTCTGGTGATTGTGCATGCAGAGGACGGGGCCGTGGCCAAGGTGAAAATGTGCCACAACAAACAGCCACATCTTCTCGCTCCCAGTTCTTGACCGAATTACTATGGAAACACACAACAACACCACTATTGCGAACTGATCAGTGTGAACAGGTTATTAATTGGATAGCAGATAATACTTCCAGTCACCTGGGCACCACCACCTCCGGTCTGTCTTCCACACAGTCAAGTCTTAGTAGCCGTGAGTCTCGACCACATACTTCTCACCCTGATGCTCCTTCCTCCCACCATGCCGAGTGTCGTCAGACAGCAACTGATCCCACAGTTGGACACTCTGAAGAGCTCTTCACTGGTCCATTTCCATATTTGGGCCCCTCGCCTGCTCCACTTGAAGTGGTGAAAGAGAAGATCCCATGTAGCGTTGGCCAAATATTTGAACAGCCACAGCCACAGGAAGGCGACGCTGGCAATTTGTCACAAGAGGTGGACGATGACGATACACAATTGCCACAAAGTGAGGAGGAGGACCGTGGTGTGGAAGTGGAAGAGGAGGAGGTGGTGGATGATCTAGTAACTGACCCAACGAGGCAGGAGGACATGCAGAGCGAGGCCAGCAGCACACAGGGAGAGGGAGGCAGAGTACCCCAACAGGCAGGAAGAAGCAGTGTGGTGGCCGCAGACAGAAGGCGGGCAACCGTTCCCCGTAACACCAACATGAGGGACGTTGCCAGTACAACCGGTAGGTCTTCCAGAGTCTGGAATTTATTTAAAGACTCTGCTGATAACCCTAAAAAGGCCATTTGTACCACCTGCCAGGCCAGCATCAGCAGGGGTGACAAAACTACCAGCCTGACCACCACCAGCATGATCAGGCACATGTCAGCAAAGCACCCGACTTTGTGGGGCGAACCCCTGGGTCCACGACCAGTGTCAGCGGGTGTCACCACTGCTTTTTCCGCTGTTGTGCATGTAAGAGAACCCCATGTTGTGTGTGCAAGGCAATCCCCTGTCCATACTGCATGAAAAGATGCCCCCTCTTCTCAGTCTTCACTTGTTATGAAACAGCATCAATGTCCACGTCCCACCACAGCGTTCAATTGTCCATATCCCAGACCTTTGAACGAAAGTGCAAATTCGCAGCCAACGCCCCACAGGCCACAGTCCTAAATTCGCACATTTCACGACTGCTTGCGTTGGAAATGCTGCCTTTTAGGCTGGTGGAGACGGAATCCTTCCTCAACCTTATGGCGGTGGCCATCCCTCGGTACTCGGTTCCCAGCCGACACTATTTTGCCCGGTGTGCCATCCCCACACTGCACAAGCACGTGTCCCAAAACATCTGCCGTGCCCTCAACAACGCAGTTACTGGGAGAGTCCTCCTGACAACGGACACGTGGACAAGTGCTCGTGGCCAGGGACGGTACATCTCCCTGACGGCACACTGGGTAAACAGTCGGACCTTGGGACGGAACACATGCTCCCCCACACCGAGGATTGCGGGCCCTATGTCAGTCAGAGTTGCCCCCACAGTGTACAGTTCCTGCGCATCATCCTCTTCCTCCTCCTCATGTTCAGCCTCCATCTCAGATATCACCACATCAGTTACAAGCTGGAAGCACTGCAGTACTGCCTCAGCCAAGCGGCAACAGGCTGTGCTGAAACTCATAAGCTTAGGTGATAAACCTCACACTGCTTGTGAGTTGGGGACAGCTGTGAAAGAGCAGGCAGATCTGAGACCGCTGAACCTACATCCAGGCATGGTCGTATGTGACAATGGAAGTAACTTAGTGGCGGCTCTGAGGCGAGGCGAGATCACACACGTACCATGCCTGGCTCATGTGCTTAACCTTGTGGTTCAGTGGTTTCTTAAATCGTACCCAGAGTTGCCAGATCTGCTCGTCAAAGCACGCCGCCTGTCAGCTCATTTTCGGAAGTCGGCTACAGCTTCCGCCGCCCTTGCTGTGTTGCAGCAGTGTTGGCAGCTTCTGGCACACCGACTGGTGTGTGATGTCCCCACACGTTGGAACTCTACCCTCCACATGTTGTAAAGGATTTGAGAGCAGAAAACAGCAGTTGTGGAGTACCAGCTGAAACAAGGCCGTCGATATTCAGGTCAGACTCCACACATAAGACCTCAGGAGTGGACCTGGATGTCTGACATATGCAGAGAATTAAAGAGTAGGCATTGTAGCCAGAGTATGATGAGATGGATCAAGAAGCCATAGCGGGCGATTACACACAGCCTAGCCTCATCTCATCCCAACATGCATTGGGGGGACAATGAGGGAGAGGAGGAGGAGGAGAAGGAGGAAGAACAGGAGCTGGTATCATGCGCTGTAGACGGTAGTACCTGTACAACTATCATACCATTGGTTCAGTGAGGGTGGCCTGAGGACAGGGGGGAGGAGGAGGAGGAGGAGAGCATGGTCAGTCGTCATTTTGGTGAGGACATGGAAGTCTTGCCCGTTACCAGTCTGTCACGCATGGCTGACTTTATGTTACGCTGCCTTAACCGTGACCCTCGCGTTGTCAAAATGTTGGGTGACAGTCATTACTGGTTGGTGACACTTTTAGACCCCCGCTACAAGGACAACTTTTACTCTCTTATTCCTGAGGTGGAGAGGTCTACAAAAATGGGGCAGTACCAGAAGGCCCTTGCTGCAGAACTGTTAAAAAAAATCCCATCTGAACACGCTAGCGGCAGAGGTCACAGTTCGTTGCCCAACCAATGCGCACAGGCGAGAGAGACGCAACTCCAATCCAGCAGAGGCAGGGGAGCACTGTCAACATTCTGGGACAGTTTTCTGAGACCCGCCCAGCTTACAGGCCCTCTTCACACTCACACATGGGTATACGCTTCCTCATTTTGGCTGTTGTTTGCTCTTCTCCTTATCCTCAGCCTCCACCACCACTATAGCACCAGGGTGACCGTGGTCTGTGTTGCCAGCATTGCAAGCTCCTCCATCCTAATTTTTGGCAGCTTTTGCTTGGAAGGCATAGGCAAAGACTACGGTAGACCCACTCCCCAATAATGGGAATAAAGTTTTTAATATGCTGTATTGCATGGCTCTTGTAAGGGGCATTGCAAGTTCCTCCATCCTAATTTTTTGGCAGCTTTTGCTTCGAAGGCATAGGCAAAGACTATGGGAGATTCATACATGAAGAAAGTGAGGTGGCACACTGATGAAATAAAATCTTCTTTTATTCCATTTCCATTAAAAATGCAGGGAAGTGGCACCTTTTGCGCAAAAGGTGCTGCTTCCCTGCATTTTTAATGGAAATGGAATAAAAGATTTTATTACATTGGTGTGCCACCTCGCTTTCTTCATGTATGAATTGTGACTTACTTTGTTTCTGGAGGGCGTTGCTCCCGATGGTAAGATTGATTGCTCCAGCTGATGAGGTCGAGCTTCTGGAGTCTCTGCACAAGGACTGAGTCGCTGCAGTGCTGAATGCCTGTGCATTTGTATAAAGACTATGGGAGACCCACTCCCCAATAATGGGAATGTTTTTAATATGCTGTACTGCATGGCTCTTGTAAGGGGCATTAAAATCGTCTTGTTAAGCTACTGCGACCTCCACGTCTCTTCCAAAGGTCATTGATATTGTCTTTTTAATCCACTGGGACCTCCACGTCTCTTCCAAGGGGCATTAAAACCGTCTTGTTAAGCAACTGTGACCTCCACGTCTCTTCCAAGGGGCATTAAAACCGTCTTGTTAAACCACTCTGAACTCCACGCCTCTTCCAAGGAGCATTAAAATCGTTTTGTTAAGCTACTGTGACCTCCACGTCTCTTCCAAGGGTCATTGATATTGTCTTTTTATTCCACTGCGACCTCCACCACTCTTCCAAGGGGCATTGATATTGTTTTTGTATTCCACTGTAACCTCCACCACTCTTCAAAGGGGCATTGATATTGTCTTTTTATTCCACTGGGACCTCCACCACTCTTCCAAGGGGCATAGAAATTGTCTTTTTATTCCACTGAGACCTCCCTATCTCTTCCAAGGGGCATTAAAAACCGTCTTGTTAAACCACTCTGAACTCCACAGCTCTTCCAAGGGGCATTGAAATGTTGTTTTTAATTACCTCTAACCTCCACGACTCTTCCAACGGGCATTGCATTTCCTCCTAATTTTAGTCAGCTTTTGCTTTTCAATGCATAGGCGAACACTAAGGAAGACCCACTCCTCAATAATGGGTAGAAGGTTTTTATTATGCTGTAATCCACGTTTCAAGGGGCATTGCAGTTCCTCATAATTTTTGGAAAGCCTTCCATTCACTGCTTAGGTCAACAGTGTACAGGAGACCCAGTTGCTATAAATGGAAAGAACGGTTAAGTTAAGGCCCTCTGACCTCCATGTCACTTCCAAGGGGCATTGGAGTGCCTCGAAATTTTTGGTAGGCATTGCACTCACTGTATGCCCTATAACTGTGTAGCCGAACCGCTCCTTTTGGTACAGAAACATATCCTACAAGACATGTGTGGTTGACTGGCATGATATTGATGTGAATGGTCCCTGTTCCTCCTGCTATTTCTCCTTTGCCACCACCTCATCCATCATTCATCACCTGAAGCTTTGTTTTAACGGTAGTCATAGAACTGGGATAGTAGCAGGAAAATATCCAGAATTCCTCGGAGGAGGTAGGATATGCGCCAAAATACTGACCACCTCAGGCCTAGCCGCTACTACATACATGCGCTTGCATTACAAGGAACAGAAAGCTAAGGAGATGGATGGCCTCATGATCATGAATAATTTACTCGTTGTGTAGGAGGCCGACCACTGCTGCTGTCTACCTTCTGAACTTTGTGTTGAAGCTTGATTGACCCAGGACCCGCAATCCTCTATGTCTGGAGGACGTGTTGCATCCCAGTGTCCCGGCTTCCACAATATTAACCCAGTGTGAAGGCGTCAGTCAGATGTACCTTCCCTGGCCACATTCACTTGTCCACGTGTTTGTGGTTAGGCTGTCCTTCCCACTAAATGCACTGGGGAAGGCACAGGTAATGTTTTGGTATGCGCGCTTGTGTATAAGGCGCACCGGGACAAATAGGGGCGGCTGGGGACCGAGTATGGACACCCGGCCGCCCCTTGGCAGATGGGGACCGAGTGTGGACACCCGGCCGCCGGGTGGCTGGGGACTGAGTATGGATACCAGGCCGCCGACGCAGCCATGACATGGTGGCCGACGTTTGCCTCCACAAGCCTAAAAGGCCTCATTTCAAGTGCAAGCAAGCAAGCAGTATGGTATTGCAGCCTGGGGGTGGGTGGATGGCAGGCTGCACACTTACTCTTGCATTCCAAGAAAACAAAGCAGATGCTAACTTCTATCATCATCATCATGCTCCTCACCTTGGCACTCTCAACTCCCCTGATGGAAAAGCCATGGCCCACCGGAGGAGTCAGGTTGTCTGGTGGGCTCGTCCAATGCTGCCCTAAAGCAGGCCAGGCTAAGAAAAGTGTGGGGAAGGTTACCGGGACAAATAGTGGCGGCTGGGGACTGAGTATGGAGACCTCGCTGCCGAAGCAGCCATGAGGTAGTGGCCAGCTTCGGCCTCCTCCAAACTAAAAGGCCCCATTTCAAGTGCAAGTTATCAGTATAGTATTGCAGCATGCGAGTGGGTGGGTGGTTGGCTTCATATTTGCGCTTGCATTGCAAGGAATGGGGGAGGTACAATTGAACACTGCCCTGGGACAAGGACTTGCACGGGGATAGTTGCAAGTCTGCAACTTCTGATGCGGCAAGGATCACTTCTGATGGGCACACTTTTAGGTAGTGACCTGGGTGTCAGAGATGCTTCCAGGGGTCTTCCTCATGCTGTTCCCATGTGTTTTCAGCACTGTATGCATGTGTCACACAGCACATGGCGAGATAAGGTTGTAAAATGTTAAAATGACATTTCCCGGTGAATGCATTTGTCACGGTTGAAAGCAATACAAAAGTGCAAAAACGCATAAAAAATGCTACTTGTGAACATAGCTCAAGGTGTGGAGGAATATTTTTGTTTTTGGTTATTTATTTTACCTTATACACAAGTCTTTACCCTGGAAAGGATGTTCCTTAACATATTTCACAGGAAAACAGTTTCAGTTTTGTTTTTGAAGGTTTTATTGTGAGCCTGTAAAAGTGGCTTAATACCTCTGACCATGTTGTTGACAGCAGTGACCTGGGGGTCAGAAATGCTTCCTGGGGCGATCCCCATGCTGTCACCATGTCATTTGAGCACTGTTACTATCGTTTTGGGCACTTTTTAGGCTTTCTACAGACTGCCGGGGTTGCCGCCGCAAAAATGCTCGGGTCTCCCATAGACTAACATTGGGCTTGTTGCTTGGGTCGAGCACCTGAGTATCTCGGTGAGCTCGGCCCGAGCTTCGAGCACCTGACCATATTAGTGCTCGCTCAACACTAGTCATTAACAGAACGGTGGACACAGGTAGGGTGGTAGACTGAGACGAGAGAGGAGATGTAGAGTGGTGCTGAAACATTGAGAGCTTTCTGGGTGAGAGTGATAAGTTTATATTGAACTCAGTATTGGATGGGCAACCAGTGCAATGAATGGCACAGGGAAGAGGCATCAGTGTCGCAGTTAGCGAGGAATATGAACCTGGCTGCTGCATTCCGGATGGATTGGAGAGGGGAAAGTTTAGTAATAGGGAGACAGATTAGTAAAGAGTTGCAATAGTGCAGACAAGAATGAATAAAAGCTACAGTAACAGTTTTTGAAGACTGAAAGGTAACAAAAGTTCTAATTCTAGAGATGTTTTTGAGGTGTAGATGGCATGAGCGAGCGAGTGATTTGATGTGAAGAGTGAAGGAAAGATCTGATTCAAGTATGACCCCAAGACAGCGGGCATGTTGCTGGGGAGTAATGGTGGAGCCACAAAGGGAAATGGCCATATCGGGTATAGGTAGGTCAGTAGAGTGAGGAAACACGAGTAGTTCAGTTTTTGACAGATTCAGTTTTAGATAGAGGGAGGACATAATGTTAGAGACAGCGGAAAGACAATCACTGGTATTTTGTAATAATGCAGGGATGATGTCCTGAGAAGAGGTGTATAGTTGGGTGTCATCAGCATAGAGATGGTACTGAAATTAAAATCTACTGATTGTTTTTCCAATAGGGCAGTGTACAAAGAGAAAAAGAGAGGGCCTAAGACTGATCCTTGAGGAACCCCGACAGTGACGGGAAGGGGAGAGCAAGAGGAGCCAGCAAAAGATACAGTGAAGGAGCAGTCAGAAAGGTAGGAGGAGAACCAAGAGAGAACAGTGTCCTTGAGGCCAATAGAGCGGAGTATAGTGAGGAGGGGCTGGTGATCCACAGTGTCAAATGCTACAGAGAGATCAAAGATAATCAGCAGGGAGTAGTGACCATTAGATTTGACTGCTAGTAGATCATTAGAGACTTTAGTGAGTGCAGTTTCAGTAGAATGTAAAGAGCGGAAACCAGATTGTAAAGGGTCAAGAAGAGAGTTATCTGAGAGATAGCGGATTAGACTGGAGTGGACCAAGTGTTCCAAGAGTTTAGAGATAAAGGGAAGATTGGAAACAGGTCTGTAGTTGGCAGTGCAGTTCTGGTCGAGGGATGTTTTTTTTTAAGTAATGGAAGTATGCTGGTGTGTTTAAAAGAGGAGGGGAAAATACCAGATGAGAGGGAGAGATTAAATATTTTAGTTAGGTGAGTGATGACAGCTGGGGTGTAATGCACACGCCCGGGCTGAGCGGCGTGTGCGTGTGATTCCACTGGACCGTGCCGGAGAGTGAATGCCTGGAGGGGCGTAACTAGGTATTCAACCGATCCGACCAGGGCCGCACGACGGCATATGACGCCAGTGCACCAAGGAGGAACCGAGCAGAGGGACCAGGTGCTACTCCAGGACAGACCACTGCACGGCTGTTGACCCACACAGGGGAATACAGGAACAGACTGGTTAGGCTGGCACAACTGGTATGCAGGCAGGCGGGTATGCAGGCAGGGGGGTACAGGCAAGCACGGCTAGAGTGCAGACAGGAAGGCACTAGCAGGTAGGAACACAGGCGGGATAGGACCCAGTACACACTGGGACTCTGGAACAGAACCACAGATGTGGCGGACAAACACAGCAGAGTGAGGCCGCCCAGAGAGGTGAGCGAGAGCAGGGCTGGACGAGACCGCCCGGAGCGGTGAGCAAGATGAGGGCAGGACGAGACCGCCCGGAGCGGTGAGCAAGAGCAGGGCAGGACGAGACCGCCCGGAGCGGTGAGCAAGAGCAGGGCAGGACGAGACCGCCCGGAGCGGTGAGCAAGAGCAGAGCAGGACGAGACCGCCCGGAGCGGTGAGCAAGAGCAGAGCAGGACGAGACCGCCCGGAGTGGTGAGCAAGAGCAGAGCAGGACGAGACCGCCCGGAGCGGTGAGCAAGAGCAGAGCAGGACGAGACCGCCCGGAGCGGTGAGCAAGAGCAGAGCAGGACGAGACCGCCCGGAGCGGTGAGCAAGAGCAGAGCAGGACGAGACCGCCCGGAGCGGTGAGCAAGAGCAGAGCAGGACGAGACCGCCCGGAGCGGTGAGCAAGAGCAGAGCAGGACGAGACCGCCCGGAGCGGTGAGCAAGAGCAGAGCAGAGCAGGACGAGACCGCCCGGAGCGGTGAGCAAGAGCAGAGCAGGACGAGGCCGTCCGGAGCGGTGAGCAAGAGCAGAGCAGGACGAGGCCGCCCGGAGCGGTGAGCAAGAGCAGAGCAGGACGAGACCGCCTGGAGCGGTGAGCAAGAGTAGAGCAAGACTGCCGGAGCAGTGAGCAAAAGGATAAGAGCGGAGCGAGACTGCCGGAGCAGTGAGCAAAAGGGTCAGAGCGGAGCAAGGCTGCCGGAGCAGCGAGCAAAAGGGTCAGAGCGGAGCAAGGCTGCCGGAGCAGCGAGCAAAAGGGTCAGAGCGGAGCAAGGCTGCTGGAGCAGTGAGCAAGGCAGAGCAGGCTAGAACCGCCGGAGCGGTGAGCAAGGCAGAGCAGGGGGGACAGGGCTCTGTTCACACGGAACAGACAGGAAGGGAAAGGCAGAGCCAGATACCCACAGGGTACTTGCAGAGAAGTAGCGAGTGGACCACAAAATCACAAACGGGAGTACAGAGACAACAAGCAGGAGTTAGGTACGAGTTCAGACTCTGCAGAAAAAGGAAAGGAACGGACATACAGAAAAAGCAGGTAAAAGATAGG
The DNA here is from genome assembly GCF_046119375.1 of Phyllobates terribilis. Classification (NCBI taxonomy): domain Eukaryota; kingdom Metazoa; phylum Chordata; class Amphibia; order Anura; family Dendrobatidae; genus Phyllobates; species Phyllobates terribilis. Next base: position 611,387,725 of record NW_027362764.1, read on the forward strand.
AGAGAGTTCAGCCTGGAACTGAATGTACGGAGGAGACTGACACTGCAGCGGGATACAGGAGCGGGTCTGGGAATACAGCCCCCAGAGAGGCGGAACGAACAGGCAAGGAGCGTGTTCAGACAGGACAGACAAGATACAGGAGCGGGTCTAGGTAATCGGCCCCTAGAAGGCGGGAGGAACAGGCAAGGAGCGTGTTCAGACAGGACAGACAAGATACAGGAGCGGGTCTAGGTAATCGGCCCCTAGAAGGCGGGAGGAACAGGCTAGGAGCGTGTTCAGACAGGACAGACAAGATACAGGAGCGGGTCTGGGAATACGGCCCCCAGAGAGGCGGAACGAACAGGCAAGGAGCGTGTTCAGACAGGACAGACAAGATACAGGAGCGGGTCTAGGTAATCGGCCCCTAGAAGGCGGGAGGAACAGGCTAGGAGCGTGTTCAGACAGGCCTGGAAATACAGCCTCCAGGATAGGCAGACAAGAGAACACAGAACGGACCTGGCACCTTCAGAGTGAAAGCACACACTGAATGAAACACAATGTTCAGGCAGGGATTGATTGGGGCAGCTGGGTTAAATACCAGGTGACAGACAGGAAAAGGCTGAGGACGCACAAGGGGTGTGACCCACAGCAGGTACAAAAAGCAGGAAGTGATCGGGCGCCGCCCTTAAGCAGCAGAAACAGACACAAACAGACAGCATGGAGGGAAGCCAGAGAGACATTCTGGACTGGAGATCAAGTGCGCGCTGTTGCACAGTGGGAGAAGGACCACTATGCAAGGACGCCGCCAGGTATGTTACATGGGGAAAGGGACTGAAGGAGATGTGAGGTAATAGGCTCACTGGTGCAGGTAGTAGGGCGAGAAGATGCAAGCAGCCTGATCACTTCTTCTTCTGTGACTGGTTCGAAGTCAGAAAGTGAGCAAGATGCAATGTAGGAGGGATAATGGATAAAAATGTTCCTGTGCTGAGATAATCTTATAAATGTGCCCCTGCTGTGTACTGTATAATGTCCGTGTTTGACCATGTATGGAACATGGTCTGATCATACCATATCTCCTGAGCAGGGGAGGAAGCAAAAATATAATACCGGCATTACAGCAGGGATCACAGCTGATTCTTTTTGTGAGGTAAAACATTTCCCTGCCTGTTTTAAACAATATTTTACTTCAAAGAAAGTACAGCATGGGATCGCTCATGATTCTATCTGATACTCATGTGCTTCCTCCCCTGCCCAGGAGATGTGGTATGATCAGACCATGTTCCTGCACGGTCAGACACGGCCATTATACAGTACACAGCAGGTGCACATTTATAAGATTATCTCAGCACAGGAACATTTTATTTAAATACATTCAACTGCGGAACTTATCATTCCAAGATCTATTGATTAAAATTAACTTTTGTTCAAGGGAAAACCCCTTTAACTCAGTGCTGGCATCCAGTGTTCAAACCTGATCATGGACATCATCTGTCCTCTCTGAGTTTGTGCAGGTTTCTCCACTCCCTCTCTAGAACATTCTTAGGTTGAGTTCCTGTAAAACTGTCTCTAGTGTGTGTCTGATAATTTACATTGGCAGATACATTGGGGACAGTGACTGATGTGCTGATGGCAAAATCTATACTGTGTTATGGAATATGTTGGCACTATATAAGCAACAAAAATAATATAAATCTAATAATGTATGACTGTATTTTTGGTCATTCATTTTAATCCAATTATGTGTGGTCTGTACTTTCAAAATACTTAGACTTTTATACATAAGTAAACTTATAATATACAATGCTTAGACAATACTGGTATAGCATGTTCTGGGTCTTTCTAATACAAAAAGGATGTTAAAATTGGCTTAAAACTAACATCTAAATGTGTTAAGAAGCAGCCTCTAAAGTATGCATCCATTTCTCCAACCATTTGTTCTACAGCTTTTAAACATTTTTAATGAAAAAGTTGATGATTTTGCCTCCAACTCCTAATCAGAACTATGCATCGCACGGCTACACACAATACATGGCCACTGTATTTAGCCATATCTTTTGCAGTGAAAATTATTGAAGAAATTTTCAAAACCGCAGTGAGAAAAATTTGTACCCATAAAACACGGCATTGCCGATTTTCTACTATAAAAATCGATCTGTGGGTGTTTTTTGCACAGATTTCAAAATGGAATATGCAGTGATTGGAGTAACAAACAGGCAATGGTGTAATAAAAGATTAGTAGAAAATGTTTTTAACCGCTTAAAGTCCAGGTCATTTTCAGGTGGCTTTTGTTTTCTTCTACATCTTCCAAGAACCATCATTTTATTTTTTATTTTTTTGAACATATGAGGGCTTGTTTCAGTCAGAGGTAACTTGGAGTATTGGATGTGACCATTTAATTTGCAGTGTAATGTACTCTAAAATGGAATTATTTTCAGAGGGATAGAATGGCATTCTTCGCATGGTAAAAATTACTAAACTTTATCCTGTAGGTCAGTACAATTAAGGCCTTATTCAGACGTCTTTTTCACTTACATGCTCTTTCCCCGTTTTTTTTTTCAGATAGTAGCCATTATAGTCTAAGGGATTGTTCTCAGGTGTGTGTTTTTTTGGGACTGTTTGGACAAGAAAATCAGCCATACAAGTCTGAGTCTGTGAAAGTTAAAAAGAGTAACTGTCGCTTTATTTTTTATTTTTATAAATCAATAGTACATATAAGCAACTTTGTAATGTATCTCATAAAAGAAATGTCAAATTTCAACCCCATGAAATGAATTTTTGTAATGGAAGGAAAATTTCAAAACTTGGGTCAAAAGGTGGTGTAAGGCTCCTCTCCATCCTCCCAAAACCGCATTACTGTACGAAAGAAGAAACCACTCCTTTCAACAAGTTTTCATGTCTGCACTTGTGTTTTTGCCGAATTTGTGATTTTAACCATTGTTTCAGGTGTCTCTTGGGTTTTTGTTTTTCCTTACAGATATGCCTTACAGATACACCTTAAAAAGAGTTGTTAGGCCTTACACGGGGGTGGGAGAGGGTTGAATGGTAGGCAATTGACCATCACTGACGAGATTTTCAAAATAATCCATTCGACAGTTTTAGAGAAAAGTTGACTTATTTGGACTTGTTCTAGCCGCTTTCCAATTTGGGGTGCTTCGAGAGTTGCAGCCCCTAGAACTGATTTGAAAACAGAAAAACAATTTCCGTATCATGAATTTCAGGGTCTGGCATACAGCCATGAAAACTTTTGTTTCAATCCGACCATTGTTTCCATTTCAAAATGAATTTGGAAATATTGATGACTTCATTTTTCACAGGATTGTAGTTTTTATTGTGTAAAAGAGGAAAAAACATAAAAAAAAATATAAATGTTTTATTGCTGTAATGGTACTGACCTGAAGAATAAAGCTGCCTTATAAATTTCACCACAAGTGGAACGGCATAAAAAAAATACCCAAAAAACAATTCCTGAATTGCTAGTTTTTGTTCATTCTGCCTCCCAAAAAACAGAATAGAAAGCGATAAAAAATGTCATGTGCCCGAAAATGGTACCAATTATTATTGTTAATCTATTATTATAGCACCATTTATTCCATGGCTCTTTACATGTGAAAAGGGGTATACATAATAAAAACAAGTACAATAATCTTAGGCAATAGAAGTCCCTGACTGGTACAAGAGGAGAGAGGGCCATGCCGGCGAGGGCTCGCAATACCAATAAAAACGTCAACTCGTCCCACAAAAAACAAGCCATCATATGACTCTCTCGGCAAAAATATGGAAAAATTATAACTATCCAAATATAATGAACATACTATCCAAATAGCATCTCTCACTCACAGAGAGAGCAACACACCACAATCATATCTACCACACTGGTCCTATGACAATTGGTCACAAAGGATCAAGGTGTTGTAATTTAAAACAATTACTTTATTGATAACATATTTAAAAGGATACCTCCAAGAAGAAGCGAGGTGAAACGCGCTTCGGGGTGGGGGGAGACTGCTCAGACATGTCACACACAGCCAAAGACTGTCAATCTAGTAGGTAATTTATCTTTTTTTCACCATGTTTGGCAGTAATGCACAGGCTTATGAAGAACGATTAAAATTTTCTTCGTTTTTTTTTCTTTTTTGCTATTATTGATATTGACACTTCATGATAATGTTCAAAGAGCAGCTAATAGTACATGTATTTGATTATTATTTGACTACTACAGAAATATCTCAAAATTTTTGGCTGAATCTACCAGTAAATGCACAGCACGGTAAAAATGTATTCAGTATATTACATTTAGCAAATGCCAAAACTAAATATCAGTATATTTCCAAATAAGATGCTTGTCAACAGCTCCTGAAATTTCTTCTATTATAATATAACCGGTCAAACGTCCCTCTGTCTGAAGCCTCTATAGACTGCGCATGCGCGAAGCGCGGTCTGGCTCCAGAAGGAAGAACGCTTGGAGCCGTTACAGGTAAGAGGAGTGTGTATGGTGCAGGAGATCGCGGTATATGTACACACTGAACGCATACCGCGAACTCCGGCGCCATACTTACCTGACTGGGAGGAGCGTTGCCTCGGCGCCTCTCTTCTGGCTGGAGTGAAGGCGCCGTAATCAGCGCATGTGCATAGCGCTATCCGGCACCATTTTACTGAAGACACATTTACAGTGTGTCTTCAGCAAAATGGCACCGGACAGCACGGTGCTCTGGGGCCGTACTCCTCCCCCGGCCTCCGGCAGAAGGACACAGCAGCGCAGGAGCACAGGGAAGAAAGGTGAGTATAAGTGTTTATTTTTGTTGTATATGTACAGAGGATACCATGCATACCAGGATTAGGGGGATGAGGGGTACCACGCATACCAGGATTGGGGGATGAGGGGTACCATGCATATCAGGATTGGTGGGTGAGAGGTACCATGCATGCCAGGATTGGGGATGAGGGGTGCCATACATATCAGGATTGGTGGATGAGGGGTGCCATACATACCATGATTGTGGGGGGGTGATGAGGGGTACCATGCATACCAGGAATGGGGGATGAGGGGTACCATGCATAACAGGAATGGGGGATGAGGGGTACCATGCATAACAGGAATGGTGGGTGAGGGGACCATGCATACCAGGATTGGGGGTGAGAGGTACCATGCATGCCAGGATTGGGGATGAAGGATACCATACATACCAGGATTGGGGGATGAGGGGTACCATTCATACCAGGATTGGGGGGAGTGAGGGGTACCATGTATACCAGGACTGGGGGGGGGGGATGAGGGGTACCATGCATACCAGGATTGAGGGGTACCATGCATACTAGGAGTGGGGGATGAGGGGTACCATGCATACCAGGATTGAGGGGTGAGGGGTACCATGCATACCAGGAGTGGGGGATGAGGGGTACCATGCATACCAGGATTGGATGAGGGTACCATGCATACCAGGAATGGAGGATGAGTGGTACCATGCATACCAGGCTAGGGATCTGGGAATAGGGAATTATAGCTAGTTTGCTATAAGGCTATGTGCCCACGTAGCATTTATGAAGCAGAAAATTTCTGCTGCATAAATGCAAGTCCTCTCCCGGAAAAACGCATGCGGAATTCCGCATGCGTTTATCGCGCATTTTTCGCGCGTTTTTCACGCGTTTTCCACATGCGGAATTGCCTTGCGTTTTTTATGCATTGAACTAAGGCAATTCCGCTTGCGGAAACGCAAAATTAAATGACATGCTGCGGATTTTTGAACGCGGCATAAACGCTGCGGAAAAATCCGCAGCATGTGCATAGAAGTTGCGGAATCCCATTGGGGACCATGGGGTGCGGATTACCATGCGTTTTTCAAGCGTTTACGCTGCGGAAATTCCGCAGCATATACGCTTGAAAAATGCTACGTGGGCACACAGCCTATTTATTTATTGATTTTTTCCTGAGCAAGTTTCTCCCATTGTTTGGTTTGAGGCACATTTTTACTTTTTTTTAGTATCCTTTTAAATATGTTCTCAATAAAGTAACGTATTTTGCGGATTATGAAAAACAACCCAAATTTTGGGGTGCAAAATAGGAAAAAAATGTTTTTTTTTCTAAATAAAATGGTGCGCCTTATAATCCTGGGGGGCACATTTAACTAAGTGCCCTGAGGGATCTAGTTTCTAAAATTGTGTCATTTGTGAGGGGGTTTCCACTGTTCAGGCACATCGGGGCTCTTCAAATGCAAAATGACATCCGCTAATTATTACAACAAATTTTGCATTCAAAAAGTCAAATGCCGCTCCATCCCCTTCAAGCCCAGCCATACACCCAAACTGTAGCTGTCCTCCACATATTGGGTAACCGCGTACTCGGGAGAAATTGCAGAAAAAATTGTATGGTGCAATTTTTCTTGTTACCTTAGTGAAAATGCAAAATTTGGGGCTAAAAAACATGTGGGAAAAGTGATTTTTTTTATTTTCATGACTTGACATTATAAACGTCTGTGAAGCACCTGGGGGTTCAAGGTGCTCACTACACATCTATACAAGATCCCGGATGGGTCTAGTTTCCAGAATGGTGTCACTTGGTGAATAGGGGGGGGGGGGGGGTTCCACTGTTTACGCACATCAGTGACTCTCCAAACACGACATGGCGTCCGCTAATTATGCCATCAAATTTTATATTCAAAAAGTCAAATGGCGCTCGTTCCCTTTCTAGCCCTGCCATGCACTCAAACAGTGGTTCCCTCCCCCCACATAATGGCAAAATTGGGTCTAAAGTAAAATTATTGTGAAAAAAGTAAAATGTTTTTTTTCCTTCCACATTCCATTAATTCCAGTGAAGCACCTGAAGGGTTAATAAACTTCTTGAATGTGGTTTTGATCACCTTGAGGGGTGCAGTTTTTAGAATGGTGTCACTTTTGGGTATTTTCTGTCAAATAGACCCTTCAAATTCATTTCAAATGTGATGTGGTTCCTAAAAAAATGGTTTCAGAAATTTTGTTGTAAAAATGAGAAATCGCTGGTCAACTTTTAACCCTTGTAACTTCCTAACTAAAAAAGTTTTCCAAAATTGTGCTGATGTAAAGTAGACATGTGGGAAATGTTGTGTGACCTGACTCTGTTTCAAAGGCATAAAAAAAGTGTGAAAAATGTTAACAATTTTCGCCAAAGTTCCGATTTTTTTCACAAATAAACGTAAATCAGATCAAATAAATTTTGCCACCATCATTTAGTACAATATGTCACGAAAAAATAATCTCAAAATCAGTGGGATCCGTTGAAATGTTCCAGAGTTATTACCTCATAAAGGGACACTGGTCAGGATTAAAAAAATTGGCCTGGTCAGGTAGGTGAAAACAGGCTTAGGGGTGAAAGGGTTAAAGAAGCACTCCTCCCATCAAAGTTTTTATCCTCTTAATATTTTGCAATCATGATATTATATAGAACTGTGTACTTACAATTTCTCATTTTGTCTTTCTATCCAGCCAATTCTTGTTTTCTCTGCTCTATATAGAAACAGGAAGTCTCTTGTCCCTGCAGAAATCATTCCCCTCTTCAACTCCTGACAAACCTGCTCCCTCCTCCCATGCTAGAAACTTTTGCAGCGACTCAGACAGAGAAAATTGACCTCATGTTTGAACATAGAGCTTAGAAGCATTCAGCTAGTCGGTTTTTAATCACGTGATGTCAGAGACCTTATGGAAAACAGAAGAATTAACTGTATAGAAGGGCAAAATGAGCAATTGTAAGTACAAAGTGCTATATAATATGATGACTGCTATATATTAACAGGATACAAATTTTGATGGGAGTCCCTTCTTGATTTTTGCTCATTTTTTGGCTGTAATAAGAGCAAAAAATGAGCATTAGGTAGCATGGGATCAATAGGTAGGCCTGCATTAATTTAACTTCGGTTACGCAATAAAAAAAATGGCACCATTTGTTTTTATTTTATTTTTATTGCAATAATGTCCCAAATCAACAGCATATGCAAAATGTTCAAATAACACTTTTCTATTTTCAGTTAATGCATTTTTAAAGTGGGTGAAAAGGATGAGACAAGCATTTCATGAAAAATACATATATATATATATAAACCAAACATTTAAAAATAGTCATGAAAACATATATATATATATTAACCGCTTGCAAAGAATACAATCAAATGAAAGTGCAGTCAGTCTTTCTACAAAAGCATTTTACATATACAGTTTAAAAACTACCTCAGCTGTCCATTATTCCCGGAGAACTACGTTAGAAACATCACTATGGTTTGGAAAATGTTTAAGAAAAAAAATTAAGAAAAAAAATAAAAAAAAGACATTTCATTGTCTGGCATTACCTATCAATGTGACAAAATGTATGATGCAGAAAAAAAACAATATAGGTTCGGGCAGCTATGTCGACCTCAGCAAGAATACACCACACACTATAAAAGTCATTTTGAAATAAAGCTACATTTCAATGTCCATTGTAAGAGGGACTTAAGCTATTTTACCAAAGCTTGAACAAGGTTATTGATCGCAAAGGGTATTTACATTTCTAACAACCTGAAAATAAGCCAATTATTCTTGACGTATCGTCTACCGTCTTATCATTCAAATTAAGAAGGTGATTTTTCGATAATATTCTAAAAATATTCTTTATTGATTTATATTGTTTCCGCGCATATATAGATCTATGAGCCAACTTTATATAGCGGGTGATGTTATTTTAGAAGGAATGTTTTACATTGTGCCCCCCAAAAACAAACTTTCGGTCTTATGTACAGCCGTTACTCAAATGAATGCAGATTTATACAGTCCTTTTTCTTGTGCTACTGTCAGCACAAGAAAGCATCAGTCTGCCAGGAGATTTCGATAGTCAGTCTTTTTATGAGTAATGCTAAAGAATTCCTTGAGACCTGTTTATGGTCAAAGTGTCATTGATGGCCTTTATATTAAAAAGATGTCTCTATTTTTACATCCACTTCTCACTGTTTCAATGCATCTAAAATAAAAACTAAATATTTTTCATTAAAATCTATTTGAAAATATCCTCACTTTTGTGTCCACAGCTTCTGTACACAACTATGTGTCTCCATGATCACAGACTACAAACAACCCATGTGTCGTCTAATCCTGCAATCATACGCCTTTCATTTTTACTCCACTTAAAGCAGATTAACAGCAATTTGTGGTCAGATGGAAAAGACTATGGCCCTGATTCATCATTTCCAGTTTTTTTTTTTTTTTTTTTAAGTCTTTCTTTTTTTCCCTTGTGGTAATATTTGTAATTTTTTGCGCCAAGTTTCTCGAAATGAATAGATGTGGAGAAGCGGATATGCTGCGCTGCTGGCATCTCAACAGATAGAGAGGTCAGAAAATCTACATTTTTGTCATTCTTTGTACTTGTGGTGCTCCTGATGAAATGAGTGTTCTTCGAAACGCGTCGAGAATAAAACCGCATTATCTATTCTACAATCTCAAGTGTTTTCTGACATCTCTAATCTATTGACATGCCAGAAACAGCATATCAGTTTCTCCAAATCTATTAATTTCTAAAGTTGGATATACCAAGCTGCGGAGTCGCAGCTGAACCCTTTATTTCTGAGCCCTTCCAAGTGTTGTACTTTCTCATAACACCACCAGGTGAACAGTTTCTGCATATTTAAAAACGCCTTTTGTCTGGATAATGCCCTATTTTGCGCTTCTTTGTCCTTCTAGTATTTATTCAAATCCATCAAAATGGTGTACACGATTCCTGAATTTGACGCAAAGTCTGTTTTTCCGTCTTAAACAGTTTTTGCCCCCAAAAAGTGTCACATTTTTTGCAAAATGGCACAAAATTTGTGTCAAAATACTGCTGTACTCAAGAATACACCAGAAGGTGTAGGGGACTGGAGTGAAGTTGTGCCAACCTTTGCGACATTTTAAAAAGTGGCAATTTATGAATCAGGGGAAAACATCTGGAATTGTTAAACTTTGCCAACGGTCAAAAAAACAAACAAAACAAAAACAGGTGAGCACATATAAAATTGACATTAAAAAAAAGGTACAAATAGAATGAAATGGAAGCAAATGATAAAAAAGGGCACAAAACTAGACCAAAAAAAGACGCAAAAGCAATCAGGAAGCAGGGCCTGAGATCAGATTACACAGGATAGGACTGTAGTCTGAAACTATAGAGACACATAGGTCTTTCTTTATTTCATATATATATTTGTTCCACTAGAAAAAATGGTTGCAAAGGTGTAACGGAATATTTACTTACAAGATGGTATACCTTCATCATCCGCTACTGAAATACTGAATCAATGTACCATGGAGGGGAAAAACGGTTGAAAAATCAGTTAATGTGCTTCATTATATTACACAGAAATAGCAAACAAAGTGGATATTTAAAAGACACATTGTATACAGTCTGAATGTTCCTACATCGTTGGTAATCGTAAGGAATCGTTTTCTAGAAGACAACACAGCGGATTTGAGAGCTGGATGGAATAGTTAATAGACTTGCTGCTGTACAATTCATTTCACTCTCCCTAAACAGGATGACAAGAAAACTTCTATGGACATATTGGATATTGGCTTTTAGTAACGAATCCGTTGGGAATTTGTAATCGAGGTTTCTTAGTAGATGGTCAACACGGGATACGCAAGACACATTAGGAATATAGAAAACATCTAGGTTTCATTACTTCTGAAAGAGATTGTAACAAACAACTATTTTTTTTCTCAAAGAAATATTATCTCCATATTGGACACTTCCATTTTTTTTTTTTTCTTAGAAAAATCACAAAAATTGTGGCGTTCACAATAAATTACCTTTTGCTAAACTATTGCACTTTTCATTCATTTTTTACTGGTGTATATAAAATGAAGGACTAACAATATGAAAATATCAGAATGGAATGTTCCATTGTGACTTGTGGGGTTTATGTGATTGAAATGGCCTTTAGGACTAAAATCAGACCCTTTTCTAATTTGCTTTGTCCTGTATATAGATAACAGCCTTCTGATCGCTTTCACCCTAGAATAAGTGATACCACAAAGCAGTAACTTGCTACAGTTAAAAATGGATTTTTGATTTTTCTTAAAATGTAGTAAAAAACAAAGCCTGTAAAAACAAAACTAAACCAATGAATGGCGATAAAACCGTGTCGGTGTCCACTGGATCTGTTGCTGAAAGATAGAAGTGCCAAATTGTTTATTAACAAATGCTACATTTTCAAGAAAAAAATGAAATATCAGCAGGCAATAAAGTTTCATATTCAAGTGCATCATCATTTCTCTCTGTAATAGGTCAAGTATGCCTTTAAAGATTCAGGGAGAGGCAAGCTCAGAATTCTCTCCCGAAGAAGGTTCTGTGGAGGATCCTCAGCTTTCAAAGCTTCAATATGATCCTTTTCTTCTTCTTTGCTGTCCTCATCAATCTTTTCATCATCATCGCTATCTAAGGCTTGAGGAATTAGCTGATTTCCTACAAATACATAGGTGTTCATGCGGCGTCTACGGCAACGCCGCCTTTTCCGTTTTGGAGGTGCTTTCGGAGGAATGCCTTTGGCCTGCATCTCATCGTTTATGCAGTTCCTAAGTGTACGACGAATATAGATACGAGCCAAGTCTTGTAGGCTTCTTACTGTACAGGCAGCTACAAGAAAAAAAATATATATATTCAATGGCAGACCTGATTAGCTGTAAATGCAAAATCTACATCTCTGGTCACATAACAGTCATAGCAGTTATCAATGTACATCTAGCGTGCTCCTCAAGTTAGAGCCAAGTGATTTTGTGAAAATTTGCAGATTTACTCCATTTTGTTGGGGGTTTTGGGTGATAACTTGTTGATCGGTGGAGATAAGTCTGCTAGGATATGCGTCAATTAGCAGAATGTGGCACATATATCACCATTCGGATGGAAGTGCAGTGTGCATGTTAGACCACTGTTCCATTCTCTGCCTACAAAGGTTGCAGAGTGCAGCATTCAGCTTTTACTGGTAACTCCATTGATAATAAATTGAGCAGTGATCAGGCATCTGACCTTCTGCTCTATTTTGTAATGGGAATAAAAGTTTCTCAACCTGCCCACCAATGCGTGTCCCAACGGTCGGAAAACTACCGATCAGGAAATGATCACCTACCCAACTGATAGGTGATACCTTGCTTTCACCAGACAACCTTTCAGCTTTTTACCATTTTTTCCCCTCTATGGGCTTTATCTCTAATTTTCAGTTGTTTCTGTGCTAGCTGCTATAATATCTCCCATAGTTATTATGCCTCCCATTTTCCTTCTTTGTGTAGACTATGATGGGTCGTTCGCAAACAATCTGGTACGAAAAGCTGGCTTCCTTCCTGTGAAAGATGACAGCCATTGGATGACACTCTTGTGAGAGCCACTTACAGTCTCTGAATGGTTCTCACTAGGGGTAAAAGGTAAGCATTTGGCAGCAAAAACTCCACTCACCAAACAAACCCCGCTCATCCAACGCTTTCATTGTCTGGATGGGAGTCGGTGGGGTTTCAGCTAAGGTGATTTTTTTTTTAAATACTATTCATCTACAATGAACACATTTGTTATGGATCTGTTTGGGATCCAAAAAGCCGGCTCTTATTGGTGAGCAGAGCCAAAATTATATAGGATCACCAAAAACAGCCAGACTGCCCATCACTTATGTAGCCCACAGACAGAAGCAACAGGACATCCTACAATAGCACTGAGCTGTGTAGCCGTGAATCAAGCATTGAAGTGGTATAAAACATTTGCTAGAATTGTCTTTGCGCTGTTTTTCAGAATAAATGAGGAGTTTATGGAGCGGGCATTGGGAACAAGTTGCTCTCAAGTGGAAAAAGAATATATTTCTCTGAAAAGATATAATACAAGGTTTCTTTGCATATATTTTTGCTTTTACTACTGATTTATGCAAAACTTGTTGAAACAACAGTAACCATTTCAATTATTTATACTGGTGTAGAGGCATCATTATAAAACCTCTGTCATTGTTAAAATACTTCTGGACCCAACTGTGCACACACTCTGCATACAATAGCATTCAACACATTATGGCATGTTCAGAGAGGGAAATCAAAAGAACAGCGAGGGGGCATCAATTATTTATTATGCTTGCTTATATAGCAGATCTTTATAGACAATATCATCATTACCCACATTTGAGCTCACAATTTAGATTCCCTATCAGGATGTCTTTGGAGTGTGGGAGGAAACTGAAGTACCTAGAGGAAACCCACACAACCATGGGGAGAACATACAAACTCATTGCAGATGTTGTCCTTGGTGGGATTTGAACCCAGGACCCCAGTGCTGAAAGTCTGTTAACCACTGAGCCAACACGTTAGTAACAGCAGTATCAAGCATTTTTTTAAATGTTTTTAATGAATACTTTGCGTAATCTAATCGAGAATATTGATATTTAATTCTGGGGCAAGCCCCTTAAATCCTGTATGCGTTTGAGATTTTTCCTAACTTGAGGTACACTTAAAAGGAAACCTGTCACCAGGTTTCCCCAATATAAAGTACGGCCAGCACCTGTAAGCACTCTTTTACAGCATTCTAGTATTTTGAATCTATGTCCCCAATCCTCTATGCAAGGCACAAAAAATTACTTTTATTATACTCAGATGGTGAAGTCCAGTCCAATGGGTGTCATGCACAGGCGCACTTCTCTCTGAAGTAGAAACATGCATCATGATTAAGGGTCTCAAGATCTGAAACGGGGTGATTTTATTGCACTATATATGATATTTTAAAACCTACTTGCACTGGAATGTACCGCTGTCATGTTGAATAAAGTTTAAAGATTTATGAAACCTGTGGAGCTGAATTATTTTTTAATTCACAGATGCAGCGTCTGAGGCACAGATTTCTCCCTTCTCTGGACCTTCATTAAGTGCATGCGGGTGAGCCGGACTGTCTTTTCTTCTTTTGGCACTTCTCTCTGCCCTGCCGAGGGCAGAGCAAAGAACTGTACTGCGCATGTGCTGGCTTTACCTTTGGGTCATCGGAGCTCTTTGGTATTTCCCGGGCATGCGCACTACAGTACTTTGCTCTGCGCTCGTCAGGGAAGAGAGAAATGCGCCTGTGCAAAAGCACGATAAGGGACACTGGGTGGATGACATAGGACGTGCCATCCACATGAAGAAGGGAAGGGGGACAGCGATTCTAAGAAGAGAGAAGGCACAAGATCCAGACCAGAGCCGACCATCTGACTGGATTGCGCCATCTGAGAAAATAAAAAAAAAACTCTTTTTTTGAGCCTAGCATAGGGGATTGGGGACAGACATACAGCATACTAGAATGTTGTAAAAGAGGGCTGAAAAAGTGCTGGCCGTACATTATATTAGGAAAACCTGGTGAAAGGTTCCTTTTAAAGGTGGATATGTCATCAAAATATACTGCCCTATGTAAAAGTAGGAAAGTACGGGGATAGGCCAACTCTTATATTAGCCAAATTACCTAAAAAAATGCATTGTGCTAATAGAAGCAATCATAGAATAAACCGGACACAGAGTTTATGAGTCCAGTGTATTCATGAGAAGAGCCTGCTACAATCTCCCGAGCCACGGTCAGCTGTAATTAATGCTGGCTGCCATATATCTGCATACATAGGGCAACATAGAAGCGGCTACACATCCAAGTGGATTTCCAGTATTAGGAAAACTTGGATGATTTCTCCTAAAAACTGTGCCACTCTCGTCAGAATATTGTATGTGGTATTGCAGCTAAAGTCATAAACTGAATATGTGAACATGTCTGATGATGTTCAGCAAAAATTCAGCCAAGTTATTTTTGCAAACCCTTTAACAATACAAGGCAAATTAAGATAAATTATTTTCACTTTGATATAAGAATTATTATATACAGATGAAAACTTACGCAATTTCACAGTTTCAGATTTGTGATTGTCATTCTTACTCGGTTGCACCAAAGGAGCAAAAGAAACCGCTAAAATGTTCTTACTTTCCCATGTATTCTGTCCTGTTCTCTGGATCTGTGTAAGCTAAAGAATTGAAACCAAGCTTGTTAATATAGTCATAAAATACAGTGTTACAATAGTTCACTGTGTGATCATTACAAATAGGTTGTGGAGGTGATCCTGTGTGATCAGGAACTAGAAGAAAAAAAAGCAAATGCAATGTGATTTCTCCAATTAATGTGAATAAATAAGTAGTAAATAGTGTTGAGCATTCCGATACTGAAATATCGGGTATCGGCCGATATTCGCGGTATCGGAATTCCGATACTTAATTCCGATACTATTGCAATATCGTATACCGGAATCGGAAGTTCCCATAATGCAATGAGACATTTTCATTTTATTCAGCCAATGAGGATCCTAAGAAGTGTGGGCACATCCTGTTAGGCATGTAGGCATCTTAACTAATGGCATGGCTGTGATTGGCTGCTGAAATGATGTCATGATGCACTATAAAAGCCACCGCCGCCATTTTGAGCTCACTCTGCTGTGAATTCAGTTAGGGATAGGACGCTGTTGTTCTGAGGGACAGTTTTAGCTACCTATTTGCTCTATACTGCTTTACCCAAGCTACTTTCTAAATCACTGTGCCTTGCAGTGCTAGTGCACAGTTCCCTGTGCTGTTCACCGCTATCTGCAAGGTCTGTGTGTGTGAGTGCAGCTCACCCTGTAGTGTGTGCTTCAGCCAAGTCTGGTTGTAGTGCACTCAGTGTGTGTCACTGCCTCATACATTGTCCTTTTTTGCCAATTCATAATTTTTCCTGATATCTCCTATTAGTGTGGTGGTTCCATCTGTATTCAGCTAAATTGGTTCCAAACACACTATATAGGAGTAGATAGAGAAATTTTTTTCCGTCTTGCAGCACTAGTGCACAGTGCTCTGCATCTGTACTGTTCACCGCTGTCTGCAAGGTCTGGTGTGTGAGTGCAGCTCACCCTGTAGTGTGTGCTTCAACCCCGTCTGGTTGTAGTGCACTCAGTGTGTGTCACTGCCTCATACATTGTCCTTTATTGCCAATTCATAATTTTTCCTGATATCTCCTATTAGTGTGGTGGTTCCATCTGTATTCAGCTAAATTGGTTCCAAACACACTATATAGGAGTAGATAGAGAATTTTTTTCTGTCTTGCAGCACTAGTGCACAGTGCTCTGCATCTGTACTGTTCACCGCTGTCTGCAAGGTCTGGTGTGTGAGTGCAGCTCACCCTGTAGTGTGTGCTTCAACCCCGTCTGGTTGTAGTGCACTCAGTGTGTGTCACTGCCTCATACATTGTCCTTTATTGCCAATTCATAATTTTTCCTGATATCTCCTATTAGTGTGGTGGTTCCATCCATATTCAGCTAAATTGATTCCAAACACACTATATAGGAGTAGATAGAGGAGCCTTTCTGCAGCATTGGGCCCTGCAGCCCCAGCCAGATTAGTATTAGCCTATTTTTTGCAGCCTCATCTATTGCATTGTAGGTTACCTTCCTACATTGTAATAGCTACAAAAAGTTTGTGATACTATCGTTATTACATCTTTAGGCACATCCAGTGTCTTTTTGTGACAAAAAAAACCTAAATAAAGTTCACCAAACACTCCACTTTACAGTTGTGTAGGCCACATTAGCTCATATTAAAGTCTAGTCCACACTTTATAAAATTAGTGTTTCTTATACCTGTTAGCAGCTGTTCAGGAATAAGCACACTAAGCCCTTAGTACTTTTCTGCCTATCTTTATCAGTCTACCAAGATGAAGAAGGCAGGGAGTAAGGCATGTGGTCGTGGGCGTGGAGTTTCTGCAGGGAGAGGACGTGAGGATTCTGTGCCTGCAGGGAGAGGACGTGGGGATTCTGTGCCTGCTGCGGGCACCAGTGACTCAGCATCCCCCAGTTTTACCAGGGAACAGTCCTTTATGCGCAGCTTTGTAGGAGCTAGCCGTACCCCACTGCTGCGCGAGGACCAAATTGAAGCCGTTGTCGGATGGATGGCAGCTAACGCATCGACTTCAATTAGTTCCAGATCCTCTCAGGTCCTGAGCACTGAAGAGCACCCATCTGTCTCTTCACCACCTGCCAAATTGCCCAGGCAGTCAGAGAGCCCTGGACAGGAGCCATCTCTACTTCTGTTCTCTGAATCTCTTGGCTTGGAAAGAGGGGGCCAGCCAAGCAGAATTCGAGAATTTGAAGAAGAGGTAGTATGCAGTGATGCGCAACCGTTTTGTCTCTCTGAATCTGAAGAGGCGGGTGGGCCAGTGCCTATGGTCAGCAGCACACCTCAGTACGCATCTGATGATGAGACTCAGGTGCCACTTTCTGGTGCGTACTGTGCTGTCGAGACTACCCAGGAGAAGCAGTTGTTTGAAGAGGGTGGTGTAGATGATGAGGTCCTTGACCCATCATGGCGTGAGGGACAGGAAGGTGGTGGGAGCAGCTCTGAGGAAGAGATTCCCCGAACGGCCCAAAAAGGAGGGAGAGGGAGGGGGCAGACTTGGTTGCCTGTAGCCTCCACTTCGGCACCCATTAGGAGCATGGCTCTTCCAAAATCCAAAGCGGGCGCTCCCAAGACTTGCAGTGCCTGGTCCTTTTTTGACACAGTTGCAGATGACATTTGCTTTGTCAAATGCAAGCTGTGTAATCAGAAGGTGAAAAGAGGGAAAAGTGTCAGCAACCTCAATACCACAAATATGTGGAAACATGTGCGGACCAAGCACGTGGTGGAGTTACACAAACACACTGAAGACCTAGGCCAACCTACAGCGCCACCTACCACCTCTTCAGCTCGTGTTGTAGCCTCTTCCTCCAGCTCACACACAGCTGGTTCGGCTTCCTCACAGGATCGCCATGGAAGAATCTCTGGCACTGTTGTACAGAGACACAGTGTAATTCCACCCACAGCACCACTTTCCCAGTCATCCTCACACTCCCAGGCCAGTCTACAGCCATCGTTAGCACAGGCATGGGAGAAAAGGCGCCCATACTCGGCAAACCACCCCCGAGCACAGGCTCTGAATGCTGGCATTGCTAAACTACTGGCCCTTGAAATGCTATCATTCAGGCTGGTGGAGACTGACACATTCCGTAACTTTATGGCATTGGCAGTCCCACAATACAACGTGCCCAGCCGCTTTTATTTCAGCAGGCAAGCCGTCCCTGCCCTGCAACATCATGTGGAGGGAAAAATTAAACATGCGCTACAAAACGCCGTCAGTAGCAAGGTCCACCTGACCACTGATGCGTGGACCAGTAAGCATGGACAGGGACGATACCTTTCCCTCACTGCCCATTGGGTAAATGTTGTGGAGCCGGGTACAGATCTTGAGAGTGGCGCTGTACGTGTTCTGCCAACTCCAAGGATTGCAGGAATCCAGTCTGTACACATTGACTCCTCCTCATACTCCAGTTCCTCTGAATCAGCGCTGCAGGAGCCGTCACGGTCTACCTCCACATCGACCCGTGAACGGTTACCTGTTATGATGACCGATATGAGCACAGCCGTGGCCAAACGTCAACAGGCCGTATTAAAATTAATTTCTTTGGGGAATCGAAGCCACACAGCGCAGGAGCTCTGGAATGCCATCAAGCAGCAGAGTGACGTGTGGTTTGTGCCAGCGAATCTCCAGCCAGGCATGGTAGTGTGTGACAATGGCCGAAATCTGGTGGCAGCTCTGGGCCTAGGCAACCTCACTCACATCCCATGTCTGGCACATGTGCTCAACTTGGTCGTGCAGAGTTTTTTGAGGGACTATCCGGATCTTGATGCACTGCTTCACAAGGTCCGCATAGAGTGCGCTCACTTGCGGCGTTCCAGCAATGCAAGATCACGCATTGCAGCTCTGCAGCGCCGATTATGTCTTCCGGAACATCGCATCATATGTGACCTACCCACCAGGTGGAATTCAACGTTACATATGTTGGAGAGGTTGTGTGAGCAGCAGGCAGCAGTAATGGAGTACCAGCTGCAGCAGGCGCAAACAAGTCGCAGTGCGCGCCGTTCACACTTCACCACCACTGAGTGGGCCTCTATGAAGGACATTTGCCACGTTTTGCGTGCCTTCGATTATTCCACGCGGATGGCGAGTGCAGATGATGCACTAGTCAGCATGACTATCCCCCTTATCTGCCTGCTTGAAAAAACACTGCAAGCACTAAGGGACGAGGTTTTGGAAGAGGTGGAGGATGAGGAGTCACAAATGCCATCTGCTTCTCTACAGTCTGCGCAACGTGGTTCCTCACAAAGGCCTAGGCAGGGGACACTTTGTGAGGAGGATGAGGAGGAGTCAATGGATGAGGAAGACATCTGTCCAGAGGAGGGAGGTACACAATGCTCTAGTAGTCAGTATCTAGAGCGAGGGTGGGGTGATGCAGAGCAGGCAGAGATCACGCCTCAAGCAGGGGACAGCGTTTCTTGGCCAGTTGGCAGTCTGCAGCACATGGTTGATTTCATGCTGCAGTGCCTCAGAAACGACCGCCGCATCGCCCACATTCTCAACACGGCTGATTATTGGGTGTCCACCCTCCTAGATCCTCGCTACCGGGACAACTTACAAAGCCTCATAACACCATTGAACCGGGAGCGTAAAATGCGGGAGTACCAAGACGCACTGGTGCATTCCATCATGTTCTCCATTCCAACCGAGAGCAGTGCTGCTAGTGCTTTACAAAGCAGCTCAGTGCGTCGAGGCAGTGGAGGAAGCTCTGCACAAAGAGGGAGCAGAAGCAGCGCCTCAGCACAAGGCAAGACCAGTATGGCCGAAATGTGGCAAAGTTTTGTGTCCCCGCCGCCACAAATGTCTACACCATCACAGACAGCTCCAGTCAGCAGGAGGCAACGTTTCCGTCAGATGGTGACAGACTACATGTCTTGCCCTCTTAGTGTACTCCCAGACGGCTCTTCTCCCTTCAAGTTTTGGGTCTGTAAGCTGGATACATGGCCAGAGCTTAGTCAGTATGCACTGGAGGTGCTAGCTTGCCCTGCTGCTAGTGTATTATCGGAACGCGTCTTTAGTGCCGCAGGTGGTGTACTAACAGACCGTCGCATGCGACTATCCTCCGATAACGTTGACCGGCTTACTTTTCTCAAAATGAACAAGGCCTGGATCTCTCATGAATTTGCCAGTCCTCTTCCAGAATAAATAATTGGTTGGCAACAGTATCCAGGTCTCCTGTTCTGTTCATGTTTCTACCACCTGAACTGTAATCCCTGAGCTCCAACACCGCCAGTTGGCGCTCGGAAGTGCCGTCTGCACAGTCAACACTTGCTGCCGTGTTATTGGGGTTCAGTAACGTCAGCTGTTCTCCTGCTGTGCGGACGGCAATTTCTCCTGATTTGTCCACATCCACTGTACTACACATTTTAAAGTTGCTCCAATTACTCCTCTGGCTCCTCTGTTTTCATTCTTATCCCTGGGCTCCAGCACCGCCAGTTGGCGCTCGGAAGTGCTGTCTGCACAGTCAACACTTGCTACCATGTTATTGGGGTTCAGTAACGTCAGCTGTTCCCCTGCTGTGCGGACGGCAATTTCTCCTGCTCTGTCCACATTCTCACTACTACAGATTTTAAAGTTGCTCCAATTACACCTCTGGCTCCTCTGTTTTCATTCTTATCCCTGGGCTCCAGCACCGCCAGTTGGCGCTCGGAAGTGCCGTCTGCACAGTCAACACTTGCTGCGGTGTTATTGGGGTTCGGTAACGTCAGCTGTTCCCCTGCTGTGTTCACGGCAATTTCTCCTGCTCTGTCCATATTCACTGTGCTACTTATTTAAAACTTGCTCCAATTACACCTCTGGCTCCTCCGTTTTTAGTATTTACCCTGGGCTCCAACACCGCCAGTTGGCGCTCGGAAGTGCTGTCTGCACAGTCAACACTTGCTGCCGTGTTATTGGGGTTCAGTAACGTCAGCTGTTCTCCTGCTGTGCGGACGGCAATTTCTCCTGCTTTGTCCACATCCACTGTACTACACATTTTAAAGTTGCTCGAATTACACCTCTGGCTCCTCTGTTTTCATTCTTATCCCTGGGCTCCAGCACCGCCAGTTGGCGCTCGGAAGTGCCGTCTGCACAGTCAACACTTGCTGCCGTGTTATTGGGGTTCAGTAACGTCAGCTGTTCTCCTGCTGTGCGGACGGCAATTTCTCCTGCTTTGTCCACATCCACTGTACTACACATTTTAAAGTTGCTCGAATTACACCTCTGGCTCCTCTGTTTTCATTCTTATCCCTGGGCTCCAGCACTGCCAGTTGGCGCTCGGAAGTGCCGTCTGCACAGTCAACACTTGCTACCATGTTATTGGGGTTCAGTAACGTCAGCTGTTCCCCTGCTGTGTTCACGGCAATTTCTCCTGCTCTGTCCATATTCACTGTGCTACTTATTTAAAACTTGCTCCAATTACACCTCTGGCTCCTCCGTTTTTAGTATTTACCCTGGGCTCCAACACCGCCAGTTGGCGCTCGGAAGTGCTGTCTGCACAGTCAACACTTGCTGCCGTGTTATTGGGGTTCAGTAACGTCAGCTGTTCCCCTGCTGTGCGGACGGCAATTTCTCCTGCTCTGTCCACATTCTCACTACTACAGATTTTAAAGTTGCTCCAATTACACCTCTGGCTCCTCTGTTTTCATTCTTATCCCTGGGCTCCAGCACCGCCAGTTGGCGCTCGGAAGTGCCGTCTGCACAGTCAACACTTGCTGCCGTGTTATTGGGGTTCAGTAACGTCAGCTGTTCTCCTGCTGTGCGGACGGCAATTTCTCCTGATTTGTCCACATCCACTGTACTACACATTTTAAAGTTGCTCCAATTACTCCTCTGGCTCCTCTGTTTTCATTCTTATCCCTGGGCTCCAGCACCGCCAGTTGGCGCTCGGAAGTGCCGTCTGCACAGTCAACACTTGCTGCGGTGTTATTGGGGTTCGGTAACGTCAGCTGTTCCCCTGCTGTGTTCACGGCAATTTCTCCTGCTCTGTCCATATTCACTGTGCTACTTATTTAAAACTTGCTCCAATTACACCTCTGGCTCCTCCGTTTTTAGTATTTACCCTGGGCTCCAATACCGCTAGTTGCTGCTCAGAAGTGCCGTCTGCACAGTCAACGCTTGCTCCAGTGTTATTGGGATTCAGTAACGTCAGCTGATCCCCAGCTGTGTGTCCGGCAAATTCTCCTGCTTTGTCCACATCCACTGTAGTACGGATTTAAAACCTCCTCCAAATACACCTCTGGCTCTTCTGTTTTTATTATTTACCCTGGGCTCCAGCACCGCCAGCTGGTTCTCGGCAGTTCCATTGGCTCTTGTACCTTCTGCTACCCATCCGGGTTCCAGTACCGTCAGCTGGTTCTCGGCAGTGTCTTTGGCACGGGTACTCCCTCCTGCCCAGCCTGGTTCCAGCACGCCAGCTGTTTCCGGGTAGTGTCAACGTCACTTTGCCTCCAATGCGTTGTCCTGTCGTGTTGCGGTCGGGTTAGCCGACTCTATGGTGCCTGCAGTTTAGGTGACTCCTATGTGGGCTGCGGGATCTGGCAATGAAGGCTGGTTCCATAGTGCCAATAGGACAAGCACCCTCTGTAGGACTGTGGGTTTTGGTAACTGCGGCCGGCTCGCGGCCTTGAACTTTTTTTTTACATGGGTACCTTCTGCTACCCATCCGGGTTCCAGTACCGTCAGCTGGTTCTCGGCAGTGCCTTTGGATTAGGTGCCTCCTTCTCGGTATCCAAGTTCCACCAACGTCTGCTGGTCCTTGGTAGTGCTTTCTGGCACAGGTACCTCCTGCTTAGTAACCGAGTTCCAGTAACATCAGCTGGTCCTCGGTAGTTCCATTGGCTCTTGTACCTTCTGCTACCCATCCGGGTTCCAGTACCGTCAGCTGGTCCTCGGTAGTTCCATTTGCTCTTGTATCTTCTGCTACCCATCCGGGTTCCAGTACCGTCAGCTGGTCCTCGGTAGTTCCATTTGCTCTTGTATCTTCTGCTACCCATCCGGGTTCCAGTACCGTCAGCTGGTTCTCGGCAGTGCCTTTGGATTAGGTGCCTCCTTCTCGGTATCCAAGTTCCACCAACGTCTGCTGGTCCTTGGTAGTGCTTTCTGGCACAGGTACCTCCTGCTTAGTAACCGAGTTCCAGTAACATCAGCTGGTCCTCGGTAGTTCCATTGGCTCTTGTACCTTCTGCTACCCATCCGGGTTCCAGTACCGTCAGCTGGTCCTCGGTAGTTCCATTTGCTCTTGTATCTTCTGCTACCCATCCGGGTTCCAGTACCGTCAGCTGGTTCTCGGCAGTGTCTTTGGCACGGGTACTCCCTCCTGCCCAGCCTGGTTCCAGCACGCCAGCTGTTTCCGGGTAGTGTCAACGTCACTTTGCCTCCAATGCGTTGTCCTGTCGTGTTGCGGTCGGGTTAGCCGACTCTATGGTGCCTGCAGTTTAGGTGACTCCTATGTGGGCTGCGGGATCTGGCAATGAAGGCTGGTTCCATAGTGCCAATAGGACAAGCACCCTCTGTAGGACTGTGGGTTTTGGTAACTGCGGCCGGCTCGCGGCCTTGAACTTTTTTTTTACATGGGTACCTTCTGCTACCCATCCGGGTTCCAGTACCGTCAGCTGGTTCTCGGCAGTGCCTTTGGATTAGGTGCCTCCTTCTCGGTATCCAAGTTCCACCAACGTCTGCTGGTCCTTGGTAGTGCTTTCTGGCACAGGTACCTCCTGCTTAGTAACCGAGTTCCAGTAACATCAGCTGGTCCTCGGTAGTTCCATTGGCTCTTGTACCTTCTGCTACCCATCCGGGTTCCAGTACCGTCAGCTGGTCCTCGGTAGTTCCATTTGCTCTTGTATCTTCTGCTACCCATCCGGGTTCCAGTACCGTCAGCTGGTTCTCGGCAGTGTCTTTGGCACGGGTACTCCCTCCTGCCCAGCCTGGTTCCAGCACGCCAGCTGTTTCCGGGTAGTGTCAACGTCACTTTGCCTCCAATGCGTTGTCCTGTCGTGTTGCGGTCGGGTTAGCCGACTCTATGGTGCCTGCAGTTTAGGTGACTCCTATGTGGGCTGCGGGATCTGGCAATGAAGGCTGGTTCCATAGTGCCAATAGGACAAGCACCCTCTGTAGGACTGTGGGTTTTGGTAACTGCGGCCGGCTCGCGGCTTTGAACTTTTTTTTTACATGGGTACCTTCTGCTACCCATCCGGGTTCCAGTACCGTCAGCTGGTTCTCGGCAGTGCCTTTGGATTAGGTGCCTCCTTCTCGGTATCCAAGTTCCACCAACGTCTGCTGGTCCTTGGTAGTGCTTTCTGGCACAGGTACCTCCTGCTTAGTAACCGAGTTCCAGTAACATCAGCTGGTCCTCGGTAGTTCCATTGGCTCTTGTACCTTCTGCTACCCATCCGGGTTCCAGTACCGTCAGCTGGTCCTCGGTAGTTCCATTTGCTCTTGTATCTTCTGCTACCCATCCGGGTTCCAGTACCGTCAGCTGGTTCTCGGCAGTGTCTTTGGCACGGGTACTCCCTCCTGCCCAGCCTGGTTCCAGCACGCCAGCTGTTTCCAGGTAGTGTCAACGTCACTTTGCCTCCAATGCGTTGTCCTGTCGTGTTGCGGTCGGGTTAGCCGACTCTATGGTGCCTGCAGTTTAGGTGACTCCTATGTGGGCTGCGGGATCTGGCAATGAAGGCTGGTTCCATAGTGCCAATAGGACAAGCACCCTCTGTAGGACTGTGGGTTTTGGTAACTGCGGCCGGCTCGCGGCCTTGAACTTTTTTTTTACATGGGTACCTTCTGCTACCCATCCGGGTTCCAGTACCGTCAGCTGGTTCTCGGCAGTGCCTTTGGATTAGGTGCCTCCTTCTCGGTATCCAAGTTCCACCAACGTCTGCTGGTCCTTGGTAGTGCTTTCTGGCACAGGTACCTCCTGCTTAGTAACCGAGTTCCAGTAACATCAGCTGGTCCTCGGTAGTTCCATTGGCTCTTGTACCTTCTGCTACCCATCCGGGTTCCAGTACCGTCAGCTGGTCCTCGGTAGTTCCATTTGCTCTTGTATCTTCTGCTACCCATCCGGGTTCCAGTACCGTCAGCTGGTTCTCGGCAGTGTCTTTGGCACGGGTACTCCCTCCTGCCCAGCCTGGTTCCAGCACGCCAGCTGTTTCCAGGTAGTGTCAACGTCACTTTGCCTCCAATGCGTTGTCCTGTCGTGTTGCGGTCGGGTTAGCCGACTCTATGGTGCCTGCAGTTTAGGTGACTCCTATGTGGGCTGCGGGATCTGGCAATGAAGGCTGGTTCCATAGTGCCAATAGGACAAGCACCCTCTGTAGGACTGTGGGTTTTGGTAACTGCGGCCGGCTCGCGGCCTTGAACTTTTTTTTTACATGGGTACCTTCTGCTACCCATCCGGGTTCCAGTACCGTCAGCTGGTTCTCGGCAGTGCCTTTGGATTAGGTGCCTCCTTCTCGGTATCCAAGTTCCACCAACGTCTGCTGGTCCTTGGTAGTGCTTTCTGGCACAGGTACCTCCTGCTTAGTAACCGAGTTCCAGTAACATCAGCTGGTCCTCGGTAGTTCCATTGGCTCTTGTACCTTCTGCTATCCATCCGGGTTCCAGTACCGTCAGCTGGTCCTCGGTAGTTCCTCAGCTTTCTTGTACCTTCTGCTACATTTCCAAGTTCAAGCTTTTTGAAATGGTTCTTGGTAATCACTCTGGATCTCCCTGACGAGGACCCTGAAGACGAGGACCCTGAAGACCAACCCTAAGAAGACGAGGACCCCGAAGACAATGACCCTGAAGACGAGGACCCTGAAGACCACCCCGAAGAAGACGAGGACCCTGAAGACCACCCCGAAGAAGACGAGGACCCTGAAGACCACCCCGAAGAAGACGAGGACCCCGAAGACGAGGACCCAGAAGACCAACCCGAAGAAGACGAGGACCCCGAAGACGAGGACCCCCGAAGACGACGACCCTGAAGACCACCCCGAAGAAGACCAAGAAGATGACCCTGAAGAAGTTGACCAAGAAGACAAAGAAGAGAAGACAAGCACCAAGATACAGAAAAACAAGAGACAGAAAACCAAGAAGCAGAAATACAAGAAGCTGCAGAACAAAAAGCGGAAGAACATTAAGCATAAGACTAAAAATCAGAGCAAAAGATAATATCTAAATTATAAGCAGAAGATGACTAAGCAGTGTATGGGGGTGAGTCCGTTCCTCCTCGTGGTGCCCCTGGAAAAGACCTGCTGCTGCAGGCCAAACTGAACGCGGACAAATCCTGTTGTAAATCTTTTGTGACGGGCAGAACGAAAGGTGTAATGTCCAACCTTTTATAGATAACAACTACAGGAATGCCTGTCACAAATAAGAATATGATGAAGAAGAAGAATATGAAGAAGATGAAGAAGTAGAATATGAAGAATGTAAAAAAAAGAATAATACGAAGAAGGTGAAGAAGAAGAAGGTGAAGAAGAAGTGGATGAAAAAGATGCTGAGGATGATGAAGGAGAAAGTGTGGGAGAAGTAAAAAAGAAGGTGAAGAGCATGGAAGTAGTGAAACATAAATATCTGACAAAATATAAAAATACTTAACATAGTTAATATTTCCGTAACTCAGAACATAATAAAAAAATATTAATTCCTGCTATTCCATTTAACTGGGCTAAACCTCTATGCCTTTATTGTCTCCCCCACCTCCCCCAATACATTCTACATTATTCTTAGTTGTTTTCCTTCATGTAGAAATAACCTACAAGGAAAGAAAGGGTTTATTTTAATTCCGATATTTATGTCCCATTGACTTGCATTGGTTTCCGGTATCGGAATCGGCGATATCCGATACTTTTTCGGTATCGGTCCGATCCAATCCGATCCGATATTTCCCGATATCGGAAGGTATCGCTCAACACTAGTAGTAAATGATGGGCAGTGTTATGGTTGGAAGGAATAGAAATTCGCCTTTAAAAGCAAATGGTTAAAAATCCCATTGAAAGTGAAGTTTTGCATTTCTTTCCCAGATCCAAACATATGAGACATACACCTACTGACTTCTAATCTATTTTTAAAAGTCTATTAATGCCGTGCTATTAACACTTTCCTGACATGCGCCTACCTGTACATCCGTCACATGTTCGGTGTATGGAGCAGGATCTGGATGGGGACTATTTACTCACCAATCACCTTCCTTCCCTGCGACAGGGTCACCACTGTGTTGGTACTCCTATGGCAAGGCTTCACAGGAGATTGTAAATTTGTCAATCAACAGCAATACTAAAAAGTGTTGTAATGCATTGAAAACGGGACCACGTGTAAGTAAAATAATAATTATAAAAACTAAAAAAAAATTTAAATAATTTCCTTTTTCCATTCTGAAAAAAAGAAAAAAAATGTCGGAGTCTACAAAAGACTGATCTCAAAGTTTTTTAATCCATTCATTAAATAACGCAATGAAAAAAATATAATATACCAAAATTGGTATTTTTCGGTCACCTCCACATCCCCCTCAAAAAAATATAACAATCTTGTGTACTCTGTGATCAGAGAAAAAAAAAAAATACTACTTTTCCGACCACAGAAAAACAAAGCTTTTTATAGCTCCACTGATGGAAAAATACAAAACTTTATGGGTCTCAAAAAATTAGTATACAAAGCAAATTTAAAAAGACAATACAAAAAGTTCCGTTTTTTTTAAAACCATTAAATTATACGAAAAAACACCTAGATAAATTTTGTATTGCCATAATCATACTGACCTGCAGAATCAAGTAACCAAGTAGTTTTTACTGCACAATGAAGGCTGTAAAAACAATAACTGAAAATACAATGGAGGAATTGCTTCTGTTTTCCACCATTTACGTTTTCCCTACTTTTTAAAATATTATATGGAAAAGGTATAAAACGTATCATTCAAAACTATAACTCATTTCGCAAAAAAAGGAAGCCTTCATATGGATATGTTGACAGAAAATTAAATAAAGTTATGGTTCATAGAAAAAGGGGAGGAAAAAAAATCTCGCAAAAATTAAAATTGACTGCACTGGCAAAGAGTTAAAAAAAATGTATCCAAGCATGCAACCAACCTTATGAAGATCACTATTCATATTCTGTATAGGTTTTTTTTTTTGTGTATACATATTACATTTTTGCCTATTATGAAAACATTACAAGAGGTCTTATTATTACTTACTATTTGATGACGCACATCTACAAAAATGTAGCACAGCTTTAAGAGTACTGGGTTGTAAGATGATCTGCCTTCTGCTCATTCCCAGTATCAGTACCTGCATTTCTGGCAAGCAGTGCGGATATATGTGCTACATGATGAGCATACAAAAGATGGACGCTGCAATGCTGACTAATGACTGCCTGCATTACCCCTGTTTACTGCTATCCTCTATTATTTACAGAGGACCTGCCACTTGCCATAAAAAGACATGTGTACCTGTTGTAAATGCAGCTGTTCTCCTGAATATCGTACTATTTTTCTTTTGTTACTGCGTCTCTCCGTTCCCAAGATATGGTCCTCTTTTCCTTGTAAGTAAATCATGTCTTGATAGATAAGTGGATGTAGTCATCAACTCTTCTCTGTTGGAGTCTTCTTGACAACCACAACCAGTAGCTAAAAAGACTGCAGTTACAGTACAGTGCAAAAGTTTTAGGCAGGTGTCAAAAAATGCTGCAAAGTAAGAATGCTTTCAAAAGATAAAAGTTTCAATAGTTTATTTTTATCAATTAATAAAATGCAAGTGAATAAACAAAAGGAAAATCTAAAATCAAATCAATAGTTGGTGTGACCACTGTTTGTCTTCAAAACAGCATAAATTCTTTCAAGTACACTTGCACAAAGTCAGGAATTTTGTAGGATTATAGTCAGGTATACGAGTAACCAATTATACCAAACAGTAGTTAATGATCAGGTTTTCTAATCAATAGATCTTGGAATAATAATAAGTTCCACTATTGGATGTATTTAAATAAAATGTTCCTGTGCTGAGATAATCTTATAACTGTGCCCCTGTTATGTGCAGAGTAATGGCTGTGTCTGTGTCTGACAGTGTATGAAACACTGTCCGATCATACCACATCTCCTGGGCAGGAGAGGAAGTAAAAGAGTATACAGACATTTCAGCACGGATCACAAATGATTCTTTCTTTGAAGTAAAACATTGTTTAACCCCTTAACGACCGCCGTAACGCATTTTTAAGGCGGAAGTTAAGGGTACTTATTAAGGCTGTAGCGCCCCCAAACCCCCCCCCCTCTCAGAGTCGTAAAATCTCTGTGGTCACAGCTACTGGGGATAGCTGAGGCCCTGGAGAATATGATCAGGGCCGGTTTTTCCGTTCCCCGCTCACGTGATCGCAGTTATTCAGTGAATAGCGGCGATCACAAAAAAAAAAAAAAAAGTGTGTCTGCGGTTACAATTATATCTCTCTCCTCTGACATGATATATATGTCAAAGGAGAGAGAAATGAGAACCCCCCCCCTGAGCCCACTCGGTACTTCCACCGTTCCACGGCCCTCCGTCATATTTCTGTTAAAAAAACAGGCGTATGCGCAGTGCGACCGCCGAGATCCACCGGGTGGTGCCCGGCAACAATAGGGAATTTTCCACTATTGGTTCCTTTTGATCACCGTGATAAACTATCACAGTGAACAAAAGAAAAAATAAATAAATAAAATCCCCCTTTGTCCCCCCCCCCTTAGTTAAATAAAAAAATTATAAAATCATTTTTTTTCCCCATTCTTTGCAGTCAGGGTAAGGATTAGGGTTGTGCTAGGGTTAGGGTTGGAATTTTTTCAAAATTAAAGAATAAAAAAAAGTTATGACGACGTGGCGACTAGTGTTGAGCGTAAGTGCTCACTACTTGAGTGAGCATCGGGTGCTCAAGTATACACAAAGTATCACAGGTGCTCGAGTGACATGCTCGAATCTCCGCCCCACATGTGGGAATTGCCCCACACGTAGGAATTGCCTGCCATACACTGGCAATCCCCGCATGTTTTTTGGGTGTCTAACAGCTGGGAAATATGTGGTGCGGGCACTCGAGCAGGTGCATACCCGAGCACCTGATGCAAACTTAAGGAGAGAGCACTTGTGCTCAACACTAATGACAAGATATTCAATATGACAACCTAATGCTATTAAATTCTGTGTCGTACCTCTGGGTTCAAAATGCTCACTATAAACCTTGAGGGGTGTAGTTTCTAAAATGGGGTCACATGTGGGGGGTTTCCACTGTTTAGGCACATCAGGGGCTCTCCAAACGTAACATGGTGTCCGCTGTAGATTCCAGCCAATTTTGCATTCAAAAAGTCAAATGATGCTCCTTCCCTTTCAAGCCCTGCCGTGCGCCCAAACAGTGGTTCCCCCCGCCCCCCCACATATGGGGTATCAGTGTACTTAGGAGAAATTGTACAACAAATTTTGTGGTCCATTTTCTCTTGTTACATTTGCAAAAATAAAAAAAATTGGGGTCCGAACTAAAATTTGTGTGAAAAAAGTAAAAATGTTCATTTTTTCCTTCCATATTGTTTCAGTTCCTGTGAAGCACGTGAAGGGTTAATAAACTTCTTGAATGTGGTTTTGAGCACCTAGAGAGGTGCAGTTATTAAAATGGTGTCACTTTTGGGGATTTTCTGTCATATAGACCCCTCAAAGTCACTTCAAATGTGATGTGGTCCCTAAAAAAAATGGTTTTGTAAATTTTGTTGGAAAAATTTCAAAAATTGCTGGTCAATTTTTAACCGTTATAACTTCCTAACAAAAAAAAAAATTTCTTGCAAAAATTGTGCTGATGTAATGTTGACATGGGGGAAATGTTATTTATTAACTATTTTGTGTGACATATCTCTCTTGATTTAAAGGCATAAAAATTCAAAGTTTGAAAATTGCAAAATTGTAAAAATTTTCGTCAAATTTCTGTTTTTTTCACAAATAAACGCAAGTCATATCGAAGAACTTTTACCACTATCATGAAGTACAATATGTCAAGAAAAAACAAACTCAGAATCAGTGGGATCCGTTGAAGCGCTCCAGAGTAATTACCTCATAAATTGACACTGGTCAGAATTGTAAAATTTGGCTTGGTCATTAAGGACATAATTGGCTGTCACTAAGGGGTTAAAAACAGGCAGGGAAATGTTTTACCTCACAAAATTAATCAGCTGTGATCCCATGCTGTAATATCTGTGTACACTTTTGCTTCCTCCCCTGCCTATGAGCTGTGGTATGATAAGACCATGCTCCTGCATGGTCAGACACAGCAATTACCCAGGGGAACATTTCTAAGATTATCTCAGCACAGGAACATTTTATTTAAACACATCCAATTGTGGAACTTATTATTATTCCATGATCTAGTGATTAAAATGAACTTTCGTTCATTGAAAAACCCCTTTAACCCCTTTACAACCCAAGGTGGTTTGCACGCTAATGACCAGGCCAATTTTTACAATTCTGACCACTGTCACTTTATGAGGTAATTACTCTGGAACGCTTCAAAGAATTCCCCTGATTCTGAGATTGTTTTTTCGTGACATTTTGTACAGAACTTCATGATAGTGGTAAAATTTCTTCGATATCACTTGCGTTTATTTGTGAAAAAAACAGAAATTTGGCAAAAAGTTTGAAAATTTTGCAATTTTCAAAATTTTAATTTTTATGCCCTTAAATCTGAAAGAGATGTCACACAAAATAGTTAATAAATAACATTTCCCACATGTCTACTTTACATCAGCACAATTTTGGAACCAAATTTTTTTTTTATTGGGGAGCTATAAGGGTTAAAAGTTGACCAGCGATTTCTCATTTTTCCAACAAAATTTACAAAACCATTTTTTTAGGGACCACATCATATTTAAAGTCACTTTGAGGGGTCTTTATGACAGAAAATACCCAAAAGTGACACCATTCTAAAAACCGCACCCCTCAAGGTGCTCAAAACCACATTCAAGAACTTTATTAACCCTTCAGGTGCTTCACAGGAATTTTTCGCAGGGGTAACAGGAAAAAATGGACCCCAAAATTTGTTGTGCAGTTTTTCCTGAGTAAGCAGATACCCCATATGTGGGGGAAAACCACTATTTGGGTGCACGGCAGGGTTCGGAAGGGAAGGAGCGCCATTTGACTTTTTGAATGTAAAATTTGCTTGAATAATTAGTGGACACCATGTTGCATTTGGGGAGCCCCTGATGTGCCTAAACAGTGGAAACCCCACCCACAAGTGACACCATTTTGGAAACTAGACCCCTCAGGGAACTTATCTAGATGTGTGGTGAGCACCTTGAACCCCCAGGTGCTTCACAGAAGTTTATAACATTGAGCCGTAAAAATAAAATTTTCACATTTTTCCCACAAAAATGTTTTTCAGCCCCCACTTTTGCATTTTCATAAAGGTAACAGAAGAAATTGCACTATGCAGTTTGTTGTGCAATTTCTCCTGAGTTAGCAGATACCCCATATGTGGGGGAAAACCACTGTTTGGGCGCACGGCAGGGTTCGGAAGGAAAGGAGCGCCATTTGACTTTTTGATTGCAGAAATTGCTTGAATAATTAGCGGATGTGCCCCTGATGCGCCTAAACAGTGGAAACCCCCCACAAGTGACACCATTTTGGAAACTAGACCCCTCCGGGAACTTATCTAGATGTGTGGTGAGCACCTTGAACCCCCAAGTCCTTTACAGAAGTTCATAACATGGAGCCGTGAAAATAAAAAAAAATCAAACTTTTTCCACAAAAATGATGTTTTAGCCCCAATTTTCTCAAGGGTAAGAGGAGAAAATGGACCCAAAAACTTTTGTGCAATTTCTCCTGAGTACGCCAATACCCCATATGTGGGGAAAATACAGTGTTTGGGCGCACGTGCAGAGTTCAGAAGGGAAGGAGCACTGTGTGACTTTTTGAACACAAAATCGTCTGGAATAGAGAGCGGACGCCATGTCGCGTTTGGAGAGCCCCTGATGTGCCTAAATAGTTGAAACCCCACACAAGTGACCCCATTTTGGAAACTACACCCCTCAAGGATTTTATCAAGGGGTATAGTGAACATTTTGAACCCAGAGGAACGACACAGAATTTGATGACATTAGGTCATCATATTGAATAAGTTGTCATTAGTCTTGAGCGCAAGTGCTCGCTACTTGAGTTTGCATCGGGTACTCAGGTATGCACCATGTATCACGGGTGCTCAAGTGAAATGCTCGAGTCCCCGCCCGCATGTTTCACGGTTATTAGACACCCCCAAAACAACATGCGGTGATCGCTCGTGCATGGCAGGCAATCCCCGCAAGGTTTTTTTGGCCGCGAAGAATATGGGGTGGAGACTCAAGCACCCGCGATACTCAATGCATACCCGAGCACCCAATGCAAACTCAAGTAGCGAGCACTTGCGTTCAACACTAGTTGCCATATCGTCATCTTTTTTTTTTTTTTTTTTTTTACTTTTGAAAAAAAAACAACCCTAACCCCAACCCTAACATTAGCACAACCCTAGCGTTTATTTTTTACGCCGTTCCTAGTGCGGTATAAGTGATTAGACGACCTTATTCTTCGGGTCGGTGCGACAACAGAGATACCAGAATGAAATCGGGTTTTTATGATCGACAGCTGTCACACACTAAAAGACACATATTTTGTAAAATCTAGTTTTTGCATCGCCATATTTTGAGAGCTATAATTTTTCCATATTTTGGCCGACAGAGTCATGTGACGACTTGTTTTTTGCGGGATGAGTTGACGTTTTTATTGGTGCCATTTTCAGGCATGTCACATTTTTTGATTGCTTTCTATTACAGCTTTTGGGAGGCAGAATAAACAAAAACCAACAATTCAGGAATTGTTTATTTTTTTTAATTTTTTTATTCTACTCCGCGTATGGTAAAATTGATAAGGTAGCTTTATTTTTCGGGTCAGTATGTTTACAGCGGTACCACATTTATCTCGTTTTTCTATGTTTTGGCGATTTTACACAATAAAAGCTATTTTATAGAAAAAAATATTTTTTTGCGTCGCTTTATTCTGAGAGCTATAACCTTTTGATTTTTCGGATGATGGAGCTGTATGGCGGCTTGTTTTTTGCGGGACAAGATGATGTTTTCAGCGGTACCATTTTTATTTATATTCGTCTTTTTGATCGCATGTTATTCCATTTTTTGTTTGGCGGTATGATGATAAAGCAATGTTTTCTGCTTCGTTTTTTTTTTTACCGTATTCACTGAAAGGGTTAACTAGTGGGACAGTTTTATAGGTCAGGTCGTTACAGACGTGGCGATACCAAATATGTGTACTTTTATTATTTTGTTTTTTTTATAATAATATTTATTGATGGGTACATTATATTTTTATTTTTGGTGGATTATTTATTTATTTTTTTTTATATTTTTACAAATTTTTTTTTTTTTTTCACTTTCTGAAAGTTATTTTACTTTTTCACTTTGTCCCACTCTGGGACTTTCACTTTTTTTATTCTGATCGCCTGCATAGCATAGGGATGGAGCACCATCCCTGTGCAATGCAGGCAGTCAGCGCTGCACAGTGAGAAGATTGTTTGGTCATGCACTGCGCATGACCAAACAATCTTCCTGCTGTCTGGTGACCCGGATGTTGTCATGACGACATCGGGTCGTCATGGCAACACCCAGGAAGCCGCGGCAGACAGCGCTGGAGGCCGGAAGGGGAGGCGAGTATCCCGATCACCTCCCCTTAGCCACCGCAATGCTGCGATCGACTTCGATCGCAGCATTGCGGGGGATAATGTGCCGGGAGCGGTGCGGGACCGCTCCCTGCACATTGTCACAGCTGACACCCGGTACTATCAGCTGACACCCGGCGGCGATCGCGCCCGCACAGCCTGTGTGCGCGCGCGATTGCGATGACGTACTAATAAAGGTCAGGCTCTTAAGTCACAGGGCTCAGATGCGTATTAGTAAGTCATGACCTTTAAAGGGGTTAAATCTGGGTGAAGAACTTTCAAATTCTGCTATAAAAGGTGAGGGCGTGAAAGACCGTTTCATGTCACAGGTCATAAACTATGGCAAGACTGAGCAGAGCAATAAGACACAAAGTAGTTCTATCAACAGCATCGTCTCCACCAGGCAAAGATTTCCAAGTAGACTGGGGTTTCAAGATGTGCTATTCAGACTCTCTGGAATAAGCACCAAGAAATGGGCAATGTTGAGAATCAAAATATGTAGTGATTAGCCTATAAAACTTAGTGTTGCAAATGAAAGACACATCATGCTTACTTAATTCGAAATTGGAAGATGGCCATCAGTGCGAACTGGTCAGAACTGTCAGAAACCAGTGGGACCCAGCTACGTCCATCTACTGGTTGGTTAAGTCTGGCCAGAAGAATTGTGGCGAAAGATTCCAAACCTTTGACATGTAAACAAGGCCAAGAAACTCAACTATGTGTGAAAACATATGAACTTGGGGGCAGAAAAATGGCCAAAAGGTCCTATAGATTCAAAAATTTAAATAGTTCACTGTTACAGAAGTCAGTTTGTAAGCCAAAGAGCTGTAGAGCAGTACTATAATAATGGTCTGCAAGAAATAGTGAAGCACTGTAGAGGTTCACTGCAAGTCTAGGGATGTATTTCAGAAAATGAGCATGGAATTTGGTCAGAAATAATGAAGTGCTCATGTAGAAAAACACGAGAAGATACTGGTTGGCTGCAAATTCATTCTGCAACAGAACAACCACTTTATACATACAGACAAGGTCATTAAGAACTATCTTCAGTGTGAAGAACAAGGAGTCCCGAAAGTGACTATATGACCCCCACAAAGTCCTAACCTGTATATCGAGTCTGTCTGAGATGACATTAAGAGATGGAGGAATTTGTGTAAGCCTACATCCACAGAAGATCTGTGGTTAGTTCTCCAAGATGTTTGGAACAACCTCCCTGCTGAATTATTTCAAAAACTGTGTGCAAGTGTATCTAGAAGAATTGATGCTGTTTTGAAGGCAAAAGTGTGGTCACAATGAATGTTGATTTAAATTACATCTCCCTGTTTATTCCCTTTGCATATTCTTAATCAAAATAAACTATTATTAACAGTTCTATTTTTTAAAGCATTCTTACTTTGCACCATTTTTTCCACACCAGTATAAAACTTTTGCACAGTACTTAATATACAAGAAAGAAGGGGCTATCTTTCAAGAATAGAGAGGTGCAGAAACTAAAACTAAATAACGACAGATTCACGAGAACAGTGGCATTTACAGAAGTTAAAGAAAAAAATACATATTTGTGACACGTTCACTGTAAAGATTTGCCCATTTGGAAGGATGGACAATTAAAGAATCACCAAATAGGAGGACAGTAAATGCCATTTGGGATTCTACTTAGTAACGTACTTGTTCTTTACAAATGAAGTACAGCTATGTACAGTATATAAACCTAAAGCTTCCCATTTATGCCATGAATGATAATTTTGCTGATTTTTGCCCAGATTTTCTACAGTTAACTTTAACCATAAAGTTATCAGCTTTCATCAGCAGTCAGGAGGTAGGTGATACTATTATGGGCTTGTTAATGTATTTAGTTGCCCTTGACTTTGAAATCTGGTATTAAAAAGGGGTTTCTCACAAAATACATTAATCACCCATCAGGGTGAGGGTCCTGCTTGGACTCCCATCGTTCCTGAAAACAATTGATCCAAAGTCAAAGTCCCCTGTGTAAACGAAGTGGTAGAGCGCATATATGACCATCTCACTATTCATTTGTATAGGAATGACAGTTTACATACCAACAAAATGTTGGTATATAAAATGAGAATGCTTGGTCTGGGGGATAATGTGTGCAAGTGGGTAAATAGCTGGCTGAGTGATAGAAAGCAGAGGGTGGTTATCAATGGAGTAAGCTCAGGGTGTGTCAGGGTTACTAGCGGGGTGCCTCAAGGGTCTGTCTTGGGCCCTATATTATTTAATATATTTATTAATGATCTAGTGGAAGGGTTGCATAGTAAAATAGCAATATTTGCAGATGATACTAAACTTTGTAAAGTAGCTAATACAGATGAGGATAGGGCACAGCTACAGGAGGATTTAGATAAATTGGGGAGTTGGGCCAAAAAATGGCAAATGGGGTTCAATGCCGATAAATGTAAGGTCATGCACATGGGAAAGAAAAACAGCAGTCACCCATACATATTAAATGGGAAACCGTTGGGGAAATCTGACATGGAGAAGGACCTGGGCGTCTTGGTTAATAGCAAATTAAATTGGAGTGCCCAGTGTCAGGCAGCAGCTGCGAAGGCAAATAGAGTCATGGCATGCATCAGAAGAGGAATAGGGGCATATGATGAGAACATTGTTCTTCCTCTGTATAAAGCGCTGGTAAGGCCGCACTTAGAATATTGTGCACAGTTCAGGGCTCCGGTGCTCAGGAAAGACATATTGGAGCTAGAGAGGGTACAAAGGAGGGCGACTAAGGTAATAAAAGGAAAGGAGGGACTAGAATACCCAGAGAGGTTGTCAAAATTAGGCATATTTACGTTGGAAAAGAGAAGGCTTAGGGGAGACCTCCTAAACATGTATAAATACATCAGGGGGCAGTACAGAGATCTCTCCCATGACCTGTTTATACCAAGGATGGTGACAAAGACGAGGGGGCACACTATGCGTCTGGAGGAAAGGAGGTTCCTGCACCAGCATAGAAGGGGATTTTTTTACGGTCAGAGCCGTGAGACTCTGGAACTCTCTGGGAGAGGAAGTGGTGATGTCCAACTCACTTAATGAGTTCAAGAGAGGCCTGGACGCCTTTCTTGAGAACAATAAAATTACATCTTATGCTTAGTTAATTAATCCAGGGATTAAATCTGACTGCCAGATTGGTGTCGGGAAGTGAATTTTTCCTCAATGATGTAAATTGGCCTATACCGCATGTTTTTTTTTTTTTTTTTGCCTTCCCCTGGATCAACGCTGCGGAATAGCTGCAGTGCACAAGAAATAGGCTGAACTGGATGGACGCTTGTCTTTTTTCGGCCTTATAAACTATGTAACTATGCAACAGTCCCATAAAAGTGCATAGAGTGGTGGTCACACATGCACACTACTACTCCCATTCACACAGAGAGGATTGCAGCAAGGAGAACAGCGCACGGCTATGTTAGGCAGTCACATTTACTTTGACTGGAGTGGAACTGCACAAACAGACAGGTGGCACCATTGGAACATCAATGATCAGACATTGATCACTTATCCATTGATAGATGGTCAATGTATTTAGTGGGAAACACCTCTTTATGTTCTGGTTCCAATGACTTATCTATGTCTAAATGTGCAACACCCTCACTTTTTGCAACATTTTTTTCCCACCTGTCATTTCCTTAGGAGCTCCCTTAGGATGTTCATCATATTATGCTCTAAAACATGGTGGTGCACCCGCAGAATGCTGAACTGAACTCTTATGTACTGTATGTCAGAGGCATCAAGCAGTGGTGGCCAAGGCACATGGTCTCTGTCAATCAGACTGGAAGGCCCTATTATTAGCATATGGCATCCTTTTGAACAGGAAGGTAAACTGGAGAACAGAGTGCAATTCATTGGATGGAATAGCACAATTCATGTCATAATATTATTGTTCCAAACTACTACTGAAGTGTAAGTTCACCTGTTTCACAACACATGACACAATGACTTCATTATCTGTGTGCATAGTCTGTTTAAACTCCTCCGTAATTTTGAAACGTATTGAGTTGCTGAACGTAAAGTATCATTCAAAACTTAAAGGGAATCTGTCACCACATTTGACTCATCTAAACTATTATCATGGGCATACAGAATATAGACTGCTGGCTGAGGAGAGTGATCCCTGTATGCCTCATATCAGAAGCCTTGTTACTGAGAAGTCATCTTTTCTCACTTTATATACATTACCTCTTCCAGGCTATGGGGTGGAGGGTGTATGGAAGATAACTCTGCCTCCAGAGATTATTTTATATGAAGGTGGAGTTGCCAGTGTGAGACAAGTAACTAACACAGAACAGGAGAAATTAAATTTGTCTTCTTGAAAACACATTTTTTGTTTCTCGCTCAGCTCTGGTGTATTGCAACAATATTACAACCCTGTCTGCCTGTGAGATGGAATCTGAAACTGAGAGGAACCTGCAGATGTGTCAGATATAAATCACACACAGCTCTGAAGTGAGATCAGGAGAGCAGAGAGCGGCCATTACATATCTAACTCCTTCTACATGTTTAATAAGCTCTGGAGGCAGAGTTATGTTCCAGGCACCATCCACCCAAGAGCCTCGAAGAGGTCATTTATATAAAGTGATAAGAGATTATTTCTCAACAACAAGGCATCTGATATGAGGAATAAAGGTAGGACTTTTTCCGCAGTCTATAACCTGTATTCCCATATTAATAGGTCAAATATTGTGACAGATTCCCTTTAATACTGGTATTTCCACCATGGCAATTGTTTTTTCACAAAGCACATTATTTGCAAAACTATTGTTAACATACAGTACAAGCCCAACACCAAGTTTGTTTCTTGTAATTGCTTTTCTATCTCCTTCTGCCCCCTTGGTGCATATAGCTTTACAAAGCTGCATGGGTGGTCATAATGTTATCTGTTAAAATTTCCCAGTTGAACACTTCTTCTCCTCAGTGCTACAGGACCCTCCCTCTGCTCCCCTCTGTGCTTACAGAGAGAGATAATTATTAGTGATGAGCGAGTATGTTCTGT
The DNA here is from genome assembly GCF_046119375.1 of Phyllobates terribilis. Taxonomy (NCBI): domain Eukaryota; kingdom Metazoa; phylum Chordata; class Amphibia; order Anura; family Dendrobatidae; genus Phyllobates; species Phyllobates terribilis. The sequence goes on from NW_027362764.1 coordinate 611,427,273, forward strand.
TAACCCTTTCGGCGAGTATGCTCGGGCCGAGCACCGAGTAGTTACAGCTGCTCGGTATTATGTTTGAATCACTCCCATGTGCAGGATTTGCGACGGTTTGACAACTTTAATACATGTGAGGAATGTGTAAGACAGACACATTCCTTACATGTACTAAAGCTGTCAAACAGTCACAAATCATGCACACGGGAGTGATTCAAACATAACATCGAGCAGCTGTTACTACTCGGTGCTCGGCCCGAGCATACTCGCCGAAAGGGTTAACAGAACATACTTGCTCATCACTAATAATTATATGTTAATATGGGAAATTATTATTTATACACATGAGGTGACCATTGACAGGTTTGAATGTAGTAACTGTGACTCACTATTTGGCCAATTTACTATTTACAAACTCCACAGTTCACTGGTGGTTCATGTGGATCTTTAGAGCATGATTATGCTCATCCATATAAGTAGAGCAGAGCTTAGCTGTGGAACAGCACAGCTGTAAGGCAAATGAGGAAGTTGTAAGAGTCTCGGGGATGTTTTACTAGACAGGATCATTTGGTGCAAATGTAGTTAGTAGCAGTGAGATCTTCAGCATAGCATAGCTGAACTGTGCTACAACCAAGCTGTCAGATGTTTGATTAGACAGGGCCATTAGGTGCATCTGAGCATGCTTGAATGACATCATAACTACTGGAGGAGGAATGCAATGGCAAAGGAGAATAAAGAAAGCCCTAAGGGGGGCAACATTAGGGAGCGATGGCTTAAAATCAATGCAGATATAAAAATAGGTTTTATTGACACAGACTGGGAATGATTTTGGTAATAACTCATTAATAGAGTGTGCAAAAAAAGTGTATTTGCAATATATTTTATCTGTAATAGTGCCTAAGGCTGTTTTTCCTATGGCTGAAGTGTAGGCCCACTCTTAGAGTTTGATCGATATGGTCAGTAGTGAAATGACAGTGCAGAAGCTGACATTATGTGAAATGAGCGGAGAAACTGAGCATGTGCAGTAGATTTAATAAGGAAAGGGAGTGAGTGAGAGAAGTGGAGTCAGTGTCTAAGACAGGAGATAAGTTAGAAGATGACTGCAATGAGCTCCTAGGAAATTCTGCTGTTTTCTTGTCACAAGGGACAAGCTAATGCCCCTAGGAAAACATAGGAAAAGAAGAGACCATAATTGTAGAAGAACAAGTAGAAAGGACATAGATCAGAACGCAATGCATGGACTGGCGGTGGCTCTCCTGACCCCAGAGTGAAAGCTGAATAAAAATATATGAATGTCACACTCTGGTCGGGAGAGCGGTGGCCAGTCTGAGCATTGTGTTCTGATCTCAGTCGATTTATACAGGCGTCTGACTGAGCCGTAAAAGGAGAGAAATATATATAATTCACCCAAAACTAAGAGTGATTAGAATTGTAACAGTTAATAAAAGTTAGTAGTATATATTTCTATATGCACAAAAAATATATGCGAACATGAAAGATGTAAAAATATATATATTATATATCTATCTCTATCAAGCCATCACCTGGTCTTCAATGGGCATAACTAAAATTCCGCCAACTTTCAATAAAATTTTCATGTAGTTTTCATGGTCTTTCTGGACACCAGCACCACAATAAATTCGATCATATTGTGGACTGTCAGATGCGATCTCCAAACAATTTCCAACAACGAAATTAGGCTCACAAAACTCAAATCTGAAATACATAATGTGATAAATCATTAACTATAGACTTTATATGGAAATAGTTAATTATCCTGTATGGCCATCACTAGCAAATGCTTAGAAATTTATTAGCAAAATAATTTTCAATATGGCTAGAAACCAAGTGTTATTGCATTGGTGACACACATTTGTAGCACTGTATCATTCTTCAGAAGAAATGTAATGGATAAAATACAAAAAAAAACACATAATTGATAGAAAATAGGATGTACCGTATTTTCCGCCATATAAGACGACTTTTTAATCCCTGAAAATCTTCTCAAAAGTATACGCCGGGTGTCATCTTATCGGGCGTATACCCTTATAGCCCGAATGTTGGGGGAGGAGGGAGTATAGTGTGTGTGTGTGTGTGTGTGTGTGTGTGTGTGTGTGTGTGTGTGTGTGTGTGTGTGTGTGTGTGTGTGTGTGTGTGTGTGTGTGTGTGTGTGTGTATATATATATATATATATATATATATATATATATATATACACACACACAGTGTAGCCGCAGCACGGCTCCTGCCGGAATCGCCTGTGCCCGCTGTTAAAGGGCATGAATATTCAACCTCTTTCCATGCCCATGCCTGCACCGCTTCACTGCAGTCCTCAGGAGCGAGATCTGAGAGGCAGAGAAGGAGGTAATACAAGGGCGGGCCAGACGAGTGAAAGAGGTGTGTTTTTCTGGGCACAGCACCGCTCTCTCTCTTTTTTCCATACCCCGGGCGTCCCGGACGCCTGCAGCTTGCTTCACTTACATCTTCCCGGTGAGGTGCCCACTCACCTCGTCACTGCAGTCCTCAGGAGCGAGATCAGAGAAGCAGAGAAGGAGGTAACGGTAATAGGATACACGGGCGGGCCAGAGGGATGTGCTACCGCTCTGATAGTCTTGGAGACAGGGAGAGCTGAGCAGGCAGGGAGAGCTGACCAATCCAAGCAGGATTTGTATACAACCAGCCAATCGCCGGTAAGGTTCATCACTTTAAAATTACCATATTGAAATCAAATCTGATTTTTTTTTTTTAATTTTTACTGTATGTGTGTTAGAAGAGGGGTAGTCTTATATGGCTATGGCGAGTATATCCCAAACTCTATATTTTAACAGGAAAAGTTGGGGGTCGTCTTACACACCCAGTCGTCTTATACTACGGAAAATATGGCAAACCTTCTCCTTTAATGAATCTCAATCCAACACAGAGTAGCATTTTTTCATTCATGCTTTTATAGGATTTGTTTTTGTGAAAGACAGATAAAACCCCATTTTTTTTTTTTCTTTTTAAAGACATTGAGGGTAAGTTTACACGGAGCAGACACAATGTGAATTCTCTGTCCATTCTAGGAGGCAAAGAATCCACGGCGCCTTACAGGCCTTGCAAGGTGGATATGATTTCCGGAAATTTCACCCACACACTATGGAAAAGCAAATTCACACACATAAAAGGAAAAAAAAAAAAAAATGCAGATTTTGATATAGTTTTTCTATCTTTCACTGGCAAAATCCACAGCTGAAAAATTGTACATGTGAGTATACTCAATTTACTCAAAGGATAAATGCACACAATGACTTTTTCAGGCAGATTCCACCACGGAGACTGTCTAAAAACGCTCAAAAGAATGAACATACGCCTGTCTATGGAAAAACAACGTGCTGTGCATACGTTTAGGCTTTTGAACATCTTTTAACCACTTCAGGTTTCTAAAAATGCTTAGCGGCTAAAACAAGTGACAGCCCATTCTTCTAGCATTTACCACTCAGAAGATGCTCTGTACTTTACAATATACCGTATTTTGTGCATTATGAGACGCACCTGTTTATAAGACACCCCAAATTTTGGAGAGGAAAATCAGAATTTTTTTTATTTATTTTTTTATATAAAATGGTGGGGAATGTTAAAATCCGCTTTTAGGTAGCTTACCTCGGGGGCAGCGGTGGTGGAGTGGATCCCAGGTGGCAGGTCGCTGCTGGCTGAGGCAGGAGATGCTGCGAAGACAGATGCTGAGAGCTCCAAGCTGGTAGGATGGGGTGTTTGGTGGCAGCAGGAGTGGGGCGATGCTGCGGGCCCCAGGCTGGTAGGACGGGGTGTTCAGCTGTGCAGGGGGCTCCACTGAGATTTTGTTAAAGCCCGGAGCCCCACACCTTACATACTTTCCAATGCGGTGGACGCCGGCTTTCACAAAATGTCAGCAGAGCCCCCGCAACATCAAACACCTCGTTCTACCAGCCTGGGGCCCGCAGCCATCGCCCTTCTCCTGCCTCCGTCAGAAGCTTCTGGCAGCAGCATCCCTGGGACCCCGCTCCACCGCAGCTGGTAGGCTCCACCGCAGCTACAATTCGGATTACAAAACGCAACCCCATTTCCCCCCAAATTTTGCATGTAGTTACTTACCGGTAACGGGATTTCTCAGAGCCCATGACGGCATCACGGAGAGAGGGGATCCGCCATTCAAAGACAGGAAACCTACAGATAAAAAGGGCGGTACCTCTCTGCCTTATCAGTTGTTTACAGAGCACGAGAGGAACTCCAGGTTAATAACACAACAAGGTATAATATTATTATTATGCTTATCAGGAACACCCTGTGACTACGTATAAATAACGAAGAATTAAAAAGTGTGCACACCCACACGTGAATGGAGGGAATGTATGGGTGCCGTCATGGGATCTGAGAAATCCCGTTACCAGTAGGTAAGTACATCTTCCTCCTTCTCCCATGATGGCACCACAGAGAGAATTGCAGAGAAATGTATCATTGGGGGGGGACCACTGCTTCCAGAACTCTTCTACCGAAAGTAAGGTCTGAAGAAGAGGCCAAGTCCAGCTGATAGTGATTGAAGAATGTACAGGGAGAAGACCATGTTGCAGCTCTACATATTTGTTCTATCGAGGCACCGGCTCTTTCCGCCCAGGAGGTTGCCACTGCTCTTGTTGAGTGAGCTTTCAGTTTCTCCGGGGCGGCTTCCCCACATGAGGAGTATGACAGGGTCATGGCGTCCCTTATACATCTTGCCAACGTGCCTTTAGAAGCTTTTTTCCACTTTTGAGGACCCTGAAAGCATACAAAAAGAGCCCTATCATTCCCATACTTGTGTTGCCTCTAGGTACTGGATTAGGCACCTTCTGACGTCTAATGTATGAAAGTCTCTTTCTCTCCTGTTTTTGGGATTTGGGCAGAAAGAAGGGAGGGTGATCTCCTGAGACCTATGGAATCTCGACACCACTTTTGGTAGGTAGGCTGGGTCAGTTTTAAGAGTAACTCAATCCTCCAAGATTTGTGTGAAAGAAGGGCCTGCAGATAGTGCCTGGATGTCACTGACTCTACGTGACAACGTGAGAGCTACTAAAAGCACTATCTTAAGGGATAGGATTCTTAGAGATGCATCTGACAAAGGTTCAAAAGGGGGTTTGGTTAGAGCTGATAGGACCAAGTTTAAATCCCAAGGGGCACTGTTCCGAGAGGGGATGGGTCTGGATCTAGCTGATGCCTTGATGAATCTAGATATCCACCGATCCCTGGCTAGGTTAAAATTGTATAGGGCCCCCAAAGCCACGACTTGAACCTTCAAGGTGCTTGTGGCTAGGCCCTGTTCCAACCCCTTCTGTAAAAATTATAAAATAGCTGTTATTGGGACCCCTCCATCTAACCTGGAACCTGAAGATGAAAGGAACCTTCTCCAAATTTTCCCATAAAGTTTGGTGGTTACAGGTTTCCTACTTTGAAGTAATGTGGTGATTAAATTCGGGGAAAACCCTTTATCCTTCAAGAGAGCCCTCTCAAATTCCAGGCTGTCATGTGCAAGCTCGTTACCAGAGGATGAAGGACCAGTCCCTGAGAAAGAAAGTCTGGAAGTACCCAGGGGTCGGAGATTGACATCATCCTCAGCCAAGAAAACCACGTCCTCTTTGGCCAGAAGGGGGCTATCAAGATTACTCTTGCTTTGTGCCTCCCTGATCTTTCTCAGAACTGCCGGAATCAGGGCAGTCGGAGGAAAAGCATAGACTAGAGAGTGACTTCATGGGATCATGAAGGTGTCTAACGCTATAGGGTCCCCTTTGGGGTCTAATGAACAGAATGTGCTTATTTTCTTGTTCTGACTTTTTGTGAACAGGTCTATGGAAGGACGTCCCCACATCTCTACAATCTGATTGAAAACTGACTGATTCAAGTCCCACTCGGCCTGTCTCAGCTGGAGGGCCGATAGGGACCCCAAATTGTTCTCGGCTAACTGAAAGATAGTCTCCGTCACTTGCATCAGAGCATGGGACCTCCCTGGTGATTCAGATACGCTACTACTACCCGGTTGTCTGAGAACACCCCTACATGATGACCTCGAAGAGTGTGCAAAAATTCCCAGAGTGCAAACTTTACTGCCAATAGCTCTTTCATGTTTGAGGATACTGACCTTAGGTCTTCTGCCCAGACCCCCTGAGCTAAAAGATTGTTTAAGTGAGCCCACTAACCCCTGAGGCTTGCGTCTGGTCAGAATCTGAGGCACTGGGTTCACCCATGGAATACCCCAGGTTAAATTGTTTATTTTCCCCCACCATCTTAAAGAAAGTGTGTTTTTTGACGACAATGTTAGCGGCTCTTCTAAATGCCTTTTTAGAGATTTTTCTGCTTCTAGGATTTCCCACTGCAAATCTCTGCTATGTATTTGAGCCCACTGGATGGCCGGGAAGCAGGCAGTCATGAAGCCTAGGAGGGACAGAGCTTTCCGCAGAGTCATAGACGGGTGGTCCCTTGCCCGAGATATCAGGGCTATGATCTTCTGAATTTTTTCTGTTGGGAGGCGACACTCCTGTTTTGTTTTTTTTTAATCCAATGTGATGCCCAGATATTCCTGTACTTCGCTTGGGTATGGATTTTTTTAGATTCAAAAGCCAGCCTAAGTTTGTCAAGGAATCCATGACCTTCCCCAGATGGTCTTTGCAATGTAGGAAGGAACTGCCTATTACCAGAAAGTCATCCAGATATGGGACAATTAGGATATTTTGTTCCCTTAGATGTGCCATTACCTCTGCGATTATCTTGGTGAACACCCTTGGGGCTATGGCTAGGCAGTATGGGAGGGCTGTATATTGATAGTGCTTGACCACCCTCCTTATAGAAATTGCAACCCTGATGAATTTCTGGTTATCTTTGTGGATGGAGACATCATAGTAAGCGTCCTTTAGATCCAGAACAGTCATGAAACAGTCTGAAAGCAGCATTTTTACTGTTGTTTTTATTGTTTTCATCTTGAAGGCTTGTACCTTCAATAGTTTGTTCAATTTTTTTAGGGTTATGATTGTCCTTTAAGTCCCGTTTGGTTCCTTCCTCAGGAACAGAAGGGAGTAGAAACCTTCGCCTTTTTCTGAGTCGGGACTTCTTGAAGGACTGCCTTTTCTATTAGGCCTAGGATCTCCTGTTCTAAAGCTAGTTGCTCTTCGCTTGAGAATCTTTTGGGTGTTACTATAAAATTTGGATGTGGAATTGAGTGGAACTGGAACTTCAGATCTGATTTTATTAGGTCCCGAATCCACGAGCTGTTGGATATCCTTTCCCAGAAACCCTGATAGCCTTCCACCCACCCGGGGAAAACCCTCATTGGGAGGACTTCCCGCTGTCATGGGGGGGGGGGGGGGTGTCTGTTGAACAGGAACCCTTTGGTTTTCCTCTTCTTATCCTCCCACTTATTGTGGTCCCTAGGGGGTTTTCTGCGGATAAATCTTTTACTCAGAGAGGATAGGGAAACACTTTTTATTGTCCCTGGCTTTGTCTAGAATATCGTCAAGCGTAGGCCCAATTAAAAATTCGCCCTCACAGGGGATGGAGCATAACCTTGATTTTATCTGGAGATCTCCAGGCAAACATTTAAGCCAGAGGGCTCACCTGGCTGCATTAGGGAACCCTGCAGCCCTGGCCACTAACCTGACAGAATCAGCAGAGGCGTCAGCTAAGAAGGCGGTTGCCCCATTCATTACAGGGATGAATTCTAATATCATATCCATAGACGTTTTCTCTCAGTTGTGTTTCTAACTGGTCCAGTCAGACCATTATTGACCTGGCTGTACATGTAGCTGCTACCGCAGATTTTAATTCTCCCCCTGCGGCTTCCCATGATCCCTTTAAGAAGGTGTCCGCTTTTTTGTCCATGGGGTCTTTTAACACGCACATATCTTCAAATGGGAGGGAGAGCTTTTTGGAGGCCTTAGCAATTGCCACGTCCAGTTTTGGTACCTTCTCCCAAAAGGAACATGCAGAGTCATCAAATGGGTATATTCTTTTTGGGGATAAAAAGCCCTTTGTTTCTGGCCTTTTACACTCCTTCCTAATCAAAGAATAGACTTTCTCATTAAGTGGGAAAGATCTTCTCTTTTTTGTCCAAGCCCGCTAAACATGTCCTGGAGAGATCTTTTGGGACGGGGTCCATCAGCCCCTGACGGCCTTGATGAGAAAGTTCCCTCAATAGGAAAACAGCTCTGTCCGCCTCTATCCCTAGATGAGGATGATGAAGAATCGGACGCATACGTATCTCCCTCGTTGTCCTCTGAACTACAATGCTCGGATGCAGGGGATATGTTTTTGGATTTTTTCTGTTTTTTCCCCCTTGAAGGGACCCAACAGTGTCTTCTACCTGCGACTTTATTAGGGATATGAGTTCTGAGGCGAATTTCAGGGTTTCCACGCAGATAGTCTGCTCTACACTAGAGCTGCAGAGTCTTTTTTCCCACGTAATGGGTAACTCTTCTGTGCAAAGTGCACAGGTCCTGTGTTTAGTTTTGCCTGTGCTGTCCCTTGGAGTAGTAATAAGGTAACACCAGCTCACCTGAGCAATGACGTCCAGAAGCAAGGTGCGATGAACCATTCGCAGTAGTTCCACAGCATAGGGAGAAAGGATTAACAGCTTCATGAATAGTTCAAAAAATAGGTTTCTTTATTGTGAAAAAAGCTCTTTAAAAACAGATTCCATAGTCACATAGTATAGCCAGGGCTATACTATGTGACTATGGAATCAGTTTTTAAAGAGCTTTTTTCACAATAAAGAAACCTATTTTTTGAACTCTTCATGAAGCTGGTAATCCTTTCTCCCTATGCTGTGCTCTCCCTTCCCTGATGAGAGAAAAAGAGAGGGAGACCCTAGTTACAAGGAAGATGAAAGAAGGGGTACAGAGTTAGGAAGTGGAGCCATCTTTGTAGATAGGGTTTCCCTCAGAGTTGACACCGCAGTGGAGTCCTTGCTGCGCTGGGACGACCTGACAGAACGGCCGCTCCCACTGTTACCCAGTTCGAGATGATGGGAAGGGTCCTCCTGGCATCCTGTCTCCCGTTTTTTTCTTGGTTGTTGTTGCTTCTGTGGCTGCGGCTTCTGCTGTGGTGGCGGTGACTGAAGAAGCAGAGATTGCACTTCCAGTATCTCCTGGTCACTCATGGCTAAAGGAAGACCGCCACAGCTCTCTAAGAAGCACCTCCCTGGTGTCTCTGGTGGATTTATAAAGCCAAAGGGGCACTCCCCCTCCAGCAGGCCATCGGGCCTAAATTAATGCACCTACGATGCGGCACGCTCTTTAGGGATGCCCCCTCCCCCGCACCAAATGAGGGAACACCCGCGCATGCTCAGACTGGATTCCCAGTCATGCTTTACGGCCCCGCGTCATCAGGAGGCGCCCGGCGCACACACGTGTACGAAGTGGAACCCGGAAGTCCCGCTCTCACCAATGCCACCCGGCTGCTCAGCGCAGGGGATTTGCGTGCGGTCCTCACCACCACTGCATCCAGGAAGGTCCAGGGAGATGCAGCCGGCTCCAGCAGATGCTGCCGGATCTTTGAGCTGGATCTTCCTGCACACCCTAGAGGTCCACTGACCCCAGCGGTGGTGCTTCAGGATGCCGCATCAGCCGAGGCAGGGAACCCCCGCTGCCTGAGTCGGTCTGGCCGGGCAAAACTGGCAACGAAGTGTAGTTTTTCAAAAGCCAGTGACCATCAGGAATTTCTTCAACATGGCTAGTCTAACAATATATGGAGAGGCTAATTTAGATTTCTGATTTACTCATATACAGTTATTCTAAATTCCTAGGTGGGAATCTTCTTTAGATTAATGTAATCGTTAAAGAGGTTGTCCACTGCTTTGATACTGTTAACAGATCTTATTATGTCAGTCTGACACTGCCTAAATCAAAACTTAGCATATTATGGCATGTCTCATGCTGGAAACATCATCAGAAACACGCAGTTACAATTCTTAATCATTACAATACCTCAGGGAAATTACATTTGTAAGGTCAATAAATTATAGATTATACCTACTTGTCAAAGCTGTCACTAAACTTAATGAAAGCCTCCAATTTTTCCTTGGCATATTCCACCACATCAGAATGAAGTTCAACTCCATGATTAATGCCAAATGGACCTATGGTATAAAGAAATGCAGGTCAGCACAGATAAAAGCCAGAATACAGTAAAGTAAAATAAGACGGAAAAATATATTTAAAAAGTTGGGTTTCTTAAAGGGGTTTTCCATTATATTTATTTAGGCCCATAGGCTCCCAAAAGATAAAAATAAACTGAGCTTTACTCACTCCTCCCTTGCTATAGTGCATGCTCTTCACTGCTGCCTCTAGTTTTTGTTGACAGGCTACAGTGGTGTTGCTGAGATAATTGGCGAGACTCTTGAGCCTTGAGATTGGTAGCAAAACACATGTACACTAGAATTGTGACGTCACTGCTGCAGCTTGTCAACAAAGACTGAAGTCAATGATGCACTGGTGCAAGGGAAGGAGATAATTGCTCCATTTGTCATTTTTAACCAGTGGGAGCTTATGGCGTAAAAAGAAATTGAATATGTGGAAAACCTTTTCATTGAGAAATTTCATGTCTCCGATAAACGAATAAGCAATACCTACAGTGTACCTGTAGTTTCAGGTGACTTTTTAGAATAAACTTTTATGGGTGTACATTAGGAATAACACCAATGCTGGGCAACATATGACTTATGCATATTTCACCAGATTTCTCTCAGGCTCCATCTCTAGTTTTCAGTTCTCTCTGAGTTAGTGGGTAGAGAATTACTGCTATGATGTCTACTCTTTACTGCACATACAGACATAAGAATTTGTTGCTCTCCTGTCTCTGTAGCACATGTTCAGAAGTACCAGTAGCATTAAGGATATTGTGTAGCAATACTGAACAGTTTCAGTCATGTCAACTATTCTGGATTTCTCAGGAGTCACCTGGATTTTATTAACTGTAACTAGATCACCTGTGCTGTTGACCAGGTGACTGACGTGTTGAGGCAGGCGATAACAGCATCAGCCACTAGTGGTGAGAGTGAATATCGGAGCAGAAGAGAAAGAGTGGGCAGGGATAAAAGAGCAGTGCTGAGCCAACTGCAAACAGTTGCAGGTTGCCAAGCTCCATGTCCTTCGCTCCTGGCCACACATGCTGGAAACAGGAGGGAACTGCAGCTCCACCCAGAGCTATTGGGTGAATAAACCACACTTCACATTGATCCTCTTTTTTGTGCTGCATGTATGTAGAATGTATATTATAGATATGCGCAACTCTGCGTGCATGTGTCTGTGTGCATACACTATGTACTAACGTGTGCCTGGGCGTAAACACCATGTGAATGTATATATAGTGGGATGTAAAAGTTTGAAAATTACTGTTATTGTGAATAGGTAATCAAGTTGAAGATGAAATAAGCTCCAAAAGGGCTAAAGTTAAAGACAACACAATTTCTTTGTATTTTAAAATATTATATATATATATATATATATATATATATATATATATATATATATATATATATATATATATATATATATATATATATATATATAGTACAGACCAAAAGTTTGGACACACCTTCTCATTTAAAGGTTTTGAAAATTGTACATTCACACTGAAGGCATCAAAACTATGAATTAACACATGTGGAATTATATACTTACCAAAAAAGTGTGAAACAACTGAAAATATGTCTTATATTCTAGGTTCTTCAAAGTAGCCACCTTTAGCTTTGATGACTGCTTTGCACACTCTTGGCATTCTCTTGATGAGCTTCAAGAGGTAGTCACCGGAAATGGTTTTCACTTCACAGATGTGCCCTGTCAGGTTTAATAAGTGGGATTTCTTGCCTTATAAATGGGGTTGGGACCATCAGTTGTGTTGTGCAGAAGTCAGGTGGATACACAGCTGATAGTCCTACTGAATAGACTGTTAGCTGCTTTGTTCTTGCCATAATACAAATTCTAAGTAAAGAAAAACGAGTGGCCATCATTACTTTAAGAAATGAAGGTCAGTCAGTGTGAAAAATTGGGCGAACTTTGAAAGCGTCCCCAAGTGCAGTTGCAAAACCATCAAGCGCTACAAAGAAACTGGCTCACATGAGGACCGCCCCAGGAAAAAAAGCTGAAGTTGAAAAGAGGATGGCTTCTACAAAAGGATAATAATCCTAAAACATAAGTCAAATCCACAATAGACTACCTCAAAAGGCACAAGCTGAAGGTTTTACAATGGACATCACAGTCCCCTGATCTGACCATCATTCAAAATCAGTGGCTAGACCTCAAAATAGAAGTGCATGCAAGAAAACTCAAATCTCACAGAACTGGAAGAATTTCCAAGGAAGAATGGATGAAAATCTCTCAAACAACAATTGAAAGACTCTTGGCTGGCTACAATAAGCATTTACAAGCAGTAATACTTTCAAAAGAGGGTGCTACTAGGTACTAACCATGCAGGTTGCCCAAACTTTTGCATCTTCACATTTTCCTTTTTGTAATTTTTAAAATGTAAATATAAATTTATTTTTTTTGACTAAAATACAAAGAAAATTAGATCATTTCATCTTCAACTTGCTTAACTGTTCACAACAACAGTAATTAAGACCAGGGGTGCCCAAACTTTTACAAGGCACTCTATGTGTGAACCTGTGTTTATTTATGCTTGGGGGTCATGAGGGGTAAACAGGAGCATGGGATTTATCTTGTGATAGACGCGAGTGGTTAATTATCATGCGGTAACAAGTACAAACTGTAGGCTATGAATTGTAAATCATGTAGATTAATCATTTATGTAAGCATGTCGTAATATTTCTGTTTTTTAATGTGAAAATCTTGCCCAGAAATTCTGGCAGGATCTAATATGTGGCCCACACACTCACCAGTGATGTGTGCACATCTACGGAGATGAGCCATTTGGTGTCATTTGGGGAGACTGGGTCTGTTAACTTGCAGTGTCTTCGGGGATGCTTAGTGTGAAGGGTTGACAGGTTCCGACTCTTCTGACATGACCCAATATCGCAGCTGCAATATTACTATAGTTAACGGGCTATATACTTCTTTGCGTACTGAATATACCTTACAAATGATTTACTGCTATAGCGGTTTTAAGTTTTAACATTTTTATGCCCACTGGCTTGTGATATCAAAAGATAAAAGCAAAGTTATTCACCCTCCTGAGGTCCACTGATGCTTTTTCTGCACTGCTCTCTGCTTTTTTGATGGACTGCAGGTGTGATAACATGACAATAGTGCATGGGACTACTGCAGCCAAACAATGAGCTCAGTGGTGATGGCAATGCAGCCTACGGGCAAACATTTTTTAAAATTTTTTTTTAGGAAAATCCCTTCAAAATAAACAATAACAAAAGAATTAACCCCTTAATTACTAGGACAAATTTTTAAATCTGACGTGTCACTTTATGTAGTAATAACTCTGGAATGCTTCAACATTTTGAGACAATTTGTTTCGTGACACATACTCTATGATAGTGGTAAATTTAGGTTGATATGTTTTGTGTTTATTTATAAAAATATCAGAAATGTGACATTTCAAAACGTTTGCAATTTTCAAACTTTGAATGAAAATCCCTTTAATCCACAGTCATAACCACACAAAAATATTAAACAACATTTCCTTCATATCTGCTTTACATCAGCACCATTTGTAAAATGTTGGTTTATTTTGTTAACATTTTAGAAGGTTGTATGCAATGCATAAGTAATTTTTCATTTTTTTCAAGGAAATTTACAAAACATTTTTTTTTTTTTTTTTTTTTTTGGGACTTACTCAATTTTGAAATTACTTTGAAGGTCATATAAATATTGTAAATCCTCAAAAGTGATACCATTTTAAAAATAGCAGCCCTCACCGTATTCAAAATGGCTTTAAGGGCATTTATTAACCCTTCAGATGCTTTTCAGCAATTAATGCAAAGTGACATGACAGGAATTAAAAAAATTATTTTCACCATCTAAATGTTTCTAACTTCTGAACAGGCCACTATAGCTGGAAGACTTTAAGGTTGTTACTTGGCTACGAATTGCTATGGCAAACATCTGGACCACACAATCAAGATCTCAGGGTGCCGATGGGGTTAAACAGGGAGCCCCTACACTGTTAACCATCTAGATGCTGTAGTCCTTATTGCCAGCAGTAGGTAAGGGGTTAAACAGCAACGATTGGTGCAAACACTGATTGTGGCTGATGCAGCAAGTTGTCAGCCATAGTGCACAGCTCATAGCTTCATATATATATATATATATATATATATATATATATATATATATATATATATATACACACATACACACACACACACACATATATATATATATATATACATACATACAGTGCCTACAAGTAGTATTCAACCCCCTGCAGATTTAGCTGGTTTGATAAGATGCAAATAAGTTAGAGCCTTCAAACTGCAAACGAGAGTAGGTTTTATGAACAGAAGCATAAATCTTACAAACCAAAAAGTTATGTTGCTCAGTTGAATTTTATTACATTTTAAACATAAAAGTGTGGGTCAATTATTATACAACCCCTATGTTTAATATTTTGTGGAATAACCCTTGTTTGCAATTACAGCTAATAATCCTGATCAGGCCGGCACAGGTCTGTGGAGTTATCTTGGCCCACTCCTCCATGCAGATCTTCTCCAAGTTATCTAGGTTCTTTGGGTGTCTCATGTGGACTTTATTCTTGAGCTCCTTCCACAAGTTTTCAATTGGGTTAAGGTCAGGAGACTGACTAGGCCACTCCAACACCTTGACTTTTTCCCTTTTGAACCAGGCCTTGGTTTTCTTGGCTGTGTGCTTTGGGTCGTTGTCTTGTTGGAAGATGAAATTACGACCCATCTTAAGATCCTTGATGGAGGAGCGGAGGTTCTTGGCCAAAATCTCCAGGTAGGCCGTGCTATCCATCTTCCCATGGATGCGGACCAGATGGCCAGGCCCCTTGGCTGAGAAACAGCCCCACAGCATGATGCTGACACCACCATGCTGGACTGTAGGGATGGTATTCTTGGGGGTCGTATGCAGTGCCATCCAGTCTCCAAACGTTACGTGTGTGGTTGGCAACAAAGATCTCGATCTTGGTCTCATCAGACCATAGAACCTTGAACCAGTCTGTCTCAGAATCCTCCAAGTGATCATGAGCAAACTGTAGACGAGCCTTGACATGACGCTTTGAAAGTAAAGGTACCATACAGGCTCGTCTGGAACGGAGACCATTGCGGTGGAGTACGTTACTTATGGTATTGACTGAAACCAATGTCCCCACTGCCATGAGATCTTCCCGGAGCTCCTTCCTTGTTGTCCTTGGGTTAGCCTTGACTCTTCGGACAAGCCTGGCCTCGGCACGGGAGGACACTTTCAAAGGCTGTCCAGGCCGTGGAAAGCTAACAGTAGTTCCATAAGCCTTCCACTTACGGATGATGCTCCCAACAGTGGAGACAGGTAGGCCCAACTCCTTGGAAAGGGTTTTGTACCCCTTGCCAGCCTTGTGACCCTCCACGATCTTGTCTCTCATGGCCTTGGAATGCTCCTTTGTCTTTCCCATGTTGACCATGTCTGAGTGCTGTTCACAAGTTTGGGGAGGGTCTTAAATAGTCAGAAAAGGCTGCAAAAGAGATCTTTAATCCACACATGTGAAGCTCATTATTCTTGGTGCCTGAACTACTTCTTAATACTTTAGGGGGACCAAACAGAATTCTTGTGGTTTGAAGGGTTGAATAATAAATGACACTCTGAATTAACTTTTAACGTTTTAAAAAAAAAAAAAAAAATTTGCTGCAGTGCATTTCCCACTTCCAGGCTGATCTACAGTACAAATGTCACAATGCCAAGTTAATTCCGCATGTGTCAACCAGCTAAATCTGCAGGGGGTTGAATACTACTTGTAGGCACTGTATATATACTACTTGTAGGCACTGTATATATACACAGCCCAAAAGATTGGACACACCTTCTCATCTGGCGTAGCACCCCATCACTCTCCTTCTTGGTCAAATAGCCCTTACACAGCCTGGAGGTGTGTTTGAGGCCATTGTCCTGTTCAAAAATAAATGATGGTCCAACTAAATGCAAACCGTATGGAATAGAATGTCGCTGCAAGAAGCTGTGGTGGCCATGCTGGTTCAGTATGCCTTCAATTTTGAATAAAACCAGCAAAGCACCCCCATACCATCACACCTCCTCCTCAATGCTTCACGGTGGGAACCAGGCATGTAGAGTCCATCCGTTCACCTTTTCTGCGTCGCACAAGTACACGGTGGTTGGAACCAAAGATCTCAAATTTGGACTCATCAGAGCAAAGCACAGATTTCCACAGGTCAAATGTCCATTCCTTGTGTTCTTTAGCCCAAACAAGTCTCTTGTGCTTGTTGTCTGTCCTTAGCAGAGGTTTCCTAGCAGCTATTTTACCATGAAGGCCTGCTGCACAAAGTCTCCTCTTAACAGTTGTTGAAGAGGTGTGTCTGCTGCTAGAACTCTGTGTGGCATTGACCTGGTCTCTAATCTGAGCTGCTGTTAACCTGCGATTTCTGTGGCTGGTGACTTGGATAAACTTATCCTCAGAAGCAGAGGTGACTCTTGGTCTTCCTTTCCTGGGGCGGTCCTGATGTGAACCAGTTTCTTTGTAGTGCTTGATGGTTTTTGCAACAGCACTTGGGGACACTTTCAAAGTTTTCCCAATTTTTCGGACTGACTGACCTTCATTTCTTAAAGTAATGATGGCCACTCGTTTTTCTTTACTTAGCTGCTTTTTTCTTGCCATAATACAAATTATAACAGTCTATTCAGTAGGACTATCAGCTATGTATCCACCAGACTTGTGCACAACACAACTGATGGTCCCAACCCCCTTTATAAGGCAAGAAATCACACTTATTAAACCTGACAGGGCACACCTGTGAAGTGAAAACCATTTCCGGTGACTACCTCTTGAAGCTCATCAAGAGAATGCCAAGAGTGTGCAAAGCAGTCATCAAAGCAAAAGGTTGCTACTTTGAAGAACCTAGAATATAAGACATATTTTCAGTTGTTTCACACTTTTTTGTTAAGTATATAATTCCACATGTGTTAATTCATAGTTTTGTACAATTTTCAAAGTCATGAAAATACAGAAAAATCTTTAAATGAGGTGTGTCCAAACTTTTGGTCTGTACTATATATATATATTTACACACACACAGCTCAAAAAAAATAAAGGGAACACTCAAATAACACATCCACCAATGTCACGTTACACCACAGACTGTCCAGGAGTTGGTGGATGCTTTAGTCCAGGTCTGGGAGGAGATCCCACAGGAGACCATCCGCAACCTCATCAGAAGCATGCCCAGGCATTGTAGGGAGGTCATACAGGCACATGGAGGCCACAGACAATACTGAGCCTCATTTTGACTTGTTTTAAGGCCATTACAACAAAGTTGGATCAGCCTGTAGTGTGTTTTTCCACTTTAATTTTGGGGGTGACTCCAAATCCAGGCCTCCATTGGTTAATAAATTTGATTTCCATTGATGATTTTTTGTGTGATTTTGTTGTCAGCACATTCAACTTCGTACAGAACAAAGTATTCAATGAGAATATTTCATTCATTCATTCAGATCTAGGATGTGTTATTTGAGTGTTCCCTTTAATTTTTTGAGCAATTTATGTATGTATGTATGCATGTATGTATATATATACTGTATATTTTTTTTTAGAATGGATGGGGAGTTTGGAAATGTAAAGGTTGGCCAAACATATCCCAATTTTTTTTGGCATTATTGTGTTTACTAGAGATGATTGAATCTTTCAAAATTTGAATTAGCCTGCTTTGCCAAATTTTTCCCAAAAAGGCAATCCACAAATAAGAGATGAAGGGAGCACAGCTTATCTGGCTAACAACAATTTAGACTCCCTTTCAGAAGCCAGAAAAAAATTGCCCTATTTTGCATTTAGAATTTGGGTCTAAAAGCATGGCTCTTCCAATATTTATCCTAATGCTAACAATAAACCATTCAGCTTGTCATACTTGCTAGCAGGAGAGAGGTCCCAGTTGCTTCACTTTTTGCTCCTCCTCCGCTGCAACAATTGGCCATCATAACCATTATAGCCAGTGTCATCATCCATTTGAAAATGTCAGTCTCATCCCCTGCCTATGCCAAGGATAACTCAATGTCCCCTTATACATCCACATGCAGTTACTCCTTCTCCTCCAAATCCTGCTGCATTTGACATTGGCCCGGAGGGTCAACAACAGCCCCAGGGTGGCAATGAACATGTAGAAGTTGCTTTTATTCCACCATCTCTTGTTGCATCTTTGTTTTTTGAGAGGGATAACATAATTGTCACTAAAGACAAAACTTAACAGACTCTTCCAAGGGCAGCAGTAGGAGACAGGCGTCTTTAATCAGCTGCCAAGGATGAATTTCAAAGTAACCCAAGCTCCATGTTTGTCAGCTGCATGATATAATCAGTCACCGCTTTATGTTCCAACATATGCATATGCATTGCAATGTCAAAAATCAAGGTGTTAAAGCAGACCATTGTATTTGCAAAATCAAGAAGTTGTGATACACTGCATAAATAATAGCTGAAATTCCCCCAAATTTTCCTGTCAACCAGATTTATATTCATTTAAAAAATGCAAGATCAAATTTAGGACATGTGTCAAGCAGGGAACATGTTTTAGGCCACATTCACATGTTGAGTATTTGGCGAGTGTTTGAGTCAGTATTTGTAAGCCAAAACCAGGAGTGGGTGATAAATACAGAAGTGGTGACGTGTTTCTATTATACTTTTACTCTGACTGTTCCACTCCTGGTTTTGGCTTACAAATACTGGGAGGTAAAAAACTCACAAAATACTCATGTGGCCTAACTTTGCCACAATGTTCTGGGCATTGTTGATTACTAGAGTGCCCAGTTGGAATTGACAAGAAGCCATCTAAAATGACATTTATTTGCTGCTTGATGCAGAGGAGCAACTCGTCTGGCATATGGCTTTTGTTGTCTATGTTCATAAAATGGGAAAAATGATAAAATAATAAGATGAAAACAGTGAAAAATGAGATTAAAACAGTTGCAAATACCTTGCTCTATTTAACTTCTTTACATACTTCCCATTTGATCAGGAACATACCAACTGGACAATTTCTATATGTACATAGTACCTGCTCAGACAGCTCCAGGTATGCCCAACAGGAATCTGATCGAGTTGCGAGAGTTAAAGAACAGGGCTGCAGTAATTACTGCATTAAACATGTCATGGATGGAGTATGACAAATCCTGCGATTGGATCTCTTGATCCCAAAAAGAAAAAATAAGATCAGATGTTTGTAATTTTCAACCTCGACACAAACAAGTGTATGATATTCTTGAAAAAAATTGGCCCATCCTTTTGTACGATACAATATGGTCCAGATCTTTACCTACTCAACCTTCAATTTTCTAAAGGAGATCCAAAAATCTCAAAGATCTCTTGGTTTATAGCCACCAAAGTTTCAAACCGATACACCCA
This sequence comes from Phyllobates terribilis, assembly GCF_046119375.1. NCBI lineage: Eukaryota > Metazoa > Chordata > Amphibia > Anura > Dendrobatidae > Phyllobates > Phyllobates terribilis. The sequence goes on from NW_027362764.1 coordinate 611,446,752, forward strand.
TTTGGCTCTTGCGATCCAAAGTGGGACAGTTCCCCTTGTGGATTATGTGTGACATGTTCCAATATGGTACCAATGATTTTCAGAACTCCCAGGTTACTACTACTTTAAGATCACACATTCGATCACATGCTGTAGTAGTGGAGTGATCTATTATGCAACCTGTCCCTACAATAAGATCTACGTGGGTATGACCACAAGGAATTGAGATGCAGGATCCGTAAGCATGTCCGTAATCATTTTTGGGCTGTACATGATTGTGATGAGGCCCTTTTGAAATTACGAGGTACTGACCGCATTGTATCTGGTCCAAGTAGTCGTAACTGGAAGCGATGTCTTATTCAAATTGAAGTTAAATTGATTTAAAGGTTGAAAACACAATTCCCATTTGGAGTGAAAATACACCAGTTTTGTTCCTTTCTTATAATTCTTTCAAGATATAAAATATATTTTTATCCATTGAGTATTTTTTTGACACACTCAGTTTTTTTTTTACAATTTTTTTTTTAACATATATTTAATCCCTTTATTTTAAGTCTGATTTTATTCCCACACCCACACAGTTGTTAACTCAATATCCCTGGGATATCGTTATCATAATCATCGACCCCCCCTCCAACATATCTTCTCCTAACTACTCAATGACCTTACTATTATTATCATCAGTATTATATTTTGAATGTATTTGCTATTATTGGTTGTCATCTGTTTTTGACTTTAGATATATGGAAGTATATACAGTTATATGAAAAAGTTTGGGCACCCCTATTAATCTTAAGCTTAATGTTTTATAAAAATTGGTGTTTGTGCAACAGCTATTTCAGTTTGATATATGTAATAACTGTTGGACACAGTAATGTTTCTGCCTTGAAATGAGGTTTATTGTACTAACAGAAAATGTGCAATCTGCATTCAAACAAAATTTGATAGGTGCATAAGTATGGGCACCCTTATCATTTTCTTGTTTTAAATATTCCTACCTACTTTTTACTGACTCACTAAAGCACTTTTTTGGTTTTGTAACCTCATTGAGCTTTGAACTTCATAGCCAGGTGTATGCAATCATGAGAAAAGCTACTTAAAGTGGCCACTTGCAAGTTGTTCTCCTGTTTGAATCTCCTCTGAAGAGTGGCATCATGGGCTCCTCAAAACAACTGTCAAATGATCTGAAAACAAAGATTATTCAACATAGTTGTTCAGGGGAAGGATACAAAAAGCTGTCTCAGAGATTTAACCTGTCGGTTTCCACTGTGAGGAACATAGTAAGGAAATGGAAGAACACAGGGACAGTTCTTGTTAAGGCCAGAAGTGGCAAGCCAAGAAAAACATCAGAAAGGCAAAGAAGAAGAATGGTGAGATCAGTCAAGGGCAATCCTCAGACCACCTCCAGAGAGCTGCAGCATCAACTTGCTGCAGATGGTGTCACTGTGCATCGGTGAACTATACAACGCACTTTGCACAAGGAGAAGCTGTATGGGAGAGTGATGCGAAAGAAGCCGTTTCTGCAAGCACGCCACAAACAGAGTCGGCTGAGGTATGCAAAAGCACATTTGGAGAAGCCAATTTCTTTTTGGAAGAAGGTCCTGTGGACTGATGAAACCAAGATTGAGTTGTTTGGTCATACAAAAAGGCATTATGCATTGCGGCAAAAAAACACAGCATTCCAAGAAAAACACTTGCTACCCACAGTAAAATTTGGTGGAGGTTCCATCATGCTTTGGGGCTGTGTGGCCAATGCCGGCACCGGGAATCTTGTTAAAGTTGAGGGACGCATGGATTCCACTCAGTATCAGCAGATTCTTGACAATAATGTTCAAGAATCAGTGATAAAGTTGAAGTTACGCAGGGGATGGATCTTTCAGCAAGACAATGATCCAAAACACCGCTCCAAATCTACTCAGGCATTCATGCAGAGGAACAATTACAATGTTCTGGAATGGCCATCCCAGTCCCCAGACCTGAATATCATTGAACATCTGTGGGATCATTTGAAGAGGGCTGTCCATGCTCGGCGACCATCAAACTTTACTGAACTGGAATTGTTTTGTAAAGAGGAATGGTCAAAAATACCTTCATCCAGGATCCAGGAAATCATTAAAAACTACAGGAAGCGACTAGAGGCTGTTATTTTTGCAAAAGGAGGATCTACTAAATATTAATGTCACTTTTCTGGTGAGGTGCCCATACTTATGCACCTGTCAAATTTTGTTTGAATGCAGATTGCACATTTTCTGTTAGTACAATAAACCTCATTTCAAGGCAGAAACATTACTGTGTCCAACAGTTATTACATATATCAAACTGAAATAGCTGTTGCAAAAACACCAATTTTTATAAAACATTAAGCTTAAGATTAATAGGGGTGCCCAAACTTTTTCATATAACTGTATCTTTATACACTCTTGCCAACTCTTCCTTTTTGAGCCATTCTTATTATTTTCTGGGTTCACCAGGATCCATTTATGTTAATTAATTTTTACACAGTGGGCAAAACAACCCCCAACCAGCCCTTTACCCACCGTGTCAATTGTGTTTTTTGAGTTGGGACAATTACCACTATTAATTTTGTATTTTAATCTTTTTTTGCAATAAAAGTCATTATTTTGATTAATTTTTCTCTATCCTGGCACTTCATTATTGGTCTTTGCTATGCTAGTGCTATGACGGACTTACTACCCCTCTCTGGGTTACGGTTTTGGTTCATAAATGTCTGCAAGATGTAAAATAGCTTCACATAAGCTGTAATATGGGTCACTCCCATATTCGTACATGGATATTGATGAAGTAAAAACAAGCACTTTTTTTCAATTTACTTCTTAAAATGTGCAGCTGTTCTTGAGACATTAACACCTTTCTTTCGTCTACAGCTTGTTGCGTAGGAGGTAGACCACCGCTGTTTTCTAGATTGTAAGCACTGAGCTGCAACAGGTCAGGAATAAGAGCTACTAGCCTTGTTATTGGCTGCTGGGCAAACATGAATTGGCCAATTTATGTGCCAAATATCTTAGTTTTCTTCTTATCTTCTAGAGCAATAATGTATTTCTAATTTCATATCTTTCATGTTTACATGAAAAGGCCGGAATGACAAAGCGGGAAGTCAGTTGGCGCCAGTAAGCGAAGCAAGGAGGACGTGTGAGAGGTGTGACAAAAAGGCCGAGCAACTGAAGTGCAGTTGAAGACAGAGGTAACATTGTGGGTCAGACATTGAAGTCCAGACTACGCCGGTCAAGACCTGGGACCGAGACTCCATTGGTCAAGACCCGAAGTCCAGTCTTCACTGAAACCCGATATATGAATGCTGCAAGTCAAGCACGAAGGCCAAGCGTGGATCATCATAAGGGATCGGACGTCTGCCGTGGTGACCAGGAGACGAGAGTGAACCGGGCCGTTACTTCCAACGTAGACGTACAGTACAGGGTGTGGGCCGAGACTGCAGAAGGGACAGGGCTGGCCAGTATGAAAGAACTCATAGGATACTAAGTAACTTGCTACTAAGAACTTGCAGCCTAGCGGGAAATACCGGTGACCCCTGTTAATGCCAATATAATCATCAAAAAAGCTTGAAGGATATACAGTGATGGGCCTGCCACCGAAGTGAGTGCCATCCGTGAAAATTAGAGCAGAAGGACATGAAAGTGCCGTTCACACTGATGGTCAAATAGAACAGAGCATAGGAAACTGAAAAACTGTTATATTACTGTTGTCGCCATTACTGCTAATATTGTGTGACTTGTTAACCTGTATTCAAACAACTGACTGATTTAATTTCTGTGTTAGAAAAATAAATAGATTGTTAGTTACTTTTGCTTCCTCATTGTCTGCATGTTGCATCCCAGTAACCTTTTTACATACACACTGCACATATTCTGTTGTCTAGTAGCAGTAGTCAGGTCTCCAAAGCAATCAGCTCTAAACAAAAGTGTAATATCTCCAGAATAGCTGAAAATTTTAATAAATACTAAATTGCAAATCTTTTTTTGTTGACAAGTTTTGTTTAACCTTACAGGATCGAAAAGACTGAGGGTGGGGGGGCATGCAATCTGTCCTGTTGCTGTTAGGTGATATCCATTGGAGTAAGTCCAGGAGAAGGAGAGTTAAGCACCACCTAGCGCACAACCGTGGAGACTTCACTACCTGTCCTGGTTTCATTGGTGCATAGCAGACGTTCATAAAATTGACCCAGTGGGCCATAAGACATGTACTTTCCCAGTCCAGAATTGCAGTTCTCCAGTCTGTGCATTTTCAACCTCAATTTATGTCCAGAAATGGTTCATGTTCTCTCACACATGACAGCACATAGCAGGCACCACTTTCTGTGAGACAAAATGGCAGCTCGGTATCTTCCAGTGAGGCTAAGTGAATGCAATAATTTACTGAAATGCATTTAAATCCACTAAGTGGTGACTGTACCACCAGCAACTTAACCAGATGAGAGTTGAGTTGGCACACAGATGACAGGGTTCCTATAGTGGTTTCCTGGCCACACATTCAGGTATGTATATTTGATGGAGTAACTTAGAAGTAGGAGTACTTGAAGTATAACAAGCAGTAGATGACAATAACATCAGAGTATTACTCGGGGATACAGCATAGCTAACAAAAAGAAGAGCACTAGCATAAAGAGGACAGCCTCTGTATTGGTCAAACTGCTTAGCCTTCATGAGCAGGTGATGCCATTTCATGGGGTGATAGAAAACATTATTTCCTAGTAGATTTATGCTGGGACGCCCACAGCACACAATCTCCTCTTGCAGTATGCAGGCTCTGTAGAAGATTTGTTGGCAGTCAACATGGAAAAGAATTCCCACACCGGAGATAACCACATGAGACTTGCCACCACAACCACAGCTTTCAGACACTGTTGAGACTCCTCTACCACTAGCAGTTATAGCATCAGCTCCTCTCGAGTTGACTGCAGAAGCAGATCTGCTCCATGAAGATCTTTTTGGCTAGACATCAGTTTCTCACTTCATGGAGAACACAAATCAGCCTCCTCCTCTGATGACATCAACTCTTCATCACGGAGATCTGGTTTCCAGGTCCTGTCCATCACACAATTATCACTCCTGATTCGGATGACAGTTGTCGCAGTGTTGGAATTGTCATGAGCACTTTGTTCACTATCCTGATTCCCATCTCTATATTGGCCCTGACTCAAAGTGCCACTACTACCTTGATGCCACAATCAATGTAACTACCACCATGGCTGCCAGTTCTACAAGTGCTTCTCACTAAATTAGAATACCATCAAAAAGTTAATTTCTTTCAGTTCTTCAATACAAAAAGTGAAACTCATATATTATATAGAGTCATTACAAACAGAGTGATCTATTTCAAGTGTTTATTTCTGTTAGGCTGTGTGCCCATGATGCGTTTTTTAAGCGTTTCCGCAGCGGCAAAAATGCTGCAGAAACGTTTAAAAAACGCATGGTAGAAGGCCTGCCATGTTCCCCAATGATAATCGGCATGTGCTGTGCACATGCTGCGGAAATTTCCGCTGCGTATTATCATTGCGGAAAAAAACGCAGCACTACCAATTATTTTGCGGAAGTGCTGCGTTTTCGCCGCCATTGACTTGCATTAGAACGCTTGGATTATGCATCACTGTATATGTAGATGCACATTCCATGCGTTCCAATGTGCGGATGGTACCCAGGTCTAGAGGAGAGGAGACTCTCCTCCGGACCTGGGAACCATAGAAACTAAAAAAAAAAAAGAATAAAATAAAAAATAAATATGATACTTACCTTCTGACGGCCCCCAGTGCGCTCCTCCTCCCTTGCCGGCAAATCGCGATGGACTGGAGGACCTGCGCTGACGTCATAGTCATGCGACGCTGACATCGGCAGGTCCTTCAGTGCAGTGTACCGCGATCTGCCGGCAGTCAGTACCGAGCGAAGCAAGACTGCAGGGGCCATCGAAAGGCAAGTATAGATTTATTTTTTATATTCTCTTGGGTCACACTATATAAATCCATGCCGTTTGCATGGATTTATATAGTGTGACCAAGTTGATAAGCACTTTCCAAGTGATGCTAAAATTGCTTGGAAAGCGCTTGTCAACCCGCATTCGGAAATGCATGTGAAGAACGCTTCACATCCGCATGTCCCTGGCAGGAAAAACGCATGTACAATCCGCATGCGTTTTTTTCTGCCAGGGAGATGCAGAAACGCTCAGGAAAAATCCAGAGCATTTCTGCATTGTGGACACATAGCCTCAATGTTGATGATTATGGCTTACAGCCAATGAAAACGCAAAAGTCATTATCACAGTAAATTAGAATAATTAACAAAAAACACCTGCAAAGGCTTCTGAAGCATTTAAGAATGTCTCAGTCTGTTTCAGTAGGCTCCACAGTCATGGGGAAGACTGTTGACTTGACAAATGTCCAGAAGGCAGTCATTGACTCATTCCACAAGGAGGGTAAGCCACAAAAGGTCATTGCTAAAGAAGCTGGCTGTTCACAGAGTGCTGTATCCAAGCATATAAATGGAAAGTTGAGTGGAAGGAAAAAGTGTGGTAGAAAAAAGGTACACAAGCAAAGGGGATAACGGCAGGCTTTAAAGGATTGTTAAGAAAAGGCCACTGAAAAATCTGGGGGAGATTCACAAGGAGTGGACTGCTGCTGGAGTCATTGCTTCAAGAGCCACCACACACAGACATATCCAGGACATGGGCTACAAGTGTCGCATTTCTTGTGTCAAGCCACTCATGACCAATAGACAACGCCAGAAGCGTTTTACCTGGGCCAAAAGAGAAAAAGACCTGGACTGTTGCTCAGTGGTCCAAGGTGTTGTTTTCAGATGAAAGTAAATTTTGCATTTCATTTGGAAATCAAGGTCCCAGAGTCTGGAGGAATAGTGGAGAGGCACACAATCCAAGCTGCTTGAGGTCAACAATCAGTGATGCTTTGGGGAGCCATGTCATCTGCAGGTGTAGGTCCACTGTGTTTTATCACGACCAACGTCAGAGCATCCGTCTACCAGGAAATTTTAGAGCACTTCATGCTTCCCTCTGCCGACAAGCTTTTTGGAGATGGAAATTTCATTCTCCAGCAGGACTTCGCATTTGTCAACACTGCCAAAAGTACCAATACCTGGCTTAAAAACAACAGTATCATTGTGCTTGATTGGTCAGCAAACTCGCCTGACCTTAACACCATAACCATAGAAAATCTATGGGGTATTGTCAAGAGGAAAAGGAGAGACACCAGACCCAAAAATGCAAACGAGCTGAAGGCTGCTATCAAAGCAACCTGGGCTTCCATAACACCTCAGCAGTGCCACAGGCTGATCGCCTCCATGCCACCCCGTATTGATGTAGTAATTGATGTAAAAAGGAGCCCCGACCAAGTATTGAGTGCATTTACTGAACATACATCTCAGTAGGACAACATTTCGGAATTTAAAAACATTTTTCAAGCTGTTGTTATAAAGTATTCTAATTTACTGAGATAATGACTTTGGTGTTTTCATTGGCTGTAAGCCATAATCATCAATATTAGGAGAAATAAACACTTGAAATAGATCACTCTGTTTGTAATATATGTATATAATATATGTATATAATATATGAGTTTCACTTTTTGTATTGAAGAACTGAAAGAAATTAACTTTTTGATGATATTCTAATTTAGTGAGAAGCACTTGTATTTTTACAACTGCCACAAACACAACACAGTTAGGTGTTCTCCACCTCCAACTCATCCAAGTCCAAACGCTGACTGTTATTCTCATCCCCTGTCTCAAATGGAAGAAGTTATTGGTAAGTAGCTTCCTTAGCCCCCATCATGCTGGGACTTAGTGGATTAGGAGTTAGAAAAGACAGATGTAATGGACTGAAATAAAAGTCTGTAATCAAAAAAAACTATTATGGCAGCAGAGCATTTAAATGTGCAGAACACCGACAAACTGATGTCACTGTAAGCTGTAACATCACCCTGCTGTTACTCAGATGAGTGATGTGCCTTATCAGTCCATATCGTCTGCCATTGCCATTGCCTCCCCACTAATATGCTTTGACAGAGGAAAATTGTGACCCAAGTTTGGCAGTACTACTGCCTGAATGACTGGTGCCAGTGGTGGTGTGCCTGCTTGCAGCTTCCACATTCTTATTGTCAGATAACATGGCATAGGTTGTCTTTTCATTTACATCACCACATCCATTGCCACTTTTTCTTTTACCATAGTATTTTTGCAACACTAGAATTAATTTTTATCACCGTTTTGAACCACAAGTCTCGCTTACCTAAGAAAGCCCAACCAAGTAATGTAAGGTACACGGCCAGCCCCAAACAACAGAGGCAACAAGCAGCAGTAATATGTCGTGTAGGAGTGCCAAATTAGACTAACATGTATGCTAAGTATCAGTACATTGTGACACACACTTTGTAAAACAGGCAGTTATATGTTTGGGCTTTTTAAGCAATATTGATGGCCAGCTTCTGCTTGAATGCAAAAATCACTACCAGCTCTCTTATCCCTCTGACCCCAAGAATTGAATCTCTATATCATTCTTTGTCACACACTAATCTTATGCACTGCTGTGCAATAACAGACATGATCTATCCAATTTGTTCTGTTTTTTTCAATTTCACTACATACCTCTATGCTAACCTGTGACGTCTTCTCACTATTCTGTTACCACGTAATGACGGTTGCATTCCCTGCTTCTATACAGTCTTTGAAAGTCCCTTCCAAGTGGCTGCGCTATACGATGTGATGCGACAGCTGCAAGGCATTATGGGGAGGTCGCCCGGGCGTGCCCAAGGTGAGTCATTAGCTGATGCAATTTCCCGCAATGAGTAAAATGGTGGCGACAATTTTAGGCGCTTCGCTATTAGTGAATAGCAGATTGTTGAAACTTGATGGATTCAGTGATTTACTCATTTATTAGATATATTGTAGTGGGCAGCATGAAAACCATTCATAAATTTATTTTGATGGAAGCAGGAAAAAGCAGAAGTTTAAAAATCTGAGGGACTCTGACAAGGGCCAAAAAGTGATGGCTAGAAAAACGGAGTTGGAGCAGCTTCGGGTATTGTGGAGAGTTCCTCAAATGTCCTGATTCGTAACTACTAAAAGTTGTCCAAATTAGGACAATGGGATTTGGGGTGCCCTAGTCTCAGTAATTAGAAACAGTTAGGCATTCTGGTCTGATCCCACAGAAAAACTATTTGAGGAAAAATGTAATGCCTGCTATGGTAGGATAGCAGCAGATCACATTGCTGTGTATGGGTTGTATAGGAGCAAACTGTCAAAGCAACTACAAGCATCAAAACTGGACCATGGGGCAATGGAATAAGGTGGCCATGTCTCAAGAATCATGCTTACATTTGCATCATGTGGACGGCCAGGTGCCTGTATGTCACCTACCTTGAGAAGACATGACGCCAGAATGTACCATGTGAAGAAGGCAAGCCTAAAGCAGTACAATGCTCTGAGCAATGTTCTGCCAGGAAATTTTAAATCCTGGTATTCACATGGAAGTTACCTTGACACAGGGTGGTTATTAATGGAACACACTCAGACTTGGTCTCAGTTAACAGTGGGGTACCACAGAGGTCAGTATTGGGCCCCCTTCTTTTTAACATATTTATTAATGACCTTGTAGGGGGCCATACAGAGTAATATTTCAATATTTGCAGAGGACACTAAACTCTGCAGGGTAATCAATACAGAGGAGGACAATTTTATATTACAGGAGGATCTATGTAAACTAGAAGCTTGGGCTGATAAATGGCAAATGAGCTTTAATGGGGATAAATGTAAGGTAATGCACTTGGGCAGAGGAAATAAAATGTATAATTATATGCTTAATTGTAAAACACTGGGCGAAACGGTCACTGAAAAAGACCTGGGTGTATTGGTGGACGACAAGCTCACGTTTGGTGGCCAGTGTCAGGCAGCTGCTCAAAAGGCAAATAAAATAATGGGATGCATTAAAAGAGGCATAGATGCTCATGAGGAGAACATAATTTTACCTCTATACAAGTCACTAGTGCAACCACACTTAGAATACTGTGTACAGTTCTGGTCTCCTGTGTATAAGAAAGACATAGCTGAACTAGAGCGGGTGCAGAGAAGAGCGACCAAGGTTATTAGAGGACTGGGGTGTCTACAATACCAAGACAGGTTATTACACTTGAGGTTATTTAGTTTGGAAAAACGAAGGCGTGATCTTATTACTATGTACAAGAATATGAGGGTACAGTACAAAGACCTTTCTACTGATCTTTTTACCCTGAGGCCTGAGACGGGGACAAGGGGGCATCTTCTACGTCTGGAGGAAAGAAGGTTTAATCATAATCACAGACGCGGATTCTTTACTGTAAGAGCAGTGAGACTATGGAGCTCTCTGCCGCATGATGTTGTAATGAGTGATTCACTACTAAAATTTAAGAAGGGTTTAGATGCCTTTCTTGAAAAGTATAATATTACAGGTTATATATACTAGATTCCTTGATAGGGCGTTGATCCAGGGAACTAGTCTGATTGTCATATGGTGTCGGGAAGGAATTTTTTTCCCCAAAGTGGAGCTTCGTGTTTGCCACATGTTTTTTTTTTTACTTCCTCTGGATCAACATGTTAGGCTATGGGTTGAACTAGATGGACTTAGTCTTCCTGCAACCTTAAAAACTATGTTACTATGTTACCAGTCGGATGCTAGTCTATTATATCGCAGGTCAGTTTTAAAAACTATGTTACATACCACCTACTGCACTTATACATTGTTGAAGGTCTAGTACATTGTCATGAGAGCATCACCGCCTGATAATACAACCCATCACATTTTAAAAATTGTTCAGAAATGTCTTTAAGTGATGACTTGACCTCAAAATTCCCCAGATCTTAATCCAACTGAGCATCAGTAGGATGTGCTGAAAGTGTGATTTTTGAAGACATTCTCACTACTCACAGGACTTAAGGCAACTGTTCGTGACCTGTCACAAACCACACGAAACTCTGAAGGTGTCTTGTTTGCCTTGTGAGAATTATTCTGCTGGCTCGAGGAGTACATATACACGCAGATGCAAAGTGCAATATGTATAGTATGCAAACATGGTATGAATAAAGCCTCAAGGGGGCTGGCCACCTTCTCTGGTTTATGCTGCTTTCCTCACACACTGATCAGCACTTCTGAATATACAATGTCTGTTGGTAGAGGATCACATGACCAGACCTATCCTTCAGCCTCCTCCAATAGAAAACAAGCTTTTCCATGTGAGGCATTTTACAATTGTAGGAGGCTGATGGACCAGTCTGGTCATATGTTCCTCCATCAGCAGCCATAGTTAAATTAGATTTGTGGCTTGTAGTAGACATCTTGCAACTGTAGGTAGGAAGGGACAACATACCATGGGTGCAACTTACGCAGTCACATAGGGGCCCAATTCCACCTCTAAAGCAGGTGGAATTGTACATTATGATGAGCTATAGAAATGCAAAGGGCCCATATATTTTTCTTGCACAGGCGCTCTCTTCTGTCTGTATCTGCTCCTGGTATACAGTATCCTGAAGATAAAATAGCAATTATAACAGTATTCCTGTATTTATAGAATCAGAAAAAAAATAGTTTACCTAAAATTAAGCCCACCATTGTACTTAAGTATCCAGTTCCACTTCCAAGATTAAGAAAAGACAATCCTGGTTGAAGCTTTAATGCCTCCATGACTTCTGAATAGATGCAAGGTGCAGACAAGTGGATGTTGCCATGCTTCCAAGCTAGGTCCTTATAGGCATTGTCCCTGTATCCTTCCAAGTAATATTCCCCTCGGTCAATTGCTCTGAAGGCTTGTTCTACTTTTTCAGTGCGTATGTACTGTGCTTCCTTTAGGTTATCAATCAAATCATCATTGTCTTCCCCAGCACTTACTGCTCCTCCCATGTTCTGTCAAATGCTTTTATATTATTTGGTAAGACATTCGCCAAGCACAGAAGGAAGTGTCAGCAGATCACCCACGTGTGAGAGCTCAGTTCTCGCAGGTCATCAGTGCACCTACTGTACAAGTTTCCTGGAGAAGAGACAAAATGCAGAGGGATTGGATTTCACAGTCAGAAATAGACCAACAGCAAATGACCAAATAGATATTCATCGTAAGGGCAGAGACAGACTGCTGTATAAGTCATGCGATAATCGCATCGCACTGAACAGACTCGCTAGCTCCTCTTGTGACCGGAGCATGACAGTGTGATGTATTTCTATGCAGCTGTCGAGCTCAGGAAAGGGAGCAGACAGCCAGTACAAGGTTTACCATGCGATCCTCGCACGAGATATATGGCCATCAGTCTCTGCCCTAATACTAAAAGTACACATAACTGGGGTATTACAAAGTCTATTACAAGTGAGAACAATTAATATTTGTATACAATCTTGATGTTTCGTATCCATAAAGGACACACCTTGCATCCGAAAAAAGTATTCATCTGTGGTCATCTGTGTTCCTACAGGATAGGCCATCAATATGCAATCAGTTAGTCAATGCACAGCAGTGGTATAAGGAGGAAATCAGAAATCACTATTACAGTGTCTGGAGAATAAATACAGTAAGGAGCACAAAGGGGCGCAACCGGCACTGCGTGCAGCACATAGGGAGGGACGCAACCGGCACTGCGTGCAGCACATAGGGAGGGACGCAACCGGCACTGCGTGCAGCACATAGGGAGGGACGCAACCGGCACTGCGTGCAGCACATAGGGAGGGGGGCAACCGGCACTGAGTGCAGCACATAGGGAGGGGGGCAACCGGCACTGAGTGCAGCACATAGGGAGGGGGGCAACCGGCATTGTGTTCAGCACATAGGGAGGGGGGCAACCGGCACTGCGTGCAGCACATAGGGAGGGGGGCAACCGGCACTGCGTGCAGCACATAGGGAGGGGGGGGGTGTCACACGTTCGTAGATCGGGTTGATTATGCCAAATGATACTCCGATCAAACTCTGATCAGAGCTTGTCAGAATTTTAGCATAGTGTGATCAGATTCTCTCGGATGAGAGAACCGCACCACATTGTGAGGAGCAGATGGAGAAATTTTGTTCTCCATTGTTTCAGTCCGCGGAAATCGGACAGCACTCAGATGTCATCTGAGTGTAGTCCGATGCTTCCAAGCATCATTGACTTGAATGGGTCAGAGGCTTACAATTTCAGAGTGAAACTCAAATCTCGCATACATTCAGACAGATTGTCAGTGTGTGTAAAAAAAAAAAAAAAAAAAAAAAATGGTCCTCAACACTGCCCCATTGAATAACATTAGTCTGAGTGCTATCCGATAAAAAAAATCGGATAGAACTTGTCAGATTTATACAGTCGTGTGACCCTGACCTCAGAGCGTTTTACACACCCATAAAATTACTATTGAGCTCTGACACCAATGTTTGCCCATGCATATTGCTCAAATTTCTATTATTGATCCGATCAAGAAGTAACTCTATAAAAAAAAGAGTATATACACCGCACCTTTTCTTTTTACTTTGTACCCGAGCTTATCGTCAGAGGTAAATTATATATTGTTAGTCTGCCTGAAATCGCCAATAGAGTCAGTAGTCTCAGTTCACATCATGTTTAAATCCATCTACTTTAAGATGTAGAATAAGAAGTCTTTATTTAAAGGTGTTGGTCAACTACTCAGAAAACCCTTTCTCAAATGCTAGATTCCCCAGTGCAAAATAAAAACATGCTATACTCACCTCTGATTCCAGCTACGTTGGCTCGGGGTATTACTTGACGTTGTTATGTCACATGAGCCCCGCAGCTCATCAGCAGCCACTTCTCTCTCACTTCCTTAGGACAAAATTGACATCTGTAGAAAGAGCGGCTGCTGCTCTATTACATCAGAAAGAATGAAGTGGCTGCAGAGCTTACGTGGCATAAGAACGTCACATGAGCTCTGATGCCGATATTGTTGGAAGCAGATAAGAGTATTAGCAGATATTACTTTAGGAGAAGAAACATAGCAATTGAGAAGGGGTTGTCTCAGTAGTGCACATATTTTTTGTTGGATACTGTTTTATGGTGCAAGATGCAGATTTTTATTGGCCAAAAGAATGACAGTAATCATACAACAGATATTTTATTTCCTATTTGTTGGCGTACAAACTTGGACCAAGGGAGTGGGGGAAGAAGTGTAATGGATTAAAGATATTAGGAAATAAATAATACAGCGCTGTACCATGGCGGCCCTGTAATGGGTGTGAAATAACAGAAGCTAGACCATTTTCTAACAACCAAAGAAACACATTAAATTGAAAGTTTTCAAATTAAATACGGGAACAGACATTTCCCAGAAGAGACTAAAGTTTAATCACAGGCTTAGTATTTGGGAAAAAAAACACAAGCTATTCAGAACTGTAAATCAGCTTAGACTCACAATGTAAAAAGCCTGAACAAAATTAATAAACTAGCATATACAATGGATTACAATAAAGAGACTGAACGTATTGAATGCTTAACACACATTAAAAGAGCATGCCAGACAAGTGGAAACCGATAACTGATCGATTTGAGATCTGTTGATCCCATGCTGATTTCTCCCTGCCTCTGCTACTACATACACATGGTATGTTTTTCAACTAACAACTACTACCCCCCCCCCCCACTCTTATTTATGACCTTGTTTACTTGGCCATTGAATATCCTGCATCTGGCTCAGCCTCAATCAGTTGATCAAGATGAGCACAGACCACTCTCCTCTGGTTCACACCTCAATGCATTCTGTAGCAAATATATTGTGAGCAAGGAGTCTGCTATAGACTTGCCTGCAGTGCATCGCCTTAAGTGTGTTGCTTAAGTGTAGAAATATGAATTATACCTGAATTGAACTGAAGGTAATTGGATACTTAGTCACAGTAAACAATGTTTGTGTTTGTTTTCACTCTCACCCCCTTAATCCTTCACTTTTTCCTTCACCTAGTAAGGAACTGGTCATCACTCCCTCCATCCTCCCCATTCATCTCACTTCCTCCTCAGAATCATTCCTCAAAATTCAATCCTTTGTCTCCAAACACAGGCAGCCACCTCACGTGTTCTCCTGCTCCCACCTACTAACACTTTCTCTGCTCCTCCTCACAGCTAGCGATATCTCCCCAAATCCTGGCCTTCCTCCTCACCACATCCCCACAGTCATCTCCACCTCCTATCCACAATCTATCACACACTCTCACAACCCTTCTAACCTCATACACATCTGCCCAGCTCCTGCTTCCCCAGTCCCACTAACAGGAGCTCTATGGAACGCTCGCTCCGTCTGCAACAAACTTTCCTACATCCATGATCTTTTCATCACTAACAAACTTTCCTTCCTCGGCATCACTGAAACCTGGCTCACCACCTCTGACACGGACTCTCCAGCTGCACTTTCGTACGGTGGATTCCATCTTTCCCACACCCCTCACCCCATTGGAAAGCATGGTGGAGGAGTAGGTTTTGTCCTGCCAGATAACTGCTCCTTCACCCAAATCCCACTGCCACCCTTCATTACTCTCCCCTCTTTTGAGGTGCACTGAGTGCGCATCTACTCCCCCTCCAAATGGCCATCATTTACCACGCCCCAGGGCTAGCCACCACCTTCTTAGATCATTTCACCACCTGGCTACTTCATTTCCTTTCCACTGACATCCTCAGTATCATCATGGGCGAGTTCAACATTCCCATCGACACTTCCCTCTTAGCTACCTCTAAGCTTCTTTCCCTCACTTCCTCCTTCGGCCTTGCTCAATGGTCTTCCCAGCCCCTCACAAAGATGGTCACACTCTTGACCTCATCTTCACCAGCCTCGGTTCCCTATCTAATGGAAAAACCTCAGCACTCAGATTAGATAAAGTGAAAGAAATTTTAATGCAGTCCAAAAATTAAATAAATGACAAACGTTTTGGTCAAACCGACCTTCATCAGTACAACAGACTGCCTGGGTTCGGCCCCTACTCAAGCACCGACTAAACAGCTGTGCAGCGATTTTTTTCTGTTCCCTATCTAACCTCTCTAACTCACCTTTCCCACTTTCTGACCACAACCTACTTATATGCTCTACTCTCTCCTCTCCAGGACCACAATCCCCAACCCACAAACTTGCACACCCTCGCAGAAATCTTAAACACCTTGACCTACACTCACGCTCTGTATCCCTTCTTCCTCTTACAGACATTAGTTCCTTACATGATGCAAATGTTGCTGCAGCTTTATACAACATCACAACAGCTGTAGCTCTCAATTCGGTCGCCCACCTCACACATACCAAAGCTCGCACAATCAACAGGCAACCCTGGATCACCAGCCTAACCAAAGAACTGCGACGGGCCTCCAAGGTTGCTGAGCGTAGATGCAAAAGGTCCCACTCCAAAGACCACTTCATCGCATTCAAACAGTCCCTCACTACCTTCAAGTCCACATTCAGTGCAGCAAAACATTCAGCTCATCTCTCATATCACTAAACAGCTATTCAACACTTTCAATTCTCTCCTCCATCCCCCAGCGCCTCCTCCATCTCATCTCAGCTGAAGACTTTGCCTAATTTTTCAAGCAGAAGAGTGACACCATCAGACAAAGCGTTTGCCTAAAGTCCCCCCAGCCCCTCCTCACATCTACTCAATCCTCCTTCTCCAAAACGACTGAAGATCAACTTTCCTCTTTACGTTCCAAATAACACCTCACCACCTGTGAACTTGACCCAATGCCGTACCACCTCATCCCAAACCTTACCACTATCTTCATCCCAACCCTAACCCACCTTTTCAACCTGTCACTAACAACTGGTGTCTTCCCCTCATGCTTCAAACATGCCTCGATCACACCCATCCTCCAAAAGCCCACCCATCCTCTGACAAGCTACTGCCTCATATCCCTTCTCTCCTATGCCTCAAAACTACTGGAACGTGTCCACTATGAACTGCCCTCCCACCTCTCCTCCTGCTCTCTCTTTGACCGCCTCCAACTGCACCATTCTACTGAAACTGCCCTGACTAAAGTCACCAACGACCTACTAACCGCCAAATCCATGCGACACTACTCTGTCCTCCTCCTCCTAGACCTATCATCTGCCTTCGACACAGTGGACCATTCCCTCTTACTACAGACTCTTTCATCTCTCGGCATCATAGACTTAGCCCTATCTTGGATCTCTTCATGCCTAAAAGACAGGACATTCAGTGTGTCCCACTCACACACCACCTCCTCATCTCGCCCCGTCTGTCAGTGTCCCCCAAGGTTCAGTTCTAGGATCCCTGCTCTTCTCCATCTACACCTTCGGCCTAGGACAGCTCATAGAGTCTCACGGCTTTCAGTATCACCTCTATGCTGATGACACACAGATCTACCTCTCTGGACCCGATATCTCCTCCCTACTAATCAAAATCCCACAATGTCTGTCCGCTATTTCATCCTTCTCTGCTCAATTTCTAAAACTTAAGATGGATAAAACAGAATTCATCATCTTTCCACCATCTCATTAAACCTCCCCCCCCATCAGACCTATCAACGTCAATGGCTGCTCAATCTCCCCAGTCCCGCAAGATCGCTGCCTTGGGGTAACTCTGGACGCTGATCTCTCCTTCAAACCACATATCCAAGCCCTTTCCACTTCCTGCCGACTCCAACTCAAAAATATCTCCCGGATTCGCACATTCCTCAACCACGAATCTGCAAAAACACTAGTGCATGCCCTCATCATCTCCCGCCTCGACTACTGCAACCTTCTACTCTGTGGCCTCCCTTCCAACACGCTCGCACCCCTCCAATCTATCCTAAACTCTGCTGCCCAACTAATCCACCAGTCCCCTCGCTATTCCTCAGCCTCTCCTCTCTTACATTCCCTTCACTGGCTCCCCATTGTCCAGAGACTCCAGTTCAAAACCCTAACCATGACATATAAAGCCATCCAGAATCTGTTTCCTCCATACATCTGTGACCTAGTCTCCTGACACATATCTGCACGCAACCTCACAAGATCTCCTGCTCTACTCCCCTCTTCCCACAATCGCATACAAGACTTCTCCTGTTAATCCCCCCCTACTCTGGAACTCTCTACCCCAACATATCAGACTCTCGCCTGCCGTGGAAACCTTCAAAAGAAACCTAAAGACCCACCTCTTCCGACAAGCCTACAACCTGCAGTAACCATCACTGCACAATACCGCTGCTCTACCCTCACCTACTGTATCCTCACCCAACCCTAGAAGACTGAGCCCTCGCGGGCAGGGTCCTCGCTCCTCCTGTACCAGTCGCCATCACATTTTGTTCAAGATTATTGTAATTATTTTTGTATGTATACCCCCTTTCACATGTAAAGCGCCATGGAATAAATGGCGCTATAATAATAATCCGCTTCAAATGTTTTAATGACCCTGTCTACTTAATGAAAAGCAGATGTACCCCTCATGGCCCTGGCTAATATATTGGACTAACAAAGGCTTTGGCCACAACACAGGCCGCCTGTCAAAGAACATTATGTGCTACTGCTCCAACGTGGAATAATACAGGTGAATGGGGTACTGCTAACCGTAATTAAGTAATTTGCAAAACACCAAACCCAGTCGGATTTTTTGTGGCTCGCTTGTCTAAATACCCTAGTAGTTGCAATGCCACATATACATACACTGATGTAGCAGTGGCATATAGTGGCCTCTTTTGCAACCAAAGTCGTTGTTCAGCCAAAGCCTAAAACAGTTTCAAAACACTCTGACATCATCCTTATTGATCTGAAAACCACCTATAGAACAGCTCGGTTCTGCTATGCTTGGCATGATCACGTTCTGAAGATCCTCATGAACAACAAATGAAATGGGGATTTTGTAATTAGTAATGAATATTGGCCAAACAGTGGGTTGTAGTCACTACTTTCAAATGGTCATCCATACACAGTAAATACAAATTATCTTCCTGTTTATTAGGGGAGATTGGGAAATATAAGGCCACATTGTACGTAAGAAATATATTATAATAATAATACACGATCCCATCCCTTTGATCATTTGATTTGGATGTACATTTGAACAGAAGGAACCATATAAAAGAAACCCTATGTGCTTTTCTAATACTGTCATTGCAGCACTGAAAGAGCACCCTAGCACTTAAACTGGAAGAAATTGGAAGCTAAAAGTGCAATTCAGAACCCACAGCCAGCTCCACTGCAGTGCTTAAAAGCTCATTTGAAAAAAAATTGGAAAGAGCTTGTAAGCACTAGATGCTTGGCCACCGCAACAATGGACAATTCCCTAGCACACAAGTTATAAACAAAAAATACAACTGATTATCATGGAACAGAGGGAAATTTTAAGACAAAAAAAAAAAACATAATACCCATCATTAAAGATGGATGTAACCCTTTAAAGGATTAGCCGGAGCTTGTGAGGAAAAAAAAACCTTCTGATGCTTTTAGAAGGGCCAATAACTGGTAAATGAACACTCATTAACATCAGATCATCTAAATAGGTTGGTAATCGCCCCAAAAAACTTAACAAATCACAATGATTTTCCCGGCATAAAAATCATTGTGTAAACAGGACAGGTGTTGCAGAGAATAAAGATATTCTATGTGAGCAGAAAAAATATTTTCCCGATCCTTCTGTGAACCATAAAGTGCAGCTGGCTGGTCTAAACAGATTATTAAATTACCACCTACGCAACCAACAGTCGTGATTGACACTTCCAATGCTCATCTGTTTGTTAAATCCTACAGCCCCAATGCTCTGGTGGTTCCGGTCAGTATTTGCTTACTGGTCAGTATTTGTTTACTACACCAATCCACTATTGGGAGAAGCCTGGCCAGTGGTGAGAGCATAAACATCCATGCGACCGCTACAGGCAATCACTGAATACAGAATGTCACTTCTTTCAGAGTTTTTCACCAGTTGGAAGTAATGGGTAGTGAAAAAACACCTAGTGTGAACATAGCAATCAGGTTTTGCTGCATTTAGTGAAAATAAGCAAGTACAACAGTATGTGAAACACATGTATTTTTGTGATTTTACCATCTTGCCTTTGTCACCTAGATGGTAGTTTGTATTAGTAGCCTTTAATTAAATTAGTGATGTGTAAGTGTAAACATTGGCTCACCTAGGTGTGAGATTGAACAATACCTGTGGCCCAGGGAGGTGTGAAATTGGACAATGCCTGTGCAACTGAATGGCAGACCATAGTATGAAAGTAAACAGTGTCATACAAACTCAATGCACTGCCAGTGTCTTAGTTAAACTATTCCTGAACAATTCACCTTCCTCACTGTTACATTTGAAATTCTGGTTAATATGGTTTCACATATGTCTTGCATTGGTGACCGGTGTTCATGCTTCTGTGGTGGAAGCAAAACTGAGCTTTGGGATCCTGAAAAACGCACTAAAACCTGCGTTTTTGATGCAGCTTCTTTCCTGCCAAGACATGAGGTTTTGCTGCAGAAAAAAAAAAAATGCTGAAAAAAACACAATGTGTGAACATAGCCTAAAGATGCAGGACGCTCATCCCCTCTGTGGATTCTCTCACTCTCCCCATGTGAGCAGAGGATACTATTCTCCATGGCAATAAACTGAAAACAGAAAAATTGAAACAAAGAAGATTGGAAATTCCCATTGTAATTTCCCAGAAGGGAATTTTTCAGACCGGGTCACTGCTTATAATGGGAAATGAATAACCCATGAGACAATGCTGGGCCTGTGCACAACAGTATTAAAGGGGTTGTCTGGCAGTGATATTTATTTATGCTTTAATTATGAGTGGTTAATGTGATACTCTATTATGTCGGCCTATTTATTATACATTTGATTAAATATTATACTATATGAAATATTAGGTCGTATGGTTAGTATAGTCTAATATATTACTATAGTACTATTTGTGGCAATATATGGCTCATCATGCATCAGCCTGTTTTGACATATAAAAACTGTATGTATTTTGTTCCTATATGTTGTGAAATTAATTCAAATAATATAATTAATACCTTATTTATTTGGAATAGTTTATAGGATTTTTGTTTTATTATTAACTCCTAAATTAGGAATGTTTCTTTTTGTATATAGGTTTGATGAAATCATAAAGTCTACAGTCATACTTTGTGTCCACAGAATCGAGAGTATGGTATACAAACATGATTAGCAGGCTAGATGTGTTCACCTTCTCTCAATAGAGGAAAGTTGACAGAAGCGGTATGAGATTAATTGGCATGTAACCGGTAGTATTCAAATTGCACAAGTTATAACCACCCACCAACATGTGGAATATGGGGGAATCATGACAGTGTGTGTATTGCACACTATCACTTTTCATTTCTGCCAAAAAAAAAAGCAAATACAAAAAAAAAGCAAAATGAAGAAGGTCCTTTCTGCTAGTGCAGAAAAGAC
Organism: Phyllobates terribilis; assembly: GCF_046119375.1. Lineage (NCBI taxonomy): Eukaryota > Metazoa > Chordata > Amphibia > Anura > Dendrobatidae > Phyllobates > Phyllobates terribilis. Next base: position 611,468,071 of record NW_027362764.1, read on the forward strand.
CTTCTGACTTGAGCGTTGTGATTGGCCCATGCGATCACAGGTATGCACTAGCAGAAAGGACCTTCCTGTTAGAGCGTTGCGATTGCTCCATGGAACCACTCACGTCACTCTATCCGTTTATGCACATAGGCTATATATATAGAAGGCATTTGTGGCCGGCCACCATTAGTGTTTGTGTACCTTCCCCTGATGACGCTGTGTAAACTGTAAAACATGACTTATTTTAATAGTTTGCCCTGTTTTGCTTATAAACTTTGGCACCCGGGATGCCATTGATTTAGGAATAACATCAAATTAGCAAACTGGGGACCCAGCAATTTTAATTGGTTTATTTCTACACCCTCCTTTATATATATTTAAAGGGAATCTGTCACCCCTGGGAGATATCAGACCTCTACAATGGGCATACAGGTTATAGAAAAGTAAATCTATACATACCTGTATGGCCCATAGTAGAGGTTTGATTGCAGAGAAATGTGCTTTTATCAAATCGGTTTTGCACATGCTTGGCGTCCCCCGGATGCCAAGAAATCCCCGCCTATCTTCTTAGTAATCCCCGGAATCTCCGCCTATGTGCTTATTTATCATATTGCATCCCTCCTCTGCACGTCACAGAGCCCTGTGACGTGCACTGTTCTCCCTCAGTTCCAGGCGCATGCGGCCGCTCACAGAGCGCGCTTTGTTTCCACCCAGCCGCCTTTGTCAGTGCACTGCGCCGCAGGGTTCTACTGCGCAGGCGCCGGAGAGTCACTGTGATAGTAGAGGTCTGATATCTCCCAGGGGGTGACAGATTCCCTTTAATAAAAGCTAAGTTTTAGATCATGTTAGTGAGGGTTCTCCCCTTTTTGTATGTATTGTAGAATCCCTCCTAGGACTGTATGTACCCCACTTGTTTTTCACGTTGAGTTCAGGGCTCTGTAGAGGCCATAGCATCACTTCTAGAACTTATTGTTCTTTACACAGAAGATCGTTCTTAACCACTTCGCGCCAGAGCCTGTTTTTGCCTTCGTGACCGGGCCAATTTTTTCAATTCTGACCACTGCCAGTTTATGAAGTAATTACCCTGGAACGCTTCAACGTATTCCCCTGATTCTGAGATTGTTTTTTCGTGACATATTGTACTTCATGATAGTGGTAAAATTTCTTCGATATCACTTGCGTTTATTTGTGAAAAAATCGGAAATTTGGCGAAAATTTTGAAAATTTTGCAATTTTCAAACTTTGAATTTTCATGCCCTTAAATCAGAGAGATATGTCACACAAAATAGTTAATAAATAACATTTCCCACATGTCTACTTTACATCAGCACAATTTTGGAACCCAAATTTTTTTTTGTTAGGGAGCTATAAGGGTTAAAAGTTGACCAGCGATTTCTCATTTTTCCAACAAAATTTACAAAAACATTTTTTTAGGGACCACATCATATTTGAAGTCACTTTGAGGGGTCTTTATGACAGAAAATACCCAAAAGTGACACCATTCTAAAAACTGCACCCCTCAAGGTGCTCAAAACCACATTCAAGAACTTTATTAACCCTTCAGGTGCTTCACAGGAATTTTTGGAATGTGGAAGAAAAAAATTAACATTTAACTTTTTTCACAAAAATGTTACTTTAGACCCAATTTTTTTATTTTCACAGGGGTAACATGAAAAAATGGACCCCAAATTTTTTTGTGCAATTTCTCTTGAGCGTGCTGATACCCCATATGTGGAGGCAAATTACTGTTTGGGCACATGGCAGGGTTTGAAAGGGAAGGAGCGCCATTAGACTTTTTGAATGTAAAATTTGTTTGAATAATTAGCGGACGCCATGTCACATTTGGGGAGCCCCTAATGTGCCTAAACAGCGGAAACCCCCCACAAGTGCCACCATTTTGGAAACTAGACCCCTTAGGGAACTTATCTAGATGTGTGGTGAGCACCTTGAACCCCAAGGTGCTTCACAGAAGTTTATAATATTGAGCTGTAAAAATAAAATTTTCACATTTTTCCCACAAAACCGTTTTTCATCCCTTAATTTTGCATTATCATAAGGGTAATAGGATAAATTGCACCATGAAATTTGTTATGCAATTTCTCCTGAACACGCTGATACCCCATATGTGGAGGCAAATTACTGTTTGGGCACATGGCAGGGTTTGAAAGGGAAGGAGCGCCATTTGACTTTTTGAATGTAAAATTTGTTTGAATAATTAGCGGACGCCATGTCACATTTGGGGAGCCCCTAATGTGCCTAAACAGCGGAAACCCCAAGTGCCACCATTTTGGAAACTAGACCCCTTAGGGAACTTATCTAGATGTGTGGTGAGCACCTTGCACCCCCAGCTGCTTCACAGAAGTTTATAATATTGAGCCGTAAAAATAAAATTTTCACATTTTTCCCATAAAAAATGTTTTTCATTCCCTAATTTTGCATTATCATAAGGGTAACAGGATAAATTGCACCATGAAATTTGTTGTACAATTTCTCCTGAGTACGCCGATACCCCATATGTGGGGGAAAACCACTGTTTTGGTGTACGGCAGGGTTCGGAAGAGAAAGAAGCACTATGTTGGCTGGGATAGGCAGCAGACACCATGTCACATTTGAAGAGTCGCTGACATGCCAAAACAGCAGAAACCCCCACAAGTGACCCCATTTTGTAAACTACACCTCTCAAGGAATTCATCTAGGGAAGTAGTGAGCATTTTTTAATTTTTAAATTTATACCATTGGGCAGTGAAAAAAGCATAATTATATTTTTACCACAAAAAAATGTTTTACCCTCAGATTTTACATTTTCACACAGGGCAATGGGTAAAAATGGTGCCGAAATGTGTCACACAATTTCTTCTAAAAGTGTCAATACCCCATATGTGGCTGTATCGTACCACTTAGCCATACGGTGAGATTTGAGGGGGAAGGAGCGCTATTTGACAATTGGAGAACAAATTATTGTAGAACAGGCATTTGGATTTGGGAGCACAAAATTTTCTGAATTTCTTTTGGGGGTCAAGGACAATTTTGCTTTTCCAGAGTCTTTCTGCTACCAGTAACTTGGAAGTCCCTTATATTTTTAACAGATGATGGACCTGAGTGGGGACTAGCTTTTGTTGAGGACTGAGCTGAAGCTTTTATTGGGAACATTTTACGTAACATTTATCCGGCGCTCTAGGCTGAGCACTTACATCGGGGTTTCCATCTAATTTTCCAAGTGATGTAATTCAGATGAAACCCCTGCAGGATCCATTCACTGTAATGAGGCAGCAGAGTTACTCTGGACTCCGTCTGGCCTCTGTTTAGTGGTGTCCTTTTTTTCAGAAGTGCACAAAACTGTGGCCAACCGCACTTTTATGCACGCCTAAAACAAATGACACCGTGGGATCCCAGGCTAGACGGCATCCACAGTGGCCTATATCTGCCTCATTACAGGGAATCTTCCATCATGGGTTCTGGCTGAATCACGTATTTCAGAGATTTACACGGAAACTCTGGTGTAAGTGCTCAGCGCAGAGCACAGGATAAATGTGAGCAGAGCCTTACTGGGATCTTTGGGAGACATAATAAACAAATCAGTAGCAGGTGAATAATATTTGTTTTATTTATTTTTTATGCCGTTCCTAGTGTGATATAACTGATTAGATTACTTTATTCTTCGGGTCGGTGCGATTACAGAGATACCAGATTTATATCGGGTTTTTATGACTGACAGCTGTCACACACTAAAATACGCTTTTTTTGCAAAATCTAGTTTTTGCATCACCATATTTTGAGAGCTATAATTTTTCCATATTTCGGCCGATAGAGTCATGTGACGGCTTGTTTTTTGCGGGACGAGTTGAAATTTTTATTGGAACCATTTTTGGGCATGTGACATTTTTTGATCGCTTTCTATTCCGTTTTTTGGGAGGTAAAGTTAACAAAAACAAACACTTCAGGAATTGTTTTTTGAGTTTTTTTTATGCCGTTCTGCGTGTGGTAAAAGTGATCAGGCAGCGTTATTCTTCGGGTCAGTACGTTTACAGCGATACTACACTTACTGTATTTTTTTCATGTTTTGGCGCTTTTACACAATAAAACAATTTTATAGAAAAAAAAATATTTTTTTTGCATTGCTTTATTCTGAGCGCTATAACTTTTTTATTTTTTGGCTGATGGAGCTGTATGGCGGCTTTTTTTTGCGGAACAAGATGACGTTTTCAGTGGTACCATTTTTATTTCTATTCTGCTTTTTGATCGCATTTTTTTCCACTTTTTGTTTGGCGATATGATGAAAAAGCATATTTTTTTGCTTCGTTTTTTATTTATTTTTATTACGGTGTGCACAGAAGGAGTTAATTAGTGTGACAGTTTTATAGCTCGGGTTGTTTCGGACGCGGCGATACCAAATATGTGTACTTTTTTTGGTTTTGTAATAATTTACGGATTTATTGGTTTAATATTTTATTTATTTATTTTTATTTATTTTGTGATTTTTTTTTTTAATAGTTTAAAAACTTTTTTTTTACATTTTTACTTAGTCCCTGTATGGGACATTAATTTTTATTTTTCTGATCACTGATCTCATGTAATGTAATACACATATATTACATTATATGAGATCTTCACTGACTGTTTCAGTCAGAGTCTCCTGTCTGACTTCAGCTACATACAGGCTGAAGTCAGACAGGAAGGACACCATATATGGCAGAGCTGGAGGCGGTCATGTGACCTCCAGCTGCCATAGCAACCCCAGGTCCTCAAACGAAACGGAGGTCTTCGGAGGCAAGTAAGACGACCCCCTCTCTTCCTGCTGTCTCCTATATGCGGCGATCACTATAGATCACAGCATATAGAAGACAGCAAAGGGTTAACATCACTGGGACCTGATCTAATCAGGTCCCGATGATGTACCCTGTCAGAGCTAACGCTCTGCACCGGAATCGCAGTGCTTGCAGGACCCTGGGGGTCCTGAGCACTGCGAGACCACCCACCGTTTTTAAACGTCGGCACTGCACAGAGCCCAGCAAGCGCCGACGTTTATCTACAGTGGGCGGTCGGGAACCGGTTAATGACATTGGCTGTAGGTTTGGAGTTGTTGTCTGTATTTGTCAGCATTGAGAACACCACAATATTGGCTAAAATGATGATCATAGATTTAGTGGTTAAGGATCTTATTGCAGTAGATGAAAGACACAAAATTGGAAGATGTGCAGCATTGCCATCAGTTTAGAACTGCCAGCAACTAGTGGTACTCTGCTACACCAATCTGCTATTCAAAGAAGCCTGGCCAGAAGTGGCCTTCATGGAAGAATTCCGGCCAAAAAGGCATACTTTAGACAAGGGAAAAAAGGTCAAGAGTCAAAACTAGGCATAAAAACAGGCATTGGAGAGCAAAAAAAATGACAGCAATTGCTCTAGACTGAGGAGTCAAAGTGTGAAATGCTTGGCTCTAACAGAAGGCAGTTCATTTACGGATGGCTGTAGAGCATTATAATTATGAGTGTCTACAGGTTACAGTGAAGCATGGTGGAGGTTCAATGCAAGTTTGGGGCTTCATTTAAGCAAATGTAGTTGGGGATTATTGTCCTCAACGCTGAGAAATACAAGCCGATATTTATCAATCATACAACACCATCGGGGAGACGACCAACTGGCTCCAAATTTATTCTGCAGCAAGACAACAACCTCAAATATACAGACAATGTAATAAGGAATTATCTTCAGCATTAAGATTAAGAACAAGGAGTCCTGGAAGTGATAATATTGCCCCCACAGTGCTCTGACCTCAACATCATCAGGTCTGTCTGAAATTACATGAAGAGAAAAGGATTTGTGCAAGCGACAACCACAGAAGATATGTAGATAGTTCTCCAAGATGTTTAGAACAACCTCCCTGTCGAATTCCATCAAATTTGAAGTATTGATTTTGCTTTGAAGGAAAAAAGTCATCACACCAAATATAGAGTGATCTATTTCAAGTGTTTATTTCTGTTAATTTTGATGATTATGGCTTACAGCCAATGAAAAGACAAAAGTCATTATCTCAGTAAATTAGAATACTTTATAACAACAGCTTGAAAAATGTTTTTAAAATCCTAAATGTTGGCCTACTGAAATGTATGTTCAGTAAATGCAGTCAGTACTTGGTCGGGGCTCCTTTAGCATCAATTACTGCATCAATGTGGCGTGGCATGGAGGCGATCAGCCTGTGGCACTGCTGAAGTGTTATGGAAGCCCAGGTTGCTTTGATAGCAGCCTTCAGCTCGTCTGCATTGTTGGGTATGGTTTCTTGAAATAGATCACTCTGTAATGACTCTATATAATATATGAGTTTCACTTTTTGTATTGAAGAACTGAAATAAATTAACTTTTTGATGATATTCTAATTTAGTGAGATGCACCTGTAGCTGTAGGTAGGAGCTGGATACAGAGGTTTACCTACCTGAAGCATTTTCTTCCAACTAAAGACACATATCCACAGGATGGCTTAAAAAGTGTGACGTGCCTGGCATGTCAGAGTGAGGAGCCTTAAACGCTATGCATCCGCTTCTGGGGAATTGAATATGCAATTCGCTTCTTTAGAGTAGAAGAGGACTGGAACTCTAGCACCACCTATAGGAAGCAGCAATCCTAAAAGTCAATATCGACCCTTTAATGAGCCTTGCCATATGACTTAGGATAAAAGCCAAACCAAAATCTCAATTTTCAGATATGGTGTTTCTGGTTGTTGCCTCTCGTCAGTTCAAAGTATGAGATCTGATTTGGCTAGTTGAGAGGCTTAAGACTGGGATCTAAGCTGTAACATTTCCCATTGTGGAGAGTGACACGCCAGGCCTGGCATGTCAGAGTGAGATTTTTAGGATTGCTACTTCCAATTGGTGGCACTAGTCCTCTTCCTCTCTGAAGATATTTATATTTAGTCTCCCTGAGAAGCACGCATGGCGTATAAGTATTCTCATTCTGACATGTCAGGCCTGGCTTGTCACACTCCACAAGGAGAAAGGTTACCCCTTAGATCCCAGTCTTAAGCCACTCACCTAGTCAAATCAGATCTCATACTTTGCACTGACGAGAGGCAACACCCTAAAACACAGTGTCTGCAAATTGAGATTCTGGTTTGACTTTTATCTTAAGTCATCTGGCAAGGTTCGTTAAAGGATTGATATTGACTTTTAGGATTGCTACTTCAATAGGTGGCACTAAAGTCCAAGCCCTCTTACACTCTAAAGAGGCAAATTGCATATTCAATTTCCTAGAGGAGCATGCATAGCGTACAAGTCTCCTCACTTTGACTTGCCAGGCCTGGCTTGTCACTCTCCACAAGGAAAAATGTTACCCCTTAGATCCCTGTTAAAAGAAATGTAGCCATTTATTTACCTCCGTCCCAACATATGATGTACTTTTACCTCACATGTCTGGTTCTGAATAAGCAATCACATTGGCAAGCCTTATGTACAGTCTTAGTACTTAACCTATCAGATTTAAAAAAAAAAAAAGCTTAAAAATTACCCCTTTTCTAAATAATAAAAATAAACATACTTGCTTTTGCTGCGCTCATAAAAGTCTGAACTTCAAAAATATAACAATATGTATCCCGAACTAAACAGTGTAAAAATAACAGGGCTGTGAAATCGGAGTTGTGGAGTCAGAGCGCATTTTGGTGTAGCTGGTATAAAATGGACCGACTCAGACTCCTAAAATATATAATAATTTGGGTACAGTAGTTCAATGCAGGATGTGCTGTAATTTTTTTCATAAGAATATGGGAAACTTATGAAATGTCCTTTAAATGTCTGTTCAATTCCCGATCTAAGGATCTCGGCTTTTAGAGGAGATGAATCTGTGCTGAACTTTATTACATGCTCAGTAGTGAAGCAGTGCTGTGGAGTCGGGAGTTGGGAGAGGGGAAAATTGAGGAGTCGGAGACGAAGGTTTGGCTTACGGATTCCACAGCCCTGAAAAATATAAAACGTGAAAATTGCAGTTTCAGTCACCTTGCTGCCTCCCAAAAATGGAAAACAGAATCAAAATGTTGACTGTACCCCAAATGACCTGCAGAATAAAGTTACTAGCTCATTTTTACTGCAGTATTAAAAAAATAGATCCAGAACAAGTCACCAAACCAAATAATGCATTTTTTCTTTTCAGTACATGATACATATTGAATGAAATGGTGGCATTCAAATCTTCAACTCACCCTGTGAAAAGCAAGTCCTTATGTAGGCCGCAAAAAAAAAAAAAAAAAAAAAAAAAAAGTATGACTATTGGAAGACAGGAAAGGAAAGGAAAGAAAAGAAAAAAAATATATAGCAGTGGCAGGGAGGAGTTAAAAGAGCACTGGCCAGAAAAATAAAAATCTCTTCTGCCCTATAGCTAATATACTTCAATTAAGTAGTACTAATGTTAATTTTCTTACTCGACGCTTCATGCGCAAATTACAAGAGGATTCTGTCACTTACTGAACAGAAATGCCTGGGCACCCGAAGACAGTTTGTATTCTTTGTCCAGCATCTCTGTCATCCTGTCCTCCAATAAACCTGTCAGAATGACTGTGAAAAATGTTGTCAGTCAGGCAAAGAAAGGTTATGTTCTTCAGCTTCAGTCCACTCCGCTCCTCCACTCATCCTGTCAGGTTCAGTGAATAGAAGTGTGTTCAAGTTACCTGAAAGAAGATGCCATCATTCGAGGTCTGTCTGGAGCAGATGTCTTCACGCAACCCGTCCTACTGCGTCATGACTGGAATGGCTAGCAAACTGCTATGGCAGTTGACATACTTAAAATGCTGACCGTTTACTAAATAAAGATAACCTTTTTTATAAAGGTTTTGCTAAACCAAAAAAAAAAAAAAATAATAGAATTATTCTTACTGGTAATTCGGTTTCGCTATTTTATTAACACTAAAGGAGTTTTTCTCATAGATCATTTTTTTTTTTTTTTTTTAGCAAACTTTGGATTTTTTTTTCACTACTTAAATAAGAAAGAACCTATACATGTTTGGTGTCTACGAACTCGTAATGGCATGGAGAATAATAATGGCAGGTCAGTTTTAGCATCCAGTGAACGTGGAAAGAAAGAAAAAACAAAAAACTGTGGAATTGCATTTTTTTTTTTTTGCAATTTCACCGCACTTGGAATTTTTTTCCCGTTTTTCAGTACATGATATGGTAAAACTAGTAATGGCGTTTAAAAGTACAACTCATCCCGCAAAAAATAAGCCCTCACATGGCCATATTGACCAAAAAATAAAAAAACACTATGGCTCTGGGAACAAGGGGAGCAAAAAACAAAAATGCATAAACGGTAAATCCCAAGGTCGCGAAGGGGTTAAAAACCGAATTACCAGTAAGACTAATTCTATTTTCTCCAATCCCCTCCATGACAGCACCACCTGGAGCAATACCAAAGAATGAATTTTAGGGAGGGACAATCACCTGAAGGACTTCCCTTTCAAATGCTAGGTCTCTATTTGACATTACATCCAATCTATAATGTTTAGCAAAGGTATGGACGGATGACCATGTAGCCGCCCTGCAAATCTTCTCGACGGATGCGCTAGCCTTTTCAGCCCAGGAGACAGACATAGCTCTGGTGGATTGAGCTTTCAAGGATTCTGGAGTAAATCTTGATTTTTGTATGCCTCACAAATCAATTTTTTAATCCAATTTGCCAGCGTGTTTTTGGAGATTTTCTTCCTTTTGTTGGGGCCTCCATATTGTACAAATAGGCTCTGATCCTTTCTCCAGGACTCAGTCTGATTTAAGTAGAAGATGATAGTCCTTTTAACATCCAGCGAGTGGAACTCCTCTTCCCTGCTATCTGATAGATTCTGACAAAAGGATAGAAGGATTATAGGCTGAGACATATGGAATTCAGATGAGCCTTTGGGAAGAAATGAAGGCTTCAACTGGAGGATAATTCTGTATTCCAGAACTCTAAAGTAAGGCTCTCTGATGAAAAGTGCTTGTATTTCCCCCACTCTCCTAGCTGTAGTCAGGGCTACCAACAACGCTGCTTTCCATGACAACTTGTCTATTTCAGATTCAGATATTGGCTCAAAAGGTTGCTGTATGGTAAGACCTTTAACGGTATTGACATCCCAAGGCGGAACATTTCTTGTTCTCGTCGGGTTCATTTGTTATGCAGCAGTCATGAATCTCCTAATCCATCTGTTTAGGGCCAAGTCAGTAACAAAATAGGAGCTTAGGGCCGAGATCTGGACCTTAAGAGTGCTTGGTCTTAATCCTTTAGACAGACCGTTTTGCAAAAAATACTGAATCTTAGATATATTCGGCTGAAAGGGATCTAGTGTATGAGGGTCATACCACAGTTTGAAGGTCTTCCAGATCTTTCCATAAATGGAGTTCGTGACCTGCTTCCTGCTTTTCTGCAGTGTATGGATCACCTCCTCTGAAAAGCCTCTGGCTTTTAGGATGGTGGCTTCAGAAGCCAGGCTGCTAAAGAGAGATTCTGAGGGGTAGATCGGACCCTGATGCAGCAGATCGTGTATCTGAGAAAAAAAATCAACTGATCTGCCACCTTCAAACTGTTCAATATTCCGAACTATTCCCTTTAGGGCCACATCGGAGCAATGAGGATTGTTTTTACTCTTTCGGCCCTGATTTTTTGTAAAGTCCTTGGTAACAACAGAATTGGGGGGGGGGGGGGACGGGACGCATATGCGAGTCTGACATTCCAAGGATGAGCTAACGCATCTATCCCCGCTGCCGGATCCTTGAGGTCCAGGGAGAAAAAAGTTTTTACTTTCGTTCGCGTTCTCGTGGTTTGCGAACAGATCCATTTCTAGATTTCCCCATTTCCGTACAACCATATGGAATATCTCCCAGTTCAGACTCCATTCTCCCGGATGAATGTCTCTTCTGCTTAATAAATCTGCTTGATAATTGTTGGAGCCCTTCAGGTGCAGAGCCGACAGGGATAGGAGATGAAGCTCTGCCCAGCGAAAGATCCTTGCTGAGATTACTTGCAGGTTTCTGTTCCTTGTGCTTCCCTTATGTCTCAGGTGGGCTACCGTTGTCATATTGTCCGAGTAAATTCTGACATACGACACCTGGAGTAGGGACTCGGCTGCCAGAAGGGTCTATTCCACTGCTTTCATTTCTCTTAAGTTCGAGGACTGATCCGCAATTTCTTGCGACCAAATTCCCTGAAAAGCCACCTGGGAGACTACGGCTCCCCATCCCCTCTTGCTGACGTCTGTCTTGACTGACCCAAACGGATGCTGAAACCATACTGTTCCCTTTTCCAGATTTCTCGGACAAAGCCACCATCTTAAAGATACTTTCACCTGCTCTGGTAGATGAATCCAGCTGGTGAGTGAACTTAAGAGATCTGTCCCAGTGGGAAAGGATGAAGCTCTGGAAAATCCTCGTATGTGTTTGAGCCCAAGGTACCGCTTGAATAGAGGAGGTCATGGTCCCCAGGACGGACATGGCAAATCTTATGGAGACCTTGTTCTGGTTCATTAGTGCATGGACTTTCAACCTCAGCTGAATTTGCTTTTGCCTTGGCAAAAACGAGGCCTGCTGCTGGGAATCTAGAAGAATCCCCAAAAAGGGCTTCTTGGTGTGTGGGGGGGGGGGGGAATAGATCCGACATGTCACGATTTATCAGCCATCCCAAAGATTCCAGAGTATGAAGAGTCATCTGGAGGTGCTCCTTCAATATTGGGACTGAGGGAGCCATTAATAAAAAATGTCCAAATATTGGACGATACTGATATCCCGTCTTTTCACAAAAGCCACCACTTCCGCCATGAGCTTCGTGAACAAGCGGGGAGCCGACGAAATCCCGAAGGGAAGTACGTTGAACTGAAAATGATGTATTCTTTGATTTGGACTTACAGCAAATCTGAGGAACTTCCTGTAAGAAGGATGAATTGGCACATGATAGACCTGCAAGAGGCATACTATTGTTGCCATCACAAAATCTTCCCCAATCAGTGGAATTGTGGACTTTACAGATTCCATCTTGAACCTTCTGTATTTTACATATTGGTAGAGACGTTTCAGATGGAGAATTATCCTGTAGGCTCCTGATGCCTTTTTTAACAAGAATATTCGAGAATAGTGACCTTCTTCTCGTTCTCTGCCAGTAACTTTTGATATTACTCCTGCATTTTTTAAATCCTGAAGACCTGATATTAGGACTTTCTGCAATCTTGAGGAAGACAAGGTGTTTATATCTCCTCTTTGTAATGCGCACGCCCGGACTGACTTGCGTGTGAGTGTATATGTAGTGATTCGACTGGACCGTACCAGAGAGTGAATGCCTGGAGGGGCGTAACTAAGTATCCACCCGATACGACCAAGGTCGCATGACGGCATACGACGCCAGTGCACCAAGGAGGGACCGAGCAGAGGGACCAGGTGCTACTCCAGATCAGACCCCGGATACGGCTGTTGACCCACACCGGGGAATACAGGAACAGGCAGGTTAGGCTGGCACACAGACTGGTGGGTACAGGCAGACACGGCAGGTATGCAGACGGGTGGATGCTGGCAAGCACGACTGGTATAGAAACAGGGAGGTACTGGCAGGTACGGCCGGTATGCAGGCAGGTGGATGTTGGTAAGCACGACTGGTATGCAGGCAGGGAAGTACTGGCAGGTACGACAGGTTGGAGCACAGAGTGGATAGGACCCAGTACAGACTGGGACTGAGGAACAGAACCGCAGATGCGGTGGACAAACACAGCAGAGTGAGGCCGCCCGGAGCGGCGAGCGAGAGCAGAGCAAGACGAGGCCGCCTGGAGCGGCGAGCAAAGGGTCAGAGCAGGACAAGGCCGCCTGGAGCAGCGAGCAAAGGGTCAGAGGAGAGCGAGACTGCCAGAGCAGCGAGCAAAGGGTCAGAGCAGAGCGAGACTGCCGGAGCAGCGAGCAAAGGGTCAGAGCAGGACAAGGCCGCCTGGAGCAGCGAGCAAAGGGTCAGAGGAGAGCGAGACTGCCAGAGCAGCGAGCAAAGGGTCAGAGCAGGACAAGGCCGCCTGGAGCAGCGAGCAAAGGGTCAGAGGAGAGCGAGACTGCCAGAGCAGCGAGCAAAGGGTCAGAGCAGAGCGAGACTGCCGGAGCAGCGAGCAAAGGGTCAGAGCAGAGCGAGACTGCCGGAGCAGCGAGCAAAGGGTCAGAGCAGAGCGAGACTGCCGGAGCAGCGAGCAAAGGGTCAGAGCAGAGCGAGACTGCCGGAGCAGCGAGCAAAGGGTCAGAGCAGAGCGAGACTGCCGGAGCAGCGAGCAAAGGGTCAGAGCAGAGCGAGACTGCCGGAGCAGCGAGCAAAGGGTCAGAGCAGAGCGAGACCGCCTGGAGCGGTGAGCAAAGGGTCAGAGCAGAGCGAGACCGCCTGGAGCGGTGAGCAAAGGCAGAGCAGAGCGAGACCGCCTGGAGCGGTGAGCAAAAGGCAGAGCAGGCAAGAACTGCCGGAGCGGGGAGCAAGGCAGAGCAGGAAAGAACCGCCGGAGCGGCAAGCAAGGCAGAGCAGGCAAGAACCGCCGGAGCGGCAAGCAAGGCAGAGCAGGCAAGAACCGCCGGAGCGGCAAGCAAGGCAGAGCAGAGGGGACAGGGCTCTGTTCACACGGAACAGACAGGAAGGGAAAGGCAGAACCAGAAACCCACAGGGTACTTGCAGTGAAGTAGCGAGTGGACCACAAATTCACAAACGGAAGTACAGTGACAACGAGCAGGAGTTAGGTACGAGTTCAGACTCTGCAGAAAAAGGGAAGATATGGGCGTAAAGAGAAAAGGAAACCGGCTGGAAGATGGTTAGGGCAGGAACAGACACTGGGAAAAGACACAGACAACAGATCTAGGTATACGGCCCCTAGAGGGCAGAAGGAACAGGCAAAGAGCGTGTTCACACGGGCTTGGAAATACAGCCTCCAGGAAAGGCAGCTGGCTAGAGTACACAGACAGGACTCAGTTTAGACACAGGAACTGATACCGCAAGGCAGGAAACAGACAGGACCGGGCACATCAGTGACTAGAAGCCAACTGACAAAACAAGATGCTCAGGCATGGATTCCAGGGAGGAGCTGGGTTAAATACCAGGTGACAGACAGCAATAGGCTGATGACACATAAGGGGTGAGTCTGCAGCAGCTACAAGAAACAGGAAGTTTGGCGGGCGTCGCCCTAAGCAGACAGAGCAGGGCAGAGCAGACAGTATGGAAAGAAACCAGAGTGGCAGTCTGGACTGGAAATCAAGTGTGTGCTCTTGCACAGTGGGAGGTGGACCACTATGCAAGGACGCCGCCAGGTATGTTACACTCTTCTTTGTGGGTAAGCAGCGAAGTCGATTTTGACTCCTGTTTCCACTATCTCCAGTATATAGTCTCCTTTAAACGGGATGGAACAAAGCTTTGATTTTGACACATTATCTCCGCTCCACATTTTCAGCCATAAAGCCCTTCTTGTGGAATTGGATAGTACTGCCGATCTTGCTGCAATTCTAACAGACTCTGCAGAGGCATCCGCTAAGAATCCTGTGGTTTTCTGCAGTAGGGGAAGAGATGCAAGAAAGTCCTCCCTAGGAGTACCTTTCCAGAGATGATCCTCTAATTGTTGTAACCAGAGGAACATGGTATGCGCTACACAAGTTGAGTCGATATTTGTCCCCAGGGAAGCTGCAGATGTTTCCCATGTCTTCCTCAACAGGCTGTCCATCTTCCTGTCCATTGGATCCTTTAGTTGGGAAGAATCTTCGAATAGAAGGGTTGTCTTTTTCGCCACCCTTTCAGCTTGAACATCTACTTCTGGAATCTCTGACCATGCTTTAGTCATACTCTCATCTAGCAGGAATCTCCCTTTCATTTCTCCAGCAATATTTAACCTTTTTTTCCAGAAACTCCCATTCATCTATGATAAGACTACGGATATTGTCGTGCACCGGGAACACTAGCTTTTTCTTCAAGCCCCCAAACATCTCATCCTGGATTGTACAGGTTTTCTTCTCTTCCTCCACCTGCATAGTGTCCCTCACTTGCAATAACAACTCTTCCATATTTTCTGATGAAAAATAGTACTTTTTGTCCTCTTCACTTCCCTGATCTGCACTCAGGTCACCTTCTTCAAGCTCTTCCATAGAAATATTCTCCTCTGAGTCTGAAGTATCCCTGACTGGATACTTCCTCTTTTTGGCCGGGGGAGGACCCTCAGCCCTTGCTTGCTGGAAGGACTGTGAGAAGGAAGCTAATGAGGACCGTATTTCCTGCCGGATCATTTCCCTAACTTCTCCCATAAGGGACGGCTGTTCCGCTTTCACAATATTCTCCGTACATCTCTGGAACAGGGTTTCTTATGGCCTGAGTTGAGCTTTTTTTCTACAAATGGCACATTTGCGTATTGTAGTACTTTCACTCACTTTCGGTGCAGGATCCTTGTCTCCCTAAAATTAGAAGGGGAGATGTATTTAAACTTTTCGGATCCTGCTCAAGATAGTGAGGAATAACCTATCCCAGGAGTACTTACTGGGACTGGGTTCGCGCCAGGCTCTGCAGATGCAGGCTTTGAGACAACACCATCCATAGATACAGACATTTTCTGTCCCACCTTATCGGTGTCTTCTCATCTGGGCCTTTTATAGAAGGAACCGAAATCCAGCGCCGATTCCCACAAATCAGGTGGAAGTTTTCCTCCATTTTAGGGAAAAACCGCGGTTTCAAATTTCCCGCTGCGGCCCCATGCATTCCACTGTGGAACGCAAACTGTAAGTGATGTCGCTGGCCGAGCACCACGTACTACCAGTGCATCCTGCATGCGCGCCGGACGCTGCCATGGAGGACGGAGGATCAGTCTACAGGCTGGGGAGCTACAGGACGCCTCCAGCCCACCACACCCACACAGCTTTACCCGAAGGCGCAGGAGAGTGAGGAGATCCCGCTCCAGAGGGAACGGGAGCTAACAGGGGAGGAAGGCCAGAGGGGCTCGATCCCTGCAGCCCAGCTCAGGTATGTTAATAGGGCACTGCTCGCTGGTCACAGCTACCCTAGGAACTCTTCATCCATTAGGGACAGGAAAACACTGGGGATAGTATAGGGGAGGGGATATTTAACCTCTTGTGTTTCCTGTCCCTAATTAGGAAGGGGAGGCAACCTCCAGGTGGTGAGGTCGTGGAGGGGATTGGAGAAAAGGTATTTATTAAAATTTGTAATATGTATTTTATTTATTTCATTCAATTTTTCAGAGAACCCACTTAGGTGTCTTGAGCATGTGAAATGCTGCTCAATGGGGTTGAGATCTGGTGATTGACTCGAAAATTGCAGAATATTCCACTTCTTTGCCTTAAAAGCTCCTGGGTTTCTTTCGCAGTATGTTTTGGGTCACTGTCCATCTGCACTGTGAAACTCTGTCCAATCAACCTTGCTGCATTTGGTTGAATTTGAGCACAAAATATAGCCCTATACATTTCAGAATTCATTCGGCTGATTTTGTCTTCAGGTCACATCATCAATAAACACAAGTGATCCAGTGCCATTGGAAGCCATGCCATCATACTGCCTCCACCATGTTTTATGGAGGATGTGGTGTGCTTTGGATCATGAGTCGTTCCAAGCCGTCTTCATACTTCTTCCCATCATTGTGGTACAGGTTGATCTTAGTTTCAACTGTCCAAAGAATGCTTTTCCAGAACTGGGCTGGCTTCTCTAGATTTTTGGGGGGCAAAGTCTAATCTGGTCTTTCTATTTTTAAGGCTGACTAATGGTTTGTACCTTGCGGAGAACCCTCTTATTTTCTCTCTATGGTAGACTTAGATACTGAAACACCTATTTCCTGAAGAGTGTTCTTCACTTGGGTGGATGTTGTGAAGGGCTTTTACTTCGACATAGAAAGGATTCTGCGATCATCCACCACCATTGTCTTCCGTGGACATCCAGGCCTTTTTGAGTTCCCAAGCTCATCAGTGCACTCATTTTGCAGAATGTATCAAACTGTAGGTTTGGCCACTCCTAACATTTCTGCTATCTTTCTGATGGATTTTTTTTTGTTAGCCTAATGATGGTCTGTATCTCTTCAAATGAGAGCTAATTTGACCGCATGTTGTTGGTTCACGGCAAGATTCCAAATACAAATGCCACAGATGGAATCAGCTCCAGACCTTTTACCTGCCTAATTGATGATGGATTAAAGAGGGAATGGGAATACAGCCCATTAAAGGGCTTTTGATATAATTACCAATTACTTTTGGTCTCTTTAAAAAGAGACAGCTACATATTAAAGAACTATAATTCCTAAACCCTTACTGCAATTAGGATGTGAATACCCTCAAATTAAGGGCTCATACTCATATAATATATATGAATTAGGTACCACCAAAATCATATTGACTTGTAGAATAAAGTTAACATATTAATTATACTACACGATGAACACAGCAGAGTAAAATTACAAAGCAATTTCATATTCATAGTTTTTGTTGATTACTGCTACAAAAATGTTAAATTTAGGTCTCATACCCATTTGTGAGAAAAAAAACGGTCCGATTTCTGGATTGAAAAAACGGACGAGTGTCATGCAATTTTTCACACCTTGCATCCGTATGCAATGCGTTTCTTTTTTCTCTGCAACCATTATTCTACAATCATTTACAGGACAATTTACAGTGTTCTATGCTACAGAATGGTAATGTATCCGTAAAAATCGGATGCCATACGAATAATTCGTGTGCCATTCCATTTTTTTTTTCTCGCACCCATTGACTTGCATTGGCGAGTCTTGTTCGATATACGCGGCATGCTGCGATTTTTTTCTCATCCAGATTTCAGCTGAGAAAAAAAAAAAAAATGTTTCAAAATATAAATATCGCAGATGAGCAGGGACTCAGATTAACATTGGTCAGAGTGCAATTTGATTCTCTATCGGATTGCACTCGCCCGTTTTTCATGCAGATGAGTATGAGCCCTAAAACTGATCAAAAAGTCATTATTGACCCGCATAATACAGTTAACATATCAATTATACAGAATAGCGATTATAAGTTACAAAAAAGAAATCGAAGATTGTTGGTTCTTTTTTCGTTAATTTTGCCACCTAAAGAGTAATAAAAAGTGATAATAAAGTTGCATGTACCACAAAAAACCTGTTAGGGCTCATACCCATATGTGTGAAAAAAAAGTTCCGATAACTGGACCGAAAAATCGGAAGAGTGTCATGCAAGTGCCATTTCCATGAGAGGACAATGCGATTTTTCACACCTAGCATCTGTATGACATCCGTATGCAATGCGTTATTTTTCTCTGCAACTATTATTCTGCAATCATTTACAGTGTTCTATGCTACAGAATGGTAATGTATCCTTAAAAATCGGATGGCATATGGATGGTCCGTATGCCGTCCGTTTTTTTTTCTTGCATGCATTGACGAGTCTCGTCCGATATAAGCGGCAAATCGCAGCGTGCTGTGATTTTTTTCTCAGTCCAATTTCAGCTGAGAAAAATTTTTAAAAAATAAAATTTGCAGATGAGATGTAACTGATGGATTGCACTCTGACCAATGTTAATCTGATTTTTTTATCGGATTGCACTCGTCTGTTTTTCTCGCAAATGAGTATGAGCCCTAAAACTTAGAGCTCTCACAATGTGCTGATACAAAAACAAGTGCCCTTTTTCAGTGTCTTTATTGTACAAAATAATAAAACTACATACATTTTGTATCACCACAGTTATACTAACCTACAGAATAATATTAATACTTTGTCCAGAAGTGAAAAGTGTAACATTTAAAATGCAAAAAATAATGGTAGAACTGCTATTTCGTTAACATCCTTCCTTATATAGTTAATAAAAGTTTGTTAATAATGTTATATGCATTCCAAAATTATTCCACTGCCAAATACAACTCATCCCGAAATAAACAAAACAAGCCCTGTGGCTAAATCGCTGACAAAATAACTAAAGTTATGGCTCCTGGACAATAAAAAAGTGGAAAAAAAAAAAAGCGTTTGTCATATAGACCAAAACTGAATGACTAGAATGGCTTAATATTCCAATATCACCAAAACAGTAGATTCATAGTTATAAGTCCCCAGTATCCAGGAGAGCAGTCCGGTCTCATTGTTGTGCTCATGATTATAGTGGATACATAAGTGCAGGTCTATTGAGCTCCTTATATCGGAATATTACCCGATGTCTACATGCTGTACATTGTGCCAATGACCACACGGTGCTTTATATCAGACAAGACCTTGAGATACAGTTGGAGGAATGTGAAATGGACAATGACCTGTGTTTATGAGACTCCAGATCACTATTATAATGCACAGAAAACAATGAATCACTGAACTCTTAAGGGGGTTTTCCGGGTTCTAGACAAATTTCTACAGTCATTCTGTGACACTGCAGGTTGCCGTCCTGGCAGAGTGCGATGAGCACCATCACAACTTCTGTTAATTTCTAGAGCAAGTTGATGTTCACATTAGCGCGACTATGTGATTCTCACAGTTGTAACGTGACTAGATTCTCATCTGCTACTTTCAATGCACTTTAACAGAAGAACAGAGTAACCTAGTCAGCATGTGACCACAACTGTGAAAATCGGATCAGTCCGGTAATGTGAGCGCCAACTTGTGCGGAGAATAAAGGCAAACCATGACAGGGACTTCAGGAGCCTGTCCAGGAGCCAAAAAACACCTTAATTACATGTATGTGGAATTGGCAGGCGTCAGCGCCCCTCGTCCCCAGACAGCCCGGCGTCAGCGCCCCTCGCACCCAGACAGCCCGGCGTCAGCGCCCCTCGCACCCAGACAGCCCGGAATCACTTAGTGAAATGAGACGTTATTCAATAAAATCTGACACAAATCTGCCTGTAGAACACATGGATTCATCTGTCACAGAATTCAACATTTGTGGCCAGACTAGAATGTGACAGGTTTATCAGGTGTTTTCCACACTCACTGTCCACCTGCCATGCAGTGTTGCTTCCTGCTGTCATTGTAATATAAGCCATAATACTTTACCGGATCTCGGCTGATGTAAAGGGGGCCACGGGCAGAGTTTCCTTCAGTTCATGATGGCCGGCATTTTTACGCAATTTAAAATATTGTCATGTTGAATTATACCTACCAAGGGATGGATGAGATTAGAAAAACATGGCTGCTTTCTTCAGAATTGCGCCACACCTGTACACAGCGTGTCATTACCGCTCTACCCTATGCGCATCAGTAGTGCTGAGCTGCACTGACAGGATCCATGGACAGGAGAGGCGCCCTCTCCCGTAGACACGGCAGGAGTGGCGCCCTCTCCCGTAGACACGGCAGGAGTGGCGCCCTCTCCCGTAGACACGGCAGGAGTGGCGCCCTCTCCCGTAGACACGGCAGGAGTGGCGCCCTCTCCCGTAGACACGGCAGGAGTGGCGCCCTCTCCCGTAGACACGGCAGGAGTGGCGCCCTCTCCCGTAGACAGGGCAGGAGTGGCGCCCTCTCCCGTAGACAGGGCAGGAGTGGCGCCCTCTCCCATAGACAGGGCAGGAGTGGCGTCCTTCCGAGGGGGGAGTCAGACATGTTTTTTAACCCCTTTGCACCAAAACCAATCAGCTCCCAGCTTACATGCTGCAGTTGTTCGGAGCAGGAGAGCAGGGACCAGTCTGGCTACTATAGCCGAGGTAGGACTTCCACCTCCCCCACAGCACAGTGTACGGCACCAGCTACACACTAATGACAGACCTGTGCGTTATCCGACACATTCCTCGTGTCACACATTACGTCACACCACCAAGTACATGCTATGACGTCACCAGCAGGCGCGTGCTCTGCGCACAAGGCCACTGCACAACAATAGGAGGAAAGTTTTCTTCGCCGCCATCAGCAGCAGCAGCAGCCGAGGCTTCACCAGACAGCACCGCGATCTAGGTGCACCCACTGCCTGCACGCACAATGCCGTCGTACGGCGAGCGGAGGAGAAGCCGCTAACTGCGCCACAAGCTGCAGGAGGGAGGAGGAACACCGACATCTCCCCAACTCCACACTGAGCGGCTGCCAGCCCAACAACTCACCATGAGCGGCCGGCCGGCGTGCTCGTACACTGCAGCGTGCAGGCTCCGTCTGCGGCCCGGGAGCTGAGGGCTGGAGAATGCGGGGACAGCGGTGCGGGCGGCGGGCACAGGACTGCGGCGCACACACAGGCCCGAGTGCCTGGACTACTCGGTATTTGTTTTGATGTGCGCGGTGCACTCTGGGAAGCTTTGGGGGGTGAACAGCTGAGAGGATGTAAACAGTGTAGCAACGTGACCGGCTACAGCGAGGGCCAATCACAGCGCGGCTATTGCAAGCCGAATGTGTGACGTCAGAGACAGGGGCGGGGACTGCTTATATAATTAGCGACCTGACGGGGCTGTTTAGCGCCGCTCCGCTGTTGTGCGTGTGCGTGTGCTGGCAGCTCGCTGAATGTCCGCTGCTGCCCTCAGCTTGTAACCTCTGCCCGCTCCTGTGTCTCCCCTTTGTGTCTCCTTCCATCCGCGGCCATGTGACTGCGGAGCGGCGTCTGCAGAGCGAACCGTTATGTGACATCAGGCGTACCAATACATTGTATGTCCACACAAGCCCGCGTGTGACACATGACGGAGCGCCCTGGTAATTGCCTCACATAGAGCGTTTCTGAGGCGGTAAAAGCCAGGAGCTTTCTAGTGAAGAGGCTCCAGAAAGCTCCGTAGATGGGCGATTGTGGAGAAGTTTTTCTTTTGCAATGTCAGCGGTTTCCTCAAGCGTCTTCTGGCCGAGACATAAATGTCCCCGGTTTTAGTTTGTTTGTTTTTTTTTTAGATGTTTCCCAATTGTCTTTTTTTCACTTCATTATTTAATGAAGAATCTTGTAGTGAGCATTTTTGATTTATTTTTTTCACAAAGGCCATTGGTTTGTGAGTAAAAACGCGGCACTCACATTGACTTGTATTGGTCAGTGTGCTGTCCATGTTTACAATGGTTTCCGAAAGTATTCACCCCCCTTGGCATTTTTTGTGTTTTGTTACCTCACAACCTGGACTTCAGTTTTTTTAGGGTTCGCATCAGTTCATGTACAGAACATGCCTACAACTGTGAACATTTGGTTTTCTTTTTATTGTAAAGCAAACAACAAATAGGACAAAATAACTTTGGTGTGCATAACTATTCACCCTCCTAAAGTCAGTACTTTGTAGAGCCTCCTTTTGCGGCAATTCCAGCTCCAAGTCACTTTGGATAAGTCTCTATGAGCTTTCCACATCTTACCACTGGGATTTTTGCCCATTCATCAAGGCAAAACTGCTCCAGCTCTTTCAAGTTAGATGGTTTCCTCTGGTGAACAGCAATCTTCAAGTCTGACCCCAGATTCTCAATTGGATTAAGGTCTGGGCTTTGACTAGGCCACTCCAAAACATTTACATGTTTCCCCTTAAACCACTCGAGTGTTGCTTTAGCAGTATGCTTTGGGTAATTGTCTTGTTGGAAGGTGAACCTCCATCCCACTCTCAAATCACTGACAGACTGAAGCAGGTTTTGCTCAAGAATATCCCTGTATTTTGCACCATCCATCTTCCCCTCAACTCGGACCATTTTCCCAGCTGCCCAAAAACTTCCCCAGCACATAATGCTGCCACCACCATGTTCCATTATGGGGATGGTGTTCTTGGGGTGTTGAGCTGTGTTGGTTTGATGCCAGACATAGCATTTACCTTGGTGGCGAAAAAGTTCAATTTTGGTCTCATCTGACCACACCACCTTCCTCCATACATTTGGGGGGTCTCCCACATGTCTTTTGACAAACTTAAAATGAGCCTTACAATTTTTGTATGTAAGTAAAGGCTTTTTTATGGCCACCCTTCCATAATGGCCACCTCTATGGAGTGTACGACTTATTGTGATCATATCGACAAATATACCAGTCTATGCATGGGAACTCTGCAGCTCTTTCAGGGTTACCTTTTGTCTCTGTTTTGGTGGGCGGCTTTGTTTTGCCAGGTTTGTTGTGGTACCATGTAGTTTTCCCCCACATATGTGGTTTCTGTGTACTCATTAGAAAAACAGATTTTGGGGTCTATTTTCTCCTGTTAACCTTGTGAAACTAAAAAAATTGGGGGCTAAAAGAACATTTTTGTGGGAAAATGTGATTTATTTATTTATTTTTTTTAATTTTCATGGCTCTTCGAAATAAATTTCTGTGAAGCACCTGTTTTTGTTAAATGTTCATATTTTCCTTCCACATTGCTTTAGTTCCTTTTTAGAATGGTGTCACTTTTTGGTATTTTCTGTCATATAGACCCCTCAAAGTTGTTTCAAATGTGATGTGGTCCTTAAAAAAAAAAAAAAAAATGGTTTTGTAAATTGTGTTCAAAAAATGATAAATCACTGGTCAACTTTTAACCCTTTTAACTTCCTAGCAAAAAAAAAATAAGTTTCAAAAATTGTACTAATGGAAAGAAGACATGTGGGAAATGTTATTTATTAACTATTTCGTGTGACATGACTCTCTGGTTTAAGGGCATAAAAATTAAAAGTTTGAAAATTGTAACATTTCCGCCAAATTTCTGATTTTTTCACAAGCCCAAGTCATATTGAACAAATATTACCACTATCATGAAGTACAATTTTTCGCAAAAAAACAGACTCAGAATCAGTGGAATCTGTTGAAGCTTTCCAGAGTTATTACCACATAAATTGACAGTGGTCAGAATTGTAAAATTTGGCCTGGTTATGAAGGTGAAAACATGCTCGGGGGTGAAGGGGTTATGGTGTTGCAGCCTTTGTGGCCTTTCCGGTGTGCGTATATACTGACAGACCATGTGGACCTCCTTTCACTAAGCATGTGACTTATGAAGGTAAGTGCTTGCACCAGAAATTTTTAGGAGCTTCATAGCAAAAGGGGTGAGTACGTATGCGCATGCCAATTTTTCATCATTTGATCCCATAAATTTAATTTATGCCTATATTTTTCTCACTTCACTAACTTAGACTTTTTAGTACTGATGCATCACACACAAATCGGATTACAAAATTATTTAAACATGGGTTTAATGTAACAAGATAGGTAAAAGTCAAGGTGGTGAATACTTTTACAAGCCACTGTATTATCCGTTTTGCACATGGACTGAGTTATATGCTCGTCTGAGCAAGATTTTAAGTCACAGACACTGAAACCCAGTTTGAGCTTGATTGACCAGAGTGCACTGTAGTGATCTGAAACAGGTTGTCCACTACTCGGACAACCCTTTACTCAATCCCTATGTACCCCCCCCCCCTCCCCACACTAGATTTAAAACGCTAATACCCTCCGGTGTCATTCCAGCGATACTGGCTCTCCCAGGGATTGCATGACATTATGTCACGTGATCATTGCGGTCAATCAACGCTGGCTTCCCTTTCCTCTCCTACAGATAAAAGTGACATCCGGAGGAAGTCAGAGCTGCGGCTGCTCGTTCACTTCCTCCGGATGTCTTGATTTGTCCGGTGAAGAGAAGAGTGAAACAGAAAAAAAAAAGAAAAAAATTTCCAAAATAAGAAATAAGTGTGAACAGGTGCTTACTAGGAGCTGCCATCTCCATATACAACTAACAAACAAAGAAGCACTCCGTAACGCTAAGTATGCGAACATAAAATATATGAAATATGGATAGCATTACTGCTGTAGAAAATAGAAATACATGAGAAATCTTAGCGCATAAATTGGCCAATTCATGTGTACCTGGTAGCCACGTTAAGGCGTTTCTCAAAATAGGACCAATGTGAATACCTCTCTAAGGGACATCTGTCTGCTTATTTGTGGGATAATAAGATCTTGCTGTAATTAAAATCGCCTGTGGCATAGAGGCAGAGTGCTCAGTCAAAGCTTATACATAGAAACAGAAAAAAAACAAGAAAAAAACTGAATGGCACTTCCAAAACAAGAAATAGGTGTGAACATGTGCTTACTAGGAGCAGCCATCTCCATATACCGCTAACAAACAAAGCAGTACTGTGTGGCGTGTGTGTGTATATTGTGGCATGACGACTCGCTCGGCTCTCCTGGAGGCAGACTCAGGACACACGTTCCCAGGTTTCCTTCCTGCTGGTTTATTATCAGCCATAAACTCATGCAGGTTTCGCAGGAAAAACAAACATGACCCCTCTGGGTTAAACGGAAAAAAAACAAAACAAAGTATAACTCAGTCCATAGATTAGCGGGTTCCGCCCGCTCTCGGTAGCATAAACTGCACTGCTAAAGTCCTTGTGAAAAGCTCTGCAGCTTCCACAATACTGTCTGGAGACTTCCCTCTCCAGACCACACTCCACAGGAAAAAAAACAGGACTGAGCTTTTACACATTGCTCAGCCACACCCTGAGGGGAGGTAGGGGGAATGGCGTCCCGCCCTTTTTGCCATTCCCTTAAAACCGCACACCCTTTAACAGAGTAAATCTACCAGCATATAACACGCTGGCAGAAAACTAAAGTAGGTCTTAGTTCACACAGGAGAGCATCCTGAGTGACACATACCTCCCCTCACATATAAAACCAGTGACACTGTCACATATTCCCCCCCCCCCCCCTCTGCCCAAAGCCGGGGGTTTGGTCACCTTCTGACACCAGGCAGGGAATCCTAGAGAGGGCATCTGCATTCCCATGTAACTTCCCGGGCCTATGCTCCACGTGAAAGTTAAACTCTTGAATCCCTAGGAACCATCTAGTTACCCTGGCATTTTTACCCCTCTTCTCCCTCAACCATCTCAACGGGGCATGGTCTGATACTAATCTAAACTTCCGGCCTAGTAGGTAATATTTCAGTGTATCCACTGCCCATTTTATGGCTAAACACTCTTTCTCTACTTTGGCGTAGTTCTTCTCGCAGGAGGACAGCTTTCGGCTTAGAGAATGGGATGTTCTTCCCCATTTATCTCTTGGGAGAGTACAGCCCCTAGACCAACCTCTGAAGCGTCCGTCTGGACCACAAATTCTTTCTTGAAGTCTGGCGCGACCAGGACCGGCTGCTTGCACAGTGTTAGCTTCAACTGTTGAAACGCGGTCTCCGTTTCTTCCATCCATTTCACCATGGTTGATTTGGTGCCTTTTAGAAAATACGTTAGTGGCGCGGCAATCATGGCGAAATTCAGGATAAACCGCCGGTAATATCCCACCATTCCTAGGAATGCTCTCACCTGCTTCTTTGAGAGTGGTTGCAGCCAGGTTTGAATTGCCTCCACTTTCTTGATTTGCGGCTTTATTTCGCCTCTCCCAACAACATAGCCCAGGTACTTGGCCTCCTCCTTCCCGATGGCACACTTTTTCGGATTTACGGTAAATCCTGCCTTCCTTAGCGCGTCCAGAACGGCCTGTAGTTTAGGTAGGTGACTAGCCCAGTCTGGGCGAAAGACCACAATGTCGTCGAGGTAGGCTGCGGCATACTTCTTATGTGGGGCTAGGATCCGATCCATAGCCCTCTGGAAAGTGGCTGGGGCCCCCTGTCGTCCGAACGGCATCCGCGTGTATTGAAAACACCCATCAGGTGTTGAGAAAGCAGTCCTCCTTAGCCATCTGCGACATGGGGATCTGCCAGTAGCCCTTCGTCAGGTCGAGAGTGGTGATGTACCTCGCCGGTCCAAGCCTCTCGATGAGTTCGTCGACGTGGGGCATCGGGTACGCGTCACACTTGGATACCTCATTCAGCCGGCGGTAGTCATTACAAAACCTCCACTCTCCATTGGGTTTCGGCACGAGGACGATTGGGCTCGACCACCCACTCTTTGACTCCTCTATTACTCCGAGGTCTAACATCCTCTTCACCTCGGCCGAGATCACCTCCCGGCGTGCTTCCGGAATCCGATACGGCTTTAGATTCACTCGTACGTCCGGCTCTGTCAGCACATCATGCTCTACCACTTGAGTATGCCCCGGCAACTCTGAGAACAGCTCCCGATTCCGCTGTAGTAATTCTCGACACTGTTGCTTCTGGGCCGATGATAGAGTCTCTGCAATAGTGATCTCCTCCACCTTGCCTTCTGGTGTGGCTCCCAGGCAAGGAGTTTCCACAGGTTCACGGTCCCGCCACGGCTTGAGCAAATTTACATGATATATTTGATGCGGCTTTCTTTGGCCAGGCTGGTGGACTTTATAATTAACCTCGTTGACTTTCTCCACCACCTCGTATGGACCTTGCCATTTGGCGAGGAACTTGCTCTCGACGGTAGGGATCAGCACCAAAACACGGTCCCTGGGCTGGAACTGTCTTAGTCTCGCCGACCGGTTATAGACCCTCGCCTGGGCTTCCTGCGCCTGGAGGAGATGTTCCCTCATGATGGGCATCACCTTTGACATTCTCTCCTGTAACTGGGCGACATGTTCGATGATACTCCGGTGTGGCGTGACTTCAGCTTCCCAAGTTTCCTTGGCGATGTCTAGGAGACCTCTTGGATGCCGCCCATATAGGAGTTCAAATGGAGAGAAGCCA
This sequence comes from Phyllobates terribilis, assembly GCF_046119375.1. Lineage (NCBI taxonomy): Eukaryota > Metazoa > Chordata > Amphibia > Anura > Dendrobatidae > Phyllobates > Phyllobates terribilis. The sequence continues at coordinate 611,495,426 of NW_027362764.1, forward strand.
GTGGAGGCTTGAGGAACTTCTCTGACCGAGAAAAACAGAAATGGGAGCAGGTAGTCCCAGTCTCGCCCATCCTTTTCAACGACCTTCTTGAGCATCGCCTTTAAGGTCTTGTTGAAGCGTTCCACTAGTCTGTGGATGATAAACCGAGGTCCGAAGCTGAGTTATCTGAAGGACTCTGCAAAGCTCCTTCATCACCTTGCTCATGAAGGGGGTTCCTTGGTTTGTCAGAATCTCTTTTGGTAGACCTGTCCGAGCAAAAATATGGACCAGCTCTTGGGCTATACTTTTACTGGACATGTTCCTTAGGGGAACCGCTTCCGGATACCAAGTCGCATAGTCCATGACGACCAGGATATATTGGTGGCCCCGAGCTGATTTAACTAAGGGGCCCACGAGGTCCATGGCAATCCTCTCAAAGGGAACCTCTATCACAGGTAGTGGGACTAAGGGGCTACGGAAGTGGGAGGAGGGAGCGGTTATTTGGCAGGTGGGGCAGGACCTACAATAGTTTTGAACTTCTCGATAACACCCTGGCCAATAAAACCTTCTCAATATCCTCTCCTGAGTATTCTCGACCCCTAGGTGTCCCCCCAGAACATGTGAATGGGCCATATCTAGAACCCGCCGTCTGTATGGCCCCGGCACTAACAGCTGTTCCACTTTCTCACCGCCCCTCAGTTTGGCCACCCGATATAGCAACTCCCCCTGCACTGCAAAGTGGGGGAATCTGGTGTCGGCCCCCGACTCTTGGGCAACCCCATTACATACAGTAACCTGGTCGAACGCCCCTTTTAAGGTCAGGTCTCGAAGTTCTCCCAAAGTTCTCTCTGGACATATCTAACGCAGGGAGGTCGGCCTCCTCGGTCACCGTCTCACCCTCATCACCGACAAGGACGCACAGTGGGAACTCCTCCATCTGAGACTTCGTCTGGGGTTCTTCTTCAAGGACCTGGCTTTTCCCCATGCTACTTAGTCCAGTTCCCTTCCCCCACAAGTCCCAGAATAAGGAAAAATCACGGCCCAATATGACGGGATGTATCAGGTCCTTTATTACCCCGACTTCATGGGACTGGGCACCACAGTCTGTCCCTACTGTTACTGTAGCCACGGGATAGTCCTTGGCATCACCATGGATGCACCGAACGCCCAGGGTTTTGGAAGGGATCAACTGGTGGGGAAGGGATGCTCTGATCAAGGTCACCAGACTCCCGGAGTCCAACAGCCCAAGCACTTTTATTCCATTAATGGACACTGCACACGCCTGCGGCCCCTCGCCGAGTCGACAGTCCACGCTACAGGCTGGATATTCATAATAGGAGACCCGTCTGCCTAGGCTGCAGTCCATGGGCTCAGGGGATATTTGACACCTGGCGGCTACATGTCTAGGGTTGTGACACCGCCAGCAAACTATATCTTTACCAACTGTTATAAAGGCACCTTCAGTAGGAGTGGGACGTCCCCCAGTGGTGGCTCTAGACCCCTTCCGTTGTGAACCCGCCCCATTTTGGGCATCCCAGTAGGAAGAAGTGACTGCATCCGGTTTCCCAAGAGATCTCTCGACTACCCGGTACCTCTCTACCAGGCCGATGAAGTCATCTGCGTTCTGGGGATCACCCTGGGCAACCCAGGTCTGTACTGGCTTGGGAAGGGAATGCATGAACCTGTCAATCACCACCCGCTCAACCATCTGGGCCAGAGTGGAGGACTCCGGTTGTAGCCACTTCTGAACAAGATGCAGGAGGTCAAACATCTGCAAATGAGGGGGTTTGTTGCTAGCATACGCCCAGTGATGAACTCGCTGGGCTCTCACTGCCATATTTACTCCCAGACGTGCTATGATCTCTGTCTTTAGTTTGGGATACTCCTTAGCATCTTGCAGCGCCAAGTCAAAATACGCCTTCTGGGGTTCACCCGATAAATATGGCGCCAGAACCTCTGCCCACTGTGCTGGTGGAAGTCTCTCCCGATCAGCCGCCCTCTCAAAAATAGTCAGAAATGCTTCTACATCATCCCCAGGGGTCATCTTCTGCATGGCCCGCCTTACCGCCTTCCTGACGTAAGAATCATCAGTCGTCCCTGAGGGTGGGGCGGTCGCCCTGCTCTGGATGGCGTCCGCTAAAAGCTGTATCTGCTGTTGCGCCTCCTGCTGGTGCTGCTGTTGCGACTTTTGCTGCAACTGGATCTGCTGAAGCAACAGTTTGGTCATCTCCTGGTGCGGCTGCTGCATGCTCTGCTGGGCCTGCTGCATACTCTGCTGGGACTGCTGCATACTCTGCTGGGCCTGTCGGTGTTGCTGCTGCATGCTCTGCTGGGCCTGGACCAGGTGCTTATGGAGCTCCTCCATGCTGCCGGACTTCTCTGGCTGGCTGGCAGCCTTCACCCAGGACATCCACCGGTCTTTGTGGCAGGTACACGTGTTCCTGGAATCCTGCACGCACTCTCACACCACCTGTGGCACGACGACTCGCTCGGCTCTCCTGGAGGCAGACTCAGGACACACGTTCCCAGGTTTCCTTTCTGCTGGTTTATTATCAGCCATAAACTCATGCAGGTTTTGCAGGAAAAACAAACATGACCCCTCTAGGTTAAATGGAAAAAAAACAAAACAAAGTATAACTCAGTCCATAGATGAGCGGGTTCCGCCTGCTCTCGGTAGCATAAACTGCACTGCTAAAGTCCTTGTGAAAAGCTCTGCAGCTTCCACAATACTGTCTGGAGACTTCCCTCTCCAGACCACACTCCACAGGAAAAATAACAGGACTGAGCTTTTACACATTGCTCAGCCACACCCTGAGGGGAGGTAGGGGGAATGGCGTCCCGCCCTCTTTGCCATTCCCATAAAACCGCACACCCTTTAACAGAGTAAATCTACCAGCATATAACACGCTGGCAGAAAAATAAAGTAGGTCTTAGTTCACACAGGAGAGCATCCTGATTGAAACATACCTCCCCTCACATATAAAACCAGTGACACTGTCACAATATATTTATGTATATATATATGTATGTATATATATATGTATGTATATATATATGTGTGTGTATATATATATATATATATATATATATATATATATATATACATATACACACACACACACAGTGGTGGCCAAAAGTATTGGCACCCCTGCAATTCTGTCAGATAATACTCAGTTTTTTCCTGAAAATGATTGCAATCACAAATTCTTTGGTATTATTATCTTCATTTAATTTGTCTTCAATGAAAAAACACAAAAAGAATTGTCCTACAGCCAAATTGGATATAATTCCACACCAAACCTAAAAAAGGGGGTGGACCAAAGTATTGACACTGTTTGAAAAATCATGTGATGCTTCTCTAATTCGTGTAATTAACAGCACCTGTAACTTACCTGTGGCACCTAACAGGTGTTGGCTATAACTAAATCACACTTGCAGCCAGTTAACATCGATTAAAGTTGACTCAACCTCTGTCCTGTGTCCTTGTGTGTACCACATTGAGCATGGAGAAAAGGAAGAAGACCAAAGAACTGTTTGAGGACTTGAGAAACCAAATTGTGAGGAAGCATGAGCAATCTCAAGGCTACAAGTCCATCTCCAAAGACCTGAATGTTCCTGTGTCTTCCGTGCGCAGTGTCATCAAGAAGTTTAAAGCCCATGGCACTGTGGCTAACCTCCCTAGATGTGGACGGAAAAGAAAAATTGAGAGATTTCAACACAAGATTGTGCGGATGGTGGATAAAGAACCTCGACTAACATCCAAACAAGTTCAAGCTGCCCTGCCGTCCGAGGGTACAACAGTGTCAACCCGTACTAACCGTCGGCGTCTGAATGAAAAGGGACTGTATGATAGGATACCCAGGAAGACCCCACTTCTTACCCCGGGATAAAAAAGCCAGGCTGGAGTTTGCCGAAACTTACCTGAGAAATCCTAAAACGTTTTGGAAGAATGTTCTCTGGTCAAATGAGACAAAAGTAGAGCTTTTTGGGGAAAAGCATCAACATAGAGTGTACAGGAAAAAAAAAGAGGCATTCAAAGAAAAGAACACGGTCCCTACAGTCAAACATGGCGGAGGTTCCCTGATGTTTTGGGGTTGCTTTGCTGCCTCTGGCACTGGACTGCTTGACCGTGTGCATGGCATTATGAAGTCTGAAGACTACCAACAAATTTTGCAGCATAATGTAGGGCCCAGTGTGAGAAAGCTGGGTCTCCCTCAGAGGTCATGGGTCTTCCAGCAGGACAATGACCCAAAACACACTTCCAAAAGCACTATAAAATGGTTTGAGAGAAAGCACTGGAGGCTTCTAAGGTGGCCAGCAATGAGTCCAGACCTGAATCCCATAGAACACCTGTGGAGAGATCTCAAAATGGCAGTTTGGAGAAGGCACCCTTCAAATATCAGGGACCTGGAGCAGTTTGCCAAAGAAGAATGGTCTACAATTCCAGCAGAGCATTGTAAGAAACTCATTGATGGTTACCGGAAGCGGTTGTTCGCAGTTATTTTGGCTAAAGGTTGTGCAACCAAGTATTAGGCTGAGGGTGCCAATACTTTTGTCTGGCCCATTTTTGGAGTTTTGTGTGAAATGATCAATGATTTGATTTTTGCTTCATTCTCTTTTGTGTTTTTTTCCTTGCAAGCAAATTAAATGAAGATAATAATACCAAAGAATTTGTGATTGTAATCATTTTCAGGAAGAAACTGAATATCATCTGACAGAATTGCAGGGGTGCCAATACTTTTGGCCACCACTGTATATATATATATATATATATATATATATGCACTGCTCAAAAAAATAAAGGGAACACTCAAATAACACATCCTAGATCTGAATGAATGGAATGTTCTCATTGAATACTTTGTTCTGTACAAAGTTGAATGTACTGACAACACAATCACACAAAAATCATCAATGGAAATCAAATTTATTAACCAATGGATGCCTGGATTTGGAGTCACCCCCAAAATTAAAGTGGAAAAACACACTACAGGCTGATCCAAATTTGATGTAATGTCCTTAAAACAAGTCAAAATGAGGCTCAGTATTGTGTGTGGCCTCCACGTGCCTCTTTGACCTCCCTGCAATGCCTGGGCATGCTCCTGATGAGGTTGCGGTTGGTCTCCTGTGGGATTTTCTCCCAGACCTGGACTAAAGCATCCGCCAACTCCTGGACAGTCTGTGGTGCAACGTGACGTTGGTGGATGGAGCGAGACATGATGTCCCAGATGTGCTCAATCGGATTCAGGTCTGGGGAACGGGCGGACCAGTCCATAGCTTCAATGCCTTCATCTTGTATGAACTGCTGACACACTCCAGCCACATGAGGTCTGGCATTGTCCTGCATTAGGGGGAATCCAGGGCTAACCGCACCAGCATATGGTCTCACAAGAGGTCTGAGGATCTCATCTTGGTACCTGATGGCAGTCAGGCTACCTCTGATGAGCACATGGAGTGCTGTGCGGCCATCCAAAGAAATGCCACCCCACAACATTACTGACCCACTGCCAAACCCGTCACGCTGAAGGATGTTGCAGGCAGCAGATCGCTCTCCACGGCGTCTCCAGACTCTGTCATGTCTGTCACATTTGCTCAGTGTGAACCTGCTTTCATCTGTGAAGAGCACAGGGCGCCAGTGGCGACTTTGTCAGTCCTGGTGTTCTGTGGAAAATGCCAAGCGTCCTGCACGGTGTTGGGCTGTGAGCACAACCCCCATCTGTGGACGTCGGACCCTCATACCACCCTCACGGAGTTGGTTTCTAACCATTTGTGCAGACACATGCACATTTGTGGCCTTCTGGAGGTCATTTTGTAGGGCTCTGGCAGTGCTTCTCCTGTTCCTCCTTGCACCTCCTTGCACAAAGGCGGAGGTAGCGGTCTTGCTGCTGGGTTGTTGCCCTCCTACGGCCCCCTCCACGTCTTCTGGTGTACTGGCCTTTCTCCTGGTATCGCCTCCAGCCTCTGGACACTACGCTGACACAGCAAACCTTCTTGCCACAGCTCGCATTGATGTGCCATCCTGGATGAGCTGCATTACCTGAGCAACTTCTGTGGGTTGTAGAGTCCATCTCATGGTACCACGAGTGTGAAAGCACAACCAACATTCAAAAGTAACCAAAACATCAGCCAGAAAGTATTGGTACTGAGATGTGGTCTGTGGTCCCCACCTGCAGAACCACTCCTTTATTGAGGGTGTCTTGATAATTGCCAATAATTTCCATCTATTGTCTATTCCATTTGCACAACAGCATGTGAAATTGATTGTCAATCAGTGTTGCTTTCTAGGTGGACAGTTTGATTTAGCAGAAGTTTGATTTACTAGGAGTTATATTCTGTTGTTTAAGTGTTCCCTTTATTTTTTTGAGCAGTGTATATATATATATATATATATATATATATATATATATATATACAGTACAGACCAAAAGTTTGGACACACCTTTTCATTTAAAGATTTTTCTGTATTTTCATGACTATGAAAATTGTACATTCACACTGAAGGCATCAAAACTATGAATTAACACATGTGGTATTATATACTTAACAAAAAAGTGTGAAAAAACTGAAAATATGTCTTATACTCTAGGTTCTTCAAAGTAACCACCTTTCGCTTTGATGACTGCTTAGCACACTCTTGGCATTCTCTTGATGAGCTTCAAGAGGTAGTCACCGGAAATGGTATTCACTTCACAGGTGTGCCCTGTCAGGTATAATAAGTGGGATTTCTTGCCTTATAAATGGGGTTGGGACCATCAGTTGTGTTGTGCAGAAGTCTGGTGGATACACAGCTGATAGTCCTACTGAATAGACTGTTAGCTTTTCTTGCCGTAATACAAATTCTAAGTAAAGAAAAATGAGTGGCCATCATTACTTTAAGAAATTAAGGTCAGTCAGTGCGAAAAATTGGGAAAACTTTGAAAGTGTCTCCAAGTGCAGTTGCAAAAACCATCAAGTGCTACAAAGAAACTTGCTCACATGAGGACCGCCCCAGAAAAGGAAGACCAAGAGTCACCTCTGCTTCTGAGGATAAGTTTATCGGAGTCCCCAGTCTCAGAAATCGCAGGTTAACAGCAGCTCAGATTAGAGACCAGGTCAATGCCACACAGAGTTCTAGCAGCAGGCACATCAGCAGGCACATCTCTTCAATAACTGTTAAGAGGAGACTTTGTGCAGCAGGCCTTCATGATCAAATAGTTGCTAGGAAACCACTGCTAAAGACAGGCAACAAGCAGAAGAGACTTGTTTTGGCTAAAGAACACAAGGAATGGACATTAGACCAGTGGAAATCTGTGCTTTGGTCTGATGAGTCCAAATTTGAGATCTTTGGTTCCAACCACCGTGTCTTTGTGCGACGCATAAAAGGTGAACGGATGGACTCTACATGCCTGGTTCCCACCGTGAAGCATGGAGGAGGAGGTGTGATGGTGTGGGGGTGCTTTGCTGGTGACACTGTTGGGGATTTATTCAAAATTGAAGGCATACTGAACCAGCATGGCTACCACAGCATCTTGCAGCAGCATGCTATTCCATCCGGTTTGTGTTTAGTTGGACCATCATTTATTTTTCAACAGGACAATGACCCTAAACACCCCTTCAAGCTGTGTAAGGGCTATTTGACCAAGAAGGTGAGTGATGGGGTGCTACGCCAGATGACCTGGCCTCCACAGTCACCAGACCTGAACCCAATCGAGATGGTTTGGGGTGAGCTGGACCGCAGAGTGAAGGCAAAAGGGCCATCAAGTGCTAAGCATCTCTGAGAACTCCTTCAAGATTGTTGGAAGACCATTTCCGGTGACTACATCTTGAAGCTCATCAAGAGAATGCCAAGAGTGTGCAAAGCAGTCATCAAAGCAAAAGGTGGCTACTTTGAAGAACCTAGAATATAAGACATATTTTAAATTGTTTCACACTTTTTTGTTAAGTATATAATTCCACATGTGTTAATTCATAGTTTTGATGCCTTCATTGTAAATGTACAATTTTCATAGTCATGAAAATACAGAAAAATCTTTCAATGAGAACGTGTGTCCAAACTTTTGGTCTGTACTGTGTATATATATATATATATATATATATATATATATATATATACACGTGGTCAAAATTGTTAGTACCCCTCGTTTAATGAAAGAAAAACCCACAATAGTCACAGAAATAACTTGAATCTGACAAAAGTAATAATACATTAAAAATCTTTGAAAATGAACAAATGAAAGTCAGACATTGCTTTTCAACCCTGCTTCCACAGAATTTTTTAAAAAATTAAACTCATGAAATAGGCCTGGACAGAAATGATGGTACACTTAAGACTGTGTGCCCACGATGCGTTTTTTAAGCGTTTCAGCGGCAAAACACGCTGCAGAAACGCTTAAAAAACGCATGTTAGAAGGCCTGCTATGTTCCCCAATGATAATCCGCATGAGCTGTGTAGATGCGGAATCCATGCGTTCCAATGTGCGGATGGTACCCGGGTGTGGAGGACAGGAGACTCTCCTCCGGACCCGGGTACCATAGAACCTGTGAAAAAAAGAATAAAATAAAAAATAAATGTTATATTTACCTTCTGACGGCCCCCGCTGCGCTCGTCTTCCCATGCCAGCAGCTCGCGATGGACTGAAGGACCTGCGCTGACGTCATAGTCATATGACGGCAGGTCCTTCAGTGTACCGCGATCTGACGGCAGCCAGGACGAAGCGAAGCAAGACTCCGGGGGCCATCGGAAGGTAAGTATAAATTTATTTTTTATTTTTAACCAATATGCTCAATGATTTTTTTACAACCGTATTTACACAAGAAAATCGCATGACAGAAAACATGATTAGTGATCACAAAATTTCTCCATTAAATGTCACTTGCTTAACCCAGCAGGAAGTACAGCGGCGTCTAAAAATCACTAAAGTTGACAAATCCCCGGGCCCGGATGGGATACACCCGCGAGTACTGCAGGAATTAAGTAACGTCATAGATAGACCATTATTTTTAATCTTTAAAGATTCCATAATAACAGGGTCTGTACCACAGGACTGGCGTATAGCAAATGTGGTGCCAATATTCAAAAAGGGGACAAAAACTGAACTTGGAAATTATAGGCCAGTAAGCGTAACCTCTACAGTGGGTAAAATCCTGGAGGGTTTCCTAAGAGATGCTATACTAGAGTATCTGAAGAAGAAGAACCTCATGACCCAATATTAACATGGGTTTACGAGGGACCGTTCCTGTCAAACTAATCTGATCAGTTTTTATGAGGAGGCAAGTTCTGGACTGGACCAAGGAAATGCAGTGGATGTTGTGTATATGGACTTTTCAAAAGCTTTTGATACGGTTCCACACAAAAGGTTGATACCTAAAATGAGAACAATGGGGATAGGGGAAAATATTTGTATGTGGGTTAAGAATTGGCTCAGTGATAGGAAACAAAGGGTGGTTATTAATGGAAAACACTCAGACTGGGTCTCAGTTAACAGTGGGGTACCACAGGGGTCAGTATTGGGCCCCCTTCTTTTTAACATATTTATTAATGACCTTGGAGGGGGCATACAGAGTAATATTTCAATATTTGCAGATGACACTAAACTCTGCAGGCTAATCAATACAGAGGAGGACAATTTTATATTACAGGAGGATCTATGTAAACTAGAAGCTTAGGCTGATAAATGGCAAATGAGTTTTAATGGGGATAAATGTAAGGTAATGCACTTGGGCAGAGGAAATAAAATGTATAATTATATGTTTAATTGTAAAACACTGGGCAAAACTGTAACTGAAAAAGACCTGGGTGTATTGGTGGACGACAAGCTCACGTTTAGTGGCCAGTGTCAGGCAGCTGCTGCAAAGGCAAATAAAATAATGGGATGCATTAAAAGTGGCATAGATGCTCATGAGGAGAACATAATTTTACCTCTATACAAGTCATTAGTGCGACCACACTTAGAATACTGTGTACAGTTCTGGTCTCCGGTGTATAAGAACTACATAGCTGAACTAGAGAGGGTGCAGAGAAGAGCAACCAAGGTTATTAGAGGACTGGGGGGTCTGCAATACCAAGACAGGTTATTACACTTGGGGTTATTTACTGTGGAAAAAAGAAGGCTTAGGGGTGATCTTATTACTATGTACAAGTATATGAGGGGACAGTACAAAGACCTTTCTACTGATCTTTTTACTCTGAGGCCTGAGACGGGGACACGGGGGCATCTTCTACGTCTGGTGGAAAGAAGGTTTAATCATAATCACAGACGCAGATTCTTTACTGTAAGAGCAGTGAGACTATGGAACTCTCTGCCGCATGATGTTGTAATGAGTGATTCACTACTAAAATTTAAGAAGGGCATGGATGCCTTTCTTGAAAAGTATAATATTACAGGTTATATATACTAGATTCCTTGATAGGGCATTGATCCAGGGAACTAGTCTGATTGTCGTATGGAGTCAGGAAGGAATTTTTTTCCCCAATGTGGAGCTTAGTGTTTGCCACATGTTTTTTTTTTGCCTTCCTCTGGATCAACATGTTAGGCTATGGGTTGAACTAGATGGACTTAGTCTTTCTTCAACCTTAAAAACTATGTTACTATGTTATTCTTTGGGGTCACAGTATAAAAATCCATGCCGGTTGCATGGATTTATATAGTGTGACCAAGTTGACCAGCACTTTCCAAGTGATGCTAAAATCGCTTGGAAAGCGCTTGTCAACCCTCGCAGGAAAAGCACATGTACAGTCCGCATGCGTTTTTTCTGCCAGGGAGATGCAGAAACGCTATGGAAAAATCCGGAGCATTTCTGCATCGTGGACACATAGCCTAACTGAATATTTTGTTGAACAACCTTTAGAGGCAATCACTGCAATCAAACGATTCCTGTAACTCTCAATGAGACTTCTGCACATCTTGACAGTGAGTATCTGTATCCCTATATACAGGCCCACTGACTGATTACAAGATTGTAGACACCTGTGATGCTAATTAGTGGACACAACTTGATTTAACATGTCCCTTTTGTCACATTATTTTCAGGGGTACCATCATTTCTGTCCAGGTCTATTTCATGAGTTTAATTTTTTTTTTAATTCTGTGGAAGCAGGGTTGAAAAGCAATGTCTGGCTTTCATTTTCATAGATTTTATTACTTTTGCCAGATTCAAGTTATTTCTGTGATCATTGTGAGTTTTTCTTTCATTAAATGAGGGGTATCAACAATTTTGACCATGTGTGTATATACAGTACAGACCAAAAGTTTGGACACACCTTCTCATTTAAAGATTTTTCAATATTTTCATGACTTTGAAAATTGAACAGTCACACTGAAGGCATCAATACTATGAATTAACACATGTGGAATTATATACTTAACAAAAAAGTGTGAAACAACTGAAAATATGTCTTATATTCTAGGTTCTTCAAAGTAGCCACCTTTTGCTTTGATGACTGCTTTGTACACTCTTGGCATTCTCTTGATGAGCTTCAAAGGTAGTCACCGGAAATGGTTTTCACTTCACAGGTGTGCCCTGTCAGGTTTAATAAGTGGGATTTCTTGCCTTATAAATGGGGTTGGGACCATTAGTTGTGTTGTGCAGAAGTCAGGTGGATACACAGCTGATAGTCCTACTGAATAGACTTTTAGAATTTGTATTATGGCAAGAAAAAACCAGCTAAGTAAAGAAAAACGAGTGGCCATCATTACTTTAAGAAATGAAGGTCAGTCAGTCTGAAAAATTGGGCAAACTTTGAAAGTGTCCCCAAGTGCAGTTGCAAAAACCATCAAGCGCTACAAAGAAACTGGCTCACATGAGGACCGCCCCAGGAAAGGAAGACCAAGAGTCACCTCTGCTTCTGAGGATAAGTTTATCCGAGTCACCAGCCTCAGAAATCGCAGGTTAACAGCAGCTCAGATTAGAGACCAGGTCAATGCCACACAGAGTTCTAGCAGCAGACACATCTCTACAACAACTGTTAAGAGGAGACTTTGTGCAGCCGGCCTTCATGGTAAAATAGCTGCTAGGAAACCACTGCTAAGGACAGGCAACAAGCAGAAGAGACTTGTTTGGGCTAAATAACACAAGGAATGGACATTAGACCAGTGGAAATTTGTACTTTGTTCTGATGAGTCCAAATTTGAGATTTTTGGTTCCAACCACCGTGTCTTTGTGCGACGCAGAAAAGGTGAACGGATGGACTCTACTTGCCTGGTTCCCACCGTGAAGCATGGAGGAGCAGGTGTGATGGTGTGGGGGTGCTTTGCTGGTGACACTGTTGGGGATTTATTCAAAATGAAGGCATACTGAACCAGCATGGCTACCATAGCATCTTGCAGCGGCATGCTATTCCATCCGGTTTGCGTTTAGTTGGACCATCATTTATTTTTCAACAGGACAATGACCCCAAACACACCTCCAGGCTGTGTAAGGGCTATTTGACCAAGAAGGAGAGTGATGGGGTGCTACGCCAGATGACCTGGCCTCCACAGTCACCAGACCTGAACCCAATCGAGATGGTTTGGGGTGAGCGGGACCGCAAAGTGAAGGCAAAAGGGCCAACGAGTGCTAAGCATCTCTGAGAACTCCTTCAAGATTGTTGGAAGACCATTTCCGGTGACAACCTCTTGAAGCTCATCAAGAGAATGCCAAGAGTGTGCAAAGCAGTCATCAAAGAAAAAGGTGGCTACTTTGAAGAACCTAGAATATAAGACATATTTTCAGTTGTTTCACACTTTTTTGTTAAGTATATAATTCCACATGTGTTAATTCATAGTTTTGATGCCTTCAGTGTGAATGTACAATTTTCATAGTCATGAAAATACTGAAAAATCTTTAAATGAGAAGGTGTGTCCAAACTTTTGGTCTGTACTGTATATATATATATATATATATATATATACCTAAAGACAGGCTAAAAACATCTTTATTGATATTCTACATTATATATACACAAGTGAAAAAATACGAGTGGATAAAAAACAAGACAGTACAGGTACAGATACAGGTGGGTGTTCCTGGATTATAATATGATATAATACTAGTCAGTAATAATCCTAATAAATATTGCAAATAAAAGTCGATGGTATAAACAGAAATAGGATTTAAAAATAATATATATCTCTCATATATGGAAATATGATGTCCTATACATTTAAATAAATATAACCTGAAAAATATGATGACAGTATAAAATAAAATATACAGAGGTATAAAACAGGTTATATCGCTTATTAAATAATTCATAGTTCTATACAATAATATTCCATAAATCCACAAGTGATAACATATATATTAACCCTTTTCCAACCCTTGCCGTATTAGTACGCACATTTGCGCACCCCCCGTTCAGTGAGGGCTGCTGCGCTGAGCCCTCACTGAACCGAGCACATGTCAGCTGTTTCTTACAGCTGACATGTGCCCGCAACAGCCGCGAGTGGAATCGCGATCCACCCGCGGCTGTTAACATGTTAAATGCCGCTGTCAATCTCCGACAGTGGCATTTAACGCGCGCTTCCGGGTTGCGCGTCATAAGCCCCGCCCATCGGCGACCCCATCACGTGATCGCGGGTTACCGATGGGTGGGCATGACAACCCAGGGTCTGCAGCAGACGCCTGTGGTTGTCATGATCTGGTCGCTATGAGCGCCACCTAGTGGTCGGCGTTCATAGCACAGGACCGTTTCTGCTGCATGCAGGGGATCTGCTCGTCCCCTGTATGTAGCAGAGATGATCAGACAACTGCTGCTTCTAGTCTCCTATGGAGACTATTGAAGCATGCAGTAAGTGAAAAAAAAAAGTTTTGAAAAATATAAAAAAAATATAAAAGTTTAAATCACCCCCCTTTTGCCCCATTCAAAATAAAATATAAGAAAAAAAAACCCTACATAGACATATTTGGTATCACCGCGTACAGAATCGCCCCATCTATCAATATAAAAAAAGAATTAATCTGATCGGTAAACGGTGTAACGAGAAAAAAATTCTAAACGCCAGAATTACGTTTTTTGGTCGCCGCAAAATTGCAATAAAATGAAATAACGGGCGATTAAAACATCGGATCTACCCCAAAATGTTATCAATAAAAACGTCAGCCGGCGCGCAAAAAATAAGCCCTCACCCATCCCCGGATCACGAAAAGTGGAGACGCTAAAGGTCTCGGAAAATGGCGCTATTTTTTTTTAGTTTTTTTTACCAAATTTTGGAATTTTTTTTCACCACTTAAATATAAAATAACCTATACATATTTGGTGTCTACGAACTTGTAATGACCTGGAGAATAAGAATGGCAGGTCAGTTTTAGCATTCAGTGAACGTGGTAAAAAAAATAAATAAAACACAACTGGTATTGCACTTTTTTTGCAATTTTACCGCACTTGGAATTTTTTTCCCGTTTTCCCGTACACGATATGGTAAAACTAGTAATGGCGTTGAAAAGTACAACTTGTCCCGCAAAAAATAAGCCCTCACATGGCCATATTGTCCAAAAAGTAAAAACGCTATGGCTCTGGGAACAAGGGGAGCAAAAAACGAAAAAGCAAAAACGACAAAACCCAAGGTTGCGAAGGGGTTAATGGAACATTACCTGCAGTATATGTGTCCAGGAACCCACCACAAAACCGATGCGGGTTTTGCAATGAAATGCTTCGTCCAGGGGTCAGCTAAAAACAATTTGGTCCAGAAAAGCATAAATGTCGCACGGTGGAAAAAATTACCTAATATTAAAAGCAACTATGAAGGAAACAAAATTAGACACTGAAAGAGAATTATTTATTCAAGTGAACAAGGAGAAAGGAGTATGTCCATTAAATGTAATTGCTACACCTAAGAGAAAAGAAAAGGAACAAAACTGTTATGGTCATTAAGACCAAAACGGGTGATAGTATTTAATTTATAAATTCATTTAGACTCTCTTTGTGCCAGAAGGCATTTCCAATTTCCCCCATGAGGTCCAATAAAGACTCTGCCTATAACTTTACCGTAGAATGTTGTTGAGTCACAGTTATGGACTGTTTTAAAATGACAGGGAATGGGTTTAAGCTTGGAGATATCCTCTTCCTGTCTTGCAACCTCGATGTCTAAGATGTTCTCACGAACACGTCGATGTAGTTCTCTTGATGTCATTCCCACATATATTAGGCCGTACCTTCAACTGGCATAATATACCATACAATTAATCGTATGTGTAATGGTATACCTCTTGTTGTTTGCAGGAATCCATAAAATCTTTATCACCGACGATATTTTTACACCCTTTGGAATGAATACTCTAACTGCAATCTGTCACTTCCTATAATCATCAACAAGCTTCTTACACCTCTCATCTGCAATTTGGACCACTCTTATTTTGCAAGCTGCTCAAGGTCTCTCATATTTGAAGAGGCCTTCTCCCAACAGTAATTTTAAGATCTCTCCAGAGGTGTTCAATGGAATTTAGATCCGGACTCATTGCTGGCCACTTTGTAGGCCTTATTCCGTTTTCAGTAAACTGTAGAATGATGTGCTTTACCAAAAAGCTATATCTTGTCTCATCTGTCCTCAAGATGCTTTCCCATGTGGCTTACTCACATACATTTTAGCAAACTGCAGTCTAGCTTTTGTATGCCTATGTGAGCAGTGGGGTCCGCCTGGGTCTCCTGCCATAGTGTTTCATTTAATTTAAATGTTGATGGATAGTTCATGCTGAAACAGATGCACTCTGAGCCTGCAGGATAGCTTGAATTTCTTTGGAACTTGATTGGGGCTGCTTATCCACCATCCAAACTATCCTGCGTTGCAAACTTGCTTCAATTTTTCCCTGCCGTCCATGTCCAGGGAGATTAGGCACAGTGCCATGGGTTGTAAGAGTCTTGGTTATGTTGCTCACCGTGGACAAAGGAACATCAATATCTCTGGAGATGGACTTGCAACCTTAAGATTGTTTGTTTATATTTTTCAATAATTTTGTTTTTCAAGTTATCAGACAGTTCTTTTCTCCTCTTTCTGTTCTCCATGCTTAGTGTGGCCCACACAGACGCATAATGCAAAGATTAAGTCAACTTCTCCGCTCTTTTTTTTGTTTGTTTTTGTCAGGTGTGATTTTCATATTGCTCACACCTGTTACTTACATAGTTACATAGTTACGTAGTTTGAATAAAGACCTGGATCCATCAAGTTCAACCTTCCTCCCTCAGTTGTACATTTTTTCTAATTTAACTAACCCACAATGTTATGTGTATCGAGGAACTCAACCAGCCCTTTTTTGAAAGCTGTTATAGTGTCTGCCATTACTACCTTTTGTGGTGAGGCATTTCACAGTCTGACTGTAAAGAACACTTTCCTGTTTAGCTGCCGGATTCGCCTTTCTTCCACCAGTAATGAGTGCCCCCTTGTCCTTAGTATGGTCTTTGGAAGGAATAAGTCATGTGCCAGTCCTTTGTACTGACCACACATATATTTATACATGTAAATGAGATCTCCTCTGAGTTGTCTTTTTTCTAAGCTAAACAAGCTCAACTTTTTCACCCTCTCATCATATGAGAGGCCTTCCATCCCTCATAATAATCTAGTTGCCTGCCTTTGATCTGACTTTAACTTCTGAATATCCTTTTTAAAATGTGGAGCCCAAAACTGGATCTCATATTCTAGATGTGGCCTCACCAGTGATTTATAAAGAGGTAACAATACATGGGGATCACAGGATTTTATCTCTCTTTTTATAAATCCTAAAAACTTGTTTGCTTTTTTTGGCTTCTGCTTGAGATTGAGTACTGTTGCTCAGCTTACTTGTAACCAGAATACCCAAGTCTTTTTCCTGCTCTGTAGTCCAGAGTATACTCCCATTTAATGTGTATGCAGCAATAGGATTGCTCGGTCCCAGGTGCATTGCTCTACATTTATCTACATTAAACCTCATCTGCCAAGTGTTTGCCCATTCAGTCATCTTATTCAGATTGTTCTGCAATATCGTAGTGTCACGATCAGATTTTAAAATCCTACATAGATTGGTGTCGTCAGCAAAGACTGATGCTTTACTCTCAATCCCATCCACAAGGTCATTAATAAAAAGATGAAAAATAATCAATTCTAGCACAGATCCCTGCGGCACCCCACTGCTGACTATGTCCCATTTAGAGAATGTACCATTTATGACGACTCTTTGTTTCCTGTTTTTTAGCCAGTTCCTTACCCATCTGCCTATAGTTCCCCCAAGTCCTTGCTTCTGTAGCTTTAATATAAGGCTGTTATGTGGTACACTATCAAATGCCTTTGAAAAGTCCAGATATATCACATCAGCCACATTACAAACATTCTTATTTGCCCTTACCTCCTCATAGAACCCCAACATGTTGGTTAGACAAGACCTATTTTTCATGAATCTGTGCTGGTTATCATTTATTATATTATTCTCTGGAATATAACTCTTCAGGTCATCTCTTATGATGCCCTCAAAATTTTTGCACACTACCGATGTCAGACTTACTGGATGGTAGTTACCTGGATCCACCTACTTACTGTTCTTAAATATCGGTACCACATCAGTTATCCTCCAATCTTATGGCACCACCCCTGTTACAAGAGAGTCTAAGAATATGAGATACAGCCGTCTGTCAACTACTGAGCTTAATTCCCTTAGTATCCGTGTATGAATGCCATCTGGGCCAGGGAATTTGTCAATATTTAATTCTCTCAGACTCAGGCGTACTTCTTTTTGTGCTAAACTAGTTATATCAAGTGATGAACTTTGATTTTTGCCTTGTTGAAAGATTCCTGGAACAGACTGTTCATGGGTGAACATGGATGAAAAGTTCTTGTTGAATATCCCAGCCTTTTCTTTGTCTTCTATAATTATCTTGTTATTATCATTTTTAAGGGGATTTTTTGGGGGGACTTATTTTAATGTTGCTGGCGATTTGTTTCTCTGAAGATAGCTTTGCTAGCTTGATTTCTTTTTTACATTTCTCATTTAGATCTTTATACTCCATGAGTTTGAATGAGCATCACATGCTTGAAACAAAGTTGTTTACCAACATTTTTGGAAAGGTGCCGGCCCATTATTTTGGGGGTTTAGTGTGAAATTATGTCCAATTAGCCATTTTTTCTTTTTTTTTTTGTGTTGTTCCAAAACACACATCTTCAGTAGCTTCCTGTTTAATGGCAGCTAGCCAGTTGTGCACTGTGACCGGACCTTGGCTAGAAACCTGTCTGTATGTTTTCTATGGCTGGGAGTCTACCCTCCCTCCCCCTGTGTGTTGTACTCAGGGCCTCCTGCCTCCCCTTAAGGGGCACTCTTTGGGGAAAAAAATGACATTGCTGAATACCTGCAGCTATCCAGTACATTTCTTCGGCTGCAGGCATTCAGCACACTGACAGTCAGGGTTCATGCACTGTTAGAACTGTTACTCACTGACACCGCTCACCCCTCTCTCTGCCTGCAAACTGGCCATCACTCCCTCCCCGCAGTGAAATGTATTTGCGTTTGTCAGACGCAACTACATTTAATGTGAGCCACATGCCGCTGGGGACAGAAGCAGAGCAGCTGTAATCAGCTCCCTGCTCTACCGGGAACTCCTGCAGAATGCAGACCACCTGTACCCTGTGCACTGAAGGAGACAGCGCATGCAGGAGACATCGCATGGCTTAATGCAGTGATGTCATTGCGCCATCCAGTGCCCACTGGTTTACAAAATAGAAAAAGAGAAGACGGAGGCTGCGCTTGATATTCATCGCAACATTTAGGAAGCTATGAAATGGAGGGGGATCCCTCTCCTGTTCAATCGGCGCTTCTGCAACTTCATCACGAGGACCTGATGGTCGTCATGACTTCCGAATCTGCCAGCGATGGTGGCCCATTTAGAAAAAGCCAGAAGCATGGTCTAAGAGGCTTTTGTCAATTTAACTTTAACAGGTATAATGCATTGCAGTACTGATGCATTGAAATGCATTATACCAGCGTTCAGAGTAATAAAAGTTAAAGGAGCTTAGTAAAAATGTAAAAAAAGAAAACAATTTAAAAATAATTTAAAAAATATATATATATTATACCCATAAATATGTATCTTTTTGTAAAAGCAAAAATAAGTACAAGTACACCTATTTTATATTGTCGCGTCCGTAACGACCCGACCTATGAAACTGTACACTAGTTAACCCCTTCAGAAAGCGCTGTAAAAAAATAAAAATCGTGGCAAAAAACTATGCTTTTTCATCATACCGCCAAACAAAAAGTGGACTAAAACGCGATCAAAAAGTCGAAAGTAAATAAAAGCAATATAGCTCAAAACATAATCTTGTCCCCACAAAAAATAAGCTGCCATACAGCTCCATCAGTGGAGAAATAAAATAGCTATAGTTCTTAGAATATAAAACAATGCAAAAGCAATTCTTTTTTTTACAAAATAATATTTATTGTGTAAAAGCAATATAAATGCAGTATCGCTATTGTAGCGTCGTCGTTCCCCTCACCGCCTCGGTCCCCGTCCGGCGTCCTCCAGCTCCCCTACTGCTGCTGCTTCCCGGGCACTGTGCTTAGGGTGCGCGCTCCCTCCCTCCCTCTTAAAGGGGCCGCGCGCAAGTGTCCCCGGCCAATGGATGGAGGACCACTCCTATTTAAAGCACCTCCTCCAAAATGGAGGTGCCTGTGCAAGGTTGTTGTTTGTGTGCTAACACTCTCCTCAGCCCTCAAGTTCCAATGCCCGCCAGACTGTCTATCAGCCGCGCTCGCCTGCCTGTCTATCAGCCGTGCCCACCAGCCTGTTTATCAGCCGTGCCCGCCTGCCTTTCTATCAGCCGTGCCCGCCAGACTGTCTACCTGCCGTGCCCGCCGGCTTGCCTACCCGGATCACCTGTCAGGTTACCTGCCGTGCCCGCCTGCTTGCCTACCCTGATCACCCGTCAGGCTACCTGCCGTGCTCATCCGCTGTACCTGTCAGCCTCAGCCATCTGACCCGTGGGAGTCGCCTGCTCTCACGCAAGGTCGGTCCTAGAGTTGCACCTGGTTCACCTGCCCGGTCCCTCCTTGGTTCTCGGAGTCGACTAAGCCGCCGTGTGGCCAGGGTCTGACCAAGTTGGCACTTAGTTATGCCCCTCTGGTCCCTCCTTGCATTGCAGCACAGAGGTTCCACCACCCGGATCCGTAACAGTTAGAATCGTACTGACCTGAAGAATAAAGCCGTCTTATCACTTTTACCACACGGTGAACATAAATAAAAAAATCCCCAAAAACAACTCCTGAATTGCTGTTTTTTGTTCATTCTTACTTCGAAAAATCAGAATAGAAAGCGATCAAAAAATGTTATGTTCCCGAAAATGTTACCAATAAAAGCGTCAACGCGTCCCACAAAAAAAACATGATTCTGCAGAAATACTAAAAAATGATAGCCATCTGAATATGGTGATGCAAAAACTTTGTTTTGCACCGTCCCGAAGAGTAAAGTCGTCTAATCACTTATACCGCACAAGAAACAGCATAAAAATGTATTAAAATAAATTCTATAACAAATAAAATAAATAAAACCAATTCTTCACCTACTGTTGATTCTTTTTCATTGTGCCTCCCAAAGATCGCTCGGCTCTCATTTACCCTGCGCTCTACTTTGAGTGCTGACACTGGAGTTTCCGCGTAAATCTCTTAAATACGTGATTCAGACGGAACCCCCGGTGGAAGATTCCTATAATGAGGCAGATGGAGACACTGTGGACACCGTCTATCATATGAATCAGCGATGTCTGTCTTTTTAAGCATGCATAAAAGCACTGTCAGTAACAATTTTGTGCACTTCTGAAAAGAAGAACAATACTGAACAGAGACCAGACAGAGTCCAGCGTATTTCTGCTGCCTCATGTTATGACTGCCAAAGGACATTCATACTGGTATCTTACAAATCAGGGAGACAATCAACTGAATCTGACAGGTCCCTGTTCAGACTAGGAAAACCCTCCTCTGACCCTGCTTGACCATGGAGGTTGGGACCATAATATAACGCAATGGCACTCCCACTCTAAAATGGCTTACCCTGAATATCTTTAGCAGCTCCTAGGATCACTAGAGTAACAGTTGTCTAAGGAGTAAAGGAATCACACACAAAACAACTGCAACCAACACAAACTACAGAAAAGTGAATGAATGAAGTCTATCACCAGCAGGAAACACCAGTAAGGGAAGGTTTTTAAAGCTGCACTGGAAAGGTGATTGCACACTCAAAAAAATGGTGTATCTGTTGTGGCTCAGTTGGAAGAGACACCGACCACAGGGTTCGAATCCAGAAGCATGACACCTCATTGTAGTGAATTGATCCGTCGGTGGTTTCATCTGAATCACGTCATTCGGAGATTTAGATGGAAACCCCAATGCAAGTGCTCAGCATAGAGCACAGGATAAATATGATCCAAAATGTTAGGTCAAATATTCACACTCAGAGCTTCAACTCAATCCACAAAAAAAGCAAGTTCCCACTCAGGTCCGTCATCTGTCAAAGGAAATACAGGGGCTTCCTTGTTGCTGGTAGCACAAAGGCTCTGTAAAAGCGCTATGGCTATCCCCCCCCCAAGAAATTTAGCTAATTGTGTGCTCCCAAATCTAGATGTCATGCTCCCTTCTGAGTACTAGTGTCCCTAAACCACATTTAGCATTCTCATGTTTGGCATTTCTGTAGCAATCGGAGCCCGTTTAATTTACAGGTGTATGTCTCTAGTAGCACAAGCTGGGCATAATGTACTAGGCACTACAATGTATGGGCACTACAATAGCAGATGTGCAATTTTCACTTAGCAACATCCATTGCTGTTCGTTTCTTGGAAACACCCATGGAGTCAAACTCATCACTACACCTGTAGATAAATTCCCAGAGGGGCTCTGTATATGTAGTCCATATACAGTCCACAAACTATTTTAGGAAAATCTGTGTTTCAAGAGTCAAATTGCGCTTCTTCCCTCCCGAGTCTTGCCGTGTGGCTAAGCAGTACTTTAAAGCCACATATGCAGTATTCAGCAGGAATTGTGGGAGCAATTTGGTACCATTTTTACCAATTTCCCTGTGGGAAAATGTAAAATCTGGGGCTAAAACTAAATTTTGATGGGAAAAATTTAATTATTTTTTCTTTGCTGCCCAACAGTATAAAATTCTGTGACACACCCTGGTGTCCTTATGATCACTGCACCCCTAGATGAATTCATTGAAAAGTGTAGTTTGTAAAATGGGGTTTCTTATGGGGGATTTCTGATGTTGTGGCACCTCAGGGGCTCTTCCAGTGGGTCATAGCACCCGCAAGCCATATCAGCAAAATCTGCACTATAATATGTCGGTCTTTCCCTTCTGAGCTTTGCACTGTGCCTAAAACGTATTTTCTGATTACATGTAGTATATTGGTACATTCAGTTGAAATTTCCACACCACACCAGGGACACTGAAAACACAACATGGCGTTTGCTATCTATTCCAGCCAATTTTGTGTTCCAAAAGTCAAATGGTGCTCCTTCCATTCTGTGCCTTGCCGTGCACCCAAACAGTAGTTTTCCCACACATATGGGGTATCGTCAAACTCAGGAGAAATTGCATAACAAATTGTACAGTCAGTATTTTTGCCCTATTACTCTTGTAAAAAAGTAAAATTTGGGGTTAAAGCAACATTTTTGTAGGAAAAAGTAAAACTTTTTTCTTCCACATTGCTTTAATTCCTTTAAGCACCTGAAGAGTTAATACACTTCTTGAATGTGGTTTTAAGCACTTTGACGGTGCAGTTTTTTAAATATTGTTCTTTTTTGTTATTTTCTGTCATATAGGCCCGTCAAAGTCACTTCAAATGTGATGTGGTCCCTAAAAAATTGGGTTTGTAAGTTGGAAAAATGAAAAATTGCTGATAAACTTTTAACCCATCCAACTAAATGTTAGTTATTAACTATTTTGTGTTATGTAACTATCTGAGTTAATGGCATAAAAATTAAAAGTTTGAAAATTGCGAAATTTTCTAATTTTTCTACAAAATTCTGATATTTTCATAAATTAATGCAAAATATATCGACCTAGTTTTACCACTAACACAAAATACATCATGAAAAAACAATCTCAGAATCACTTGGATACGTTGAAGCGTTCTAGAGTTATTACCACATAAAGTGACCCTCGTCAGAATTGTAAAATTTGGCCTGGTCAGGAAGTTGAATAGAGGCTTGGGGGTGAAGGGGCTAAACAGGTTATCCAGGACTGTATTTATTTCCTATGAGACAAAAACTAACAGGTAGTTTTTGGGACTTTAGTATTGTTAACTATTATTGACATAGGTCCTAGAGCTGGCATTTTTTTGTAGCCCTGAATGGTTCTGCATTTCGCTCTTGCATTTATTTAAGTGGGGCAATGCTATAATACATTTCATTACCCCCACTAAAAAAAAAATGCAGGAAACTGACAAGCATACTCCAGCCTGCAGATCATGACATCTACAATCAAAGCAATTTAATCCCTCAGATGCCAGAATTCTGCTACAATGGCCAAGATGGCAGACAACACCAGTCACGAGTGCTGAACAAATCGGATGCCAACTTTGACTGGGTTATCAAAGTAGTAAACAGAGAGAGGGGGATCCCTTTATCGCCCCCACTGCCTCCCCCTCAAGATATGCCATTCATTTTAAATGACTGGGTGACTCCTTTAAGACTTCTGTAACAACCTCAACATGGCCAAACACATCTGATGTCCTTTAATAAAGTTTTGGTTACTTGATCATATAGGAATCTATTTATGTGATCTGGGCTAAGGGGTTTTCTCTGCAACCTTGTTAGAGCCATTGTCTGATTGAGAACTCATGTCATCACATTGGCTTGTGTACTTGTCATGTTTCGGCTACTGATCATCCTGTAAATTAATTTTTAGAAACCATCTATTACTGTACATATAGCTTTTGATCCATGATGATCTGCCATTATCTGTATTGTAGAGTATCCTTATTGATTTTGCCAGATCAACTGACTTATAATGAATGAGTCAGATTTCATTTTTTACTAGGTAGAATAGTGGTGCTCGCCTGATGGACAGATGGTAAAAAATGGACAACCGAATTTGAATGTAACAGTTCAAGAAAATGTTTGTATTGGATCAACGTCAATTATATATAACAGCTACACAGTATAGTATAGCGCTAAATTGTGGTTTAACCATTGTAAATCATTTGATACAAGATTATTTCATAGAAGAAAATGAATGAATAACTGAAGCCGTGCTGTACGCTGTGGAGATAATTAATTCTAGTGAGCAAAATGAAAGATCCTGAAATGAACTTTGGAATATGCAGTAACAGGTGCTTAAGAGCAGTAGTCTGGTGACAGATGGACAAGATGCACAAACACACAACAAAGTGAATTGAATAGGAAAGGAAGAGGATCATTAGCTACATAAGAGAGCAGAAATAGATGAATTATTGAACAAGCTGGGAGAGCTGATTTCTCTTTGAGAATCATCATCCTCTGTTGATCACGACAGGGAACAAGCTATTTAGTGCAGTGGCAGATGCATGTTTACATGACTTATTCTAGTTACAATTTCATTTACATTTAAGAACATTGAAAATGAAACTGCTAGTATTTTGTTTCAGTAGTTTTATAAATCATATATTTACATTAGATTTAATATGGAACGTTAAGGCTATGTGCCCATGATCCGTAATAGCAGCGTTTTGGATGCCGATCACCTGCGCTGCGTGTAAAGCTCTATGTTCTACGATACAAGCACAGTGGATGGGATTTATAGAAATCTCATGCACCCTGTGTTTCTATTTGACGCCGCATAAACCCACCGGCGGCGCGGCTCTACGAGCTGCAGCATGTCAATTTCTGTTTCGGAGACGCTAGCCAAATTGCACAAAAATACCCCGAGAAACTCAACCAGAACGGTGTGAATGTAATACATATTAAAGGGGCTTTACACTCATACTTTTAGTTAGGGATCAAGTATCCTGCTGACATGTCCTGTTTAATAAGGGCATGTGTCAGTTCATGGCATCTGGATCATGGTGATTTTTAGATTTTGCTATGCATGTAAGGCTCAGAAAGAGATCTGATGCACCAGTCACGAAACATCTAACAATAGCTATATGCAAATCCTGCTGAAAGTGCATTGGGGGTGTGTTTAAATGCACTTTTAAGGCCTTATTCACACATCAGTACATTGGTCAATATTTCATCAGTATTTGTAGGACAGAACAAAGAGCGGCTATGTGAAACACGCAATGGGGTGCAGGAGATCAGGAGGCCGCCATTCGATATGACCACAGGTCTATACTGAAGGTTTTTTACCTACACCTAACAAACTTTATCTCTTCATTTGTATTTGGCTTATTTAGTCAAGCCAACCTGTATTTACTATCAATGCAGGCCTATATTATACACATCTGCCTATTGGATATATAGTATTTGACTATTCAGACATTGCTATTACTTGTACTCACACTTTATTTATAGAATTTTATACCAATTATATATTTGATTCACCTTTTTCTATTGTATTTAAATTGTTATTTTTATGCCATATTTAATTGTGTGAACACAATACAGGTTTGGATCATGCATTTATTATTATTATTAATTGTATTTGTTTTCTTGCGATCAGCTGGAGACCTCTCGCTCCCCTATGCCATTCACATTTTTAATCGTATCTTTGTGTTATGTTGTTTTTAGTATTTTTTATGTAATAATAAAATCATGATTATGAAGTAATATTGGTTTATTGTTGATATGTTGATATACCCTAACATAATCTTTATTCTCTGGTAGGTATTATTATACGGTAGGTATTTATGCTTGGATAGGTTTATATACAAAACCAGGAGTGGGTCTAAAACACCGAAGACTTGTGAATTGCTGATTCCACTCATAATTTTGGTTCACAAATATTGATACAAAATACTGATGCGTGAATAAAGCTCAAGGATGTATTTGCATACAGCATGAATTTTTTTTAAACTATTTTTTGCTGCTCTCAATAAACCCAAAAATGTAAAATATTTTACAGTACTCGAAACAAAAATGCCTAAAACTACAGCATATAACCTACTTACTAGAACATAAATAAAGCAAGATAACGTTCCTTGGTGTTTTATAATCAATTTTATTTCCTAACATCCACCAAATTTACAGCACAAACACAATTTGTTGCTCTGAATGTAAGAAATATTAATTTATGAAGACACAATATATAAACTACTCCAAATAAAAATTGCATACATTGCTTCTTACAAAAGATCTAATTTACAGTGCTGCTCATTGATGCAATTTAACACGAAAAAAATAAAATAAAATCAGTGCACATTACAGAAAGAACAGATCAGTTACAAAGGAAGCAAATTAATAAATACAACATACACTACCAAACACCCGGAGCATCAGACATAAATGAATTAAGCCTTAGCAATAAATACATATGTTCGTGAGATTTCCTCATATTCAACTTAAATATAGAAAACATTTAAACATAAATTAAATATTAACATTTGCAGTGATTCCAGTAGTTACTGCTTCATCCCTGAATGCCCCTTTCTACATGTAACAGCCATAGTTGTGGTTCTTGATGAGATTTACCTTTTTGTAGCAAATATCCTATATTAACAGTTTGTTGGATAGTCCGCACCGCTAATGCTGATCTTGTTTCCTTGCCCAAATTCTTATTGCATTGGAGCCGGAACAGCTACAGCACATAATGTTTGTAGGCAAATAGATGGGTTTCATACAAATCAACATGAAGGAACGCCTCATCTGCTTCAATCATACATGCAGTTTTGGGCTAACTCACCAAAGTGGTCCCTGACAAAACAAGGGGCCCTGATGTTCCAGCAAAAGGCAACCACATTTGGAACTGACTTTGGAGCCAATTACTTACCTCTAGAATATTATCATGTTATTTATTGATGGTTCCCAAACAGATTTTTCCACTTTTGGACCTAACGAAACTTGTCCAAAACTACATACATTTATTCCCAATGAATTAAACACATTGTATGCGATGATCCATTGGTTACTTTCATTCTCAAGCAACATCTTTTATCTGTTAGTCTTTCCTATCCGGGCATGTTTCCATTTTCATTTCAAGTCATAAATTAGAAAAATAATTAATATTGCACTGCCTTTTACAGTAACAAGTAAAAATAAAATAGTTAACCTTAAATTCTCTTACAAACATGCCATATCTTGATCAATTTCTTCCGCATAGGCATAAACTGGCAGTTTGGCAACTGTTCTATCAGAAGGGTTGTGGTCCTGAAATTGGGAGATATGAGCATCTAAAGCAAAGCTCATGTTCAGTGGGTCCTCCACCTTTTTCCATTCATTATCTGAAGAGGACCTGTAACTTGCCACAAATTTGTATATTTTTTACTTAAGGTAAATGCAGCTGTTCTCCTAAATCTGGTATTGTTTTTCATTTGTTTCTGCTCCTCTCACCCTTACTGAATAATGGGTCCTTCTTTTACCTGCATTTAAATCTAGTATTTTTATCCAAATAGTGGTGGTCCTAATTAGCCCTCTTTTTATTGAAGTTTTCTTGAAGACACGCGCAGTTAAAGGGTACCTGTCACCAGTTTTTTCCTATATAACTTACGGCCACGACTTTCCAGCCCCACGTGACAGCATTCTACAATGCTTCACATATGACTCCAGTTCTCCCTGCAAGGCCAAAAAAAGACCCATTATTACACTCACGGGGCGGTCTGGTCCGATGGGCGTCATTGGTCTTGGTCCGGTGCTTCCTCTCTTCTTGCGATGCTCCTTTTGTGCTTCGTGTGGATGATGCGTCCTACGTCATCCACACAGTGTTCCCCTTCGCGCTTCTGCGCAGGCATACTTCTCTCTGCCCTGCCGAGGGCAGAGCAGAGTACAGCAGTGCACATGAGTCGGCGCTCATTTGACCTTTCCCGGCGTATGCACACTGCAGTATTTTGCTCTGACCTTGGGAGGGCAGAGAGAAGAACGCCTGCGTAGAAGTGAGAAGGGAAACACTGTGTGAAAGACGTAGGAAGCGTCATCCACTCGAAGCATAAAAGGAACACGGTATCGCAAGAAGAAAGGAGGCACCGGACCAAGACCAGCGACGCCCATCGACCAGACTCCGTAGGTGAGTATATTAACAGGTCTATTTTTTGCCTTGCAGGGCGAATTGGAATAATATGTGCAGCATTATAGAATACTGTCACATTGGGATGAAAGGTGGTGGCCATAGGTCATATCAGAAAAAAATGATGACAGGTTCCCTTTAACTAAAAATTCTTGATTTATGTACAGTAAAGAAAGGGATATATCTCAGGAACGGAGAGAAGCAGAAACAAAAGAAATACAACATCAATGATATTTACACCAGGTAAAAAGAATTACATATTTATTTCAATTGACTGGACCTCTCTAATTCCTCGGGGCAGAATGACTATGCACCATCCATTTCTATAGAGAAGAAGCTAACTCAGCTGTTTTCAATGCTCTCATACATTGTGAATTTAACCATTGCAAAAAGCCTGATAAGCGCACAAGGAAAACTTGGGAATCTATTTTTTTATGGATGGATGGTATCCTGTTTGTTATCTTTCGCCAAATGTTAATTTTCTATTGGATGTTAAAATATTATAGACTATTAATGCAGTGTTTTCACTTAGTAGTAGATTTACGGAGGAACATACATTTTTGCTAGCCAAATAGAAGTAATTGATAATTGAATGCTGCAATGAAGAATTATAACACCTGTGCTTGACATTTATTAAGAAGATTGAAAGCTAGGCTTTAATGATGAATTTCTCCATGTGTTCCAAGTAATAAGGGAACTTGTCACTAAAATCATCTAGAAGTTTTAAATAACGTTCTAAACATTCCCCTGTTTAAATTGTCTGTTTCACTATGAGGGAGAAAAAGAAGTTATAAATCAGCATGTGCGATATGTAAAAAAAAGGTTACTAAGAGTCATCTAGAAGGTAATGGTGAAGACTCATTGAGTCCTAGTTGTTAGCTGACCATCATTTCTTGATCGACAGCCTTCATCAAACACCCAGAGGGACATCAATCCGTGAAGGGATAAAATACACACTGATTTCAACATTTTTTTTTACCTAATAATAAAATGACCTACTTACATTGAGCAATGTATTAAAGGGGTTGTCTCATGAACACAGTATATTTTAATCAATAAATCTTGGAATAAAAATAAGTATCACAATTGGATGTGTTAAAAAATGTTCCTGTGCTGAGATAATCTTATAAATGTGCCCCTGCTATGTACTGTGTAATGGCTGTGTCTGGCCGTGCAGGAACATGGTCTGATCATACCACATCTCCTGGGCGGGGGAGGAAGGAAAAGAGTATACAGACAGGACAGTATGGGATCACAGCTGTTATGCACACGCCCGGACTGACTGGCGTGTGCGGGTGTTGTGGTTCCACTGGACCATGAACCGGAGAGTGCCTGGAGGGGCGTGACTAAGTATCTGGCCGATCCGACCAAGATGGCACGACGGCATACGACGCCAGTGCACCAGGGAGAAACCGGGCAGAGGGACCAGGTGCTACTCCAGGTCAAACTCCGGACACGGGGGTTGACCCACACAGGGATTACTGGAACAGGCTGGTTAGGCTGGCGCACAGACTGGAGGGTATAGGCAGGCACGACTGGTATGCAGGCAGGCGGGTAAAGGCAAGCGCAGCTAGAGTGCAGACAGGGAGGCACTAGCAGGTAGGAACACAGGCGGGATAGGACCCAGTACACACTGGGACTCAGGAACAATACAGGCAGAGGGGTACAGGCAAGCACTGCTAGAGTGCAGACAGGGAGGCACTAGCAGGTAGGAACACAGGCGGGATAGGACCCAGTACACACTGGGACTCAGGAACAGGCAGGTTAGGCTGGCACAGACTGGTGGATGTAAGCAAACACGGCAGGTATGCAGATGGGTGGATACAGGCGAGTATGCAGGCAGGGAGGTACTGGCCGAAAGGACGGGCTGGAGCACAGAAAGGTTAAGACCCAGTACAGACTGGGTCACAGAACCGCAGATGCGGTAGACAACCACAGCAGAGAGGGAACGCCCGAAGCGGTGGGCAAGAACAGAGCAGGACGGGGCTGCAGGAGCAGCGAGCACAAGCAGGGCAGGACAGGACTGCCGGAGCAGCAGGCAGAAGCAGGGCAGGACAGGACTGCCGGAGCAGCGGGCAGAAGCAGGGCAGGACAGGACTGCCGGAGCAGCGGGCAGAAGCAGGGCAGGACAGGACTGCCGGAGCAGCGGGCAGAAGCAGGGCAGGACAGGACTGCCGGAGCAGCGGGCAGAAGCAGGGCAGGACAGGACTGCCGGAGCAGCGGGCAGAAGCAGGGCAGGACAGGACTGCCGGAGCAGTGAGCAAAAGGGTCAGAGCGGAGCAAGGCTGCCGGAGCAGTGAGCAAAAGGGTCAGAGCGGAGCAAGGCTGCGGAGCAGTGAGCAAGGAGTCAGAGCAGACTAGAACCGCCGGAGCGGTGAGCAAAGGAGTCAGAGCAGGCTAGAACCGCCGGAGCGGTGAGCAAAGGAGTCAGAGCAGGCTAGAACCGCCGGAGCGGTGAGCAAAGGAGTCAGAGCAGGCTAGGCTGAGTAGGGGGGACAGGGCTCTGTTCACACGGAACAGACAGGAAGGGAAAGGCAGAGCCAGACACCCACAGGGTACTAGCAGAGAAGTAGCGAGTGGACCACAAACTCACAAACGGGAGTACAGAGACAACAAGCAGGAGTTAGGTACGAGTTCAGACTCTGCAGAAAAAGGAAGGGAACGGACATAGAGGCAAAACAGGTAAAGGATAGGAGAGAGTTCAGACTGGAACTGAGTGTACGGAGGAGA
Source organism: Phyllobates terribilis (assembly GCF_046119375.1). Taxonomy (NCBI): domain Eukaryota; kingdom Metazoa; phylum Chordata; class Amphibia; order Anura; family Dendrobatidae; genus Phyllobates; species Phyllobates terribilis. The sequence goes on from NW_027362764.1 coordinate 611,526,174, forward strand.
CCGACACTGCAGCGGAATACAGGAGCGGGTCTGGGAATACGGCCCCCAGAGAGGCAGGACGAACAGGCAAGGAGCGTGTTCAGACAGGACAGACAAGATACAGGAGCGGGTCTAGGTAATCGGCCCCTAGAAGGCGGGAGGAACAGGATAGGAGCGTGTTCAGACAGGTCAGACAAGATACAGGAACGGGTCTAGGTAATCGGCCCCTAGAAGGCAGGAGGAACAGGCTAGGAGCGTGTTCAGACAGGCCTGGAAATACAGCCTCCAGGATAGGCAGACAAGAGAACACAGAACGGGACCTGGCACCTTCAGAGTGCAAGCACACACTGAATGAAACACTATGCTCAGGCAGGGATAGATGGGAGCAGCTGAGCTATATACCAGGTGACAGACAGCAATAGGCTGAGGACGCACAAGGGGTGTGACCCACAGCAGGTACAAAAAAGCAGGAAGTGATCGGGCGCCACCCTTAAGCAGCAGAAACAGACACAAACAGACAGCATGGAGGGAAGCCAGAGAGACATTCTGGACTGGAGATCAAGTGCGCGCTCTTGCACAGTGGGAGATGGACCACCATGCAAGGACGCCGCCAGGTATGTTACAACAGCTACTTGTTTCTGTGAGATAAAAAATTTCCTTGCCTGGATAAAAACATAATTTAACTCAAAGAGAGCAGCATCTGCCATCCCATGCTGTCCTGTTTGTACATTCTTTTCTACATTCTTCCCCGGTGGTGTGATCAGACCATGTCCCTGTATGGTTAGATACAGCCATTACACAGTGCACAGCAGGGGCACATTTATAAGATTATCTCAGCACAGGAACATTTTTTTTAACACATCCAATTGTGAAACTTATTTTAATTCCAATCTGTATTGATTAGTTTGTACTTTGTTCATGGACAACTTCTTTAAATATCATTAGGAGCTCTATAATGTCATGGCTTACTTTTCATCACCAAAATTCTAGTGGCAAGTTCCCTTTTCATTCATAAAGGGGTTTTACAACTTGTTCTCTTTCTGCTATCATTCACTGTTTGTAAAAAAAATGGTAAGAACAGGAGAGCCCTAAAAGTATCCAGCAAACTACTTTTTTAATATGAAGAAAATGTCAACCCGCCACCATTATCTTTTACATAATTAAAGAACAAAAAGAAAAGAAAAGAAATGATAGCACAGGGAGAACATGCTATACAATGTGTACTATGCAGTGTGCTTACAAAAATGAATATCTCAAAGAAGTAAAGGCTCAGAAAGGTTGTGTGAGATTGGAAAAAAATAGACCTGTGTTTGTTTGTTTTTTACCTGTTGTTCTTTCCATAAACTATTTTGTCTTCTTTAATGTTATAGTTACACAATGGCACATTATTAGAATAAAAAACTGTTTTTCTATGAATACTATTTCTGCCACCATTCTAGCTGTAGTTAAGGATTACTGGGACGTATTCGCGCCTATTGAGAATAAATAAAAATGGAGTATGAACGTAATCATTTACAATGAGGCACATATGCACATTAGATGTACATACACAAGGCAGTTAAGCTGGTTTTTAACATCATCCGTTGCAAAAATATAGTTTGTGAAAATTAATAAAACAAGAAAAACACTCAAAGCATAACTGTCCTTATTTTGAATATATTGAGTATTTACACATGAACATATTAACTGTTCATCTAGTACCAAGATGATTCACCCCTCCCGAACTTGGCATGTCAGTTAACTTCACAATCTATGGAGGTGTAGGGTAATAAAACACAGCTATAGTAACACAAATAAATAACCTACCATAGAAAAAAACATTAGGTAATACAATTCTTTTTAAACTTTCTAGGGTTGCCACCTTTTGTGGAAGAAGATTGGAATCATATTTATGTATAACAAAACACATCACCAAAGCAAGCTCTAATTGAATGTGTAACTTTTCTATATACTAAAGGTTGTGAGGTATAAATTAGGATTTATTCAAGTGCTAGCAAGAGATCCGGTGTGACCGAAGTAATGTACACTACAAGAAACAATACTAAATGCTACTAATAATTATTGCTAGCATCGGCCTAAAAAAAAAAAAAAAAAATGATATGGGTGGTCATCTCATAATTTGTGTAATCCCTGATTTTATGTTGCAGCAACAGTACTTGGAAAATTATAATGAAATCAAATGGGCATTAGTACCAAAAATAGAAGAACTAGGATCCCCCATTTTTATCGCCAAAGAGTAACATTTCTTTTCATTCCATGATTTTTTTTTTTATCATCTTATTTTACAGAATCACTTTTCATTAAATCTATTTAAAATCCACTCAGAAAATAACTTATAAAAAGATATTTGTAAAAATATGGTAAGCCTAACAAAAGAAACATCATTAAAAGGTATGAACAAAACCTCCTTCACCCCCAAATAAATACAATTTATAAAAAATAGTTGCAAACACTTTTATACATTCACTATACAAAAGAAAGAGTGCAATAGAGAAAAATTAGCAGAAATAAGTACATTGAGATATACTTGATTAGTGTGTAGCTGTTAGTTTAAACAGTCTTATACATTTTAGTTTTTTTTTCATGTTTTGTATTTTGTTTTATGACTGCTGGGGAAGTAGATAGTGCAATGTCGGAGTTGGTAATGCAGCTCACCAATCGGCAATATTTTTTGTGCTGCTATACACAATCCAGCAGTCTAGAGATGGAGTCTATTCCTTTGCAGCCTGTAGATGGAGTCTATTCCTTTGCAGCCTGTAGATGGAGTCTATTCCTTTGCAGCCTGTAGATGGAGTCTATTCCTTTGCAGCCTGTAGATGGAGTCTATTCCTTTGTGGGACCAGCAGCTATGCTATACATGGATTCCTTTTACGGCTTGTGTTATACTTTCCAAGAGGGCTTTACATTCTGGGGAGTATTCCCGTTCCATATTGCTGTACATTTCAGTGAGTGTATTTACATATGCTTCAAAGTTATGTTCACCGATTGGTTCCTAAATAAAGAAATGAAAGACAGGTCAGATAACTCAAGGTTTACCATGCAATTTCAGCATTATTGATCTGTGCAAGTTAAGATTAAGGTGCAGTACAAATAATAATAATATTACTGTATGTGCAAAATGTCACTTAAAAAGAGAATATTTCTCTTCTAGTTATGCTATAGATTGCTTTCATTGTACACATTATTTTATACAATTCTGCTTCAAAAAATCAACATGCATTTTTCACTATGTATTCTAGAGATGCTTGTGACCCCACATAAGACCCATACTGAATTAGCTAGTAAAAAGAGCTGTTAAAAAGTCTGTTTCATTATATGGTCCTCCTCATGTCATACTATAATTTATGTGGCTGTGCACAAAGTCCTGGCAGCATCAGATTTAGGAGACTTGATAAACCAACTTTGAAGGAGTTGTCTGATATTGACAACCTCTTTCTACATGCCTTCCACTTGCATAAGCCTTGGCCTGTACTGCTGATCTGCCCTTTCTGGCATTTTCCTGGTGGGCTGCAGCGTGCATTGCTTGGGGGCTGCAAGCCCTTTTTTCTGGCTGCCGGACCCTTTAATTTTTTGGGCATCTAGTGGTGCATAATCACCGGGGGCGAGGTGGGGTGCACTGGACACTATGTCACATCAGACAGTCAGAACATTCTTTGTGGGAAGAGTTACCTGCCCTCTGCACTCTGGCTCTGTTATTTTGCTGCAGCCATGTAATGTATTTACATCACTCCAGTGTATTCTATACGATGTATATACATCGGCCACAGTGTATACTATGTGATATATATACATCGGCACCAGTATATCCTGTGTGATGTATATACATCAGCTCCTCTGTATCCTATATGATGTATATACATAGGCCCATAGGCTTATTATAATGAGGGCAATTTGGGCTACCGCTCGGGGCCCAGCCGTTCACGAGGGCCCATTGTCCAAAGAGTAATTGCCCCCATTATAATCCGCACAGCGGCCACCGCAGCCGCAGCTTGTTTACATAAAGCTGGGCCCGCCCTGCTGAATGACGTCTTTCAGGACGTACCCAGCATACAGAACACGGGCGCGTCTGTTTAAGTCACACCTACCATCTCTCTGCCGGAGAGGAGCATCTGATGGCGTCGCTCCTGAAGACAGGAGAAGCTGTGCCTGCCTGCGTGGCCTCTCAGTCCTCTGCACATCACCGTCTGCTTCCTGTGTGCGCAAGGAGTGTAAAGTATCTATGTGGCAGACTGGGAGTGTGCTCTGTATGTAAAGGCAGGGAGCTTGGGGCCATTGTAATTACTACAACTTGTGGGGGGATGGGAGCGTGATTGAAGTACATGGGGCAGATGCCCCTCACAATGTCATCTCCACTTTGGGAATTAGCTTGTATCATGTATTTATATAGCACATGAAGAGATCACAGTTAAATAGATGTAATGTTTTCAGTCTCAGTGTGACCTCAGGCTTCTCCTCTTAGCCTGGATCACCCCTTTCATTTGAGATGGGTAAGGCTATGTGCCTACGATGCGGAAATGCTCCGGATTTTTTCATAAGCGTTTCTGCATCTCCCTGGCAGAAAAAACACATGCGGATTGTACATGCGGATTGTACATGCGCTTTTCCTGCCAGGGACATGCGGATGTGAAGCATTCTTCACTTGAATTTCCACATGCAGGTTGACAAGCGCTTTCCAAGCGATTTTAGCATCACTTGGAAAGTGCTTGACAACTTGGTCACACTATATAAATCCATGCAAACGGCATGGATTTATATACTGTGACCCGAGAGAATGTCAAAAAATAAAAAAGAAACCTATACTTACCTTCTGATGGCCCGCGCTGTCTTGCTGCGCTCCTGTGCTGGCTGCCAGCAGATCGCGGTACGCTGTACTGAAGGACCTGCCGTCACATGACTGTGACGTCACCGCAGGTCCTTCAGTCCTGCGTGATCTGTAGGCAAGCACAGGGAAGGAGTCCGGGGGCCGTCGGAAGGTGAATATAATCTTTATTTTTTAATTTATTCTTTTTTTTACAGCTTTTAGGGTACCTGGGTGTGGAGGATAGTCTCCTGTCCTCCACACCCGGGTACCATCCGCACATTAGAACGCGCCAATTACGCATGTACAGATGCAGTCTTGCAGAATTGGCGCGTTATAATGCAAGTCAATGGTGGCGAAAACGCAGCACTTCCGCAAAATAATTGGTAGTGCTGCGTTTTTTTTCCGCAATGATAATCCTCAGCGGAAATTTCCGCAGCATGTGCACAGCACACGCGGATTATCATTGGGGAACATGGCAGGCCTTCTACTATGCGTTTTTTAAGCGTTTCTGCAGCGTTTTTGCCGCTGCGGAAACGCTTAAAAAACGCATCTTGGGCACACAGCCTTATAGAGGAATTTCTGCTGGCAGCCCAGTAAAATATTACATTTAATTAACTGGGATCTGTTTATGTGGTTTATAAATATATGATGCAAGCAAAATGCCAAAGTGGAGGGCACAGTGTGCAGGGGCATTTGCCCCATGTAGTTCACACTCCCATCACCCACATTTTATCCAAATTCTGCTTCTGTGTATTTATACCATTGTCACTATTTCACATGCAAATATGCAGTTAATAGCGTTCTGAAGCGATTTGACCAGTGCACTGAGAGTCCCGCTGCCAGCAGTAATTATATTTTATTCCTCTCAGTTGCCTCAGGCTTTCCGTCATAGATGTGCGTCCAGCATGGCTTTATGGCTGTAACCACATCCTAGCGCTCAGCATTAGGCAGGATTCACATGGTACCGGAAATATCCGTGTGTCCGTGTGCCACATCAGGATCACACGGACCGGCGCCTGGGAATCCGTGTACAGTTAGCACTGTTCCCCAGCACAGGGTGCTGAACACTGCTCTCACAATGTCCCTGTGTAAAAATAAGAATAAAATAATAAAATCCTTATACTCACCTGTCCGGAGATGTCCCCCCCTGTAATCCTTCGACCGCTGACGTCGAGGAGCCGAACAGAATGAGCCGCTCCACCGAGTGGGCCCCGGAGCTGTGCTGAGCTCAGGAGCAGTGTCCTGTCACTCACTGAGCGCAGCTCCGGAGCAGCTCATTCTCCCCTGCATCAGCTGTCAGAAGATTGCAGCGGGGGACATCTCCGGACAGATGAGTATATGGATTTTATTATTTTATTCTTATTTTTACACAGGGACGCAGCAAGAGCTGACACTACTACCCCCATCATTGTCCCTGCTGGTGCTGATCGCAGGGACAATCGGTGCTTGGAAACAGTGCTAACTGTGGCGCTGGTTCCCAGGCGCCGGTACGTGTCACACAGATGTCATCCATGTGGGATGTTTTGCGGACCATGCATCCACAAAAAAAACGGACATGTCAGCGTGTGGAGCACATGGGCACACAGTCTGTGGAAACACACTGACATGTGCACAGACCCATTCATTTGAATGAGTCTGCGTGTGTCAGTGTCTCCAGTACGTGTGGAAACTGTCACCGCATGTACTGGAAACACGGACATGTGAAAGAGCCCTTAGATCCAGCTTTCAATCAGTGCAGGGATGCAGTTACAGCCGCTGCTCACTATGCACAGAGCAGTGACTGAGGCCGTGCCGGCCTCACCCCTATGACTGGAAAGTTAGGGTCACACAAGCATATAAAAAAAATCGGTCCCATTCTCATGAATAAAATTGGTACGATTTTTTTCTCACTTGTGATATATAGGAGGCTCTGTGCGGGCTCATACAGTATATGGGGGTTTAAACTGTTGGGGGTTATGTGTGGACTCATACTTTATATTGGAGGCTATGTGGGGTCTCATTATGTATATGAGAAGCTATGTGCAGGCACATTCTCTATATAGGGAGTTATGTGCGAGCTTTTTCTGCATATAGGGAGCTATGTGTGGGCTCATACTGTATAAAGGAGACTATATGGGGGCTCACTCTGTATGTAGGGAGCTATGTGGGGGCTCACTCTGTATGTAGGGAGCTATGTGCGGGCTTATTCTGTATATAGATAGCTATGTGCAAGCTCATACAGTATATAGGAGGCTGTATGGGAGCTCTTACTGTATATATGGAGCTACGTGGAGCTTATACTGTATATAGGTAGTCATGCAAGTGCTCATACTGTAGGTAGCTATGTGGGGGCTCATAGTGTGTATATATATATATGTATATAATATATATATATATATATGTATATATGCATGTGGGGCTCATACTGTATCTAGGGAGCTATGTGCTGGCTCATACTGTATGTATGGGGCTGTGTCCTCATTGCAGTACAGCTTATGGTCTCCTTTTCTTGTCCTGATTGAAGGAATAACCTGATGAATCCCTGAATGACCAAAAGAGGGGGGAAATGCGTTGGAAGAAAATGCCAATAAGCTAAGTACACAAGTGTTCAGGCTATATACATATATAGGATATTCAATGTCCATAGAAACGTGACTGAGGTATATGGAAGTTTTGGGGTTTTAATTGCACTGCCACATGACTGGCCATTTATGATCTGAAGGGTTATTCTTTGTTTAACAAGGACATCATATACACTTCTTCTTAGACTTTGTTAGGGTTTTTTTCTGATCAGATAGTTGAATAATATTTCTGATACATACCCTCAGCCCACTAGTATCTATCCTGCATACATTTGTATATGTTCATTACATATTATCTGATCACCTACTGAGGATGCCTGGTCAGTTAGAGTAGTGGTAGGGCTATATAGGGGCAGTCGGCGAGGAGCGGGGGCGCCATACTGTTTCAAGTTAGGGTGGCAACCTCCGCTGTCAGGAAGGGAATTGTGAAGGCCAAAACGAATCCCTATCTCCCCTCATTTCTGCTCTTATTTTATATCACTCTTTTTCCATGCAAAGTGTTTGCATTTATGTATGGGGTTTTTAAACTAAATAGAGATTTAAAAAAAAAATTTTTGTTATGGTTTACATGTATAAGAGCCCCCATAGGTTGATCACTCTGTTCTATTTTATGTAGCGCTATGTACAGTGCTGTACATAAGGGAAAAAAATTGTCGTTTTCCATCTACAGATGTGAACTAGAGCACCTGTGTGTTACTCACATGACCCATCACATGAGCTATCAAAGGAGATTATGTGACATGATGGGGGGCCCATGCCTTCGAAACTGCCCGGGTCCCTGGCTACTCTTAATCCACCCCTGCATAGGCCCCAGTGTATCCTTTATGATGTATAGTCATGGCCGAAAGTGTTGGCACCTTGAAATTGTGCCTGAAAATGAAGTATTTCTCCCAGAAAATTATTGCAATTACACATGTTTTATTATACACGTTTATTTCCTTTGTGTGTATTGATACTACACAAAAAAGCAGAGAAAAAAAAAGTCAAATTAGACATAATTTCACTCAAAACCCCAAAAATGGGCTGGACAAAATTGTTGGCACCCTCAACTTTATATTTGGCTGTACACCTTTTGGAATAAATAACTACAATCAATCGCTTCCTATAACCATCAACGAGCTTCTTACACCTCTCAACTGGAATTTTGAACCTCTCCTCTTTTACAAACTGCTCTAGGTCTCTCATATTTGAAGGGTGCCTTCTTTGAACAGCAATTTTAAGAGCTCTCCAAAGGCATTCAATGGGATTTAGATCTCGACCAATTGCTGGCCACTTCAGAACTCTCCAGCACTTTGTTTCCATCCATTTCTGGGTGCTTCTTGAAGGATGTTCGGGGTCCTTGTCCTGCTGGAAGACCCATGACCTAGGACGCAAACCCAGCTTTTTGACACTAGGCACTAGATTGCGGCCCAAAATCCTTTGGTAATCTTCAGATTTCATGATGCCTTGCACACAGCCAAGGAACCCAGTGCCAGAGGCAGCAGCACAATCCCAAAATATCTTTGAACCTCCACCATATTTGACTGTAGGTACTGTGTTCTTTTCTTCTTTCTCATTCCATTATCCGTAAACAGTAGAATGATGTGCTTTACCAAAAAACTCTATCTTGGTTTCATCTGTCCACATAATGCTTTCTCAAAAGAATTTTGTCTTTCTCACATACATTTTGGCAAACTACTGTCTAGCATGGGTTGTAAACATCTTAATTATGTTTCTCACTGTGGACAAAGGAACATCAAGATCTCTGGAGATGGACTTTGTAACCTTGAGATTATTGATATTTTTCAACAATTTTGGTTCTCAAGTCCTCAGACATTTCTATTCTCCTCTTTCTGTTCTCCATGCTTAGTGTGACACACACAGACACACAATGCAAAGATTGAGTCAACTTCTCTCCTTTTTATCTGGTGTCAAGTGTGATTTTCATATTTCCCACACCTCACCTGTTACTTGCCACAGGTGAGTTTGAACAAGCATCACATGCTTGAAACAAAGTTGTTTACCCACAATTTTGGAAAGGTGCCAACAATTTTGCCCTGCACATTTTTTTTTTTGTGAAATTGTGTTCAATTTGCCTTTTTTTCTCTTTTTTTGTGTTGTTACAATGCACTCAAAGGAAATAAACATGTGTATAACAAAACGTGTAATTTCAATAATTTTCTGGGAGAAATACTTCATTTTCTGGAAAAATTTCAAGGGTGCTACCACTTTCGGCCATGAGTGTATATAATTTACAAGTTGTAGAAAAAGTCCTCAAATGTTTCATCGATGCTCCAAGGTCCATGTAGCTCCAATTCTGCTTCTGCTCCTCTGTGCTTGACACAGGAAATAGTTTTCTTTGTCGGCACATTATCAGAGCAGTTTGTGAAGAAGGCTAGATCACTGTAGTTTCAGTAGCTAATCTAGGACATTTCTTTACCATAGCGGATGCAAAGTTAGAGAGGGGGCTGGCTTAGCTATCCATATATAGAATCAACAAGCCCCCTTTATACACAACTCTGATGATGTGTCGACAAAAGAATATTCTTCTAAGTAGAGAATGGGGGAAGAAGCAGAGCTACCCGATGCATTGGTGAAAGAGGGACATCAGAGAAGCATTTCTAAAACAATTACATTAGTAAGTTATATATTGTAAGGAGGCTGTAGGACACCTAGTGGATGGGAGATAAACCTTGAGTTATGTTTTAGTACATATAGGACTACAAGTGGCTAATCAGCCATGACAGGTTGATTGTGTGCATCTGAAGAGTTGGGAGAGACAGCTGCTTACCATTTCTCCACCCCCTGGTGTGGTTTACCTTGCAAAATGAGACCTTTTTGTCCCACACAAGGCTGTGTGTATGCAAGTGTGCAGATCTCCTGGATTAAGTGCCTTTGCTAAAGGACTAAGAAGCTGGACTGTAAGCCAGGCGGGCTAACCTGCACTATTGTATGGACTTGTTACTTTATGTATTACTTTGTGCCAGACAAAGGCTGTATTTAAGTTTTCCTGTGATGTGGTTTATGAGGACTGATATAAAGAAGCTGGACTTTAAATAGAAACAGTTCCTGTGATGCCCCAGATCGCTCCAGATCGAGTAGCATTGTTACATTTGGTGTTAGAAGTGCGGGCAGCATTCCCTGGGAACACGTATGACTGCTACAGAAATACTGCATGTCTTGGGTGAAGGTGGCTATAAGCCAGGGAGCAAAGTCAGAAAGCATGGAGGAACTGATTAAATACCTGGTTCAAGCCCAGCAGCAGCTTCAGCAACAGCTGCAGCACTACCAACAGATGCAGCAGCAACAGCAACTCTTGGCACAGCAAGAGACAAATAAGCAGTTTATGCAACAGCTCCAACAACAGAACTGACAACAGCAGCAGCAGATTGAATTACTGACAGAGGCAGTTCATGGCACGGCGACAGCTCTGACTCCAAGCTGATGATTTTTCTATTCGGAAGGCGGTGATGAGGGCCTTGCAGAAAATGATCCCGGGAGACAACATAGAAGCCTTTTTAACCATTTTTGAAAGGGTAGGCAAAAGGGAGAAACTCCCATCAGATTAGTGGGCGAAAGTCCTGGCGCCATACTTAACGATGGAGCCACAAAAGTCCAATTATAATTTAGCCTTACAGGACACCAAAGAATATACAAAATTGTGAATGGAAATATTGGCACGCTTGAGGTTGGCAATGTCTGTCAGGGCACAACGGGTCACCCTGGGCACTTCACCAATGATAACCCCCTCACTCCCAAATGTTTTATCTGCTGCACCGCACCCAAAGTGGTTGCAACCGGAGTCCTCTACTCCAGCGCAGATGGTAGAGCAAGTTGTAATGGACCGGTTTGTGCACTCCCTTACGAACCTGATGCAGACTTGCCCAGTAAGATCACCGGAACGCCGATAACTTGGTCAGACTGGTCGAAAGGTATCAGGGGGTCAGTGGTTCCTTGGGGAGGCAACCAACTTCATACTGGTGGGTCCCATCAGGGGCTGGGGGCTAAAAAGTCCAAGGGGGTGGCAGAGGTCATGCTGAGGGTCTCATTGAGGAATGTAATTTGCTGGAGATGTCACGACCCAGGTCATAAAGCTACCCATTGTCCCCTGACCACAGCAAATGGACTGTAGCATGTTATGCCAATGTTTATTCTACGCATATCCAGCTTGCAGTGTGGACTCACCACCTGGAGAGGGACCCCAAGCTTGTCCTGTTAAAGTGAATGGTCAAATGACTAGACTACTAGACTCAGAGAGTTGGATGACCCTTGTGAGGGTCACACTCCCTCACCAATTGATCCCTGGGAAGAAGGTGGGTGTCTGCTGCATTCACAGGAATGCTAAAGACTGTCCAGTGGCCAGAGTGGTCATTGAGATGGCACGAGGTGCTGAGTCCCATGAGGTCGGCGTGGTCCAGGATTTATTGCACCCAATTATCATAGGCCGGTACTTTGTGTTGTTTTGGGACTTGTGGTGTAGGAGCAAATACCTCAATTGCTCAGGTAAGAGAAAGTTTGGCCCTCATCAACCCCAGAGTCTGATGGGTTTCCCTTCTGTGTAATGGTGGGAGATGAGGAGGTAGTATTCCCAGAAGTTGACATTACTGAGATAGGGGTGACCAGAGAAAATTTTGGGTTTACCCAACATAGGGACTTAATGCTAAAAGATGCGTTCAATAATGTAACTTTTCTAAATGGCACAATACAGGAGCTGGGGATCGACACCAGATTCCCTTATTTTATGATGAGTAGGGGCTTTTTGTACCGGGTTACTAAGGTCAGAAAGGAAATAGTGGAGAAATTATTGGTACCAGGACCCTATAGAGGAAGGGTGTTGGACAGGGCCCATTCACATGTCTTAGGTGGCCATCTGGGTGTCGACAAAACTTAAGAATGGGTCAGGCGGAGGTTCTATTGGTCTGGATGTCTTTGGGAAATCCTAAGGTATTGAAAGTCCTGTCCCAACTGCCAGTTAACCATTCCCACCTCTCACTTCCAAAATCTCCTAATGCCGCTATCCATTAAGGCAATGCAAGAAAAGGACCACTTTGAAACTCCATGTTTACTGGTTAAGCCAGAAGGGGACATTGAAGACATCACAATAGCCGAGACGCTGTCAAAGGCCCAAAAACAGCAATGTCGGGAATTGCTGCAGCAAAATTGGGACCTGTTCTCAGATTTTTTGGGGTGTACAGATGTCATAGAACACTAGGTTCTGACGGAACCCCATGTACTGGTGAAGCCCTACCGAATTTCAGAGGCCCGCCGGGAACTGATCTCCAAGGAAGTGAGGTGTATGCTGAATCTTTGAGTTAATGAGGAATATAACAGCAGGTGGACTATCCCGATTGTCCTTGATCATAAAACCCGATGGAGAATGAAGATTCTGTAATGATTATCATAAACTGAATGAAGTCTCCAAGTTCAATGCATATCCGATGTCGATGAGCTGATTGAGAGACTTGGCCCGGCAACGTACATAACCACCTTGGATCTAACAAAGTGATATTGGCAAATCCCCATGTCATAAGAAGCCAAGGAGACGATATCTTTCTCTATGCCCGACCATTGCTTCCAATATGTCCGGATGCCGTTCGGACTGCAGGGAGCTCCGGCCACCTTCCAGAGTGCCATGGATCGGATCCTCGCACCCCATTAGAATTACGCTGCGGCATACCTGGACGATATAGTAATCTTCAGTCCAGATTGAGGAAGTCATTGGGGAAAGGCCCAGGCAGTGTTTGATACTCTCAGGAAGGTAGGGTTCTCTGCTAATCCAAAACAATGTGCCATGGGAAATAGAGGAGGCCAAATACCTTGCATATGTAGTAGGTAGAGGCAAAATCAAACCCCAGATCAAAAAAGTAGACGCAATCCAGAACTGGCCTAAACCACACTCAAAAAAGCAACTTAGGACCTTTCTTGAAATTGTGTGGTACTACAGGAGGCTCATTTCAATCTTTGCCATGGTGGCTGCACCCCTGACCAACCTCATTAAGGGGATAAAATCAGTCATGACCAAATGGACTTCGGAGGTGGAGACGGCATTTCAAGAACTGAAAGTATCTCTGTGTAAGCAACAGGTCCTGGTTGCCCCTGACTTTAAGAAGGAATTTGTACTCCAAACGGACGCCTCAGAAGTCGGATAAGGAGCGGTCCTTTCTCAGGAGATACATGGTGAGAGTATCCTGTTCTCTACCTGAGTAGGAAACTATCGATATGTGACAAAAATTAGTCCATTGTAGAAAAGGAAAGCTTGGCCATAATGTAGGCGGTGGCCACATTGTGATACCATCTCTTTGCGGTGAAAATGTAAATTAGCTTCAGACCATGCACCACTCAGATGGATGAGGGAGGAAAAGGGGAAAAATGCTCGTATTACCCGCTGGTCTCTAGCCCTGCAGAATTTCCGCTTCCATGTGGAACATAAAGCTGTAAGTTACATGATAATGCAATGCCCTCTCGAGTAGTAGAAGGTGCCAAGCCCATGGCTGTAGGGAGATGGGGGAGGTATGTAAGGAGGCTGTAGGACACCTACTAGATGGGAGATAAACCTGGAGTAATGCATAGTACATATAAAACTCAAAGAGGTTAATCGGCCATTACAGGTTGATTGCGAGCAGTTAAAGAGTTGGGCGAGACCTGTTTGTCTCATACATGGCTGTGTGTATGGAGGTGTGCAGATCTCCTGAATCAAGTGCCTTTGCTAAAGGACTAAGAAGCTGGAGTCTAAGCTTGAAGGGCTAACCAGCACTGTTGTATGGACTTGTTACTTTATGTTTTACTTTGCGCTGGACAAAGGCTGTATTTAAATTTTTCTGTGATGTAGTTTATGAGGACTGAAATAAACCAGCCAGACTTTAAATTGAAATGGTTCCTGTGATACCACAGATCGCTCCCAAGTGAGTAGCATTGTTACAATATCATCATTACACCAAGAATATGTTTTCTGATATTTTTTTACACCTTTTAGCCTAGTTCTTTCCCTTTTTAACCAATCAACCTTTGTGGTTGCAATCTACAATCTGATAGTGGCATCTCAGATATTAAATAGCCCTGATCAGAGTTTTCTCCAATTTTGGCTATTACTAGAGGATGACAGCTGTTAATCCCAATGGACACCATACTTTTCTAACCCCCCAATACCTGAGCGATTACATTATGAATGTATTAGTAAGGCGCATTAAAGAATTATTGCACATTTTAAGCCCATGGCAGGAAGGGATAAAGGTTACTAGATTGTAGTTTATTAAAAAAAAAATCGGTCAGCAGGATTTCACCCCTTCTATCGGCAAATTATTTATATGCACATTTAGCTCTTGTAAAGACCAGTACAGCCATACCTTTAGCAAGTCAGTCTGTTCCTCAGTTACTGAGAAATATGCTTTTGAATGGATATGTAAATGAGGGTGAAGGGCTTTGGACCCTGGAAGCTGTGCTCAAACCTTTGTCATTCCAGCTCTATTCCCTGCCCAGTGCTGCCTTATGCTATTTCACTGACAGATCATTCGCTTGAAGTCACACAACAAAAAAGCTGTCAGACAAGCAGGAGAAGGCAGGCAGGAAATAGAGTCAGTGTGGCAAAGGCTTGAGAAGAGCTTCCAGGATCGTAAAGCATGTCAGCATTTTTTTCATATTGATTCAAATGACGATTTCTTAGTAACGAAGGAATACACTTTCTAAGTAAAAGAATTGCTGGACTTGTCTTTGCAAATGCTACATGTGCATATATATTGTTTCGGGATGAAATCCTGCTGACAGATTACGTTCAAGAGTATTAAAAATAGTCAAACGTTTTCTTATAGTTAGACATTGCTTATATATAATGTTCTTAACAATGACTATGCAGATTTATGACATTGCAGCTCCTGATATTACTTAGGCTCAACCAACTAGCCTTACAATCACTAAGAGGATACATGCTTCCATGTGTAATCAAAAAGTAAAGAATCTTATATACTTGTGTATGACAAACAATTGCCTCTTATCCATGTTCATAAAACTCTATTACAGTTTCTAGAGATTAAGGGTCCATTAATATGGACGACCGATGGCACAATACGACCACTGATTAATAAACTTTTACTGATCAGAGGTCGTTTAAATGCCTGTTAACACCGACAGATTAAACTAAATGAGGCTGCCATAGGTCTTGGAGTTCTGTTTACCCAGTACAATGCATTGCCAAGAATGATGATCATTTCAAAATTTTAGTTCGCCCGGTGATCGGCAAGCTGTTTACACGGAAAGATAATTGTGAAACGAGCATTTATAAAATTATCACAATTATCTATGAATGCAGCTTAAGGGGTAGGAATGTCTGCAAGTCAGTGTGCTCCTTCAGTGAAAAGTCCTGACAGAAAGCAGGGAGTTGAAGGGAGGAGAAAGACGCTTGATAGGCCCTATATGTAGCACACTTTCGGGTAGATGCCGTTTAATTTCTAGTCCTCATCATGGGAACTTATAAGGTCTTACCATTTGTGGAAGCTGGATATCAGCAAGACTTGAAATAAGGGCTTGGCTTAGACCAGCCAGCTCTTTCAAAAGACTTTCATTGTTCTGCTCTATGACTTTGTTCTCCTCCTCTATTGTTTTCAGATTTGTCTCCATTGAAGAGATCTAAATCAGAAAATTTCATTGGTTACAAGGAAACTTGGTGATTATAGTTGGAATGAGGAAAACAAAAAATAAACATGTTGCAGCCCTATGTCATATATTTTTAATGCAGAACTATTATTGACAGATATTAAAAGTGCCTAAACACAGAGGAAAGTTGGTTGAACTTGATGATTTTGCCTAGACTGGCCAATTACATACCAATGTTTTCCTAATAGCAGATGTCAGTGGAAAAAAAGGATCAGGCATGTTAGATTTCAATATGCCCAGTTATTTTCTCCAAGAAAAGATAAGCTGTTGCCAAATAAATCTTTGAGCTGAAAACAAATGCAGATGAGCAGAATGTGTGCATATACTGCAGTTGGGAAGAATAGATGTTAGTCGAATGAACCGCATATAAAGTGTATGGGCACCTACAAAATGGGATTTGAAGCAAAGATTCAGAAAGGATCCCAGTAGTATACAATGCCTGCCTTTACAGGACAGATTTATTCACAACCCCAGAAGAAACCACTGCGAAACATGCTTCAGGATGGTTGTCATCTGAGTGGTCGGTATAATAACTTTGCTTTGTGTTTACCTTTATATCTATAACTTATGTTTGTACATTGTGGGATTTTCTGTCCTATGGATCTTTTGTACAAGATAGGGGTACTGTGACATGGAGAGTATTTTGTAGACTGTTTTTCTGTTAATGGTATCTTTGTATCTGGCTGTTGGATACCATACATACTATTTGCAGATATAACAATTGCTATATAGCATGTGGTGTGCTTACTTTGTACCTCTCTAATATATATTGTTTCTGACAGCACTATGAGAGGTATACAGACAATGGAATGTGAATTCTTATGTATACAGTGTCATGTAAAAGTTTGGGCACCCCTGGTCAAAATTACTGCTATTGTGAACAATTAAGCAAGTTGGAGATTAAATGATCTTTAAAAGACCAAAACTTAAAGATGACACATTTCCTTTGTATTTTAGGCAAAAAAAATATTTTCATCTTTTACATCTTAAAAATTACAAAAAGTAAAATGGGCCGATGCAAAAGTTTGGGCACCCTGCATGGTTAGTACCTAGTAGCACCCCTTTTGAAAGTATCACAGCTTGTAATTGCTTTTTGTGACCAGCCAAGAGTCTTTCAATTCTTGTTTGAGGGATTTTCATCCATTCTTGCTTGGAAAATCTTTCCAGTTCTGTGAGGTTCCTGGGTCGTCTTGCATTCAGTGCTATTTCAGGTCTAGCCACAGATTTTCAATGATGTTCAGATCAGGGGCCTGTGAGGGCCATTGTAAAACCTACAGCTTGTGTCTTTTGAGGTAGTCTATTGTGGATTTTAACACGTGTTTAGGATAATTATCCATTTGTAGAAGCCATCCACTTTTCAACTTCAGCTTTTTTTACAGATGGTTTTATGTTTGTATCAAGAATTTGTTGAAATTTCATTAAATCCATTCTTCCCTCTACCCGTGAAATGTTCCCCATGCCATTGGCTCTAACACAAACCCTAAGCATGATCGATCCACCTCCATGCTTAATGGTTTGTGAAATGTTCTTTTCCTGAAATTGTGTGCCCTTTTTTCTCCATATATACCTTTGATCATTGTAGCAAAAGAGTTCTATTTTAACCTCATCGGTCCATAGGGCTTGTTTTCAAAGTGCATCAGGCTTGTTTAGATGTTCTTTTGCATATTTCTGATGCTGAATTTTATGTTGAGGATGCAGGAGAGGTTTTCTTCTGATGACTCTTCCATGAAGGCCATATTTGTGCAGGTGTTTCTGAACAGTAGAACAATGTACCACAACTCCAGAGTCTGCTAAATCTTTCTGAAGGTCGTTTGCAGTCAAGCAGGGGTTCTTATTTGCCTCTCTAGCAATCCTACGAGCAGCTGTCTCTGAAATTTTGCTTGGTCTTACAAACCTTATCTTGACCTTCCTATTTTTTTTAACTGCCATTTCTTAATTACATTTTGAACTGATGAAAGGGCAACTTGAAAACACTTTGCTATATTCTTGTAGCCTTCTCCTGCTTTGTGGACCTTCAGCATTTTCATTTTCAAAGTGTCAGGTAGCTGCTTAGAAGAATCCTTGACTGCTGTTTTTTGGCACAAGTTTAGAGAAGGCTGGGATTTTATAAAGCTGAGAAATTTGCATCACCTGGCCTTTCCTAATGGAACTAACCATAACCCTAATAGGCTAATTAAGGTCTGAAACCTTGGTCAAAGTTATATGAGCACACAAATCTCCAAGGGTTCCCAAAATTTGAATCGGCCCATTTTCCTTTTTGTCATTTTTAAAAAAGACAAAAATTACAATATATATATATATTTTTTTTTTGCCTAAAACATTAAGAAAATATATCATCTTTAACTTTAGGCCTTTTAGAGATTATTTCATCTTCAACTTGCTTTACTGTTCACAATAACAGTAATTTTGACCAGGGATGCCCAAACTTGTATATGCCACTGTATTAATTTACAGTTTTAATATGTAGTTTGAAATTTTTGGAATATATAATAATGTATTTTCACAATTTTGATAAAGGCTTTTATGAGGTCTCTCATTTTTGGAGATGGGCATTTTGTTTTGACAGTGGGGTTCATTCTTTACATGGTTAGGAACAAAAAGGACAGTTTGTATAGGTTTGATGTCTAGAGAATAGCTTAGGTAGGAAACTTTTTCCCATTGTAAGCTTTCATTAAGAGAGTGAGATCATGGTCAGGACAAAGAGCTGGATTCTAATTTTTAAGCAGTTAATCATACGGCTACTTTATTGCAAAATACCAAAAATAGTGCATTTTGTTTTCAACTAGAAGTGTTGTTCCTTAAAATATTTTATGTTTTGTAGAAATAAAGCAAAAAGCCAACAACAGGGATTTTAGTCAATCTGTTCACAATCTGCTTCTTTTTAGTATGGGTATCCCCAAAGAATTGTCTACTGTTGAAGCAACAGATTTGTAATGTAAGACTTTCTGTTCACTACTCCATGTATTTAAAAAAAAATCCCAGCAGTGTGTAAAATCATCACCTCATGGCAGGGATGGTATATGACAGATGAAACCTGGAAGAGACTGACCCAGGACACTGGCAACAGTACCAGAAGAGCAACAAGGGATCAGTAGGTGAGTATGTATTATTTGTTATTTTTATGTTATTAAGGCTCTGGTCACATTATGTTTGAGCCATACAATCGGCATTCAAGTATGAAAAGTGATGCCAGGCATATAAAACTATGCTACAGTACACTTACAGTGGTGTGAGAAAGTGTTTGCCCCCTTCCTGATTTCTCAATCTTTTGCATGTTTGTCACACTTAAATGTTTCAGATCACAATACAGTTTAAATATTAGACAAAGATAACACAAGTAAGTACAAAATGCTGTTTTTAAATGAAAGTCTTTGCTATGAAGGGAAAAAGAAATCCAAACTTACAAGGCCCTGTTTTAAAAAGTGATTGCCCCCCCATCTTAAAACATAAATTAACTTTGATTTATCACATCTTTGGGAAGCTGAGTTCAATTTCCCTAGCCACACACAAGCTTGATTACTGCCACAGCTGTTCTCAATCAACAAATCACTTAAATAGGACATGCTTGATAAAGTGAAGTAGACAAAAAGATCCTCAAAAGCTAGACATCATGCTGCATTCCAAAGAAATTCAGGAACAAATGAGAAACAAAGCATTTGATATCCATCAGTCTGGAAAAGGTTATAAAGCCATTTCTAAAGCTTTGGGACTCAGCAAACCACAGTGAGAGCCATTATCCACAAATGGCAAAAATATGGAACAGTGGTGAACCTTCCCATGAGTGCGACCAAAATTACCCCAATATTGCAGCGATGACTGACCCAACAGGTCACAAAAGACCCCAAAACAACATCCAAAGAGCTGCAAGCCTTACTTGCCTCAGTTAAGGTCAGTGTTCATGACTCCACCATAAGAAAGAGACTGGACAAAAACGACATGCATGGCAGAGTTCCAAGACAAAAGCCACTGCTGAGTAAAAAGAACATAAAGGCTCATCTCAGTTTTGCCAGGAAACATCTTGATGATCGCCAAGACTTTTGGGAGAATACTCTGTGATGGACGGACGGGACAAAAGTTTAACTTTTTGGAAGGTGTATGTCCCATTGCATCAGGTGTAGTAGTAACTCAGCATTTCAGAAAAGGAACATCATACCCACAGTAAAATATGGTGGTGGTGGTAGTGTGATGGTCTGGGGCTGTTTTGCTGCTTCAGGACATGGAAGACTTGCTGTGGTAAATGGAACCATGAATTCTGCTGTCTATCAAAAAATCTTAAAGGAGAATATTCAGCCATCTGTTCATAACCTCAAGCTGAAGCACACTTGGGTTATGCAGCAGGACAATGATCCAAAACACTCCAGCAAGTCTACCTCTGAATGGCTTAAGAAAAACAAAATTAAGACTTTGGAGCGGCCTAGTCAAAGTCCTGACCGTAATCAGATTGAGATGCTGTAGCATGACCTTAAAAAGGCAGTTCATGTTCGGAAACCTTCCAATGTGGCTGAATTACAACAATTTTGCAAAGATGATTGGGTCAAAATTCCTCCAGAGCATTGTAAAAGGGTTGCCAGTTATTGCAAATGCTTGATTGCAGCTGTTGTTGCTAAGGGTGGTCCAACCAGTTATTAGGTTTAGGGGGCAATCACTTGTGTTATCTTTGTATAATATTTAAATTTGTTTTGTGATCTGAAACATTTAAGTGTGGCAAACATGCAAAAGAATAAGAAATCAGGAAGGGGGCAAACACAATGTATATGTGTTTGCAAGTGTCTCCCATTGTATGTATATTTATTTATCTACCTTTATTGAGACAGACTACTTTATGTAAGTCTATGGGTATGTTTGATATATGCATGATTAAACATAACTTTCCTGATATTGTTCTACCATTGTTCATTCCATCATTTTTCACTCATGGGGTTTCTTTTATAGTTAAAGGGGTTCTCCACTCCCTGGACTACCCTGTCTTAAATGGAAAAAAAAAGAATTTTACTCACGTCCCGCACTATATCATTGATGGGTGTCCCAGGGCTCGCAAGACATTGTTATGCCATGTGAATACTGCAACCAAACAACTTTGCTCAAATTTTCATCAGACATCTGGGTTTTTTTCCTAGAGAAATGTGAGCAATGCCAGTTAATTGGCTGCAGTGCTCATGTGGCACAACAATGTGACACAAGCACTGGGAGACCCAGCACCGACATCACTGGAATGGCACAGGTGCGGTAGATGAGTATAAGGTTTTTTATTCTATATGGGGTACTTCAGTATTTAAGAAGGGGTTTTCCAAATAATAGACAACCCCTTTATCATTGCAATTGGATCTAATACATGGTCTAATAGGTGTATTTAGTAATGTATGGAGTTTGTATTCTGAAATTTGGTCACAAATCCCCTTTAAGGAAAGGTCCTAGTCTGCGCCTTCAGGCGCACCTATAGATTTTATTTCTTTTTTCACTTTTTCCCTGCTGCATTACATTAGCCATCATTTGTTCATTTTCCTGTCTGCATATCCATGTAAGGCCTTGATTTTTACCGGTAGATTTGTATCTTTCAGTGACACTATTTTGAGTTACATATAATTTACTTATTACCTGTATTTGGACCTGCTCATTTTTACAATTGTGTTTAGTTTTTATTGTCTTCATTTTAGGGTAGATAACACTTTTTGAGTGACTTTGATTTTTGTATTATTTCCCAAAAGGTCTCTCATCTTTTTTTGACCTGATAATTTTTTATTATGGTGCAGAGTAATTTTATAGACATCAGTTTGTTACGGTCACGGTAATAGCATGTGTGTACATTTTATGGTTTACTATTTTTACTTCTGAAAAAAGTTTTATTTTTTTAGTATAATTTTTTTTTATTATTTAACTTATCTTTAACATTTGTTTTTAGCACCATCAGGAGACTTGAAGCTGCAGATACTTGACTTCATATATAATGATTTAGAATACTTAGTGTATCTTGGGTACACAATTGTAAATTGCATATTTTTAGCACATTTTTTTCCTTTCTTTTTTATTAAACTATAGGTTTCCAAGTTTATTTAGACAGAATTACTAAAAGTGTTTTCTAACCTGGGTTTGAAGTTTCATCATGTCAGCTTCTATCTTCAAATTTGATTCATTCAATTCTTTGATCTCTTCATCTAAATTCCTGATATCATCCCCATTCTCTATGCCTGCTGGTACATTAAAATATTTATATTTTATGAACAGTTATTTTCAAATCCTTTATTCTTAATATTATGAAAGGTGATGTGTGTGAAGTGTGAATATCTGCTATTACGGTACATAATGTGAATGAGACATGAGGTGTAAATAATATTCAGGATATTCATTTGAACTCGCACAAAGGCCTAAAATACTCGAGTGATTGAGTAGGTGCCATACAGGGTGTCATTTAAAATCAAGCCTTTTGCTAATTGTGACACATTTACGTCTGTGTGGCTTACAGGCATATGGTTTCTGCAGTGACCCCATTCAGCGCCTTATGTCTGTGATGCCTAAGTGATAGTTTTGTTTTTTTTTCTAATAAATGGGTACAAAAAGGTAATTATGCTTTTTACTATTAAATGACTTTTGTATGTATTTGTATTTATTTCTTTTGACTATGGGGTTAGTAATAGGGGTGTCTGACAGACACCTCTATATTACTAACCCCTGGGCCTGATGTCAGCGACATTACACAGCTGACATTAACCCCAAAACCATTACTTTGATTGCCACCACACCACGGCAATCTGAAAGAGCCGAGGCTCAGCACCAGAATTGGCTCATCTAATGGATACGCCATATGTGGGATGGCTGAGGGCTGGTGTTATTTCTCTGGGAAGGTACCAATATCCATGGCCCTTCCTATTAATATCAGCCCACAGCTGTCTGCTTAGCCTTTGCTGGTTATTAAAAATAGAGGGGACCGCACGTAATTGTTTTGGGGGGTCCCCAATTTTTAATAACCAGTAAAGGCTACGCAGACAGCTGTGAGCTGTTATTAATAGGCTGGGAAGCTCCATGGATATTGGCCCCTTCCCAGAATAATAACATAGGCTCACAGCTGTCAGCCTTCCCTTAGCTGGTTATTAAAAAAGGGGAACCCCATGGCATTTTTTTTTATTAATTATTTATTTAATAAGCTGGATAAGGCTAAACACCCTTTAGTGCCACATGAAAGGCACTAAAGGGTGCCAGTTGTTATATGTAGGGACCTTGTGACATTAAATATCTACAGGATATCTGTCCTACGTATTCTATCTATTCTATATATCTATATATAAGCTTTATTGGTTTGTAAACTAGCTTTAAATGGCATAGAGAATTACAGTATGTAAAAGCTGATGTTAAAAACACATTGCATACGGATTGCATACACATGTCATACGGATGTCATACGGATGGTAGTTGAGAATAATCGCATTTTACTCGCATGACATTCGTCCTAATTTTCTGGATCAACATCGGACCGATTTTTAACACGCTAGTGTGACTTCAGCCTAAAACTGACAGTTCTCATGCATTGCAATACATAAAATAATGAAAAAAGGTTACATTTTTTTTAAACAATTTTAAAAAATCACTAAATTAATAAAAAAAATATTAAAACCAATAAATAAGTATATTTATGAAAACACAAAAAAGTACACATATATGTTATCGCCTCGTCCGGAAAAACCTGATCTATAAAACTGTCACACTAGTTAACCCCTTCAGTGAACACAGTAAAGAAAAAAAAGTGGCAAAAAAAACTGCTTTTACCTCATGCCGCCAAGCAAAAACGGGAATAACACGTGATCAAAAAGACAAATGTAAATAAAACTGGTATCACTAAAAACATCATTTTGTCCTGCAAAAAACAAGCCACGATACAGCTCCATCAGCTTAGAAGTAAAAAAGTTATACCTCTCAGAATATAGCAATGCAAAAAGAATTGTTTTTTTCTCTAAAATAGTTTTTATTGTGTAAAAGAAGCAAAAATATAAAAAATAATTATATAAATGTGATATCACTGTAATCATACTGACCCGAAGAATAAAGCTGTATTATCACTTTTACAACATGGTGAACAGCATTAAAAAAAACTGAAAAACAAAATACTGAATTGCTGTTTTTTGTTCATTCTGCCTCGCAAAAATCTGAATAGAAAGCGATCAAAAAATATTATATGCCCAAAATAGATACCAATAAAAATGTCAACTCATCACACAAAAAAAATCCTCACATGACTCTGATGGCAGAATTAAACAAATATTATAGCTCTCAAAACTTTTTTTTTGTATATAAAGCACTCTATAGCATGTGATAGCAGCAAAATATAAAAAAAATACAGTAAATCTGATATCGCTGTAATCACACTGACCTGGAGAATAAAGTAATCTAATCACTTATACTGCACGAGGAATGGCATAAAAAATAAATACAACCAATTCTTGACCTGCTGTTGATTTGTTCATTCTGCCTCCCAAAGATCGCAGTATGGCTCGGCTCACATTTATCCTGCGCTCTGCACTGAGCACGTACACCGGGATTTCCATGTAGATCTCTTAAATACGTGATTCAGACAGAACCCCCAATGGAAGATTCCCTATAATGAGGCAGATCAAGTCACTTTGGACGTCGTCTGGCCTATGATCCGGCAGTGTCCGTCTTTGTAAGCATGCACAAAAGTAGTTTTGCGCACCTCTAAAAAAGAGACCGCGCTGAACAGAGGCCAGATGGAATCCAAAGAAACAAGTGAACTGATCTCTCAGGGGTTTCATCAAAATCACATCATTCATAGATTTAGATGGAAACCCCGATGTAAGTGCTCAACATAGAGCACAAGATAAATGTGATCCAAAATGTTATGTAAATGTGCCCAATAAAAGGTTTAACTCAGTGCACAAAAAAAAACAAGTCCTCACTCAGGTTTGTCATCTGTCAATGGAAATATAAAGGGCTTCCACATTACTGGTAGCATAAAGGCTCTGGAAAGCGCTATGACTACCCCCGCCTCAACCCAAAAAAATAAAATCCATCAAATTCTGCCCTCCCAAATCCAAATGCTTCCCTTCATTCTGAGCCACACATTGTGCCCAAACCACATTTAGTGTCCACATGTTTAGCATTTCTGTAGCAATGAGAGCCCACTTAATTTATGGTGTGTGTATCCCCAGAAGCAAGAGCTGGGCACAATATATGGGCACTACAACTGGGCATTACATTGGCAGATTTGCAATTTTTACTAAGCAACATCTATTGTTTCTTGTTTCTGGAAAACAGCAATGGAGTCAAAATTGGCACTATACCTGTAGATAAATTCCCAGAGGGGTGCAATTTCCAAAATGGGGTCACTTGAGGGGGGACTCTGCTCTTCTGGTACTTAGGGGCTCAGTATATGGAGTCTGCAAACAATTCTAGGAAAATTTGCTCTCCAAAAGTCAACTAGAGCTCCTTCTCTCCCACGTCTCGCCTAGTGGCTAAGCACAACTGTGCAGCTACATATGGTGTATTGCCATGTTCAGCTAAAATTGTGTGACAAATTTTGGTAACATTTTACCCATTTCCCTTTTTGTGAGAATGTAAAATCTGGGGCTAAAACAGAATTTTCATGGAAAAATGTAATTATTCTTTCTTCACCGCCCAATGGTATAAAATTCTGTGACACATCTGTAGTGTCAATATGCTTACTGCACCCCTAGATGAATTAATTGAGAGGTGTAGTTTGTAAAATAGGGTCACTTATGGTGGGTTCTGCTGTTCTGGGACCTCAGGGTCTCTGCCAATGTGACATGACACCCACAGACCATATCATCAAAATCTGCACTCCAATATGATGCTCCTTCCCTTTTGAGCTTTGCACTGTGCTTCAAAAGTAGTTTTTGACCATTTATGGGGTATTGGCTTACTCAGGCGAAATTGCAAAACAAATTGTACTATTTGTTTTCTCCTACTACCCTTTTTGAAAATTACAAACTTGGAGCCAAAGCAACATTTTAGTGGAAAAAATGCTAATATTTCATTTACTCAGCCCAAAGTTATACAATTCTGTAATTGCCTGAAGGTTAAAAATACTCACTACTACCCTAGATGAATTCCATGAGAGGTGTAGTTATTAAAATGAGGTCACTTGTGGGGTTTTCTGCTGTTTTGGCATGACAGGGGCCCTTCAAATATGACGTGGCATCCAAATCCTATTCCAGCCAAAATGGCGTCCTTTCCCTTCTGAGCCATGGCATGCACCCAAACAGTAGGTATTTACCATATATGGGATATTGGCGTACTCAGTAGAAATTGCAAAACAAATTGAATGGTGCATTTTTCACTGTTACCCTTGTGAAAATAAAAAATTTGGGGCTTAAGCAACATTTTTTTAGCAAAAATATGATTCTTTTATTTTCACAGCTCAGCGTTATAAACTTCTGTGGAACACTTGTGGGTTCAAGGCGCTCACCACAAATCTAGATAAATAAAAGTAGGTAGGAGTATTTAAAACAAGAAAATGATAAGGGTGCCCATACTTATGCACCTGTCAAATTTTGTTTGAATGTAGATTGCACATTTTCTGTTAGTACAATAAACCTCATTTCAAGGCAGAAACATTACTGTGTCCAACAGTTATTACATATATCAAACTGAAATAGCTGTTGCAAAAACACCAATTTTTATAAAACATTAAGCTTAAGATTAATAGGGGTGCCCAAACTTTTTCATATAACTGTACTTAGGCCTCATTCAGATGTCCAATTTTCCTGTAAAAGTTTTATAAATCTTTTTCATGGACAGAACATGTGCTATAGATATAATATGTAATACTATTTACACATCTGTTTTTTGGGGGGGACTGTGTGTTCGCAAAAATAAATGACAGAGATTTTTTATTCAAGTCATGAATTAAAATTACCTGTACAAATCTATGGGTCTATGAAAATCATGAGCCATAGACTATGAGATAGCATGTACAATCCATGTGATATCTGTTTTTCACATTGCAATATATAGGAGAAGCTTGGCAATTTTTTTTTTCATACGCGAAAAACACTGATGAAAAACTGGTGGTAAAAACAGTCACAGTGACCTATCAACGATGAAACTCTGATCCAAAACACTTAAAAAAATCATGTCCATTTTTTTAATGTGATTGGGAAAATGGAATCTGAATGAGGCCTTAGTGGAAGATGACGTGACATAGCTGTTTCCTTCTCTATTTTTATCTGTCCAATGTCATTCTTCAAAGGCCACGTTCACACGTTCAGTATTTGGTCAGTATTTTACATCATCAGTATTTGTAAGGCAAAACCAGGAGTGGGTGATAAATACAGAAGTGGTGACCTGTTTATATTATACTTTTCCTCTGATTGTTCCACTCCTGGTTTTGGCTTACAATTACTGATGTTAAATACTGAATAAATATTGAACGTGTGAACATGACCCTAGAGAATATCAGTGTCTCCACCTATAGCTGTGCTACATGGTCAGGTAACTGCAAGGCTTTATGGGCATGCTCACCATGTTGTGCCTGAGGTCATATGATACTTTTTCTTTTCCTTTTTGTTATCTGTACATGGTGGCAGCCATTCTCAGTGATTAGTTTGAAACAAAAAGAAAATAGTTCGGATTTGCAAACTTCAAAAGTCAAAAAGTTGGTACCAAACCTTATTTCTGCATCTTGTATTCGATTAGTTCATCTCTACTCTCCAGCTACATTTGATTAGATATAACATTTATAATTTTGTAGCCTTTATTTCATTCATGCTGTCCATGGTTCAGACAGCAGAAATCATCTGAATGTAAGTTAGAATATGGTACTAAAGGAACAGTCTGTGTATTTTCAATCATACTTTGAACAGGGAGCCGGGAACAAAGTGACTAAGTGGACAAGTTATAGAGGGGCAGGTTCTCTGTGGCTTCTCTCCCACTCAGCTGTTTGATTGACAGGTCCCTCTCTTGAGACACAACAACACAATATTGTTTGCTATACTTGCCACTCTTGTGATTGTCATTTTATGGAGACTCTGTGACTGGCAAAGAGAATAAGTGCTATGGCAGATAGTCTGAGTTCTGTGGGTGGTACTGGTTAAGGCAATAGTTTTCAATGTAGCACGGCAAGAAGTGTTCAGTGTATTTTCTACACCAATCCAAGGAGAAATGACTCACCACACGGTGCCCTTGATAAACTGTACATGCAATGCATGGATCATTGTGGCTAGAATTACTAAGACCATGATGGGCACAATAATGGAAGATATGAGTACATAACAATGTTATTGGGTTACTGATCATTGCAATGTTATCGGGTGTTGCAGCAAGACATCTTAGGGGCCAATTAGAGAGGTCATTACTCTGGAATGAGCATTTCTAGGAATACTCTTTCCAGATTATTGCCTGTCTAAAAATCTGATCAATGTGGAATGAGCAAAATGCTCCTTTGTTGAATGACATGATTTTAATGCAAGCTTAAAAAATCATTGTTCTCAGCAAGACACCGTCCTGTGGTAACAGAAGATGTACCAATAAAAATAATGTGCTATGCGCACAGACCGATCATATCAACGATTGTTCTGTATCCATGAATGTGTAGTTGGCCTGTCTAAACAAGTCCATAAATAACCGCCAATCGGCTTGCATGTATTTTAATGCTGTTCTGTGATATCACTCTGTTACTACTGCCTAAATGGGTCCTCAGTCTTAGAATAGATGATAAACTTGTAACCAACCAGAGTAGATATTTACGGTAGATCTAGTTTGTCTATATACTGTAAACACTATAAACTCAATACTTATGAACACAAAACTGGGAAAAAGGCAAAAAAACTCTTGAAACATAACAAAACTTAAATTAATGAGTAAAGGTTTCTTTTAATTTACATCTTAGAATCATTTTGTTTAATTCTGTGGAAAGCCATAGGAAATGCTTTCAAGCATCCTGATACAGTATTAGATCAGTATGTTAGAAACTTTATTGAAAAAAAGCACTAAGAAATACATTTATTTTTATGTTTTTTTCAGGTTCGTGAAACCTTTTCATGAATCAAAGAGCAGTATTTAGATGAGTGAAATGGATTTTGTAATGATGCGAGCACAGCATGTCCTTACCTCCACTTGTCTTTATTTTTACACTCATTAATTCCTCTGATGGTTTGCCTTTCTTTATGGCTTGTGCATTTAAAGGGCATCCAGATAAACTGTAAAACACAGAGCAGATACATTAAGTCTAAGAGATCTATTTAATAATGTGTGAAGTTTGTATTGTGAAATCTGATGACAGATCTGCTTTAAGTTAAGTACAGATGAACATCCTCTAAGAACCTAGTTTTTGAGGAGAAACCAATGTACAATAAATTCTTTGTAAGAGGCTGCTATGCAAACCAATAGGTAATGTACATTCAGCTTTAGACCCTGGTATTTTAGCCATATGAACAAATTTTAAATGGATTCGTAACAGAAGAAGCCAAAATTGTAGGCGAAACCCTCGGTTGGACTTACAGATTAGTGTCACCAAAAGGCGGTCGGATATGGAGGGCTATGTCCATTGTTTTTATGAAAGCGCTTTTTGATATGTTTTATGTCTTATTAGAATGATATCTATCACTGGATTTATGTCTTAGTCCTCGTGATCACGTTTGAGGCTACCTATGTGACTATCGTCATATACAAGTCTTATCTGTTTGCATTTAGAATGATATACAACCACCCCCTCCATGACTGTTAGGTGTGCCAGTGGTTGTTTTATCAGAATTTTGCACCTACATTGCCTCTGTCTTCTATTATTGAAGCCCACAGCATCCTGTAGTGCCTAAGTATTGTGACCAGGTGTTAGTAAGTATGGCGTCCATTTTTTACTGTTACCCTTGTGAAAATAGAAAATTTGGTGCTAAAACCAGATTTTTGTGGAGAAAATGTGTTTTTTTATTTTCATGGCTCAACGTTCTAAAATTCTGTGAAGCACCTGTAGTTCAAGGTTATCACCACACCTATAAATAAGTTCCTTGAGGGTTGTAGTTTCCAAAATGGGATCACTTGTGGATGGTTTCCATTGTTTAGGCACATCAGGGGATTTGCAAATGCGACATGGCGTTTGCTATCTATTCCAACCTGATTTGTGTTCCAAAAATCAAATTGTTTCCCTCCCCTCTGAGCCCTGCCGTGCACCCAAACAGTAGTTTTCCACCACATTTTGGGTATCGGCATACTCAGGAGGAATTGCAAAACAAATTTCAGGGTCCATTTTTCCTGTTACCTTTGTTGAAATGAAAAATTTACAGCTAAACCAACATTTTGTGGGAAAAATGTAATTTTTTATTTTCACGGCTCAACGTTATAAAATTCTGTGAAGCAGCTACGGGTTCAAGGTTCTCACCACATCTCTAGATAAGCTCCTTGATGGGTGTAGTTTCCAAAATAGGGTCACTCGTGGGGGGTTTCCATTGTTTAGGCACATAAGGGACTCTGCAAACACGACATGGCATCCGTTATCTATTCCAGTCAATTTTGCGTTCCAAAAGTCAAATAGTGCTCTTTCCCTTCCGAGCCATGCCGTGCACCCAAACAGTAGTTTTATACCACATATAGGGTATCGGTGTACCCAGGAGAAATTGAAAAACAAATAGTATGGTCCATTTTCTCCTGTTAACTATGTGAAAATGCAAAACTTGGAGCAAAAACATTTTTGTGGGAAAAAGTAAAACTTTAATTTTTTTCTTCCACGTTGCTTTAATTCCTGTGAAACACCTGAAGAGTTAATAAACTTCTTGAATGTGGTTTTGAGCACTTGAGAGGTGCAGTTTTTAAAATGGTGTCACTTGTGGTATTTGATGTCACATAGGCTCCTCAAAGTCACATGAAATGTGATGTGGTCCCTAAAAAATTGGCTTTGTAAATTTTGTTGGAAAAATAAAAAAATTGCTGATAAACTTTTAACCCTTCTAACTTCGTAATTAAAAAAAATATGTTTAAAAAATGATGCTGATGTAAAGTAGACATGTGGTAAATGTTATTTATTAACTATTTTGCTTGGTATAACTATCTAGTTCAAGGGCATAAACATTTAAAGTTTAAAAATTGCTACATTTTCAAATTTTTTGCCAAAGTTTCAATATTTTCACAAATACCACTAACATAAAGTACAATGTGTCATGAAAAAGCAATCTCTGAATCACTGAATATGTTGAAACGTTCCAGAGTTTTTACCTCCTAAAATGATACTGGTCAGAATTGTAAAATTTGGCATGGTCAGGAAGTTCACAGGATCGGGGGTGAAGGGGTTAATGTGTCTTTTTAATTGATTGCCAAATGCAGCTACATTAGTATTTATCTACTTATGAGTGCAATAAATTACCGTACCCGACACATTAATATTACATTCTGCGTTTGAAACATTTCTCCTCTATAGTATATTCCAATTTGTTCTGTTTATTGGGTTAATTAAGAGAATTAGTATAGCAGGAATGTAGTAAAAACATATTTGTCCTAAGGCAAAATATAATCAATTGTTTTCATTATGATAATTTCTGTTCCATTTTTAGCATGTTTTTATCCCTCATTTTGAAAGGTTGGATGATACTCCCTTGTTCTGAAACAGCAAATAATTTTTTGATGACATTAAAGTTGTCTAGAGACTTTTTTTTCATTCATCATAAGCAAACAAGGCACTAATATATTTTAGTGTATATATTTCTGTACTTTTCTTGTATTTAATCACACACTGACATAGCTTTCTTTCCCTTTTGGGTCTTTACATCATGAAACAAATTACCACAGCGTGATTGCTCTGTTCCTAAGTCAGCCCCTTCTCTTGCTCACTGCCCTCTTAACAAAAAAACTTTAAAGGGGTTTTCCCATGAGCAACGTTAATTTTAAACTTGATTTTAATCAATACATCTTGGAATAATAATAATTTCCACAATAGGATGTGTTTAAAAAATTGTTCCTCTGCTAAGATAGTCTTGTAAATGCACCCCTGCTGTGTACTGTGTAATGGCTGTGTCTGACCGTACAGGTCATGGTCTGTTCATACCACAGCTCCTGGGCAGAGGGGGGGGGAGAGAGTACACAGACAGGACAGCATGGGATCACACCTAATTCTTTTGTGAGGTAAAGCATTTCCCTGCCTGTTTTTAAAAAATGTTTCACCTCAAAGAAAGAATCATTCTCTCCTGCTCAGGAGATGTGTTATGATCAGACCATGTTCCTGCATGGTCAGACACAGCCATTACACAGTACACAGCAGGGGCACATTTAAAGATTATCTCAGCACAGGAACATTTTTTTTAACATATTCATTTGTGGAACTAATTATTATTCCAAGATCTGTTGATTAAAATGAACTTTGTTTGTGGGAAAACCCCTTTAAGTCTTATTCAGACGTCACTCATTTTTCATGTACGTCATAAACAATCCGAGTTTCATCATCGTTTTGGATCGAATATTCATCAGTGTTTGGTCAGTGTCAGTTTTTACAATGAGTTTCATTAGTGATTTTTTCATATTAAAAAATAAGTAAATAACAAAGTTTCTCCTATCCATTATAATGGTAATCAAGGTCAGCACACAAACTGCCCACTGATGCCATCCATGCCCTCTCTGTGATATTCATGGACCCGTTGACTTCTAAGGGTAATTTTGATCCATGACTCTGATCTAAAACAGGGATGTCTCCATGATTTTTTTGAAGACAAACAGTCCTCAAAAAAACATAGACATGTTAATAGCACCATAGACTCCTCCCTCCACAGTTATACATAGACTATAATGGGTACTTGTTGTATCCATCAAAATCACAGATAAAACACGTACAGGATTCACGGACGTCAGAATGAGGCTTTACAGCTCATGTGCTGACAGTGGGAAATGAATGGTTAGATGCAAAGAAATTCATGGGGAGAGAAAGAGAAAGGGAGTCCTTGGGACTTTGAGTTTTTCAGTACATGCTGAAAAATAAAGTCTCATGTAAGAAGCAGAAGGCAAGGACAATGTTTGCTGTTATATCGGGGTTTGGTGAGAAATATAAGTAGAAACATATTTTAATGACTAGAACTTGTGAGTTAAGATAAGACATCTTTCTAAGCTCTTAAATCGCACCTGTCAGCAGGATTGTGCTCAGTAAATTATATACACTGTCAGGAAGGTGACATTACACTGATTAAAACGATAGCTTTGCTGATGAAATCCGTCTCGTGGTTCTTGTGTAATCTTTACTTTCAGTTTGGAGATAATGATATGCCCGGGCTTCAGGGCGACCTGTGGGTGGTGCTCTATCTGGTGCTCTGCTTACATGTTCAGCTATATGCTCTTATGACAGCTCACTGTACCTTCACTGACCTGCCTCTTATTTTACCTAGCCCCGCACTTCTAGATGCATTATGTAAAATAGGAGGCAGGTCAGTGATTGATCAGTGACCTGTCATAAGAGCATACAGATGAATATGTAAGCAGAGCACCAGATAGAGTGCCCCCACAGACCGCCCCGGAGCATGAGCATATCATTATCTCCGAACTAAAAGTAAAAAGTGCACAAGAACCACAGGACGAATTTAATTAACCAAGGTATCATATTAATCAGTGTAACGGTGCCCACATGACAGTGTATGTAGTTTACTGAGCACAATCCTGCTGACAGGTGCGTTTTAAGGAGATATTTTTTAAACTGCCAGGCAACCTTTAAAAGATTAGTAAGTGCTAACAGAAAGAAAAAAATACCTAAATGTATCACATGTATGGTAAGAAATATCCACTATGTATTGTTTCAATTTTTTTTAGCAAATCCAACTCTGTAGGACCCAAAACTAAAATTTTGTAGGACTAAATTTTTCATGTAAAACAGATATCAGATTAAAAACAACGTACAAATGTGCAAAGTACCTTCTGTGTGTCACAAAAACATTGTTGACATGGCCAAGCCCGTTGCAGCCTGGAAGTGGGCAGTGTGGCAGCTCCTGCTTATTTTGCTTCCATAACAGCGATGAGCCATTTAGTGAACTCTCCTTTTGCCTTTTAGCAGCCAAAGGACAGCCAGAAGCACTTCGATGAGACGTGTATTTTCCAGATATGTGACCTTGACCATCACAGCCTACAACAGGACATCTGTGCAAAATATAATCATGATATGATTGTTATAATATGGCTGTTCACGAGATGTTTTCTTTTTAGCTCTTTCGGTATTCTGCTGTGTCGCTGCTGTGCATGCATTATGGCCGTCCTTTATTAATCTGTTATAACCGAACTTTCAACAACTATGAAAAAAAGTAGAAAAGTAGGTGCACAACCCCTTAGTGCAATAGCACATAAATATTGTATATGTGATTGTGTATGGAGAGGAGTCAGTTGCTGAGCAAATACCGGCTATATTAAATTGCCAGCATCTGTCTCTATTAGCTAAGTTCTGTCACTAGCTGTTAACCATTTAAATGCCACTGTCAATCTCTGATATCAGCATAAAAACGTAACTCGTCCCTGTGCACATGCACCCCATGACTTGATCATGGGGCACCAATGGGCTACTATAAGAGATTCGGGAACCTGATGAAGGCCCTCATCACTGCTATTATGATACTCCTCTGAAACTCAGCTATGTGCTGAGCTTCAAAAGAGACCACAATTTTCACTACGTTCCACAATACTACAATAATACAGTATATAATGTAAGCGATTGTATAATCGCAGCTTCAAGTTCTCTGTGGGGACTATAAATAAAGTAAAAAAAAAGTTTTAAAAGATGAAAAAAAATGAATTAAAAAATTATAAAAGTTTGAATCACCCCCTTAAAAGAAACAAAAATAACCATATTTGGTATTACCACATTTATAATAGCCTGATCAAAATATAAAATGAATTAACCAGATAGTTATCTCTGTATGAAGAAAAAAAATTAAAACATTAGGATAGCGTTTTATCGGTCACCTCACCTCCTTACAAAATGCAATGAAAACAAATCAAAATGTTGTATGTACACCAAATTCGTATCATTAATACTATCAGGTTGTATTAAAAAAATCAAACAAGCTCTACCCAGCTCAATCGCAAACCCGTCACAGAAAATGGCCACACAAGCTAAAAAAAAATCTATACAACTTTGGAATTGCCATAATTGTACTAACTTGGAGAATCATGATTCAGAGGAAATTTTATCACAGAATGTACTTCATAAAAACAAAACCCAGGAAACCATGGCGGAATTACTTTTTCTTTTTCAAAATTGCACCGCACTTGGAATTTTTTTTTCTCATTTTCCAGTATATTGAATATTAAAAAGAATGTTGTTTTTCAAAACTACAATTGATTTTTCAAAAAGCAAATCCTCATATGTTTATATCAACAGAAAAATAATAAAAGTTAAGGCTCTTGGAAGAAGATGAAGAAAGAATAAATGTACAAAAATGAAAATTAACTGTGAATGGGAAGGGGTTAATGGAAGTTTTAAAGAGGCCAAGTTATGTTTGATGACCTAAGTATTTCTAGTTAGATTTCACTACTGCAGAAAATTCTCAGACCTGTAGTTGAGTTTAGATTCAAAGCGAGCCGAGATTAAAGTATTCCACTTGTATGTAAATAATTCCTGATCACGGTAGAATTGAAAAGTTTTACAACTTTCTAATATGTTTTGTTTCAATTCTTTATCATTTCAAGAATCCTGCTATTTTCTGACAAGGAGGTACAGGTTTAATGTCTGTGACAGCAGAAAGTGATGAGGAATCAATGCACAAGGTCCATTACATAAATGTTCGTGTATGCAGACGTTAAAGGGGTTAAACTGTGGCCAAATGCAGGAAATGTTATAAAATAACAGATAAATGTATATTATTCACCAGATCAATCACCCATTACTACAGAGCTGCCACTCCAGTCCTATTTACTTGGCTGCAGAGATCTTTTGTAATATACTCTGGAAGCGAGAGATTGGCTGCTGAGATAACCTATGGTATACGGAACGTCACCCCTGCAACCAAGTAAGCACAGGCTGGTGAGATGACCAAAGTGCCAGTATGGGAGCAATGGGGAAGATGAACCGGCAAGTAGATTTTCATTTGCTATAATGTTTGTGCATTTGGACACATTTTTGTTTAAGCCTACGTTCACACGTTCAGTATTTGGTCAGTATTTTACATCAGTATTTGTCAGCCAAAACTAGGAGTGGAACAATCAGAGGAAATGTATAATAGAAACACGTCACCACTTCTGTATTCATCACCCACTCCTGGTTTTGGCTTACAAATACTGATATGAAATACTGACCAAAATACTGCTGTGTGAACGTGACCTAAAGGGGTTGTCCAATGAAAACAAGTTAACACCTGTTTACAGGACAGGTAATATTCTATTGATTGTGGGGGTCTGACTGCTGGGACCCGTACCAATAAGCAGGATGGGAAATTTTCATTCTTGGTGAAGCACTTTTATCCCCATCTGAATGGACTGATAGTGTACATGACAGGCTGAGGATCCATGCATTCTCTATGGGGCTGCTGGAAACAGCTGAGCGCAGTGCTATGCAGGTCCACAGGGAATGAGTGGAGCAGCTCTCGAGCTTGCACACTGCCACCTCATTCTAACAGGGATAAAAGATTCCCTGATTTGGTGCAGGTCCCAGCCTTTGGACCTCCATTGATAGAAGAGTTATCACCTATCTAGAGGATAGGTGATAAATTGTATTATTGGATAAACTCTTTAACGCAAAAAAACTTTTCAAGTTTGACTTACATGGGGATATCTGAGACATGGCTGTATGAGAGCCATCACTGGGCAGTTCATTTACAGGGCTATAGTCTGTTCAGAAATGACCGTACAAACAAGCGAGAGCGGGGGTGTGTGTTTATATGTAAAATCATCCTTAAAACCCATCTTGTGTGAGAATCTATGTGAATCTAATGAAAATGTAGAGTCCCTGTGGGTGGAGATAAGGGGTGGAGGAAAAAATATTAAATTACTGATAGGAGTTTGTTATAAGTCTCCAAAAATAATAGAAGCAGTGGAGAATATCCTCATAAAGCAAATAGATGAAGCAGCGACTCAAGGAGAAGTCATTATTATGGGGGACTTTAACTACCCTGAAATACATTGGGGAACAGAAACCTGTAGTTCAAGCAAAGGTAATAGCTTTTTGACAACTATGAGAGACAATTACCTTTCACAACTGGTTCAGGACCCAACAAGAAGGGGGGCACTGCTAGACCTAATATTAACCAACAGGCCAAACCGCATAACAAATATACAAGTTGGTAGTCACTTGGGTAAAAGTGATCACAAAATAATAAGTTTTCATGTATCCTTTAATAAGATGTGTAGTAGAGGGGTTACAAGGACACTAAATTTCAGGAAGGCAAATTTCCAACAGTTGAGAGATGATCTTAGTGTAATAAACTGGGACGATATCCTGAGACATAAAACTACACAAAGCAAATGGGAGGCATTTATTAGCATCCTGAAAAGGACCTGTGCACAATATATACCCTATGGGAATAAACATGCTAGAAATAGGAGGAAACCACTATGGCTAAATAGAGCTGTAAGGGGCGCAATAAGTGACAAAAAGAAAGCATTTAGAGAACTAAAGCAAGTAGGTAGTGATGAGGCATTAAATACGTACAGAAAATTAAATAAATTCTGTAAAAACAAATCAAGGCAGCAAAGATTGAGACCGAGAGACTCATTGCCAAAGAAAGTAAAAATAATCGCAAAATATTCTTTAACTAAATAGTAAAAAAACTAAAACATGATAGTGTTGGCCCCCTTAAAAATAGTCTGGGTGAAATGGTGGATGAGGATGATGAAAAAGCCAATTTTCTAAATTATTTTTTTCAACAGTATTTACACAAGAAAATCGCATGACAGAAAACATGATCAGTAATAATAAAAATTCTCCATTAAATGTCACTTAATCCAGCAGGAAGTACAGCGGCGTCTAAAAATCACTAAAGTTGACAAATCTCCGGGCCCGGATCGGATACACCCGTGAGTACTTCAGGAATTAAGTAACGTCATAGATAGACCATTATTTTTAATCTTTAAAGATTCCATAATAACAGGGTCTGTATCACAGGACTGGCGTATAGCAAATGTGCTAATATTCAAAAAGGGGACAAAAGCCGAACTTGGAAATTATAGGCCAGTAAGCTTAACCTCTACTGTGAGTAAAATTCTGGAGGGTTTCCTAAGAGATGCTGTACTAGAGTATCCGAAGAAGAATAACCTCATGACCCAATATCAACATGGGTTTACAAGGGACCATTCCTGTCAAACTAATTTGATCAGTTTTTATGAGGAGGCAAGTTCCTGACTGGACCAAGGAAATGCAGTGGATGCTGTGTATATGGACTTTTCAAAAACTTTTGATACGGTTCCACACAAAAAGTTGATACATAAAATGAGAACAATGGGGATAGAGAAAAATATATGTAAGTGGGGTAAGAACTGGCTCAGTGATAGGAAACAAAGGGTGGTTATTAAGGGAACACACTCAGACTGGGTCACAGTTAACAGTGTGGTACCACAAGGGTCAGTATTGGGCCCACTTCTTTTTAACATATTTATTAATAACCTTGTAGGGGGCATACAGAGTAGTATTTCAATATTTGCAGATGACACTAAACTCTGCAGGGTAATCAATACAGAAGAGGACAATTTTATATTACAGGAGGATCTGTGTAAACTAGAAGCTTGGGCTGATAAATGGCAAATGAGCTTTAATGGAGATAAATGTAAGGTAATGCACTTGGGCAGAGGAAATAAAATGTATAATTATATGCTTAATTGTAAAACACTGGGCAAAACTGTCACCTGGGTGTATTGGTGGATGACAAGGTCACATTTGGTGGCCAGTGTCAGGCAGCTGCTGCAAAGGCAAATAAAATAATGGGATGCATTAGAAAATGCATAGATGCTCACGAGAACATAATTTTACCTCTATACAAGTCACTAGTGCGACCACACTTAGAATACTGTGTACAGCTCTGGTCTCTGGTGTATAAAAAAGAAAGACATATCTGAACTAGAGAGGGTGCAGAGAAGAGCGACCAAGGTTATTAGAGATCTGGGGGGTCTGCAATACCAAGACAGGTTATTATACTTGGAGTTATTTAGTTGGAAAAACAAAGGCGTAGGGGTGATCTTATTAGTATGTACAAATATATGAGGGGACAGTACAAAGACCTTTCTACTGATCTTTTAACTCTGAGGCCTGAGACGGGGACAAGGGGGAATTTTCTACGTCTGGAGGAAAGAAGGTTTAATCATAATCACAGACGCGGATTCTTTACTGTAAGAGCAGTGAGACTATGGAACTCTCTGCCGCATGATGTTGTAATGAGTGATTCACTACTAAAATTTAAGAAGGGCCTGGTTGCCTTTCTTGAAAAGTATAATATTACAGGTTATATATACTAGATTCCTTGATAGGGCGTTGATCCAAGGAACTAGTCTGATCATTGTATGGAGTCGGGAAGGAATTTTTTTTCCCATTGTGAAGCTTAGTGTTGCCACATGGGTTTTTTTGCCTTCCTCTGGATCAACATGTTAGGCTATGGGTTGAACTAGATGGACTTAGTCTCCCTTCAACCTTAAAAACTATGTTACTATGTTACATCAAAAAGAGCAGAAAAACCTTG
Source organism: Phyllobates terribilis (assembly GCF_046119375.1). Classification (NCBI taxonomy): domain Eukaryota; kingdom Metazoa; phylum Chordata; class Amphibia; order Anura; family Dendrobatidae; genus Phyllobates; species Phyllobates terribilis. The sequence goes on from NW_027362764.1 coordinate 611,565,716, forward strand.
TAAAGGGAAAATATAATCAGAAAAGAACTATTGTTCAAATAAGGTTTTTGTGTGAAATGTATTTTAAAAAAATATTTTTTTTTAGCACCACAAAATAACAATTACACTGGCCGCTGGAGTTTTTTTTATACTAACTTTCTGTTGTTTAAGGGAATAACACATGTAAATTAGCCACAATGAACAGACTCTGACCCTATCTTTTGCAGTAAAGCATCTAATAAGTAAAGATTATTGTGATGGGACTGGGTCTGGGACATCACTTATTGTGATTATTAGATCCAATGTTATAAGATTTGTATTGAGGTTTAACCTGTCAATGTGATCCTGCCTCTGAAAGCACAGGAAATATGGGCCTGATTCATTGAGATGGGCGTTATTCACACTGGTCTTCATGAGGAGATGTGCTGGAGTCAGACGCTCTGATTTATAAAGAGACATATGCCTCTCCATAAATCAGGAGCCTTGGATGAGTAGCGGGCACCTCTGTATGTGCCTCGCCACAATCCTACTCCAGTCCCTGATGGAGTAAGATTTGTGGTGTAGTGAGCACCTCCGCTCTCCATTAATTTGACTAACGTTAGCTTCTGCACCCCCATCCCACCCCATCTCCGCCCACTTTGTTAGAGGGCAAAAATCATGTGAGAACAGGAAAAGGAACATAATTTTAGTGCCGCCTCCAGTTGTGCCAAAATGATGCAACTTTTCATAGGTTTGATGAGTTGGCCCTAGGAGTCGAAAAAACTCTAGTGGTCAGTGTCAAAATTAAAAGATTATTTTTTTTTCCATTATTATGAAGATCATGATATTATACAAAAAAAAAAAAAAACATTGCCAATTTTTTTAAAAAATACATGGAACACAAAAAACTGATTTAAACAGTAGGTCATTTACTGATGATAGCTTCCATTTAATGTATGGTGGTAACCTAATACCTAGTAATAAATATATCTATGGTCAGTACAGAGATGTATATGGCATCCTGAAAGACCTTTCTTTTTGTTTTGTTTTCTAAGAAATGAATTCCCCCTTAAGTCCGTATTTTCAAATGACCTAATAGTACATCATATGTCGGCTCCCTGTCTTTGATGCAAGTTTAGGAGAGGAGCCCTCATCTTTGCTGGCAGATGTGGCTGTATTATTCTGCTATCATCTGCTTCTAACAACCGAGTGTGGATAGGCATTTACAACACGGCGGCCAATTGTCACAATGTTCTAACTGCCCATCGGCAGCCCTGGTGGGTTGCCATGATGTCTGGGGTCTGCTAAAACTCCTGTGCATGTCAAGATGGTACTTCTATAAATGCCAGCTTGTGGCTGGTGTTCATAGGAGAGCATGATTTTTGCAATATACAGAGCTCAGCTTAAATAGGTACACCCCCTTTGAAAAGTAAGATTTGAATCAGTAACTCACAGAACACAAGAACAATTTCCAAAATTTTGACAAAACTAAGTTTCATAGAATATTTTTTAACCCATAACATGAAAGCAAGGTTGATAATATAGCTTTCATTACAAAATTCTCAGTTTTAGGCCACGGCCCCACTATCAGTATTTGGTCAGTATTTTTTCTCCGGAGTGGGAGACAAAACCAGGAGTGGGTGTTAAAGGCAGAATTGATGCACTTGTTTCTATTTTACCATTTCTCTGATTGTTCCTCAACTGGTTTTGTCTCCCACTCCTGAGCAAAAATACTGACCGAATACTGACCAAATACTGATAGTGGGACCGTGGCCTTACTCAAGTTAGTTGATGCACAAATAAATACACCCCACATCAAAAATGTCATCTAGTATTTTGTATGACCTCCATGATTTTTAGGGGCAACACCAAGTCTTCTAGGCATTGAATGAACAAGTTCGCAGCATATTGCAACATCTATTTTTTTTCTATTCTGCAAGAACAACCTCTTTTTGAGCCTGGATGCTGAATGAAAAGTGATTCTTAAGTTGTCTCTTTAGAATTCCCCATATGTGTTTTTCAGAAATGCAACAGTAGCCTTAAATATGTGTTTTGGATTATTGTCGTGTTGGAAAAGTGCATGTCTACCAAGGGCTCGAAGTGATCTGTGATAGCATCTTCTCTTCAATATACAGCAGTACATCTGTGAATTTATGATACCATTTATGAAATGTAGCTCCTGACACCAGCAGCACTCATCCAGCCCCACATAAGGACACAGCCACCACCATGTTTCACTGGAGGCAACATGCAGTTTTCTTTGTACTCCTCACCTTTTCAACCCCATACAGTTTTGAAGTCATCAGTTCCAAAAACATTTATCTTGGTCTCATCACAGTAGAGTATAGAGTCCCAGTAGTCTTTATATCTTTCAGCATGGGCCCTGGCAGATTGTAGGCGGGCTTTTTTGTGCATGGGCTTTAGGCAAGGTTTCATTCATGGACATCACCCATGCATGCCATTCCCCTGAAGTGTACACCGTATTGTGTCATAGGAAACACTCACCCCGATTTGGCTTTCTACTTAGCTAACTGCAGTCAATTTGCATGTTGATTTTCTTCAAACCTTTCCATCAGAAGATGCTCCTCTTTGGGTGTTAACTTCTGTGGCATGAATGTCTCTGTGAGATGGTTGCAGTTCCATATTTGTTAAATTTTTGTATCACTTTTCCTGACTGCTTTACTGATCTTCCTGTAGACTTTACCTTTGTTGTGTAAGAAAACTATTTTCTTTCACAGTTCTTGTGACATTTCTCTTCCATGTGGTGCCATTGCTGACAAGATGAAAAGGGAAGGGGCTTTCCTTGTTAAAGAGTAACCGTCATTTTAATTTTTATTTCAGATGAAAATAAGCAACTTTGTATTACATCCTATCAGAAAAAGTTGCTTCTTTCTCTGCCAAAATTGATCAGTCATTATCAAAATTATCATTTCTGAGGTAAAATTTGTATTCAGTGTAGACAGACTTTCCCATTACTGAGATAGGAGATGGCAGTTGCTATGGATAATATGTTATGTAGACAGAAGGAGGGAAGAGCTAGAGACAGAGCTCATCCCTCCTCCTCTCCTTTCTATCTAGATAGAATCTTATCAGTAGTACCTGCCTTCTCCTCTCTCAGCAATGGGAAAGTCTGTCTTTACTGAATTCAGATTTTTACCCCAGGAGTGAGAATTTTGATAACGAGTGATAAATTATGTCAGAGAAAGAAACAAACACTTTGATAAGATATATTACAAAGTTGCTTATTTTCATGTGTACTATTAATTTATGAAAGACAAAATGAAACGATGGCTACACTTTAAATAATGTCCTTTTATAGTCAACTGTCTTCTGTAAACCTGTTTAATGAATAATTAGACTATCTATAGTTAGTTTCTTGTTAATTAGAATTTTGTAGTCTAAACTTTGCTCCTAAGACATTCATTGCGGTGTACTCATTTTTGCAACCTGGTCTTGAATGAATTTGTTAGTAAAATAGCTTTTTTGGATGTGCAAAATAACAAATCTTGTTTGCAATCAATGGCTCATATTTTGTAGGAGTATCTTGTAGTATGGTGTCCTATAAAAAATGTTGATTATAAAAAGAAACTAAAGGTTTTCTTACAAATTTATTGAGGTGTACTCATTCATCCTGAGAACTATACGTCAGTGTAGAAACCTTACTGTACTGTCTCAACTAAGATGTAAAATATAATTATCTAAGAACTCTATGTTAGTTTTAATTATTACTGTTAGGGTATGTTCACATTATGTTTTTTCCAGTGGTCAAAAACTTCCATTTTCACGTGGAAGACACTTCAGGAATTGATCCTTTTTTAGCATTTTCTAGGCATTTTTTTTATCCTGAAAATTTTTTGATAATGCTTTTGTTCTCATTTTTTAAGGGGTAAGTTGGCGATTTTTGGATGCTTTTGACATCTATTAAGCAATGCATAAAATGCTAGCAAAAAAGGCTTCCAAAACACTCAAAAAATGCACAGGCATCTTCTGGGCATTTTTTACACAACCCATAGACATTTTTTGTAAAGTTTGGAGTATCTTCTTGCAGAAATTGTCTAAAAAGTGGACATGTCACCTCTTCTAAATGCTTGGCATTTTTGAAAGCCTGAAGCATTTAAAAGATGCTCAAAAGCCTGAACATTTGAACAACAAGTCAATTTTCCATTAAAATGAATCGGATGATTTTTTTTTGAGCATTTTCTGAGCACTTTTCCAGTGTTTTTCAGAACAGACTCGTTCAGAAAATACCAAAAAAACCTATGTGAACATACCCGTAGAGTTGGCTATCAGACTTACTTAAGTTCTGGGTCCTCTTTGTCTTCTTTACTTGGGAATGCTTTAATGCCACTTTTTCTGGCCCGAGGACAGCCTGACAAGCTGTGGATATAATTAAAATTATTAGGGTAGCCAATGGTAATTGTAATTGGCCAAAGCTCAAACAGAAAGCAAGTTTACCTTCTGTGAGAAGCATAATTTCCAGTGACATGTCCAGATCCATCACAGCCAGGGGTTGGGCACCTAAAAACATGTAGATCCTTGCCGTTAAGGATATATATATATATTTGGTTTCATACTTTTATTCCTTTATTATGTCTAAATAGTATATTCCTAACGCGTTTATAGCTGTTCAAGTATATTTCCCATAGATAAATGATTGTTGAAAGGCCCAATAATTAGGACCTCCATTGATGTCAAAACCAGTAGGGTTTGGTCTCTCTTTCGGTGCAGAAGTGAGATGTACACAAACAGTCAATCATGGTCTTTTCATAACGAGTGATGTTTATTGATTCTAATGGAGACTTAGCACGAAAATCATATGGCCACCCCTCTCTGCTGGCATCAGGCCCTTCCATTCTTCAGATTGAAGGTGGCCCCAGTGGTAGTATTGATTTTTTATTAAGAAATATTTTTCTGTAATATGTGAACTAGTATGTAAAATATGTGTAACTTAACAAATGTAGGTAGTTAAATAGTTTGCCCATTCGCCCATAAAAAGTAGAGACGTTTTTGCTAATTATACCAGAAGGCTGTGAGAAAGGAGGTTGTCTTAATCCCTAAGGGCTCATACAGATGTCCATTTTACACATACTAGTTCTATTCGTGTTTCTCAGGGATAGAACTTGTACTTAGTATAGTCAATAGGGAAGTTCACATATCCGATTTTTTTTGGCAAACAGTGTGGTCTGGGCAAAATCGTGGAGAAATGTCCGATATTGATCCGAGTGTTGGATCAAAATTGGGAATGCAAGTCTATGGGTCCGTGAAAATAATGGAAAGCACTCGGATGTCACCCGATTCTTGTCTGTTTTTCATGGACTGCTAAAGAAGGTAGAAAAACTTTTTTTTTCTCATTCAAGCAAAACTGATAAAACTCTGAACAAAATCACTTATGAAACTAGGACTCTTTTTCTTATACATGAAAAAAATGGATGTCTGAATGAACCCTAAATCTTCAAACGATGACGGACGACCCCTTCTGTGATTTCTGTCGATAATGTCTTATCCATTATTGTATGTCTTTTACATTTACATTTATTTAATCTTAAAACTTCTTACCTGAGATGTTTTTTGTAATTTCAACAATGGGAGTGTATATTATCCTAAATTGCTGGGCATTCCAGAACGTTTGTCTAGTGATGTAAGTATGGTGCTGTTCTGAACTATAGCTCTGAACATGGCCTGTCTCTTTCATAATAATTATTTACTCTGCATTTATCTAAGTGGTGTTACGTGTATTAATTCCTTACGATACATGCACATGTTCAGTATTTGGTCAGTATTTTACATCAGTATTGTAAGCCAAAACCAGGAGTGGGTGAAAAATGCAGAAGTGGTGACGTGTTTCTATTATTCTTTTCCTCTGATTCTTCCACTGGTTTTGGCTACAAATACTGATGTAAAATACTGACCAAATACTGATAGTGTGAACGTGGCCTCAACACCAGCCTCTGCTGTGTCCCTGAGCTCCTTCACACAGTACAGGCCATGATTGTGTTAAACAACTGACACCTGAGAGTGACTGCTGCAATTGCGGGGTGATGACGGTGTTGTCATGAAGGTACCCATGACGGTGTTGTCATGAAGGTGCCCATGTCTGCCATGCTTGAGCCACTATGAAGTTCAGCTTGTGGCCATAAAACATTAATAATTATTTAATCGACTGCCACAGGAAGTAATGTAATACAAAGTATAAGCAATTATTCTCAGGTTCAAGTCCCCTAAGGGGACTAATATGAAATGTAAAAAAAAGATTAAATAAAACTAAATAAAATATAAAATACCAAAATCTAAAAATGTTAATTCCACCCTGTTCACAAAACATAAATAGCTAAGTCGAAAAAAATTAAAAAAAAAATATATTTAGTACTGCCATATGTGTATTGTTTTAATTATTAGAATATCAAAGACCCAGATGGTCTACACAAAAAAGGAAAATAATAAGAACTGCAAAATCACCATTTTTTCTCCCTTCAACTCCCTGGAAAAACGGTAAAAAGAGATCAGAAAGTCGTTTATACACTAAAATGACACCAATAGAAACTACAGCTTATTCCACTAACAAAAAATTAATTTTTGAATTTTGCTTCTGAAGCTAAGTTGTTTTTTTTTGGGGGGGGGGGGTTGCCTTCAATCATCATGCTAAGGTTTTTTTTTGTGGGCCAAAATGAAGATTTTATTGGTATCATTTTGGGGGATTGATGACTTTCTGATCTCTTTTTATTCCATTTTTCTAGGGAGTTGAAGTAACCAAACAACAGCTGTATATAAATTTGGTGCAGAAGGAAAAGCAACACACTTTTTTGTACATTTCGTTCAAACTGGTGCAAAGCAGGGTGTCATTCAAGTCCAAGGACATCCTCAAATCCATGAAATAATGAAAGAATATCCTTAGCACTCCAATTTCATTTGAAATCTATGATGTTTATTCACCAGGCATGCAACGTTTCAACACCAGGGTTCTTTAACAAGCCACGGTCTGAAACGTTGCATGCCTGGTGAATAAACATCATACAGTTTGGATGAAGTAGGGGTGATGCTTATATTCCTTCACTTTTATATACATTTGGTATCATATTAAGCCAGACTTACAATACTAATCATCTTACAGAAAAATAAGACCTAATTTTCAGATCTCATTTGCAGTTTTTTACACCTAAATCATTATTTATTATAATTTACTCTAGTTTAAATAAATGATTGAAAGTTCGATTTTTTTTTTTACTATTTTTTATAATAGTTTTGTATAATATGATTACAGTCATTTTGACACAAAAAAATTCATAGTAAAAAGGAAGCCGTATTTACCAATACCTGGGTATAATGTACTGCAGAATTTAACAGCGCCATGATAAAGGCAGAGACAGGGCAGGTGCAAAATACTGATAAAATAACCACTTGCACACCTACAATACATGGAGGAGGTAGTTACCTATTGTAATAATTGTAATAAATATATAGAATTATTCTAACTAGGGTGCAGTTATAGCGTACTGGGCAGCCCACCTTACCCATTAGTATGGCCATGACAAATAAGCTGTAAGCAGGCATGGTACACTACATGTATCTGTGTGACCCGTGTCCTGTACAAGCCTTATCCATCCTATACAATCCTTATGTGCATTTAGAATACTAAGCAACCCCCTCCATGATTGGTAGGTGTGTGAGTAGTTGTTTTATCATTAATTTGGAAATGTTCTGTCCCCGCCTTTATCATGGGGAAATTGCATCCTTTAGTGCATTAGTATTGTTACCAAGTATTGGTAAGTATGGCTGTTTTTTTCAGTTATGCTTTTCACATTTGATGTCATTTTTAGTTAATTCCTTTCATTTTCTTATTAAAAGGAATTTGTCACTAGGTTTTCCGACCCCATCTGAGAGCAGCATGATTGTCAGAGATTCACATGATCCAGGGATTCACATGATCCTACTAAGATCTCTGGAGCGAACAGCTCTCTGCCGCCGCCTATCAGCCGGACAATTGCACGATTGGCCGACGATCAACCGAGGGGGCCGCAGGCTGTTCTCATTTATTAGTTATTGGAAAGCTAACAGTGAGCGTCCAGCATACATACCTCCGAAATCCAATGCATGGAATATGTGTATATGCCCTCGTATGATCACTACTTGCCTCACGATAACCCAGTAGCGTCCAGCATACATACCTCCGAATTCCAATGCATGGAATATGTGTATATGCCCTCGTACGATCACTACTAGCCTCACGATAACCCAGGAAAATTAGCTGCCACCACCAATCAGTTTCTTTTTAACTATTAAAATCCAATACAGGCCTGATTGGATGCCTGCTTTCTGGTAGCATATATGGGATGCACGATTATATTAAATTTTATATTTAATCCAAAGGGAGGCAGAGTTTATGAAAAAGTATACAAAAGATTTTACAAGGGGGACAAAACAATACAGCATATACAGTTACAGAAAATAAAAGGGATTAACATAAGAACTTACTATACCGATGGCAGAGACGATTCAGTTTAGCCAGAGGAGAGCACTCCGTTTTGGCCGTTCCGTGAACGTGGCCTCTGCTTACATGAAAATATGTATCTCTCAGCACGAACACAGATCATCATTCGACTTGATCTTTTATGCCGAATTGGGCCCTGTCCACACACTCCCCCTGTGATGACCTCACATGGGTCGAGTTGTAGGCTGGTTTCAGCCCTTCATGGTTTTATTAAATCTCTAATTTCTGTGATAACTCCTCGCTCGATGATCGCAGAAGTTAGCAAGTGATGCCATATTTTTTATTGGGATTTTACCTTTCCTTAGAGATCAAACATGACATGGTTGCTGTCAGTATCTTCTCACTGTTGAGTTACAGCTCACCGGCAGGGCTCACATGAAAAAATATGCATACTGTTCCCTAATTAGCCCTGCCGCTAGAAATATATATCCCATCACAATCAGAATTATAGAAATTCCGCTATTCTATATTTCCTTTCGGTGCCTCAGTGTCTGGCAGACATCTGAGTATGAAAGGAGTATGCAAATGTGAATTTCCACGAGTGTGGTAGACTCCCTTTGAGGCTTAATGAGACGTTTCCTATCTCTTTCAGGTGTCGTACTCTTTATCTCTAATCAAATTCACAGCTCATTCAGTCCCTGGCTCATATGTTTAAATGAAGTCTAATCGTCACATGTCTCTATTACTTGTCAAGTATATGGGTCTATGCGCAATAGACATCTTCCTGGTTTTTGTTCTACCAGGGGCTTTCTTTCGCATGGTAATTAACCTGGATAATTAAGTTTGTCGCTTCTTATTTACACTGCCATTTTACATAGAAGCAGCTTTTTACATGGCTTTTTCCCATCCTCACAGCAAATGGGATAGGGGAGGGGGAAGACGAGGGGTTCGGTGAGAGAGAGGGATTTTTAATATTTTCTATGACAATGATGTAGAGGAAGAGACCTGATTCCAACAAAGTGTCACTTACTTTTCTGGGTGCTGCAGTTTTGATTTAAAACTGTTTTATCTGTTGCAGATCTAGCAGCTCTCTGAATGCTGAGCTCTGTATAACCCCATCCACACCACTGATTGGCAGCTTTCTGTGTACACTGTGCATAGGCAGAAAGCTGCCAATCAGTTGTCGGGGCGGGGTTAGACTAATTGGCAGCAGAATTACTAGCCCTCTTGTAATAATCTCCTGCCGATGAAACAGTGATTTCTGAAAGCTGCACTAAACAGACCAGTAGGTGATACTTCACTGGAATCAGGGTCTCTGTTTCTATATTTTGCTGCTCTCAGATTAGTTAGAAAAAACCTGGTGACAGATTCCCTTTAACAGATATTCATGACTTTTCAAGCAAGACTTGTATAGCATACAAAACCAACATATTTAAAACATTGAATACAATATATAGATACTAGTACCTCTATACGCTTACATTTCATAATGGACAGTGAATAATATCATATACATATATATTTTACCACGTACTTAAGTTCTTGGGAATTTGCAGCCATAAGAGACTTCAAGGTCTTGTCAGCCAGTGGGCAACCAGAGACGCTATAGAGAAAACATTACAGAAAATAGTAATGAAATACTAATTATAATTTCCCCATCCATTATAATCATCATCATCCTACACTAATATCTAATAACATTTCAAATACATTTTTTGATTTCTTGTGCCATTCCATGCAATTTTGTTGCTAATCGTATATTTAAAGGGAGCCCACCGGCAAGATTTCACTCCCAAAACTATAAATACATGTAGCTCTTTAAAAGACAAGTCCAACAATACCTGTAAATGTTCAGTCCATTACTCCATTACTGAGAAATCAGCTTTTTAATTAATATGTAAATGGGAATGGTAGATCTGAAGCCTCTGCCACTCCAGCTCTCTTCCCTGCCCAGCGCCACCTCCTCCTGCTTTACTGACCGCCTCTTTGGAGTGTGAACTCAGGCAAAGGAACCATCAATCAAGCTGGAGGAGGCAACAATGGGTGGGGAATAGAGCTGGAGTGACAGAGGCTTGAGATCTACAGATAGTTCTTCAACCTTATTTGCATATTAATTCAAAAGCTGATTTCTCAGCCATGTCGAGGTATTGCTGGACTTATCTTTGAAAGAGCTACATGCACATATACAGTACATAGTTTGGGGAGTGAAATCCTGAAGACAAATTCACTTTAACAATCCAACCGAGCAAAAAAAAATAAATTTGCCTAATTCTTATCTTCACGATTGACAGTAGTATAATATGTTCAGTAGCTTCTTTGGTATATTCTTCTGTGAGGAAGTCGAATTGCAACCTGTACTTCCATATACAGTTAGGTCCATATATATTTGGACAGAGACAACATTTTTCTAATCTTGGTTCTAGACATTACCACAATGAATTTTAACCAAAACAATTCAGATGCAGTTGAAGTTCAGACTTTCAGCTTTCATTTGAGGGTATCCACATTAAAATTGGATGAAGGGTTTAGGAGTTTCAGCTCCTTAACATGTGCCACTCTGTTTTTAAAGGGACCAAAAGTAATTGGAGAGATTAAATAATTGTTAATAAAATGTTCATTTCTAGTACTTGGTTGAAAACCCTTTGTTGGCAATGACTGCCTGAAGTCTTAAACTCATGGACAACACCACACGCTGTGTTTCCTCATTTTTGATGCTCTGCCAGGCCTTCACTGCGGTAGTTTTCAGTTGCTGTTTGTTTGTGGGCCTTTCTGTCTGAAGTTTAGTCTTTAACAAGTGAAATGCATGCTCAATTGGGTTGAGATCAGGTGACTGACTTGGCCATTCAAGAATATTCTACTTCTTTGCTTTAATAAACTCCTGGGTTGCTTTGGCTTTATGTTTTGGGTCATTGTCCATCTGTAGTATGAAACGACGACCAATCAGTTTGGCTGCATTTGGCTGGATCTGAGCACACAGTATGGCTCTGAATACATCAGAATTCATTCGGCTGCTTCTGTCCTGTGTCACATCATCAATAACTCCTGGCAGCCATGCATGCTCAAGTCATCACACTGCCTCCGTCGTGTTTTACAGATGATGTGGTATGCTTTGGAGCATGAGCTGTACCACGCCTTCGCCATACTTTTCTGTTTCCCTCATTCTGGTAGAGGTTGATCTTGGTTTCATCTGTCCAAAAAATGTTCTTCCAGAACTGTGCTGGCTTTTTTAGATTTTTTTTTAGCAAAGTCCAGTCTAGTCTTTTTATTCTTGTTGCTTATGAGTGGCTTGCACCGTGCAGTGAGCCCTCTGTATTTACTTCCATGCGGTCTTCTCTTTATGGTAGATTTGGATATTGATACGCCTACCTCCTGGAGAGTGTTGTTCACTTGGTTGGCTGTTGTGAGGGGGTTTCTCTTCACCTTGGAGATTATTCTGCGATCACCCTCCACTGTTGTCTTCCGTGGGTGCCCAGGTCTTTTTGCATTGATGAGTTTACCAGTGCTTTCTTTCTTTCTCAGGATGTACCAAACTGTAGATTTTGCCACTCCTAATATTGTAGCAATTTATCGGATGGGTTTTTTCTGTTATTGCAGCTTAAGGATGGCTTGTTTCACCTGCATGGAGAGCTCCTTTGACCGCATGTTTACTTCACAGCAAAACCTTCCAAATGCAAGCACCACACCTCAAATCAACTCCAGGCCTTTCATCTGCTTAATTGAGAATGACATAATGAAGGGATTGCCCACACCTGTCCATGAAATAGCCTTGGAGTCAATTGTCCAATTACTTTTGGTCCCTTTAAAAACAGGGTGGCACATGTTAAGGAGATGAAACTCCTAAACCCTTCATCCAATTTTAATGTGGATACCCTCAAATGAAAGCTGAAAGTCTGAACTTCAACTGCATCTCAATTGTTTTGTTTAAAATTCATTGTGGTAATGTCTAGAACCAAAATTAGAAAAATTTTGTCTCTGTCCAAATATATATGGACCTAACTGTACATGTAAGAAAAAGTCACAGTCCACTCAAAACAGGTTTATCATGATTTTGTTCCATCAGTTACAGCGTACTAAATGATGTCTTCTTTAAAGGGGATCTTCTGATATATCTAAGATCTTGTATTTCTGAAATATAATTGGGGATCATCTTTTCTTTTAACTCTACCTTGTGCTGTTTTTTTGTTATTTCTCCTAAAAACATGAATTTAGTGATGCCTGAGTGTTACTAGTCGGGGGGTTTGGTCTTACACACTGTGACAATGTCCAATCAGTTCTGACAGTATTAGACTGTGTGTCCACACCCCACCACCTCCGTTGACAAGGGGAATGGTAATATCTAGATGGCAATTTTTTCATAAATTTCCAGAAACAATAACAGCACAATAACAGATTGATGATAAAACATGCTCCAGAATTGTTATATTATGTGAAATATAATAATTTACTATGATTACATAACCATAATAGTTATTGCCATAATAGGTTCAACGAGTTCTATTAATCCACAGCCCACGGGAATGAATACAAGGACACTTTTACTCTATAATGACCATTGCCTATACAAACAGCCTAACCAAGATAATTTGCAGCTGCAATGTATGGGGAATAATGGGGTTAGATGTAAAGAGGTGGTCTTACTGCCCACATTCTCCCTTGAAGAAACAAATTTAATGTTACGTGGTGTAATCTAAAATGTGATGTATAATGTGAATTGTTAAAGAAGTTATTAATATTGATAGTGTGTGTAGTTTTATAGTAGGGACAGTGAGAGTTAATGATTGGGACTAGCCCAGATTAGGTGGGTCTAAGTTGAATGGAAAGTGACAATTTCCAGGTAGTAGGGCAGACAGGGCCTGGAGGGCATAGAAAGAGGACTTAAGGTCCATTAAGAGCAGTGCCACATTCTGGGGTGTCCCTAAAGTGAGAGGAGACCAAAGGAAAGAAATAGCGAGATCCAGAGCAGAAGTGACTAAGAAACAGAGTGATCTACTGGAGAAAGGTCCTGGGAGAGCACGCCTAGCCACAAGGCCCAGAGTTTACAACTCATGAGGTAACAGGCCTATACAGGACTGAGTACGTGAGACGAGTAGAAAGTCTCAAGCTGGAGCTCCAGAGTGTCAGCATTAGAGAATATACAGTGGGTACGGAAAGTATTAAGACCCCTTTAAATTTTTCACTCTGTTTTATTGCAACCATTAGGTAAATTCTAAAAAGTTATTTTTTTCTCATTAATGTACACTCTGCACCCCATCTTGACTGAAAAAAAACAGAAATGTAGAAATTTTTCCAAATTTATTAAAAAAGAAAAACTGAAATATCACATGGTCATAAGTATTCAGACCCATTGCTCAGTATTGAGTAGAAGCACCATTTTGAGCTAGTACTGCCATGAGTCTTCTTGGGAATGATGCAACAAGTTTTTCACACCTGGATTTGGGGATCCTCTGCCATTCTTCCTTGCTGATCCTCTCCAGTTCCGTCAGGTTGGATGATGAATGTTAGTGGACAGCCATTTTCAGGTGTCTCCAGAGATGCTCAATTGGGTTTAGGTCAGGGCTCTGGCTGGGCCAGTCAAGAATGGTCACAGAGTTGTTCTGAAGCCACTCCTTTGTTATTTTAGCTGTGTGCTTAGGGTCATTGTTTTGTTGGAAGGTGAACCTTCGGCCAAGTCTGAGGTCCAGAGCACTCTGGAAGAGGTTATCATCCAGGATACAGTACAGACCCAAAGTTTGGACACACCTTCTCATTTAAAGATTTTTCTGTATTTTCATGACTATGAAAATTGTACATTCACACTGAAGGCATCAAAACTATGAATTAACACATGTGGAATTATATACTTAACAAAAAAGTGTGAAACAACTGAAAATATGTCTATTCTAAGTTATTCAAAGTAGCCACCTTTTGCTTTAATGACTGCTTTGCACACTCTTGGCATTCTCTTGATGAGCTTCAAGAGGTAGTCACCGGAAATGGACTTCCAACAATCTTGAAGGAGTTCCCAGAGATACTTAGCACTTGTTGGCCTTTTTGCATTCACTCTGCGGTCCAGCTCACCCCAAACTATCTCGATTGGGTTCAAGTCTGGTGACTGTGGAGGCCAGGTCTCTCCCATCACTCTCCTTCTTGGTAAAATAGCCCTTACACAGCCTGGAGGTGTTTTTGGGGTCATTGTCCAAATAAATGATGGTCCAACTAAGCGCAAACTTAGCAGTGGTTTCCTAGCAGCTATTTTACCATGAAGGCCTGCTGCACAAAGTCTCCTCTTAACAGTTGTTGAAGAGATGTGTCTGCTGCTAGAACTCTGTGTGGCATTGACCTGGTCTATAATCTGAGTTGCTGTTAACCTGCGATTCTGAGGCTGGTGACTCGGATAAACTTATCCTCAGAGGCAGAGGTGACTCTTTGTCTTCCATTCCTGGGGCGGTCCTCATGTGAGCCAGTTTCTTTGTAGCGCTTGATGGTTTTTGCAACTGCACTTGGGGACACTTTCAAAGTTTGCCCAACTTTTCAGACTGACTGACCTTAATTTCTTAAAGTAATGATGGCCACTCGTTTTTCTTTACTTAACTGCTTTTTTCTTGCCATAATACAAATTCTAACAGTCTATTAAGTAGGACTATCAGCTGTGTATCCACCAGACTTCTGCACAACACAACTGATGGTCCCAACCCCATTTATAAGGCAAGAAATCCCACTTATTAAACCTGACAGGGCACATCTGTGCAGTGAAAACCATTTCCGGTGACTACCTCTTGAAGCTCATCAATGCCAAGAGTGTGCAAAGCAGTCATCAAAGCAAATGGTGGCTACTTTGAAGAACCTAGAATATAAGACATATTTTCAGTTGTTTCACACTTTTTTGTTAAGTATATAATTCCATATGTGTTAATTCATAGTTCTGATGCCTTCAATGTGAATGTAGAATTTTCATAGTCATGAAAATACAGAAAAATCTTTAAATGAGAAGGTGCGTTCAAACTTTAGGTCTGTACTGTATATATTAACAATACTTTTACAATCTGATTACACTTTCACACAAATCATTAGCTAGCTGAATACAATGTCCAACCCTGTGTATATATTTATACACGTACCTGCGATGAGAAGCATAATTTCCAGTTACATGACCACTTCCATCACACCCTGGAGTTGGACAACTGAAATACAAGAAGACATGAAAGTAAAAACAGTTTCTAGACTTTTAGATTATTTTTATCAGTTTTCTTGGAAATTAGGATTTTTCCGGCCCTTTAAAAACTTCCAAGGAACTTTAATATCTGCTAAGCAGTCACAGTAGTCAATGGAAGCTCTCAGTTTAATTATAGTTTATGGCATATTACAATATTAATGCTGTGGCATTGCGGTATATAGCACAAGCGATCAGATGATCGCAGGTTTAAGTCCCCTAAGGGAACTAACAAATACAGTGACAATTAAAAAAAAGTTAAAATAAAAAAAGTATATGAAAGTTCAAATCACCCCCCTTTTACCACATTAAAATTTAAGAAATAAAAATTAAACATATTTGGTATTTTGGTATCGCTGCTTTTGTAAAAGTCTGATCTATCAAAATATAAACTAAATTAATCGGTAAACAGCGTAATGAGAAAAAAAATCAAAACGCCAGAATTGTAGTTTTCGGCCTCTGCAACAACACAACAAAATGTAATAACAGGCGATCCAAACATTGCATCTACTCCAAAATGATATCAATAAAAACATCGGCTCGGAGCAAAAAAAAAAACAAGCCCTCACACAGCCCTATATACTGAAAATTGAAAACGTTATGGCTCTCGGAGAGTGTGACACAAGCAACATTTTTTGTTTTTAGAAATTTCAGATTTTTTTTTCCACCACTTAAATCAAACAAAAACTATATGTTTGATGTCTGTGTGATCATCCTGACCTGGAGAATCATATTACCAGGTCATTTGTACCCTAAAATCAACACTGTAAATAAATAAAAAACAATTACAAAATTACCCTTTTATTCACTATTTCGCCATACTTTGAATTTTTCCCCCGCTTTCCAGTACATCATATGATAAAACGGATGGTGTCATTCAAAATTACAACTCGTCCAACAAAAATTCAAGCCTTCACATAGCTATGATGACTGACAAATAAAAAAGTTATGGCTCTTGGAATAAGGAGCAAAAAAAACGAAAGCACAAAAACTAAGTATTGCCCGGTCCTTAAGGAGTTAATACAGCCAATATTTACATCAAACATTAATATCAAAGCCCTAAACTATGCATCTATATGCTTGATATTTTCATTCAAAAGGATAATCATATTTTGTAAAGAATCAGAAGCAATAGAGGTGCAGTAGTCATAGTCATGAGACTATATGATGTAGCCTAAAACTATGTGAAACTGTGGAAAAAAACTATAAATATATATATATAAATATATTGTATGTAGTGTTACATCTGTGAAGAAAGGCCCTACAGCAAAATAAAATAAATTAATTATATTTGTATATTTTTTCATTTCTTACATATTTGATTTATTCATTAAAAGGCTTTCCATCGCCACAACTTTTTTTCTTTTCTGAAAACATAACCTGCAGACTGCAGACTTGCAGATGCAGGATGTACCACTAGATGGCACTATACATTAAGTATGAATCAGAATTGTTTATGTAATGATGGAGAAATTATTTTGGCTGACAATGTTGGTTTATAAATTGTTCGTCCATCATAAAAAAAAGTGTATAAGATGCAGAAGAAACCTAAATGTGTGGTCCACTATTCAGAGTGTTCCATGGGAATCATTACAGAATTACATCAGGTGTGTACAGCCACTAAATTACAGTGCAAAGTAAGAGAAAGATTGCAAAAGCGACATAGTTGATTCATTAAAATGACAATTTTTATTATATTTATTAAAATGTGGTGTCTCATGATACAATAGGAAATATAAAATTTCTTGACTGGGTTGAGATTGCTGTTATGAATTACACCTGGGGAGATGGGCTAAATGTCCCCAAAATATGTATTATTGGCCAAGTGATCTGGAGTTCAGACCTCCAATGTGTTATTAAAAGTGTATTCCCATCTCCAAGATCCTATCCAATATATAGTAGGTGTAATAATAATAATATTATCAAATACCTTGAATTAGAAATGTAGCATAGTTCTTCTGATTTGCTATGTTGCTTACCCCATGTGCCGGGCATTGCAGTAGCTTAGATATCCATGATTACCACCACTCATATAGTGACAGTTAGTTAGTTATTAGTGGTTGTAACTATAGATATCTAATCTGCTGAATGCCCTGCACATAGGGTAAGTGACATGGCAAACCTGAAAAACTATACTACATTTCTAATTGGAGGTATTTGCTAATATTATTATTATTACACCTACTACATATTGGGATAGGATCTTGGAGATGAGAATGCCGCTTTAACTTTATTTATTGTGCCTTCATACAAATACACGCTTAGTAATTGTCATTATTATGTAGTATCTATTGTACATCTAATATGTGGATGAATCACTTCTGCGTATGTTTTAACATTGCTGTAGTGTGACAATGGTGGCACAGTGCTATCATCTACTTCTTGCCAGCTTTGTGCACTCCTTCTAGCTTTATGTCCTCTAAACTCCCCTATACATACAGTACATGAGGAATAGAGGTGAAACAATGTATAGTTTTACAGAACAATTCAAGGAAGTTGGGTTTTCAAAACTCCGTCACATGCAACAAAAAAAGTCTGCAGGAAAATGACTGCACTCTGCAGATTTTCCAATCTACAACTTGCTCATTCTCGTGGGGATTTTATAGCGGCCTTCATCCTATTCAGTGCTTTGTTATGCAGTAGGGACAATTTGTGGCAAATCCATTGCAAAATACACATAAGACGAGCCGATTTTATTGCAGATTTCCAGCCAAATCCACATCAGAAATTTCCAGCAATGTGTAAGAAGCCTTTGAGGTCATCTGCAAAACTGCATAGATAAATGGCAACATGTATACTGTTGTTAGAGCAGAAATTGGACATACTGCACATACGTGATTAGTTCCTTCTTCATGTCTCTTGGCTGAAACTTGCTTTTAGGACTCGGCATTGACACATCTGCAGAAAACTTGATTTCATCCGTGTTTTCTGAGCAGCTCCCAGAATCCAGCTGAAAAAACATATTTGTAGTTGAATTTTAGCTATTTACAGCGAAGATTAAATGGGTTTTTATAGAACTATAAATTCTTTGCTATATAAACAAAAAATGCTACAACTTTTTAAAGGAGTTGTCCACTTTTGAGTTTTTCTTATACTTAAAGAGGTTTTCCAGGATTACGGTATTTTATTTTTTTCACATGAGGCTAAGAACTGACAGGCAGGTAGCTGTTAATTGCCTGTCTGTTTTGCCCAGCGTCATTCTCTGCCAGATCAGAGCCATCATGAACCACTCCTGTCAGCAATTCTGTTGCTTCATTTGACCCCACTTTTGGGCTGCTCTGTCGACTGGGCATTGCTGCCGACGTCGTGCTGATTGACAGCTGACTCCCCGCAGTTAGGCAGTGGGGAGCCAGCTGTCATTCAACATTACATTGGCAGTCATGCCCTGTCAACAGAACAGAAGAGAAGCAGCTGCTCTGTAAACTGCAGAAGCCACAGAATCACCAGTAGAAGTGGTCCTGGACCACTCTGAGCCAGCAGAGACCGGCACCAGGTTGAACACGCAGGTATTTAACAACTAACTTGTTAGAACCCTCCTGTTTGTTTTTTCCATCTTGTGTTTTGCGGTCACGTGACCATCTGCCTTTATATTCCAGCTCCGGCCTTTTGGCTGTGCTGGATTTTAGTGTTTGACTGTTTCTCTATCCTGGTGCTTCTGTGCCTTTCTCTGTCAGTTCGTTGGTCCTTCTGGGACCTCTAGTACTTTTTTGTCTGTTTGTCTTTTTGTGTTCTGCAACAACTTCTCTGTTTAGGAGGTGTCCCATTTTTGTCCCAGTCCTTAGTTCTTTTAGGGACCCCTCCCCTTATTCTATAGGTCTTCGTTCAGATTAGCTGAGGACTAAGGCGGGTCTGTTCGCTAGGAACAGGCAGCCCGCTACATCGTAGTGATTCAGCTTAGTTTTACTGTAGGGACAGTTTTCCCTTATCTTTCCTTAGTACATGTTGCAGATCTTAACAAACTACCTGCTTATCAGTTCTTAGCCTCATGTGAAAAAAAATAAAATTGTCTCAATATAACCCTTTTAAAGCTCAGAAGAAGATAGATAAAAGAATTACAAACTCCCCTTCAAACCATCATACTGGGCCAACTGATGGATCCTCAGTATACACATTCTGTAGCTAGCAATGAACAGTGCAAACAAAGACACAAAGACTATAGAAGTCAAACAGTGCAAAATTTTTAATAAAACCATATTTCAAAAATAAATTTTAACCCAAATTGCATGCACTTCAATAAAAAAAGCAAAGAACTTTTATAATAATATGTAATCGCTAATCCATCCCACATTGTGAGAAAATATGTTATCATACTGACCAATATGTTCATACTGACCAAGTTTCTCGAATTGTATACACTTAAAGCTATTGAGTAGAGATGAACTTTGAGTTGAATTTCCAGGATTTTGTATGTCCCCGTGAATTCGAACAATTTTTTATGTGATTTATGAGGATCACATAAAAAGCCCAGCGCCACCTCACACACTGCTGAAGATTGCAGCAGCCAGACAGCGGGGTCATGACGGCAGGCTCAGCCGCTCGGGCTTCCCCATAATATCTCGCAGCTATCACACAGTCTAGTGCCGCCAGAAAGGGGGAACTGTCACAGCCACTATAAAAAGTGAGCTCCATCCAAGCAATGCCATGATTTTACATGAGCTTATAAGTGAAGATCGTGGCCTTCAGATGCAGATTAAGAAGTTGCATAACTCGTTTTTACTTGGAAAGTTTTTCATACAGAGCACCTCCATTGCATAGGCAGCCATAAAATGCTCGCTCCATGTTCGGCCTTAGTAGCAGACTACTAGCTGACTAATAAGACAGTATACAGTACCATCTACAGTGTCTATGCAGGAGATCAGGAGCTCTGTGCCAAAAAAACAGAAAAGTGACTCTTTTAAATCTAGATTAAGAAATATTTATTTAACAGATTTTTTAACCTAATAATAAAATTGAAAAACATCTATTTTTCAGAATTTTTTATGCTATTAAAATTCTACCAAAAGATGAGTGTCAGGTCTTTATTGCCCTGCTATATAAGCTTAAAAACAAGCCTTTATCTCCACGCTGACCTTTCTGGTTATTTATCAATAAAAAAGTAAAGTCTGCCATCTGCTGTTTTGTGTGTTGAGTAGGTGTTTTTTAATGATTAAAATTAAAACAAAGGTATAGCGTATAAATAACTTTTGTACTTGAAAATTAAATGCTAAGTAAATGTTACTTAGGGGAAATCATTCATCATAATGTTAATGAGTAGCCAGGCCCCAAATTTCATATTTACTACGTAACAGTGGATGACATTTGCTATAAAATGAATGTATTGAAGTGAATGAATGAACTTTTGATTTCAGATGATAACATAATGGCACAGGCAAAGTAGAATTACACACAATGTAAGCAGATGTTTAAACACTTTAGAAACTCACAGCAAAATATTATAAAATCTTCAATTACGCAGTCCTTCTAGCCTGCGGATGGGAGGTCATGCTGAAGGTGGATAATTCACAAAAGCTGGACAGCCACAGGTTGGAAAGCGCAGGTTGGAGCGCAAATGTTAATGTGGAGGCCCAGAAAGATAGTTGGTTCTTGACAGCAGCCATAGGTTTATGGCCATATTAAGTTGGCCGCATTGTAAATGTCTATTTGTACCTCAATCTTTATTTAAAAAAAAAACACAATTGGGTAGATTTATCAAAACTGTCCAATTTTTAAACAGTGTAAACTTAGGGACCAATTCATTGCTTTTATACCCTTTTTTTGAGAATAAAAAATGGTTCTAATAGTGACTTTTATGTCTTCGACTTATCCATTATATATTTTTCACCTTTTTTAAGTTAACTTTACTTGGTTTTATATATTTTTTTCATTATTATGGGCATGGTTTTGGTTATCCAGATATTTTAGTCTAATTCATCATTGGCAACATTTTTTGAAAATGTCACATAATTTTGAACAATTTTGCTCCCTTTTCGAATATTAAATCAGACAATTTGTTTTGCAAAACTAAAGTGAAAAATGTTAAAGCTTATTGAAAGGATCATGCAATTTTTCATTCTAACAGGTGCAAAAGAGCAAAATAAATAAGCACCTTTGAATTTGAGCCAATTTGTCAAACATAGTAAGCCTATTTTAAGAAATTCTGTGCAAAGTTCACCAACTTAAAAAGAAAGACAAAATAGAAAAAATGACTTACAAAACCACAAATGATTAATTGGGGCCTTAAACTAGATAGGCTCTAACTATCTCATACAGTGGGGAAAAAAGTATTTATTCAGCCACCAATTGTGCAAGTTCTTCCAATTTAAAAGATGAGAGAGGCCTGTAATTGACATTATAAGTAGACCTCAACTATGAGAGACAAAATGAGAAAACAAATCCTGAAAATCACATTGTCTGATTTGGAAAGAATTTATTTTTTAAATTTTGGTGGAAAATAAGTATTTGGTCAATTACAAAAGTTCATCTCAATACTTTGTTATATATCCTTTGTTGGCAATGACAGAGGTCAAATGTTTTCTGTAAGTCTTCACAAGGTTGGCGCACACTGTTGCTGGTATGTTGGCCCATTTCTCCATGCAAATCTCCTCTAGAGCAGTGATGTTTTGGGGCTGTCGCTGGGCAACATGGACTTTCAACCCCCTCTAAAGGTTTTCTATAGGGTTTAGATCTGGAGACTGGCTAGGCCACTCCAGGACCTTGAAGTGTTTCTTACGAAGCCAGTCCTTCGGTGCCCTGGCGGTGGGGTTCGAATCATTGTCATACTGAAAGACCCAGCCACGTTTCATCTTCAATGCCCTTGCTGATGGAAGGAGGTTTGCACTCAAAATCTCACGATACATGGCCCCATTCATTCTTTCATGTACACGGATCAGTCTTCCTGGTCCTTTGGCCGAGAAACAGCCCAAAAGCATGATGTTGCTACAACCATGCTTCACAGTAGGTATGGTGTTCTTTGGATGCAAATCTGCATTCTTTCTCCTCCAAACACGCCGAGTTGTGTTTCTACCAAACAGTTCTACTTTGGATTCATCTGACCTTATGACTTTCTCCCAATACTCTTCTGGATCACCCAAATGCTCTCTAGAAAACGTCAGATGTGCCCGGACATGTAATGGCTTAAGCAGGGAGACACGTATTGCACTGCAGGATCTGAGTCACTGGCGGCATAGTGTCTTACTGATGGTAGCCTGTGTAGCATTGGTCCCAGCTCTCTGCAGGTCATTCACTACATCCCCCCATGTGGTTCTTTGATTTTTGCTCACCGTTCTTGAGATTATTTTGACCTCATGGGGTGAGATCTTGTGTGGAGCCGCAGATCGATGGAGATTATCAGTGGTTTCTTCACACCAAGCTGCTTGCCTATTGCAGATTCAGTCTTCCTAGCCTGGTGCAGGGCTACAGTTTTGTTTCTGGTGTCCTTCGACAGCTCTTTGGTCTTCACCATAGTGGAGTTTGGAGTGTGACTGTTTGAGGTTGCGGACAGGTGTAAATTATACTGATAACAAGTTCAAACAGGTGCCAGTACTACAGGTAATGAGTGGAAGACAGAGGAGCCTCTTAAAGAAGAAGTTACAGAAAAGCCAGAAATCTTGCTTGTTTGTAATTGACCAAATACTTATTTTCCACCAAAATTTGAAAAAAAATTCTTTCAAAATCAGACAATGTGATTTTCAGGATTTGTTTTCTCATTTTGTCTCTCATAGTTGAGGTCTACCTATGATGTCAATTACAGGCCTCTCTCATGTTTAAGGTGGGAGAACTTGCACAATTGGCGGCTGACTAAATATATTTTTTCCCCACTGTATCTATTTATCTTCCTCTACCAAGCTATCTAGCTATCTATTAAATATCTATCTATCCTCATGTTAAAAAAAATAAACCCTTTACTACCAGGACAATTTTAACACTTGTAACAAAAATCCTGTATTTTAAACTAACAGTAATCATAATATACCCCCATACCATATCCATATATTTTCTCAGAGAAGACACCTGGCAAGATTATCACAGTGAAATTGCCACCTAGAACTTTACACTCATAGCTGCCACTGGCTGAACCAAGCATGTATGTGTTTGGGGGAATCGAGAATAGTGTTGAGCCACCCCCGTAGTGTTCGAGTTCGGTTCGGTTCGTCGAACACCCGTGTGTTCGCCGAACTGTTCGTCGAACTGTTCGTCGAACACCTTCGAACACCGTTAAAACCAATGGCAGGCAAACAAAATCACATAGAAACACATAGAAAACACCTTCAAAGGTGTCCAAAAGCTGACAAACTGCTCAGAAGACACAACTAACACATGGAAAAGTGACAAGTACATATAGTCATAAGAAAAGAAAAGAGGTGGAGGAGTAAAAGGAGGGGGAGACACAGATATAGGCATGTCATGCCCTTCTAAAATCCAAAAAGTGAGAAGCTGACACGTTCAGTCCGCTCCTGCCCGTGCCACCTCCGTGTCGCCGGGTTTGTGCCAGAGCCGCGGTGAACCCTGACGGCCAGCCCCCCTCTCCCAATACTGGTGCCTGTCCGCTGGTGGGTTGAGCGAGCCCCCCAGTGGTGGAGGCAGCTCTAAGCTTTTTAATTTAAATTGTCTCTCTAATTTGAATGAATACACTTTAAATCCATTTACAAGGATCTATTGGAGGGCAAGTCTCATGCCAGCAGCCACGTAATTCCAGCTCCAGTAGCGTCCACTAAAGCTGCTGCAGTTAAAAAGCTTTTATAAGGATCGAGCTCGGCTGTCCACCGCAAGGCATCCTACTGCCAGTCCCAGCCCCTATGCCTTGGGGTGCCTCCTGATGCTCTTCACTGAGTATCCCGTGGTCCCGAAGCATTTCCTTTGAAAAAATTAAGTGTCCAAACTACAGATGGTGTAGCTTGCTTAACAGCCGGGATAATCCGCTGACTAGCAGACACTGCTACTAGGCACAAAGTATTTCCTGGGCTAGATGCAGTTAAAAATTTGTAATTAGATACTCTCGTTGGATGCTGAGAAAGCATTCCATAGAGTCTCCTGGCACGCCATATATGATTCTCTTAAAAAGCTTGGGGTAGGGGTCTAGGGGACCCTTTTATAGCCAAAATCACGGCCCTGTATCGCAATACGTCACCTAGGCTGAAGGTAAATGGAACTGTAGCACCCTGAGGGCTCAGTTGCTACAGAGGTATTGCACCTCACCCAGAGGTGTGATATCTCACTCTCAGGTAAGGATGGAGTGTGGATCAGGACCCGACACCTGCATGCATTACACCACATTGCCGTGGGGCAGGGCGACCAATATGCCCCTGAGATGGGCACGACAGTCCCTGTCCCTGGCTGGAGTGGGGGGAGGGAACACTGAGGAAGGGGAACCCTGTAGTGCAGGAGCAGGGAGGAAGCAGTTCCTGGGTGCATTGAGAAGGGAGTATAAAAGGTGGGCACCATCTTAGTTCAGTGCAGAGAAGTCTGAGCAGAAGTGGCAGGGAGCAGGGGCTCTGCATGAGCTCTGCTCCGGAGGCGGGCCTAGTAACAGAGGCCCAGGCCTGGAAGAGGGAGAAGGAAGGAAGAGGAGCGGAGAAGGCTCCAGGAACGAGGAACGAAGGGATCCCAGGGGTGCGGACGGGCGAGTCACCACCGCACGCCCGAATCCACCTGCATGGAGGGGTCAGGCCAAAGGGCTAGACCGGTCCCCGAAACTAGTGGAGGCAGGAAACGACCCTCAGCTAGAAACCGGAGGCTGTGACATTTTATGTGGCGCAGCCCCTCGCTACACCCGCTAGGAGGGCAGCACATAGGGTCAGGGAAACTGGCGCCAAGTTTACCAAGAGGAGGCCCAAGGCAGCCGGACAGAAGGGTTGGTAAGAAAGGCCAGACAAAGGACACACAAAGGGGATCCTGTGAAGCGCTCCAAAGTTATCTGGGAGTTGTCTGAGCCCCTCACCTGGTGAGCACAGTACGACGTGGGCAGCCGTTACCTGCAGACGTGGTCTGGATAATAAGAACTGTGAGTAAAGGCCCTGGACTGCATCACTGACTCCGTGTCGTTACTGCTGCTGCCCTGCACCATCACCCCCATCCTCCGCATACACTGCCCTGAGGCTATACTCCTCCCGTGGGGAGTTATGCTACGCTCTGCTGCACCCACAACACCAGCCTCAGCGGTCTGCCCTGCAGCGGCGGTTCACTCTGACCGCAATCCACGGGTGGCGTAGTCGGACATTTAAACATCAAAACCACACAAATAGTTCCGCCACTGGTTTGACCACCCTGAGCCACGGAACCGGGTCGCCGCCACGAAGATTACAACCACCAGCATCCACCAAAAAGGGTCCGGCTCCGGGTGTCCCAAGGCCCAGGGGCTGCATCAGAACATTTTCATCACCTTTCACAATCACCAATGGGACAAGGCAGGGATTTCCTCTGTCCCCTCTCTTATACATCCTCGTGACGGAGCACCTGCTCTCATCAATTTGCCATAACCCCAATATTAGGTGGATTGAGGTGGGAGGCACCGAGTACAAGTGCTCTCTATTTGCTGATGATGTACTAGTATATATCACTCAATCACATATATCCATCCATGCTGTTATGGCTGAAATAGATCACTTTGTTACATGGTCAAATTTTAAAATCAATGCAGCGAAGTCTGAGGCCCTCGATGTCTCCCTCCCCAAATCCATATAGGATTCCATCCAGTCCAACTTTCCCTTTGCCTGGCCCTCACAGGGTATCAAATACTTAGGAATTCCTATTCATAGAGACCTCTCCCATCTATGTTATCTTAATTTTGGGCCCTTTATTGAACAACTCCATACAGACCACGGTTGGCAAGTTAGAACTGTAAGATTCACTACGTGAACCACTGGTGTTTTGTGGAAAAGCACATGTACACTGTGTTCCAAATTATTATGCAAAAAGTGTTTAGGAGTGATAAGGGAAGAATTTGTTTGTTTGTCAGTTAAACTCATTGATGGTGATGTGTGTCAGGGCTCTTTATATCACTGTAAGCAATTGCAGACACCTGTGCTAATTAGTTTGGCAGGTGTGTCCAATGAAAGGCAAGACTACTTAAGAAGGCTGTCTCACATTATTAAGCAGCCTACATTTTCTGCCAAAATGGGAAAGAAAAAGGATGTGTCGGCTGCTGAGAAGCAACAAATTGTGGAGTGTTTAGGTCAAGGCATGACTACAATCAACATTGTGCGATGATCAGGATGAAGTGTCTTGGCAATCAAGAAGTATGTAGCTGATTCACAGTACACACGTGTGCGTGCTGATAAGGGCAAATTGAGGACTCTTTCCTACAGGCAATTACGTCAGGTTAAAAGAGCAGCGGCAAAAAAGCCTTGTCATAGCAGCAGACAAGTTTTTGAAGCTGCTGGTGCCTCCAACGTCCCCCGAACAACAAGATGCAGGGTCCTTCAGAGGTTTGCAGCTGTGCATATGCCATCCTGTCAACCTCCTCTATCCACTTCACACAAGCAGAAACAGCTCCAGTGGGCCAAACATTACATGAAGACTGATTTCAAAACTGTTTTGTTCACGGATGAGTGCCGTGCAGCGCTCGATGGTCCAGATGGATGGAGTGGAGGATGGCTGGTTGATGGACACCCCACGCAAACACGGCTACAGCGCCAACAAGGAGGAGGTGGAGTAATGTTTTGGGCTGGAATCATGGGGAGAGAGATTGTCGGCCCCTTTAGGATCCCTGAAGGCACTAAAGATGAACTCCATAATGTATGTGGATTTTCTCAAACAGCACTTCCTGCCATGGTTCAAGAAGAAGAACCATGTATTTCACAGCAAGATCATTTTTTTGCATGATAATGCACCATCTCATGCTGCACATAAAACATCTGCATCTCTGGCTGATATGGGCATAAAAGGGGACAAACTTATGGTGTGACCCCCATGCTCCCCTGACCTCTACCCCATTCAGAACCTCTGGAGCATCATCAAAAGGAGTGTCTATGATGGCGGGAGGCAGTTCACATCTAAGCAACAGCTCTGGGAGGGTATTCTGTCCTCATGCAAAACAATTGAAGTAGAAACCATCCAAAACTTGACAAATTCAATGGACGAGAGAGTTCAGAAGCTCCTTTCGAACAAGGGGTCCTATGTTAAAATGTAACATCACCTAGAATAAAGTTTTGAGTTGAAAACTGTTTGATTTCAGTTTCTAATAACCTGCTAATGCTTATAATTTCAAAAATGACCATTTTTTTGGTCTTTATTAAAATGAAAAGGTTGATCGAAAAGTTTGGGGGATCTAAGAGTGTGGCAACCCAGTAGTCATGATTACTTTGAATTCTGACAATATGAGAGTCATGTTGCAGGTAGTGCAGCAAGAAGGCACTTATGTGTCTTGCGCATCTCGGAGCCCCAAAATTATTTTCCGGGCTAGATGCCGCTACAAATTATTATTAATTTTAAATCTGGTGGAGCTTAGTATAGATGGGCTAATAGGATCAGTGCTGCACACTGCTACAAAGCCCAAATTATTTTCCAGTCAAGATACAGATAAACATGATTAGTAATTTGAAAGCTTAAAACGGTTGGTAGGGTGATTTTAACCAATCATCAAGCTTTTACTCTCCCCAGGATGACACAGGGGTAGAAAAGTCGTTTCGGATCCATGATTTGTTCATCTTTATGAACGTGAGTCTGTCTACATTATCAGTGGAGAGCCGCGTGCGCTTATCTGTCAGCACACCACCAGCAGCGCTGAACACACGTTCAGACAGAACGCTGGCTGCGGGGCATGACAAGATCTCCAAGGCGTAAGTGGCTAGCTCCGGCCATTTATCCAGATTGGAAGCCCAAAAAGAGCAAGGGTCCAGTGACACAGTCATGGCTTCAATGTTTACTTGGAGATACTCCTGTACCATCGTCTCTAGGCGTTGACTATGTGTCAGACTTCTTGTCTCCTGTGGCCTTGCAAAGGATGGGCTAAAAAAGTGGTGAAATGATTCCGCAAAATTGATGTTACCAGCAGATACTGTGGTTCTGTTACGGTTTGAGTGCTGAATAGAGATGAGCGTTGTTCTACTCGAACTGTTCGCCAATCTCAAATTCGAGCTGTTTTGGGCGGTGTTCGAGCCGGTCGGCGAACACGAACAATTTGAGAAAAATTCGGCTGTTCGAGGTTATGTTCGATAACTGTTCGTGCACCAAAATCATAACTGGATTTTTTCTCAGTAATGATGAAAATTAATGTTAATACGCAGTTTGAGTGTACAGCGGGGCGGGGGGAGGGGCAGGGGATGGATCTCTGCAGGAACAATGAAGATCTCCATTTTTTTTTCTCTTTCCCGCATTTGCAGTGGGGAGGTGCAATCTGTCAGCCTATCAGCAGCGCACACACGGAGCGAAGTGCTTTTTTTCACACAAGCAAGGGCATGTGTGATTGGCAGTGTATGTCACATGTCCTTGCCCTATAAGACCAAGCCATTTTCCCCGTCGCCACCATTTTCTCACTGCTGCAGCTGCGTGTTAGATGGCACCGCTGTTGCTGTGTGCGCTATACCTTGTTAATTTCAAGCCAATTTTCGCACAAATATACAGATAGCTTGGGAGTAGGGAATAGTTGTGATTGCAGTCCTTTTAAGGACTAGGTTACAGCATTTCCTACGACTTTTATCAGGCAGGTCTGTGCTCTTAAATAGATAGATTGTGGGAGTAAAGACTAATTGTAATTGGAGTCCTTTTCAGGACTAGGTTACATCAGTTCCTATCAGTTTTTGCCAGGCAGGTCTGTGCCAGTGCTGTGCAAGTTTTTTTCACAGCATTTGGCTGAATCTAGCAAAGCTAATCCTTTTTGGCCTATTGCAGAGTGTGTTAGTCAGTGGAGTAGCCTATCTGTGTTGCAAGATATACCACCTGTGTATAGAATACCAATTTTTTTACTGCACCTAGTGAAGTAAAATCTTTTGGGCATAGCATCATTCTATTAGTCCATCTATACTGACCTCCATCAGGTTGCAAACTGAATATAATTTTTTTCTGCATCTAGCTCTGAAAAAATATTTGGGCTTCTAGCAGTGTGTGGGACTTGGTCTATTAGTCCATCTATACTGACCTCCATCAGGTTGCAAATTAAAAATAATTTTTTTCTTCATTTATCTCTGAAAAAATATTTGGGCTTCTAGCAGCGTGTGGGACTTGTTCTATTAGTCCATCTATACTGACCTCCATCAGGTTGCAAATTAAAAATAATTTTTTTCTGCATCTAGCTCTGAAAAAATATTTGGGCTTCTAGCAGTGTGTGGGACTTGGTCTATTAGTCCATCTATACTGACCTCCATCAGGTTGCAAATTAAAAATAATTTTTTTCTGCATCTAGCTCTGAAAAAATATTTGGGATTCTAGCAGTGTGTGGGACTTGGTCTATTAGTCCATCTATACTGACCTCCATCAGGTTGCAAATTGAATAAAAAAATTTTCTGCATCTAGCTCTGAAAAAATATTTGGGCTTCTAGCGGTGTGTGGGACTTGGTCTATTAGTCCATCTATACTGACCTCCATCAGGTTGCAAATTAAAAATAATTTTTTTCTGCATCTAGCTCTGAAAAAATATTTGGGCTTCTAGCAGTGTGTGGGACTTGGTCTATTAGTCCATCTATACTGACCTCCATCAGGTTGCAAATTAAAAATAATTTTTTTCTGCATCTAGCTCTGAAAAAATATTTGGGCTTCTAGCAGTGTGTGGGACTTGGTCTATTAGTCCATCTATACTGACCTCCATCAGGTTGCAAATTAAAAATAATTTTTTTCTTCATTTAGCTCTGAAAAAATATTTGGGCTTCTAGCAGTGTGTGGGACTTGTTCTATTAGTCCTTCTATACTGACCTCCAGCAGGTTGCAAATTGAATATAATTTTTTTCTGCATCTAGCTCTGAAAAAATATTTGGGCTTCTAGCGGTGTGTGGGACTTGGTCTATTAGTCCATCTATACTGACTTCCATCAGGTTGCAAATTAAAAATAATTTTTTTCTGCATCTAGCTCTGAAAAAATATTTGGGCTTCTAGCGGTGTGTGGGACTTGGTCTATTAGTCCATCTATACTGACCTCCATCAGGTTGCAAATTAAAAATAATTTTTTTCTGCATCTAGCTCTGAAAAAATATTTGGGCTTCTAGCAGTGTGTGGGACTTGGTCTATTAGTCCATCTATACTGACCTCCATCAGGTTGCAAATTGAATAAAAAAAATTTCTGCATCTAGCTCTGAAAAAATATTTGGGCTTCTAGCGGTGTGTGGGACTTGGTCTATTAGTCCATCTATACTGACCTCCATCAGGTTGCAAATTAAAAATAATTTTTTCTGCATCTAGCTCTGAAAAAATATTTGGGCTTCTAGCGGTGTGTGGGACTTGGTCTATTAGTCCATCTATACTGACCTCCATCAGGTTGCAAATTAAAAATATTTTTTTTCTGCATCTAGCTCTGAAAAAATATTTGGGCTTCTAGCAGTGTGTGGGACTTGGTCTATTAGTCCATCTATACTGACCTCTATCAGTTTGCAAATTGAATAAAAAAAATTTCTGCATCTAGCTCTGAAAAAATATTTGGGCTTCTAGCGGTGTGTGGGACTTGGTCTATTAGTCCATCTATACTGACCTCCATCAGGTTGCAAATTAAAAATAATTTTTTTCTGCATCTAACCCAGCCAATAGTTTTGGCCTAATACCACAGTTTGGCCACTCAGCTCTGCTCGGTTACCATCCATTGTTTTTTTGTGCAAACAACTCCAGAGTTGTGAATTAGTTAACCACCAAAATGAGTGGAAAAAGGCCTGCTGCTGGTGGAAAGGGGAATAGGCGTGTTGGGAAGGGGATAAAAGGTTGTGTCCGTGGGGTAGGTGCAGAAGAAAGACCATCTTCCAGCCAAACTAAAATGTCTACTTCTTTTAGCGGACAATGTGATAAGATCCCTTTCTTACGGCCACGCCAATCGCTACAAATTCCAGATGAGGCACAAAAACAGCAGGTGCTTCAACGGATATCAAGTGCTCCTTTAAGTGGGCTCTCCTCCACATCAACTTCAACATCACAAATACTCCAGTCCTCAAAGGTGTCACCCAAATCGCACTTGCTTCCTCACAGCTCCCAAATCTCCAGCTGCCCGTCTGAGTATGAGGTAGAACAGATGGTTGAGTCTGCAGAGCTGTTTACTCATACTATAGCCTGGGAATCAGAGGTCGACTCCAGCGCTTCTGTGAATCCAGACGAGGAAATGATCTGCACTGATGCCCAGAATCTTTATGAGTCGGATCCAGGACCAGACGCAGAACGTTCTGACCATAATGTAGACCCTCATTCCCAAACTGTAACTCCTGTTGGTGGAGACAATGAGGAAGACGATGATAAGACTCAAATACCTGATTGGAGCGACAACTTTAGTTTTTTGTCAGGGCAGGAACAGGTTGGCTCTGAGGACGACGGGTGTGATAACGCACAGGGTGATGATGATGAGGTCGGAGATCCCACTTACTGTCAACCCACAGTCAGCCAAGAGATGAGGTCAGCAGAGGAGGTGGAGGAAGATGCTAGTGACGACGAGGTCAGGTTGCGCCTTCCTGGACAGAGACGTAGTACTGGAAGCACGTCAACAACTGCATCCTCAAACACAACTCTGCCTCTCACCACAAGTCGTGGTGGCTCTTCAGGTCGCATGGGTGCTAAGCCTTGCATAGCCTGGGCATTTTTTCAGATCGATAAAGATGACCCAACTCGTGTTATCTGTAACATTTGTCAGCAAAAGCTAAGTAGAGGCCAAAAAATACATAGTTTGAGTACTTCATGCATGAACCGGCACATGGACATGAAGCATAAGTTGCAGTGGGAAGCTCAGTGTGCTACAATGCGGTCTAGCCGGCCGGGCCAACCACCGTCTGCCATATCTTGTGCATCCGCGGCCTCTTCATCCTCTGTGACTGGGGGGACAGCAGTCACACCTGTTTTGGGGCGCAGACCTGCCACCTCTTTACCCGCAACAGCCAGCGTGATTGGCAGGTCATCATTTTCTTTGGAGGTGGTAACACCAGCTGGTCTTGAGCGCTGTCCGACATCGATAGCACCACCTTTGGATCAAGGCAACCTAACATGTCCGCCTGCATCTTCCTCACAGACCGGCAGTTTGCCGGGGACACCCTTATCAACCCCGTCTAAGCACAATAGCCAGCCCTCGGTCCCTCAGATGTGGACAAGTAAAAGACCATTTCCTCCTAGCCATGAGAAAGCTAAGAGGTTGAATTTCACCATCTGCAAGCTCTTGGCTACAGAAATGCTGCCTTTCCGCCTGGTGGACACAGAGGATTTTCGAGACCTTATGTCCGTCGCAGTGCCCCAGTACCAGATGCCCAGTCAGCACTACTTCTCAAAGAAAGGTGTGCCTGCGCTCCACCAGCATGTCGCACACAACATCACCGCTTCTTTGAGAAACTCTGTGTGTGACAGGGTGCATTTCACCACAGACACTTGGACGAGTAGGCATGGACAGGGGCGTTACATGTCGCTGACTGGGCACTGGGTAACTATGGTGACAGCAGGACAAGGGGCTGCTGTCCAAGTCTTGCCGTCCCCACGAGTTGTGCGTCAATCCTCTTTATGTCATTTTTCCTCCACTGCTTCTGCCTCCTCAACCTCCTCTCGGTCTTCCACCTGCACCGAAAGGCTGTCTGGTCATGCCACAAGCTTTCTAACTGCGCAGAAGGGATCCTGCACACCTCCTTACTATGCTGGCAGTAGGGCTCAACGTCATCAGGCGGTTTTTACATTGAAATGTCTGGGAAATGTGAGTCACACAGCTGAGGAGTTGTGGTCAGCTCTGGAGAACCAATTTCATGAATGGTTGTCTCCACTGGACCTGAAACCAGGGAAGGCCGTGTGCGACAATGCTGCAAACCTGGGTGCGGCCCTTCGCCGGGGCAATGTCACACACGTGCCTTGTATGGCTCACGTGTTGAACCTGGTTGTCCAGCAATTTTTAGCCCACTATCCCAGACTAGATGGCCTTCTGCAGAGGGCACGGTCGCTGTGTGCTCACTTCCGCCATTCGCATCCCGCAGCTCAGCGACTTACATCTCTACAGAAGTCGTTGGACCTGCCACTTCACCGGCTAAAATGCGATGTGCCTACCCGGTGGAATTCAACTCTGCACATGTTGCAGCGACTGTGGCAGCACCGACAAGCCCTGGTGCAATACGTTCTGACGTATAGCCTGGGCCAACGAGATTCAGAGGTGGGGCAAATCACGCTGGAGGAGTGGTCTCAGATCAGGGACCTATGCACCCTTCTGCACAGTTTTGAAATGGCGACGAAGATGTTTAGTGCTGACGATGCCATTATCAGCATGACTATTCCGGTGATTTACATGCTGGAGCACATGTTAAACAGAATTCGGAGTCAGGTGGTGGCACAAGAGGAGGTGGAGGAAGTAGAGGAGGAGGAGTTGTATGCGGAAGGGCTAACATCTGCAAGGTCCAGACGGTCGGCAGCACCAAGGCGGCAGGCATGTGAGGGTGGGGGAGATGATTTTACCAGGGCGCATGGTAGCAGCCAAACTAGTGAGGAAGGTGCAGGAGCCCAGGAAGAAGTGGAGGACGAACTGATGGAAGACTCATCAGATGAGGGAGACCTTGATCACATTTCTGTTGTGCGAGGTTGGGGGGAGAGGACAGAGGAAGGAAGCATGATTGCTACCTCGCCACCAACACAACAGGGACTTGGTGCTCCTGGATGCGCAACACACATGAGTGCCTTCTTGCTGCACTACCTGCAACATGACCCTCGAATTGTGAGAATTAGAAATAATCCTGACTACTGGGTTGCCACACTGTTAGATCCCCGGTACAAAAGTAAATTTGCAGAAATTATTCCTGCCATAGAAAGGGATGCACGCATGCAGGAGTATCAGCAGAGACTGTTGCAGAATCTTACATGTGCTTTTCCACAAAATACCAGTGGTGCACGTAGTGAATCTCACAGTTCCAACTTGCCAACCGTGGGACCGTCAAGTGTTCAGCACTCAAACCGTAACAGAACCACAGTATCTGCTGGTAACATCAATTTTGCGGAATCATTTCACCACTTTTTTAGCCCAACCTTTGCAAGGCCACAGGAGACAAGAAGTCTGACACATAGTCAACGCCTAGAGACGATGGTACAGGAGTATCTCCAAGTAAACATTGAAGCCACGACTGTGTCACTGGACCCTTGCTCTTTTTGGGCTTCCAATCTGGATAAATGGCCGGAGCTAGCCACTTACGCCTTGGAGATCTTGTCATGCCCCGCAGCCAGCGTTCTGTCTGAACGTGTGTTCAGCGCTGCTGGTGGTGTGCTGACAGATAAGCGCACGCGGCTCTCCACTGATAATGTAGACAGACTCACGTTCATAAAGATGAACAAATCATGGATCCGAAACGACTTTTCTACCCCTGTGTCATCCTGGGGAGAGTAAAAGCTTGATGATTGGTTAAAATCACCCGACCAACCATTTTAAGCTTTCAAATTACTAATCATGTTTATCTGTATCTTGACTGGAAAATAATTTGGGCTTTGTAGCAGTGTGCAGCACTGATCCTATTAGGCCATCTATAATAAGCTTCACCAGATTTAAAATTAAAAATAATTTTTAGCTGCATCTAGCCCGGAAAATAATTTTGGGGCTCCGAGATGCGCAAGACACATAAGTGCCTTCTTGCTGCACTACCTGCAGCATGACCCTCATATTGTCAGAATTCTAAGTAATCATGACTACTGGGTTGCCACACTCTTAGATCCCCCAAACTTTTCGATCAACCTTTTCATTTTAATAAAGACCAAAAAAATGGTCATTTTTGAAATTATAAGCATTAGCAGGTTGTTAGAAACTGAAATCAAACAGTTTTCAACTCAAAACTTTATTCTAGGTGATGTTACATTTTCACATAGGACCCCTTGTTCGAGAGGAGCTTCTGAACTCTCTCGTCCATTGAATTTGTCAGGTTTTGGATGGTTTCTGCTTCAATTGTTTTGCATGAGGACAGAATACCCTCCCAGAGCTGTTGCTTAGATGTGAACTGCCTCCCGCCATCATAGACACTCCTTTTAATGATGCTCCAAAGGTTCTGAATGGGGTAGAGGTCAGGGGAGCATGGGGGTCACACCATAAGTTTGTCCCCTTTTATGCCCATATCAGCCAGAGATGCAGATGTTTTATGTGCAGCATGAGATGGTGCATTATCATGCAGAAAAATGATCTTGCTGTGAAATACACGGTTCTTCTTCTTGAACCATGGCAGGAAGTGCTGTTTGAGAAAATCCACATACATTATGGAGTTCATCTTTAGCGCCTTCAGGGATCCTAAAGGGGCCGACAATCTCTCTCCCCATGATTCCAGCCCAAAACATTACTCCACCTCCTCCTTGTTGGCGCTGAAGCCGTGTTTGCGTGGGGTGTCCATCAACCAGCCATCCTCCACTCCATTCATCTGGACCATCGAGCGCTGCACGGCACTCATCCGTGAACAAAACAGTTTTGAAATCAGTCTTCATGTAATGTTTGGCCCACTGGAGCCGTTTCTGCTTGTGTGAAGTGGATAGAGGAGGTCGACAGGATGGCATATGCACAGCTGCAAACCTCTGAAGGACCCTGCATCTTGTTGTTCGGGGGACGTTGGAGGCACAAGCAGCTTCAAAAACTTGTCTGCTGCTATGACAAGGCTTTTTTACCGCTGCTGTTTCAACCTGACGTAATTGCCTGTAGGAAAGAGTCCTCAATTTGCCCTTATCAGCACGCACACGTGTGTACTGTGAATCAGCTACATACTTCTTGATTGCCAAGACACTTCATCCTGATCATCGCACAATGTTGATTGTAGTCATGCCTTGACCTAAACACTCCACAATTTGTTGCTTCTCAGCAGCCGACACATCCTTTTTCTTTCCCATTTTGGCAGAAAATGTAGGCTGCTTAATAATGTGAGAGAGCCTTCTTAAGTAGTCTTGCCTTTCATTGGACACACCTGCCAAACTAATTAGCACAGGTGTCTGCAATTGCTTACAGTGATATAAAGAGCCCTGACACACATCACCATCAATGAGTTTAACTGACAAACAAACAAATTCTTCCCTTATCACTCCTAAACACTTTTTGCATAATAATTTGGAACGCGGTGTACATGTGCTTTTCCACAAAACACCAGTGGTTCACGTAGTGAATCTTACAGTTCTAACTTGCCAACCGTGGTCTGTATGGAATTGTTCAATAAAGGGCCCAAAATTAAGATAACATAGATGGGAGAGGTCTCTATGAATAGGAATTCCTAAGTATTTGATACCCTGTGAGGGCCAGGCAAAGGGAAAGTTGGACTGGATGGAATCCTATATGGATTTAGGGAGGGAGACATCGAGGGCCTCAGACTTCGCTGCATTGATTTTAAAATTTTACCATGTAACAAAGTGATCTATTTCAGCCATAACAGCAGGGATGGATATATGTGATTGAGTGATATATACTAGGACATCATCAGCAAATAGAGAGCACTTGTACTCGGTGCCTCCCACCTCAATCCACCTAATATTGGGGTTATGGCGAATTGATGAGAGCAGGTGCTCCGTCACTAGGATGTATAAGAGAGGGGACAGAGGACATCCCTGTCTTGTCCCATTGGTGATTGTGAAAGTTGATGAAAATGTTCTGACGCACCCCCTGGGCCTTGGGACACCCGGAGCCGGACCCTTTTTGGTGGATGCTGGTGGTTGTAGTCTTCGTGGCGGCGATCCGGTTCCGTGGCTCAGGGCGGTCAAACCAGTGGCGGAACTATTTATGTGGTTTTGATGTTTAAATCTCCGACTACGCCACCCGTGGATTGCGGTCAGAGTGAACCGCCGCTACAGGGCAGACCGCTAAGGCTGGTGTTGTGGGTGCAGCAGAGCGTAGCATAACTCCCCACGGGAGGAGTATAGCCTCAGGGCAGTGTATGCGGAGGATGGGGGTGATGGTGCAGGGCAGCAGCAGTAACGACACGGAGTCAGTGATGCAGTTCAGGGCCTTTACTCACAGTTCTTATTATCCAGACCACGTCTGCAGGTAACGGCTGCCCACGTCGTACTGTGCTCACCAGGTGAGGGGCTCAGACAACTCCCAGATAACTTTGGAGCGCTTCACAGGACCCCCTTTGTGTGTCCTTTGTCTGGCCTTTCTTACCAACACTTCTGTCCGGCTGCCTCGGGCCTCCTCTTGGTAAACTTGGCGCCAGTTTCCCTGACCCTATGTGGTGCCTTCCTAGCGGGTGGAGCAAGGGGCTGCGCCACATAAAATGTCAGAGCCTCCGGTTTCTAGCTGAGGGTCGTTTCCTGCCTCCACTAGTTCGGGGACCGGTCTCCCCCTTTGGCCTGACCCCTCCACGCAGGTGGATTCGGGCGTGCGGTGGCGACTCGCCCGTCCGCACCCCTGGGATCCCTTCATTCCTCGTTCCTGGAGCCTTCTCCGCTCCTCTTCCTTCTCCCTCTTGCAGGCCTGGGCCTCTGTTACTAGGCCCGCCTCCGGAGCAGAGCTCATGCAGAGCCCCTGCTCCCTGCCACTTCTGCTCAGACTTCTCTGCACTGAACTAAGATGGTGCCCACCTTTTATACTCCCTTCTCAATGCACCCAGGAACTGCTTCCTCCCTGCTCCTGCACTGCAGGGTTCCCCTTCCTCAGTGTTCCCTCCCCCCACTCCAGCCAGGGACAGGGACTGTCGTGCCCATCTCAGGGGCATATTGGTCGCCCTGCCCCACGGCAATGTGGTGTAATGCATGCAGGTGTCGGGTCCTGATCCACACTCCATCCTTATCTGAGAGTGAGATATCACACCTCTGGGTGAGGTGCAATACGTCTGTAGCAACCGAGCCCTCGGTGCTACAGTTCCATTTATCTTCAGCCTAGGTGACGTATTGTGATACAGGGCCGTGATTTTGGCTATAAAAGGGTCCCCTAGACCCCTACCCCAAGCTTTTTAAGAGAATCATATATGGCGTGCCAGGAGACTCTATGGAATGCTTTCTCAGCATCCAACGAGAGTATCTACTTACAAATTTTTAACTGCATCTAGCCCAGGAAATACTTTGTGCCTAGTAGCAGTGTCTGCTAGTCAGCGGATTATCCCGGCTGTTAAGCAAGCTACACCACCTGTAGTTTGGACACTTAATTTTTTCAAAGGAAATGCTTCGGGACCACGGGATACTTAGTGAAGAGCATCAGGAGGCACCCCAAGGCATAGGGGCTGGGACTGGCACTAGGATGCCTTGCGGTGGACAGCCGAGCTCGATCCTTATAAAAGCTTTTTAACTGCAGCAGCTTTAGTGGACGCTACTGGAGCTGGAATTACGCGGCTGCTGGCATGAGACTTGCCCTCCAATAGATCCTTGTAAATGGATTCAAAGTGTATTCATTCAAATTAGAGGGACAATTTAAATTAAAAAGCTTAGAGCTGCCTCCACCACAGGGGGGCTCTCTCGACCCACCAGCGGACAGGCACCAGTATTGGGAGAGGGGGGCTGGCCGTCAGGGTTCACCGCGGCTCTGGCACAAACCCGGCGACACGGAGGTGGCACGGGCAGGAGCGGACTGGCCGTCTCGGCTTCTCACTTTTTGGATTTTAGAAGGGCATGACATGCCTATATCTGTGTCTCCCCCTCCTTTTACTCCTCCACCTCTTTTCTTTTCGCATGACTATATGTACTTGTCACTTTTCCATGTGTTAGTTGTGTCTTCTGAGCAGTTTGTCAGCTTTTGGACACCTTTGAAGGTGTTTTCTATGTGTTTCTATGTGTTTTTGTTTGCCTGCCATTGGTTTTAACGGTGTTCGAAGGTGTTCGACGAACAGTTCGACGAACAGTTCGGCGAACACACGGGTGTTCGACGAACCGAACCGAACTCGAACACTACGGGGGTGGCTCAACACTAGTGCTGAACACTTGACGGTCCCACGGTTGGCAAGTTGGAACTGTGAGATTCACTACGTGCACCACTGGTGTTTTGTGGAAAAGCACATGTAAGATTCTGCAACAGTCTCTGCTGATACTCCTGCATGCGTGCATCCCTTTCTATGGCAGGAATAATTTCTGCAAATTTACTTTTGTACCGGGGATCTAACAGTGTGGCAATCCAGTAGTCAGGATTATTTCTAATTCTCACAATTCGAGGGTCATGTTGCAGGTAGTGCAGCAAGAAGGCACTCATGTGTGTTGAGCATCCAGGAGCACCAAGTCCCTGTTGTGTTGGTGGCGAGGTAACAATCATGCTTCCTTCCTCTGTCCTCTCCCCCCAACCTCGCACAACAGAAATGTGATCAAGGTCTCCCTCATCTGATGAGTCTTCCATCAGTTCGTCCTCCACTTCTTCCTGGGCTCCTGCACCTTCCTCACTAGTTTGGCTGCTACCATGCGCCCTGGTAAAACCATCTCCCCCACCCTCACATGCCTGCCGCCTTGGTGCTGCCGACCGTCTGGACCTTGCAAATGTTAGCCCTTCCGCATACAACTCCTCCTCCTCTACTTCCTCCACCTCCTCTTGTGCCACCACCTGACTCCGAATTCTGTTTAACATGTGCTCCAGCATGTAAATCACCGGAATAGTCATGCTGATAATGGCATCGTCAGCACTAAACATCTTCGTCGCCATTTCAAAACTGTGCAGAAGGGTGCATAGGTCCCTGATCTGAGACCACTCCTCCAGCGTGATTTGCCCCACCTCCGGATCTCGTTGGCCCAGGCTATACGTCAGAACGTATTGCACCAGGGCTTGTCGGTGCTGCCACAGTCGCTGCAACATGTGCAGAGTTGAATTCCACCGGGTAGGCACATCGCATTTTAGCTGGTGAAGTGGCAGGCCCAACGACTTCTGTAGAGATGTAAGTCGCTGAGCTGCGGGATGCGAACGGCGGAAGTGAGCACACAGTGACCGTGCCCTCTGCAGAAGGCCATCTAGTCTGGGATAGTGGGCTAAAAATTGCTGGACAACCAGGTTCAACACGTGAGCCATACAAGGCACGTGTGTGACATTGCCCAGGCGAAGGGCCGCAACCAGGTTTGCAGCATTGTCGCACACGGCCTTCCCTGGTTTCAGGTCCAGTGGAGACAACCATTCATGAAATTGGTTCTCCAGAGCTGACCACAACTCCTCAGCTGTGTGACTCACATTTCCTAGACATTTCAAAGTAAAAACCGCCTGATGACGTTGAGCCCTACTGCCAGCATAGTAAGGAGGTGTGCAGGATCCCTTCTGCGCAGTTAGAAAGCTTGTGGCATGACCAGACAGGCTTTGGGTGCAGGTGGAAGACCGAGAGGAGGTTGAGGAGGCAGAAGCAGTGGAGGAACTTTGACATAAAGAGGATTGACGCACAACTCGTGGGGACGGCAAGACTTGGACAGCAGCCCCTTGTCCTGCTGTCACCATAGTTACCCAGTGCCCAGTCAGCGACATGTAACGCCCCTGTCCATGCCTACTCGTCCAAGTGTCTGTGGTGAAATGCACCCTGTCACACACAGAGTTTCTCAAAGAAGCGGTGATGTTGTGTGCGACATGCTGGTGGAGCGCAGGCACACCTTTCTTTGAGAAGTAGTGCCGACTGGGCATCTGGTACTGGGGCACTGCGACGGACATAAGGTCTCGAAAATCCTCTGTGTCCACCAGGCGGAAAGGCAGCATTTCTGTAGCCAAGAGCTTGCAGATGGTGAAATTCAACCTCTTAGCTTTCTCATGGCTAGGAGGAAATGGTCTTTTACTTGTCAACATCTGAGGGACCGAGGGCTGGCTATTGTGCTTAGACGGGGTTGATAAGGGTGTCCCCGGCAAACTGCCGGTCTGTGAGGAAAATGCAGGCGGACATGTTAGGTTGCCTTGATCCAAAGGTGGTGCTATCGATGTCGGACAGCGCTCAACACCAGCTGGTGTTACCACCTCCAAAGAAAATGATGACCTGCCAATCACGCTGGCTGTTGCGGGTAAAGAGGTGGCAGGTCTGCGCCCCAAAACAGGTGTGACTGCTGTCCCCCCAGTCACAGAGGATGAAGAGGTCACGGATGCACAAGATATGGCAGATGGTGGTTGGCCCGGCCGGCTAGGCCGCATTGTAGCACAGTGAGCTTCCCACTGCAACTTATGCTTCATGTCCATGTGCCAGTTCATGCATGAAGTACTCAAACTATGTATTTTTTGGCCTCTACTTAGCTTTTGCTGACAAATGTTACAGATAACACGAGTTGGGTCATCTTTATCGATCTGAAAAAATGCCCAGGCTATGCAAGGCTTAGCACCCATGCGACCTGAAGAGCCACCACGACTTGTGGTGAGAGGCAGAGTTGTGTTTGAGGATGCAGTTGTTGACGTGCTTCCAGTACTATGTCTCTGTCCAGGAAGGCGCAACCTGACCTTGTCGTCACTAGCATCCTCCTCCACCTCCTCTGCTGACCTCATCTCTTGGCTGACTGTGGGTTGACAGTAAGTGGGATCTCCAACCTCATCATCA
Source organism: Phyllobates terribilis (assembly GCF_046119375.1). Classification (NCBI taxonomy): domain Eukaryota; kingdom Metazoa; phylum Chordata; class Amphibia; order Anura; family Dendrobatidae; genus Phyllobates; species Phyllobates terribilis. The sequence goes on from NW_027362764.1 coordinate 611,607,753, forward strand.
TCACCCTGTGCGTTATCACACCCGTCGTCCTCAGAGCCAACCTGTTCCTGCCCTGACAAAAAACTAAAGTTGTCGCTCCAATCAGGTATTTGAGTCTCATCATCGTCTTCCTCATTGTCTGCACCAACAGGAGTTACAGTTTGGGAATGAGGGTCTACATTATGGTCAGAGCCTTCTGCGTCTGGTCCTGGATCCGACTCATAAAGATTCTGGGCATCAATGCAGATCATTTCCTCGTCTGGATTCACAGAAGCGCTGGAGTCGACCTCTGATTCCCAGGCTATATTATGAGTAAACAGCTCTGCAGACTCAACCATCTGTTCTGCCTCATACTCAGACGGGCAGCTGGAGATTTGGGAGCTGTGAGGAAGCAAGGGCGATTGGGGTGACACCTTTGAGGACTGGAGTATTTGTGATGTTGAAGTTGATGTGGAGGAGAGCCCACTTAAAGGAACACTTGATATCCGTTGAAGCACCTGCTGTTTTTGTGCCTCATCTGGAATTTGTAGCGATTGGCGTGGCCGTAAGAAAGGGATCTTATCACATTGTCCGCTAAAAGAAGTAGACATTTTAGTTTGGCTGGAAGATGGTCTTTCTTCTGCAGATGTTACTGTTGCTTTAACACCTACCCCACGGACACAACCTTTTTTCCCCTTCCCAACACGCCTATTCCCCTTTCCACCAGCAGCAGGCCTTTTTCCACTCATTTTGGTGGTTAACTAATTCACAACTCTGGAGTTGTTTGCACAAAAAAACAATGGATGTGAACCGAGCAGAGTTGAGTGTCCAAACAGTGGTATTAGGCCAAAACTATTGGCTGGGTTAGATGCAGAAAAAAATTATATTCAATTTGCAACCTGATTGAGGTCAGTATAGATGGACTAATAGAACAAGTCCCACACACAGCTAGAAGCCCAAATATTTTTTCAGAGGTAGATGCAGAAAAAAATTATATTCAGTTTGCAACCTGATGGAGGTCAGTATAGATGGACTAATAGAACAAGTCCCACACACAGCTAGAAGCCCAAATATTTTTTCAGAGGTAGATGCAGAAAAAAATTATATTCAGTTTGCAACCTGATGGAGGTCAGTATAGATGGACTAATAGAACAAGTCCCACACACTGCTAGAAGGCCAAATATGTTTTCAGAGCTAGATGCAGAAAAAAATTATATTCAGTTTGCAACCTGATGGAGGTCAGTATAGATGGACTAATAGAACAAGTCCCACACACTGCTAGAAGGCCAAATATGTTTTCAGAGCTAGATGCAGAAAAAAATTATATTCAGTTTGCAACCTGATGGAGGTCAGTATAGATGGACTAATAGAACAAGTCCCACACACTGCTAGAAGGCCAAATATTTTTTCAGAGCTAGATGCAGAAAAAAATTATATTCAGTTTGCAACCTGATGGAGGTCAGTATAGATGGACTAATAGAACAAGTCCCACACACTGCTAGAAGGCCAAATATTTTTTCAGAGCTAGATGCAGAAAAAAATTATATTCAGTTTGCAACCTGATGGAGGTCAGTATAGATGGACTAATAGAACAAGTCTCACATACAGCTAGAAGCCCAAATATTTTTTCAGATGTAGATGCAGATAAAAATTATTTTTAATTTGCAACCTGATGGAGGTCAGTATAGATGGACTAATAGAGAAAGTCCCACACACTGCTAGAAGGCCAAATATTTTTTCAGAGCTAGATGCAGACAAAAAATTATTTTGAATTTGCAACGTGATGGAGGTCAGTATAGATGGACTAATAGAACAAGTCCCACACACTGCTAGAAGGCCAAATATTTTTTCAGAGCTAGATGCAGATAAAAATTATTTTTAATTTGCACCCTGATGGAGGTCAGTATAGATGGACTAATAGAGAAAGTCCCACACACTGCTAGAAGGCCAAATATTTTTTCAGAGCTAGATGCAGAAAAAAATTATATTCAGTTTGCAACCTGATGGAGGTCAGTATAGATGGACTAATAGAACAAGTCCCACACACAGCTAGAAGCCCAAATATTTTTTCAGAGGTAGATGCAGAAAAAAATTATATTCAGTTTGCAACCTAATGGAGGTCAGTATAGATGGACTAATAGAACAAGTCCCACACACAGCTAGAAGCCCAAATATTTTTTCAGAGGTAGATGCAGATAAAAATTATTTTTAATTTTCAACCTGATGGAGGTCAGTATAGATGGACTAATAGAGAAAGTCCCACACACTGCTAGAAGGCCAAATATTTTTTCAGAGCTAGATGCAGACAAAAAATTATTTTGAATTTGCAACGTGATGGAGGTCAGTATAGATGGACTAATAGAACAAGTCCCACACACTGCTAGAAGGCCGAATATTTTTTCAGAGCTAGATGCAGAAAAAAATAATATTCAATTTGCAACCTGATGGAGGTCAGTATAGATGGACTAATAGAACAAGTCCCACACACTGCTAGAAGCCCAAATATTTTTTCAGAACTAGATGCAGAAAAAAATTATATTCAATTTGCAACGTGATGGACGTCAGTATAGATGGACTAATAGAATGATGCTATGCCCAAAAGGTTTTACTTCACTAGGTGCAGTAAAAAAATTGCTATTCTATACACAGGTGGTGTATCTTGCAACACAGATAGGCTACTCCACTGACTAACACACTCTGCAATAGGCCAAAAAGGATTAGCTTTGCTAGATTCAGCCAAATGCTGTGAAAAAAACTTGCACAGCACTGGCACAGACCTGCCTGGCAAGAACTGATAGGAACTGATGTAACCTAGTCCTGAAAAGGACTGCAATTACAATTAGTCTTTACTCCCACAACCTATCTATTTAAGAGCACAGACCTGCCTGATAAAAGTCGTAGGAAATGCTGTAACCTAGTCCTTAAAAGGACTGCAATCACAACTATTCCCTACTCCCAAGCTATCTGTAGATTTGTGCGAAAATTGGCTTGAAATTAACAAGGTATAGTGCACACAGCAACAGCGGTGCCGTCTAACACGCAGCTGCAGCAGTGAGAAAATGGTGGCGACGGGGAAAATGGCTTGGTCTTATAGGGCAAGGACATGTGACATACACTGCCAATGACACATGCCCTTGCTTGTGTGAAAAAAAGCACTTCGCTCCGTGTGTGCGCTGCTGATAGGCTGACAGATTGCACTTCCCCACTGTAAATGCGGGAAAGAGAAAAAAAAATGGAGATATTCATTATTCCTGCAGAGATCCATCCCCTGCCCGTCCCCCCGCCCCACTGTACGCTCAAACTGCGTATTAACATTAATTTTCATCATTACTGAGAAAAAATCCAGTTATGATTTTGGTGCACGAACAGTTATCGAACATAACCTTGAACAGCCAAATTTTTCTCAAATCGTTCGTGTTCGCCGAACGGCTCGAACACCGCCCAAAACAGCTCGAATTTGAGATTAGCGAACAGTTCGAGTCGAACAACGCTCATCTCTACTAGCCAGTGATTGCTAAAGATTTTTATTCCACTATTTTAATCTTCAGACCTATGGCACGACTACAGTCTCTGACAGGGAGGTAATGAGTAAATTCATTCAAGATTATGTAAAAAATTGATACTCCTCTTGGTAAATTGGGAAATTTAAAAACAAATTTTCTACCACAGTAAACTAAAGTGATTTTAATTTAAAAAAAAATTCTCCAAATTATATTATCATAAACTTTTATTACCCAAACATATTCATATTTCTTACCTTTTCATACTAATGAAAACAAATAATGCTGTTGTGGTCACATCTAACTGTATCCCACTGCAACTTAACTGTTAAGGTCTGTGTATAATGAGTACTGCTGCCAAGGTCTGTAAATAATGTCTCAAGCAGGTCACCTCATAGACTCAGAACCTACAAGATAATTATGAGTACTCTATGATAAAAAATAGAAATGTTATAGAAATATTGAATCTGCTAGGTAACAAATATGTTTACACTGCCCTTTGTCTTGAGTTTCTCTTGTTTATTAATGCCAGCAGAGTGCCCCCATTAATAGTACTGAGTGCCTCACATTATTGGTGCCATCAGTGTGCTAAAAAAACTGTATTAAAATGCTGCCATTAGTTTTTCTATAAGTGTCCTTATTAATAGTGCCTACATAACCACAGTCGTATGACTCTTATGACAATGAGTGCTCCAGTTTGCCCATAACGTCAGGGTCACACAACCGTTGATTCTCTCCTCCAAGAGAAGCGGGTCGATTATGCTAATGACACTCGGCTAAAACTCTAATCAGAGTTTCAGCATAATGTGATCTGATTCAGATGAGAAGATGGAGAACAGAATTTCCCCATCTTCTCTATTCTGTGAGTCAGCGGAAATCGGAAACTTCCACGCACTCATTGACTTGAATGGGCGAGACTCGTTTGATTTATGCGTCAATTCGCAGCATGCTGCAATTTTTTACTCATGCCGAATTGGTATGAGAAAAAAATGTTTATCAGCACTGCCCCATTACATATCATTGGTCGAGTGCTAGCCTATAAAAAAATTGATATCACTCTTCCGATTAATACAGTGGTGTGACCGAGCCCTTCTAGCCACTCACACCCCCAAAGCCGGTGACTGCCACATTGCCCCAGTAAAAAGAATAACCTGAACCTTAAAGCTTTAGGGGTGGAAGATTCCAGCAGGTTGTGGTGGCAGCACAGCCCTTCTCTCTGCACTCTTAAAGGGCTAGTGTGCTATATGAAATTGTCTAAAATGTTCAATTAAAAATTTGCCAGACATGTAATGTACTTGATACCCATCTGTGATATACCGGTAGAATGTAATCCATGAGTTGCAATGATGAGTTTTTAAAGCTTTAATTAAGCAAGACCCAAATTAATTTATCAAGACCCAGGCATCCAATATTAGTGACCTATACCTAGGATAGGTTATCATTAGGGATGAGAGGATCCGTGGAAGTTCGGGTTCTGGTACCCTACCTGAACTTTATTCCAAAGTTTGATTCTGGTACCCGAAGTTGAACCAAAACCCCAACCCCATTGAAAATAATGAGGACCTGAACTTTAGAGCTGGAAAAAAAATATCTCTCTCTTTCTATCTGTCTCTCTCTGCAACGGACTTCCTCTGGAATTCTGAACATTCCTACGGACTTCCCGGAGAAGTCCGTGTTCAGCGTTTAGCTTTGTACACTAACTGTCCGGTAAGAACCCCAGGTTCGCTCATCTTTAGTTATCATTATTAAATCGGTGGAAGCCCAACACCCAGCACCCCACTGATCAGCAATTATTATCTCTTTCAGCAGCCAGATTGGAACTTTTTACATAGATGTAATGTACACTATAGTGAACACTGGCAAGAACTGCAGATCAACTACTATAGTCCTGAAAAAGTTTTAAAATATGGTGAAAAAAGCAACCTTTGCCCCTTACCTGTTACTTTCAGACTTGGAACAAGGGGAGGAAAAAACAAAAGCGCAAACACTACAAATGTGTACTATATTAGTATATTACGTTTGACTTTTAGCATTATTGTCAAAGTGACATTCTGATAATTTATGTACATGTTCCCAATATTACATTCTATCAGTGAATGAGCTTTGTAACAATCTATCTAAATATTAAAGCAATCTAAAATTTTTCTTTCAATATTTTTCTCCTTTAAATAGCTTTGGTGATGGTGACATTTTGTAGGTTTTTGTGTTAATATGCCTGATGGTTAGTCAAAAATGGAAAGAGAGAGAGGGAGGAATAGTTTAAATTCCATTAATATGCAGATGGAGGACCAGAACATAGTGATAAAATGGATAACAGTCAATGGCATCTGGCACTTTTAACATTTTTTTAAGCCTTGAAATTGTTGGAGAACTGACAGTGTGAACTAAACTAACAGCCCTATTTATTTATCAAGGATTTTGCTGAGATTTTGAGCCATGTCCAAATTCATTCTTTTTTTGTTTTTGTTTGTGAGAGGGCATCTGGACCGGCTATTTCACAGAGACATATATACAATATTTTCTGTAAATTGCCACCCAAATTAAGCAACTGTTGTGTGTATGAACTGGTATGACGAACAAAAGACCACGTATAAAAAGCTGAAAACGAAAAGGGACAAAAATATTTATACATTTCATCCAACGTAGTTTCAATATTATGCAGTGGAAGTCATTAATAACAAGCACTCCTTTGTGATCATGGAGTTATTTTTATTATAAATTCCTCACTTGAATGTTCTGTATTACACAAAAAAGCAATATTTTTCACTGATAAGATATGTCCACACAATTGATTGATTTTTTTGTTGTAAAAAACATGTTGGAGAACTAGAATCCACAGCGGAAATCCAAGACTGATCTTCTGATTTGTGCTGCGGATTTGCAGATTGAGCTACAGTGGTCTGAAGACAGATCAACTCCATTAAATGAGGCTGATCTCCATTAGGCTGGGGTCACACTAGCATAGATTCTCTCTTCTGAGAGAATTGGATCGATTATGTAAATGACACTTGGATCAAACTCTGATCAGAGTTTTTATCAGTGTGATAACTTAGTGTGATGAGAGAATCGTAGCACAGGTGTGGAGAAGATGGAGAACTTAATTACTCCATCTTCTCCATTGTTTGAGTCTGCAAATTTCACCCGAGTGCAGTCCAATGTTTTCCACAGACCCATTGACTTGAATGGGTCAGTGCGGTCCTATCTGCCCTGATCTGCATTTCTTCATAGAATAACATCCAAGTGCTATCCAATAAAACATCAGATAGCATTCATCCAATGTATACGCTCGTGTGAGTGAGCCCTTAAGGCATGGCCAGACAGTGCGGTTGGCTGTATGCAGCTGGAACTCCATTTATACTATGGCTGTACCACACCCGAACTCATTGGCCATACTCAACTATCAATTTGGATTTCAGATTGGCTTTTGGATTAAATCTGCTTCAGTAACTAAATTTTTGTAAAATCTGCAGCATAATACAGTACTAACTAGGTAGTATTCTACTGTACATATTGGAGAAAGTTTTGAGTCCTAAATTGGCCTGTAGGGCAGATTTTGAAATCTGCAACATGTCATTTTACAAATTTTCATTGCGAATTTCATCCTTCTGAAATGCATAGTGTGAGATTACAGCAAAATCAGCAACAAAATCTCAATGTAACACATGCATATTTTACTGTAGATTTACTTTGGATTGCATGCAGATAAACTGTGGCAAATCCACAGAAAATCCCCAACCTATTCATGTATCAATGGTGTTATCCCTAGTTCATTCAGGACATTCTATATTCATGGAGAATATGTAAATGATAGAAATCTGGTTTCCATGTGACCTGACAAGTACAGCTGATTTAACAGTCAATCAGGTTACAGGAAAAACATATAAAATTAAATGAATGATCAGAGGGTAAATATCCTCTATTAATACTTATCACAGAAAAAAATTAACATCAGACTAAAATATCTCAAATATGGCTACATTTTCTAATTGGTTATCTCATGGGTTTCCATCCTGATGCTCTTCAGCTGTTCTTCTATAGCTGAATCTGCAACTTTAGCCTTTCAGATATTGCTGGTATTGGTAGTTTCAGAACAATTAGAAAGTCAAAGGTTAAACTGAGTCTGTCAGCACAGGATGACTGTTCAAACCAAGTACAGGCGCTCGGGCTTCACGGAGGGGCCAACCATTTGGATTCACCTTCCTACCTGCTTAGTTTCTATTTTTCTCCACCATATTTTGGCTCTATCAAACCAGAGCTGTCAATCAAAGAAGAGGGGGATGGATATTGAGGAAAAACAAGCAGGTGGTTATGTGTATATAAATGATTGGCCATGTCATGGTGCGCCAAGCGACAGGACTTAATTTGAAAAGGTATTCTGTGCTTATAGAGTCCCTTTGAAGAACATGTTTTTTCTATCCTCACTCTTGGCCAGGGGCATAACTATAATGGGTGCAGGTGTTCCAATTATAGCTAAGCTCTGGATCTAAGTAAGCCTAAAAGTTCCCTTTGGTCCATATAGTGGTGAGGTGGTGAGTTCCCCCTTAATGGAAGTCTTCCACCTCTGTCTGAAGTGGTTTAGTGAATCCTGCATTAAGCAGGGGGTTGGACACGATGAGCCTGGAGGTCGCTTCCCACTCTAACATTCTATGGTACTATGAAATAAAAAATGTCAATTAATATTACAGACATGTGATAATTGGCTGCCCTGTGGGAGCTTTTGCATTGGGGCTCACAAGCTTCAATTTACGCCACTGCGTCTGGCTTTATAAGATTGTATCATATAGAGTTCTAAATTATGAGAATAGCTCTTCTCTAGCATGTCAGATAAAGTGATATTTTTAATTGCCACTTTTATTGCTGTTAAAAGCACTTCATTAAGTACCGTATATACTCGTGTATAAGCCGACTTCTTCAGCACATTTTTTATGCTGAAAAAGCCCCCCTCAGCTTATGCTTAAATATATAGTTATATTCAGGCTGTGGAAGGTGGTGGGGGGTGGTTTTGGGGCTTGGGTTGCGGCTGCGGATGAGTGGTGCACAGGCAGTAGCCGGCTGCTGGAGCTACCACATGTGCACGCTGCTAAAGAAAATGAATATTCAGTCTTCTCCATGCCCATGGGAGTGGAGAGGATTGAATATTCATTTTCTTTAATAGCACGCAGTATCAGTCACAGCCGCCGGTTTCCTGCTGTGGCTCAGCGATCTTCTGTGTCCGCTATTAGAGAGTATGAATATTCACTCTTCCACACTCCCATGGGCGTGGAGAAGAGTGAATATTCATTCTCTTTAGTAGCGGGCACACAGGATCGCTGAGCCGCAGCAGGAGCTGTGGCCGCTGCTGACACTGCACGCTATTAAAGAAAATTAATACTCACTCTTCTCCACACCCATAGTCCCGGCGTGGAGAGGAGTGAATATCCCGGCAGCTCACCTCAGTGTCTGAGGGCACATGGCAGTGATGTCATGTGCTGCTCAGATGCTGAGATCAGCTGCTGGCACAACAGGATGCAGCGCGGGAGCAGAGGGAAGGAAGGTGAGTAGAAGTGTTTATTTTTTTCATGTGTGCAGTGATGGGGGACCATGTATATCAAGATAGGGGGCCATGCATACCGGGATTGGGGATGATGGGGCCATGCATACCAGGGTTGGGGGTAGGGGGCTATGCATACCAGGATTGGGGATGAGGGGGCCATGCATACCAGGATTGGGAATGAGGGGTGCCATGCATACCGGGATTGGGGGATGAGGGGGCCATGCATAACATGATTGGGGATGAGGGGGCCATGCATTCCAGGATTGGGATGAGGGGGCCATGCATACCTGGATTGAGGATGAGGGGACCATGCATACCAGGATTGGCGATGAGGGGGTCATGCATACCAGGATTGGGGATAAGTTGGCAATGATTACCAGGATGGGGAAATTTACCAGTAGCTGCTGCATTTCCCACCCTACCCTTATACTCGAGTCAATACGCTTTCCCAGTTTTTTGTGGTAAAAGTAGGTGCCTTGGCTTATATTCGGGTCTGCTTATACTCGACTATATACTGTAGTTGCCTCTGAGTTAATAGAAAAATATGAAACTCACTTTTTCACAGGATTTTCATGTTGATCTTTGCCATTTTATTCCAAACTCACATAGGATTGTCAATAGTAAAAAAAAAGCTTGAAACAAATGTGTGTGTATAAAAAAGCCATTAAATCCACTTGTAGAAGTGGATAGTTATACATAAAGTTTTATGGAGGTCAAGAAAATTTGACTTGTTTCTCAAGTACAGTGTCCATTTTAGGACATGATCAGATATCAAAATCAAACATCAGAATGATGTCAGTGATCCTGACAAGTGATTTTGACAAGTGATTCTGACGAGTGATTTTGACTAGTGATTTTGACGAGGAATCCACTTTTTCGTTTTATTTTTGGAGGTTTTCTTTTTCCCCGAAGCATTTTTAGAGAGGTTTTGAAGAGGGCTTTGCAGCCTTCTAACTTGAAACTGTCAAGCTTGGAGTGGATTCAAAGCGCAATCTGCCTCAAAGAAGTGAAAAATGCTTAAAAAACGTATCATATGAACAGCAAAGTGGATTTTCCATTGAATTGAAGAGTATGGTGAATTTTCAATTAATTATTCTATTTCTAAATTAAAGTGAAATACACTGCAGTTACCATTTTTACATTTTACTTGTATTTTTGCTATAACTAGTAGTTGTACGTTATCTGAATGATTTTATTCATGGTAGCTTCCTATAAGGCCTCATTCAGACATCCATTTTTTGCATACATGTTCTATCTGTGTTTTTCATGACTGAACATGTTCCTATCGAGCTGTTCACATGTCTGTGTTATCTTTTTGTCCAAAAAAATGTCATGTAGACGTTTTTGTTTTTGATCTGAGTCAGGGATCAAAATTTAAAGTCAGTGGGTTTGTAAAACATCACTACCATCACACATTAGAAATACCCATGAGTAGGGACAGTGTTCATAAGGTGATAATTATACTACATTATAATGTAAAAACAACACAGAGTAGTGTTATGGATATAGCATGCTCATTTTTATCTGTTGTGAGAGGGCATAACTCCTGCCAAGGCATAAAACGCATGAGCGGCAAATCCTGCAGAGGTAGGGTATCAGCCTTTTCTGCACATATATAATGTCAAGGGGAGTAGCGGTGGATGCTGCAGCTGCGCTGCTGACGCATAGTAATCTTGGAGTGGTTTTAACTCTTTATTGCAGTTGACAGACTACACGTTTCAAGGTCAAGCTAACCCCTTCATCAGGTTTGTTTCAACTGGGTCCTCATGGTGGACAGGGGATTTAAATCCTTGAAATTGAGCCAGCAGAATTGCACCCCCAGGGTAACAAACTTTCTACAAAAACGTACTTCATACTGGTAGATATGAATAGCTATATCAACTATTTTAGTGGGCACTATAAAAAAGGCTAAAAAAACCAGCCCTACTAGTGATGCTCGAGATGCGAGGTGCTCAGCGAATATTTTTGAAATGCTTGGGTGGTTCAAGTCCCCGCCCCGCATGTTTAGCGCTGTTTAGACAGCGAATTAACATGTGAGGATTGCCTGCCAGGCACTGTAATGCTACAGCCTTGTGTGATTGGCTGGCCGCATAATGTCATCGGGTCTATATAAGACCCAGGACCCTATGCTCCCCACAGTCTACTGGTCAAGCAGGCAGAGTAGGGTGAGCTGCAGCTGAGTGAGGGAGAGAATTGGCAGTTGTTTTAGTGAAGTATTCAATAGCATTACAAATCTACACTAAGAGTCCTTCAAAGGACTAATTCTGATGATTGCAGTAGTTAGACAGGCAGAGTTTGTGGAGAGCGTATACAACAGAATAGGGTCCATTGCACGTTCTTTCTGCTGCTGTTACTCATATTCATAGCCCTAGAAGATATCAGGGCTAATAATCTTTTTGCTCTTAATCCTGATTATTTTGTTGAAAATCAATATAATACACAATTTTTACTGCTCCATTTGCTTTTTAGCAGCATACAGCCAAATTTGGTTGATTTTAATAGCATTGCTGTATTGTGGAAGCAGAGAAACTTGTCCATCATCAGACATGATCCGATATTACTGCGGTAATAATCGTGACATTTTTGGGACCGTGACAAATGTTATACTCCATTTAAAGTCTGACAGTTGTGTGTTCAAACCTATTCTCACTTGGTCGCTGACCAATACCATATCCGTTAGGCCACTGCCGAAAACCAAGGTCACCACCTCGCTTCTCTGTGTACTGAAACGTTCGCTGCTCACAGTTAAAGAGGAGGCATTGCAGGCGGAGCACGATGAGATGGAGAAAGGAACTATACAGGGTGATGCTACACAGCCCAGCCTCATTTCATCTTAATGCGGATTTGGTGATAATGAGGAGAAGGAGGAAGAGGAGGAGGCTTCCAGCGCTACAGATGGTACTACCCACACAACATTCATACCCTCTGTTCTGCATGGATGGTCTGAGGAGAGGGAGAATGAGGAGGAGGACCAGGAGGAGGAGAAGGAGATGGAGAGCATGGACAGTTGTCCTCTTGGTCAAGACAGGGAAGTCTTGGCTATTGGCAGTCTGGCACACGTGGCTGACTTTGTGTTCTGCTGCCTTTCCCGTGACCCTCGCATTGTACGCATTTTGGCCAACACTAATTTCTGGTTGGTCACACTTCTAGACCCACGCAACAAGGAGAACTTTCTATCTCTCCTTCCCATGGTGGAGAGGTCTAATAAAATGTTGCAGTACTAGAAGGCCCTTGTTGAAGAATTATTTAAAAAAATCCCATCTGACAGCGCTGGCAGCAGAGGTCACAGTTTGTTGGAAAACCAAGGAGTGCAGGTGAGGGAGACACAAACCAGGTGCAGCAGAGGCAGAGGAAAACTGTCAAGGTATAAAAAGATTATTATTATTATAAAGGTCTGGGACAGTTTTCTCAGACCCTCCAGGCACCCAGGCCCTGATGCACCAGGTACTCTGACAAGGAGGGAAAAGTTTTGGAAGATCCTGAAGGAGTACCTTGCCGACCGTACCAGCATCCTCCATGATTATTGTGTGCCTTACAACTATTGGGTATCCAAGCTGGCATGAACTGTCTCTCTACGCTTTGGAGGTCCTAGTCTGCCCTTCCACTAGCATTTTGTCAGAGTGGGATTTTAGTGCCGCCGCAGGTATTAAAACTGACAGGCGCATCCGTCTGTCAACTATAAATGCTGACAGGCTGACTCCTATGAAAATGAACAAGGGCTGGATTGGGCCAGACTTTTCAACACCACCGGATGATAGCAGCAGAACATAAAGTCAAATCCTGTGTTTTTATGGGGAAACCATTCCCATGCACCTCTTCACACCCAGACATGGGTATACACTTCATGATTTTGTCTATTTTATGTCACTCTCCTCCTTCTCCTCATCCTCCATCACCAAATCAACAGGATGACCAACATGCAACACTCACATATTTTTTTAAGGGTGTTTAAGATGTCAGTAGGAAATATTTTTAGAGGCCTACCTCTAGCATTCTGTATGATATACAGTATGTTCATGTATACCCCCCAGGGGTAAATGTTTTTAAGTCCTTGCACTTAGTGCAATGGCATTACCAGTATAGGAGACCCACTCCTTAATAATGGGAACATTTTTTAAATGAGGCCCTCCTCTATGTCTTTTCAAAGGGGCATTGGAGTGCGTCCTAATTTTTGGCAGCCCTGCCACTCACTGCATTTGCAATAACAGTATAGGAGACTCACTCCTTTATAATGGGAACATTTTTGTAATGAGGACATCCGCTATGTCTCTTCAAATTGGTATTGAAGCGCATCCTAATTTTTGGCAGCCCTTTCTGTTACTGCATATGCAATCACAGTATAGGAGACCCACTCCATCATAATGGGAACATTTTTTTTAATGAGGCCTTTCTCGAAGTCTCTTCAAAGGGGTATTGGAGTGCGTCCTAATTTTTGGCAGGCCTTGCAGTCACTGACTATGCAATAGCAGTATAGGAGACCCACTCCTTAATAATTTTTAAAACAATTTTTATGAGGCCCTTCACTACATCTCTTTCAATTGGTATTGGAGCACGTCCTAATTTTTGACAGTCCTTGAACTTGCTGCATATGCAATAACAGAATAGAAGACCCACTCCTCAATAATTTTTAAAACTATTTTTATGAGTCCATTCACTACGTTTTTTCAAATTAGTATTGGACTGCGTCATGATTTTTTGCCAGCTCTTGAACTAGCTGCATATGCAATAACAGTATAGGAGACCCTCTCATTAATAATGGAAAATAATTTTTTAACTGAGGCCCTCCGCTACGTCTCTTCAAATTGGTATTTTTTAATTAGGCTTTTCTCTACATCTCTTCAAATGGGTACTAGAGTGCATCCCAATTTTTGGCAGCCCTTGCAGTCACTGCATACGCAATAACAGTATAGGATACCCACTCCTTTATAATGGGAACTTTTTTTAATGAGGCCTCCTCTATGTCTCTTCAATGGGGTATTGGAGTGGATAACTAATTTTTGGCAGCCCTTGCAGTTACTGCCTACACAATAGCAATATAGGAGACCAACTCCTTATTAATTTTTAAAACAATTTTTATGAGGCCCTTCACTGCATCTCTTCAAATTGGTATTGGGGTGCATCCTAATTTTTGGCAGCTCTTGAACTTGCTGCATATGCAATAGTAGTATAGGAGACCCACTCCTTAATAATTTTAAAAACAATTTTTATGAGACCCTTCACTACGTTTCTTCAAATTGGTATTGGACTGCGTCCTCATTTTTGTCAGCCCTTGAACTTGCTGCATATGCAATAACAGAATAGTAGACTCACTCAGTAATACTGGAAATTTAATTTTTAACTGAGGTCCTTCACTATGTCTACTCAAAGTGGTATTGGAGTGCGTCCTAATTTTTAGCAGCCCTTGAACTTGCTGCCTATGCAATAACAGTATAGGAGACCCACTCCTATGTTGTATGTTGCAGTACCAGAAGGCCGTTGTTGAAGAATTATTTAAAAAAATACCATCTGACAACGCTGATGGCAGAGGTCACAATTTCTTGGACAAACAAGGAGTACAGGCAAGAGAGAAACAAAGCAGATGCAGCAGAGGCAGGGAAACACTGTCAAAGGTCTGGGACAGTTTTCTCAGACCCTCCCAAAGCTCAGGCCCTGATGTGCGGGTTACTCTGACAAGGAGAGAAACGTTTTGGAAGAGGCAGAAGGACTACATTGGCCACCGTCCCACCATCCTCTGTGATTCCTCTGTGCTTTACATCTATTGAGTATCCAAGCTGGACACGTGGCATGAACTGTCTCTCTACGCTTTGGAGGTCCTGGCCACTAGCATTTTGTCAACCAGAGATGGTTTTTAGTGCCACTGGGGGTATTATAGCATATATACAATAACATTATAGGAGATCCACTCCTTAAGAATGGGAAGGCCAATTCAAATCGATTCTATATTCTACAATATTACCTCTCTTATCTGAAATTCATTTACGGGTGAGCTATCGTAGTATGATTAGCATATTACACCAATCCAGCCAGGTATTATTGCCTTATACTGAGTACTGCTGCTGCAAAAAAAAAAATCTATTCTATTCCCTATTGATACTGCTGTTAGCTGCATTTACAATAGGGACAGGTGCAAGGTATCGTCAGCTGGAAATGAGTATTGTTCATTGTCATTGAATACATCTCTTCCACAGTGCATTACTTAATTGATATATTCCATGCACACGTTGACTGATTCATATTTTGTAAAGGTGATCTTTACTCACAAATTTATGAAATCAGGCAGGGTTGCTTATGTCCTTCCACAGTTTGTTGCTGCCATGTCCAAAATTTTTTTTTAGGGCCATTTAAAATCTATTTCTTATTGTACAATATTACCTCTCTAATCTGAGATTCTTGTACTGGTGACCTATAGCAGTAGGGATAGCGTTTTACAGGCATCTAGTCAGGGATTATTGTATTATACTCCATGCTGAAAAAAAATCTATTCCCTACTGATAATGCTGTTAGCTGCTTTTAAAATATGGACAGGTGCTAGATGGTATTATCAGCTGGAAATGAGTGTTCATTCTAGTCACATATATCTCAACAACAATCCATAACTTAATAGATTTTTTCCATGCATTCGTTGACCGCTTCATAATTTCTAATGGTGAGCTGTAATTAGAAATTGATGAAAGCAGACAAGGTTGCTTGCGTTCCTTCAGAGTTTGGTGGTGCAACATACCAAAAAAAACCTCTTTGGAGCCCGTTACATTCTATTTTATATTGTACTATATTACCTCTCTTATCTGAGGTTCATGTACGGGTGACCTATAGCAGTTGGGATAGCGTCTTACAGGCATCTAGTCAGGGATTATTGTATTATACTCTTTGCTGGAAAAAAAATCTATTCCCTATTGATAACGCTGTTAGCTGCTTTTAAAATAGGGACAGGTGCTAGACGGTATTATCAGCTGGAAATGGGTGTTCATTCTGGATGTGTCTCATCATGCCTCATACACCACATGGCCAGATAAGGTAGTAAAATGTTAAAATTACATTTACTGGTGAATGTATTTTTCACTGTTGAAAAATATTTTGATTTGAGAGTCCTCAGTGGTTGATATCTTTTAATGGCTAACTGAAAAGATGGTAACAGATTGCAAACTTTTGAAGCTATTCAGGCCTCTTCATAAGGCTAGTATAACCCAATATCTGAAGAGTCACATATTTATACACATTAGGACACAGAAATAATGCAATAGATGAGACAGGTAACTTTAAGCAGAGCAATTACTGTGGGAGAAAGATAAACAGTTCTGGCTGTAAAATATTGGATTAGTTCATAGATAAGGACTGTTATGATGACTCCAAAGTTCTGAGGACCACATTTCTTAGTTGAGGTAGAATAACATAAATCCATGCGACACATTCATTCCTGCTCTGAAGGTGTCAAAGGTCATCATCAGTTTATATTCCCAAACCTTTCTGTCTCTCTGAGATTTGAAGTTACATTTTAATACCAATAATTTCATGTCTGTGATGTTTTGATCAGGTAAACAAAAATGCTTGGCCACATGTAGATCTATTTTTTCTTTTTTTATTGTGTGGCGACGATGATTCATCCTTGTCCTAGGTTTTTGCCCTGTCTCCCCTACATACAAACCACCTGATGGACATTTGATGCCTATAATTAAGTACACTACATTAGATGTGATGCAGCTGAAAGTACCTGGGATCTTGTAGTCCAGATGTGAATTGGGGATCTTTATTTTGTCTGTGGTCATTATAAATGGACAGGTTTTACATTTTTTCTGGTTGCAGGGAAAGGTACCTGTAGGTGGTGGAGATGACAGGGAGCTTCTGACAATGATGCTTCTTAAATTGGGGGTTGCCTGAAACACAGGAGTGGGGGGTCTGGAAATATGGATTGTAATCGGGCATCTTTTTGTAGTAAGGGTTGTAGTTTCCGTGCAGCTCTCCTTAGCACCTCCAAATTTGGGTTGTAGGTGACTACTAGAGGCACCCGGTTGCCTTCTTGTTTAGTTTTGTAATGTAGGAGATGATTCCTTGATATTCTGGTGGCTCTTGTAATTTGGTTCTCAATTGTTCTTGGATGGTAACCCTGATTCAAAAAGGTCTTTCTGAGACCCCCAAGGTGTTTGTCTCTATCCATAGGTTTGGAACATATCCTATTGTATCTGATGGCTTGGCTGTAGACAAACACCTTTGTGGCCTCAGAAAGACCTTTTTGAATCAAGGCTACCATTACCCGATTACAATCCATATTTCCAGACCCTCCACTTCTCTGTTTCAGGCAACCCCCAAATTTAAGAAGCATCATTGTCAGAAGCTCCCTGTCATCTCCACCACCTACATGTACCTTTCCCTGCAACCAGAAAAAATGTAAAACCTGTCCATTTATAATGACCACAGACAAGATAAAGATCCCCAATTCACATCAGGAGTAGAAGATCCCAGGTACTTCAAGCTGCATCACATCTAATGTAGTGTATTTAATTACATGCACCAAATGTCCATCAGGTGGTTTGTGTGTAGGGGAGACAGGGCAAAAACCTAGGACAAGGATGAATCATCATTGCCACACAATAAAAGAAGAAAAAATAGATCTACCTGTGGCCAAGCATTTTTGTTTACCTGATCACAACATCACAGACATGAAATTATTGGTATTAAAAGGTAACTTCAACCACCAAGGACTCTCAAATCGAAATATTTTTCTATTTACTGGTTAGCACGGTACAAAAATATATATATATTTTTTCACTGTATCACCGTTGAAAGAAATGCAAAAGTGCAATAACGCATCAAAAATTGTATGTGTAAACATAGCCCAAGCTGTGGAGGAGAATTTTTGTTTTTGGTTATTTATTTTGCCTTAAATATAAGTCATTACCCTGGAAAGAATGTTTCTTAACATTTTTTCCAGGAAAATCCATCTTTGCTTCCTTTTTGTATGTTTTATTGTCAGTCCGTAAAAGTGTCTCTGTGGCGTAATACTCTGACAACATTGTTCACAGCAGTGACCTGGGAGCCAGAGATGCTCCCAGGGGTCTTCCTCATGCTGTTCCCAAGTAATTTGAGCACTGTTTATATTGATTTGACCAATTTTTAGGCCTTCTCCAGACCTTTGGAGGGGAGGGCCGCCAGAAAAATGCTCGAGTTTACCATTGACTCACATTAGGCTCGTTACTCGGGTTGAGCACCCAAGCTTTATGATTTGCTCAACCCTAGCATTTTAGTGCTCACTCATCACTAATCCCTAACAGTATGAAATAAATAGACTGATTTCATTCATCAAGCCAAAATGCTACAAGACAGATTCAGGGATAAAAAATATACCGAAACTGGTCAACCATGCATGCATTTGACACCTTCATCACACATTGTTATCCTTGTTTAACCCATGTGATTGTCCATTTTTAATATTCCAGTTGCTTGGAGAAGATTTTTATTTTTTTTTGCATTTTAGAAAATCACTGATGAAAAACTGATGGTGAAAACTGACACACCGATCAAACACTGATGGAAATTTGATCCAAAACACTGATGAAAATCAAACTGTGTTTGGCTATAAAATAAATCATTGATGCGTGAATGAGGCCCTACACTGACTCTTTTGTCTGTATGTGTTCTATTTGAGACTATCCTTATACTAAAAGGGAATCTGTCAGTAGGATCAACCCTCTTAAGATATCTATATGAGCATGTAGGTCATAGGAAGCTGAATAAAATGATGCCTTCATATCTGTGATCCGATGTCTTATTCCAGAGAAATCCATGTTTATCTTATATGTAAATGAGCTGTTCAGGACTGTAGGTCAGACACTGACGTGCATGAGAATCTGCATCCAGAGATTATTATAAATGAAAGGGGAAGTTACCAGTGTGAGACATGTAACTAATACAAAACAGTTGAACTGAACTTTGTCTCCTTACAAACAAGTTAGCAGCTGCAGCTCTTACAGCTCTGCTGTATTGTAACCCTGTCCGCCTGTGAGCTGGAGGCTGAAGCTGAGAGGAGCCTGCAGATGTGTCAGTTATAATCACACACAGCTCTGCAGTGAGATCAGGAGAGCAGAGAGTGGCCGTTATACGTCACAGATATTAAAGAATCATTTTATTCGGCTTCTTAAGAACTACATGCCCATATATACTTCTTAAAAAGAAGAGTTGATCCTACTGACAGATCCCCTTTAATAAAATATTTATTGTGCTGTACACATAATGGTGCTAAAAATTTGTCCATGACTACAGCTCCATTATATTGTACCAAAAATAAAATATGACTTGTGCATACCCCTAAGGAAGAAATGATAAGCATGGATGAAACTATCTGGCTGTGCTGACCATTGCATGAGATGATATCATCGCCCTGTGATGAAATATTATGTTGTATTCACTATGTTCTGCACAGATCTCTTGGCACGGTTACTTCACAATACTGAGGAGGAGGGTTTCCTGGACTGCACATTGCTGGCACTGAATATAGGACAGTTGCTACATGAAGGTTATTTACTCAGTAAAGGGTTATTTTTATTCACTTATGATAAGGTTGCTTTAAAATGAGCAGATATATGAGTCACATTCTGTAATATGATATTGTATGACAAACATGTAGATACTTTACCTCGCTGTCCTCTCCATTTTTACCAT
Organism: Phyllobates terribilis; assembly: GCF_046119375.1. Classification (NCBI taxonomy): domain Eukaryota; kingdom Metazoa; phylum Chordata; class Amphibia; order Anura; family Dendrobatidae; genus Phyllobates; species Phyllobates terribilis. The sequence goes on from NW_027362764.1 coordinate 611,627,397, forward strand.
GCACCTTGCTGTAGTTGATTGGGGCGTCCCAGCCCTCTTTTTCACAAAGGGCTTTGTAAAAGGCAGCATTGACCAAGAGGCTACTAGTTTTAAAAGGAGAAGATGATGGAGTTGATAGGATGGGATTGGAAGAGCCTAATGTACCAGCTTTTTCATGGAGTCGATTCTTCTTCATACTCAGGTCCAAAGTTCCATTTTCATCCACTTCAATCTCTGCAGCCTGGGGAAATTATAAAGATATATTATAAATTGATGAACAGTTCGCGGCTTTGATAGTGTGGCCATGTGGTGCTTTTAAGGGATAAAAGTAAATGCAAGCTTTTATTTAAATAATATCTGATTTAGAAAGCAGCTTTTGATTTACATCACATCAGTTAATGTGTAATTCTTTGCCAGAGTTCTGTGTAACCTCATAATGCTCACCATGTTTTCCAGCTTATTGCATGCAGAATTTAAATAAGATGCTTCCAGAATTTATCCAGAAATTTAAATAAAGGAAAAAAGCTGCTCGATGATTGTGAGAAAGTAAAAAGAAATACAAGCCTGGTTTTGTAAAATTCTGAAACATATCATTACTTTTAAAATACTTTAGTTGTAAAATGGGTTTTGGATAATAATTATAGAATTTACTGCATGAATTAATACAGTAATTTTAGATACCTTAGTATATTTTAAATACTTTTGTATTAATAATTTTAGATAATTTAGTACTGAATTTATATTAGAAACTCATTTGGCAATTGTTTTGTAGCAATTATCCCCTCCTTTATTTAAATGGATCAATTCTGGAGGGAGTCCAAAGAGGCATGGATCTACCCCGCCAGATGCTGATTGGTTATCATGACAGCCATGTGCCTAAAAGAAGGCCTTGTTACTACCATTTTGATATTACTATAAAACTCAGACTGTGGCTGAGGAGATCATTTATTCTACCATAGACTGCAATACTAAAGTAATCAATGAAAAAAAAGGGAAAAAGAATTGGGAAAAATATTTAAAAAAATTAAATATCTACTCGTAAAACAGAGTTCTCAAACATGCGGCCCTAGGGCCGCATGCAGCCCCTGAGGCTGCTTAATGTGGCCCGCAGACATTGGAGCCTCCGTAATGATTGCGGCCTGGTTCTCAGGGCCGCCAAACTCAGTGATTCCTTTCAGTTGAATGTTCTACAAGTTACGGATCAGCATTGGTCATTACTACAAGATGGGGACCGGGATGGGCGCATTACTACAAGATGAGGACCAAGATGGGGGCCATTACTACAAGATGCGGACAAGGATGGGCACATTACTACAAGATGGGAATCAGGATGGGCACATTACTACAAGATGAGAACCAAGATAGGGGAACATTACTACAAGATGGGGACCAGGATGGGCACAATACTACAAGATGGGGACCAGGATGGACACATTACTTCAAGATGGGGACCAGGATGGGCACATTACTACAAGATGGGGACCAGGATGGGCACATTACTACGAGATGGGGACCAGGATGGGCACATTACTACAAGATGAGGACCAAGATGAGGGACATTACTACAAGATGCGGACAAGGATGGGCACATAACTACAAGATGGGAATCAGGATGGGCACATTACTACAAGATGAGGACCAAGATAGGGGAACATTACTACATGATGGGGACCAGGATGGGCACATTACTACAAGATGGGGACCAAGATGGGCACATTGCTATAAGATGGGGACCAGGATGGGCACATTACTACAAGATGGGGACCAGGATGGGCACATTACTAAAAGATGAGGACCAAGATGGGGGACATTACTACAAGATGCGGACAAGGATGGGGACATTACTACAAGATGGGGACCAGGATGAGGCATTACTACAAGACGGGAATCAGGATGGGCACATTACTACAAGATGGGGACCAGGATGGGCACATTACTACAAGATGTTACTACAAAAAAGTTTTAAAACTCCAGACAGGAAGCTCCAGACAGGAAGAGGAAGAGGAGGAGCCTGTTGATGCTGGGAGTTTTTGCTGCTGTAGCTGCTGGGAAGGAGGGAAAAACATCTCCAGGACTTTTTCATCTGACCCCTTCCCAGCTACAGACAGAGCACGTGACCGGAAGTGAGAGTGCGCGTGGGGTGTGAGCACATGGGCTGTGGTGTGGCTATGGTGAGCGGCATGCGGCGAGGTCCGACTCGGCTCGTGGCCCTCCGGCGAGGGAGCCAGGCGGAGGTGACCGAGTGGACCGGGTGGACCGGTAGGAGGCGAACGGAGGGACGAGCGCAAGAGAGCGCTGTGATAGCGTGCAGCGCCGGCCGGCGGAGGGCGCCAGGTGGTGGTGACCAGGAGGTGACCAGGAGGACCGGTAAGAGGCGACCGGAGGGGCGAGCGTGCTGTGATAGCGTGCAGCGTCCCTAGAGGAGGTGAGTGAGGGGCAGGAGGCCGCGATAAGCGGCCCTACTGAACCCGAGTGTGTACTGTACTGTACAGTATTGTATTTGTATTTGTATTATAATTGTATTATATTTAAGTGCTCCCCCCCGGCCTTATTTAAATTAATCCCCTGTCCATACTTAATCGATCTCCCCCCTATCCATATTTCATACAACTCCCCCGGCCATCTTTAGTGATCCCCAGTCCATATTTAATTGATCACCCCCCGTCCATATTTAAATTGATCCCCTGATCACCCCCTGTCCATATTTAACTGATCCCCCTGACGACATTTAAATTGACCCCCCCGTCCTCATTTAATTGATCCCCCAACCACCCCCCGTCCATATTAAATTGATCCCCCCGACCACATTTATCTGATCAACCCCCCCAGCCCATAATCAATTGATCTCCCTTGTCCATATTTAATAGATTCCCCCTGTCCACATTTACTGATTCCCAGTCCCTATTTATTTGCCTTATCCCCATCCATATTAAATTAACCCCCTGTCCATAATTAATTGATTGATTCCCCAGTCCACAATTAATTATTTCCCCAGTCCATATTCATTGATCCCCAGTCCATAGTTAATTGACACACCGTCCATACTTAATTAATCCACCTGACCTACTCAGCTGATTCCCCCGTCCATACTTGATACTTAATTGATCCCCCGTCCATACTTAACTGATCCCCCGCCGATATCTAATTGATACACTTGCACATCCCTAATTGATCCCCGTCCATACACCTATATATAAATAATTGTGTTTTGTACTTGTTTATATATACTGACTGTATCCCCATATTTAGCATGACGTCCATGTTGGCCGGAGCCGTGCAGTGTACATCTTGCGCAATGTATGCATTCCGTGAGCAACCGCTAGAGGATCCATACTGCTGCGAGAGATGTGAGCATATCGTGCACTTGGATGCCCAAATTCTTGATCTAAGTGCTCAGATAGCGATACTGAGGAGCATCGACAACATGGAACGGAGTTTGCTGCTCACCGAGCAGACACTCAATGGGTCAATACTGGGGGTGGAGCATAAAGGGGAAGTGCAGGCTGAACAGGCAGGGAGCTGGATAACAGTTAGGAGGGATAGAGGGAAGAAGTATAGGAAGGCTGGTTCAGAACCGGCATTATTGGAGCACGACAGATCCTCTGACCGCCGGGGGAGTGTATGCTCCAGTAATGAGGGGGAGGGGGGAAGTGTAGGGCAGGCAAGACAGGTCCTGGTAGTGGGTGACTCTATTATTAGGGGGACAGACAGGGCAATCTGTCACAAAAACCGGGATCGCCGAACGGTGTGCTGCCTCCCTGGAGCTCGAGTCCGGCACATCGCGGATCGGGTTGACAGGTTACTGGGTGGGGCTGGCGAAGACCCAGCGGTCATGGTCCACATCGGCACCAATGACAAAGTGAGTGGTAGATGGAGGGTCCTTAAAAATGATTTCAGGGACCTAGGTAGGAAACTTAGGGCAAGGACCTCCAAGGTAGTTTTCTCAGAAATACTACCAATCCCGCGAGCCACACAGGAGCGCCAACGGGAAGTTAGGGAGGTGAATAAGTGGCTAAAGAGTTGGTGCAAGGCAGAAGGGTTTGGGTTCATGGAGAACTGGGCCGACTGCGTGGTCGGCTACAGGCTCTACCGTAGGGACGGGCTGCACCTCAATGGGGAGGGTGCAGCGGTGCTGGGGAAGAAGATGGCTAATAGGTTGGAGGAGTTTTTAAACTAGAGACAGGGGGGTAGGGAACCAAGGAGATAGGTGGGATGTGAGGCAAGCAAGGGGGAAGGGGAGAAGTGAATATAATGAGGGTGGAGAGGGGGGTGGTGATAGTACAGTTAGATCGTTAGAGAAGAATAGGATGCTAAATAACCCCAAAGTTTTATCTTGCATGCTGACCAACGCAAGAAGCCTGACTTATAAGGCGGATGAGCTGCGGGCGCTTATATCGGAGGAGAGGTATGACATCGTAGGTATAACAGAGACTTGGCTAGACGATAGCTACGACTGCGCGGTAAATTTATTAGATTATAGTTTATTTAGAAGGGACCGGAAACAGGGGAAAGGCGGAGGAGTCTGCTTATATGTAAAGTCATGTCTAAAGCCCAGACTAAGGGAAGATATAGGAGAGGGAGAAGAGGGGGCCGAGTCCATGTGGGTAGAGATAAAGGGGGCAAAAAATAATAATAAAATATTACTGGGGGTCTGCTATAAGCCACCAAATATAACAGAGGAGAATGAGAATCTGCTATTAGGACAAATAGACAAAGTAGCAAAACATAATGAAGTGATTGTAATGGGGGATTTCAACTACCCGAATATTGACTGGGAAACAGAAACCTGTAGATCTCAGAAAGGAAAAAGGTTCTTGACAAATATTAAGGATAATTATCTCTCCCAACTAGTGCAGGAACCAACGAGAGGGAAGGCCGTGTTGGACTTAATATTGACTAATAGGCCTGATAGAATAACTGAGGTACAGATAGGGGGGCACCTAGGTAATAGCGATCATAATATTATCGACTTCAAAATGCCCTTCAGTAGGGTTATCAATAAGGGAACAACAAAAACATTAAACTTTAGGAGGGCGAAGTTTGATCAGCTGATAGAAAACCTTCAACTTATTGACTGGGACAAAGTACTTAATCAAAGGAATACGAATAGTAAATGGGAAACCTTCAAAAGAATTCTGAATACTCAGAATAGTGCGAGAGGTATATACCGTATGGGAATAAAAGGACCAGAAATAAGAGGAAACCAATATGGTTGAACAAGAACGTAAAAGAGGCGTTAAATAGCAAAAAAGAGGCATTCAAGAGATTAAAACAGGAAAACAGTAAGGAGGCACTAATGTGTTACAAGGAAAAAACGAGAACCTGTAAAAAACAAATAAAAATAGCGAAGGAGGAAACAGAGAAACGTATTGCTAGGGAAAGTAGATCAAATCCCAAACTGTTCTTTACGTGTATAAATAGTAAAAGGATTAAATCGGATAATATTGGACCGATAAAAAGTGAGGAAGGCAAAATCATAGAGAAAGATGAGGATAAAGCTAATCTATTAAATAATTTTTTTTCGACAACTTTCACAAAGGAAATAGAACGAACTGGAGAAATGAGAAGTGACAAGCTTAATCGTCCACTAAGTATGACTAATCTAACCCAAGTTGAGGTACAGAAACGCCTCAGTAACATTAAAATAAACAAATCACCAGGACCTGATGGCATACACCCATGGGTACTAAGGGAACTAAGTAATGTGATAGACAGACCGCTATATCTTATATTTAAGGACTCTGTTGAGACTGGGTCTGTACCACTTGATTGGCGACAGGCAAATGTAGTGCCAATATTCAAAAAGGGAGCAAAAAGTGACGCCGGAAACTATCGGCCGGTGAGTCTGACGTCCGTTGTGGGCAACATTTTTGAAAGCTTCATTAAAGAGGCAATTACGGAGCATCTTGATGCTAATAATCTTTTAATCCCGAACCAACATGGATTCATGAGGAATCGCTCCTGCCAAACAAACCTGATTGACTTCTACGAGGAGGTTAGCTCTCGATTAGATCAGGGGGAACCAGTGGATGTCGTGTATCTCGACTTCTCAAAAGCGTTCGATAGCGTGCCACATAATAGGTTGGTATACAAAATGAGAATGATGGGGCTGGGGGAAAATGTTTGCAAGTGGGTAGCAAACTGGCTAAGGGATAGAAGGCAGAGGGTGGTTATAAATGGAATATACTCAGATTGGGTAAGCGTCACTAGTGGGGTACCACAGGGGTCTGTACTAGGCCCAATGTTATTTAATATCTTTATTAACGATATAGTCAACGGGATAAATAGTAAAATATCAATATTTGCAGATGACACAAAGTTATGCAAAACAATTAATACAAAAGAGGACAGTGCAGACCTACAGAGGGATTTGGATAAGCTGGGTAGGTGGAGCATTAAATGGCAAATGAGGTTTAACGAGGAGAAATGTAAGGTCATACATATGGGAAGGAAAAATGGAAGTCACCAGTACTCACTGAATGGGAAATCATTGGGGAATTCAGAGATGGAGAAGGACTTGGGCATCTTGATTGATAGCAAACTAAATTGGAGTGCCCAAAGTCAGGCCGCTGCTGTAAGGGCAAAAAGGGTAATGGGATGTATCAGAAGAGGTATAGCTGCAAAGGATGAGAACATTGTTCTTCCACTGTACAAAGCACTGGTCAGACCACACTTGGAATACTGTGCTCAGTTATGGGCCCCAATATATAGAAAGGATATAAATGAGCTTGAAAAGGTACAAAGGAGGGCAGCAAAATTAATAAAGGGAATGGAGGGACTGCAATACCCAGAGAGATTGGCAAAACTAGGACTATTCAGCTTGGAAAAGAGAAGGTTGAGGGGGGACATAATAAATGTGTACAAATATGTTAGGGGACAGTATAGAGATCTTGCCCGGGATTTGTTCAAAAGGAGGGATATTATGGTAACAAGAGGGCATTCACTAAGACTGGAAGAGAAAAGGTTTCAGCACCAGCATAGGAAGGGGTTCTTTACGGTAAGAGCAGTGAGAATATGGAATTCACTGAGTGAGGAGACGGTAATGTCGGATTCACTACACCAATTCAAGCGGGGACTGGATGCATTTCTAGATACCAGGCAGATTTCAGCATATACTTAAAAATAAAATAAAATAGTAAGTTGATACAGGGATTTATTTTGACTGCTGGTTTCAGAGTCGGGAGAGAATTTTTCCTCAGGTGAAGATTGGCTAAATCATTTGGGGTTTTTGCCCTCCTCTGGATCAACTTTAGCAATTACTGAACTAACAGGTCGAACTTGATGGACGCAAGTCTTTATTCGGCTTTACAAACTATGTTACTATGTTACTATGTAAAAAATATAAAAAAAAAAAAAAAATCACTCCCCTTTTAATAATAAAACAATAAAAAACACATATTTGGTATCGCTGCATTCAGAAATGTCCAATCTATCAAAATATAAAGTAAATTAATCTATTGGTAAACGGCGTAACAAGAAAAAAAAATAAAGACGCTAGAATAAAAGGCGATCAAAACATTATATCTACACCAAAATGGTATCAATAAAAACATCAGCATAAAAACATCAGCACAAAAATAAGCTCTCACCCAGCCGCAGCTCCTGAAAAATTAGAATGTTATGGGTGTCGGAAAATGGTGACAAAGCAAAACCTTTTTTCATGCAAATTTCAGATTTTTTTTCACCACTTAAATAAAAAAGAACCTATACATGTTTGGTATCTGCATACTCATACTAACTTGGGGAATCATATTGCCAGGTCAGTTTTACTATATATTGAACATGGTAAATAAAAAAAAAACAGAAAACAATTGCAGAATTGCACTTTTTTTGCAATTTCACCGCACTTGGATTTTTTTTCTCGATTTCCAGTACGTGGTAATATGGAAAAATCAATGATGTCATTCAAAAGTAGAACTCGTTCCACAAAAAACAAGCTCACATATGGCTATATTTACTGAAAAATGAAAAGAAGGGGAGGAAAAAACAAAAAGGAAAAATCACCCGGGGTTAAGAAATTGAACCTTCTAACACCCTAGCAAAGAACATTTTACAAATTTCTGATATTGTTATAAATAAATGCAAAACTTATCAATCTCAAAATCACTGGGATACGTGGAAACATTTCAAAGTCATTGCCACATAAAGTGACATTTTGAAAAATTTGCCCTGGTCAGTAAAGCGTTAACATTAGTGATGAGCGAGCATGCTCATTACTCGAGATTTACGAGCATGCATGGGTGTATTCCCAGTATCTTCAGCGGTGCTCAGGTGTTATGTTTTAGTTATTCCATGCTCATGATTTGCGACCGTTTGACAGCTTTAATACATGCGAGGAATTCCTAAGAAAAAGGGACTCCTCACATGTATTAAAGCTGTCAAATAGTCGCAAATTATGAGAACGGAGTGACTAAAACATAACACCCGAGCACGCTGAAGATACTCGGCGAGCACCCGAGCATGCTCACCGAAAGGGTTAACAGAACATGCTCGCTCATCACTAGTTAACATCCTTGCAAGCATCTGTACTACTGTTCCACTTAACCAAACTTAGATCACCATAGGGTGCAGGTTTTGGGAACAATAATGCCTAATTTGTAATAGTCAAGATAAACCAAACTGCAATTTATTATTTTTATAATAGACCTAAATTGTTTATATTAAATAAATAAATAAATATATATACACTGCTCAAAAAAATAAAGGGAACACTCAAATAACACATCCTTGATCTGAATGAATCAAATATTCTAATTGAATACTTTGTTCTGTACAAAGTTGAATGTGCTGACAACAAAATCACACAAAAATCATCAGTGGAAATCAAATTTATTAACCAATGGAGGCCTGGATTTGGCGTCACCCCCAAAATTAAAGTGGAAAAACACACTAGGGGCTTATCCAACTTTGATGTAATGTCCTTAAAACAAGTCAAAATGAGGCTCAGTATTGTGTGTGGCCTCCACGTGCCTGTATGACCTCCCTACAATGCCTGGCATGCTCCTGATGAGGTTTCGTATGGTCTCCTGTGGGATCTCCTCCCAGACCTGGACTAAAGCATCCGCCAACTCCTGGACAGTCTGTGGTGCAATGTGACGTTGGTGGATGGAGCGAGACATGATGTCCCAGATGTGCTCAATTGGATTCAGGTCTGGGGAACGGGCGAGCCAGTCCATAGCTTCAATGCCTTCATCTTGCAGGAACTGCTTACACACTCCAGCCACAAGAGGTCTGGCATTGTCCTGCATTAGGAGGAACCCAGGGCCAATCGCACCAGCATATGGTCTCACAAGGGGTCTGGGGTTCTCATCTCGGTACCTAATGACAGTCAGGCTACCTCTGGCGAACACATGGTCCAGCCCCCCAAAGAAATGCCACCCCACACCATTACTGACCCACTGCCAAACCGATCATGCTGAAGGATGTTGCAGGCAGCAGATCGCTCTCCATGGCATCTCCAGACTTTGTCACGTCTGTCACATGTGTTCAGTGTCAACCTGCTTTCATCTGTGAAGAGCACAGGGTGCCAGTGGCGACTTTGCCAATCCTGGTGTTCTGTGACAAATGCCAAGCATCCTGCACGGTGCTGGGCTGTGAGCACAACCCCCATCTGTGGACGTCGGGCCCTCATTCCACCCTCAAGGAGTTGGTTTCTAACCGTTTGTGCAGACACATGCACATTTGTGGCCTGCTGGAGGTCATTTTGCAGGGCTCTGGCAGTGTTCCTCCTTGCACAAAGGTGGAGGTAGCGGTCCTGCTGCTGGGTTGTTGCCCTCCTACGGCCACCTCCACGTCTCCTGGTGTACTGGCCTGTCTCCTGGACACTACGCTGACAGACACAGCAAACCTTCTTGCCACAGCTCGCATTGATGTGCCATCCTGGATGAGCTGCACTACCTGAGCAACTTCTGTGGGTTGTTGAGTCCGTCTCATGCTACCACGAGTGTGACAGCACAACCAACATTCAAAAGTAAACAAAACAGCAGCCAGAAAGCATTGGTACTGAGATGTGGTCTGTGGTCCCCACGTGCAGAAACACTCCTTTATTGAGGGTGTCTTGATAATTGCCAATAATTTCCATCTATTGTCTATTCCATTTGCACAACAGCATGTGAAATTGATTGTCAATCAGTGTTGCTTCCTAAGTGGACAGTTTGATTTCACAGAAGTTTGATTTACTTGGAGATATATTCTCTTGTTTAAGTGTTCTCTTTATTTTTTTGTAAATATATATATATATATATATATATATATATATATATATATATATATATACATATATGATTTCTACATGCCAAAAAGTAATAATTTTGCATTCAATGTCATTTACAAAAATGAACAACTGGATAACTATATAGAGAAATAGATTCATAGTCTGGTTTACAATATTGTGCATCTGTACTTGCACTATTTTCAGTATCATATAATACAATAATAAAAAATACAGCCTAACAATACGACATTTACTACTTAAATAGAAACATACTGGGCTATTGCAGTAGTAAATAAATAAAATATTTAAACAGGTTTATATTAAGGTAGTTTAACTTTATCTTGCTGCCCATTTCACTGCAATATTTTAATCTGATGTGATATTTCTAAGTCCTGAATTTAACAGTGCAGCTTATCCCAGATAATAACTTAGTAACAACATCTTGTGCCATCTGTATAATATCAAATGCATTTTACATTAGTATTAATAACTCTTAGTTACAGAAATGCAAGGTATTAACTACATCCGTACCAAATGACCACAAGTTACATATCTGAGATGGCATTAGAACAAGTGACAGCTTGTAGAGCAATGATAGGAAACTTGGTAATGCTGCATAAGCTAAAACATTTCAGCTAAATATAGTTGTGCAAATAATGAGGAATATACAACATATTTACGATCTATGTAACTTGAAATTGCATAGAGAATCTGTGACAGATTCCAAGCCGTTCACAATAGAGTTTGATCAAGAAGATATCTGACAACTGTTGGTATTTTTTGTGTCACTTGTCCAACCCATATTCCATTGACTTCAATGAAAAGACAAAATATTGAATGGAAAGAGATTTGCTTTCCCTTATATTTCTTTATACTGAAGTCAGTAGAATATCGTAGTAATAGTGTTGAGCGAGCACTAAAATGCTCGGGTGCTCGAAGCTAGGGATGGGCTTGCCGTGATACACGGGTGCTCGACCCGAGCAACGAGCCCAATGTTTGTCTATGGGAGACCCGAGCAATTTTGCGGCGGCACCCCGGGCAGTCTGTAGAAAGCCTAAAAATTGCCCAAAACGATAGTGACAGTGCTCAAATGACATGGGGACAGCATGGGGATCGCCCCAGGAAGCATTTCTGACCCCCAGGTCACTGCTGTCAACAACGTGGTCAGAGGTATTAAGCCACATTTAAGGGCTCACAATAAAACGTTCAAAAACGAAACTGAAACTGCTTTCCTGTGAAATACAGTGGTGGCCAAAAGTATTGGCACCCCTGCAATTCTGTCAGATAATACTCAGTTTCTTCCTGAAAATGATTGCAATCACAAATTCTTTGGTTTTATTATCTTCATTTAATTTGCTTGCAAGGAAAAAACACAAAAGAGAATGAAGCAAAAATCAAATCATTGATCATTTCACACAAAACTCCAAAAATGGGCCAGACAAAAGTATTGGCACCCTCAGCCTAATACTTGGTTGCACAACCTTTAGCCAAAATAACTGCGAACAACCGCTTCCGGTAACCATCAATGAGTTTCTTACAATGCTCTGCTGGAATTGTAGACCATTCTTCTTTGGCAAACTGCTCCAGGTCACTGATATTTGAAGGGTGCCTTCTCCAAACTGCCATTTTGAGATCTCTCCACAGGTGTTCTATGGGATTCAGGTCTGGACTCATTGCTGGCCACCTTAGAAGTCTCCAGTGCTTTCTCTAAAACCATTTTATAGTGCTTTTGGAAGTGTGTTTTGGGTCATTGTCCTGCTGGAAGACCCATGACCTCTGAGGGAGGCCCAGCTTTCTCACACTGGGCCCTACATTATGCTGCAAAATTTGTTGGTAGTCTTCAGACTTCATAATGCCATGCACACGGTCAAGCAGTCCAGTGCCAGAGGCAGCAAAGCAACCCCAAAACATCAGGGAACCTCTGCCATGTTTGACTGTAGGGACCGTGTTCTTTTCTTTGAATGCCTCTTTTTTTTTCCTGTACACTCTATGTTGATGCTTTTTCCCAAAAAGCTCTACGTTTGTCTCATCTGACCAGAGAACATTCTTCCAAAACGTTTTTTGCTTTCTCAGGTAAGTTTTGGCAAACTCCAGCCTGGCTTTTTTATGTCTCGGGGTAAGAAGTGGGGTCTTCCTGGGTATCCTACCATACAGTCCCTTTTCATTCAGACGCCGACGGATAGTACGGGTTGACACTGTTGTACCCTCGGACTGCAGGGCAGCTTGAACTTGTTTGGATGTTATTCGAGGTTCTTTATCCACCATCCGCACAATCTTGCGTTGAAATCTCTCGTCAATTTTTCTTTTCTGTCCACATCTAGGGAGGTTAGCCACAATGCCATGGGCTTTATACTTCTTGATGACACTGCGCACGGAAGACACAGGAACATTCAGGTTTTTGGAGATGGACTTGTAGCCTTGAGATTGCTCATGCTTCCTCGCAATTTGGTTTCTCAAGTCCTCAGACAGTTCTTTGGTCTTCTTTCTTTTCTCCATGCTCAATGTGGTACACACAAGGACACAGGACAGAGGTTGAGTCAACTTTAAACCATGTTAACTGGCTGCAAGTGTGATTTAGTTATTGCCAACACCTGTTAGGTTCCACAGGTAAGTTACAGGTGCTGTTAATTGCACGAATTAGAGAAGCATCACATGATTTTTCAAACAGTGCCAATACTTTTGTCCACCTCCTTTTTTAGGTTTGGTGTGGAATGATATCCAATTTGGCTTTAGGACAATTCTTTTTGTGTTTTTTCATTGAAGACAAATTAAATGAAGATAATAATACCAAAGAATTTATGATTGCAATCATTTTCAGGAAGAAACGGAGTATTATCTGACAGAATTGCAGGGGTGCCAATACTTTTGGCCACCACTGTATGTTAAGGAAGTTCCTTTCCAGGGTAAAGACTTGTGTATAAGGTAAAATAATTAACCAAAAACACAATTACTCCTCCACACCTTGGGCTATGTTCACAAGTAGCATTTTTTATGCGTTTTTGCACTTTTGCATTGCTTTCAACCGTGACAAATGCATTCACCGGGAAATGTCATTTTAACATTTTACAACCTGGCCATGTGCTGTGTGACACATGCATACAGTGCTGAAAAGACATGGGAACAGCATGGGGAAGACCCCTGGAAGCATCTCTGACACCCAGGTCACTGCCTAAAAGTGTGCCCATCAGAAGTGATCCTTGCCTCATCAGAAGATGCAGACTTGCAACTATCCCCATGCAAGTTCTTGTCACAGGGCAGTGTTCAATTGTACCTCCCCCATTCCTTGCAATGCAAGCGCAAATATGCAGCCAACCACCCACCCACCCCCAGGCTGCAATACCATACTGCTTGCTTGCACTTGAAATTGGGCCTTTTAGGCATGTGGAGGCGGAATCTGGCCACCACATCATGGCTGCGTTGGCGGCCTGGTATCCATATTCAGTCCCCAGCCGCCCGGCGGCCGGGTGTCCACACTCGGTCCCCAGCCACCAGGGGGCGGCCGGGTGTCCATACTCGGTCCCCAGCCGCCCCGTGGCTGGGTGTCCACACACAGTCCCCAGCCGCCTGGGGGCAGCCGGGTGTCCATAAACGGTCCCCAGCCGCCCCTATTTCTCCTTGGAACATCCCCCCACACACTTTTCTTAGCCCGGCCTGCTTTAGGGCAGCATTGGACGAGCCGACCAGAGAACCAGACTCCTCCGGTGGGCCCTGGCTTCTCCATCAAGGGAGTTGAGAGTGCCAAGGTGAGGAGCATGATGATGATGATAGAAGTTAGCATCTGCTTTGTTTTCTTGGAATGCAAGCGCATGTATGTAGTAGCGGCTAGGCCTGAGGTGGTCAGCGTTTTGGTGCATATCTTACCTCCTCCAAGGATTGCAGGATGTTTTCCTGCTACTATCCCAGTTCTATGACTCCCAATAAAACAAAGCTTCAGGTGATAAATGATGGATGAGGTAGTGGCAAAGGAGAAAGAGCAGGAGGAACAGGGACCATTCACATCAATATCATGCCAGTCAACCACAAATGTCTTGTAGGATATGTTTCTGTAACAAAAGGAGCGGTTCGGCTACACAGTTATAGGGCATACAGTGAGTGCAATGCCCACCAAAAATTTTGAGGCACTCCAATGCCCCTTGGAAATGACATGGAGGTCAGAGGGCCTTAACTAAACCGTTTTTTCCATTTATAGCAACTGGGTCTCCTGTACACTGTTGGCCTAAGCAGTGAATGGAAGGCTTTCCAAAAATTATGAGGAACTGCAATGCCCCTTGAAACAGATGTGGATTACAGCATACTAAAAACCTTCTACCTATTATTGGGTGTAATGTACCTGGTGGCATCCATGCATAGTGGTCCATCTCCCACTGTGCAAGAGCGCACACTTGATTTCCAGTCCAGACTGCCACTCTGGCTTCTTTCCATACTGTCTGCTTTGCTCTGCTCTGGCTGCTTAGGGCGACGCCCACTGAACTTCCTGTTTCTTGTAGCTGCTGCAGACACACCCCTAATGTGTCCTCAGCCTATTGCTGTCTGTCACCTGGTATTTAAACCAGCTCCTCCTTGGAATCCATGCCTCAGCATCTTGTTCTGTCAGTTGGCTTCTTGTCACTGATGTGCCAGGTCCTGTCTATGTTTCCTGCCTTGCGCTATCAGTTCCCGTGTCTGAACTGTGTCCTGTCTGTGCACTCTAGCCAGCTGTCTTTCTGCCTTTCCTGCAGGCTGTAATTCCAGACCCGTGTGAACACGCTCTTAGCCTGTTCGTCTCGCCCTCTGGGGGCCGCATACCCAGACTCGCTCCTGTATCTCGCTACAGTAACAGTTCCTGTCTGAACTGTCTCCTAACCTGCTTCCTGTTTTTCTCTCTGTCTGTACCTTCCTTTTCTCCTGCATTGTCTGAACCAGCACTTGGCTTTACCTTGGCTCGTTCCTGTATTTGTTGCTGTAACAGTTCCTGTCTGAACTGTCTCCTAACCTGTCTCCTGTTTTTCTCTATGTCCGTAACTTCCCTTTTTCTGCAGAGTCTGAACCTGCACCTAACTCCTACTCGTTGTCGCTGTACTTCCGTTTGTGAGTTTAGAGTCCACTCGCTACTTCATTGCAAGTATCTTGTGTGTATCTGGTTCTGCCTTTCCCTTCCAGTCTGTTCCGTGTGAACAGAGCCCTGTCCCCTCTGCCCTGCCTTGCTCGCTGCTCCGGCGGTTCTTGCCTGCTCGGCCTTGCTCACTGCTCCGGCAATTCTTGCCTTCTCTGCCTTGCTCACCACTCCGGCGGTCTTGCTCTGCTCACCACTCCAGGCGGTCTCGCTCTGCTCTGCCTTTGCTCACCGCTCCGGCAGTCTCACTCTGCTCTGACCCTTTGCTCACTGCTCCGGCAGTCTCGCTCTGCTCTGACCCTTTGCTCACTGCTCTGGCAGTCTCGCTCTGCTCTGACCCTTTGCTCACTGCTCCGGCAGTCTCGATCTACTCTGACCCTTTGCTCACTGCTCCGGCAGTCTCGCTCTGCTCTGACCCTTTGCTCACTGCTCCGGCAGTCTCGCTCTGCTCTGACCCTTTGCTCACTGCTCCGGCAGTCTCGTCCTGCTCCACTCTTGCTCAGCGCTCCAGGCGGCCTCGTCCTGCTCTACTCTCGCTCACCGCTAAAGGCGGTCTCGTCTTGCTCTGCTCTTGCTCGCCGCTCCGGGCGGCCTCACTCTGCTGTGTTTGTTCACCGCATCTGCGGTTCTGTTCCTGAGTCCCAGTCTGTACTGGGTCCTATCCACTCTGTGCTCCAACCTGTCGTACCTGCCAGTACCTCCCTGCCTGCATACCAGTCGTGCTTACCAGCATCCACCTGCCTGCATACCGGCCGGACCTGCCAGTACCTCCCTGTTTGCATACCAGTCGTGCTTGCCAGCATCGTGTGGGGACATCACACACCAGTCGGGTGACGGAAGCTGCCAACGCTGCTGCAACACAGCAAGGGCGGCGGAAGCTGTAGCCAACTTGAGAAAATGAGCTGACAGGCGGCGAACTTTGACGAGCAGATCTGGCAACTCGGGGTACGATTTAAGAAACCGCTGAACCACGAGGTTACGCACATGAGCCAGGCATGGTACGTGTATGATCTCGCCTCAGAGCCGCCACCAGGTTACGGCCATTGTCACACACGACCATGCCTGGATGTAGGTTCAGCGGTCTCAGCCACAGATCTGCCTGCTCTTTCACAGCTGTCCACAACTTACAAGCAGTGTGAGGTTTCTCACCTAAGCTTATGAGTTTCAGCACAGCCTTTTGCTGCTTGGCGGAGGCAGTACTGCAGTGCTTCCAGCTTGTAACTGATGTGGTGATATCTGAGATGGAGGCTGAACATGAGTAGGAGGATAATGCACAGGAGCTGTACACTGTGGGGGCAACTCTGACTGACATAGGGCACGCAATCCTCGATGTGGGGAGGATGTGTTCCGTCCGAAGGTCCGACTGGGTCCCGGCTTCCACTATGTTTACCCAGTGTGCCGTCAGGGAGATGTACCATCCCTGGCCACAAGCACTTGTCCACGTGTCCGTTGTCAGGTGTACTCTCCCAGTAACTGCGTTGTTGAGGGCATGGCAGAAGGAAGTAAAATAGCTTACACTCGCACTATACATGGAAAAAAGGTAATACAAAGTAGATTAGAACCGTGGAAGAGGAAAACCACAGTTCTATTTCTCTGGCCTACTCCCGACTCTTTTAAACAATCTGAACAATCAGGGAGAAACTATTACTGATTTTCTTTACGGAAAAAATACCAAAAGCTGAATAATAGAGATTTTTTTACCGTGGAATGACAAAACCACAGTTATTGTTTACTGGGGTATACCAGAAAATTTTCAATAGATATATTTGAGGCTGAACAGTGAGCGACACACTCAAACTGTTTTTCTTTACGGCAAAAAATGGCAAAAGCAGGATAATACAGAGATTTGACCCATGGAACTGCAAAACCACACTTCTGTTTCTCGGGCCTACATCACACTATTTTCAACAGATATATTTGTGTCTGAAAAATCTGGGAGACACTATTAGTTTTTTTACGGCAAAAAATGCCAAAAGCAGGATAATAGAGATTTTTTACCGTGGAACAGCAAAACCACAGCTATAATTTACTGGTGTATACCAGACTATTTTCAACAGATATATTTGTGTCTGAACAATCAGGAGACACTACTACTGTTTTTCTTTACGGCAAAAAATGTCAAAAGCAGGATAATAGAGATTTTGTACCATGGAACAGCAAAGCCACAGTTATAATTTACTGGTGTATACCAGACTATTTTCAACAGATTTATTTGTGTCTGAAAGATCAAGGAGACACTATTAGTTTTTTTTTACGGTAAAAAATGCCAAAAGCAGGATAATAGAGATATTTTACCGTGGAACAGCAAAACCACAGTTATAATTTACTGGTGTATACCAGACTATTTTCAACAGATATATTTGTGTCTGAACAATCAGGAGACACTATTATATTTTTTTACGGCTAAAAATGCCAAAAGCAGGATAATAGAGATTTTTTACCGTGGAACAGCAAAACCACAGTTATAATTTGCTGGTGTATACCAGACTATTTTCAACAGATATATTTGTGTCTGAACAATCAGGAGACACTACTACTGTTTTTCTTTATGGCAAAAAATGCCAAAAGCAGGATAATACAGAGATTTGACCCGTGGAACTGCAAAACCACACTTCTATTTCTCGGGCCTACACCAGACAATTTTCAACAGATATATTTGTGTCTGAACAATCAGGAGACACTATTATTTTTTTTTTAAGGCAAAAAATGCCAAAAGCAGGATAATAGAAATTTTTTACAGTGGAACAGCAAAACCACAGTTATAATTTACTGGTGTATACCAGACTATTTTCAACAGATATATTTGTGTCTGAACAATCAGGAGACACTACTACTGTTTTTCTTTACCTCAAAAAATGCCAAAAGCAGGATAATACAGAAATTTGACCCATGGAACTGCAAAACCACACTTCTATTTCTCGAGCCTACACCAGACTATTTTCAACAGATATATTTGTGTCTGAGCAATCAGGAGACACTACTGTTTTTCTTTACAGCAAAAAATGCAAAAAAGCAGGATAATGCAGAGATTTGACCCATGGAACTGCAAAACCACACTTGTATTTCTTGGGCTTAAACCAGACTATTTTCAACAGATATGTTTGTGTCTGAAAAATCAAGGAGACACTATTAGGTTTTTTTTTTACTGCAAAAAATGGCAAAAGCAAGATAATAGAGATTTTTTACCGTGGAACAGCAAAACCACAGTTATAATTTACTGGTGTATACCAGACTATTTTCAACAGATATATTTGTGTCTGAACAATCAGGAGACACTATAATTTTTTTTTTACGGCAAAAAGTGGCAAAAGCTCGATAATAGAGATTTTTTACCGTGGAACAGCAAAACCACAGTTATAATTTACTGGTGTATACCAGACTATTTTCAACAGATATATTTGTGTCTGAACAATCAGGAGACACTACTACTGTTTTTCTTTACGGCAAAAAATGCCAAAAGCAGGATAATACAGAGATTTCTCCCGTGGAACTGCAAAACCACACTTCTATTTCTCGGGCCTACACCAGACTATTTTCAACAGATATATTTGTGTCTGAACAATCAGGAGACACTGTTATTTTTTTTTTAAGGTAAAAAATGCCAAAAGCAGGATAATAGAGATTTTTTCCGTGGAACTGCAAAACCACAGTTATAATTTACTTGTGTATACCAGACTATTTTCAACAGATATATTTGTGTCTGAACAATCAGGAGACACTGTTATATTTTTTTTATGGCAAAAAATGCCAAAAGCAGGATAATAGAGATTTTTTACCATGGAACAGCAAAACCACAGTTATAATTTACTGGTGTATACCAGACTATTTTCAACAGATATATTTGTGTCTGAACAATCAGGAGACACTACTACTGTTTTTCTTTATGGCAAAAAATGCCAAAAGCAGGATAATACAGACATTTGACCCGTGGAACTGCAAAACCACACTTTTATTTCTCGGGCCTACACCAGACTATTTTCAATAGATATATTTGTGTCTGAACAATCAGGAGACACTATTACTTTTTTTTTAAGGCAAAAAATGCCAAAAGCAGGATAATAGAGATTTTTTACTGTGGAACAGCAACACCACAGTTATAATTTACTGGTGTATACCGGACTATTTTCAACAGATATATTTGTGTCTGAACAATCAGGAAACACTACTACTGTTTTTCTTTACGGCAAAAAATGCCAAAAGCAGGATAATACAGAGATTTGACCCGTGGAACTGCAAAACCACACTTCTGTTTCTGGGCCTACACCAGACTATTTTCAACAGATATATTTGTGTCTGAACAATCAGGAGACACTACTGTTTTTCTTTACGGCAAAAAATGCAAAAAAGCAGGATAATACAGAGATTTCTCCCGTGGAACTGCAAAACCACACTTGTATTTCTTGGGCCTACACCAGACTATTTTCAACAGATTTATTTGTGTCTGAAAGATCAAGGAGACACTATTAGTTTTTTTTTACGGTAAAAAATGCCAAAAGCAGGATAATAGAGATATTTTATCGTGGAACAGCAAAACCACAGTTATAATTTACTGGTGTATACCAGACTATTTTCAACAGATATATTTGTGTCTGAACAATCAGGAGACACTATTATATTTTTTTACGGCTAAAAATGCCAAAAGCAGGATAATAGAGATTTTTTACCGTGGAACAGCAAAACCACAGTTATAATTTGCTGGTGTATACCAGACTATTTTCAACAGATATATTTGTGTCTGAACAATCAGGAGACACTACTACTGTTTTTCTTTATGGCAAAAAATGCCAAAAGCAGGATAATACAGAGATTTGACCCGTGGAACTGCAAAACCACACTTCTATTTCTCGGGCCTACACCAGACAATTTTCAACAGATATATTTGTGTCTGAACAATCAGGAGACACTACTGTTTTTCTTTACACCAAAAATGCAAAAAAGCAGGATAATACAGAGATTTGACCCGTGGAACTGCAAAGCCACACTTGTATTTCTTGGGCCTACACCAGACTATTTTCAACAGATATATTTGTGTCTGAAAAATCAGGAAGACACTATTAGTTTTTTTTTTACTGCAAAAAATGCCAAAAGCAGGATAATAGAGATTTTTTACCGTGGAACAGCAAAACCACAGTTATAATATACTGCTGTATACCAGACTTTTTAAAATATATATATTTGCGGCTGAACAGTGAGCGCCACACTCAAACTGTTTTTTTTAGATACAAATGGCCCAAAACTGGATAATACAGAGGTTTGAACCGTGGAACTGCAAAACCACACTTCTATTTCTCTAGCCTACACCAGACTATTTTCAACAGATATATTTGTGTCTGAAAAATCAGAGACACACTTTTTTTTTTTTGGGGGGGGGACACCAAAAGGTTAGTAAGACGGGTATTTGTACAGTGTGAAGGAGGAAAAAAAAAAAGAGGATTTAGATGAAAAAAAAAGGATTTTTCCTCGCCCCCAAGACCTAGAGCTACTTAACTTTACTGAACTGGAATTGTTTTGTAAAGAGGAATGGTTAAAAATACCTTCATCCAGGATCCAGGAAATCATTAAAAGCTACAGGAAGCGACTAGAGGCTGTTATTTTTGCAAAAGGAGGATCTACTAAATATTAATGTCACTTTTCTGGTGAGGTGCCCATACTTATGCACCTGTCAAATTTTGTTTGAATGCAGATTGCACATTTTCTGTTAGTACAATAAACCTCATTTCAAGGCAGAAACATTACTGTGTCCAACAGTTATTACAAATATCAAACTGAAATAGCTGTTGCAAAAACACCAATTTTTATAAAACATTAAGCTTAAGATTAGTAGGGGTGCCCCAACTTTTTCATACAACTGTAAGTCCAGCAATTTCAGCAACAGGAGCACACAGGACTGTAATGCAGCGTTTGCTGGTATAACCACTGCGTTACGTAGTAACATATAGACAACAAATATATCAAACAGCAAATCTCTTCAGCTCATAAAAAAAACAAGTTGACATTATTAGAAAGTGAATACTTATTTGAAGATACCTAGTATGTCAACATACTGCTTTGTTGTAGATGCTACAATGGTTATCCTTAGGGAATAATACACAATATTTTGATAATGTCACCTTTTCAGATTAGTAAACAGCATAATGTTATATGTGAGGCATCCTTGTCTCATACTGTTTGCTTGTAGACTTATTTGCATCATTTAGGGTAGGGCTACACGACGACCTGTAGCCAAGTGAAATTAAAGGGAATGTATAAAAAAAAAAATACCTATTTTTATGTCAGGTTTTTTGAGTTATATGTGTTTTTTTTAAATAATTTTTTGACCATGTTTTTTTTAGATTACATATCTACTAGAAAAAAAAAGTACTCTTGAAATGTTCACACAGGCTTCTGAAATTTTAGATTCATACTTCCTGTCCTATCAAAAAGAGTTTTCAGCAGTTTCATAGACATCCTAGGCAGGATCACAATGATAGATAGCACCTCTATCCACCTCTATCTATAGACAATGTCAAGGCTTCCTCTGCTCACCCTCCCTTCATAATGACCGTTACACACACTCATTAGATGCATCAATAAAAAAGATAGAGTCAGTCTATTGCTGCTAAAGTACACTGGAATCTCCGAAAAAAAGTAATCATGAGTCTAGAATAGCCCCAGTGGCTTATGTGAAAATTGCAAGATTTCGAACTTATGTTTTTAAAGGAAACCTGTCACCAGAAAAAATGCTATAAACCTGCAGATATGGGGTTAATCTGCACTCACACTAAGGCTATGTTCACACTAGGCATTTTTTCAGCGTTTTTTTGATGCATCTTTTTATGCAAATTTTCAGCTGCATTTTACAGTACCAGCAACGTCTATGAGATTCCAGAAATCTCCTGCACACACATTGGTTTTTGTGTCATCAGTATTTTGTGCTTTGCATGTTTTTTTGCAGAATAGAGCATTTCACTTCTTTCAGTGTTTTTCAGTGTCTTTTCAGCGTTTCTCACCCATTGGAAGTAATGGGTGGTGAATAGTGATGAGCGAGCACTAAAATGCTCGCGTGCTCGTTGCTCGGGTTGAGCAAATTGGAATACTCGGGTGCTCGACCCGAGCAACGAGCCCAATGTAAGTCTATGGGAAACTCGAGCATTTTTCAGGCGGCTCCCATCCGCTGTCTGCAGAGGGCCTAAAAATTGCCCATATTGATGGGAACAGTGCTCAAATGACATAGCAACAGCATGGGGAAGACCCCTGGAAGCATTTCTGACTCCCAGGTCACTGCTGTCAACAACGTTGTCAGAGTATTACGCCACTTTTACGGACTAACAATAAAACTTACAAACAAAATAGATTTTCCTGGGAAATATATTAAGGAACAACCATTCCAGGGTAATGACTATATTAAATTTTGCCTTATAATTATATTATAAGGCAAAATAAATAACCAAAACCAAAAATACTCCTCCACACCTTGGGCTATGTTCACACGTAGCGTTTTTGATGCGTTTTTGCACTTTTGCATTGCCTTCAACAAAGACAAATGCATTCACTGGGAAATGTCATTTTAACATTTTACAACCCTATCTGGCCATGTGGTGTGTGACACATGCATACAGTGCTGAAAAGACATGAGAATAGAATGGGGAAGACCTCTGGAAGCATTTCTGACTCCCAGGTCACTGACTAAAAGTGTGCCCATCATAAGTGATCCTTTGCGCATGCGAAGATGGCTCCCGCCATGCACCTGTCGTTGCAGACTTCACCGTCCACGTCCTTGTCCCAGTGCAGTGTTCAGTTGTCCCTACCCCATTCCTTGGAATGCAAGCGCAAGTATGAAGCCAGCCACCCACCTACCCACAGGCTGCAATATTATACTGCCAAATTTTTGACAGCTGCTTGCACTTGAAATGTGGCCTTTTAGGCTCGTGAAGGCAGAAGCTTTTCATAACCTCATGCCGGCAGAGGCCGGGTGTCCATACTCGGTCCCCAGCCGCCACTGTTTCTCCTGGTGTCGTCTCCGCCTTCCACAAGCACGGGTGCCACAACATTACCCATGCCCTCCCCAGTGCACTTACTGGGAAGGACCGCCTACCCACAAACACATGGACAGGTGAATGTGGCCAGGGATGGTACGGAGCCAGTCCACAGCTTTTTTTGCTGAGTTGTATTTCACCACAGCCATATTTTTTAGCTTGGTGAAAGGACTTGGGAAACCATATCTACCCAGCTGTCATTTCTCCCAGGAAGTCCTCTAAAGCTGCTTTCACTTGAAATGTGGCCTTTTAGGCGCGAGGAGGCGGAAGCTTTTCATAACCTCATGCCGGCAGTGGCCGGGTGTCCATACTTGGTCCCCAGCCGCCACTATTTCTCCCGGTATCGTCTCCGCCTTCCACAAGCACGGGTCCCACAACATTACCCGTGCTCTCCCCATTGCACTTACTGGGAAGGACCGCCTACCCACAAACACGTGGACAGTTCCACAGCTTCTTTTGCTGAGAGTAGTATTTAGCTCGGTGAAAGGACTGGCATAGAGGGAAACCGTATCTAATCTGGGTGTCATTTCTTCGTCACCAGGTTCCGCCCATTGTCACACATGACCATGCCTGGCTGTATGTTCAGCGGTGAGAGCCACAGATCAGGCTGCTGTGTTACAGTTTTCAACAACTCTGCAGCACTGGGCAGTTTGTCAATTAAGCATTAAGCATGTTATCTTCAGCACAGCTTGTTGCCGCTAGAGATGAGCGTTGTTCGATTCGAACTGTTCGCCAATCTCAAATTCGAGCTGTTTTGGGCGGTGTTCGAGCCGTTCGGCGAACACGAATGATTTGAGAAAATTCGGCTGTTCGAGGTTATGTTCGATAACTGTTCGTGCACCAAAATCATAACTGGATTTTTTCTCAGTAATGATGAAAATTAATGTTAATACGCAGTTTGAGTGTACAGCGGGGCGGGGGGAGGGGCAGGGGATGGATCTCTGCAGGAATAATGAAGATCTCCATTTTTTTTTCTCTTTCCCGCATTTACAGTGGGGAGGTGCAATCTGTCAGCCTATCAGCAGCGCACACACGGAGCGAAGTGCTTTTTTTTCACACAAGCAAGGGCATGTGTCATTGGCAGTGTATGTCACATGTCCTTGCCCTATAAGACCAAGCCATTTTCCCCGTCGCCACCATTTTTTCACTGCTGCAGCTGCGTGTTAGACGGCACCGCTGTTGCTGTGTGCGCTATACCTTGTTAATTTCAAGCCAATTTTCGCACAAATCTACAGATAGCTTGGGAGTAGGGAATAGTTGTGATTGCAGTCCTTTTAAGGACTAGGTTACAGCATTTCCTACGACTTTTATCAGGCAGGTCTGTGCTCTTAAATAGATAGGTTGTGGGAGTAAAGACTAATTGTAATTGCAGTCCTTTTCAGGACTAGGTTACATCAGTTCCTATCAGTTTTTGCCAGGCAGGTCTGTGCCAGTGCTGTGCAAGTTTTTTTTCAAAGCATTTGGCTGAATCTAGCAAAGCTAATCCTTTTTGGCCTATTGCAGAGTGTGTTAGTCAGTGGAGAAGCCTATCTGTGTTGCAAGATATACCACCTGTGTATAGAATACCAATTTTTTTACTGCACCTAGTGAAGTAAAATCTTTTGGGCATAGCATCATTCTATTAGTCCATCTATACTGACCTCCATCAGGTTGCAAATTGAATATAATTTTTTTCTGCATCTAGCTCTGAAAAAATATTTAGGCTTCTAGCAGTGTGTGGGACTTGTTCTATTAGTCCATCTATACTAACCTCCATCAGGTTGCAAACTTAATAGAATTTTTTTCTGCATCTAGCTCTGAAAAAATATTTGGCCTTCTAGCAGTGTGTGGGACTTGTTCTATTAGTCCATCTATACTGACCTCCATCACGTTGCAAATTCAAAATATTTTTTTGTCTGCATCTAGCTCTGAAAAAATATTTGGCCTTCTAGCAGTGTGTGGGACTTTCTCTATTAGTCCATCAATACTGACCTCCATCAGGTTGCAAATTAAAAATAATTTTTATCTGCATCTACCTCTGAAATAATATTTGGCCTTCTAGCAGTGTGTGGGACTTTCTCTATTAGTCCATCTATACTGACCTCCATCAGGTTGCAAATTAAAAATAATTTTTATCTGCATCTAGCTCTGAAAAGATATTTGGCCTTCTAGCAGTGTGTGGGACTTTCTCTATTAGTCCATCTATACTGACCTCCATCAGGTTGCAAATTAAAAATAATTTTTATCTGCATCTAGCTCTGAAAAAATATTTGGCCTTCTAGCAGTGTGTGGGACTTTCTCTATTAGTCCAACTATACTGACCTCCATCAGGTTGCAAATTAAAAATAATTTTTACCTGCATCAAGATGTGAAAAAATATTTGGCCTTCTAGCAGTGTGTGGGACTTTCTCTATTAGTCCATCTATACTGACCTCCATCAGGTTGCAAATTAAAATACATTTTTTGTCTGCATCTAGCTCTGAAAAAATATTTGGCCTTCTAGCAGTGTGTGGGACTTTCTCTATTAGTCCATCTATACTGACCTCCATCAGGTTGCAAACTGAATATATTTTTTTTCTGCATCTACCTCTGAAAAAATATTTGGGCTTCTAGCTGTGTGTGGGACTTGTTCTATTAGTCCATCTATACTGACCTCCATCAGGTTGCAAATTGAATATAATTTTTTTCTGCATCTAACCCAGCCAATAGTTTTTGCCTAATACCACAGTTTGGCCACTCAGCTCTGCTCGGTTCCCATCCATTGTTTTTTTGTGCAAACAACTCCAGAGTTGTGAATTAGTTAACCACCAAAATGAGTGGAAAAAGGCCTGCTGCTGGTGGAAAGGGGAATAGGCGTGTTGGGAAGGGGAAAAAAGGTTGTGTCCGTGGGGTAGGTGTTAAAGCAACAGTAACATCTGCAGAAGAAAGACCATCTTCCAGCCAAACTAAAATGTCTACTTCTTTTAGCGGACAATGTGATAAGATCCCTTTCTTACGGCCACGCCAATCGCTACAAATTCCAGATGAGGCACAAAAACAGCAGGTGCTTCAACGGATATCAAGTGTTCCTTTAAGTGGGCTCTCCTCCACATCAACTTCAACATCACAAATACTCCAGTCCTCAAAGGTGTCACCCCAATCACACTTTCTTCCTCACAGCTTCCAAATCTCCAGCTGCCCGTCTGAGTATGAGGTAGAACAGATGGTTGAGTCTGCAGAGCTGTTTACTCATACTATAGCCTGGGAATCAGAGGTCGACTCCAGCGCTTCTGTGAATCCAGACGAGGAAATGATCTGCACTGATGCCCAGAATCTTTATGAGTCGGATCCAGGACCAGACGCAGAAGGTTCTGACCATAATGTAGACCCTCATTCCCAAACTGTAACTCCTGTTGGTGGAGACAATGAGGAAGACGATGATGAGACTCAAATACCTGATTGGAGCGACAACTTTAGGTTTTTGTCAGGGCAGGAACAGGTTGGCTCTGAGGACGACGGGTGTGATAACGCACAGGGTGATGATGATGAGGTTGGAGATCCCACTTACTGTCAACCCACAGTCAGCCAAGAGATGAGGTCAGCAGAGGAGGTGGAAGAGGATGCTAGTGATGACGAGGTCAGGTTGCGCATTCCTGGACAGAGACGTAGTACTGGAAGCACGTCAACAAGTGCATCCTCAAACACAACTCTGCCTCTCACCACAAGTCGTGGTGGCTCTTCAGGTCGCATGGGTGCTAAGCCTTGCATAGCCTGGGCATTTTTTCAGATCGATAAAGATGACCCAACTCGTGTTATCTGTAACATTTGTCAGCAAAAGCTAAGTAGAGGCCAAAAAATACATAGTTTGAGTACTTCATGCATGAACTGGCACATAGACATGAAGCATAAGTTGCAGTGGGAAGCTCACTGTGCTACAATGCGGCCTAGCCGGCCGGGCCAACCACCATCTGCCATATCTTGTGCATCCGTGACCTCTTCATCCTCTGTGACTGGGGGGACAGCAGTCACACCTGTTTTGGGGCGCAGACCTGCCACCTCTTCACCCGCAACAGCCAGCGTGATTGGCAGGTCATCATTTTCTTTGGAGGTGGTAACACCAGCTGGTGTTGAGCGCTGTCCGACATCGATATCACCACCTTTGGATCAAGGCAACCTAACATGTCCGCCTGCATCTTCCTTCCTCCCAGTTTGCCGGGGACACCCTTATCAACCCCGTCTAAGCACAATAGCCAGCCCTCGGTCCCTCAGATGTGGACAAGTAAAAGACCATTTCCTCCTAGCCATGAGAAAGCTAAGAGGTTGAATTTCACCATCTGCAAGCTCTTGGCTACAGAAATGCTGCCCTTCCGCCTGGTGGACACAGAAGATTTTCGAGACCGTATGTCCGTCACAGTGCCCCAGTACCAGATGCCCAGTTGGCACTACTTCTCAAAGAAAGGTGTGCCTGCGCTCCACCAGCATGTCGCACACAACATCACCGCTTCTTTGAGAAACTCTGTGTGTGACAGGGTGCATTTCACCACAGACACTTGGACGAGTAGGCATGGACAGGGGTGTTACATGTCGCTGACTGGGCACTGGGTAACTATGGTGACAGCAGGACAAGGGGCTGCTGTCCAAGTCTTGCCGTCCCCACGAGTTGTGCGTCAATCCTCTTTATCTCAAAGTTCCTCCACTGCTTCTGCCTCCTCAACCTCCTCTCCGTCCTCCACCTGCACCCAAAGCCTGTCTGGTCATGCCACAAGCTTTCTAACTGCGCAGAAGGGATCCTGCACACCTCCTTACTATGCTGGCAGTAGGGCTCAACGTCATCAGGCGGTTTTTACTTTGAAATGTCTGGGAAATGTGAGTCACACAGCTGAGGAGTTGTGGTCAGCTCTGGAGAACCAATTTCATGAATGGCTGTCTCCACTGGACCTGAAACCAGGGAAGGCCGTGTGCGACAATGCTGCAAACCTGGGTGCGGCCCTTCGCCGGGGCAATGTCACACACGTGCCTTGTATGGCTCACGTGTTGAACCTGGTTGTCCAGCAATTTTTAGCCCACTATCCCGGACTAGATGGCCTTCTGCAGAGGGCACGGTCGCTGTGTGCTCACTTCCGCCGTTCGCATTCCGCAGCTCAGCGACTTACATCTCTACAGAAGTCGTTGGGCCTGCCACTTCACCGGCTAAAATGCGATGTGCCTACCCGGTGGAATTCAACTCTGCACATGTTGCAGCGACTGTGGCAGCACCGACAAGCCCTGGTGCAATACGTTCTGACGTATAGCCTGGGCCAACGAGATCCAGAGGTGGGGCAAATCACGCAGGAGGAGTGGTCTCAGATCAGGGACCTATGCACCCTTCTGCACAGTTTTGAAATGGCGACGAAGATGTTTAGTGCTGACGATGCCATTATCAGCATGACTATTCGGGTGATTTACATGCTGGACCACATGTTAAACAGAATTCGGAGTCAAGTGGTGGCACAAGAGGAGGTGGAGGAAGTAGAGGAGGAGGAGTTGTATGCGGAAGGGCTAACATCTGCAAGGTCCAGACTGTTGGCAGCACCAAGGCGGCAGGCATGTGAGGGTGGGGGAGATGGTTTTACCAGGGCGCATGGTAGCAGCCAAACTAGTGAGGAAGGTGCAGGAGCCCAGGAAGAAGTGGAGGACGAACTGATGGAAGACTCATCAGATGAGGGAGACCTTGATCACATTTCTGTTGTGCGAGGTTGGGGGGAGAGGACAGAGGAAGGAAGCATGATTGTTACCTCGCCACCAACACAACAGGGACTTGGTGCTCCTGGATGCGCAAGACACATGAGTGCCTTCTTGCTGCACTACCTGCAACATGACCCTCGAATTGTGAGAATTAGAAATAATCCTGACTACTGGGTTACCACACTGTTAGATCCCCGGTACAAAAGTAAATTTGCAGAAATTATTCCTGCCATAGAAAGGGATGCACGCATGCAGGAGTATCAGCAGAGACTGTTGCAGAATCTTACATGTGCTTTTCCACAAAACACCAGTGGTGCACTTAGTGAATCTCACAGTTCCAACTTGCCAACCGTGGGACCGTCAAGTGTTCAGCACTCAAACCGTAACAGAACCACAGTATCTGCTGGTAACATCAATTTTGCGGAATCATTTCACCACTTTTTTAGCCCATCCTTTGCAAGGCCACAGGAGACAAGAAGTCTGACACATAGTCAACGCCTAGAGACGATGGTACAGGAGTATCTCCAAGTAAACATTGAAGCCATGACTGTGTCACTGGACCCTTGCTCTTTTTGGGCTTCCAATCTGGATAAATGGCCGGAGCTAGCCACTTACGCCTTGGAGATCTTGTCATGCCCCGCAGCCAGCATTCTGTCTGAACGTTTGTTCAGCGCTGCTGGTGGTGTGCTGACAGATAAGCGCACGCGGCTCTCCACTGATAATGTAGACAGACTCACGTTCATAAAGATGAACAAATCATGGATCCGAAACGACTTTTCTACCCCTGTGTCATCCTGGGGAGAGTAAAAGCTTGATGATTGCTTAAAATCACCTCACCAACCATTTTAAGCTTTCAAATTACTAATCATGTTTATCTGTATCTTGGCTGGAAAATAATTTGGGCTTTGTAGCAGTGTGCAGCACTGATTCTATTAGGCCATCTATAATAAGCTCCACCAGATTTAAAATTACTAATCATGTTTATCTGTATCTTGGCTGGAAAATAATTTGGGCTTTGAAGCAGTGTGCAGTACTGATTCTATTAGGCCATCTATACTAAGCTCCACCAGATGTAAAATTACTAATCATGTTTATCTGTACCTTTGCTGGAAAATAATTTGGGCTTTGTAGCAGTGTGCAGCACTGATTCTATTAGGCCATCTATACTAAGCTCCACCAGATTTAAAATTAATAATAATTTTTAGCTGCATCTAGCCCGGAAAATAATTTTGGGGCTCCTAGATGTGCAAGACACATGAGAGCCTTCTTGCTGCACTACCTGCAGCATGACCCTCAGATTTTCAGAATTCGAAATAATCCTCACTACTGGGTTGCCACACTCTTAGATCCCCCACACTCTTCGATCAACCTTTTCATTTTAATAAAGAAAAAAAAATGGTCATTTTTGAAATTATAAGCATTAACAGGTTATTACAAACTGAAATCAAACAGTTTTCAACTCAAAACTTTATTCTAGGTGATGTTACATTTTCACATAGGACCCCTTGTTCGAAAGGAGCTTCTGAACTCTCTCGTCCATTGAATTTGTCAGGTTTTGGATGGTTTCTGCTTCAATTGTTTTGCATGAGGACGGAATACCCTCCCAGAGCTGTTGCTTAGATGTGAACTGCCTCCCGCCATCATAGACACTCCTTTTGATGATGCTCCAAAGGTTCTGAATGGGGTAGAGGTCAGAGGAGCATGGGGGTCACACCATAAGTTTGTCCCCTTTTATGCCCATATCAGCCAGAGATGCAGATGTTTTATGTGCAGCATGAGATGGTGCATTATCAGGCAAAAAAATGATCTTGCTGTGAAATACACGGTTCTTCTTCTTGAACCATGGCAGGAAGTGCTGTTTGAGAAAATCCACATACATTATGGAGTTCATCTTTAGCGCCTTCAGGGATCCTAAAGGGGCCGACAATCTCTATCCCCATGATTCCAGCCCAAAACATTACTCCACCTCCTCCTTGTTGGCGCTGTAGCCGTGTTTGCGTGGGGTGTCCATCAACCAGCCATCCTCCACTCCATCCATCTGGACCATCGAGCGCTGCACGGCACTCATCCGTGAACAAAACAGTTTTGAAATCAGTCTTCATGTAATGTTTGGCCCACTGGAGCCGTTTCTGCTTGTGTGAAGTGGATAGAGGAGGTC
This sequence comes from Phyllobates terribilis, assembly GCF_046119375.1. Classification (NCBI taxonomy): domain Eukaryota; kingdom Metazoa; phylum Chordata; class Amphibia; order Anura; family Dendrobatidae; genus Phyllobates; species Phyllobates terribilis. Next base: position 611,658,536 of record NW_027362764.1, read on the forward strand.
GACAGGATGGCGTATGCACAGCTGCAAACCTCTGAAGGACCCTGCATCTTGTTGTTCGGGGGACGTTGGAGGCACCAGCAGCTTCAAAAACTTGTCTGCTGCTATGGCAAGGCTTTTTTGCCGCTGCTCTTTTAACCTGACGTAATTGCCTGTAGGAAAGAGTCCTCAATTTGCCCTTATCAGCACGCACACGTGTGTACTGTGAATCAGCTGCATACTTCTTGATTGCCAAGACACTTCATCCTGATCATCGCACAATGTTGATTGTAGTCATGCCTTGACCTAAACACTCCACAATTTGTTGCTTCTCAGCAGCCGACACATCCTTTTTCTTTCCCATTTTGGCAGAAAATGTAGGCTGCTTAATAATGTGGGACAGCCTTCTTAAGTAGTCTTGCCTTTCATTGGACACACCTGCCAAACTAATTAGCACAGGTGTCTGCAATTGCTTACAGTGATATAAAGAGCCCTGACACACATCACCATCAATGAGTTTAACTGACAAACAAACAAATTCTTCCCTTATCACTCCTAAACACTTTTTGCATAATAATTTGGAACACATTGTACATGTGCTTTTCCACAAAACACCAGTGGTTCACGTAGTGAATCTTACAGTTCTAACTTGCCAACTGTGGTCTGTATGGAGTTGTTCAATAAAGGGCCCAAAATTAAGATAACATAGATGGGAGAGGTCTCTATGAATAGGAATTCCTAAGTATTTGATACCCTGTGAGGGCCAGGCAAATGGAAAGTTGGACTGGATGGAATCCTGTACGGATTTGGGGAGGGAGACATCGAGGGCCTCAGACTTCGCTGCATTGATTTTAAAATTTGACCATGTAACAAAGTGATCTATTTCAGCCATAACAGCATGGATGGATATATGTGATTGAGTGATATGTACTAGGACATAATCAGCAAATAGAGAGCACTTGTACTCGGTGCCTCCCACCTCAATCCACCTAATATTGGGGTTATGGCGAATTGATGAGAGCAGGTGCTCCGTCACTAGGATGTATAAGAGAGGGGACAGAGGACATCCCTGCCATGTCCCATTGGTGATTGTGAAAGGTGATGAAAATGTTCTGATGCACCCCCTGGGCCTTGGGACACCCGGAGCCGGACCCTTTTTGCTGGATGCTGGTGGTTGTAGTCTCCGTGGCGGCGACCCGGTTCCGTGGCTCAGGGCGGTCAAACCAGTGGCGGAACTATTTATGTGGTTTTGATGTTTAAATGTCCGACTACGCCACCCATGGATTGCGGTCAGAGTGAACCGCCGCTGCAGGGAAGACCGCTGAGGCTGGTGTTGTGGGTGCAGCAGAGCGTAGCATAACTCCCCACAGGAGGAGTATAGCCTCAGGGCAGTGTATGCGGAGGATGGGGGTGATGCTGCAGGGCAGCAGCAGTAACGACACGGAGTCAGTGATGCAGTCCAGGGCCTTTACTCACAGTTCTTATTATCCAGACCACGTCTGCAGGTATAGGCTGCCCACGTTGTACTGTGCTCACCAGGTGAGGGGCTCAGACAACTCCCAGATAACTTTGGAGCGCTTCACAGGACCCCCTTTGTGTGTCCTTTGTCTGGCCTTTCTTACCAACCCTTCTGTCCGGCTGCCTTGGGCCTCCTCTTGGTAAACTTGGCGCCAGTTTCCCTGACCCTATGTGGTGCCTTCCTAGCGGGTGTAGCGAGGGGCTGCGCCACATAAAATGTCACAGCCTCCGGTTTCTAGCTGAGGGTCGTTTCCTGCCTCCACTAGTTTCGGGGACCGGTCTCCCCCTTTGGCCTGACCCCTCCACGCAGGTGGATTCGGGCGTGCGGTGGCGACTCGCCCGTCCGCACCCCTGTGATCCCTTTGTTCCTCATTCCTGGAGACTTCTCCGCTCCTCTTCCTTCCTTCTCCCTCTTCCAGGCCTGGGCCTCTGTTACTAGGCCCGCCTCCGGAGCAGAGCTCATGCAGAGCCCCTGCTCCCTGTCACTTCTGCTCAGACTTCTCTGCACTGAACTAAGATGGTGCCCACCTTTTATACTCCCTTCTCAATGCACCCAGGAACTGCTTCCTCCCTGCTCCTGCACTACAGGGTTCCCCTTCCTCAGTGTTCCCTCCCCCCACTCCAGCCAGGGACAGGGACTGTCGTGCCCATCTCAGGGGCATATTGGTTGCCCTGCCCCACGGCAATGTGGTGTAATGCATGCAGGTGTCGGGTCCTGATCCACACTCCATCCTTACCTGAGAGTGAGATATCACACCTCTGGGTGAGGTGCAATACCTCTGTAGCAACCGAGCCCTCAGAGTGCTACAGTTCCATTTATCTTCAGCCTAGGTGACGTATTGCGATACAGGGCCGTGATTTTGGCTATAAAAGGGTCCCCTAGACCCCAACCCCAAGCTTTTTAAGAGAATCATATATGGCGTGCCAGGAGACTCTATGGAATGCTTTCTCAGCATCCAACGAGAGTATCTAATTACAAATTTTTAACTGCATCTAGCCCAGGAAATACTTTGTGCCTAGTAGCAGTGTCTGCTAGTCAGCGGATTATCCCGGCTGTTAAGCAAGCTACACCACCTGTAGTTTAGACACTTAATTTTTTCAAAGGAAATGCTTCGGGACCACGGGATACTCAGTGAAGAGCATCAGGAGGCACCCCAAGGCATAGGGGCTGGGACTGGCAGTAGGATGCCTTGCGGTGGACAGCCGAGCTCGATCCTTATAAAAGCTTTTTAACTGCAGCAGCTTTAGTGGACGCTACTGGAGCTGGAATTACGCGGCTGCTGGCATGAGACTTGCCCTCCAATAGATCCTTGTAAATGGATTTAAAGTGTATTCATTCAAATTAGAGAGACAATTTAAATTAAAAAGCTTAGAGCTGCCTCCACCACAGGGGGGCTCGCTCGACCCACCAGCGGACAGGCACCAGTATTGGGAGAGGGGGGCTGGCCGTCAGGGTTCACCGCGGCTCTGGCACAAACCCGGCGACACGGAGGTGGCACGGGCAGGAGCGGACTGGCCGTGTCGGCTTCTCACTTTTTGGATTTTAGAAGGGCATGACATGCCTATATCTGTGTCTCCCCCTCCTTTTACTCCTCCACCTCTTTTCTTCTCGCATGACTATATGTACTTGTCACTTTTCCATGTGTTAGTTGTGTCTTCTGAGCAGTTTGTCAGCTTTTTGACACCTTTGAAGGTGTTTTCTATGTGTTTCTATGTGTTTTTGTTTGCCTGCCATTGATTTTAACGGTGTTCGAAGGTGTTCGACTAACAGTTCGATGAACAGTTCGGCGAACACACGGGTGTTCGACGAACCGAACCGAACTCGAACACTACGGGGGTGGCTCAACACTAGTTGCCGCTTGGCCAAGGCAGTGCTGCAGTGCTGTCAGCTTGTGACTGATGTGGTCATTTCGGAGATGGAGGAGGAGGTGCAGGAGCTGAACAATGTGATTACATTGAGGTTAAATTGGTGACGCTGTTTTTAATACTAAAGAAAGATCCTATTTTAACATTTTACAACCTTATCTGGCAATGTGGTGTGTGACACATAATCAGACACATCCTGTTTTATTTATGATGGAGGGACTCTGAAAGTCATAAAGCCTATTTTTATAGGGCCATCAGACGGCCCTTACTAATCTTAAAAGGCCAGCAGTCGACCCTCGCTATTGTTAGAGAGCCATCAGCCGGCTATGCTTTGTTGTTCCGATTATTAACAAGTGGGTCTCCTATACTGTTATTGTGTGTCCAGTGACTGCAAGAGCTGCCAAAAATTTGGACGCAACACAATACCCCTTTGAAGAGACATAGAGGAGGGTTTCAGTAAAAAAAATGTACCCATTATAAAGGAGCTGGTCTCCTATAGTGGTAATGCACATGCTGTGACTGCAAGGGCTGAGAAAATTTGGGAAAAACCCCACTGAGAACAGCTGACCAATTTTAGGAAAAACCTCACTAAGAATTTAAAGACACATAGAGCAGGGCCACAGTAACAAGATACAACATGTTCCCATTAGAAAGGAGAGGGTCTGCTATACAGTTATAGTGTATGCAGTGAGTGCAATGGCTGACCAATTTTAGGAAAAACCTGACTAAGAATTTAAAGACACATAGAGCAGGGCCACAGTAACAAGGTATGACAAGTTCCCATTAGAAAGGAGAGAGTCTGCTATACAGTTATAGAGTATGCAGTGAGTCCAACAGCTGACGAATTTTAGGAAAAACCCCACTAAGAATTTAAAGACACATAGCAGGGCCACAGTAACAAGGTACGACATGTTCCCATTAGAAAGGAGAGAGTCTGCTATACAGTTATAGGGTATGCAGTGAGTTGAACGGTTGAACAATTTTAGGAAAAGCCCCACTAAGAATTTAAAGACATATAGAGCAGGGCCACAGTAACAAGGTACGACATGTTCCCATTAGAAAGGAGAGGGTCTGCTATTCAGTTATAGGGTATGCAGTGAGTCCAACAGCTGACGAATTTTAGGAAAAACCCCACTAAGAATTTAAAGAAACAGAGCAGGGCCACAGTAACAAGGTACGACATGTTCCCATTAGAAAGGAGAGAGTCTGCTATACTGTTATAGGGTATGCAGTGAGTCGAACGGCTGAACAATTTTAGGAAAAGCCCCACTAAGAATTTAAAGACATATAGAGCAGGGCCACAGTAACGACAAATTCCCATTAGAAAGGAGAGAGTCTGCCATACAGTTAAAGGGTAAGCAGTGAGTCCAAAGGCTGACCAATTTTAGGAAAAACCCCATAAGAATTTAAAGACACATAGAGCAGGGCCACAGTAACAAGGTACGACATGTTCCCATTAGAAAGGCGAGAGTCTGCTTTACAGTTATAGGGTATGCAGTGAGTCCAACGGCTGACCAATTTTAGGAAAAATCCCACTAAGAATTTAAAGACACACATAGCAGGACCACAGTAACAAGGTACAACATGTTCCCATTAGAAAGGAGAGGGTCTGCTATTCAGTTATAGGGTATGCAGTGAGTGCAACGGCTGACCAATTTTAGGAAAAACCCCACTAAGAATTTAAAGACACACAGAGCAGGGCCACACTAACAAGTATGACATGTTCCCATTAGAAAGGAGAGGGTCTGCTATACAGTTATAGGGTATGCTGTGAGTCCAACGGCAGATCAATTTTAGGAAAAGACCCACTAAGAATTTAAAGACAGATAGAGCAGGGCCGCAGTAATGACAAATTCCCATTAGAAAGGATAGAATCTGCTATACAGTTATAGGGTATGCAGTGAGTCCAAAGGCTGACCAATTTTAGGAAAAACCCCACTAAGAATTTAAAGACACATAGAGCAGGGCCACAGTAACAAGTACAACATGTTCCCATTAGAAAGGAGAGGGTCTGCTATACAGTTATAGGGTATGCAGTGAGTCCAACGGCTGACCAATTTTAGGAAAAAACCCACTTAGAATTTAAAGACACTCAGAGCAGGGCCACAGTAACAAGTACAACATGTTCCCATTAGAAAGGAGAGGGTCTGCTATTCAGTTATAGGGTATGCAGTGAGTGCAACGGCTGACCTATTTTAGGAAAAACCCCACTAAGAATTTAAAGACACACAGAGCAAGGCCACAGTAACAAGTACAACATGTTCCCATTAGAAAGGAGAGGGTCTGCTATACAGTTATAGGGTATGCAGTGAGTCCAACGGCTGACCAATTTTAGGAAAAACCCCACTAAGAATTTAAAGACACACATAGCAGGGCCACAGTAACAAGGTACAACATGTTCCCATTAGAAAGGAGAGGGTCTGCTATTCAGTTATAGGGTATGCAGTGAGTGCAACGGCTGACAAATTTTAGGAAAAAAACTGCTAAGAATTTAAAGACACACAGTGCAGGGCCACACTAACAAGTACGACTTGCTCCCATTAGAAAGGAGAGGGTCTGCTATACAGTTATAGGGTATGCAGTGAGTCCAACGGCAGACCAATTTTAGGAAAAACCCGACTAAGAATTTAAAGACACATAGAGTAGGGCCACAGTAATGACAAATTCCCATTAGAAAGGAGAGGGTCTGCTATACAGTTATAGGGTATGCAGTGAATCCAAAGGCTGACCAATTATAGGAAAAACCCCACTAAGAATTTAAAGACACATAGAGCAGGGCAACAGTAACAAGGAATGACAAATTCCCATTAGAAAGGCGAGAGTCTGCTATACAGTTATAGGGTATGCAGTGAGTCCAACAGCTGACCAATTTTAGGAAAAACCCCACTAAGAATTTAAAGACACATAGAGCTGGGCCACAGTAACAAGGTATGACATTGCCCCTTGGAAGAGACGTGGAGGAGGGCCTCATAAAAAAATGTTCCCATTAGAAAGGAGAACATGGTGGTGGAGGATGAGGAGGAGGACAAGAGCAAAAGCCAAAATCAGGAAGTGTATACCCATGTGTGGGTGTGAAAAGGTGCATGGGAATACACCTCCCAATAAAAGACACTGGATTTGAGTTTATGTTACGCTGCTATCATTCGGTGGTGTTGAGAAGTCTGGCCCAATCCAGCCGTTATTCACTTTTATAAGAGTCAGCCTGTCAGTATTTTCAGTTGACAGGCGGATGCTCTTATCAGTTATAATTCCACCAGCGGCACTAAAAACCCGCTCTGATAAAACGCTGGCGGCAGGGCAGGCCAGGACCTTCAAGGCATAGAGAGCCAGTTCATTCCACATATCCAGCTTGGATACCCAATAATTATAAGGCACAGAGGAATCATGGAGGACGTTGGTGCGGTCAGCAAGGTACTCCCTCTGCATCTTCCAAAACTTTGCACTCCTTGTGAGAGTACCCCGCTCCTCAGGGCCTGTGCGATGGTAGGGTCTGAGAAAACTCTCCCAGAACTTTGACAGTGTTCCCCTGCCTCTGCTGGATTGAAGTTGTGTCTCTCTCGCCTGTACTCCTTAGTTGGCCAAAGAAGTGTGCCTTCTGCCGCCAGCGTTTCAGATGGGAATTTTTTTAATAGTTCTGCAACAAGGGCCTTCTGGTACTGCCCCATTTTTGTAGACCTGTCCGCCTCAGGAATAAGAGATATAAAGTTCTCCTTGTAGCGTGGGTCTAGAAGTGTCACCAACCAGTAATGACTGTCACCCAAATTTTTGAGAATGCGAGGGTCATGGGAAAAGCAGCATAACATAAACTCAGCCATGAGTGCCAGACTACTAACAGGCAAGACTCCCGTGTCCTCACCAAGAGGATGACTGACCATGCTCTCCTCCTCCTCTCTGTCCTCTGGCCATCCACGCTGAACAGACTGTATGACAGCTGTGCAGGTAGTACCGTCTATAGTGCAAGAAACTAGCTCCTGTCCTTCCTCCTCCTCCTCTTCCTCATTGTCACCCAATCCACTTTGGGATGAGATGAGGCTTGGCTGTGTGTAATTACCCTGTATGGTTCCTTGCTCCATCTCATCATGCTCCGCCTGCAATGCATCCTCTTTGATTGTGAGCAGAGAGCGTTTCAGAAGACAGAGAAGTGGGATGGTGACGCTAAATATGGCGTCATCGCCGCTCACCATCTTGGTGGAGTCCTCAAAGTTTTGAAGGATGGTACACATGTCAGACATCCATGTCCACTCCTGAGGTCTTATTTGTGGAGTCTGAACTGAATACCGATGGCCTTATTGATGCTGGTACTCAACAACTGCCCTCTTCTGTTCACAAATCCTTCCCAACATCTGCAGTGTAGAGTTCCAATGCGTAGGGACATCACACACCAGTCTGTGAGCCAAAAGCTGCAAACGCTGCTGAAACACGGCAAGTGCGGTGGAAGCTGTAGCTGACTTTTTAAAATGGGCACACAGGCGGCGTACTTTAACAAGCAGATCTGTCAGCTCCAGGTAGGATTTGAGAAACCGCTGAACCACGAGGTTAAGCACATGGGCCTCGCCTCAGAGCCACCACCAGGTTCCGGCCATTGTCACACACGACCATGCCTGGCTGTAGGTTCAGCGGTGTGAGCCACAGATCTGCCTGCTCTGTCAGAGCTGTCCACAACTCTTCAGCATTGTGCAGTTTGTCACCAAAGCATATTAGCTTCAGCACAGCCTGTTGCCGCTTGGCAGAGGAAGTGCAAAAGTGCTTCCAGCTTATGACTGATGTGGTCATTTCGGAGATGGAGGCTGAAGAGGAGGAGAAGGCTGAGGAGGATGAGATGCAGGAGCTGTAGACCATGGGGGCAACCCTGATTGACCTACGGCCCGTAATCCTTGGCATCTGGAGGATGGGTTCCGTCCCAAGGTCCGACTGGGTCCCGGCTTCCTCTATGTTAACCCAGTGTGCAGTCAGTGAGATGTACCGTCCCTGCCCACAAGCACTTGTCAACTTGTCCGTGGTGAGGTGGACTTTCCCAGCAACTGCGCTGTTGAGGGCACCGATAATGTTTTGGAACACGTGCTTGTGTAATGCGGGGAAGGCACACCAGGAGAAATAGTGGCAGCTGGGGACCAAGTACCGAGGGATGGCCGCCGCCATCAGGTTGCGGAATGCTTCCGTCTCCACAAGCCTAAAAGGCAACATTTCGAGTGCAGGCAGTCGTGAAATGTGATAATTTAGTAGTGTGGCCTGTGGGGCGTTGGCTGCATATTTGCACTTGCGTTCCAAGGATTGGGGTATGGACAACTGAACGCTGCGCTGGGACAAGGACATGGAAGTGCTTCCTGATGCTACTACTTGAGAGTGCGCAACGACAGGTGCAGGGCAGGAGGCATCTTTGCATGAATCATGGACAGGGGATTGGCTTGCATGCACAACAGCGGAAGAAGCAACGGTGCCACCTGCAGACACTGTTCCTGGACCCTGGGGTTCGGCCCACTAAGTTGGGTGCTTTGCTGCCATGTGCTTGATCATGCTGGTGGTGGTCAGGCTGGTCTTTTTGCCACCCGTGCTGATGCTGGCCTGGCAGGTGGTGCAAATGGCCTTTTTGGGGTTATTGGCAGAGTCTTTAAAAAAACAACCAGACTCGGGAAGACCTAACAGTTGTACTGGCAACTTCCTTCGTGTTGGTGTTACGGGGAACGGTTGCCTGCCTTCTGTCTGCGGCCACCACACTGCTTCTTCCTGCCTGTTGGGGTGCTCTGCCTCCCTCCCCCTGTGTGCTGCTGTCCTCACTTTGCATGTCCTCCTGCCAGGTTGGGTCAATTTCTATATCTTCCACCACCTCGTCTTCCACTTCCGCACCCTGGTCCTCCTCCTGACTTTCTGGCAATTGTGTCTCATCATCATCCACCTCTTGTGACACTTTCCCACCGTCGCCTTCGTGTGACCGTGGTTGCTCAAATATTTGGGCAACGCTATATGCGATCTCCTCTTGCCCTACTTCAAGTGGACCGGGCGACAGGCCCGAATCTATAAATGGAATAGTGAACAGCTCTTCAGGGTGTCCAAGTGTGAGATCAGTTGTCTCCGGGCACTCAGCATGGTGGGAGGAAGGAGGATCAGGGTGAGGAATATGCGGTCCAGACTCACAGCTACTGAGACTTGACCGTGTGGAAGACAGGGTGGTGGTGGTGGCTAAGTGACTGGAAGCATTATCCGCTATCCAACCAACAACCTTTTGACACTGCTCTGGGTTCAATAGTCATGTGCAGCAGTCCCCTAGGAATTTGGACAGGAAGGTCAGGCGAGAAAATGTGGGTGTTTGTTGTGGCACAATTTCAGCTTGCCCACGGCCTTGACCTCGGCCTCTGCATGCACCATCAACACCACGTCCAGTTCCCAGTCCCTTGCCACGTGCCTTGCCCATTTTAAGTGGAGGACAGTATCTTCCACGCTCACTACAAATGACTGAGTTTGGAGTGAACTTATATGTGATCCGTGTGACGGAGAAAACAGAGTTTTACATACCTGGCCTGTAGGTAAGTAGCTTGAACAGCAAATTGCGGTGAATTGCTTCACTGACACACTAAAGGAAATTTTTTTTATGGAGGCCAAAAATGGCAGTATTTTCTGACAACGTATATGTGATCTGTGTGACGGAGAAAATAGAGTTTTAAATACCTGGTCTGTAGGTAACTAGTTTGAACAGCAAACTGGTGTGAATTGTTTCACTTACACACTAAAGGAAATTTTTAATGGAGGCCAGAAATGGCAGTATTTTCTGACAACGTATATGTGATCCGTTTGATGGAGAAAACAGAGTTTTCAATAGCTGGATTTCTAGCGCTCTAATATGGAAAGGACCTGGCTGTATTCTGCAGTGCCAACAAGCAAATGGTGCAGAAAAACGGTGTTCTCTCGATTGCTTTTTAAGCAAATAATGAGGATTAAGATCCAAAAAAAGTTTTCCTGGCCCCTGGGACCTGGACCTTTGTATAGAAATATCTAACAGCAGCAGAAGGCAGAATTGGAATGGAGCCTCTTGAGCTATATGCACTGCAGTCACATATATACCCTGCTTGCCTGCCTATTTACACTGCCTGCCTGATATTTCTGCAGATGGATTAGTTAGTCCTCAAAAGGACTGTTTGTGTAATATGGATATGTGTAATGTACGATTTTCCCCCTACACTACCTAATACACAAGCAAATCTCTTCTTGACGCAGCAGCACCTCTCCCTACTCTGCCTGATTCTGGGTAGACTGTGACGAGCATGGCGGCGCCAGGTCTGATATAGACCTGATGATGCTGTGCGGCCAGCCAATCACTGTAATGCCACAACCAACATGGCTACGGCATTATAGTGAGCGCCAAACATGCAGGGAGAGGACCCGAGCTCCCGCCGAGCAACACCGGAAATACTCGGCGAGCGCCGAGCTTCTCGAACAGTGAGATTCTCGGGCGAGCACCGAGCAGTAGCAAGCATGCTCGCTCATCACTAGTGGTGAAAAAACACTGAAAAAGCGCACCAAAAATGCAGGTATCAGGTTTTTGCAGTGTTTTTTGTACTAACACTTGATGAAGTAGAATGAGATTTTTTTTTCCACTGAACTTTATGTACATGCATAAAGAGACAAAAGAACAGTGATGAAAAAGCACAGCAAAAAGTGCAGCAAAACTGCAGCAAAGGCTCCGCAAAAAGCAAGCAAAATCCTGAATAAACCTTCCTGGCAAGAGATCAGGTTTTGCTGCAGAAAAAAAGCTGAAAAAAAGCCTAGTGTGAACATAGCCTTACCCAAACCCTGTGGGGAGAAAATTAACTATATCCCCTCTCCCCGGCAACATTCTGGCTTCAGTCACGGGGTGGTGCCGGCACAGGTTCAGTAAGTATACAGAGCAGTGGCTGTAACGGCACCCTGTGCACTGACTGACAGCCGACCCTTATCCAGAGCCAGTGTTAGTCAGGGCCAGGGGCAAAGTTACAGCGACCGCTCTCTATACTCAGAGCGGTGACAGAACCTGTGCTAACGCCGCCCCATGACTGAAACCCAAAATTTGCTGGGGGGAATGAAGTTAATTTTATCCCTGCAGTACTCGGGTAAGTGCAGGCTCCGGGCAGGATAATAACGCTATTAACCTGCAGATTAACCCCATATCTGTGGTTCAATAGCATTTTTTCTGGTGACAGGTTCTCTTTAATAGAGATTGTAATGTGGAAAAAAAACATTGCCAAAGCTAAAAAAAAAGAAAAGTGTAACACAAAAACCTTATTTAAACAATAGCTCATTATCTGATCACACATTCCCTTTGAGATCCTAACTGTTGCACTCTTTATTGTATTGAATCTGGTCATACAAAATTACTGCTAGATTTTTTCAGACTGTTGGGTATGAGTCATGGTAACTGAAGGGTCATAATTAGTGATGAGCGAGAACTAAAATGCTCGGGTGCTCGAAGCTCGGGTCGAGCACATTGGAATACTCGGGTGCTCAACCCGAGCAACGAGCCCAATGTAAGTCTATGGGAAACTCGAGCATTTTTCTGGTGGCCCCCCCCAAGCGGTCTGCAGAAGTTCAAAAATTGCCCAAATCGATGGAAACGGTGCTCAATTAAACGTCAGGCAGGCAGAATATATAGGCAGACAGGCAGGCAGGGTATATAGGAAGGTGCATGAAAAACATAGCAGGGCACTTGGAACACACTAGTGCCCTCTGATTTTCATGCACCCGTCTCTTTAAAAAAGCCGGCCGGCAATTCATCAGCGGCATACACCGGTACCCGACAATTTAGAACAGAAAGAATAGAGCATCACACATAGATTAGATAGATAGAAACGTGTCAGTCACATATATAATAAGTACAGTGACAGTGTTGGTTACTGTACTTGTTATTTAGTGTTAAAATAAAGGATTTCTTAAAAAAAAATAATAGTGTTTTTGTCTCTTTAAAAAAGCCGGCCGGCAATTCATCAGCGGCATACACCAGTACCAGACAATTTAGTACAGAAAGAATAGAGCATCACACATAGATTAGATAGAAACATTTCAGTCACATATATCATAAGCACAGTGATAGTGTTGATTACTGTACTTGTCATTTAGTGTTAAAATAAAGGATTTATTAAAAAAAAAATTGGCGTGGGGTTCCCCGTAATTTTAGTCTCTAGCGGAGGTTAAGCAGATGGCTGGGGCAGATGTTTGAAGCCTGGGAAGGGGGTAATACCCACGGAGCTCCCCAGGCTACTAATATCAGCCCCCAGCTGAATACCTAGCCTTTACTAGCTATTAAAATAGGGGACCCCAAAAAAAAATGACGCGGGGTCCCCCCTATTTTAATAGCTAGCAAAGGCTAGGCAGACAGCTGGGGGCTGATATTAATAGCCCAGGAAGGGAGCCATGAATATTGGCCCCCTCCCAGGCTAGAAACACCAGCCGTCAGCCGCCCCAGAAATGGCGCATCCATAGGATGTGCCTATTCTGGCACTTAGCCTCGCTCTTCCCACTGCCCTGTAGCGGTGGCAGTGGGGTAATAGGGTTGGGGTTGATGTCAGCTTATAATGCCAGCTGACATCAAGCCCAGGTTAGTAATGGAGAGGCGTCTATAAGACACCCCCATTACTAACCCCATAGTCAAAGTTAAAAAAAACACAAACACCCAGAATAAAGTCCTTTAATTGAAATAAACACACAATTCTTTAATGTTCTAAATTAAACCATACTTACCATCATGCCCATTCCAGCTGAAGCCAACGATCTCCTGCAATAAAAATAAAACAATAAACCAACCTCATCCTTACCTTTCCATGGTTCCCAGGACGGCTCCAGCTCTGCTACATTCACATGACAGGCTGGATCGCAGCCGAAATAATTAAAAAAAGGGCTTCCCTGTATTTTTGTTTCTAGCCAGGTACAAATAGGCATCTGGGGGTTGGGGGCAGCCCGTTCCTGCCTGCTGTACCTGGCTGGACACAAAAATAGGGTGAAGCCCCACGTATTTTTTTTTTAATTATTTCATGAAATTCATGAAATAATAAAAAAAAGGGCTTCCCTATATTGTTGTGTCCGGCCAGGTACAAATAGGCAGCTGGTGGTTGGGGGCAGCCTGTTCCTGGATGCTGTACCTGGCTGGACACAAAAATAGGGCGAAGTCCCACGTCAATTTTTTTAAAATTATTTCATGAATTTCAAGTACAGTAACCAACACTGTTACTGTACTTATTATATATGTGACTGACATGTTTCTATCTATCTAATCTATGTGTGATGCTCTTTTCTTTCTGTTCTAAATTGTCGGGTACCGGTGTATGCCGCTGATGAATTGCCGGCTTTTCATGTTTCACTGTGAGCACTGTTCCCATCGATTTGGGCAATCACTGTAATGCCACAACCACCATGGCTGTGACATTACAGTGAGTGGCAGACAATCCCTATATGATTGGTGCTCTAAATAGCACCAAACATGCAGGACGGGGACCTGAGCTCTCGGTCGAACATCTTGAAAGTACTCGGCGAGCTCCGAGCATGCTCGCTCATCACTAGTCATAATGCAACCACATTTACTATAATTAGCTGTGATGTAGAATCACTTATGTCAGACTTATTATGATTATTATTATGTTATTTTTATTATGATTATGATCTTATGTCACATGACTATAGGCCGCCATCTTTGCTCACACTGACAGTTTTCTGTGCCATTGACAGGCCAATATTTTTGAAAGCAAGAATACCATATTTTGTGGGGCTCTTATACCTGTCACTTGCAAACCTGAAGGACCCTGTTATAAACTAATAGGATTCATCAGAATTTTTTGGAAATACCGGTGCATCTAACTAAATTATAATATTATCAAAAATTAATTTATTTCAGTTCTTCAATGCAAAAAGTGAAACTCATATATTATATAAAGTCATTACAAACAGAGTGTTCTATTTCAAGTGTTTATTTCTGTTAATGTTGATGATTATGGCTTACAGCCAATGAAAACACAAAAGTCATTATCTCAATAAATTTGAATATTTAACAAAAACACCTGCAAAGGCTTCCTAAGCATTTAAAAAGGTCCCTTAGTCTGTTTCAGTAGACTCCACAATCATGGGGAAGAATGCTGACTTGACAGATGTTCAGAAGGCAGTCATTGACACTAAGTAAATGCAAAGTAAATTTTGCATTTCATTTGGAAATCAGTTCCAGACTCTGGAGGAAGAGTGGAGAGGCCACAATCCAAGCTGCTTGAGGTCTAGTGTGAAGTTTCCACAATCAGTGATGCTTTGGGGAGCCATGTTATCTGCTGTTGTAGATCTCCTGTGTTTTATCAAGACCAAAGTCAGCGCAGCCGTCTACCAGGAAATTTTAGAGCACTTCATGCTATCCTCTGCCGACAAGGTTTCTGGAGATGGAAATTTCATTCTCCAGCAGGACTTGGCACCTGTCTACACTGCCAAAAGTACCAATACCTGGTTTAAAAACAACAGTATCACTGTGCTTGATTGGCCAGCAAACTCGCCTGACCTTAAGCCCATAGAGAATCTATGGGGTATTATCAAGAGGAAGATGAGAGACACCAGACCCAACAATGCAGACGAGCTGAAGGCTGCTATCAAAGCAACCTGGGCTTCCATAACACCTCAGCAGTGCCGCAGGCTGATCGCCTCCATGCCACGCCACATTGATGCAGTAATTGATGCAAAAGGAGCCCCGACCAAGTATTGAGTGCATTTACTGAACATATATTTCAGTAGGCCAACATTTCGAATTTTAAAAACATTTTTCAAGGTGTTGTTATAAAGTATTCTAATTTACTGAGATAATGACTTTTGTGTTTTCATTAGCTGTAAGCCATAATCATCAACATTAACAGAAATAAACACTTGAAATAGATTACTCTGTGTGTAATGACTCTATATAATATATGAGTTTCACTTTTTGTATTGAAGAACTGAAATAAATTAACTTTTTAATGATATTCTAATTTAGTGAGATGCACCTGTAGAACTGATATACTTGTCATGACCACATTAAGAATGTAAGCCATGATGCTAATGTGAACATAGCCTGATATTGTTAAATATGTTTTTCAATGTCATTATTTGTATTATTTTATGAATATTATAATAAAATAAATATTTAGATTTTAGACTAAATAATTTGCATTTAAGATGCCTACTTATGGAAAAAATGATCTTATTAGAGTTAACTGATAAATAATGTTACGTTGTTTATGTTGTTTATATTATTGTAAATTACAGTTTTAACGTCCAGAATTTCTGGTGACATTACAATTATTTTTGTATCTGATTCTCTTTGATGGCATATTAAAACAACTATTATGCAATGATAAACACATTGTATTTAATTATCATAAAATGTAACTTTTAGTAAATAATTGCTTCATTACAAATAGAAAAGATAATAATAACCATAAAATTCACCTAAAAATCCAGACCTCCACAACAGATGGCTTGGATAAAAAGCCATGCAACCAGGCTAAAATCCTTTTGTGTTACAAAAACTCTCCCACTGAAAAAAATTCTTTTAAGGCAGCAAATGAGCAATATTCCTTTACTCCAAATAATAGATCTGCTTAACTCGGGGCCCACTGAGTACTTAACAACTGACTTAACAGCTGAAAATAAGGACTAAATGTCTTCCTGCTGTGTTCCATTCATATTGAGCGGATTTCCTATTGTTGATATTATGGATTTGTTTGGCAATCAACAACATTTTGTGTCAGATTTCTGCCTGTTGGCCTCATTTTGGCTCGTGAATTACATTCTACAATTTTTCTACTTTCTTCTCATTTTTTATTTGTTTTGAGCTAAACAGGTTGCTGCATTCGCTTTCAACCAGGATTCGTCTTGACATGACTGCATAAAAACCTAAGGCTAAGATCCACGTACAGTGGCATATAAAAGTTTTTACACCCCTGGTCAAAATGACTGTTATTGCGAATAGTTAAGCAAGTTGAAGATGAAATGATGTCTAAAAGGCCTAAAGTTAAAGATGACACATTTCCTTTGTAGTTTAGGTAAAAAAAAAAAAAATATATATATATATATATATATATATATATATATATATATATACTGTATATACAGTGTATATATATATATATATATATAAATATATATATATATATATATATATATATATTCATCTTTTACATTTTAAAAATTACAAAAAGGAAAATGAGCCAATGCAAAAGTTTGGGCGTCCTGCATGGTTCATACCTAGCAGCACCCCGTTTTGAAAGTATCACAGATTGTAAACTCTTTTTGTAGACAGCCAAGAGTCTTTTAATTCTTGTTTGTGGGATTTTCATCCATTCTTCATTGGAAAATGTTTCCAGTTCTGTGAAATTCCTAGGTCATTTTGCATGCACTACTATTTTGAGGTCTAGCCACAGATTTTCAATGATGTTGTAAAACCTTCAGCTTGGTCCTTTTGAGGTGGTCTATTGTGGATTTTGACGTGTGTTTAGGATCATTAGGAGATCTGTCACAGGGGAGCTGAGTTGGCAAAGGAACTGAAACTGTGAAGACATCAGCATTGCTGGGACTGTCAATCGTTGTCAGGAAGGTGTGACTGCAGCTACTGAACATAGACTAGTCTCAGTGAGTAAACGCTTCAATCGACTAGTCCTGGTTTATTAGCATACAGCGGTGTTGTATATACTGGAGGTGCGGCTGCAAGGAGATATTTAAGTGATTTTCTCCCTATAGCCACTTGTTTGCAGTCATTGGGGCGGTGCATAGAGTTGTTACAGTCACTGCTCACTACTCACAGCAGAGCAGACTGTAAATCAGTATTGCAGTGAGTGATTCCAGCCACGCTCATAGTATAGTAAGCTGTGACTGTAACTGCTCCCTGCACCGGCCCGAGGTCTGGAAGCGAGCGGCTATAGGGAGAATATAACATTATTTTATCCTTGTAGCCACACTTGCAGTAAAGCGGCTATAATGTGTTCTAATTGTTACTACTCCTTTGTCTGCAGGTAAATGGCCTTTCTTGAGGTGACAGGTTCCCTTTAAACAATCAAAAAAATTAATTGGCTACCTGAATAAAGGACTGAAAGGACTATGGGTCCAGTTTAAAAGCATCAGGGATCTGACAAGTTCCCTTGGAACTAAATGAAATTTCGAATGTCTTTATTTAGCCAAACTATATTGTACAAATATTGGAAGACACAGAAGGTGCCTACTCAGCTGATCACTGGCCATGGCAGTGACCTTCCTCAGCCATAAGCCCCGTTACCTGCCTATTCACAGGGGACAAGAAGTGGAGAATCCTTTCTTTAGTAGAATATGTTATTTGTTTTCTTTCCAATGTTTCTACATTTGCTAGTTTGGCTTATTGATTGCATTTCTTCCTATTCATTTCTGCAGTTTTTAAGGCTATAGCTGCTGCTAAACCTCTTTGCCTGGCTATTTCATCCCTAAACTCTTACGGCTACTGGCTCCCAGTTTTATGACTCTTACTAATCTGAGAATTACAGTATTATTCTCTCAGTACACATTTATATGACTAGGGATATAAAGACCACACAAATGTCTTTATGACAGCATTTGCAGAAAGTCACCATAGACTTATTTCAATTGTTCATTTTTTCTTAATAAAAACACTGGACTCACAATACACTATGGCAACAAGTAATCCACTTAATGATTCATTTTCTCAGGAGGGATGAGCATAATGATTTCAGTCCTCTGTTATTTACCCAGCAGCGTTTCAAGGGCTATTCCATGATAATCTTCTCATAACCCTTTCAAAGACTCCACTGCAATGAATACTTACTGATTCTTCTCACCATTGAAATAAGACAAGTTATATTTCATATTTTTTTTAAATATTAAAAAAAACATTGCTCAGATATTGCTGGTAATTTTAATATTTGCTGGGAATATGTAACATTTAATTTGCTTTGTATTGGATCATTATTACATATGTGCAAGCAAAAAGTAATAGATTCTTTACCTAAGTTTGTATTAATGTCAAGAAAATAATAAGTAAAGCAAGGTGTAAATTGTAGAACAGATGTGACATCCATAAAGTCAAACCCCTACTTATTCATAGCAGATATTCTAATCTCCACACCCAGTGTGTAATAAGATACTCAACCCTTGTTCCTCAGCAACTTCTAATGTCAACTTGTAACAGCCAGGACACTTTACTATTTGTTCACTGCTAACACCAGATGTCATTTAGAAGTAGCTGAATAGCTGAGTGTCATTTAATAGCAGCAAGCTCTCACCTTGTATCATCCAGGAATAGACCAAGGCCATATATTATACAGTTTATATGTATTTGGTTATATATTTCACTAGGCACATTTTGCTTCTAAACTTTATAAACATAGTAAGAGCCCTGTACAAAGGTCTTAAAGAGGTTGTTCACTACTTTAGCATTGATGCCTATCCTTAGGATAGGTCATCAATGTCTGATCGGTCAGGGTCTTACTCCAGGCACCCCACCAATGAGCTGTTATCCGTGTCAGTGGTGGCCGCCAGCCGGAAGTACTCATTTGCATAGCTGGCCCTCTTCTGATAGTGGAAGCCGCAGGGTACTGCTCATCAGCCTCCTATTGATTTGAATAGGAGGCAGATCTGCATTACCCTGCGATGGCCACTATCAGGTGAGGGCTAGCTATGCAAATGAGTATTTCCAGCCGCCAATGCCGATAACAACTGATTGGGGGGGGTTGCCGGGACAGGATAGGCCATCAGTGCAAAGTAGTGGACAACCTCTTTAAAGGTAAAACATAAGGAAGTTGTATGACATTAGAAAAATGTGTCCTTTTTTTCTAAAGAAGCAGGGCAACTCTTGTCTTGTATTGACACACAATCCCAGTCAATGACTAGAGCTTAAAGGTTATTTTCAAGATTGGAAGTTATCCCTATTCATTAGATAAAGGATAACTTCCTGATCGCTATGGATCCGACTAATGGGACCCCATCGATTTTGAGAGCCAGGGCTCAGAAGAGCTCATGTGAATGGAGTGGCGATCAATCACGCACTCATTTATGCGACTATCGGAGCTGCAGTGCACATGATCGACCATGAGGCTCCCTAGTCCTCTGGATCGGTGAAGGTCGCAGCAGTTGAACCTCCAGAAACTGGAAAGTTATTTCCTATTCAATGGATAGGGAATAACTTCCATACTTGAGGATACCGCTTTAAGCTCTATTCACTTGACCGGGATGGAGTCGCAATAAAAGACTAGAGTTGGTAATATAATTTTAACTACAATATCGGTAATAGGTCAAATAAAAGAGCATCACTGTTTCTGGAGTAAAAGGAGATTCTTTTTTCAAAACCCTGACAAGCTTTTTAATTATGTTTTAAAAAAAAATGTCTGTGCTACGACCAAAGAAAGTTGGCATCATCACTAAAGAGACCTAGAAATATAGATATGTAGTACAATTTATGAAATCCCTGCTTATTCTGGGCTTAGGAGTCAAGGAGGTGATATTATCTGTGATTGACAGCTTTGACTATATGTAAAGTCATACTACTAAAACTGTCAATCACCACTTAGGACCACCCTTTTGGCTGCAAAGCAGGGGTTTTCATGAATAAAATAGAAACTATATAATTTTTTTCCTCATAAACCTGAATATCAGTCTGTTCAGCTTCTCTTGCTCTATAAAATTATAATTGCGGATCAAACTGCATCTTAAATGCAACAGAGATGTTAGAGATGTTAAATCTTCCTTAACCCCTTCACAACAGGGCCAATTTCCATTTTTGCGTTTTCATTTTTTTCTCCCCTTCTTCCCAGAGCCATGACTCTTTTATTTTTCTGTCCAGATAAACATATGAGGGCTTGTTACTTGTGGGTGGGACAAGTTATTCTCCAGAATGTTACAATTCATTTTCCAACACAGGAAAAATGTGAAAAAAATTCCAAGTGGGGAGAAATTGTGAAAAAAATTCATTTCTGACTGTTTTTTGGGAATTGTTTTATGGTGTACATTTTGTGATAAAAAATGACATCACAATATGATTCTGCTCATCAGTACCATTATAGCGATGCCAAAATGTCCAGTTTTTTTATTAATTTAGTGGTGAAAGAAAAATCTGAAGTTTGCAAAACAAAAATTTGGGGCTGTGTCACCATTTTCCAAGTCCCGTAAGGTTTCCATTTTTCCGTCGATGGAGCTGTGTGATGGCTTATTTTTTGCGGGGCAAGACAAAGTTTTTATTGATAGCACTATGGGATAGATTTGACATTTTGACCGCTTGTTACAGCATTTTTTGTGGTTATGCAGCAACATAATTTTTGGTGTTCTTCAATTTTTTTAGTTTAAGTTGTTTACCGATTTGGTTAATTATTTTTAGATTTTGATAGACTGGACTTTTCTGAACGCGATGATACCACATATGTGTATTTCTAAAAATATTTTATCTTTATTTTTAATGAGGGAAAAGCAAAATGATTTGAACTTCTATGTTTTTTTTTTATTAATTTTTCTAAAACTTTATTTTTACTTTTCACTGTTCTTAATAGTCCCCTTAGGGGACTTGATGCTGCGGTCGTCTGATTGCTTGTGCTATATACAGCAATGCCACAGCATTGCTGTATATAGCAAAATCATGGTCTCCTTTGATGCCTGGCCACAAGCAGAGTTTGAAAGGAGCTCTGTAATAACAAGTATGGAGGTTATCATTAGACCCCTGATGTCACAGCAACCTGTCGGCGACCTACCATCACGTCACGGGCATGGAATGATGTGTCCCCATGCTTGTGCATGCTAAATGCCAGAGATTGACAGTGGAATTTAACAGGTTAACAATCACGGTCGGAGATCCGCTCCATCCATTATTGGTAGAGGTCGGTCCTGGCTGCTACACACAGCCATGACCTGCTTGGTATGGGGTGGGTTCTCCCAATTAGCTCACTCCATACATACGCTTTTGACTTGCACAGTACATGTACAGCGCATGTCATGAAAGGGTTAAGGCCCCCATACACATTAGACTAATTTTGGCCAAATCCTCCAGTATCGAAGCCGACAGTTTAACGTGTATGAAGAACCCCGACTCTCCCAGACAGGTGATGTCGGGGGTGATAAGTTTTCTGCATATCTGATTTCAGACTGCCAATTCTATTATTCTATAAGAGATAAGTCGGTGCCAGAAATGTCTGGCAGTGGCTCTATTATAGGGAACATGGGAGCACTTGACAGAGCAAGCACCTCTATGTAGGAGAAAGGCGGGCGAGATATCTGACAGGTTAACGATCAACCGGACCATCGTTCAGGAGGCAGCCATCCAACGTGTATGGGGGCTTTAGTTATCATGAATTATATCTTTACAATGATACAATGAAAATATGTATACCCCTTTTCTCATTAAGTGTACTGACTCCAAAATTATCATCAAAAAATACTCTCATAAGGAATTTTATGTGTCTTTAGTTTAAAAGTCTAGCAGACTTCTAAGCATGAACTATGATCAATTATATACATACTGGGGGGGTTAGGTCGAAATCTCAGAGGTATCATCAGACTGCTTGCTTCAAACAAATTGTTTTTTTAATTTGCAAATTAACTTTGCACAAACCTAAAAAAAAATGTAATGTTTTAGAGCAATATTTTTTCAGGTTCCAGCTTTTATTTGTGTCAGAGAATCAGAGCAAATCAGAATCTAGGCTCCCATCCACACTGTAAGATTTGGTCATGGTCAGGGGATTAGAAGCGGTAATCTTTACTATGCTGATCACGTAGATTGTACTTGGCTGACTTTTTAAAGACTGGCTTTACATGGCATAAAATTCATGTGGTGGTTATCTTGTTTTACCATAGAGTCAAGATAGATCTTACATCCCTGTGTACCAGTTTAAAAGGGATGTATGGCAAGACATGCTCCTTTTTGCACTCACTGAACAGCATCCCATTTGGATAGTCAATTTAAATTGCACATTGTATGCAAAGTTAGTTGCCTTTGACCACTTGGTTGAGGGACACAACACACAGTAGTTGTAATCATGGCACCTTAACACCAAAAGGAGATATGACCATGTAGTGATTCTCAGCCAATCACAACAATAGGCAATATAAATGCAATTTGTCACCAGGTTTTGCTACCTAATCTGAGAGCAATATAATGTAGAGACAGAGACCCTGATTCCAGCAATGTGTCCCTTACTGGACTGCCTGTTTTAGTTTTGATCAATTCACTGTTTATCAGCAGTAGATTATCATTAGAGGACTAGTAAACCTGCTGCCATCTAGTCCTCCATATTTATGATCTCTGTATAACCCTGCCCCCTCTACTAATTGACATCACTCTGTCTATGTGGCGCCCCTGAGGGTTCGACCGCCACAGGAATGCTGCACTTCTCTAATGGAGTGTAGTGTTCCTCCTCTGAGGTAAGAACAGTGTGATAGTCATGACCCAACTTTTGCATCCAACACCACATTTCTCCACCAGAGGGAGCTAGTTTGCACTAGGTGCTGCTCCCCTGGTTACAGGGAGACTGGGGAACCAAGAGTTAGGGGAACCAGTTAGTGGGTGAGGGTGGAGGACTTACAAGTTAGTTACACTTTAAATTTCATATTTAATAAAAAGCCATCTTTGGTCTTGGTCCTTTGTCTAGCCCTTGCTAGTCTATCGACTGTTCTCTGTGCTGTCAAATACTGTGTGTAATGTGACCTCCCTCCCGGAGCGCAGATCCTGTGAGGGCCTGCACCCGCAAGGGACACAGCCCTCGTACCCTGGCCTTGAGACGAGCGGTAGGTTGCAGACAAGGAATGTCTCAACCCGGCCAAGGACCAGGATCCTGGAGCTTAAGAGTGTGGCTCCACAAGCAAATGGATCCCAGGCAGGATGCAGACAGAGCGGTGTACGCCACCTGTCCTTGCCAACCTGCTATATTCAGAGGGACTCCGGCTGCAAAGGGGGTACCGGCCCCCGACACCCGACCTTGCAACTCTACGTCCTGGTCGGGAAAGCCCAGTAGGCCCAAAGGATCCCACCGGGTATCGGACGGAGCGGAGCTGCCACCCGTACCCTTGTTCTGAGAGTAGTTCAGAGGGAGCCCCGGCCTATTTGCACACACATGGACAGGAAAGGATTCGGTCTGTAGTTCAGGAACACTCTGCAGTAGGGTCCCGACTGAATGCTGGAATTACTCGGAGGTTGTCGGACCCCAGCCTATGGTGACCGCAGGACTCCGCGGGGAGCAGGGAGTCGCCTTCCTTCTGCCATCTCTAAAGTGAGTTAAGCCTTGGAAGTTCACCCCTATGGCCTCCGGACTGTTTATTCTGCGCCACACCGCAAGACGCGGCGCCCGTCTCCTTCTACTACTACCCCCATCCATCCTGTCCCTCTGCCCTGAGGCACTGCTCCACCTGTGGGGAGTAGTAATAACTTTGGCCGCCATAACACCAAGCCTCAGTGGACTGCAGCGGCGCTGGTGGCCTTCACCAGGTGCCACAGGTGGCGTAGTCGTAAATCAGCCACTCAACCCAGATAAGCCCACACCATCCTTTGTAATGTGACGGCCCTGAGCACGGGTCGGGTCTGGGCCACGGCTGCACCCCATCTCTCCATCACTGGACCCGACTCCGAGTCCCCCATCACCCAGGGTAAACTAAAGGGCTTTTTCGAGCATGAGGCGTCACATCTATACACAGTGTACACAGCCAGTCGCCAATCAGTGGTGTGGGCGGGGTTATACAGCGCTCAGCATTCAGAGAACTGGTAGATCTGCAGCAGAGAAAACATTAATTTTATCAAAACTGCAGTAAGCAGCCCAGTACGGGATACAATTATGGAATTAGGGTCTCTGCCCCTCCATCATGTTGCTCTCAGAAGGGATAGCAAAAACCTGGTGACCGCTTTCCTTTAACCCCTTCCCATCATATAAAATACAGTTACGTCATATGTCTGGTCCCTGACTTTGATGAGGGCCCACAAGCCAAGCGCACATCTTTCCCAGCAGATGATGGGTGAATTATTCAGCCATCATCTGCCTTTAACCACCACGGGTGGAGCAGAGCTCCGCCAGCAGCTGTTAATCTGTTAAATGCCTCTGTCAATCTCTGACAGCGGCATTTAATGCACACTGGCAGGGGCACGTCATGCCACGCGCCCATCGGCACACCCGTATTGTGATCACAGGGTGCCGATGTGTTGCTATGACAGCCTGGGGTATGTTGCCTGTCATTATGGTATTCCTGTGAAAGCCAGAGTTTAGCTGGTGTACATAGGAGACCATGATTTTCACTATGTATTAGAGA
Organism: Phyllobates terribilis; assembly: GCF_046119375.1. Lineage (NCBI taxonomy): Eukaryota > Metazoa > Chordata > Amphibia > Anura > Dendrobatidae > Phyllobates > Phyllobates terribilis. Next base: position 611,683,121 of record NW_027362764.1, read on the forward strand.
AGAGCGTTGTTCGACTCGAACTGTTCGCCAATCTCAAATTCGAGCTGTTTTGGGCGGTGTTCGAGCCGTTCGGCGAACACGAACGATTTGAGAAAAATTCGGCTGTTCGAGGTTATGTTCGATAACTGTTCGTGCACCAAAATCATAACTGGATTTTTTCTCAGTAATGATGAAAATTAATGTTAATACGCAGTTTGAGTGTACAGCGGGGTGGGGGGAGGGGCAGGGGATGGATCTCTGCAGGAATAATGAAGATCTCCATTTTTTTTTGTCTTTCCCGCATTTACAGTGGGGAGGTGCAATCTGTCAGCCTATCAGCAGCGCACACACGGAGCGAAGTGCTTTTTTTCACACAAGCAAGGGCATGTGTCATTGGCAGTGTATGTCACATGTCCTTGCCCTATAAGACCAAGCCATTTTCCCCGTCGCCACCATTTTCTCACTGCTGCAGCTGCGTGTTAGACGGCACCGCTGTTGCTGTGTGCGCTATACCTTGTTAATTTCAAGCCAATTTTCGCACAAATCTACAGATCGCTTGGGAGTAGGGAATAGTTGTGATTGCAGTCCTTTTAAGGACTAGGTTACAGCATTTCCTACGACTTTTATCAGGCAGGTCTGTGCTCTTAAATAGATAGATTGTGGGAGTAAAGACTAATTGTAATTGCAGTCCTTTTCAGGACTAGGTTACATCAGTTCCTATCAGTTTTTGCCAGGCAGGTCTGTGCCAGTGCTGTGCAAGTTTTTTTCACAGCATTTGGCTGAATCTAGCAAAGCTAATCCTTTTTGGCCTATTGCAGAGTGTGTTAGTAAGTGGAGTAGCCTATGTGTGTTGCAAGATATACCACCTGTGTATAGAATACCAATTTTTTTACTGCACCTAGTGAAGTAAAATCTTTTGGGCATAGCATCATTCTATTAGTCCATCTATACTGACCTCCATCAGGTTGCAAATTGAATTAAATTTTTTTCTGCATCTAGCTCTGAAAAAATATTTGGGCTTCTAGCAGTGTGTGGGACTTGTTCTATTAGTCCATCTATACTGACCTCCATCAGGTTGCAAACTGAATATAATTTTTTTCTGCATCTAGCTCTGAAAAATATTTGGCCTTCTAGCAGTGTGTGGGACTTGTTCCATTAGTCCATCTATACTGACCTCCATCACGCTGCAAATTCAAAATAATTTTTTGTCTGCATCTAGCTCTGAAAAAATATTTGGCCTTCTAGCAGTGTGTGGGACTTTCTCTATTAGTCCATCTATACTGACCTCCATCAGGTTGCAAATTAAAAGTAATTTTTATCTGTATCTACCTCTGAAAAAATATTTGGGCTTCTAGCTGTGTGTGGGACTTGTTCTATTAGTCCATCTATACTGACCTCCATGAGGTTGCAAACTGAATATAATTTTTTTCTGCATCTCTCTCTGAAAAAATATTTGGCCTTCTAGCAGTGTGTGGGACTTTCTCTATTAGTCCATCTATACTGACCTCCATCAGGTTGCAAATTAAAAATTATTTTTATCTGCATCTAGCTCTGAAAAAATATTTGGCCTTCTAGCAGTGTGTGGGACTTTCTCTATTAGTCCATCTATACTGACCTCCATCAGGTTGCAAATTAAAAATAATTTTTTGTCTGCATCTAGCTCTGAAAAAATATTTGGCCTTCTAGCAGTGTGTGGGACTTTCTCTATTAGTCCATCTATACTGACCTCCATCAGGTTGCAAATTCAAAATAATTTTTTGTCTGCATCTATCTCTGAAAAAATATTTGGCCTTCTATCAGTGTGTGGGACGTTCTCTATTAGTCCATCTATACTGACCTCCATCAGGCTGCAAATTAAAAATAATTTTTATCTGCATCTACCTCTGAAAAAAATATTTGGCCTTCTAGCTGTGTGTGGGACTTGTTCTATTAGTCCATCTATACTGACCTCCATCAGGTTGCAAACTGAATATAATTTTTTTCTGCATCTAGCTCTGAAAAAATATTTGGCCTTCTAGCAGTGTGCGGGACTTTCTCTATTAGTCCATCTATACTGACCTCCATCAGGTTGCAAATTAAAAATAATTTATATCTGCATCTAGCTCTGAAAAAATATTTGGCCTTCTAGCAGTGCGTGGGACTTTCTCTATTAGTCCATCAATGCTGACCTCCATCAGGTTGCAAATTAAAAATAATTTTTTGTCTGCATCTAGCTCTGAAAAAATATTTGGCCTTCTAGCAGTGTGTGGGACTTTCTCTATTAGTCTATCTATACTGACCTCCATCAGGTTGCAAACTGAATATATTTTTTTTCTGCATCTACCTCTGAAAAAATATTGGGCTTCTAGCTGTGTGTGGGACTTGTTCTATTAATCCATCTATACAGACCTCCATCAGGTTGCAAACTGAATATAATTTTTTTCTGCATCTACCTCTGAAAAATATTTGGGCTTCTAGCTGTGTGTGGGACTTGTTCTATTAGTCCATCTATACTGACCTCCATCAGTTTGCAAGCTGAATATAATTTTTTTCTGCATCTAGCTCTGAAAAAATATTTGGCCTTCTAGCAGTGTGTGGGACTTTCTCTATTAGTCCATCTATACTGACCTCCATCAGGTTGCAAATTCAAAATAATTTTTTGTCTGCATCAAGCTCTGAAAAAATATTTGGCCTTCTAGCAGTGTGTGGGACTTGTTCTATTAGTCCATCTATACTGACCTCCATCAGGTTGCAAATTAAAAATAATTTTTTGTCTGCATCTAGCTCTGAAAAAATATTTGGCCTTCTAGCAGTGTGTGGGACTTTCTCTATTAGTCCATCTATACTGACCTCCATCAGGTTGCAAACTGAATATATTTTTTTTCTGCATCTACCTCTGAAAAAATATTGGGCTTCTAGCTGTGTGTGGGACTTGTTCTATTAATCCATCTATACAGACCTCCATCAGGTTGCAAACTGAATATAATTTTTTTCTGCATCTACCTCTGAAAAATATTTGGGCTTCTAGCTGTGTGTGGGACTTGTTCTATTAGTCCATCTATACTGACCTCCATCAGGTTGCAAGCTGAATATAATTTTTTTCTGCATCTAGCTCTGAAAAAATATTTGGCCTTCTAGCAGTGTGTGGGACTTTCTCTATTAGTCCATCTATACTGACCTCCATCAGGTTGCAAATTCAAAATAATTTTTTGTCTGCATCAAGCTCTGAAAAAATATTTGGCCTTCTAGCAGTGTGTGGGACTTGTTCTATTAGTCCATCTATACTGACCTCCATCAGGTTGCAAATTAAAAATATTTTTTTGTCTGCATCTAGCTCTGAAAAAATATTTGGCCTTCTAGCAGTGTGTGGGACTTTCTCTATTAGTCCATCTATACTGACCTCCATCAGGTTGCAAACTGAATATATTTTTTTTCTGCATCTACCTCTGAAAAAATATTGGGCTTCTAGCTGTGTGCGGGACTTGTTCTAATAATCCATCTATACAGACCTCCATCAGGTTGCAAACTGAATATAATTTTTTTCTGCATCTACCTCTGAAAAATATTTGGGCTTCTAGCTGTGTGTGGGACTTGTTCTATTAGTCCATCTATACTGACCTCCATCAGGTTGCAAGCTGAATATAATTTTTTTCTGCATCTAGCTCTGAAAAAATATTTGGCCTTCTAGCAGTGTGTGGGACTTTCTCTATTAGTCCATCTATACTGACCTCCATCAGGTTGCAAACTGAATATATTTTTTTTCTGCATCTACCTCTGAAAAAATATTTGGGCTTCTAGCTGTGTGTAGGACTTGTTCTATTAGTCCATCTATACTGACCTCCATCAGGTTGCAAACTGAATCCAATTTTTTTCTGCATCTACCTCTGAAAAAATATTTGGGCTTCTAGCTGTGTGTAGGACTTGTTCTATTAGTCCATCTATACTGACCTCCATCAGGTTGCAAATTGAATATAATTTTTTTCTGCATCTAACCCAGCCAATAGCTTTGGCCTAGTACCACAGTTTGGCCACTCAGCTCTGCTCGGTTCCCATCCATTGTTTTTTTGTGCAAACAACTCCAGAGTTGTGAATTAGTTAACCACCAAAATGAGTGGAAAAAGGCCTGCTGCTGGTGGAAAGGGGAATAGGCGTGTTGGGAAGGGGAAAAAAGGTTGTGTCCGTGGGGTAGGTGTTAAAGCAACAGTAACATCTGCAGAAGAAAGACCATCTTCCAGCCAAACTAAAATGTCTACTTCTTTTAGCGGACAATGTGATAAGATCCCTTTCTTACGGCCACGCCAATCGCTACAAATTCCAGATGAGGCACAAAAACAGCAGGTGCTTCAACGGATATCAAGTGCTCCTTTAAGTGGGCTCTCCTCCACATCAACTTCAACATCACAAATACTACAGTCCTCAAAGGTGTCACCCCAATCGCACTTGCTTCCTCACAGCTCCCAAATCTCCAGCTGCCCGTCTGAGTATGAGGTAGAACAGATGGTTGAGTCTGCAGAGCTGTTTACTCATACTATAGCCTGGGAATCAGAGGTCGACTCCAGCGCTTCTGTGAATCCAGACGAGGAAATGATCTGCACTGATGCCCAGAATCTTTATGAGTCGGATCCAGGACCAGACGCAGAAGGTTCTGACCATAATGTAGACCCTCATTCCCAAACTGTAACTCCTGTTGGTGGAGACAATGAGGAAGACGATGATGAGACTCAAATACCTGATTGGAGCGACAACTTTAGTTTTTTGTCAGGGCAGGAACAGGTTGGCTCTGAGGACGACGGGTGTGATAACGCACAGGGTGATGATGATGAGGTTGGAGATCCCACTTACTGTCAACCCACAGTCAGCCAAGAGATGAGGTCAGCAGAGGAGGTGGAGGAAGATGCTAGTGACGACGAGGTCAGGTTGCGCCTTCCTGGACAGAGACGTGGTACTGGAAGCACGTCAACAACTGCATCCTCAAACACAACTCTGCCTCTCACCACAAGTCGTGGTGGCTCTTCAGGTCGCATGGGTGCTAAGCCTTGCATAGCCTGGGCATTTTTTCAGATCGATAAAGATGACCCAACTCGTGTTATCTGTAACATTTGTCAGCAAAAGCTAAGTAGAGGCCAAAAAATACATAGTTTGAGTACTTCATGCATGAACCGGCACATGGACATGAAGCATAAGTTGCAGTGGGAAGCTCAATGTGCTACAATGCGGCCTAGCCGGCCGGGCCAACCACCGTCTGCCATATCTTGTGCATCCGCGGCCTCTTCATCCTCTGTGACTGGGGGGACAGCAGTCACACCTGTTTTGGGGCTCCGACCTGCCACCTCTTTACCCGCAACAGCCAGCGTGATTGGCAGGTCATCATTTTCTTTGGAGGTGGTAACACCAGCTGGTGTTGAGCGCTGTCCGACATCGATAGCACCACCTTTGGATCAAGGCAACATAACATGTCCGCCTGCATCTTCCTCACAGACCGGCAGTTTGCCGGGGACACCCTTATCAACCCCGTCTAAGCACAATAGCCAGCCCTCGGTCCCTCAGATGTGGACAAGTAAAAGACCATTTCCTCCTAGCCATGAGAAACCTAAGAGGTTGAATTTCACCATCTGCAAGCTCTTGGCTACAGAAATGCTGCCTTTCCGCCTTGTGGACACAGAGGATTTTCGAGACCTTATGTCCGTCGCAGTGCCCCAGTACCAGATGCCCAGTCGGCACTACTTCTCAAAGAAAGGTGTGCCTGCGCTCCACCAGCATGTCGCACACAACATCACCGCTTCTTTGAGAAACTCTGTGTGTGACAGGGTGCATTTCACCACAGACACTTGGACGAGTAGGCATGGACAGGGGCGTTACATGTCGCTGACTGGGCACTGGGTAACTATGGTGACAGCAGGACAAGGGGCTGCTGTCCAAGTCTTGCCGTCCCCACGAGTTGTGCGTCAATCCTCTTTATGTCAAAGTTCCTCCACAGCTTCTGCCTCCTCAACCTCCTCTCGGTCTTCCACCTGCACCCAAAGCCTGTCTGGTCATGCCACAAGCTTTCTAACTGCGCAGAAGGGATCCTGCACACCTCCTTACTATGCTGGCAGTAGGGCTCAAGGTCATCAGGCGGTTTTTACTTTGAAATGTCTGGGAAATGTGAGTCACACAGCTGAGGAGTTGTGGTCAGCTCTGGAGAACCAATTTCATGAATGATTGTCTCCACTGGACCTGAAACCAGGGAAGACCGTGTGCGACAATGCTGCAAACCTGGGTGCGGCCCTTCGCCGGGGCAATGTCACACACGTGCCTTGTATGGCTCACGTGTTGAACCTGGTTGTCCAGCAATTTTTAGCCCACTATCCCAGACTAGATGGCCTTCTGCAGAGGGCACGGTCGCTGTGTGCTCACTTCCGCCGTTCGCATCCCGCAGCTCAGCGACTTACATCTTTACAGAAGTCGTTGGGCCTGCCACTTCACCGGCTAAAATGCGATGTGCCTACCCAGTGGAATTCAACTCTGCACATGTTGCAGCGACTGTGGCAGCACCGACAAGCCCTTGTGCAATACGTTCTGACGTATAGCCTGGGCCAACGAGATCCAGAGGTGGGGCAAATCACGCTGGAGGAGTGGTCTCAGATCAGGGACCTATGCACCCTTCTGCACAGTTTTGAAATGGCGACGAAGATGTTTAGTGCTGACGATGCCATTATCAGCATGACTATTCCGGTGATTTACATGCTGGAGCACATGTTGAACAGAATTCGGAGTCAGGTGGTGGCACAAGAGGAGGTGGAGGAAGTAGAGGAGGAGGAGTTGTATGCGGAAGGGCTAACATCTGCAAGGTCCAGACGGTCGGCAGCACCAAGGCGACAGGCATGTGAGGGTGGGGGAGATGGTTTTACCAGGGCGCATGGTAGCAGCCAAACTAGTGAGGAAGGTGCAGGAGCTCAGGAAGAAGTGGAGGACGAACTGATGGAAGACTCATCAGATGAGGGAGACCTTGATCACATTTCTGTTGTGCGAGGTTGGGGGGAGAGGACAGAGGAAGGAAGCATGATTATTACCTCGCCACCAACACAACAGGGACTTGGTGCTCCTGGATGCGCAAGACACATGAGTGCCTTCTTGCTGCACTACCTGCAACATGACCCTCGAATTGTGAGAATTAGAAATAATCCTGACTACTGGGTTGCCACACTGTTAGCTCCCCGGTACAAAAGTAAATTTGCAGAAATTATTCCTACCATAGAAAGGGATGCACGCATGCAGGAGTATCAGCAGAGACTGTTGCAGAATCTTACATGTGCTTTTCCACAAAACACCAATGGTGCACGTAGTGAATCTCACAGTTCCAACTTGCCAACCGTGGGACCGTCAAGTGTTCAGCACTCAAACCGTAACAGAACCACAGTATCTGCTGGTAACATCAATTTTGTGGAATCATTTCACCACTTTTTTAGCCCATCCTTTGCAAGGCCACAGGAGACAAGAAGTCTGACACATAGTCAACGCCTAGAGACGATGGTACAGGAGTATCTCCAAGTAAACATTGAAGCCATGACTGTGTCACTGGACCCTTGCTCTTTTTGGGCTTCCAATCTGGATAAATGGCCGGAGCTAGCCACTTACGCCTTGGAGATCTTGTCATGCCCCGCAGCCAGCGTTCTGTCTGAACGTGTGTTCAGCGCTGCTGGTGGTGTGCTGACAGATAAGCGCACGCGGCTCTCCACTGATAATGTAGACAGACTCACGTTCATAAAGATGAACAAATCATGGATCCGAAACGACTTTTCTACCCCTGTGTCATCCTGGGGAGAGTAAAAGCTTGATGATTGGTTAAAATCACCCTACCAACCGTTTTAAGCTTTCAAATTACTAATCATGTTTATCTGTATCTTGGCTGGAAAATAATTTGGGCTTTGTAGCAGTGTGCAGCACTGATTCTATTAGGCCATCTATAATAAGCTCCACCAGATTTAAAATTACTAATCATGTTTATCTGTATCTTGACTGGAAAATAATTTGGGCTTTGTAGCAGTGTGCAGCACTGATCCTATTAGGCCATCTATACTAAGCTCCACCAGATTTAAAATTAATAATAATTTTTAGCTGCATCTAGCCCGGAAAATAATTTTGGGGCTCCGAGATGCGCAAGACACATAAGTGCCTTCTTGCTGCACTACCTGCAACATGACCCTCATATTGTCAGAATTCGAAGTAATCATGACTACTGGGTTGCCACACTCTTAGATCCCCCAAACTTTTCGATCAACCTTTTCATTTTAATAAAGACCAAAAAAATGGTCATTTTTGAAATTATAAGCATTAGCAGGTTATTAGAAACTGAAATCAAACAGTTTTCAACTCAAAACTTTATTCTAGGTGATGTTACATTTTCACATAGGACCCCTTGTTCGAAAGGAGCTTCTGAACTCTCTCGTCCATTGAATTTGTCAGGTTTTGGATGGTTTCTGCTTCAATTGTTTTGCATGAGGACGGAATACCCTCCCAGAGCTGTTGCTTAGATGTGAACTGCCTCCCGCCATCATAGACACTCCTTTTGATGATGCTCCAAAGGTTCTGAATGGGGTAGAGGTCAGGGGAGCATGGGGGTCACACCATAAGTTTGTCCCCTTTTATGCACATATCAGCCAGAGATGCAGATGTTTTATGTGCAGCATGAGATGGTGCATTATCATGCAAAAAAATGATCTTGCTGTGAAATACACGGTTCTTCTTCTTGAACCATGGCAGGAAGTGCTGTTTGAGAAAATCCACATACATTATGGAGTTCATCTTTAGCGCCTTCAGGGATCCTAAAGGGGCCGACAATCTCTCTCCCCATGATTCCAGCCCAAAACATTACTCCACCTCCTCCTTGTTGGCGCTGTAGCCGTGTTTGCGTGGGGTGTCCATCAACCAGCCATCCTCCACTCCATCCATCTGGACCATCGAGCGCTGCACGGCACTCATCCGTGAACAAAACAGTTTTGAAATCAGTCTTCATGTAATGTTTGGCCCACTGGAGCCGTTTCTGCTTGTGTGAAGTGGATAGAGGAGGTCGACAGGATGGCGTATGCACAGCTGCAAACCTCTGAAGGACCCTGCATCTTGTTGTCTGGGGGACGTTGGAGGCACCAGCAGCTTCAAAAGCTTGTCTGCTGCTATGACAAGGCTTTTTTGCCGCTGCTCTTTTAACCTGACGTAATTGCCTGTAGGAAAGAGTCCTCAATTTGCCCTTATCAGCACGCACACGTGTGTACTGTGAATCAGCTACATACTTCTTGATTGCCAAGACACTTCATCCTGATCATCGCACAATGTTGATTGTAGTCATGCCTTGACCTAAACACTCCACAATTTGTTGCTTCTCAGCAGCCGACACATCCTTTTTCTTTCCCATTTTGGCAGAAAATGTAGGCTGCTTAATAATGTGAGACAGCCTTCTTAAGTAGTCTTGCCTTTCATTGGACACACCTGCCAAACTAATTAGCACAGGTGTCTGCAATTGCTTACAGTGATATAAAGAGCCCTGACACACATCACCATCAATGAGTTTAACTGACAAACAAACAAATTCTTCCCTTATCACTCCTAAACACTTTTTGCATAATAATTTGGAACACAGTGTACATGTGCTTTTCCACAAAACACCAGTGGTTCACGTAGTGAATCTTACAGTTCTAACTTGCCAACCGTGGTCTGTATGGAGTTGTTCAATAAAGGGCCCAAAATTAAGATAACATAAATGGGAGAGGTCTCTATGAATAGGAATTCCTAAGTATTTGATACCCTGTGAGGGCCAGGCAAAGGGAAAGTTGGACTGGATGGAATCCTATATGGATTTGGAGAGGGAGACATCGAGGGCCTCAGACTTCGCTGCATTGATTTTAAAATTTGACCATGTAACAAAGTGATCTATTTCAGCCATAACAGCATGGATGGATATATGTGATTGAGTGATATATACTAGGACATCATCAGCAAATAGAGCGCACTTGTACTCGGTGCCTCCCACCTCAATCCACCTAATATTGGGGTTATGGTGAATTGATGAGAGCAGGTGCTCCGTCACTAGGATGTATAAGAGAGGGGACAGAGGACATCCCTGCCTTGTCCCATTGGTGATTGTGAAAGGTGATGAAAATGCTCTGATGCACCCCCTGGGCCTTGAGACACCCGGAGCCGGACCCTTTTTGGTGGATGCTGGTGGTTGTAGTCTTTGTGGCAGCGACCCGGTTCCATGGCTCAGGGTGGTCAAACCAGTGGCGGAACTATTTATGTGGTTTTGATGTTTAAATGTCCGACTACGCCACCCGTGGATTGCTTTCAGAGTGAACCACCGCTTCAGGGCAGACCGCTGAGGCTGGTGTTGTGGGTGTAGCAGAGCGTAGCATAACTCCCCACGGGAGGAGTATAGCCTCAGGGCAGTGTATGCGGAGGATGGGGGTGATGGTGCAGGGCAGCAGCAGTAATGACACGGAGTCAGTGATGCAGTCCAGGGCCTTTACTCACAGTTCTTATTATCCAGACCACGTCTGCAGGTAACGGCTGCCCACGTCGTACTGTGCTCACCAGGTGAGGGGCTCAGACAACTCCCAGATAACTTTGGAGCGCTTCACAGGACCCCCTTTGTGTGCCCTTTGTCTGGCCTTTCTTACCAACCCTTCTGTCCGGCTGCCTCGGGCCTCCTCTTGGTAAACTTGGCGCCAGTTTCCCTGACCCTATGTGGTGCCTTCCTAGCGTGTGTAGCGAGGGGCTGCGCCACATAAATTGTCACAGCCTCCGGTTTCTAGCTGAGGGTCGTTTCCTGCCTCCACTAGTTTCGGGGACCGGTCTCCCCCTTTGGCCTGACCCCTCCACACAGGTGGATTCGGGCGTGCGGTGGCGACTCGCCCGTCCGCACCCCTGGGATCCCTTCATTCCTCGTTCCTGGAGCCTTCTCCGCTCCTCTTCCTTCCTTCTCCCTCTTCCAGGCCTGGGCCTCTGTTACTAGGCCCGCCTCCGGAGCAGAGCTCATGCAGAGCCCCTGCTCCCTGCCACTTCTGCTCAGACTTCTCTGCTCTGAACTAAGATGGTGCCCACCTTTTATACTCCCTTCTCAATGAACCCAGGAACTGCTTCCTCCCTGCTCCTGCACTACAGGGTTCCCCTTCCTCAGTGTTCCCTCCCCCCACTCCAGCCAGGGACAGGGACTGTCGTGCCCATCTCAGAGGCATATTGGTCGCCCTGCCCCACGGCAATGTGGTGTAATGCATGCAGGTGTCGGGTCCTGATCCACATTCCATCCTTACCTGAGAGTGAGATATCACACCTCTGGGTGAGGTGCAATACCTCTGTAGCAACCGAGCCCTCAGGGTGCTACAGTTCCATTTATCTTCAGCCTAGGTGACGTATTGTGATACAGGGCCGTGATTTTGGCTATAAAAGGGTCCCCTAGACCCCTACCCCAAGCTTTTTAAGAGAATCATATATGGCGTGCCAGGAGACTCTATGGAATGCTTTCTCAGCATCCAACGAGAGTATCTAATTACAAATTTTTAACTGCATCTAGCCCAGGAAATACTTTGTGCCTAGTAGCAGTGTCTGCTAGTCAGCGGATTATCCCGGCTGTTAAGCAAGCTACACCACCTGTAGTTTGGACACTTAATTTTTTCAAAGGAAATGCTTCGGGACCACGGGATACTCAGTGAAGAGCATCAGGAGGCACCCCAAGGCATAGGGGCTGGGACTGGCAGTAGGATGCCTTGCGGTGGACAGCCGAGCTCGATCCTTATAAAAGCTTTTTAACTGCAGCAGCTTTAGTGGACGCTACTGGAGCTGGAATTACGCGGCTGCTGGCATGAGACTTGCCCTCCAATAGATCCTTGTAAATGGATTTAAAGTGTATTCATTCAAATTAGAGAGACAATTTAAATTAAAAAGCTTAGAGCTGCCTCCACCACAGGGGGGCTCGCTCGACCCACCAGCGGACAGGCACCAGTATTGGGAGAGGGGGGCTGGCCGTCAGGGTTCACCGCGGCTCTGGCACAAACCCGGCGACACGGAGGTGGCACGGGCAGGAGCGGACTGAACGTGTCGGCTTCTCACTTTTTGGATTTTAGAAGGGCATGACATGCCTATATCTGTGTCTCCCCCTCCTTTTACTCCTCCACCTCTTTTCTTTTCGCATGACTATATGTACTTGTCACTTTTCCATGTGTTAGTTGTGTCTTCTGAGCAGTTTGTCAGCTTTTGGACACCTTTGAAGGTGTTTTCTATGTGTTTCTATGTGTTTTTGTTTGCCTGCCATTGGTTTTAATGGTGTTCGAAGGTGTTCGACGAACAGTTCGACGAACAGTTCGGCGAACACACGGGTGTTCGACGAACCGAACCGAACTCGAACACTACAGGGGTGGCTCAACACTACTATGTATACAAATGCTGATGCACTGATATGTATAGTGCAAGCGATCGGATTATCGCAGGTTCAATTCCCCTAAGTGGACTAACAAATATAGTAAAAAGTGAAGTAAAAAAATAAAAAAAAAATAAAAAAACATGAAAGTTCAAATTACCCCCCTTTTGTCTAAATAAAAAATTAAGCAATTAAGAAAAAAAAACACACATATTTGGTATCACTGTGTTTATGAAAATCTGATCTATTAAAATATAAAATAAATGAATTCAATCGGTAAATGGCATAACGAGAAAAAATATCAAAAACGTCGGAATTACTTTTTTTTTGCCGCCACAACATTGCAATGAAATAGCTCCAGATCCCGAAAAATGAAAACGCTAAGGGTCTTGGAAAATGGCAACACAAGCAAAATTTTTTTTGTTTTTTTACAAATTTCTGATTTTTTTCCCCCACAGAAATAAAAAAAAAAACTATATATGTTTGGTATCTGCGTAATTGTACTGACATAAAGAATCATATTGCCAGGTCAGTTTTACAATATAGGGAACTTGGTAAATGATAAACCCAAAAAAGTATTGTGGAATTGCACTTTTTTGCAATTTCAACACTCTTGGAATTTTTTTTCCCACTTTCCAGTGCATAACATGATAAAATAAATGAAGTCATTTAAAAGTACAATTCATTCCACAAAAAACAAGACCTCATACGGCTATATGGACTGAAAAATAAAAAAAAAGTTATGGCTCTTGGATGAAGGGAAGAAAAAAACTAAAACACAAAAAATGGAAATTGGCCACGACATGAAGGGGTTATATCGTTCCCACTGTACCAGCTGTTTTTTTTTCCTTTATCGCCTTTCCCTCCTCTCCATCCAAGAGCCAAAATATTTTATATTTTTGTTGATATAGCCGTATGAGGACCTTGTTCTAAATATACTGTACTAAATACTACTGTTAATTTGAGGTTTTAGTTATGTTAAATATTAAAATTAATATTTTTTTTGTATTTTACTACTTCTAAAAATAAAAAATAAAAAAATGTTGGTTTGTGCCCCACATGTTTCTATATTCTGAGACCCATATATTTTTTTTTAAATTTTTTGGCAGCATTGAGATTTTTGGTATCAGTTTGCCATGCATACAACTTTTTGATCCCCTTTGTATTCCATCCAGTAGATGTCAGCAGTTTAAAACATCTAGCATGTGTATTTTTGGAGGCAGGCTCAGGTAGTGCACCTGGCATGTGAGGAAAGGGGTTCATTTTAACAGTGCATGCTTCATACACTGACAAGTTCCTGCAGGTGGTATACATAGAGATAAGCAAATAAAGTTACAAAAATCTGCATTTCCCTAAATGCTTTTGTTTTTGGAATTCAATTCTGCGAGCAATCATAATAATGGCGGCCGCTTGTCGCCATTTTTCTGAACCATACAAGGCCATTGAAAGGTTAAAAAAAGAAATCGTCATACTCACCTTACGCCTCACCTCTCTGGCCCTCTGCTACTCACCGCCACTTGCAGCATCTTCAGATTCCCCAACACTCACGCTGAGCTGGGACATTCAGCTTTTATAAGGCCTGGAAGGATTATGAGTGTACGCGGAGGGTGATGGCACATGTCATGATGTCATGACACCGTGAACTTTTGCAGTTGCGCAGAAGCTTCCAGTTTGAGCAGTGTGGAATCAGAAAATGTGGTGAGGACCTGACGGGTGTCGATGAGTAGCAAAGTGAAAAATAAAAAATGCTTATTTTCACTTTACCGCTCACCTCACTGACCCTCATAGAGGTGAGTGGTAAGGTGAAAATAAAGATTTTTTATTTTTTTACCTATTATGTTTAGAGGGACCCCCGTGCTCAATAAGGGACATTAAAAAACCTGTCCATAAATCATATTTCTTGGGAAAAATACGTGAGCAAGCGAATTATAATTTTGCCTGATCCGCTCATCTCTGCTAGCGATTATTATTAACTGGTTGTCTTGTAGCAAGGCTACTTGCTGTATTATGTGTACTCGATGTAGGGTTCTTGCATGTACTATCTTTTATCTTTCAGGTATAGATTCATAATCCGGAACAACAAGGTGTTGTGGTGTAAATGTGTTGAAGTAAACAGCATCAGACAAATCTATTTAAGTGGAAATGATTAATCTGACTTTTTGGACATACACCAGAAGAAATGGATCATTATACCCGACCTCACTGTAGGGTTTTAATAAAAGAGGGCTAAACTATCACTTTTGGTTCATGGTGAACAGATTAGAGCATGCTTAATTCAGCATGTACTCTGCTCATCCATACGGAGGAGACTCTGCATGAAATCCCCTAGAACAATGACAGCAAGAAATGCATATGCCTCCAGAAAATCATAGCTATCTGAAATCTGCAGCTCAAAAATTCAGCTCCATTACCCATGGAAAAATGGAACAATTTTTCCTTCCCCCTAATTGCTACAGAGAGCAATTGTGCATGTCGTGCGCCCTACTCATCTGATAATTCTCCTTTAAATCTCATAAATCCCCCCTCCCCATAAAAAAATGAAATGTTTTGCCATTGCATAAATCCCTTACACAAAGTTATTGCAGATACTGTACAGCACATTCTTTGTTTTTGTGGGATTTAAGTCTAATGTGAAAAGCTGTTTATTCACAGCTCAGTAGACACTACAACCTCCAGGACTTTGGATTCTCCTACCTTGGCAGACAGACCCAATGGTTTGTTGGACAGGATCTCTGCTGCTGCTTCCCTGCAGCGGGTGGAAAGGTTGAGAATGGCAGCAGCTGCTGCTATGTGGGTGTCTTCACTACACTGACCATAGCTGTAAGAGCTGGCATGACGGGGACTCTGTGTGTGGGCGCTAGGCAGTCGGTTGGAAGATCTCACTGGACTTGGAAATTGTTTTGCTGTGAAAGAGAGATGTGATTACATGCATGCAACATATGATTTTCTTCATGTCAGAATAATTGAAAATTTGAACATAAATCAGATTTTTTTTGCTATATTAATATACGGAACATCAAACTTGTTTTTTTCTGTGCTGTTTTAATTCCAAACAGATTCATTAGAAATGTATACAAAACATCAGAGATATTCACTAAGGCCATATTCACACATCCGTGTGACATGTCCTAGTGCTGTCCTTTTTCTTTCTCGGACAACACATTGACCTATAGAGTTTCAAACTCAGAGTATGGTCACGTTCACACGTTCAGTATTTGGTCAGGATTTTACCTTAGTCTTTGTAAGCCAAAACCAGGAGTGGGTGCTGAATACAGAAGTGGTGACGTGTTTCTATTATACTTTTCCTCTGATTGTTCCACTCCTGGTTTTGGCTTACAAGTACTGGTGTAAAATACTGACCAAAAACAGAACATGTGAATGTGGCGTATGTCCTATTCTTATCAGTTTTGTGATTAGACTCAGCCATTAAAGTCTATGGTGATCCATGAGACTCAGATGAAACTAGGAAGGCATACTATGTACTTTAGTGTTCCATCCTAGTTTCATTCATTTTTATCTGATGATTTATTGAGAATCAATGGGTAAAAAAAAGTTCAGTTTATCTGCTTCCATGAAATAAAGGAAAGAAAAAAAAACTGATGCAACATGTAAGCAACTAGGAAGTAACTGGGATGACACTTAACAAAAAAAGCAGCCGGTTCTTTTGGATGGTGACATTAACAGGGATGTGTAAATTGTTGCTTAAACTGTACAAAATGTCATAAGAGGTTTTGGATATTCTCATTTTTGATATACCACCAATGGTAGTCATTGCGTATATCTATATTTTCCCCTGTATCACTCTATGCAACATTACTATTGCATAGTTGCCCATTTTTAATGGCTGGGTAACAAATACCTCACCAAAATGTACCCTTAAAACTCAACTGTGACAGTCTGCCATTGTTATATACGTCCTGTGGTTATGCAGAGGATTTGAAATAATTTGTATTTGACCCCTTTTTTGGCTTCACCCCTGTATTAATAACATCTCTGGCATAGGATAGGGCTTTCCAGGGTGAGTGAGGGCGAGTCTACATTGAGGCAGGGCACCATTTTGCTATCCCTAGGGTGCCAACCTCCATAGCAAAGTAGGGAAGGAATACAGTGCAATGATAGGGAGAGTGTACCCTTGTTGTTTAGGACGTCCATATTTATCATACCTAATTTTAAATAATTCACATGTTCAGTGGTTGGTTGTTTTTTTTAATTCTTTAATAAAGATTGAGTTTTAAGGGTAAATTTTGGTGAGACATTTATACATATCCCTACTAGATGAATTTTTCTGTAAAACTGTGAACTGTGTAACAAATAGCAAAAAGAACGGCAGCCTAAGAAAGGGAGTATCCTAGATTAACAAACCCTTTAAAGTTCTGATATTTCAAGATTTAGAAATTCTTAAAAAAATGTCCAGCTGCCATAGTTTTCTTTTTAATCATGAAACATGAAAGTATACATATAAATTCATGCACTCTTCAGTAGAACCTGTTGCATGTGTACATGAGGAATAACACAATTTCTGGTCATTATATGACTTGTATCCTGCATTTTCAACAGTTTTTTACTCTGCATGACCTAACTCTAATTTTCTGTTCTGTCTGAACTAGTGGATGGAGATTAGCTACTATGGTATTTCTTGTATCCAGTACATAGAAACAGAGGGAATCTTGCTTATTTTTGCTTCTTTCTCTGCTTAGCACATGCTCATAAGCAGCATCAGAATTGAGTATTTTATATAGCAATATTGAGCTGTGTGGCTGTGAATCCAGCGATGGATTAGCAAAATAATTCACTGACTTTAGCAGAATTTGCCTGTCTTTTTTCTTCATTTTGCTCCTGACTCCTTTTGCCCTTCACATCTCGATAGAGTATATTAGGATGTGACTCCTTACTGTGGTGGTAGTCTCTCTAATTTTAAGGAAGATGGATGTGAGCTGCTTTTCATAGAGTAGATGGCAAGTTCAGGAGGCAAGGGATAGACAGAAGTGTTTGATAATTGGAGAAAAAAATCTGAATTCTCTGATAAGATACAGTACAGACCAAAAGTTTGAACACACCTTCTCATTTAAAGATTTTTCTGTATTTTCATGACTATGAAAATTGTACATTCACATTGAAGGCATCAAAACTATGAATTAACACATGTGGAATTATATACTTAACAAAAAAGTGTGAAACAACTGAAAATATGTTTTATATTCTAGGTTCTTCAAAGTAGCCACCTTTTGCTTTGATGACTGCTTTGCACACTCTTGGCATTCTCTTGATGAGCTTCAAGAGGTAGTCACCGGAAATGGTTTTCACTTCACAGGTGTGCCCTGTCAGATTTAATAAGTGGGATTTCTTATAAATGGGGTTGGGACCATCAGTTGTGTTGTGCAGAAGTCTTTTGGATACACACCTGATAGTCCTACTGAATAGACTGTTAGAATTTGTATTATGGCAAGAAAAAAGCAGCTAAGTAAAGAAAAATGAGTGGCCATCATTACTTTAAGAAATGAATGTTAGTCAGTGCGAAAAATTGGGAAAACTTTGAAAGTGTCCCCAAGTGCAGTTGCAAAAACCATCAAGCCCTACAAAGAAACTGGCTCACATGAAGACCGCCCCAGGAAAGGAAGACTAAGAGTCACCTCTGCTACTGAGGATAAGTTTATCCAAGTCACCAGCCTCAGAAATCGCAGGTTAACAGCAGCTCAGATTAGAGACCAGGTCAATGCCACACAGAGTTCTAGCAGCAGACACATCTCTTCAACAACTGTTAAGAGGAGACTGTGCAGCCGGCCTTCATGGTAAAATAGCAGCTAGGAAACCACTGCTAAGGACAGGCAACAAGCAGAAGAGACTTGTTTGGGCTAAAGAACACAAGGAATGGACATTAGACCAGTGGAAATCTGTGCTTTGGTCTTAGGAGTCCAAATTTGAGATCTTTGGTTCCAACCACCGTGTCTTTGTGCGACGCAGAAAAGGTGAACGGATGGACTCTACATGCCTGGTTCCCACCATGAAGCATGGAGGAGGAGGTGTGGGGGTGCTTTGCTGGTGACACTGTT
The DNA here is from genome assembly GCF_046119375.1 of Phyllobates terribilis. Classification (NCBI taxonomy): domain Eukaryota; kingdom Metazoa; phylum Chordata; class Amphibia; order Anura; family Dendrobatidae; genus Phyllobates; species Phyllobates terribilis. The sequence goes on from NW_027362764.1 coordinate 611,701,514, forward strand.
GGGGATTTATTCAAAATTGAAGGCATACTGAACCAGCATGGCTACCACAGCATCTTGCAGCGGCATGCTATTCCATCCGGTTTGCGTTTAGTTGGACCATCATTTATTTTTCAACAGGACAATGACCCCAAACACACCTCCAGGCTGTGTAAGGGCTATTTGACCAAGAGGGAGAGTGATGGGGTGCTACGCCAGATGACCTGGCCTCCACAGTCACCAGACCTGAACCCAATCGAGATGGTTTGGGGTGAGCTGGACCGCAGAGTTAAGGCAAAAGGGCCAACAAGTACTAAGCATCTCTGGGAACTCCTTCAAGATTGTTGGAAGACCATTTCCGGTGACTACCTCTTGAAGCTCATCAAGAGAATGCCAAGAATGTGCAAAGCAGTCATCAAAGCAAAAGGTGGCTACTTTGAAGAACCTAGAATATAAGACATATTTTCAGTTGTTTCACACTTTTTTGTTAACTATATAATTCCATATGTGTTAATTCATAGTTTTGATGTCTTCAATGTGAATGTACAATTTTCATACTCATGAAAATACAGAAAAATCTTTAAATGAGAAGGTGTGTCCAAACTTTTGGTCTGTTCTGTATATTACAACGTTTCCTATCTTTGCTTGTACTATTGATTTATGCAAACTTTATTGAAACAAGAGTGACCATTTAACTTTACATTAAGCTGGAACTTGATTGTGGACACAGTATATTTGTACCTTCTCCATTGCTTGTCTCTTGGCTGTGAACAACTGTTGCAATGGTGTGTTTTCCAAACACTTGGGCATCAAAGCTGGCATAGTCAAATGGAACTTTCCCAAATCTATCGTGCTCTTTAATTATTGTTGCTCGGGTTGTGGTAAGTGGTGCACTTCCATAACTAAATTGGGTAACTTCAAGATGTTTGACACATGTTGCTCTGGTTTATGAAGAGGAAAAAAAAATCAGCTATAGTTCAGACAAATTCAAAGTTCTTCATACAATTATAGCTTTGAGAAATCAATACCTGTGAATAGATTCAAGGCTTGACCCACTACTACAGGAAAATTGGTTGTCTTGTGTTTTTGAAAGCTTCTCAGCTGCAGCGATTGGACAACCTGAAAGACTTAAGTTAAAAAGTTAAGATGATTAGTAGCTTTCCCAGTACCTTCTACTATGCCAGCCTAAATAGCCATAAGGCTGCCTTCTGCTACCGCCCATATTACAGCCTCAATACCAGGATCTTCTGCAGTGCAACTGAATAAAATTTAGGTCGATATGATTTTTGATTCAATAAGTTTAGTAGAATAGCCATAGTTATGTGTCTTTCTGCCATTATGTGGACAAAAATATTTGGTCACATGATGGAACTTTTAACTGCGCCTAACTCAATATATCTAACTTTAAAATAAGCTTGTAAAGTGTAGATTATTACAATTTTATGGCTACCATTTCAAATAATGAGGTTTGCCTAGTTTCTTATTTTTGGATTATATTTTCATATATTTTAATTGTTACCCCTAATTAAACTGCTCCATGACAATACGCACCCTCCATTCCCACATGCTATATAAAGAAATTAGCCCTTTTGTTGAGTGATAATGTTTGCTATCATTTTTGGGACTCCTTTCTAACTTTATAATCCAAGTTATAATTTGATACTGCATTACTCTATTTGATGTGGGTGGGGATATTTTATTTTCATTGTAAGTATAAGTTATGTATATATCTTTTGTTTCAATCATGTGTTTTGATTCCACGGAGGGGGGGACCAACTAGATTGCATATCATATATCATTTTATTGCATGAAGTTTTTCTCTCCAGGCATATTTCATGAGTTAAATTTTTTTTACAATTCTGTGGAAGCAGGGTTGAAAAGCAATGTCTGACTTTCATTTGTTCATTTTCATAGATTTTTAATTTATTATTTACTTTTGTCAGATTCAAGCTATTTCTGTGGGTTTTTCTTTCATTAAACGAAGGGTACCAACAATTTTGACCACGTGTGTATAATAAATTGATGGTTCAGGAATTTGTTGGATGGTACCCGTTTCTTATTTTTCTGATTAATGTTGTGGCGCCCATTGGGTGTTATAAGTCTAATGGCTAATACTGACTACAACAATCCCAAACATCTGTGCTTTTCAATATAAATATTTGTATGTATAGATGCTTTGAATATGGCCTTAGAATATTCATGATTTTTAATTGTTATTTAAAGGATTTTAAGGTTGTAAGTAAACATAGGGTTAGAGTTGAGGGCAACTAACTGTGCTTATAATAACTATGGGATAATTAGGGTTAATGTATGTGTCTATGACAGCTTGAGCAATATTATGATTTTTGACCGGAAATTTAAATACCTATAGGATAGATAGTTGTACATATGTATACATGATTATGAGGTTTCTCTCTGGTCTAATTTTCAGGTTTATTGTTTTTATCATCTATATGTTGGAGTAGCTCCAAGATTATAAATGACTCAATGGAGTCACAATTTAAAACCTGTTCTCTTCTGTATCATCTGCTTTACAAATACGGCACATAGCCTTTTCACAGTTTTAAATCACTATTTTAATTTAAATAAATCTGTGGCTTCAGTAAATTCAAAAATGCTTCCCAGCAAGCCGGCCATCTGCTCAATCCTGATTTGTTACAAAATGGTTCCTTTGTAGCCGGCAGCCTATTGCTTTATCCAAACAGTCATTTGTCCTGTCAATCATAGTTCAATCATTCAACAATTGTAAATCCACCAGTTGCTCACGATACCTTCTGTGTGTGTTGCGATTACTGTTAACATGCCCTCTCCCCGTACATCCTGGTGTTGGACACTTCAGCACATTTTCATGCATGGCCAAAACTGGTTAGAGAAAAAGAAAGTTTTATTTAGAAACTTTTTTTACAGCAATTACAACCCAGTGAATTAATCTCTGAAGTGAATATGTTAGTAACATAGCTGATTATTATCCCTATAAAACATTGAGAGATCCTAGATTAACCCCTTTCTACTATTCGGCATTAACTTACAGTAGAAGTTGGAAGCAGGTATGGGGCTGAGCCTGGTCCATAGGTAGTGGATGCCAGCTGTGCTATGCTGCTGCAACCTGCTTGCAACCGCTAGGATCAGAAAAACTTCGAAACCCAGCTGTTTAACCCTTTATATTTCTCAGTCATTGAGAATCATGGCAACTGGGGGAATTATGAAACCCTCCCCCCCATTACAATGCAATACAGATATACGATGTATGCATTGTACGGTATCAATGATCTTCATGTCCCCTAATTGGACTAAAAAAATACATGGAAGTTTTTTAAGAAGTGTTAAAAAATACAACATTTTACACACATCATTTGCTGCTCCCGTTCATTGTGCAAACAAATATAACCAATAAAAAAAAATAAAAAGAATCTGTATGACCACGTCTGTAAGTATCCAACCTATAAAAAATGTATTAAAAATGTTATTTATCCAGCACATTAAATATTATATACAAAAAGAAAGAAAAATTCTAGAATTCATCTTTTTTAGTCACTTTGCCTAAAAAAAAAAATATCAAAAGGTGATCAAAATGTCTTTTGTACCATAAATATTTTAGTAAAAACAAAAGCTTGTCCTCACACAGCTCGAGTGGCAGAAAAAAATGGCTTTCAGAATATGTCCACATGCACCTTTTTTTTAAAGTTTTTTATTTTGTAAAAGTAGTAAAACATAGGAAAAAAATATATAAATCATAATTATCCTACTGACCTGCGGAGTAAATTTAACATGTCATTTGTACTGGACAGTGAACTCCATAAAAATAAAACTCAAAAAACAATGGCAAAATTGTTGTTTTTTTCTTCCTATTCCATCCCACAGAGATTTTTTTTTTTCAATATAATTTATGGTAAATTAATTTTCTTTTTTATTAAAAATAAAACTTGCCCCACAAAAAAATTTCCTCAAATATCAATTCATTCATAAAAAAATTATGACTTAAAAAAATGAAACTGGAAAAAACCTTATCACGTCAGGGAATGGTTAAACCCCCCTCTGGTTTTGTTTGACACTAGGAAGGTCTCCTTGTCTCCATGTTCCCTAGTAAACATGATGCACTGGAGAACAAGACTGGCTGCACGAGGAAACAGAAATCTGTTTCCAATTACGAGACATATTTTGTGTTCTGTGCAAAATAGAAATAGAAATGTGTAATATGTGTGGATAAGAGTATCGCTGTGACCTAGTTACTACACCTAAATATGCAGTTTATTTGCTTCATGCATTATCAATATCCATGACCGCCAGATTGTCTTAAACAATAAAATGATGGTTGTGGTGAGATCAGGACGCATTATACATTGATTCATTACTATGAGCATATTGTTCAATACTGTAATAAACAGAAATTATACTCGTTTTCAGTTATACATTGTATCTGCTTTCCACACGTTATGTCTAATACTTTTTATGTTTGTTGAGTATTGATCAACACATACATTAATTGAGCTTACTAGATTGGAAAACCTCGTTATGACATATTTGAATCAATAGTAAATAGGAATCCACATAATTTTGTTTTCCATTCAATTGTCTATTCGGATCAATGTTACCATCGTGTTATCACTTAATTTCGGACTCATTACAAACTTGACAGATAATCACACGTTGTATCTGCACTAAGCTTTGTGTCACTAACTTTCTAAAGGCACTCGGACTTTATGAGGACACCCCGACAGACTGCGATGATGTGGATAGAGTCCTGTAACGTGACCTGTGCCATCACAGCCTGGGATAGGGCATTTGGTCTCACGTTTCTCAAGTCGTGAAGAATCTGGAAGGAAACAGAACAAACAGTATTGCACTTGTCTTCATCTACACAGTATATATTTTTTTCAGCTTTGTATGGACATAGCAAAGAGTTCTATCTGTGATACACTATTAGTTTAGCTCATGTTTGTACAGACCCAGCATCTGTCCTCTTTACACTTGGGGCAATCTATGGCAGTATTGTAGAAAATCTGTGTTATTTGCTTAGTTTGCCATAGGGATAATGACGATGGGCAGTGCATGTGCACTACTATGTTGACGTTGTAGCACATTACTTCAATAAAATGGCGCCGGAGTCAGCGCATGCGTATACCGTGCTATCCGGTGCCATTTTATTAAAGAAACTCTACATGCGAATTCGTAAACACAATGTCTTCAAAAAAATAGCGCCGGATAGCACGGTATACGCATGCGCTCACTACGGTGCCATTTTATTCAAGTATTGTGCTACAAAATTAAAGGGAACCTGTCATCAGAAATAACGCTGTTAACCTGCAGATATGCGGTTAATCTGCAGGTTAACAGAGTTATTATGCTGCCCATCACCTGCATGCAGCTGAATGCTAGGGGTAGAAAATTAACTTTATTCTCCCCGCCAGCATTCGGTTTCAGTCATGGAGGCGGGGCGGTGCCGGTTCAGTCACCCCCAGCAGTGACTGACACTGGCTCTACATTGAGGCTCAGTTGTCATTTAGGGTCCGGGTTACAGCGGCCACTTTGTATTCTCAGAGCAATGACTGAGCCTTCGCTGCCCCCGACCCCATGACTAAAACCGAATGCTTCCCCATCCTGATATATGCTCCCCCATTCTGTTTCCCCATTCTGGTATATGCTTCTCCATCCTGGTATATGCTCTTCTATCCTGGTCCCAGAATCCTGGTATATGCTCCCCCATCCGGGTCCCCCATCCTGGCATATGCTCCCCCCATCCTGGTCCACAATCCTGGTATACTCACTCATAAAGGTCCCCAATCCTGGCATATGCTTCCCCATGCTGGTATTTGCTCCCCCATCCAGGTCCCCCATCCTAGTATACGCTCCCCTATCCTGGTGCACAATCCTGGTATATGCTTCCCCATCCGGATCCCCAATCCAGGTATATGCTCCCCCACCTGGGATATGCTTCCCCACCCAGGTCCCCCATCCTGGTATATGCTCCCTCATCCTGGTACCCAATCCTGGCATATGCCCCCCCACCTGGGTCCCCAATCCTGGTATATGTTCCCCCATCCAAGTCCCCCCATCCTGGTATATGCTCTCCCATCCGGGTGCCCCATCCTGGTTTATGCTCCCCTATCTGGGTCCCCAATCCTGGTATATGCTCCCCCATCCTGCCTGTGTTACTGTTGTTCCATCAATATAAAAAAAAAATACTTCTTCTCACCTTTTCCCCGCTCCCCTGCAGCGCCTCATCTGTGTTATTTAATGGCACCGGAACCAGTGTATGCGCATAACGCACTATCAGGTGCCATTTTGTTGAAGAGACTATGTGCAAATTTGACTTCAATAAAATGGCGCCAGAGATCGCACTGTGCGCACGCGCCGACTTCGGGGCCACTTTGTCTTAAACAAAATGGCGTTGGAGATCGCACTATGCGCACGCGCTAATTCCTGCGCCACACTCCTCCTCCAGCCGGAGATGAAGGTATGTCATAATGGCGCCTGAGATGTCAGTATGCGGTCAGCACCTACGCGTACCGCGATCTCCTCCACACTCCTCCACCCTCGTCTTCTTTCCGGTCACCTGTAATGGCTGGATGTGTTCTTCTGTCTGTGGCCACACTGCACAGGCGCAGTGTGCTTGCGCAGTCTATAGAGGCTTCGGAGAGAAGGACACATCCCTGATTATATTATAGATATAGATATATATATATATACATGCTTTAGCGTGTCCCGTGTCTGTCTATAACTGAAATATTGCCACAACATGATGGTCTCACATTGATTTGGGCATCTAGTCTGATTGCCATATGTGGAGTCAGCAAGAAAATATGGGTCAATTCGCATTTGTCTCACAGGGTTTTTGCTTTCTTATGGATCAACGTGTTAGTTTGTAGATTGAACTCAATGGACTTATTTCTACCTCCAACCTTAATTATTACAAAACTATGTGGCTGGACAACCACATGACACTATAAGGCATTTATATAAGTGGAGCAATAGTGGGGGACTTATCACCTAATTGTTTATACTACCCTCACCGGGGGGGGGGTTCAAGCAGAACAATGCTGCCCCATCCACTCACCAGTGTAGCAGAGAGTGGCTCCTCTTACCCTCACGGTCAACAAACACATCCATGCACTGTATTGTAATGTACAGCATATTGTAGGTGGTGCCAGTTGTGGGGAGTGGAATGGAGAAGGAAGCCTTCTCATCCAAGCTCACTTCACTGTGCCCTGCACTCAGCAGTTTAGCAGGGAGCAGCCTGTGCTACACTAACCTGGGCGTTTGACTCAACTGCTCCCGCTTCACCAATCTGTGGCCAGCCATTCCTGCTGCATTCACTGAGCACATTGATGTGCTGTATAGGGATGTACAGCCTGATGTGGGTGGTACCAGCCCGAGGTGGGGTGCTTACCAGCATCTGTGCACACCGAATCCTGCTGCATTCAACACTGACATCGAAGTGCTGTTCGGGAATGTACAGCATGATGTGGGCCCACTCAAAGGGACGTCCCCGTTGGTTTGTCCTGGGGATTTTGTGTATTTGAAATGGCTAATGCCTTTGCCTAATAACTATTATTCCTAATTCCACTAAGTAATTTTCCTTAGCCTTGTTATTCTTTGTATATAGATTGCAGTCAATGTTCTGGAACAAGAACTATGCCCTTAAAGGGAATCTCTCACCAGGTTTTTGCTATGTGTCACATACTGTTTTGCTGTTTCACTAAAATTAGCTTTTTATCAGCAGGAGGTTATCACTACAGGACAACTTGGCACGTGCAGGTTAGTCTAACCTCACCCCCAGCACTGATTAGCAGCTCTCTGTCGCTATACAAGGTACACTGAAAGCTGTGGTGTGGGTGCGGTATACACAGCTCAACATCTCGGACCTGCTGCAGAGAAAACTGTAACTCTATCATCATTGCTGTACCCAGTAAATTAAGTGATATATCGCTGGAATCAGGGTCTTTGTCCCAACCTCATGGTGCTGTCAGATTACATAGTAAAACCTGCTAACAGATTCCCTTTAAGTAGATGCATTTTCCATTATAGTCACCGTCCTGGGACAGACTGTATATTAGTGTATCATAATGACTCCACATCATTGTTTGTTTTATCAAACATTATGCAAGAAATTCCTAGTCATTTTTCTATCATATGTCCATTTTTGCTTCAAATTATGTCCTCTGGATTTGTCAATCAAATATCAGCACTTTCTGTCTTAAAGGGGTTGTTTGGCTGATTAATTTTTTTACCTATTCTGAGCTCTAGGTAAAAAATCTTTAATAGCTATTTTCACTGATCCGTCACTGCTACTTTTCCAAAGCTGCCAGAGTTACCAATGGTTTCTAATTTCTGTTCCCATCCTGAACACAGAAAATGCTTTTATATGCTATTCAGCCATTCACTATGTAAGGTGGGTCCCTACTATGGCCGGTGATAGGAAATCCTAGGAAATGGCAGGTTTGCCAATGTGTTGATGCAAGTCTTGTGACAGAGTCACTGGTATGATATACGAGGGGAGGTATGTGTCACTCAGGTTGCTCTCCTGTGTGAACTGAAACCTACTAAATTTTTATCTTGGCACTCCTGGGAGTGAATATGGCTGTGAAAGCCCAATGAGTCCATTACTGGGCGTATGCCAGCGACAAACCCCCTCGCTCGCAGATGTTTGACCTACTGCATCTCATTTAGAAGTGGTTTCAGCCAGAGTCCTCCACTCTGGCCCAGATGGTCGAGTGGGAGGTGATTGATAGATTCATGCACTCCCTTGCCAAGTCGGTACAGACTTGGATTGCCCAGGGCGATCCCCAGAATGCTGATGACTTCATTGGCCTGGTAGAGAGGTGCCAGGTGGTTGAGAAATCCCTCGGGAAACCAGATATAGTCACTTCCCCATACTGGAATACCGAAAAGGGGGTGGGTTCACCATAGAAGGGGTCTAGAGCCACCACTCGGGGTTTCCCACCCCCACTGAAGGTGCCACAAGGACTGTTGTTAAAGATATAGTCTGTTGGCGGCGTCACAACCCCGGACCCATAGCCGCCCGGTGTCATATGTCCCCTGAGCCCATGGACTGCAGCCTAAGCAGTTGGGGTTCCTATTATGCTTATCCAGCCAGCAGAGTCAACTGTCGACCGGCGAGGGGCCGCAGGCGTGTGCCGTGTCCATTAATGGAGTAAAGGTGCTTGGACTGTTGGATTCTGGAAGTCTGGTGACCTTAATCAGAGCTACCCTTCCCCACCAATTGGTCCCTTACAAAACAGTGGGTGTTTGATGCATCCATGGGGACGACAAGGACTAACCCGTGGCCACAGCGACAGTGGGAACAGACTGTGGTACCCAGTCCCACGAGGTTGGGGTGGTTAAGGACCTGATACATCCCGTCATACTGGGCCGTGATTTTTCTTTGTTTTGGGACTTGTGGGGAAATGGAACCGGGCCAAATAGCATGGGTAAAAACCAGGTCCCTGGAGAAGAACCCCCGACGAAGTCTCGAGTGGAAGAGTTCCCACTGTGCATCCTTGCCAGCGATGAGGGCGAGACGGTGACCAAGGAGGCCGACCTCCTTGAGTTGGATGTGTCCGGAGAGAACTTTGGGACTGCTCAAGTTTGGGACCTGACCTTAAAGGGGGAATTTAACCAGTTTACTGTATGTAATGGGGTTGCCCAAGAGCCGGGGGCCGACACCAGGTTACCCCACTTTGAAGTTCAGGGGAAGTTGTTATATCGGGTGGCCAAACTAAGGGGCGTTGAGATAGTGGAACAACTATTAGTGCCGGGGTCATACAGACAGATTGTACTGGATATGGCCCATTCACATGTTATGGGGGGCACCTAGGGGTCGAGAAAACTCAGGAGAGGATTTAAAGAAGGTTTTATTGGCCTGGGTGTTACAGAGAAATTTTCAACTATAGTAGGTCCTGCCCCACCAGCCAAATAACTGCTCCCTCTTCCCATTTCTGTAGTCCATTAGTTTTTACTACCAGTGATAGAGATCCCCTTTGAGAGGATTGCTATGGACCTAGTAGGGCCCTTAGTCAAATAAGCCCGAGGCCACCAATATATTCTGGTGATCATTGACTATGCGACCCGGTATCCAGAAGCAGTGAAACTCATCAAGTAAATGCATAGCCAGGGAACTTGTCCATATATTTGCCAGGACCGTTCTGCCAAGGGAAATTCTAACGGACCAAGGGACCCCATTTATGAGCAAGGTAATGAAGGAGCTGTGCAAGGTCCTCCAGATTACCCAGCTGCAAACCCCTGTGTACCATCCGCAGACAGACAGCTGAGTAGAGCACTTTAACAAGACCCTGAAAGCGATGCTCAAGAAAGTCGTGGGGAAGGATGGATGTGACTGGGACTATCTGCTGCCCTTCCTGCTCTTCTCGGTAAGAGAGGTTCCACAAGCCTCTACCGGTTTTTCTCTGTTCGAGCTCCTGTATGGACGACATCCGCGAGGGCTCCTGGATATCGCTAAGGAAACCTGGGAAGCCGAGGTTACGCCACACCGGAGCATCATTGAAAATGTTACCCAGATGCAGGAAAGAATAGCGTAAGTGATGCCGATCATGAAAGCACATCTCCTTCAGGAGCAGGAAGCCCAGACAAGGGTCTATAACTGATTGGCGAGGCTGAGGCAGTTCCAGCCCGGGGACCGTGTTTTGGTGCTAATCCCTACAGTCGAGAGCAAGTTCCTGGCCAAATGGCAAGGTCCATATGAGGTGGTGGAAAAAGTCAGCTAGGTTAATTATAAAGTCCACCAGCCTGGCCGAAAAATATACCATGTGAACTTGCTCAAGCCGTGGTGGGACCGGGAACCTGTGGAAACTCCTTGCCTGGGAGCCGCTCCCGAAGGCAAGGTGGAGGAGGTCACTATGGCAAAGACTCTATCGCCGGCCCAGAAGCAACAGTGTCAAGAACTACTACAGCGAAATCGGGAGCTGTTCTCAGATTTGCCGGGGCATACTCAGGTGGTAGAGCATGACGTGCTAACGGAGCCACATGTAAGAGTGAATCTGAAGCTGTACCGTATTCCGGAAGCACGCCGGGAGGTGATCTCGGCCGAGGTGAACAGGATGTTAGACCTCAGGGTGATAGAGGAGTCAAATAGTGGGTGGTCGAGCCCAATCGTTCTTGTGCCAATGCCCAACAGAGAGTGGAGGTTTTGTAATGACTACCGCCGGCTGAACGAGGTGTCCAAGTGTGACGCGTACCCAATGCCCTGCGTTGATGAACTCATAGAGAGACTTGGACCGACGAGGTACATCACCACTCTTGACCTGATGAAGGGCTATTGGCAGATCCCCATGTCCCAGACGGCCAAGGAGAAGACGGCTTTCTCGACACCTGATGGGTGCTTTCAAAACACTCGGATGGCATTCTGACTACAGGGGACCCCAGCCACCTTCCAGAAGGCTATGGATCGGATCCTAGCCCCACATAAGAAGTATGCTGCAGCCTATCTTGATGACATTGTGGTCTTTAGTCCAGACTGGGCTCGTCATCTACCTAAACTACAGGCCATTCTGGGTGCTCTAAGGAAGGTGGGATTTACCATAAATCCAAGAAAATGTGCCGTCAGAAAAGAGGAGGCCAAGTGTCGTCGGGAGAGGCGAAATAAAACCGCAAGTTAATAAAGTGGAGGCAATCCAGCCATGGCCGCAACCGCTCTCCAAGAAGCAAGTAAGAGCATTCCTGTGAATGGTGGAATATTACCAGCGGTTTATCACAAATTTTGCCATGATGGCCACTCCACTGACGGATCTCCTAAAAGGCACCAGATCAACTATGGTGAAGTGGACAGAAGAAACAGAGACCGCGTTTCAACAGTTGAAGCTAGCACTGTGTAAGCCGCCGGTCCTTGTCGCACTAGACTTTAAGAAGGAGTTCGTGGTCCAGACAGATGCTTCAGAGGTTGGTCTAGGAGCCATACTCTCGCAAGAGATAAATAGGGAAGAACATCCCATTCTCTACCTGAGCCAGAAACTTTCATCCTGCGAGAAGAACTGCGCAATAGTGGAGAAATAGTGTTTAGCCATAAAGTGGGCCGTAGATACGCTAAGATATTACCTACTAGCTCGGAAGTTTAAGTTGGTGTCAGACTATGCCCCTTTGAGATGGTTAAGGGAAAAGGGGTAAAAATGCCAGCGTAACTAGATGGCTCCTGGGTCTTCAGGACTTTAACTTTCAGGTGGAGAATAGGCCCGGGAAGTTACACGGGAACGCTGATGCCCTCTCTAGGATTCCCTGTCTGGTATCTGAGGGTGCCCAAACCCCCGGCTTTGGGTAGAGGGGGGGGGGAATATGTGACAGTCACTGGTATGATATATTAGGGGAGGTATGTGTCACTCAGGTTGCTCTCCTGTGTGAACTGAAACCTACTAAATTTCTCCTAGCATGTTATGTGATGGGGGTTAACTCTTAAAGGATGTGGTTTTATGGGAATGGCAAAGAGGGTGGGAGGCCATTCCCCAACCTCCCCTCAGGGTGTGGCTGAGCAGGGTTAAATACTCAGTCAGTAGTTTGTTCTGTGTAGTGTGTGGTCTGGAGAGGGAAGTCTCCAGGCTGTGCTGGGCTGAAGCCAGAGAGCAACACCGGAGGACTGGTGTTTCTAAGACTTCACTTTGCTACCTGGAGCAGGCTGAGCCTTGCTTGCTAATAGACTCTGTTGTACTTTCTCTTTTGTTTTCCCGTTAACCCCGAGAGGGCATGTTTATTTTTTATGGGACGCTGCTGGAGTTTATGCCGCACAATGAACCCGCAGGAAGTTTACCCGAACCGTGTGTCCTGTGTCTGCCTCCGGAGAGCCGAGCAAGTCGCTTTACCACAGTCTTCAAACAGAGATGTTGTGATAGACAACATTTCATAAAGGGAACTGTGAGAGAAGAGGATCTATGCAGCCACAAACCTTTATCAGAGATGTCTCCCAAGTCCTGGACTAAATTTGGAGGATATCTTCTTGCATGAAGAAGTGGGAATCTTTATATAATGACATTTTTTGTGAGGAAATAAGACTTACATTTTATTATATACTGAATAGTAGAGAATACACTCATACTTGCAGCCACATGACAAACATGATTGCATTTATGGCATATTTAGCTCAATTTGTAATATTTTCAATATTTTATCAGCTGCAGTTTCCCATCAATTTAAAAATATAATGCAAAGATTATGTTCAGTTAGTATGAAATTGCTGATATTGCAGTGTACTGTAGATATACTATAGCAAAGGATTGGGATATTGTTTCATATTACTAATTATCTTAAATATCATTAACCCCTTAAGGAAGCAGATCATTTTTGTTTTTATGTTTACATTTTCCCTCCCTTTCTTCTAAGGGGGATTTATTTCCCCATTGACATAGCTGTATATTGGCTTGTGTTTTGCAAGACAAGTTCTAGTTTTAAAGACATCCTTCATTTTATAATACAATATTCTGGAAAATAGAATAGCAATTCCAAGTGGGAGGAAATGTTGAAGAAAATGCAATTCCAACATTTTTTTTTCAAAGTATTGTTTTCATAGCGTTCATTCGGGGGTAAAATGACCTGGCTGCATGAATCTCCAGGTCAGTACAATTACGGTGATAAAAAAAGATGTTTTGTTTTATTTTTCCATCTATTGAGCTGTGTGAGGGCTTCATTTTTGCTTGGAAAGCTGTCAGTTTAGGGTACATTTGATCTTTTGTGCTTTTATAAACAAAGCGGTAACAAATATGTTTGTTTTTTTAAATTTTTAAATTTCTTTAATTCTGTTTGGAAAGAAGAGGGGAGATTTGAGTTTTTATATTTTTTATTTTTTCATATTTTTAACATCTTTTTATTTTAATTTTTAGCTCTACCAGGGAGCTTGAACCTGTTATTGATTGCTTACACTATATATTGCAATATTATAGCATTGCAGTACATAGTAAAAATCTAGCCTGTGGCTCAGCTTCACAGGTGTACCAAGATGGCAACGCAAGCTGGGGCGCATGAGCAAAGGCAACTGTCCCATTAACATGTCACTGTTAGAAATTGACAGCCACATCTAAATGGTTAACAGCAGCAAACAGAGCTCTGCTACAGCCGCTGCTGTTAGATACAGATGTTGAATATGTAATATAGCTGGCATCTACCACATGTAAAAAGAGCTTAGCCCCTGTGCCCACTCTCCCCACAGGCACACCAGCAATGATATACTTATATGTCATTTAGTCTTCAGGAATTAATATTCTCTCTTCTCTTTAAGACCTGCTTATTTAAAGGGACTCTATGAGCAGTTTGGACCTCTCAAAACTGCTGACATGGCTAGAGAGGTGGAGTGTGAAGTAGATTGAACACTGTATCCAGATTGACGGTCATGACACTTGTAATATATAATGAACAAAATAGGTTTTCACCCTCTTGTGCTGTGATCACAAGTAGGGTGGTCTCTTTATGTGAAGCGTTCTGAGCTTTCTGAACTGAATTTGCCCCAACCCTTCCCCTTTGAGTTCAAGTAATGGTGCTTATGGTCTCCAAGTTAGTTGCTATAGATGTCCCTTAAAGGGGTTTCTACTACTTGGACAACCCCTTCTCAATCCCTATATTTCTCCCTTATAAGACAATTACACCTATAATCACCTGTGCCATTCCAGCTGTGTTGTCATTGGCTCTCCTGGAGATCACATGATATGTTATGTCACGCAATTTCTGCAGTCAATCAGTGCTGGCTTCACTCTCAAATACTTTGGACAAATCACATACATCTGGAAGAAGTGAGAACTGCTCCTCTCTCACTTCCTCTGGATGTATAGGATTCATCCAAAGTTGGGAAGCGTGAAACGGCCGCTGATTGGCTACAGCGATCCTTGGGAGAGCCAGTGCTGACACCACTGGAATGGCACTGGCACTGGAGATTAGCATAGGTGTTATTATTTTACAAGGGGGAAACATAGGGAATGCTTAAGAATTATCTGAGTAGTGGACAAGCCCTTTAAGAGCAGAGTTGAGTGAATGGGCAGCATTTAGTACAGAAAAGCCTGGACACTGCACATGAAAGGAATGCCAACAGGACACTTGCCATCTCAGCACAAGGAGGATTAAAATCTGTTTTTTTATGTCATGAGGTAGCATGACCATCAATTTGAACCTTGTCCAAGTGTGTGATGTGCATGTACATCACAAGTCAGTAATTGGAGTATGGAGCAGACTCAGCAGCTGAGCATGCTGCACATATGGCAGATGCCGACTGTATTATGTAGCCGACATCCACCTTTTGCAGTTGTGAATGAAGCTAGTTTTGATTGCTGCTGTTAGCCCTATTAAATGAAGATGTCAATCTGACAGAGGCATATAAGTCACACTATCCCACTGTCACGCTATTTCGAGCTTCATAAGACATCATCATTTTCCTGGTATACTTCAATAATGTAATATTGCAACATACAGAACAAGAGATCAAGCAAGAGCAGGCTCAAGTCCTCTAAAGGGACTTAAAAAATAAATTAAAAAAAAGTTTTTAAAAATATCAAAAAAGAATAAATAAATATGAAAAATTGAATCACTCCCCCTCTTGATTTAGTTTAAAATTAAAGAAATAAAAAATAAACATTTTTAGTAACACCATGTCCATAAAAGAATAAAATAATTTAGCCTGTTCATGTTCAGTAAATCCTGTGAAGCAAGAAAAATCAAATCACCTGTACTGCTGTTTTTTAATTGTTGCACAACATCCCCAAAATACAATATAAAGCGATCAAATATTGTATGTACTTCAAAGTTATGCAAATAAAATCATCAGCTCACTGTGAAAAAATAAGCCCTCATACAGCTCCATCAATGGAAAAAATGAAAACATAGCGACACAACCAATTTTTTTCACCACCACCACCAAAAAATCTTTTCATGTTTGGTACCAACGTAATCATATTGACACAAAAAATTGTGTTGATAGCTCATTTTTACTGCATAATGAGCACCATAAAAAGAAAAGCCATGGTGGAATTGCGCTTTTTCACCATGTCACTGTACTTAGATTTTGTTTCAATTTTCCAGTACATTGATGGTAAAATTAATGGAGTTACTCAAAACTCCAACTTTTCCTACAAAAAAAGAAGCCAAAAAAAGTAGCCTTCAAATGATTATGTTAACGGAAAGATGAAAAAGTTACAGCTTTTGGAAAAAGGAAGGAATTGAATCCATGTAATGAAGGCATTAAACTGTTTTAACCCTCACCTATTTACTACTGTCAACCATTTTGAGGGTCAGATCTGCTGACAGACTCTCTTTTCGGAGTATCTTGCTCAAAATAAAAATAAAAAAAAAGAACCAAGAAGTAATATTATTTCTTACTTTTGCTGGTATATATTTGCCGCCCAACTGCATCTATTACTTTAGTTTGTCTTCTGTCTCTTGCTAGATGTTCCATCAAGAACATGTCAAGTTCCTTATAGGTGCTGTGGAACATGTGGCTCTGCTCTGCCTGTAAAGTTATTGCTTGTTCCAGCAGGCTCAAATTTCCTTTTGCTTTCTCCAAATCCACTGAATCCTCTGTAATAATTGAGAGACATTTATCATCATCCTCACTTTCAGGAGTCTGGTCTGGACTTCTTTCATCATGTTCTGATGTTCCCACCATGGAGTCACTTTCCAACATTTTTCCTTCACTAATGTCCATTTCATCTTTCTGCTTAATTGCATGACTGAACCTATCAGATATATGGTCCTTTGAATAAGTTTTATCTGTAAAGCTGGAAGAACTATCCCATCCATTTTCAGGCATTACAAGATGACCATTATTGTCATCAGGAGAAGATGCTGGTGAGTCTTTTTGTTTGGAGGACTGGATGCAGTATGTTTCACTGTGGTTTCTAATGGCCTTTGTAGATTGAATTACACCCCCAGTTGGGCGTTCTGTCACTGTATGAAAAACAGTTTCTTTATCGGACCTTTCCACCGCTAATGGGTCAGTGATATTGTCTTCATAGCTACACTTTTCCTCTGTTGTATGTGTCGTCAAGCCCGATGATTGAACAATTATTGTACCTGTAAGAACACAAAAACTGTATTTAAACAGACTAAGAATTGTCTGTTTCACAACTTGTACATCAAATTTGAACATTGCCATAAACAGTAAGGTAAGAATTTGTTGTTTAGTGACTATTAATGAAAATCTGTCACCACGTTTTTGCCACCAAATCTGTGAGCAGCATAATGTATAGACAGAGACCCGGATTCAAATTATCTGTCACTTACTGGGCTGCTAGTTGTAGGTTTGATAAAATCAGTGTTTAATCAGCAGGAGATTATCACTAGAGGACTAGTAGTCCTCCATATTCATGAGCTCTGTATAGCTCCGCCCCCACTACTGATTGGCAGCTTTCTGCCTATACACAGTGTACACAGAAAGCTGCAATCAGTGGTGTGAGTGGGGTTATGCACAGCTCAGCATTCAGGGAACTAATAGATCTGCAGCTGATAAAACTGTGATTTTATCAAATCTGTAGCAAACAGACCAGTGAATTACACATCGCTGGACTCAGGATTTTTGCCACTACATCATGTTGCTCACATTTGGGGTAGTAAAAACCTGGTGCCAGATTCCCTTTAAACTGTTACGTAACTATAAAATAATAGAACTGGAATCCATACATTAATACAGTGTCATTTGTAAATCTTAAAGGATTTGTTCTAGGGGATAGGTGACAACTTGTTGACCGGTGGGTGTCCCACTGCTGGCACCTGAACTAATATAGAGACCGGATAACTTTTATCCCTGGTACAAAATGGTGCAGCAAGTTGAACTCCCAACCATTGCCCCATTCATTCTGTATAGGACTGCCAGAATAAGTTGGGCACAGAGCTCGGAAGCCTTATATGAAATGAATGGAGCAGCCGACGAGTATATGCACTGCCGCTCCACTCTAATGGGGATATAGTTCACTGTCCTGCTGATTAGTAGGGGTTCCAATGTTTGAACCCTCACCAATCAGTAAGATATCATCTATCCTATGGATAAGTTATAACTAGAGATAAACAGATCGAGCAGCTGCAAATTATCATTGAGTCAAATTTCCTGAAATTCTCAGGTCCTGGTGAATTCAAACAATTTGCAATTTGATTTGTGAGGATTAGTGATGAGCACGCATGCTCGCCACTGCTTGGTACTCGCCCGAGCATCTCAGTACTCGAGATTAGAGATGAGCGGTGTTCGACTAGAACTGTTCGCCAATCTCAAATTCGAGCTGTTTTGGGTGGTGTTCGAGTTGTTCGACGAACCCGAACGATTTGCAAAAAATTCGGCTGTTCGAGGTTATGTTCGATAACTGTTCGTGCACCAAAAGCGTGTCCTGCATGTCTGGCGCTATTTAGAGCACCAATCATGCAGGGATTGTCTGCCACTCACTGTAATGCCACAGCCATGGTGGTTGTAGCATTACAGTGGTTGCCCAAATCGATGGGAACTGTGTTCACCGTGAAACATGAAAAGCCGGCAATTCAGCAGCGGCATACACCGGTACCCGACAATTTAGAACCGAAAGAATAGAGCTTCACACATAGATTAGATAGATAGAAACATGTCAGTCACGCATATAAGAAGCACAGTGACAGTGTTGCTTACTGTACTTGTCATTTAGTGTAAAGGATTTATCAAAAAAAATAATAGTGTTTTCATGCACCGTCTCTTTAAAAAAGCCGGCTGGCAATTCAGCATCTGTACCCGACAATTTAGAATAGAAGGAATAGAGAATCACACATAGATTAGATAGATAGAAACATGTTAGTCACACATATATACGAAGTACAGTGACAGTGTTGCTTACTGTACTTGTCATTTAGTGTAAAGGATTTATTAAAAAATATAATAGTGTTTTCGTACACCGTCTCTTTAAAAAAGCCGGCCGGCAATTCAGCAGCGGTACCCGACAATTTATAACAGACAGAATAGAGCTTCACACATAGATTAGATAGATAGAAACATGTCAGTCACATATATATGAAGTACTGTGACAGTGTTGCTTACTGTACTTGTCATTTACTGCAAAGGATTTATTAAAAAAAATAATAATGTTTTCATGCACCGTCTCTTTAAAAAAGCCGGCCGGCAATTCAGCATCTGTACCCGACAATTTATAACAGACAGAATAGAGCTTCACACATAGATTAGATAGATAGAAACATGTCAGTCACATATATAATAAGTACAGTGACAGTGTTGGTTACTGTACTTGTCATTTAGTATTAAAATAAAGGATTTATTATTAAAAAAAATTGGCGTGGGGTTCCCCGTAATTTTAGTCTCTAGCGGAGGTTAAGCAGACAGCTGGGGCAGATGTTTGAAGCCTGGGAAGGGGGTAATACCCACGGAGCTTCCCAGGCTACTAATATCAGCCCCCAGCTGAATACCTAGCCTTTACTAGCTATTAAAATGGAGGACCCCCCCAAAAAAATGACGTGGGGTCCCCCCTATTTTAATAGCTAGCAAAGGCTAGGCAGACAGCTGGGGGCTGATACTAATAGCCCAGGAAGGGAGCCATGAATATTGGCCCCCTCCCAGGCTAGAAACACCAGCCGTCAGCCGCCCCAGAAATGGCGCATCCATAGGATGCGCCAATTCTGGCACTTAGCCTCGCTCTTCCACACTGCCCTGGTGCGGTGGCAGGGGGTAATAGGGTTGGGGTTGATGTCAGCTTATAATGCCAGCTGACATCAAGCCCAGGTTAGTAATGGAGAGGCGTCTATAAGACACCCCCATTACTAACCCCATAGTCAAAGTTAAAAGAAAACACAAACACCCAGGATAAAGTCCTTTAATTGAAATAAAGACACATTCCTTTATTGTTCTAAATTAAACCATACTTACCGTCACGCCCATTCCAGCTGAAGCCAACGATCTCCTGCAATAAAAGAAAAATAATAAAGCAACCTCATCCTTACCTTTCCATGGTTCCCACGACAGCTTCAGCTCTGCTACATCGAGATAACAGGCTGGACCGCAGCAGAACGCTGCCATCCAGCCTGTCATCCCGCAGACCTTGAGAAGCGCAGGCATGCTTGCTCTCTGCAGTGTCTGGCTGTGACGGCATAAAGATGAGATGAGTTCATGTCCAATGAACTCGGCGCACCTCATGCACGTCACTGACAGCGTGGGAGAATTCTCCTGCACTCAGCACTTCAGCGTGAGAATTCTCCCACGCTGTCAGTGACGTGCATGAGGTCAGCTGAGTTCATTGGACATGAATGAGCTCACCTCATGAATTTTCCCACGCTGTCAGTGACGTGCATGAGGTGAGCTGAGATCATTGGACATGAATGAGCTCACCTCATGCACGTCACTGACAGCGTGGAAAAATTCTCCTGCACTCAGCGCTTCAGCGTGAGAATTTTCCCACGCTGTCAGTGACGTGCATGAGGTGAGCTCATTCATGTCCAATGAACTCAGCTGACCTCATGTACGTCACTGACAGCGTGGGAGAATTTTCACGCTGAAGTGCTGAGTGCAGGAGAATTCTCCCACGCTGTCAGTGACGTGCATGAGGTGCGCCGAGTTCATTGGACATGAGCTTGTCTCATCTTTATGCCGTCACAGCGAGACACTGAGGAGCGCAAGCATGCCTGCGCTTCTGAGTGTCCGCGGGATGACAGGCTGGATGGCAGCTTTCTGCTGCGGTCCAGCCTGTCATCTCGATGTAGCAGAGCTGAAGCTGTCGTGGGAACCATGGAAAGGTAAGGATGAGGTTGCTTAATTATTTTACTTTTATTGCAGAAGACATTGGCTTCAGCTGGAATGGGCGTGACGGTAAGTATGGTTTAATTTAGAACAATAAAGAATTGTGTCTTTATTTCAATTAAAGGACTTTATTCTGGGTGTTGTGTTTTTTTAAATACTTTACTAGAAATTCATGGTGGTCATGTCTAATATTTGCGTGACCCCATGAATTTCGGGCTTAGGGCCAGCTGATAATGCCAAGCTGGCCTTAACCCCTTTATTACCCAGTGAGCCACCGCACCAGGGCCCTGGATGAGCTGGGTACAGCGCCAGAAGATGGCGCTTCTATGAACGCGCCATTTTCTGGGGCGGCTGCGGACTGCAATTTGCAGCGGGTGGGGCCCGGAAAGCTTGGGCCTCCCTGCGCTGCGGATTCCAGCTCCCAGCTGCCTAGTTGTACCTGGCTGGGCACAAAAATAGGGCGAAGCCCCACGTATTTTTTTTTTAAATTATTTCATGAAATTCATGGAATAATTAAGAAAAAAAGGGCTTCCCTATATTGTTGTGTCCAACCAGGTACAAATAGGCAGCTGGTGGTTGGGGGCAGCACGTCCCTGCCTGCTGTACCTGGCTGGACACAAATATAGTGCGAAGCCCCACGTCAATTTTTTTTTAATTATTTCATGAAATAATTTTTTTAAAAAAGGGCTTCCCTATATTGTTGTGTCTGGCCAGGTACAAATAGGCAGCTGGTAGTTGGGGGCAGCCCGTTCCTGCCTGCTGTACCTGACTGGACACAAATATAGGGCGAAGCCCCACGTCAATTTTTTTTAAATTATTTCAGGAAATTCATGAAATAATGAAAAAAAAATTGATGTGGGGCTTCGCCCTATATTTGTGTCCAGTCAGGTACAGCAGGCAGGAACGGGCTGCTCCCAACCACCAGCTGCCTATTTGTACCTAGCCGGACACAACAATATAGGGAAGCCCTTTTTTTCTTAATTATTCCATGAATTTCATGAATTTAAAAAAAAAATACGTGGAGCTTCGCCCTATTTTTGTGTCCAGCCAGGTACAACTAGGCAGCTGGGGGCTGGAATCTGCAGTGCAGGGAGGCCCAAGCTTTCTGGGCCCCACCCGCTGCAAATTGCAGTCCGCAGCCGCCCCGGAAAATGGCGCGTTCATAGAAGCGCCATCTTCTGGCGCTGTACCCAACTCATCCAGGGCCCTGGTGCGGTGGCTCACTGGGTAATAAAGGGGTTAAGGCCAGCTTGGCATTATCAGCTGGCCCTAAGCCCGAAATTCATGGGGTCACGCCAATATTAGACATGACCACCATGAATTTCTAGTAAAGTATTTAAAAAAAACAGAAACACCCAGAAAAAAGTCCTTTAATTGAAATAAACACACAATTCTTTATTGTTCTAAATTAAACCATACTTACCGCCACGCCCATTCCAGCTGAAGCCAATGATCTCCTGCAATAAAAGAAAAATAATAAAGCAACATCATCCTTACCTTTCCATGGCTCCCACGACAGCTTCAGCTCTGCTACATCGAGATGACAGGCTGGACCGCAGCAGAACGCTGCCATCCAGCCTGTCATCCCGCAGACACTGAGAAGCGCAGGCTTGCTTGCGCTACTCAGTGTCTGGCTGTGACGGCATCCAGATGAGCCGAGGTCATGTCCAATGAACTCGGCTCACCTCATGCACGTCACTGACAGCGTGGGAAAATTCTCACGCTGAAGTGCTGAGTGCAGGAGAATTTTCCCACGCTGTCAGTGACGTACATGAGGTGAGCCGAGTTCATTGTCGGCTCATCTGGATGCCGTCACAGTCAGACACTGAGGAGCGCAAGCATGCCTGCGCTTCTCAGTGTCTGTGGGATGACAGGCTGGATGGCAGCGTTCTGCTGCGGTCCAGCCTGTCATCTCGATGTAGCAGAGCTGAAGCTGTCCTGGGAACCATGGAAAGGTAAGGATGAGGTTGCTTTATTATTTTTCTTTTATTGCAGGAGATCGTTGGCTTCAGCTGGAATGGGCGTGATGGTAAGTATGGTTTAATTTAGAACAATAAAGAATTGTGTCTTTATTTCAATTAAAGGACTTTATTCTGGGTGTTTGTGTTTTTTTTTTAACTTTGACTATGGGGTTAGTAATGGGGGTGTCTTATAGACGCCTCTCCATTACTAACCTGGGCTTGATGTCAGCTGGCATTATAAGCTGACATCAACCCCAACCCTATTACCCCCTGCCACCGCACCAGGGCAGCGTGGAAGAGCGAGGCTAAGTGCCAGAATTGGCGCATCCTATGGATGCGCCATTTCTGGGGCGGCTGACGGCTGGTGTTTCTAGCCTGGGAGGGGGCCAATATCATGGCTCCCTTCCTGGGCTATTAATATCAGCCCCCAGCTGTCTGCCTAGCCTTTGCTAGCTATTAAATTAGGGGGGACCCCACGTCATTTTTTTGGGGGGGGTCCTCCATTTTAATAGCTAGTAAAGGCTAGGTATTCAGCTGGGGGCTGATATTAGTAGCCTGGGAAGCTCCGTGGGTATTACCCCCTTCCCAGGCTTCAAACATCTGCCCCAGCTGTCTGCTTAACCTCCGCTAGAGACTAAAATTACGGGGAACCCCACGCCAATTTTTTTTAATAATAAATCCTTTATTTTAATACTAAATGACAAGTACAGTAACCAACACTGTCACTGTACTTACTATATATGTGACTGACATGTTTCTATCTATCTAATCTATGTGTGAAGCTCTATTCTGTCTGTTATAAATTGTCGGGTACCGCTGCTGAATTGCCGGCCGGCTTTTTTAAAGAGACGGTGCACGAAAACACTATTATATTTTTTAATAAATCCTTTACACTAAATGACAAGTACAGTAAGCAACACTGTCACTGTACTTCATATATATGTGACTGACATGTTTCTATCTATCTAATCTATGTGTGATGCTCTATTCCTTCATGTCTAAATTGTCGGGTACCGGTGTATGCCGCTGCTGAATTGCCGGCCGGCTTTTTTAAAGAAAGCGTCTTCTGAGCAGTTTGTCAGCTTTTGGACACCTTTGAAGGTGTTTTCTATGTGTTCCTATGTGTTTTTGTTTGCCTGCCATTGGTTTTAACGGTGTTCGACGGTGTTCTAAGGTGTTCGATGAACAGTTCGACGAACAGTTCCTCGAACATCCCGGTGTTCGACGAACCGAACCCGAACACTACGGGGGTGGCTCAACACTACTCGAGATGCTCGGAGCTCGCCGAGTACTTTCGAAATGCTCGGGCGGGAGCTCGGGTCCCCGTCCTGCATGTTTGGCGCTATTTAGAGCACCAATCATGCAGTGATTGTCTGCCACTCACTGTAGTGTCACAGCTATGGTGGTTGTGGCATTACAGTGATTGCCTAAATCGATGGAAACAGTGCTCACAGTGAAACATGAAAAGCCGGCAATTCATCAGCGGCATACACCGGTACCCGACAATTTAGAGCAGAAAGAATAGAGCATCACATATAGATTAGATAGATAGAAACATGTCAGTCACATGTGTAAGAAGTACAGTGACAGTGTTGGTTACTGTACTTGTCATTTAGTGTTAAAGTAAAGGATTTATTAAAAAAAATAACAATGTTTTTGTCTTTTTAAAAAAGCCCTCTGGCAATTCATCAGCGGCATACATCGGTACCCGACAATTTAGAACAGAAAGAATAGAGCATCACACATAGATTAGATAGACAGAAACATGTCAGTCACATATATAATAAGTACAGTGACAGTGTTGGTTACTGTACTTGTCATTTAGTGTTAAAATAAAGGATTTATTAAAAAAAAATTGTCATGGGGTTGCCCGTAATTTTAGTCTCTAGCGGAGGATAAGCAGATGTTTGAAGCCTAGGAAGGGGGTAATACCCACAGAGCTTCCCAGGCTACTTATATCAGCCCCCAGCTGAATACCTAGCCTTTATTAAAATGGAGGACCCCCAAAAAAATAACGTGGGGTCCCTCCTATTTTAATAGCTAGCAAAGGCTAGGCAGACAGCTGGGGGCTGATATTAATAGCCCATGAAGGGTGCCATGAATATTGGCCCCCTCCCAGGCTAGAAACACCAGCCGTCAGCCGCCCTAGAAATAGCGCATCCATAGGATGCGCCAATTATGGCACTTAGCCTCGCTCTTCCCACTGCCCTGTAGCGGTGGCAGTGGGGTAATAGGGTAAGGGTTGATGTCAGCTTATAATGCCAGCTGACATCAAGCCCAGGTTAGTAATGGAGAGGCATGTATAAGACACCCCCATTACTAACCCCATAGTGAAAGTTTAAAAAAAAGCACAAACACCCAGAATGAAGTCATTTAATTGAAATGAAGACACAATTCTTTAATGTTCTAAATTAAACTCTACTTACCGTCACGCCCATTCCAGCTGAAGCCAACGATCTCCTGCAATAAAAATAAAATAATAAACCAACCTCATCCTTACCTTTCCATGGTTCCCAGGACGGCTTCAGCTCTGCTACATTGACATGACAGCCTGGATCGCAGCAGAACGCTGCCATCCAGCTTGCCATGCCGCAGACACTGAGAAGCTCCTCATTGAAGCTCCTCAGTTTCTGGCTGTGATGGCATTCAGATGAGCCGAGTTCATGTCCAATGAACTCAGCTCACCTCATGCACGTCACTGACAGCGTGGGAGAATTCTCCTGCGCATGCGGTGCCGGCAAATGACGTCACCGCTTGAGCGGGAGAATTCTCCCACGCTGGGACGGCATTGAGATGGCAGGCTGGATGGTAGCAGAACGCTGCCATCCAGCTTGTCATCCTTCAAAGACAATGCCTGCACTCCGCACAGACCCCTGGACTCTGGCACTCACTGTGTCGCCAGAATCCCACCGGGCTAGTGCGAAGGGGAGACGAAGAATCCTAGAATGAATGCGGGCTGAATTGATGGGACTTACACCTCGAAAGGTGCAACAGGTTGAGGAGGTGCTGGAGCGATACCATGAAGTCTTTGCTCGCCATGAGGATGATTTTGGTTGCACCGAAGCCATTACCCACGAGATTCCCACGGGGAGCGCTACCCTGGTGCGGGAGAGATACCGGCAGATTCCTCCCCAGATGTACAGTACAGACCAAAAGTTTGGACACACCTTCTCATTTAAAGATTTTTCTGTATTTTCATGACTATGAAAATTATACATTCACACTGAAGGCATCAAAACTATGAATTAGCACATGTGGAATTATATACTTGACAAAAAAGTGTGAAACATCTGAAAATATGTCTTAAATTCTAGGTTCTTCAAAGTAGCCACCTTTTGCTTTGATGACTGCTTTGCACACTCTTGGCATTCTCTTGATGAGCTTCAAGAGGTAGTCACTGGAAATGGTTTTCACTTCACAGATGTGCCCTGTCAGGTTTAATAAGTGGGATTTCTTGCCTTATAAATGGGGTTGGGACCATCAGTTGTGTTGTGCAGAAGTCTGGTGGATACACAGCTGATTGTCCTACTGAATAGACTGTTAGAATTTGTATTATGGCAAGAAAAAAGCAGCTAAGTAAAGAAAACCGAGTGGCCATCTTTGCTTTAAGAAATGAAGGTCAGTCAGTCCGAAAAATTGGGCAGACTTTTAAATTGTCCCCAAGTGCAGTTGCAAAATCCATCAAGCGCTACAAAGAAACTGGCTCACATGAGGACCGCCCCAGTAAAGGAAGACTGAGAGTCACCTCTGCTTCTGAGGATAAGTTTATCCGAGTCACCAGCCTCAAAAATCGCAAGTTAACAGCAGCTCACACTAGAGACCAGGTCAATGCCACACAGAGTTCTTGCAGCAGACACATCTCTACAACAACTGTTAAGAGGAGACTTTGTGCAGCAGGCCTTCATGGTAAAATAGCTGCTAGGAAACCACTGCTAAGGGCAGGCAACAAGCTGAAGAGACTTGTTTGGGCTAAAGAACACAAGGAATGGACATTAGACCAGTGGAAATCTGTGCTTTGGTCTGATGAGTCCAAATTTGAGATCTTTGGTTCCAACCACCGTGTCTTTGTGCGACGCAGAAAAGGTGAATGGATGGACTCTACATGCCTGGTTCCCACCGTGAAGCATGGAGGAATAGGTGTGATGGTGTGGGGGTGCTTTCCTCGTGACTCTGTTGGGGATTTATTCAAAATTGAAGGCATACTGAACGAGCATGGCTACCACAGCATCTGGCAGCGGCATGCTATTCCATCCGGTTTGCGTTTAGTTGGACCATCATTTATTTTTCAACAGGACAATGACCCCAAACACACCGCCAGGCTGTGTAAGGGCTATTTGACCAAGGAGGAGAGTGATGGGGTGCTACGCCAGATTACCTGGCCTCCACAGTCACCAGACCTGAACCCAATCGAGATGATTTGGGGTGAGCTGGACCGCAGATTGAAGGCAAAAGGGCCAACAAGTGCTAAGCATCTCTGGGAAATCCTTCACGATTGTAGGAAGAACATTTCTGGTGACTACCTCTTGAAGCTCATCAAGAGAATGCCAAGAGTGTGCAAAGCAGTCATCAAAGCAAAAGGTGGCTACTTTGAAGAACCTAGAATATAAGACATATTTTCAGTTGTTTCAAACTTTTTTGCTAAGTATATAATTCCACATGTGTTAATTCATAGTTTTGATGCCTTCAGTGTGAATGTACAATTTTCATAGTTATGAAAATACAGAAAAATCTTTAAATAAGAAGGTGTGTCCAAACTTTTGGTCTGTACTGTATGTGACTGACATGTTTCTATCTATCTAATCTATGTGTGATGCTCTATTCTTTCTGTTCTAAATTGTCGGGTACCGATGTATGCCAGTGATGAATATCTGCCCGGCTTTTTTAAAGAGTCAAAAACACTATTATTTTTGTTTTAATAAATACTTTATTTTAACACTAAATAACAAGTACAGTAACCAACACTGTCATTGTACTTATTATATATGTGACTGACATGTTTCTCTCTATCTAATCTATGTGTGATGCTCTATTCTTTCTATTCTAAATTGTCGGGTATCGGTGTATGCCGCTGATGAATTGCCGGCCGGCTTTTTTAAAGATACGGGTGCATGAAAATCAGAGGACACTAGTGTGTTCCAAGTGCCCTGCTATGTTTTTCATGCACCCTCCTACATACCCTGCCTGCCTGTCTGCCTATATATGATGCCTGCCTGACGTTTAATTGAGCACTGTTCCCATCGATTTGGGCAATTTTTGACCTTCTGCAGACCGCCGGGGGAAACCGCCAGAAAAATGCTCGAGTTTCCCATAGACTTACATTGGGCTCGTTGCTCAGGTCGAGCACCCAAGTATTCCAATGTGCTCGACCCGAGCTTCGAGCACCCGGGCATTTTAGTGCTCGCTCATCACTAGTGAGGATCACAAAAAAAATGCCAGACATGATTTCATCAGCCAGAGAAAGGGCTCATGGTGTCAGGCTTGGTTGCCTGGGCTTCCCCATAATACCTTATAGCTTATCACATATTCTAGCTCATCTAATTAAGGGGTACTATAACAGGGACTATAAAAGATGAGGCATCTGTTTTAGTATTTTACAGTCTATAGGGATAAAAAAGACTAAATGAAAGTGTGATGTACTACTGTAGTGCTGAAAAATATTGAAATGATAATATCAGTCTGTGAGTAATAATACCAAAATTCAAGTGATTGGAAGGTGCTTTAATTGCAGGGTACATGTGACTGTGAAGTGATTGATCTGTGATATACTGCAGTACAGCACCTTAATAACACCATTTTTTATTCTCTATGCACTGTAAACAAGGTAGGCAGCTTTTTATTACCCCTCTGTCCTATTTTTGTGTTTATGTTATAGAGTTCAAATGCGGTTCAATACATTACTATGAGAGTGTCTTTTGCATGCACTTAGAGGCTTTGCAGTAGTGAGAGTTTTTGGAAAATTCGGCAAAGCTGGTGAATTTGAATTACAAAAGAGTCACTCATCTCTAGTGATAACTTGTCACCTGATAACCCCTTTAAATTAATTATGAAGATCATGAATTAGTAGTATGACTGTGAATTTGAAGGCCTGCATAAAAAAAAGTTGTTTTTTGTATTCAAACTGTAAACACAGTTTAGATATTTCAAAACACTTGAAAGAAGAAAAACTCTGAAAAGTAAAAAACCCCCCCAAAAAAAACATCAAGATTCTTCACAAATTCCCCATCATGGATGCTTACAATAAAATACATTTTATTGCCTCCATTTTTGCCACAATTTTACAGTGATTTTGATGCGTTTTATTGCCTGCGTTTTTGCCGCGAATTTGTCGTTTTTTTGTCTTGATTTTGATGCGTTTTTTTAGTGCATCCAATGCACAGAGAATTGACATGCTGAATATTACTTTCTATTTTGGCTTTTGG
This sequence comes from Phyllobates terribilis, assembly GCF_046119375.1. Classification (NCBI taxonomy): domain Eukaryota; kingdom Metazoa; phylum Chordata; class Amphibia; order Anura; family Dendrobatidae; genus Phyllobates; species Phyllobates terribilis. The sequence goes on from NW_027362764.1 coordinate 611,730,544, forward strand.
TGCATTTTGCCTGCGTTTTTCACCCATTGAATGCACTGAAAAAATGCAGGCAAAAAACGCGGCAAAATGCAAAGAGAATTTACATGCTTATGATTATTTTCTGCACCAAATCTGCAAGTCAAAAAATACTCAACATATGCATGAAACTTCACGTTTCTCATTCACTTTGCTGCAGAGTTTTTTCTGCGTTTTTGCATGCGTTTTTGTACAGCAATGAATGTTTTTTGGAGAAAAATAAAAATAATTGAAAAAAGAAACATGGGACATCAAGGGTATGTGCACACGATCAGGAGCCGCTGCAGGTTTGACGCTGCGTGCTTATACAACGTCAAACCCGCCAGAAGTTACAGCATAGTGGATAGGATTTGTAGAAATCCCACGTCCACTATGCATTCATCTCTGCCTGCAGATCACCCGTGGACACGGACCTGCAAAGCGTTTTTCAAGACCGCACCATGTCAATTTCTCTTGCGGAGTCGCTGGTTTCCGCAAGAGAAGCCTGATCAGTACAAATGTATTGAATGCGGTCAATGGTTCAATGAACACATGCGGACAACGCTACCTGTCCGGATCGTGTGCACATACCCTAACCCTTGGATTACCTTTGGACTATGGGTGAGTATTTTCACAGCGTCCAAAACGGTGTGTTCTAATGCGGCACTTGTTTTGTCAGAACATGCGTATCCACCGCATGTAATGACATTTCAATCGGTCAAAATCTGCAGAGGAGAGTTGCATCTCTGCTACAGAAATTGACATGCTGCGGATGAGTTTACGCAGCATTAAAAAAACAAGCACAGTGGGCATGGAATTTCTTATAAATTAAATAAAATGAAGAATTAGATTTAAAAAATGGTGTGGGCTCCAGCGTCATTTTAATAACCAGCAGAGGGAAAGCTGACCACTGGGGGCTGATATTATTAGCCGGGGAAGGGGCCATTAGCCAAAGATGTTCCCTGGCTAATTAATAACAACTCACAGCTGTTTGCTTAACCTTTACTGGCTAGATTACAGGGGGACCCCAGCAAAAAATTGACGCTGGGTCCAACTATAAAATCTAACCAAAAAGGCTAAACAGACAGCTGTGAGATGATATTAATAGCCAAGGAAGGGGCCATGGATCCTGGCCCACTCCAAGGCTGATAACATCAGCCTCAGCAGACCCAGAAACGGCGCACCCATAAGATACGCCAAATCTGGCGCTCAGCTTCGCTCTTCCCACTGCCATGTAGTGGTGACGAGTGGGGTAATAGGGTTGGGGTTCACTTCAGCCTTGTATTGGCTGCTAACATGAAGCCCAGGTTAGTAATGGAGAGGCATCTATATATATATTACCGCGTAGTAAAAGTCTACGACGTTTTTTCAATAAAGACACCGCCAGAACAAAGTCTTTTATTGAAATAAAATTCCACATGGTTTTAAAAATTAATTTATTATTCACCCAGTCCCCGAAGCCCTCGTCTCCTGTAAAAAAAAAAATAAAAACAACCATATCCCTCACCTGTCCGCCGTCATGACGTAATCCGAGTGTACTACGGCGATCCGGGTCACTTCTACAGCAGCCACATCAATCACTGGTGTGACTGCTGTAGAAGATAGCACTGTACACTGACAGGAGTGCAATCACTCCTGTCAGTTTATAGTACTGCTGCAGGGGTGAGGTCACTGGAGTTCAAACAGCTGATGATCAGCTGAGAGCTCCAGTGATCTCACTTATGGCATTAGTGCTGCGTGGGAAAATTCACACACAGCACTAATCCGTAAGTGAGATCACTGGAGCACTCAGCTGATCATCAGCTGTTTGAACTCCGGTGACCTCAGCCGGCAGATTCTCGCGATACACTGCGGGAGCGAGCGTGCTCCTGTCAGTGTATTGCCAGCTGCCGGACAGGACGGTCACATCTCCGGATGTGGCCGTACTATCACTGACATCGACATGGGACACTTGGCATGTGGAGTACGATGGACAGGTGAGGCTGAGGTCGGTTTATTATTTTACCTTTATTGCAGGTGACCATGGGCTTCGGGGATTAGCTGTAAGGTGAGTATATGGTATTTTTTACAGAGGACGAGAACATCGGTGCAGGTAAGTGTTAGGTGAGTATGATGTGTTTATTATTTTTATTTAAATAATTTTTTTAACCTTTTTTTTTCTCTTTCACTTTCACTGCGCAAGCGCGCTGTTGAGACGTTACTTTTCCCATCAGCAGTGCTTGTGTACATTGACAGCAGGTGCCGGATGATGGGGGTAGTAGCCCCATCAGCCGGCGATTGTCACCCGCGGTAAGCTTTTTACCGTGGGTGACTGTAACAGCTGCGGGGATCATGCTCACAGCATGATCCCCGCAGCGCTGTTACCGGCGGTAGCGATATTACCACCGGTCACAGACCCTGATTCCCGTTCTGTCACTCTGTGACAGCATGGAAAACCAGGGATGTTCGGGCCATGTTCGTGTTTGGGTTCATGATCGGGAGCCTGAACACGAACATTTTTTTGATGTTCGGGTTTATTTGCCGAACCCGAACATCTCTATTCAGGAGGTCTCTATTCACATTAGATGATTAACAGGTTCAATGTAAATCCATATAAAGTTTGCCCAACTTTATTTGGATTTATTTATGTGGGTCTTAACTTGATTTTCGCAGCAATTGTTAATTGTTCATATTTATTTTAAGCCTATGCAATTCTTATGGCTAGGCTGAGAATCTCTATGTGAGCTCTATATGGAAATCTATAATGCAATCATAAAACTGGCATAGTTACATTGAAACATCATTAGGCAACCTAGAAGATTGTACTGCATTAGGCAACCTAGAGGATAGTACAGCATCAGGTGACCTAGAGGATAGTACAGCATCAGAAAATCTAGAGTATAGTACAGCATCAGATAACCTAGAGTATAGTACAGCATCAGGTGACCTAGAGGATAGTACAGCATCAGACAACCTAGAGGATAGTACAGCATCAGATAACCTAGGGGATGGTACAGCATCAGATAACCTAGAGTATAGTACAGCATCAGATAACCTAGAGGATAGTACAGCATCAGGTGACCTAGAGAAGAGTACAGCATCAGATAACCTAGAGTATAGTACAGAATCAGGCAACCTAGAGTATAGTACAGCATCAGATAACCGAGAGGATAGTACAGCATCAGATAAACTAGAGGATTGTACAGCATCACATAACCTAGAGGATAGTACAGCATCACATAACCTAGAGGATAGTACAGCATCAGACAACCTAGAGGATAGTACAGCATCAGACAACCTAGAGTATAGTACAGCATCAGACAACCTAGAGTTTAGTACAGCATCAGATAATCTAGAGGATAGTACAGCATCAGACAACCTCGAGGATAGTACAGCATCAGATAACTTGAAGGATAGTACAGCATCAGACAACCTAGAGGATAGTACAGCATCAGACAACCTAGAGGATAGTACAGCATCAGACAACCTAGAGTATAGTACAGCATCAGATAACCTAGAGTGTAGTACAGCATCAGACAACCTAGAGTATAGTATAGCATCAGACAACCTAGAGTATAGTACAGCATCAGATAACCAAGAGAATAGTACAGCATCAGGTGACCTAGAGGATAGTACAGCATCAGGTGACCTACAGTATAGTGCAGAATCAGGCAACCTAGAGTATAGTACAGCATCAGATAACCTAGAGGATAGTACAGCATAAGATAACCTGGAGGATAGTACAGCATCACATAACCTAGAGGATAGTACAGCATCACATAACCTAGAGTATAGTACAGCATCAGACAACCTAGAGGATAGTATAGCATCAGACAACCTAGAGTATAGTACAGCATCACATAACCTAGAGTATAGTACAGCATCAGATAACGTAGAGGATAGTACAGCATCAAACAACCTAGAGTATAGTACAGCATCAGATAACCTAGAGGATAGTACAGCATCAGATAACCTAGAGGATAGTACAGCATCAGATAACCTAGAGGATAGTACAGCATCAGACAACCTAGAGTATAGTACAGCATCAGATAACCTAGAGTGTAGTACAGCATCAGACAACCTAGAGTATAGTACAGCATCAGATAACCTAGAGGATAGTACAGCATCAGGTGACCTAGAGGATAGTACAACATCAGGTGACCTACAGCATAGTGCAGAATCAGGCAACCTAGAGAATAGTACAGCATCAGATAACCTAGAGAATAATACAGCATCAGGCAACTTAGAGTATAGTACAGCAGCATATAACCTAGAGGATAGTACAGCATCAGATAACCTAGAGGATAGTACAGCATCAGACAACCTAGAGGATAGTACAGCATCAGACAACCTAGAGGATAGTACAGCATCAGACAACCTAGAGGATAGTACAGCATCAGACAACCTAGAGTATAGTACACCATCAGACAACCTAGAGGATAGTACAGCATCAGATAACCTAGAGGATAGTACAGCATAAGATAACTTAGAGGATAATACAGCATCAGACAACCTCGAGGATAGTACAGCATCAGATAACCTGAAGGATAGTACAGCATCAGACAACCTAGAGGATAGTACAGCATCAGATAACCTAGAGGATAGTACAGCATCAGACAACCTAGAGTATAGTACAGCATCAGATAACCTAGAGTGTAGTACAGCATCAGACAACCTAGAGTATAGTACAGCATCAGACAACCTAGAGTATAGTACAGCATCAGATAACCAAGAGGATAGTACAGCATCAGGTGACCTAGAGGATAGTACAGCATCAGGTGACCTACAGTATAGTGCAGAATCAGGCAACCTAGAGTATAGTACAGCATCAGATAACCTAGAGGATAGTACAGCATCAGATAACCTAGAGGATAGTACAGCATCACATAACCTAGAGGATAGTACAGCATCACATAACCTAGAGGATAGTACAGCATCACATAACCTAGAGGATAGTACAGCATCAGACAACCTAGAGGATAGTATAGCATCAGACAACCTAGAGTATAGTACAGCATCACATAACCTAGAGTATAGTACAGCATCAGATAACGTAGAGGATAGTACAGCATCAGACAACCTAGAGTAAAGTACAGCATCAGATAACCTAGAGGATAGTACAGCATCAGATAACCTAGAGGATAGTACAACATCATATAACCTAGAGGATAGTACAGCATCAGACAACCTAGAGTATAGTACACCATCAGACAACCTAGAGGATAGTACAGCATCAGATAACCTAGAGGATAGTACAGCATAAGATAACCTAGAGGATAATACAGCATCAGACAACCTCGAGGATAGTACAGCATCAGATAACCTGAAGGATAGTACAGCATCAGACAACGTAGAGGATAGTACAGCATCAGATAACCTAGAGGATAGTACAGCATCAGACAACCTAGAGTATAGTACAGCATCAGATAACCTAGAGTGTAGTACAGCATCAGACAACCTAGAGTATAGTACAGCATCAGACAACCTAGAGTATAGTACAGCATCAGATAACCAAGAGGATAGTACAGCATCAGGTGACCTAGAGGATAGTACAGCATCAGGTGACCTACAGTATAGTGCAGAATCAGGCAACCTAGAGTATAGTACAGCATCAGATAACCTAGAGGATAGTACAGCATCACATAACCTAGAGGATAGTACAGCATCAGATAACCTAGAGGATAGTACAGCATCACATAACCTAGAGGATAGTACAGCATCAGACAACCTAGAGGATAGTATAGCATCAGACAACCTAGAGTATAGTACAGCATCACATAACCTAGAGTATTGTACAGCATCAGATAACGTAGAGGATAGTACAGTATCAGACAACCTAGAGTGTAGTACAGCATCAGATAACCTAGAGGATAGTACAGCATCAGATAACCTAGAGGATAGTACAACATCATATAACCTAGAGGATAGTACAGCATCAGACAACCTAGAGTATAGTACAGCATCAGATAACCTAGAGTGTAGTACAGCATCAGACAACCTAGAGTATAGTACAGCATCAGATAACCTAGAGGATAGTACAACATCAGGTGACCTACAGCATAGTGCAGAATCAGGCAAGCTAGAGAATAGTACAGCATCAGATAACCTAGAGAATAATACAGCATCAGGCAACTTAGAGTATAGTACAGCAGCAGATAACCTAGAGGATAGTACAGCATCAGATAACCTAGAGGATAGTACAGCATCAGACAACCTAGAGGATAGTACAGCATCAGACAACCTAGAGGATAGTACAGCATCAGACAACCTAGAGGATAGTACAGCATCAGACAACCTAGAGTATAGTACACCATCAGACAACCTAGAGTATAGTACAGCATCAGACAACCTAGAGGATAGTACAGCATCAGATAACCTAGAGGATAGTACAGCATAAGATAACCTAGAGGATAATACAGCATCAGACAACCTTGAGGATAGTACAGCATCAGATAACCTGAAGGATAGCACAGCATCAGACAACCTAGAGGATAGTACAGCATCAGATAACCTACAGTATAGTGCAGAATCAGGCAACCTAGAGTGTAGTACAGCATCAGACAACCTAGAGTATAGTACAGCATCAGACAACCTAGAGTATAGTACAGCATCAGATATCCAAGAGGATAGTACAGCATCAGGTGACCTAGAGGATAGTACAGCATCAGGTGACCTACAGTATAGTGCAGAATCAGGCAACCTAGAGTATAGTACAGCATCAGATAACCTAGAGGATACTACAGCATCAGATAACCTAGAGGATAGTACAGCATCACATAACCTAGAGGATATTACAGCATCACATAACCTAGAGGATAGTACAGCATCACATAACCTAGACGATAGTACAGCATCAGACAACCTAGAGGATAGTATAGCATCAGACAACCTAGAGTATAGTACAGCATCACATAACCTAGAGTATAGTACAGCATCAGATAACGTAGAGGATAGTACAGCATCAGACAACCTAGAGTATAGTACAGCATCAGATAACCTAGAGGATAGTTCAGCATCAGATAACCTAGAGGATTGTACAACATCATATAACCTAGAGGATAATACAGCATCAGACAACCTAGAGTATAGTACAGCATCAGATAACCTAGAGTGTAGTACAGCATCAGACAACCTAGAGTATAGTACAGCATCAGATAACCTAGAGGATAGTACAGCATCAGGTGGCCTAGAGGATAGTACAACATCAGGTGCCCTACAGCATAGTGCAGAATCAGGCAACCTAGAGAATAGTACAGCATCAGATAACCTAGAGAATAATACAGCATCAGGCAACTTAGAGTATAGTACAGCAGCAGATAACCTAGAGGATAGTACAGCATCAGATAACCTAGAGGATAGTACAACATCATATAACCTAGAGGATAGTACAGCATCAGACAACCTAGAGTATAGTACAGCATCAGATAACCTAGAGTGTAGTACAGCATCAGACAACCTAGAGTATAGTACAGCATCAGATAACCTAGAGGATAGTACAGCATCAGGTGGCCTAGAGGATAGTACAACATCAGGTGACCTACAGCATAGTGCAGAATCAGGCAACCTAGAGAATAGTACAGCATCAGATAACCTAGAGAATAATACAGCATCAGGCAACTTAGAGTATAGTACAGCAGCAGATAACCTAGAGGATAGTACAGCATCAGATAACCTAGAGGATAGTACAGCATCAGACAACCTAGAGTATAGTACAGCATCAGACAACCTAGAGGATAGTACAGCATCAGATAACCTAGAGGATAGTACAGCATCAGACAACCTAGAGGATAGTACAGCATCAGACAACCTAGAGGATAGTACAGCATCAGACAACCTAGAGTATAGTACAGCATCAGACAACCTAAAGGATAGTACAGCATCAGATAACCTAGAGGATAGTACAGCATCAGACAACCTAGAGGATAGTACAGCATCAGACAACCTAGAGGATAGTACAGCATCAGACAACCTAGAGTATAGTACAGCATCAGACAACCTAGCGTATAGAACAGCATCAGATAACCTAGAGGATAGTACAGCATCAGAAGAATTAGTAACCTAAACACTGTCTCGTTAAATGAACCTTATGCTTAAACAAAAATGAAAAGTAAAGTTGGTAAGATGAGATATAAATTGTTTAAATGATAATAAATGCAAACTCTATGATATTAACCTTAACATTGGCAAAAAGTGTAGGCACAAATCACCAGCCAGAATCAACTGTTAAATGTAGGTAAATCCTCAAAAAATTCTTAAAATCATAGAAATGTTCCAAATTTTCTACTTTTGAGTCAATATCTTGGTAGTGATAAATAGTTTGAAGAAAACTTATAGTTACTTTACCTGAGGTCAAATATTTTTTAGGACTACTCTTTTATACCTGTTATTAACAAACATGTTTCTATGTAATACATTTGTTTAAAGCTGAATTATCAGTTCATCTACATATGCCCTAACATGTAAACCCCTCTGTTCACCAGTAGAATTGCATTGATAAAGGATCTTCTCCTGTGGCTTAATTTGATTTGGACCCAATGACTTTGTTTAGGTGATATGTGAATATGAACAATAAAGTGCATAACCCAAATTCTGCTCCTGTAAATATAGCCCTATGAAACAGACTAGCTTTTAAGTAGTTTCCACGGCTGGTGAGGGAAACTGCACTACATTAATGCCATAAAATCCCATTGCTTACTGCAGAGTCTTTCATGCAGCAATGTAATTTCCTGAACCTTTTGTTTTCATTACATTTCTGGTAAAGTTCTACAGCGAGGAAACTTTAATAAATAACTCTATTTGTGTTAATTATCATGTTTCTGTCAAAATGACAATATGAACTGGAAAAAATTGAGAAAAGCAGCAGGTTGTAGAAGCCGGATGAGAGGGTATAATGATAGTAGACAATGCTGCTTTTATGCTCCACTGCAATCCTTATAAACAGCACCACAGACAAGGGCACTCACAAAAAAAGTCTACATTATGTATCTTTCTTGTAATTATCCCCCTAAAATCAACACTGGACTGCCAGGATCAAGTAAATATTGTCATAGTAACTAAAAGCATTTTTGGAAGAAGTCACAACATAGCCCTTTTAATAACTTTGATTATAGATGGCGTTCTTTTGTTTGGATCTATTCAGTCTAAACCGAAAAAATTGAACATTTTACATACTAGAAAATAGGCTGCATAAAAAGCCACATATCATTCCGCACAATGGCCTATCATCTCCTGATTTCACATCCAGCAAACTCCAGTTTTAAATAATAAATTAAACATAGTCTAAAATGCAAATGAAGTTTTTCTCAATAACACTGCTCGCTATTGAGAGATGGTGTAAAGGGTTATGATAATTTTAAAGTATTATGAACTGGAGAAAACAAATAAAAAGCATTTTCAGTGAATATGCTCAATTCATTGAACTATTCTCTCAATCCACTTAACTACCCACATGTGTACAATAATGATTTATAGACATTATGCCTAATTATGCATATTTGGGCTGTGTTAAAGTGCCTAACAAAAGCTCTAGAAAGCAACAATTACCTCTGTTGCTTAGTTACATAGTTTAAAATATTCCTATTAAGTGCAGATTACAGGGGGGTAGAAAAGCACATGTGCGGCCCAATGCATTTCACTTTTCTGATGCCAAACTGTTAGCATTTTGGGACGTTTCCAACTTACCTAATGTTTGGTTCAACTGTTTGTTATGTGTTAAAAGAAAAATATTTATTAATTATATTTAAGAAAATAGGATTCATACCGTGAATGATGATTTGGATTTTGCAAAAAGAGGTTTTAGTCCAACCAAGTAGTTCTCACTTTTAAAGAAATCCTGCTGTTTTACATCCCTTGTAAGCTGAATGCAAAATTTGGCATGCTGATGAAATAGGGGATAACAAACAAGTCTATTTTTTTTTAATTCTTCATTTTCTCTCCAGTTAGAAAATTATGGTCTATCATTAGACTCTTCTGTATTTTTGTATATATAGACTTAGCTCCCAAAATGATTACAGCAATAAATTTCTTTTTTTTCATGTGAAATTATTACAGGTATACAAATTAATAAATACACAATGCATTATATGGTCTCATAAAGGAATTTTAATTGTAAAGCATCAAGGATTCCTACACACTGGGAATGCACAATTATAAATAAGTCATGGTCTCTCCTTTTTTTGCTTTTATTCTAATATCCATTATGTGACCCCATTTTTACAAGACTCTTTGCATCTCATATATTTCCATTGGCACAATTTTTTGTGCTACCAAGTGAGCATAAATGTTTTTTTACATTAATGTTTATAAAAAGAAGGCCTTCTATTTGAAACGAGATGTAGGGAACCATATATGTTCCCTGATTTCTCAAGTAAAAAGGGACATACAATGGGCCTATTAAAAAATCAATGGGGCTTTAATTTCCACATTGGAAATTAAAGAGAATCTGTCATTAGATTCATGCTGTCCAAACAATGGGCAGCATGAATCAGATCCTGGCCACGTGATTGCAGTCAGATATGTGTCTCTATGAAATGCTGTGGCTCTTTGATAAGTCAATTCCATGTATGTACATAGGGAGAAACCTGTCAATTCAGTTCTAAACTTCCCCGATCCAGTGCTCATTTCAGCACTTTCACTATACAAGAACTCTTTCCAGGACTTTCCCCACCCATCACTCATTTCAGGACTTCCTACATCGGTCACTCATTTCAGAGCTTCCCCCATTGAGAACCAATTTCAGAACTTTCCCCACCCATCACTAATTTCAGGACTTCCTACATCCCACACTCATTTCAGAACCACCCCATCTAGCACCAATTTCAGGACGTTCCCCATCCATCACTCATTTCATGACTTCCTACATCCCGCACTCAGTTCAGAACTTCCCCCATCTGGCCCCCATTTCAGCGCTTTCACCAACCAAGAACTCAATTCAGAACTTTTCTCATTCAGTCCTCATTTCGTGACTTTTACCATCTAGCATTCATTACATGGCCTTACCTATCCAGCACTTATTGTGTAGCTCTATGCCTTGGGCCATTAGACTCTATCCTAAAATTAAGGCACAAATTGTCTTACTGCTGTTTATACTCAACTATGCAGTTACTATTTGTCATTATATAATGACAGTCAATAGATTTTTACACTAATGACAAGCAGGCATTGAGCAGGAAATAATAGTTTAATCGGTCATATATTATAAAATGCTTCTACACGGCTATCTTCCTTTCTTAACAACATGGACTCTGGTGTGACTTTTTTTGCCCATCTTGATTTTCCTCCTGCCAATGAAGAGAAGCTTGTTGGGCAAGAGTGTTCAATTGCATCCACTGAATACCATGGTCTATCAGCTAGTGATGGGCAGGCCGGAACTATTTGGAGATCTGGATCATTTGACTTCTCACCAAAAATAGACGTCTCTTTTGGATCCCAATCAGATCCATATTAAATATGTGTCTGCCTAACACTGCTATCAGAAACAGTCGCTTGAGTTCTTTGTGTTGATTAAATAGCCAGAAGACCATTTCTTTTAGATTTTTGTAAATCTTGTGACAACATAACAAAGCACTCTGAGAAAAACATCATATAAAATATTTACTGTCAAATTTCAGTGGGATGCCCCTTCCTACTTCAAATCATGTCTTTCTATCTATACAGTGCCTACAAGTAGTATTCAACCCCCTGCAGATTTAGCTGGTTTGATAAGATGCAAATAAGTTAGAGCCTTCAAACTGCAAACGAGAGTAGGTTTTATGAACAGAAGCATAAATCTTACAAACCAAAAAGTTATGTTGCTCAGTTGAATTTTATTAAATTTTAAACATAAAAGTGTGGGTCAATTATTATACAACCCCTATGTTTAATATTTTGTGGAATAACCCTTGTTTGCAATTACAGCTAATAATCGTCTTTTATAAGACCTGATCAGGCCGGCACAGGTCTGTGGAGTTATCTTGGCCCACTCCTCCATGCAGATCTTCTCCAAGTTATCTAGGTTCTTTGGGTGTCTCATGTGGACTTTATTCTTGAGCTTCTTCCACAAGTTTTCAAATGGGTTAAGTTCAGGAGACTGACTAGGCCACTCCAACACTTTGACTTTTTCCCTATTGAACCAGGCCTTGGTTTTCTTGGCTGTGTGCTTTGGGTCGTTGTCTTGTTGGAAGATGAAATTACGACCCATCTTAAGATCCTTGATGGAGGAGCGGAGGTTCTTGGCCAAAATCTCCAGGTAGGCCGTGCTATCCATCTTCCCATGGATGCGGACCAGATGGCCAGGCCCCTTGGCAGAGAAACAGCCCCACAGCATGATGCTGCCACCACCATGCTTTACTGTAGGGATGGTATTCTTGGGGTCGTATGCAGTGCCATCCAGTCTCCAAACGTCACGTGTGTGGTTGGCACCAAAGATCTCGATCTTGGTCTCATCAGACCATAGAACCTTGAACCAGTCTGTCTCAGAGTCCTCCAAGTGATCATGAGCAAACTGTAGACGAGCCTTGACATGACGCTTTGAAAGTAAAGGTACCTTATGGGCTCGTCTGGAATGGAGACCATTGCGGTGGAGTACGTTACTTATGGTATTGACTGAAACCAATGTCCCCACTGCCATGAGATCTTCCCGGAGCTCCTTCCTTGTTGTCCTTGGGTTAGCCTTGACTCTTCGGACAAGCCTGGCCTCGGCACGGGAGGACACTTTCAAAGGCTGTCCAGGCCGTGGAAGGCTAACAGTAGTTCCATAAGCCTTCCACTTACGGATGATGCTCCCAACAGTGGAGACAGGTAGGCCCAACTCCTTGGAAAGGGTTTTGTACCCCTTGCCAGCCTTGTGACCCTCCACGATCTTGTCTCTGATGGCCTTGGAATGCTCCTTTGTCTTTCCCATTTTGACCATGTCTGAGTGCTGTTCACAAGTTTGGGGAGGGTCTTAAATAGTCAGAATAGGCTGGCAAAAGAGATCTTTAATCCACACATGTGAAGCTCATTATTCTTGGTGCCTGAACTACTTCTTAATACTTTAGGGGGACCAAACAGAATTCTTGTGGTTTGAGGGGTTGAATAATAAATGACACTCTGAATTAACTTTTTACGTTTTAAAAAAAAACAAAAAACAAAAACAAAAACAAAATTTGCTGCAGTGCATTTCCCACTTCCAGGCTGATCTACAGTACAAATGTCACAATGCCAAGTTAATTCCGCATGTGTCAACCAGCTAAATCTGCAGGGGGTTGAATACTACTTGTAGGCACTGTATATGTCAAATAATACCGCTTCTGATCTAGGAAACCATTGAGTCTAGGTGAATTTATAAGATGAATGCTTCATTCAGACGTTCGATCGATACGTGTTCTATCCGCTCTTTTCATGGGTAAAACAGACGCCCATTATAGACTGTGAAGCTATTTACAGTACAGACCAAAAGTTTGGACACATCTTCTCATTTAAAGATTTTTCTGTATTTTCATGACTATGAAAATTGTACATTCACACTGAAGACATCAAAACTATGAATTACCACATGTGGAATTATATACTTAACAAAAAAGTGTGAAACAACTGAAAATATGTCTTATATTCTAGGTTCTTCAAAGTAGCCACCTTTTGCTTTGATGGCTGCTTTGCACACTCTTGGCATTCTCTTGATGAGCTTCAGTAGGTAGTCACCGGAAATGGTCTTCCAACAATCTTGAAGGAGTTCCCAGAGATGCTTAGCACTTGTTGGCCCTTTTGCCTTCACTCTGCGGTCCAGCTCACCCCAAACCATCTCGATTGGGTTCAGGTCTGGTGACTGTGGAGGTTAGGTCATCTGGCGTAGCACCCCATCACTCTCCTTTTTGGTCAAATAGCCCTTACACAGCCTGGAAGTGTGTTTGGGGTCATTGTCCTATTGAAAAATAAATGATGGTCCAACTAAACGCAAACCGGATGGAATAGCATGCCGCTGCAAGATGCTGTGGTAGCCATGCTGGTTCAGTATACCTTCAATTTTGAATAAATCCCCAACAGTGTCACCAGCAAAGACCCCCCCCACACCATCACACCTCCTCCTCCATGCTTCACGGTGGGAACCGGGCATGTAGAGTCCATCCGTTCACCTTTTCTGCGTCGCACAAAGACACAGTGGTTGGAACCAAATATCTCAAATTTGGACTCATCAGACCAAAGCACAGATTTCCACTGGTCTAATGTCCATTCCTTGTGTTCTTTAGCCCAAACAAGTCTCTTCTGCTTGTTGCCTGTCCTTAGCAGTGGTTTCCTAGCAGCTATTTTACCATGAAGGCCTGCTGCACAAAGCCTCCTCTTAACAGTTGTTGTAGAGATGTGTCTGCTGCTAGAACTCTGTGTGGCATTGACCTGGTCTCTAATCTGAGATACTGTTAACCTGCGATTTCTGAGGCTGGTGACTCGGATAAACTTATCCTTAGAAGTAGAGGTGACTCTTGGTCTTCCTTTCCTCATGTGAGCCAGTTCCTTTGTAGCGCTTGATGGTTCTTGCAACTGCACTTGGGGACACTTTCAAAGTTTTCCCAATTTTTCGCACTGACTGACCTTCATTTCTTAAAGTAATGATGGCCACTCGTTTTTCTTTACTTAGAATTTGTATTATGGCAAGAAAAAAGCAGCTAACAGTCTATTCAGTAGGACTATCAGCTGTGTATCCACCTGACTTCTGCACAACACAACTGATGGTCCCAACCCCATTTATAAGGCAAGAAATCCCACTTATTAAACCTGACAGGGCACACCTGTGAAGTGAAGACCATTTCCGGTGACTACCTCTTGAAGTTCATCAAGAGAATGCCAAGAGTGTGCAAAGCAGTCATCAAAGCAAAAGGTGGCTACTTTGAAGAACCTAGAATATAAGACATATTTTCAGTTGTTTCACACGTTTTTGTTACGTATATAATTCCACATGTGGTAATTCATAGTTTTGATGCCTTCAGTGTAAATGTGCAATTTTCAAAGTCATGAAAATACACAAAAATCTTTAAATGAGAAGGTGTGTCCAAACTTTTGGTCTGTACTGTACATGTTCATGTGTTCTTGAGGACTGTGTGTTCGCAAAAGATCATGCAGATCTGAGTCATGGATCAAATTCACCCATCCGAGTTCAATCCATGTACTGTCTGTTTTTAACATTTTAATTAATAGAAGAAACGTTGCAATTTTTTGCAAGAGAAAATCACTAATGGTAAAAATGGACAAATTGATCAAACCCTGATGAAAATCTGATCCAGCACAGATGAAAACTGGTCATTTTTTCCCCATACGACAAAAAAATGGACCTCAGAATGAGGCCTTACTTGCATGGTCACAGTATGTAATATATAATATAGAATAAATAGAAGTCGTTGAGAGAAGTTGGACAGTCCAGAGCCGAACCAGTCAGTTTTGAAAGATGGCTCTAATCATGGGCTAAGATAAAAAGGTGCAAACATTACCTAAAGTATGTAATGAAGGTCAGTAGAAAAAAGGTGGTAATGTGCATGACTTAAAAATGTTACCTGGTCATATTTTGTATGGGGAATAGGATTTAAAGCATACATGCTCTTCATCAACCATCTACAGTATGTACTTATTTAATGCTTCTCTGTACAGAGAGGATCAGGCAAAAATCCTTTCTAACCAACGTGATAGACTACAGAGATATTCTTATCCACTTAACATTCATTCACAAATGATAGATGCCTGACATCTGCTGAGCTGAGGGTAGAGGTGGGGAATTCATTTTGGATGCATTTGATGCATTTCGTTATCCCCCTTTATCCATTAAGGCATATTCGACAATAAGTATGAATTTTAGTGTTTCAAATATTATGTCACTCCTCTTAACACTTCTCTTGACATTTCCATTGTACTATAAGACCTCATCCACTCATACTATATCACAAATAGAGTTATGCATCAGAAAATGACCTGCTGTTTGAATCAAGTTTTTATTTTAAATATTTTTGAAGAATTTTTGGTGATTTTGTTTCTGTATCAATATCTATACTGTATATTAAAAAAAATCCTGAATTCTTGCAGAAAATTAAAACAAATTCCAAAAAGATATATAAATATTTTACTACCTGGTCTTTAGTTCAAAAAAATTTATAGGGGATGAATTGAAGAGTGTTCAATAGTATGTATATAATGCAATGTATATACATAAAACGATAAAAGACTTACTTTTTGGTTCTTGTAATTATTTTCATTGTTTCTTATTATTCATTATTGATTATTGATTGCTTCAAACTTAACAAATAGTTGATTATATTCTTCCTGAAACTTAAAGGGGTGTTTCACTACTATGTTATTGAAGAGTTACTCACAAAATAGATCATCAATATCAGATTGGTAATTGTCCGACCCTTTATCCCCATCATCTGTATGGTATCTGAGAAACTGAGCTACACAGCTTCATCTGTTTAGTGACATCTTCCGGGTACTGCAGATCAATCGATCTGCAGTACAGGGCAGTGGAAGCTAAATAGTTGAAGGAGTTGTTGTGCTCAGTTTGTCAACTTTTAGATTTGGCTGCCTCTGGAACTGAGAACAGCTAATTGATATTGGTGCTGGGTTTCAGATCCCAAATGATCTGATATTGATGACCGATGTCAATGATAAGTCATCCAAATAATAGTAGTGAAACACCCTTTTAAGGCAAAACTTGGATTACTAAGCAACAATAAAACAAGAAGTAAAGATACATGTATTTTTATTAATATGACACTAGAAAAATGTCTTTGCACTGTGTTAGCCAGTAAATAAAAAATACAATAAACCCTCTACAGCCACTGAGGACTCCCAAGCTTTAACTTGAACCATGAAAGCATGTATGTATTTAAAGGGGTTGTCCATTACTGGACAACTCCTTCTTATCTTCTGAGGTGCCCCAGATTAAAAAAACAAACACACTCTGAAAGCAATATTTTTAAGGCTATGTGCCCACGATGCAGAAATGCTCCAGATTTTTCCTGAGCGTTTCTGCATCTCCCCTGGCAGAAAAAACGCATGCGGATTGTACATGCATTTTTCCTGCCAGCGACATGCGGCTGAGAAGCGTTCTTCACATGCATTTCCGCATGCGGGTTGACAAGCGCTTTCCAAGCGATTTTAGCATCACTTGGAAAGTTCTTGACAACTTGGTCACACTATATAAATCCATGCAAACGGCATGAATTTATATACTGTGACCGAAAGAATGGTAAAAAATAAAAAAACAAATCTATACTTACCTTCCGATGGCACCCGGAGTCTTGCTTCCCTCCGTTCTCCCTTGCCGGCAGATCGCGGTACACTAAAGGACCTGCCGACGTCAGCGTCGCGTGACCCGTCACATGACTATGATGTCAGCGCAGGTCCTCCAGTCCATCGCGAGCTACCGGCAAGTGAAGAGAAGGAGAGCGGGGGCCATCAGAAGGTAAATATAACATTTCTTTTTTTTTTATTCTTTTTTTCACAGTTTCTATGGTACCCGGGTCTGGATGAGAGTCTCCTCTCCTCCACACCTGGGTACCATCCGCACATTGGAACGCATGGAATGCGCATCTACATATACAGTGATGCGGAATCCATGCGTTCCAATGCAAGTCAAGGGCGGCGAAAATGAAGCACTTCCGCAAAATAATTGGTAGTGCTGCGTTTTTTCCCGCAATGATAATCCGCAGCGGAAATTTCTGCAGCATGTGCACAGCACATGCGGATTATCATTGGGGAACATGGCAGGCCTTCTATTATGCATTTTTTAAGCGTTTCTGCTGCGTTTTTGCCACTGCGGAAACACTTAAAAAATGCATCGTGGGCACACAGCCTAAAGATGTTGTCCACTTCGCTGCTAAAGTGCAATAGATAAAATAAAAAAGCACATACCTCCCAGACAGGCGCCTTCCAGCATTGTTGGCTTTGGAACGTCAGTGGTTCAGGAGATGAGTATGGATTTTTTTTATTTTATCTAGGGCACTTTAGCAGCTGAAAAGTGATTGTCCAGTAGAAAACAACCCCCATACCAGATAGTTTTCTGTAATTGTGATGTTACATACCTGTAGTGGTGCAAAATTTTTTCATGAACTTAAAGCTCATCAGCTCAGGCTTGTCCTCACTGTCTTCTTCAAGTTCCTCACTAGGATTATAGTGCTGGGGTTTCATTAAAAGCGATTTTCTTTTGTTAACTGAAGCAGAAGAACCCTGTTCTTGAAGTTTCCTTTTCTTTGACATAGTGCAATTGTAAGCACTGTAAGGGGAAAATTGAGAGATTTATAACTGATAAAGTTTTCTCTGAATTGTTACCAGTTTTTATGTAATCTATGTACTGTTTGCGCTTATGTCACACTTAAATTAATTGTGCAGAGATATTTACTTCTGCCTCTAGCACACTGCATATTAAATAATGCTTGTTTGTTAACCAAATACTAAATTCTAAATAAGAACATGTTAATCTATGATTTTCAACTCTGAGCCAAGAACACACAGGATAAGAAACTTGTTTTATTTTGAGAACTGGATGCGCAGTGACGGAATTAATACATTTGTATATTTCTATCCTGCGGCAATGCAAATTAGGGATAAATGTATGCTAAGCATATACACCTTACAGATTTACTTTAATTGCATATAGCTTATACACCTAACACACTTAATTTAAATTGGATTTGCTGGGAAATTGGAAGTCAATGAAGGGATTGGCAGAGGACAGAGGCCAAGTAGTAGCGAGGGAAGAGGTGGATTAATTGAACAGCAGAGTTAATGACGGTCTGAAAGGGTGTGAGAGTGTTAGTTGGGAGGTCATAGAGAAGGCTGTTGCAATACTGTATTTGAGGTGGGAGATGATGAGAGCAAGCACTAACAGTTTAGTTGATTCAGGGTTAAGGAAAGAATGAATTTTGGAAACAGTTTTTATATGGTGGCAGCAGGAGGTGGTGAGGGCTTAGATGTGTGGTTTGAATGACTGAGCACAGTCAAGTGTTACACGAGACAGTGGAATTGTGGTACAGGGGAAAGTGTGTAGTCATTTACTGTGATCGATCAGTTAGAGGGGTTGAGTGAGATGGAGAAAAGATGATGAGTTGGGATTTGTTCACATTGAGATTTAGAAAGTATGATGAGAAGGAGGAGGATATGGCTGAGAGACACTTTGGAATTCTGGACAGTAGAGAGGTGACATCTAGGCCAAAATGGTAGATTTGAGTATCATCAGGGTAGAGGTGGTACTGGAAGCCATTGGGACTTTGTGAGCTGTCCCAGGCCAAAGATATAGATAGAGAAGAGTAAGTGTCCATGATATACTGTAGTCCTGAGTGACACCAACAGAGAAAGGGTAGAATGAGGAGGTAGTATAGGAAGGGGAGACTCTAAATGTGCAGTTAGTGAGGTATGAGGAGATCCAGGAGAGGGCAAGGTCTGTGATAGAAAGGGAAGAGATAATCTGTAGTAGGATGGAATGGCCGACTGTGTCAAAAGCAGTGGACAGGTCTTTGAGGAGGAAGCGTACTCAGTATTCTTTGTTATTTGATGTAAATCAAATATTTATTATGTTCTGGGATCTTCAAGAACATAATAAATATAAAGTAAAAAAAAATTCCTTAGCACTCATCTGTCCCGAGGCTTTCAGTACTGAATAGGCCTCATTCATCACGACAAGTATTGTGGTATGATGACATTATAATATGTGTTCTTCAAGGCCTAGTTAGCACATCAGGTGACATGCATTGTGATGTCTCTACGAGCATTGCTCGAGGTACTGTCTAGGCATAGGTCAGCACACATCGTAACATCCGAGGTTTACTTGGCACCAAAAGTCCATTGGAAGAGCCAATGAAGATAATCAAAGGACTGAAGGTGGAGGCTGTAGTGATGGAACAGGTGAGCAGTGAGGTTTTTTTTTCTGTCCCTCTGCAATTCAACAAAATTGTAGCCGCCAACAAATTTGCTGAATTTCCATGAATGGAATTGCAAAAAAACTTTTGGATTTATGAAAATACCCATTTGCTTTGCAAAATTAAAGACAAATTCAATTTGTTTTGAACAGATTTGCTCATGTCTATTACTCGATCATCATTGCATACATTTTTTTTAAATTCAGCAGGTGAAATAAGTATTAAACCAATGTTCTAAGTAAATATATTTCTAAAGGTGTTATTGACATGAATTTCTCACCAGATGTCTGTATCAATCCACACAGACAAAGAAATCAAACCATAGATGTCCATAAATTAAGTTATGTGTAATAATAAGAAATAACACAGGGAAATAGTTTTGAACACATGAATAAAGACAGGTGCAAAAAGCCATGGAAAGTACTGACACAACATGAAATCTCACAGTAATTAGAAAGCAATCCTGCCACTTAGTGAAAAATAATATTGGCTGGTTCAAGTGATGGCCTATTAAAAGATGTCTCATTACCAAGGTGCCACACAAGAAACATCTTATGATGGGTGAAACCAGTGAGCTGTCACAAGGTCTTTGCAACCTTATTGTTGCAAAACATACTGATGGTATTAAATACAGAAGAATTTCTAAACTGCTTGAGGTTCCAGGGAGCACTGTTGGGTTCATGATCTGGAATTGGAAAGAACATAATTTCACCATAAACCGGCCACGACCTGGTGCTCCCCGCAAGATTTCAGATAAAGGAGATAAAGGAGTAAAAAGAGTTATCAGAAGAGGCAAAGAGCACATGTGGGGAGCTACAAAAAGACAGGGAATCAGCAGGTACAATGAAAACTATATGTAATGCACTCAACTACTATGGCCTGTATGCACGCTTGCCATGCAAGATTCCATTGCTGAACATAAAACATGTTCATGCGCGTTTAAAGTTTGATTAACAACATTTAGATAAGCCTGTCAAATACTGTACTGGGAGAATATACTCTGGTCAGATGAGACCAAAATTGAACTCTTTGGATGCCATAATTCACACCATGTTTGGAGGCCAAAAGGCACTGCATATCATCTCAAAAACACCATACCAACAGAGAAGCTTTGAGGTGGGAACATTATGGTGTGGGACTGTTTTTCAGCATACATGAGAAATGGAAAAAGTAGTATGCAAAAACAAGAGATCATGCATAACGCCACTACAGCTTTGGTGGCAATATGCGTGGGGTCTTCTACCCTTTTCCAATCAGAATACCTTTTTTTAGGTTGCCACAACTAGTTTTCTATTTGGCCATTTATCAACTTCCATGGCTGTTCTGATAGTATGTTATTGACATTTATTTCTTGGGGCTTTTGTAGTCTCTTGCACACCCTGGCATACCAGATCATTCTCTGTTCTATTATTGATTTTTTACTGGTCTCTATCTAGCTCACTGTTTCTAGGCATTTCTATTACATTAGCTTAATATATATTGTGCATATTTTGCTCAATTTTTCTATTTTCCTTTATAATTAGATATTTATATCTTCATATTTCTCGGGGTATCTTCTGTAACTTCAGCATATATTATGCAGGCATTCATATTTTTACTACTGGCTTTTCAATGTCCTAGTGCTTTCCTGCTTTGACGGATAAGGGTGATAAATTCCTCA
The DNA here is from genome assembly GCF_046119375.1 of Phyllobates terribilis. Classification (NCBI taxonomy): domain Eukaryota; kingdom Metazoa; phylum Chordata; class Amphibia; order Anura; family Dendrobatidae; genus Phyllobates; species Phyllobates terribilis. The sequence continues at coordinate 611,752,030 of NW_027362764.1, forward strand.
CTTTCGGCTTTTTGTCTGGTTATCTTTTTATATCTTTTAAATATTTTTAAATGCATGTTATTGGCTTATGTGTCAATAAATATTGAGATATTTACAGGTGATCTCTTGTTTTTGCATAATTATTTTTTCTTTTTCACACGTTAATCCTCTTGGCATGCTCAAGATAGATCCCTCTTTTATTTGAGTGGTGCCCCCCTTGTTTAGATTTGTTTTTCAGCATATGGCAATGGTAAGCTTCATGTAATTGAAGGAAGGACGAACAGACAAATGTACCAAGGCATTCTTGATAAAAATCTCCTGTCATCTACCAGGATGATAAAGATGAAATGATAGTGGATACTTCGCAAGACAATGATCCCAAACACACAGGAAACTCTCAGTTGGTTTCACAGAAAGAAGAAAACAAAGCTGCTTGAAAGGCCCAGACAATCATTTGTCTTGAATCCAATAGAAAATTTATAGAAGGAACTAAAGCTTATATTTCGTAGAAGATGCCCATGAAGCTTTCAGGATTTGAACAGTGTTTATGTGGTTGAATGGGCCAAAATCACATCTGAGCAATGCATGTAACTAGTTTCTCCATGCAGGAGACATCTTGAAGCTGTCATCTCCAACAAAGGCTTTTGTACAAAATATTGATTAAGCTTCAGTAAGCATGTTCAATGCATTTTCTCTGTGTCATTTCACATTATTACACAAAATTTATGGATGGCTATGATTTTATTTGTTTGCCTGTGTGTATTGGATGGGGTGTCACTAACATCTGGTGAGAATTTCATGTCAATAGCACCTTTGGAAATATTTACTTAGAAAATTGATGACGTGTTCAGTACTTTTTTCACCTGCTGTATATAGGGTTCTGAATGGCTCAAAAAATTTCAAGTGCCACTGTGTATGTATATACATATATAGTGGATTGTGAAAGTATTCACCCCCCTTGGTGATGGTTTCAATACTGACTTCAACCGCTGTATGTGTTTAAATGTACCAACAACATGTTTGGTTCAAAATTCATAATCACCAGCATGATTGGGTAGGTACGGCTTGCTTTAAGTTGTCAACTATGAACTAAGTCGTAAGGAAGAGATTGGATGCCCCATTTCCATTAACTTTTGGTGTGATCCAGCTTTTGTGTTTTTATTGTAATATATGCATTATATATATTATATGCTTATTAATAGATATGTTTAATCAGCTAACCCCAAAAATTACCAAAAAAACATAGAATTATTGTTTAAAGGGAATCTGTCACCATCTTGCTGATCATGCTGATCTTAGAGCTGCATAATGTAAATATATAAATCCTGATTCCAGTGATGTGTCACTTACTGGGCTGCTTAGTGTAGTTTAATAAAATCACTGCTTTATCAGCAGCAGATTATCACTAGAGGACTAGTAAGCCTGCTTCCAGGTGGTCAAGCATATTCATGAGCTCTGAATAACACTGCCCCCTCCACTGATTGATTCTGTGTACACTACATGGGCAGAAAGTGGCTAGTCAGTGGTGTGGGTGAGGTTATATAGAGCGCAGCAATCAGAGAACTGGTAGCTCTGCAGCAGATATAATTTCAAAACACAGCAAGCAGCCAAATAAGTGACACATCACTGGAACTGGGGTCTCTGCCGCTACAGTTATATGAAAAAGTTTGGGCACCCCTATTAATCTTAAGCTTAATGTTTTATAAAAAATTGGTGTTTTTGCAACAGCTATTTCAGTTTGAAATATGTAATAACTGTTGGACACAGTAATGTTTCTGCCTTGAAATGAGGTTTATTGTACTAACAGAAAATGTGCAATCTGCATTCAAACAAAATTTGACAGGTGCATAAGTATGGGCACCCTTATCATTTTCTTGTTTTAAATACTCCTACCTACTTTTTACTGACTTACTAAAGCACTTTTTTTTGGTTTTGTAACCTCATTGAGCTTTGAACTTCATAGCCAGGTGTATGCAATCATGAGAAAAGCAACTTAAAGTGGCCACTTGCAAGTTGTTCTCCTGTTTGAATCACCTCTGAAGAGTGGCATCATGGGCTCCTCAAAACAACTGTCAAATGATCTGAAAACAAAGATTATTCAACATAGTTGTTCAGGGGAAGGATACAAAAAGCTGTCTCAGCGATTTAACCTGTCAGTTTCCACTGTGAGGAACATAGTAAGGAAATGGAAGAACACAGGGACAGTTCTTGTTAAGGCCAGAAGTGGCAGGCCAAGGAAAACATCAGAAAGGCAGAGAAGAAGAATGGTGAGATCAGTCAAGGACAATTGTCAGACCACCTCCAGAGAGCTGCAGCATCAACTTGCTGCAGATGGTGTCACTGTGCATCGGTCAACTATACAACGCACTTTGCACAAGGAGAAGCTGTATGGGAGAGTGATGCGAAAGAAGCCGTTTCTGCAAGCACGCCACAAACAGAGTCCGCTGAGGTATGCAAAAGCACATTTGGAGAAGCCAATTTCTTTTTGGATGAAGGTCCTGTGGACTGATGAAACCAAGATTGAGTTGTTTGGTCATACAAAAAGGCGTTATGGATGGCGGCCAAAAAACACAGCATTCCAAGAAAAACACTTGCTACCCACAGTAATATTTGGTGGAGGTTCCAACATGCTTTGGGGCTGTGTGGCCAATGCCGGCACCGGGAATCTTGTTAAAGTTGAGGGACGCATGGATTCCTCTCAGTATCAGCAGATTCTTGACAATAATGTTCAAGAATCAGTGACAAAGTTGAAGTTACGCAGGGGATGGATCTTTCAGCAAGACAATGATCCAAAACACCGCTCCAGATCTCCAATCTCTGCATTCATGCAGAGGAACAATTACAATGTTCTGGAATGGCCATCCCAGTCCCCAGACCTGAATATCATTGAACATCTGTGGGATCATTTGAAGAGGGCTGTCCATGCTCGGCGACCATCAAACTTAACTGAACTGGAATTGTTTTGTAAAGAGGAATGGTCAAAAATATCCAGGATCCAGGAAATCATTAAAAGCTACAGGAAGCGACTAGAGGCTGTTATTTTTGCAAAAGGAGGATCTACTAAATATTAATGTCACTTTTCTGGTGAGGTGCCCATACTTATGCACCTGTCAAATTTTGTTTGAATGCAGATTGCACATTTTCTGTTAGTACAATAAACCTCATTTCAAAGCAGAAACATTACTGTGTCCAACAGTTATTACATTTATCAAACTGAAATAGCTGTTGCAAAAACACCAATTTTTATAAAACACTAAGCTTAAGATTAATAGGGGTGCCCAAACTTTTTCATATAACTGTATATCGTTCTGCTATCAGATGGTATAGCAAAAGCCTAGTGATGGATTCCCTTTAAATGTATTTGAAATTAGGGCTCATATATATACACTTTATTAAAGAGGTTATCCTTTTAAGTGAGCGGTGTCAGTGATGTTATAATCCCATGTACCTGCTGAGATGCATGCACTATCAACAGGTATTAAGGCCCCGTCACACTAAGCGACGCTACAGCGATCCTGACAACGATACCACCTGTCAGGGGTCGTTGCTGCGTCGCTATGTGGTCGCTGGTGAGATGTCAAACAGTCAGATCTTCCCAACGACGCAGCAAAGATGCGGCGACCCGTAACAATCTGTATAACGATGCACACCTATGTGTTTCTGCGTCTGAGTCATCAACAAGGTCGTTGGTAAGGTGTCAAACACACCGATGCATGCTACCCAGCGGGACCTCAACGATCAAAGAAATGTCCAGACCATTCCGACACGACCAGCGATCTCACAGCAGGGGCCTGGTCACTGCTAAGTGTCAAACATAGCGAGATCACTACTGAGGTTGCTGTTGCGTCACAAAACTTGTGACTCAGCAGCGATCTCGCTAGCGATCTCGCTTAGTGTGACGGGGCCTTTATGCACTTGTCCTATTGTTATGAACAGACATGTGCATGATACTTGACAAAGGAATAAAGTTACTGTGTATAAGTAATTATATAAAATATTTTTTTATAAATGGAAACATATCATCAATTATTAAAACACCCAAGAATGGCTAAGAGGAAAACATTGGACTATTCTGAAGTGGCCTTCTATGATCCCTGACCTAAATCCTATGGAGCATTTTTGGAAAGAGCTGAAACATGCCGTCTGGAAAAGGCAACCTTCAAACACGAGACAACTGGAGCAGTTTGCTCATGAGGAGTAGGCCAAAATACCTGTCGAGAGGTGCAGAAGTCTTATTGACAGTTACAGGAATCGTTTGATTGCAGTGATTGCCTCAAAAGGTTGTTCAACAAAATATTAAGTTAAGAGTACCATCATTTCTGTCCAGGCCTATTTCATGAGTTTAATTTTTTTTAAAATTCTGAGGAAGCAGGATTAAAAAGCAATGTCTGACTTTCATTTGTTAATTTTCATAGATTTTTAATTTATTTAATTACTTTTGTCAGATTCAAGTTATTTCTGTGACCATTGTGGGTTTTTCTTTCATTAAACGAGGGGTACCAACAATTTTGACCACGTGTGTATGTTTTGATTCAAAAAACTTATGAAGAAGTTTATAGTTAATATAATATTTTATTATGTGATATTAATTTCTTAACAGCAATAACTCCATTTAATAAAGAAACAATGTCAACTATAAATTAAAAAAAGTACATACAGTATATAACCATAATTGAATTTTATCCCATGTAAAGAGAACGTGGATAAACCCAACATCTTGCAGTGCCCAGGCATTTATGACTTAACGATTGACAATGGCTTCTGTATTGGTAAACGTGAGCACAGCTTATAGGGCAGCTGCAATATTCAGAGCAGATGTATTTCTTAAATTTAAATAAACCGTTTTAATACTATATTTATGGCTTAGTGCTATAAATATTGTTTTTACACAATAAATGCCCATGTTTATCTGTTAATCCTCCATTGGGTAGTTATGGAATCCAAATCCACAGAGAATATGCAACTAAGTCCTTAAAGACTAGGTCAGACACGCACTGTAGCCTTCTCAACAAGTATGTACCTGTTTCCTAAATCTATATTGTGATTTAGAAATGCTTTATATTTATACTTTTTATGAGTTATGTTTAAAATGTTAAACCCAAACAAATTAAGCAGAATTGTTCTTTCAAGTTTCTTTCCTTAATAATTTAAGAACTACATTAAAGCAGAAACAGAATGCAAACTGGCAACAACCTTAAAATATGGTCATTGTATAAAGAGGTGAAAATATACAATACATTGGTAAGTAACATACATTAAACTATCAGGTTGATCTCTACAAATACAAACATTGTTTTTATATTATTGTCTATATTATTGTCCATGTACAGTATACTCAAAGCTATGAGAATAGCATGAGATTAGTTAACAAGATGGCTCTTATTGGATTTTATCAACATAATGGCCAAACATGAACAGTGTTGGATTATCGCAATGCTATATAACCTCATTACAGTGAAACTATATGTCTCAATCCACGTCACTCGAAGCAAGTATCATCAAACTATAACTTGTCTACTTTGGACACATCATACGAAGAGATCAATCACTGGAAAAGGACATCATGGTTGGAAGAATAGAAGGAACAAGGCAAAGAGGAAGACCAGCAACCCGATGGCTTGATACTATCACAATAACAGCGGAGAAGACCCTGGTGGACCTATCTAGACTTGCACAAGAACAATCTTCCTAAAGATCATCCATTCATCAAGTCGCCATGGCTTGAAACTGAGTAGATGGCCATTAAAAAAAGTCTCCATTATGGTGCTCTGTTCCAACATCCAGGTGAATTGACAGGTGCCATATTTTCAAGCAGTGTGGATTGTTTAGTAACTTTAGTTATATAGTCCTTTACACACATTAAATTAATATTGGCTAAATCCATCAAAATTTGTAGGGATGTTTGACCTCCTGGCTCTCCCCCAAATGATGATGCTGTGGGAAAGAACATCGAGCAAGTTTAATTTTAATGCCTGATTTTTTTGTTTAACATCCTGATTTGGATCCAGTGGTGTCTGGCAGTGACTTACTCTGCTCCCCCATTTAAAAAACTAGCATGTTTAGCAAAAAAACACGAGGGAAAAAAAGCTGTAATCTGATCATAGGCAAGTCAGGAGATGTTCTACTTGTGGTGAGTTCCACAATCTATATTTAAAGGTTAACTGTTCTTTCAAGTAAAATTTCAAAAGTAGCTGTTCTGTATCTGTACATGATGAATAAAACTGTTTCTGGCTATTATATAATTTGTATTCTGCATTTAGACATAGGGATACATGGCTCTCCTGATGAGTGGGTGCTTAAGTAGGATTCCACTCCAAATATAATGTATGAAAGAACTTGGCACTCCACAATAGATGCAAAGAACATTGAAATTGTTGCTTTCTGAAAAGCAATCCTTTATATACAGTGCTGGCCAAAAGTATTGGCACCCCTGCAATTCTGTCAGATAATACTCAGTTTCTTCCTGAAAATGATTGCAATCACAAATTCTTTGGTATTATTCTCATCATTTAATTTGTCTTCAATGAAAAAAACACAAAAAGAATTGTCCTAAAGCCAAATTGGATATAATTCCACACCAAACCTAAGAAGGGGGTGGACAAAAGTATTGGCACCCTTTGAAAAATCATATGATGCTTCTCTAATTCGTGTAATTAACAGCACCTGTAACTTACCTGTGGCACCTAACAGGTGTTGGCAATAACTAAATCACACTTGCAGCCAGTTAACATGGATTATAGTTGACTCAACATCTGTCCTGTGTCCTTGTGTGTACCACATTGAGCATGGAGAAAAGAAAGAAGACCAAAGAACTGTCTGAGGACTTGAGAAACCAAATTGTGAGGAAGCATGAGAAATCTCAAGGCTACAAGTCCATCTCCAAAGACCTGAATGTTCCTGTGTCTTCCGTGCGCAGTGTTATCAAGAAGTTTAAAGCCCATGGCACTGTGGCTAACCTCCCTAGATGTGGACGGAAAAGAAAAATTGACGAGAGATTTCAACGCAAGATTGTGCGGATGGTGGATAAAGAACCTCGACTAACATCCAAACAAGTTCAAGCTGCCCTGCAGTCCGAGGGTACAACAGTGTCAACCCGTACTATCCGTCGGCGTCTGAATGAAAAGGGACTGTATGGTAGGATACCCAGGAAGACCCCACTTCTTAACCCGTGACATAAAAAAGCCAGGCTGGAGTTTGCCAAAACTTACCTGAGAAAGCCTAAAACGTTTTGGAAGAATGTTCTCTGGTCAGATGAGACAAAAGTAGAGCTTTTTGGGAAAAAGCATCAACATAGAGTGTACAGGAAAAAAAAAGAGGCATTCAAAGAAAAGAACACGGTCCCTACAGTCAAACATGGCGGAGGTTCCCTGATGTTTTGGGGTTGCTTTGCTGCCTCTGGCACTGGACTGCTTGACCGTGTGCATGGCATTATGAAGTCTGAAGACTACCAACAAATTTTGCAGCATAATGTAGGGCCCAGTGTGAGAAAGCTGTGTCTCCCTCAGAGGTCATGGGTCTTCAGCAGGACAATGACCCAAAACACACTTCCAAAAGCACTATAAAATGGTTTTAGAGAAAGCACTGGAGACTTCTAAGGTGGCAAGCAATGAGTCCAGACCTAAATCCCATAGAACACCAGTGGAGAGATCTCAAAATGGCAGTTTGGAGAAGGCACTCTTCAAATATCAGGGACCTGGAGCAGTTTGCCAAAGAAGAATGGTCTACAATTCCAGCAGAGCATTGTAAGAAACTCATTGATGGTTACCGGAAGCAGTTGTTCGCAGTTATTTTGGCTAAAGGTTGTGCAACCAAGTATTAGGCTGAGGGTGCCAATACTTTTGTCCGGCCCTTTTTTGGAGTTTTGTGTGAAATGATCAATGATTTGATTTTTGCTTCATTCTCTTTTGTGTTTTTTCCTTGCAAGCAAATTAAATGAAGAGAATAATACCAAAGAATTTGTGATTGCAATCATTTTCAGGAAGAAACTGAGTATTATCTGACAGAATTGCAGGGGTGCCAATACTTTTGGCCAGCACTGTATACAGATTTTTAACATTTCTACCTTCTCCGGCAGCATGCTTATGCCTAAACCGTAGCACTATAATCTTTATTCTTTGTTATACTCCGCAATCTTCTTCTGATAAAGGCCTGTTTGAAGGCGTAAACTTTAAAAATCTGTATATACAGAGGATTGCTTTTCCGAAATAAATAATTTCATTGTTTTTGCATCTATGCTGGACTGTCAAGTTCTTTACTTACATTGTAGTCTGCATTGTCACCAGTTTTCTTCTCTGCAGGCTCTATCTTTTAATTTGCCATTGATTCTGAGCTTGTGGGAGGAAACTAGATGCTACAATGTGACCAAACTGAACACTGTATACAAAGAGGGATTCCTGATCTCCATTCCTTAGGTTGCACACACACAGAGACAGCGGTAGTACAGAGAAAAATGTATAGTGGTATTAATCAGTATACATTTAAATCCAGGCTCTGGGTGAGGTAAAGGCTTGTTGGAAAGTATGATTCTTCTGTGTCTTCCTCTGCTTGTTTTTTCCTTTACACCTCATTCCTTCTCTCTCCATCAAATATAATAGGAGGTGTCACCTGAAACTCACTACGCTAACAGTCTTTAATTCTTTTACAATAATGCATTTAAAGAGTACCTTTCACCAGTTTTAACATGTTACACTGGCCTCATCATGGAATAGTGGCTGCAGAGCTGAATAAAACCTGTTTTTCAATTCTAATGTCTGTTGCGGCGATATTAGCCTTGAAAAGTTTAGGTTATAATTTATGATAAGCTCAATGAGATATTTATTTATTTTTACTAAATTTGTCTCTGGTGGCATGTACAGTGGCCTGTAAAAGTTTGGGCACTCCTGGTCAAAATTACTGCTATTGTAAATAGTTCAGAAAGTTGAAGATGAAATGATCTCTAAAAGGCCTAAAGTTAAAGATGACACATTTTCTTTGTATTTTAGGCATCAAAAATAAATGTACTTTCATTTTTTACATTTTAAAAATTACAGAAAGGAAAATGGGCCGAAGCAAAAGTTTGGGCACCTTTAGCACCCCCTTTTGAATTTATTACAGCTTGTAAACACTTTTTGTAGCCAGACAAGAGTCTTTCAATTTTTGCTTCAGGGATTTTCATCCATTCTTCCTTGGAAACTTCTTCCAGTTCTGCAAGATTCCTGGGTCGTCTTACATGCACTGCTATTTTGAGGTCTAGCCACAGATTTTCAATGATGTTCAGATCAGGTGACTGTGAGGGCTATTGTAAAACCTTCAGCTTGTATCTTTTGAGGTAGTCTATTGTGGATTTTGACACGTGTTAAGGATCATTATCCATTTGTAGAAGCCATCCTCTTTTCAATGTGAGAAAACATTTCTCTGGATACAGTATGACAGATTTAAAAGTCTTAATATTGAAAGATCATTTAAAGAATGCCAAAGAGAGAATAATCTGTCAATTCAAGCCGGTAAGAATGTTCAAGTTTTTGATAAAATGACTCATTTTAAAAACCTGTATTTATGACTCACTATATGAACACACTTAACACCTCAACCTAGGCATACTCCAGATCACTCCTGAGTAGAGATAAGTGAATAAATTCAATCAAACTGAATTCTACTAGAATGTAGAATTTTTATAATTCATTTCTGCTGACCGCCATTTTTCTGAGCCATAAAAGGCCATCAAAATGTAAAAAAAAGTAAAACCCTTATACGCATCTCTCCGTACCCTCCGCTTTTCACCTCTACCCGTAAAGTTCTCGTCACATCTTCGGCTCAGCGTTGACATTGCACAAATCCTCCGGCCTTGGTCGCTATGCCGAGGCTTCCAGGTTTGCTAAGGGTGTTCTGTGCATGCTCACTGTCACATTCTCAGGTGATGAGGTTGACCACTTTCTCTTATTAGTGCAGCTTTCCTCACACACTAACCAGCACCTCTGTCCATACAATGGCTGCTGGTGGAGGAGCAGTGACCACACCTGTCCGTCAACCTCTTCCATTTTGTAAAACAGCTCACCCAGGACTGTTGCTTTTCTTTTGAAAGAGGCTGATGGACTTATCTGGTCATATGTTTCTCCATCAGCAGCCATTGTCTGGACAGAAGTGCTGGTTAGTGTGTGAGGAAAGAAAAATATGTCTCTTCACATGGCTTTTCCAATGAAATTTGATTTGCAGAGAAGTTATTCTCCATAAATGTAATGTCCCTTATTATGCTCTGGGGTTTTTCTCCAGACCTCAGAGCATAAAAAAATGTAAGATGTAAAAAAAAAGAAAATAATTCTTATACTCAGCTCACCGCTCATGTCTCCGCTCCTTCTGCTCATCTTTCTGTCACCACCACTAGCACTAAAATAGCTGGGCTTCTCACTCTAAGCTGGGGCTTCTGTGACATGCACAAGTAGTGCTGCTGCTTCCAAAGCATCCAGCAACTGCTACAAATAACACAAGCACAGGAGACAGGAAGTGTTGTGCTTCAGAAGCATGTAGCAACTAGAGGGGTTAACATAGTCACAGAAGACAGAGAGTGTTTTAGCAGAGCCCCAGGGGGATTGTGGGGAACTTGTTATTGTAGTGTGGCTCAAGCCAAAGAGAAAGGTGGTGTGTTATTTGGATCTGACAGAAGGCAACTGAACTGTATTCAGATCAGGAGAGAAACTAAACACAGGTAAGATAAACTCCCTGAACTGACAATGCAGAGTATTATCAGGCAGAAAGATAAGGACTGGAAGGAATTGTGTCACAGGGATCATCTCCCTCATCAAACCCTCCCCCCCTCCATCTCCATGCAGGATAAAGAACGCTGTGTACTATTGTATCCTTGTGAAGGAAAAACCTGTGGTTGTGTATTCATTGAAGTGTGCTGCAAAGAGATTAAATCTATGCTGAATTATGCTACTGAAGAGACTGTAATACTGTGCCTTGTGAAGAATCTACTGTATTATTACTGGAGCCAGTTGCTCAAGAATCTCAGACTGTACTGTAATGAAGATTGTTGCTGTAATATCCCTGAATTGCACTGGCCGTGCTTCAGATTAAATTCCACTGTTAAACTGTTGAAAAAGACTCTTGTCAGATGTGTCTGGTCAGCAATTGAATCTATCGTGTGCCTGAGAGAAGCTGCAGCCTATGGTCGCCATGAGTAACGGTTCTCCCATGGATTACAAAGAATTCATGAAACCTGTCTCGCCCTATATGAACCTAGCGGCGTGCATTTAACACTTCCGTTCCAGAGGGTTCTGCCCATGCGTTTATAAAGTCTGGGTGCAGATTGTGATGTCATGACGTCGTGACCTTTCTCAGTAGCTTGAGAGGCCCAAGGATTTAAGCGTAATGGTTAGGAAAGGTTAGTGGTAAGGTGTGAATAAGGATTTTTTATATTTTTTTCACATTTTAATGGCCCTTTGCCGTTCAGAAACATCTTGGCCAGTGGCAGATTTCGCACAGAAACGAATTACAAATATGCATTTTTGTAAATTTTGACTAGAATTCAATTCTATTCGAAAATATATATTGGCTCTGCTGTAACCCTTTTATCATAACTCTTTTATCTGTCTTTTTCTAATCTCCTCTCAGCTGATTTATGACCACAGGCTGAACTAAAGTTAATGTGCTGGGAAGCAAAGGCATGTAAAAGCAAAATGATGCAAAATTTGTAATGAAAACCAATTTTCAAAAATGATTTTTAGCTCAAAACACATACACTTAAGTTAAAAATATGTAAAAAAATGTCCCTTAAGTTGGCCAACCCTTTTACTATATGACCATGAAAGAAAACAAGGCATTTGGAGCTTTTGATCAGGAAAACTGCAGCTCCAGATAAATATACAGATGTATGTGCATTTTTTGAAACCTGACAACCCTGGAAAATTTGAATGTAGATTGCTAAAAATCCTTACTGGTCCCTGTATTTTAGTATGATGATTATGCTGCAGTGCTATTTGCTACAGTGACATTTCATCCATAGGAATATAATTGCCATTTGTTTTCCTATTTAGAAAACTTTTTGGTATAAACTGCAATAATTATAGAAAAAACAAGTCTCTGTTGTTTGTCTGCAGCACCGACGTCTCATTAACAATGCTGTAGCCAGTCACTGTGCTTTGCAGGTCATGCCGTCTATATGGGCAGAGCTGCTGAGCTCAGTGATTGGTTGCAGTGCTGTCAATGTGTCGTCTTCACTACAAACCAACAGCAGAGACTGGGGCACTGGCGGAAAGGTGGTGCAGGACCTGGAGAGGATAAATAAGGTCATGTTCACATGTTCAGTATTTGGTCAGTATTTTATATCAGTATTTGTAAACCAAAACCAGGAGTGGGTGATAAATACAGAAGTGGTGATGTGCTTCCATTATACGTTTCCTCTGATTGTTCCTCATCTGGTTTTGGCTTATAAATACTTAAGTAAAATACTGATCAAATGCTGAATGTGTGAATGTGCTCTAATACTCAGGTTTTTCTAGAGAAACCGCAGCCTGTAGCAGAAATTTTTCTGAAAAGCGACGGCCTCTTTAATTCTCCAAATAATCAGTTGCCCATTGTAGATATCAGCGATGGGCAATTTGTAAATGTTTTGTGATGCTTTTGTGTTTAGTTGATCTGGAGGACAAAATTAACCTGTCTCCTTAACTCTTCACATTATAATATGGTGTAAGCGTAACTTGATCTAAGTAATTTTGTTCAAGGTAATGTAATTTATGCAACAATTTTCAACTTCTGTGAAAGGCTTCCTGTCCTGGCCTAAGTTTGGAAGTGATAGTTGTTGTTATTATTTTAGTCAAATTCTTTCTTATAAAGAAAATTTGCTTTAAGATTTTATCCCTTTATGTTTTTTTTAATTGTCTAATGTTTTATTCCTTTTGAACAGTCATTGTAAGAGGATAATTTATGTTGCCTGCAATTTTCAAATTGTATATGTTGCTTAGGACATTCCACTAAAGATCAATATCATGTAGATCCTTTGTACCACCAAAACATCTCTGACCTATTAAAGTATGAATATGCCATAAATGTCTGCAGGTGAGAGATAAGAACCTCAAATTTACATGTGAAACAATAATAGAATTCATGTATTTAATCTCTTCCCCACCAGGCAACTTTCTGTTTTTGCACTTTAATTTTCCCTTCACTTCTTCCAGGAGCCATAACTTTTTTCTTTTTGTTGACATAGACATATTTTCATTTTTAGGACGAGCTGCACTTTTGAATTATATCATCCATTTGATCATGTGATGTGCTAGGAAGCGAGAAAAAAATTCCAAGTGCGGGAAAATTGCGAAAAAAGCTCAATTATGCCATTGTTTTTTGTGTTTTATTTTTACAGTGTTCATTATACTGTAACAAAACAATAACTTGGAAATTTTATTCTCCAGGTCAGTACAAGTATGATGTTACCAAACATGCAATTTGTGAATTTGTAAAAATTTTTTTTCCTTGTGCCGCCATTTCTGAAACCCATAACATTTAAAATTTTTGGTAGACGAATCAGTGTGGTGGCTGGTTTTTTGTGCCCTGAGCTTCTGTTTTTATTGATACCATTTGTGGTAGGTACGATGTTTTGTTCACGTCTCATTGCAATTTTTGTGGTGTTGTAGTGGCCAAAAAAACTCATTTCTGGTATAGATTTTCTTCCTCATTACTACATTTACCAATCAGGCTAAATAATTTTATATTTTGATAAATGGAAATTTTACTGGCATGGAGATACCACATATGTGTAGTTTTTTTTTTATATTTTTATTTTTAATGGGGGAAAAAGGTGGTGATTCAAGCTCTTAGATTTAAAAAAAAAATCACATTTTTAAAAAAATATATACGGTATATTTTTTTTAGTGTATTTTGAAGATTTAAACCTGTGATCATCTGATCATTTGTACTACCACAATACTGATGTATGTGGCAAAAAATCACATTCACCTATGAATGCCATAGGCTGGTTTTCATAGCGTCACCATCATCATAGGCATGAAGTTCTTCAGCAGACTCCTGTTTGTCATTGCAATCCATTAGCACACTACCATTGAGAGACTGAGGTACCGATGGGCAATTGGAAAAATGTGCCCCCCTGGGCAGCACAATTTGAATGCTTTTGTCAGAGACTGACATTGGCATTTGACAAGTAAATTGTCAGGGGTGGAGCTCCCCTCCATTCGAGGCTGTTAGAGGCAGATGATGGTTGAATAATACAGCCATCTTCTGCCAGCAAAGATGCCTGCATCAATGTCTGGGAATTGTTGCGAATTGTGGTTCTGTGCTCCCATCTGGGAATGGAGCAGGTCCGGTGCTGCACTACTCAGGACGCAAGCGCCACCATTGTCCTGACCCTGGAGTTGGAGCTGCTACGCATGCAGGGAAACAGTCACAATCTTGTGGAGCGTCGCGTTCTGGTGTTGTGGGATGTGTGAGGACGCAGGATGCTGTTGTGCCATATAGTGAGCAGTGGTAGGATGATGTTCTGTTTGCTGCTGAAGCTAGCAGGGAGTGGTTGTCAGAGGATGATTGGGAGGTAATCAACACCTGATCATTAGGTGGGCTATATGATCCTGCTCCATGTTCAGTCCTTTGCTGTTTATTGCAGTTTGCCGTTCCCTATGTGCTTGGTGGTGAAAGGTGCTAGCATTAGGTTTTGTTATCCTTTCAGGGTTTTCTCATTTTCTCTTTCAGTTTCACTTCCTGAGGTTCTTGCAGAGATACTCACCTGGTCCTCAACTAGGCACCAGCCGGATCACCAGATGCCAGCTGTCCGACGACAGCGGGCCTGGGAAGGGCTCTGCCAAAGTCCCTCTTCCATTTACTGGGAGCTGGGTGAAGAGTATTCGCGGCCCTCAAGGGCTTGCTTAGCTGGGCAGCTTGTGCCAAGTGCATCTGTGGCTTGTGCCTTTTCTGGTTTTGTGCCGGTCTTGCTGGGTCCCTCTCAGAAGGGCATAACAGGAACCGACTTAAGATGTATCGTCACGTTGTATGTTGGTAAAGAGTTAATGTTCACAGAGTGCTATTGCATAAGTAAAATATATATACTGTATGACTGTTGTGTCTTTTCATTGGCGGATTGGCATACAGACTTAGAAGAAATTGGGCCAAAAAATTACCTATGGAACCCACACCAATCTTAAGAATGAGACCCTATTTTGCAGATATGCATCCATGTATCTTCATATGCATGATTTTCTGTTTTTTGTAAGACACAATATTCTGCTGAAAGAGGACAGGGAAA
Organism: Phyllobates terribilis; assembly: GCF_046119375.1. Taxonomy (NCBI): domain Eukaryota; kingdom Metazoa; phylum Chordata; class Amphibia; order Anura; family Dendrobatidae; genus Phyllobates; species Phyllobates terribilis. The sequence continues at coordinate 611,767,235 of NW_027362764.1, forward strand.
ACTAGGGTATACCATTGCCATTAAGGGTAGGCACAGTTCAGTTAGCCATTAGAGATGAGCAAATTGATTTTCTGCAAATCAGATTTGAGTCAATTTTTTTGAAATTCGCAAATCTAGGCAAATTGAATCAATTTGTGATTCAATTCAAGGTAATTGCAAAAGAAATGCTGCTGACTTTTTATAGAATATTGCATCAGACACCGAAAGCTGGCTTGACCTCAGGTGTGTGTGTGCGTGGACTGCCTTTTACTCTAGCTGTCATATCACATGGTACAGTGCAGTCAATCAGGAAAGAATATCAAAGAATGCAGAAGTCATTTTAGAGTGATGTAGAAAAGTGAACGGATGTCACATCTCACGACTCAGCAATAGAGAAAGGAAGAAAAAGTCATAAAGCATTGGACAAATACTCCAGATAGTAATGTGTTGTACAACTGCAGCAGTCAAGAAGATGAGAGAAGTAGTCTGTGAATAATACAGAGATTTAATAGGAGGAGAGAGAGATAGCAGAGGTGTCAGCAGCAGCTGTAACAGACTCAATGTGATTGAGGAGATGTGGTGTAGATGACATATGTCCTATTGCATTTGAATTACAATTATATGTTTTTTTCTTCATTCTCAATGCACTAGAAAGCAGCAGCAAGGCAGAATAATATTTTTTACAGGCGATAAAAAAAGTGAAATAAGTGTCATTCAGAAATAGTGTGCTTGCTTGTCACGACTCACGAGCAACTGTACTGTGACAATGAGATGTGCATGATCATCCTCTAATCCATTCTACTCCTGAGAAAGCTACGTACAGCAGCAGTCCGATTGACAATAAATGCAGTGGGGGCTGAGCAAGCGCACATCCGCTTCATTGAAGATGGCACTGCGGAGTCCCAATCTCGCGATCGGATAGGAAATTAATAAGGAATAACTTGCGATTTTGTGAAAACTCATTTGATGAATATTATATAATAGTCCTATACTATATATAACATATGGGTCTATAAAATTCATACATCTCATCTTTTTATTAGAATACATATGATACAAATTATAGTTTATTATTTTACCTGAGTTCTTGTTCTAGGGAATCTTCTTCCACTGTAAAATAGGAGAAAACATGAGAACAAATCAATGCGAATATCAAAGAAGGAGCCTCCTGTGATACAGACATAAATCACTGCACATGCACTTGAAGAAAACAATTAGGAATTGCTATTACAGCTCACACATGTTAGAAATGCAAAATTCTCATAGTTTATTTTCTGTTATCTTTTTTTTTTTGTAGGACATGTGGTGAGAAAGCTTTGCACTTGTTAGCATTAAAATGATCTGAGAAGGATGAAAGCTGGTGTTTATCAATACCTGCCCACACAAGGGTACACAACATATTGACAGAGCCAACAGGTGGTTTCAAAATTATTCATGTTGTTATAACAGCAACACTTGCAGAAACACACTCAGTGAAGATAATAAATGAGCAAGCCAGTTTCAGTTTAACCCCAACTGTAACTCCTTGTAAAGATAATACAGTATAACAAAGCCATAACAATTTGTAGGCATGTAAGTATCATTATAGACCCTTATATTTGTAAAGCGCGATTTTACTATTGTTAATATTAAAATAAGTGTTTCAAATAGCAAATAATATCAAATATCAGAGTAAATTTAAACTGTAAGCAAAACCATTGTAGAACTGCAATGATTTTTGACTAGTGATAAGAGAATCTGTGGACATTCAAATTCAGCAAATTCACTCAAATTCAACCTGGGAATTTGAGTTGCATTGAATTTATTTGATGTGAACCAAATGTGCCTTATACATTTCTGAGGTCTCTCCATACCCCAGAGCATAATAGACATAAGTTGAAAAACAATTAAAAAAAATTATACTCATCTCACCTTGGCCCTCACAGGTCCATCTGCAATACGAGGCTCTGGTCTGGTCTTCAGTCTGACATGGTCTCTAACATCTTGTCCTGTCTCTAACTTCATGTCCTCCCCTATCTGAAACTGAATCTCTCCAAAACTGAATTTCTCATGGTTCCTCCCCCTACTAACCTACCTATACTTGATATTGCAATTGCCTTGGGTGATTCAACCATCGCTACCAAGCAGCACGCTTGCTGTCTCTGAGTCTAATTTGACACAGAACTTTTCTGTATTATCTATATCCAATCACTCGCTCATGTCACCTGCATATTAAAAACATCTCCGGAATCCTTTCCTCACCTTTGAAACTGCAAAAACTCTTAATGTCGCTCTTATTCATTCTCATCTGGACTACTGCAACTCTCTACTGATCAGTCTCTCTTTCACCAAACTCTCTCCTCTCCAATTTGTCCTAAATGCGGCAGCCAGGGTCATATTTCTGTCCAGCCTTTTTACTAAAGTCTCCACCTAGTGCCAGTCATTACACTGGTTGCCCATCTGCTACAAAATGCAATACAAACTCATATCTCTCACCCACAAAGCCCTTCACAGTTCTGCACCACCCTATGTTTCCTCCATCATCTGTCTATCACCCTACTCATTCTCTCTGTTCTGCAACTGATCTAAGACTAGCATCTTCCAAAATCTGATCCTTCCATTGCCATGTTCAAGACTTCTCTCGTGCTGCACCAGTTTTCTGGAATTTGATCTGATTAATACCGATTAATACTTACCCACACTTTTAAGCGTGCTTTAAACTTTAAAAACACATCTTTTTAGACAGGCTCATCACCTCACTTTATTAATCTAACTCTTCCCTGTTCCATGTTTCTAAACTTTCCTCAGAATCTCGTCCCTCATATTTATCTGTGTCCATATCCTCCAAGTACCCAATAGCACTTGGTAATTGTACTTAGACAGATACTGGCTGATGACTGGATCATGCAGTTTATTTGAAAACCCCTATTTATTATAATGATGGCTGGACCATACATGACAAGTGCTTTATTACCTATTGTGTACCCTCTATTTCCTTATAGATTGTAAGTTTGCGAGCAGGGCCCTCACTCCTACTGTAACTTTGTTTTGTTTTGTCTTTATTGTTTGAATATCCCCACTAAATTGTAAAGTGCTGCGGATGATGTTGGCGCTATATTAATAACAATATTATTAATTAGAAAAGGGAACACGGCACTCCAGTCCCAATGCTAGGTTCTCCAGTGGGGTCCTATCCATTATACCACAGTAAAAAGAGCACATTCCTATAATAAGCCTACAACCTGCAGTAACCTTCGCTCCACCATACCGCTGCACAACGAGCTCTACCCTCACCTACTGTATCGTCACCCATCCCTTGTAGACTGTGAGGATCATGAGGGTGCATTATACTGTATGAAGGACCATGGGGGTGCATTATATTGTATGGAGGACAATGGGGGTGTACTATACTGTATGTAGGCCCATTATACTGCCTGTAGGACTGTGTTGTGGTCACAGTTGGGGGATCATACTGAGTTGGGGTCACCATACTTTGTCTTGGGAGTTGAGGTGGTGTACAGTAGGGTCATTATACTGTGCATGTGGAGGCTAATGTGGGGGAATTCACCATGGGGGTATCATATCATGTTTGGGGGGCACTTTTGTTGGCATCATGCTTTATAGGGGCAATGAAAAAGGAATATAGCACTTCAGCAGGAGGAAAATTACTATGTAAAGGCGAGAAACTTGTGAGATATGCTCTTCTGTGACCCCAACAATTATTTCGTTTTTTTTTGGGGGGGGGGGGGGGCAATTAGAATTTCTGCCCCATTATTTCTATGTACTCCCCTGCTCACTATTGCATAAAATTATAGTGGATGAAAATAGACTAGGTAGAGTAAATTAATACATTGAGAATCAAACAATTTTTCCAAATTTTACCAGCAAAACTTATAATACTGGTGTCATTGCAATTACAGTACATTAGTTTGATATAAGAAAAATGTTCTATACCAAAAGCTGATGAATTAGTAACATAGTGTATGTAACATGATTGTTTATTATCAATATATCGGAGTGTATTGTAATTCGACGGTGTTCACACTGTGCTTTAATGAGGCAGTGAGCCAGCAAAGTTCAACTCAAATGTCTTTTATTCTCCAAAAACTCACAAAGAAGAAGGAAAATGGTATCCTCTGGATCGTAGCCGGGGCGTCAAACAGTCCGTCTCCAAGAACCGTTGCCGTGGGCGACTGCACCGCCATGTCACGCTGAGGAGCACAGGAGATTTGCTTTGGCTGTGTGTTAGCTTCACACAGGCCTGTATTGCAGAGCCTCCAGCTCTGCAGCTTGCAAACACAAAACTGGGACACACCTAAACCTTTTGCTGCAGGTTTTTTAAATGGAAACTATGGACATGAGTCACATGCAAGACCCGGGCTTGAGGGAGTGGACCGCCCCACTGCCATCCTGTAGTCCACTCCAAGAATGCAAGCCCATGCCGGGTTTTACCAAATCTGCCTTGGTCAAATTGTTTGACCAAGTCCAAACTTACTTTTATTCTGCACTGCAATCACAGCTATCTCTGTGACTGCAATGCAGTCCAACAGGTTCAATATGCTTTGTGCGCATTCTGGGGGATACATATCGTCCCTCGCATATAATCCCTGTCACTGCCTCACAGTATATATGCAGAAAGGTATCTACTTATCTACATATGTTTGAATAAGCAATAGCAAGTTTATCATATATTCAGCAGACTCTTGGTCTTCCTTTCCTGGGGCGGTCCTCATGTGAGCCAGTTTCTTTGTAGCGCTTGATGGTTTTTGCAACTGCACTTGGGGACACTTTCAAAGTTTGCCCAATTTTTCAGACTGACTGACCTTCATTTCTTAAAGTAATGATGGCCACTCATTTTTCTTTACTTAGCTGCTTTTTTCTTGCCATAATACAAATTCTAACAGTCTATTCAGTAGGACTATCAGCTGTGTATCCACCAGACTTCTGCACAACACAACTGATGGTCCCAATCCCATTTATAAGGCAAGAAATCCCACTTATTAAACCTGACAGGGCACACCTGTGAAGTGAAAACCATTTCCGGTGACTACCTCTTGAAGCTCATGAAGAGAATGCCAAGAGTGTGCAAAGCGGTCATCAAAGCAAAAAGTGGCTACTTTGAAAAACCAAGAATATAAGAAATATTTTCAGTTGTTTCACACTTTTTTGTTAAGTATACAATTCCACATGTGTTAATTCATAGTTTTGATGCCTTCAGTGTGAATGTACAATTTTCAAAGTCATGAAAATACAGAAAAATCTTTAAATGAGAAGGTGTGTCCAAACTTTGGGTCTGTACTATATATATATATATATATATATATATATATATATAAAACACAGTATATATACTGTGCCAAAAAAGGAGAGGGACGCAGGCACATTTCTTGCACAGGGGCCCCAAGCTGTTAGTCTCCATGCATGGATAAACATGTTATGATATGCAAGTGGTGAAAAAGTGGAAACTAATTTTTCAAAACATCTTGATTTATTCAGTATCGAGTATTAATGCCGCATGCAGAAATACCCACAGGTACACACTTTGACATGTTATCAATGAGATTTTTAATGGTTGTCTGAGGAATGTTTTGCAGGCTGAATGCAAATCATCAAAGTCTGCTGCTGGCAGCTCCCTTAGCAATTGCCACTCAATGACATTCCAGATGTGCTTGATGGGAGACAAGTACAGAGATGCTGCAGCCATAGTAGCATTTTTAGGCCATGCAGGCTGCTCACAGTAGCACGAACAACAGTCGGCCTGGCGTTGTCATGCTGAAAACAGCCCCTGGGACACTTTGGAGAAATAGCCATACCATTGTTTCCACAATCAAATCAATGCAATGACAAATTGTTAGTGTGTCTGGAATATGAAGGAAGACTATAGAGGCCGGATACCAAACATTATGCCATCCCACATCCTAATTCTAGGTTAAGGACCGGTGTTACATTCCACCATAAAGGCCTCTTCATGGCTTGCCCATATGGTCTCCAGACCAATCTCCAGCTGTTATTGCATCCAAGACAACAAGACAAAAATTATACTCATAAATTATGAGGATAGACCTCCATTCCAGCCTCCATTGCCGTCTTAATTTAATATAGATTGACATAAATTTCTGTATCTGGACATCGTGCTCTAAACCCAATGTTGTGCAAATGCCTTCTGATCCTTTGTGTAGACAGTGTTTGATGGGCTTCATATGTGATCACTTCCAATTTCACTTGCAGTAAATAATAGAAAAATTGTGGAATCAATGGTACAGCCACTTCTCCAAAATGTCCCAGGAGCCATTTTTCAACACAACAACACCAGGCTGCATCTTGTTTGTGCTATTATGAACAGTATGTGTGACCAAAATATGCTACAATGGCCTGTAGTGTCTCTGGACTTGTCTCTCTTGAGCACATTTGGGACATCATCAGTTGGCAATTACAGGTGTATCTCACTAAATTAGAATATCATCAAAAAGTTTATTTATTTCAGTTCTTCAATACAAAAAGTGAAACTCGTATATTATATATAGTCATTACAAACAGAATGCTCTATTTCAAGTGTTTATTTCTGTTAATGTTGATGATTATGGCTTACAGCCAATGAAAACACGAAAGTCATTATCTCAGTAAATTAGAATACTTTATAACAACAGCTTGAAAAATGTTTTTTAAATATAAAATGTTGGCCTACTGAAATGTATGTTCAGTAAATGGACTCAATAATTGGTCGGGGCTCCTTTTGCATCAATTACTGCATCAATGCGGCGTGGCATGGAGCCGATCTGCCTGTGGCACTGCTGAGGTGTTATGGAAGCCCAGGTTGCTTTCATAGCAGCCTTCAGCTCGTCTGCATTGTTGGGTTTGGTGTTTCTCATCTTCTTCTTGACAATATCCCATAGATTCTGTATGGGGTTAAGGTCAGGTGAGTTTGCTGGCCAATCAAGCACAGAGATACTGTTGTTTTTAAACCAGGTATTGGTACTTTTGGCAGTGTGGAGAGGTGCCAACTATTGCTCAAGAAGGAAATTTCCATCTCCTGAAAGCTTGTCAGCAGAGGGAAGCATGAAGTGCTCTAAAATTTCCTGGTAGACTTTGGTCTTGATAAAACACAGTGGACCTACACCAGCTGATGACATGGCTCCCCAAACCATCACTGATTGTGGAAACTTCACACTAGACCTCAAGCAGCTTGGATTGTGTGCCTCTCTACTCTTCCACCAGACTCTGGGACCTTGATTTCCAAATGAAATTTGGAACTCTGGGACCCTGTGAAGTGTGTCAATGACTGCATTCTGGACACCTGTCAAGTCAGCATTCTTCCCCATGATTGTGGAGCCTACTGAAACAGACTAAGGGACCTTTTTAAAAGCTTAGGAAGCCTTTGCAGGTGTTTTTTGTTAGTTACTTTAATTTACTGAAATAATGACTTTTGTGTTTTCATTGGCTGTAAACCATAATCATCAACAGTAACAGAAATAAACACTTGAAATATATTACTTTTTGTAATGACTCTATACAATATATGAGTTTCACTTTTTGGATTGAAGAACTGAAATAAATAAACTTTTTGATGATATTCTAATTTTGTTTGATGGACCTGTAGAAATGGAGCTGCCAGCAGCTGATCTTGATGATTTGTGTGGCCAAGTACATTCACCATGGAAGATCATTCCTCAGACAACCATTAGAAACCTCATTGAAAGCAGCCAAGGGGTGTAAGTGCGTGTATTTCTGTGCTTGTCGCTCAAACTCGATTCAGAAAAAAATCAATATTTTTTTAATTCTTTTTCAATTTTTTCAGAATTTGTATATCATTAACATGTCTATTGATCTAGTGATTTCCATAACTCCAAAACTCTTATTTCTTGGTGTTGCAACTTTAATGTTGAGGAATGTATAATAGACAGCGGGTGAAATAAGCATTGAACATGTCACCAATTTTCAAAGTAAATATGTTTCTAAAGGTACTATTGACATGAAATTCTCACCAGATATTGGTAACAACTGTGAGGCAGTGACTGGGATCGTATACGAGGGATGTTATATATGCCTCAGAATGTGTACAGAGACCTATTAAACCCGTTGGAGTGCATTGCAGTCACAGACACAGCTGCGGCTGCAGTGCAGGAATGAATGTGAGCATTGACCTGGTCAGGCTATCTGGCTAAGGCAGATTAAGTAAAACCTGGCAGGGCCTTCATTTCTTGGGGGAGGCTACAGGAAGGCAGTGGGCCGGCCTCCTCCATCAAACCCAGGTTTTCCAGTGGCTCTTGCCACAGGGCCTTTTTAAACCGTGTATTAAGGGTTAGTGGTGTTCAGTGTTGGGACCTGCTAGGAGTATAGCAGGAAAGCTTGGCAGGTCTGTGTGTTGCTGAACCCATGCCTGGTAAGGCTCTGCACCCATAGGCTCTGAGCGGCCCAGAGGGCCATTGCCCCCAGCAACCGTTGTTTATGGACTTGTGTTAACCCGGCTGTGAACCGGGGGACTTTCTATTTTACCTGTGAGTTGCTGAATAAAAGCTGCTTATGTTGGACTTGCTTGGGTCACTGCCTCAGTTACTGCACGGTGTGAACACCGCCGCCTTACACAACCCATCCAACTCATGCAGGCAAAGAAATCAAATCATAGATGTTCGTAAATTAGGCTATGGGTAATAATGAGAAATAAAACAGGGAAAAAGTATTGAGCACATGAAGAAAGAGATTTGCAAAAAGCCATGGAAAGTCATGACATCAACTAAAATCTATCATTAATTCTAAAGCAATTCTTCCACTTATTAAAAAATAACATCAGCTGGTTCAACTGATGGCCTATAAAAAGGTGTCTCATTACCAAGATACCACACAAGAAACATCTCATCATTGAGCTGTCTCAAGACCGTTTCAACCTTATTGTTGCAAAACATACTGATGGCATTGGTTACAGAAGAATTTATAAACTACTGAAGGTTCCAGTGAGCACTGTTGGGTCCATGATCCGGAAGCAGAAAGAACATCATTTTACCATATACCGGCTACGACCAGGTGCTGCCCATAAGATTTCAGACAATGGAGTGAAAAGAATTACCAGAAGAGTTGTCCAGGAGCCAAGGACCACCCGATGAGAGCTACAAAAAGACTTGGAATCAGCAGGTACAATTGTTCAAAGAAAACTATAAGTGATGCACTCAACCTCCATGACCTGTATGCACACAAAACTCCATTACTGGACAAAAAGCATGTTCAAGCATGTTTAAAGTTTGCTCAACAACCTTTTGACAAGCCTGTCAAATACTGAAAGACTATAGTCTGGTCAGATGAGACCAAAATTGAACACATTGGATGCCATAATACACACCATGTGTGGAGGCCAAAAGGCACTGCATATCACCCCAAAAACACCATACTAACAGTGAAGCTTGGAGGTGGGAACATCATGGTGTGGGACTGTTTTTCAGTATACGGCACGGGCAAGCTTCATACAATTGAAGGAAGGACAAATGGACAAATGTACCGAGACATTGTTGATAAAAAGTTGCTGCAATCTACCAGGATGATGAAGATGAAACAACGGTGAACATTTTAGCAAGACAATGATCCAAAACACACAGTCAAAAAAACTCTCAATTGGTTTCAGAGAAAGAAAATAAAGCTGGTAGAATAGCCCAGCCAATCATCTGTCCGGAATCCTATAGAAAATATATGGAAGGAACTAATGTTCAGATTTCACAGAAGGAGCCCATGGAACCTTCAGGATTTGAACCGTATTTGTGTTGAAGAATGAGCTAAAATCACACCTGAGCAATGCATGCCACTAGTTTCTCCTTACAGGAGGTGTCTTGAAGCTGTCATCACCAACAAAAGCTTTTGTACAAAGTATTAAATACATTTCAGTAAGCGTGTTCAATACTTTTCCCTGCGTCATTTCTCATTATTACACATAACTTAATTTATGGATATCTATGGTTTGATTTATTTGCCTGGGTGGATTGAATGGGTTGTTACCGACATCTGCTGAGAAATTTCATGTCAATACCACTTTTAGAAATATATTTACAGTATTTTTCGGACTATAAGATGCACTTTTTTCCTCTAAAATTTCGGAGAAAAGTGGGAGTGCGTCTTGTAGTCCAAATGAACTATATTATACTGTTGTGGTGGGAGGTGTTGGGGGAGCGGCAATGGTGGAGGATCAGGGCACAGGAGGCAGGAGCCATCTGCTGCAGCCTACACTGTGCCTGCTGCTAAAGAAAATTAATATTCACTGCTCCCCATGCCCATGTGTATGGGCAGCACTGAATACTCATTCTCCTTAATAGTGGGCGCACAATGTCAGCAGCAGCTGCCAGCTCCTACAGCGGCTGGGCGGTCACGTGTGGCCACTATTAAAGAGCATGAATATTCACTACTTCCCATTCCCATAGGCTCTTTAGTAGCGGGCATACACAGTCACTAAGCCGCAGCAGGCTGTGGCTACAGTGTGCGCCCGCTATTAAGGAGAATGAATAGTCACTACTCCAGACACCAATAGTCCCGGCATGGGAAGCATTGACTATTCCGACAGCTCATCTCAGCGTGTGAGGGTGCATGGCAGTAATGTGATGTGCTGCTCACATGGTGAGATCAGCTGCTGGCAGCAGAACAGGACGCAGTACTGGAGCAGAGAGAAGGAAGGTGAGTAGAATTTTTTATTTTTTAGTGTGCAGCATGATGGGAAAGGGGTGCCATGCATACCAGGATGAGGTATGAGGGGTGCCATGCATACCAACATGGGGGATGAAGGGTGCCATGCATACCAGGATGAGGAATGCCATGCATACCGGGATGAGGGGTACCATGCATACCGGGATGAGGGGTGCCATGCATACCCGAATCAGGGGTGCCATGCATATCAGGATGAGGGGTGCCATGCATACCAGGATGAGGGGTGCCTGACATACCAGGATGACGGATGAAGGGTGCCATGCATAACAGGATGAGGGATGAGGGGTGCCATGCATACCAGGGTGAGGGATGAAGGGTGCCATGCATACCAGTATGAGGGATGAGGGGTGTAATGTGTACCAGGATGAGGGGTGCCATGCATACCAGCATGAGGGATGAAGGGTGCCATGCATACCAGGATCAGGGATGAGGGGTGCCATGCATACCAGGATGAGGCATGTCATGCATACCAGGATAAGGGGTGCCATGCATACCATGATGAGGGGTGCCATGCATACCAGGATGAAGCATGTCATGCATACCAGGATGGGGATGATGGGTGCCATGCATACCAGGATGGGGATGAGGGGTGACACGCATACCAGGATGGGGGATCATGGTGCCACGAATACCAGGATTGGGGTGCCATGCATGCCAGGATGGGGATGAAGGGTGCCATACATACCAGGATGGGGATGAAGGGTGCCATACATACCAGGATGGGGATGAGGGGTGCCATGCATACCAGGATGGGGATGGGGGTCACGTATAACAGGAAGTGGGGGCCATATATACCAGGATGAGGGATATTAGTACACAATTGGGGACATTACCCCTATAACAGTGTCAGCAGCAGACCCCCTTACACATAACAGTGCATCATGACCACATTTGTTGCTTCCATTTTTTTCTATTTTCCTGCTCTAAAACCTAGGTGTATCTTATGGTCCAGTTTGTCTTATAGTCCGAAAAATACAGTACTTAGAAAATTGGTCTTCAACAGTTTTTTCACCCACTGTATATAGGGTTCTAAAGGGTTCACAAACGTACAAGCATATGTGTGTATATATATTTTATATATGTCTATACATGTATATATGTATATATATATATATATATATATATATACCCAGTGGCCCTTGAAAGTTTGTGAAACGTTCAAAACTCTCTATATATATTTATACACAGATACGTATTATACACATACACAAAGTGGTGCTTAAAAGTTTGAGAACCCTTTACAATTTTCTATATCCCTGCATAAGTTTTACCTAACACTTCATACAAGTCCTAAAAATAGCTAATGAGAACCAAATAAAACAGATGAGTCAAAAAGTATTAGACTTTGTAGTTTTCTTAAATAAGTAAAATGACCCAATATGACATGTCTGTGAGCGGTAAAAGTATGTGCATGTTTAAGATTAGCAAATAATTTAAAGGTGAAATTACAGCCTAGGGTTTTCAATAAATGGTATTACAATAGCAACTATGTATAAATGTATTTTTTGTAAAGGCATCTATCAATGAGTGTGATTGTAAATTATTTCCTTCTACAGCCTTCAGTTACCCCAGGAAGTTTTTACAGGAACTTTTCTTCATATTATCATCTCTTTTACCATTGAAGGATAGTGATGAGCGAGCATGCTCGCTATTTCTCGATGCTCGCTATTGCTCGGTGCTCGCCCAAGCATCTCACTGCTCGGTGCTCGCCCAAGCATCTCACTGCTCGAGATGCTCGGCGCTCGCCGAGTATTTCCGAGTTGCTCGGGCGGGAACTCGGGTCCCCTCCCTGCATGTTTGGCGCTCTTTAGAGAGCCAATGAACATGCAGGGATTGCCTGCCATGCACTGTAATGCCGTAGCCATGTTGGTTGTGGGCATTACAGTGATTGGCTGGCCGCACAGCGTCATCAGGTCAATATCAGACCTGGCGCCGCCATGCTCGTTACAGTCACTCCGGATAAGACAGTGTAGGGAGAGCTGCTGCTGCAACAGGGACAGATTTGATTGTGTATTAGGTAGTGTAGGGAGAAAAACCATACATTACACATATCCATCTTAACAAACAGTCCTTCTGAGGACTAATCCATCTGCAGAGATATCAGGCAGGTAAGGTGTATAGGCAGGCAGTGTATATAGCAGACTGCAGTGCATATAGCACAAGAGGCTCAATTCAAATTCTGCCTTCTGCTGCTGTTAGATATTTCTATACAAAGGTCTCAGGGGCCAGGAATACTTTTCATATGATCTTAATCCTCATTATTTGCTTAAAAAGCAATCCAGAGAACACCATTGTTTCTGCGGCATTTGCTTGTTGGCACTGCAGAATACAGCCAGGTCATTTCCATATTAGAGCGCTAGAAATCCAGCTATTTAAAACTGTGTCTTCGCCGTCAAACGGATCACATATACGTTGTCAGAAAATACTGCCATTTCTGGCATCCATTAAAAATTTCCTTTAGTGTGTCAGTGAAGCAATTCACAGCAGTTTGCTGTTCAACCTACTTACCTACAGGCCAGGTATTTAAAACTCTGTTTTCTCCGTCAAACGGATCACATATACGTTGTCAGAAAATACTGGCATTTCTGGCCTACATTAAAAATTTCCTTTAGTGTATCATTGAAGCAATTCACCGCAGTTTGCTGGTCAAACTACTTACCTACAGGCCAGGTATTTAAAACTCTGTTTTCTCCATCACACGGATCACATATAAGTTCGCTCCAAACTCAGTCACTTGTAGTGAGCGTGGAAGATACTGTTCTCCATTTAAAATGGGCAAGGCACGTGGCAAGGGACGGGGAACTGGACTTGATGGTAATGGTGCATGCAGAGGCCGAGGACTAGGCTGCGGGCAAGCCGAAATTGTACCACAACAAACACCCACATCTTCTCGCCTGACCTTCCTGTCCCTATTTCTAGGGGACCGCAGCACACCACTATTGAACCCATAGCAGTGTCAAAAGGTTGTTGGTTGGATAGCGGATAATGCTTCCAGTCACTTAGCCACCATCACCACCACCCTGTCATCCACATGGTCAAGTCTCAGTAGCCGTGAGTTTGGACCGCATATTCCTCACCCTGATCCTCCTTCCTCCCACCATGCCGAGTACCCAGAGACAACTGATCCCACACTTGGACACTCAGAAGAGCTGTTCACTATTCCATTTATAGATTCGGGCCTCTCGCCCGGTCCACTAGAAGTGGGGCAAGAGGAGATCGCGTGTAGCGATGCCAAAATATTTGAGCAGCCATGGTCACACGAAGGCGATGGTGGGAAAGTGTCACAAGAGGTGGACAATGATGAGACACAATTGCCAGAAAGTCAGGTGGCGGACCAGGGTGCGGAAGTGGAAGACGAGGTGGTGGATGATATAGTAACTGACCCAACCTTGCAGGAGGACATGCAGAGCGAGGACAGCAGCACACAGGGGGAGGGAGGCAGAGCATCCCAACAGGCAGAAAGAAGCAGTGTGGTGGCCACAGACAGAAGGCAGGCAACCGTTCCCCATAACACCAACACGAAGGAAGTTGCCAGTACAACTGTTAGGTCTTCCCGAGTCTGGTTGTTTTTTAAAGACTCTGCCGATAACCCCAAAAAGGCCATTTTCTCCACCAGCTAGGTCAGAATCAGCAGGGGTGTCAAAACGACCAGCCTGACCATCACCAGCATGATCAGGCACATGGCAGCAAAGTACCCGACTTTGTGGGCTGAACCCCAGGGTTCAGGAACAGTGTCTGCTGGTGGCACCATTGCTTCTTCCGCTGTTGTGCATGCAAGCCATTCCCCTATCCATGGTGCATGCAAACACACCTCCTGCCCTGCACCTGTCGTTGCACACTCTCATGTAGCAGCATCAGGAAGCACGTCCATGTCCTTGTCCTAGCGCAGAGTTCAGTTGTCTATACCCCAGTCCTTGGAACGCAAGCGCAAATATGCAGCCAATGCCCCACAGGCCACACTACTAAATTCTCACATTTCACGACTGCTTGTGCTCGAAATGTTGCCTTTTAGGCTCATGGAGATGGAAGCATTCCGCAAACAGATGGCGGCGGCCGTCCCTCAGTACTCGGTCCCCAGCTGCCACTATTTCTCCCCGTGTGCCGTCCCTGCATTACACAAGCACGTGTACCAAATCATTAGCCGTGCCCTCAACAACGCAGTTACAGGTAAAGTCCACCTAACCATGGACACGTGGACAAGTTCTTGAGGGAGGGACAGTACATCTCGCTGATGGCACACTGGGTTAACATAGTGGAAGTTTGGACCCAATCGGTCCTTGGGACGGAACCCATCCTCCCGATGCCAAGGATTGTGGGCCCTAGGTCAGTCAGGGTTGCCCCCACGGTCTACAGCTCCTGCACCTCATCCTCCTCAGCCTTCTCCTCCTCTTCAGCCTCCATCTCCAAAGTTACCACATCAGTCACAAGCTGGAAGCACTGCAGCACTGCCTCGACCAAGCGGCAACAGGCTGTGTTGAAGCTTATATGCCTAGCTGAGAAACCGAACAATGCTGAAGAGTTGTGGACAGCTCTGAAAGAGCAGGCAGATCTGTGGCTCACACCGCTGAACCTACAGCCAAGGCATGGTCATGTGTGACAATGGCCGGAACCTTGTGGCGGCTCCGAGGCGAGGCGAGCTCACACACGTACCATGCCTGGCCCATGTACTTAACCTCGTGGTTCAGCGGTTTCTCAAATCCTACCCGGAGCTGCCAGATCTTCATGTTAAAGTACGCCGCCTGTGTGCCAATTTTAGACAGTCAGCTACAGTTTCCGCCGCCCTTGCTGTGCTTCAGCAGCGTTTGCAGCTTCTGGCTCACAGACTGGTGTATGATGTCCCCACACATTGGAACTCTAGACTGCAGATGTTGGGAAGGATTTGTGAGCAGAAGAGGGCAGTTATTGAGTACCAGCATCAACAAGGCCGTCGGTATTCAGTTCAGACTCCACACATAAGACCTCAAGAGTGGACATGGATGTCAGACATATGTACCATCCTCCAAAACTTTGAGGACTCCACCAAGATGGTGAGCGGCGATGATGCCATAATTAGCGTCACCATTAGAGATGTGCGGTGTTCGACTCGAACTGTTCGCCAATCTCAAATTCGAGCTGTTTTGGGCGGTGTTCGAGCCGTTCGGCGAACACGAACGATTTGAAAAAAATTCGGCAGTTCGAGGTTATGTTCGATAACTGTTCGTGCACCAAAATCATAACTGGATTTTTTCTCAGTAATGCTGAAAATTAATGTTAATACGCAGTTTGAGTGTACAGTGGGGCGGGGTGGAGGGGCAGGGGATGGATCTCTACAGAAATAATGAAGATCTCCATTTTTTTTCTCTTTCCCGCATTTACAGTGGGGATGTGCAATCTGTCAGCCTATCAGCAGCGCACACACGGAGCGAAGTGCTTTTTTTCACACAAGCAAGGGCATGTGTCATTGGCAGTGTATGTCACATGTCCTTGCCCTATAAGACCCAGCCATTTTCCCCGTCGCCACCATTTTCTCACTGCTGCAGCTGCGTGTTAGATGGCACCGCTGTTGCTGTGTGTGCTATACTTTGTTAATTTCAAGCCAATTTTCGCACAAATCTACAGATAGCTTGGGAGTAGGGAAGAGTTGTGATTGCAGTCCTTTTAAGGACTAGGTTACATCATTTCCTACGACTTTTATCAGGCAGGTCTGTGCTCTTAAATAGATAGGTTGGGAGTAAAGACTGTTATGCACACGCCCGGGCTGAGCGGCGTGTGCGTGTGATTCCACTGGACCGTGCCGGAGAGTGAATGCCTGGAGGGGCGTAACTAGGTATTCACCCGATCCGACCAGGGTCGCACGACGGCATACGACGCCAGTGCACCAAGGAGGAACCGAGCAGAGGGACCAGGTGCTACTCCAGGACAGACCCCGGACACGGCTGTTGACCCACACAGGGGAATACAGGAACATGCTGGTTAGGCTGGCGCACAGACTGGTGGGTATAGGCAGGCACGACTGGTATGCAGGCCGGGGGGTACAGGCAAGCACAGCTAGAGTGCAGACAGGGAGGCACTAGCAGGTAGGAACACAGGCGGGATAGGACCCAGTACACACTGGGACTCAGGAACAGAACCACAGATGTGGCGGACAAACACAGCAGAGTGAGGCCGCCCAGAGAGGTGAGCGAGAACAGGGCAGGACAAGGCCGCCTGGAGCGGTGAGCAAGAGTAGAGCAGGACAAGGCCGCCAGCAGCGGTGAGCAAAGGGTCAGAGCTGAGCGAGACTGCCGGAGCAGTGAGCAAGAGTAAAGCTGGACGAGACCGCCTGTAGCGGTGAGCAATAGAGGAGCAAGACTGCCGGAGCAGTGAGCAAAAGGATAAGAGCGGAGCGAGACTGCCGGAGCAGTGAGCAAAAGGGTCAGAGCGGAGCAAGGCTGCCGGAGCAGCGAGCAAAGGAGTCAGAGCAGGCTAGAACCGCCGGAGCGGTAAGCAAAGGAGTCAGAGCAAGCTAGAACCGCCGGAGCGGTGAGCAAAGGAGTCAGAGCAGGCTAGAACCGCCGGAGCAGTGAGCAGAGGAGTCAGAGCAGGCTAGAACCGCCGGAGCGGTGAGCAAAGGAGTCAGAGCAGGCTAGAACCGCCGGAGCGGTGAGCAAAGGAGTCAGAGCAGGCTAGAACCGCCGGAGCGGTGAGCAAAGAAGTAAGAGCAGGCTAGAACCGCCGGAGCGGTGAGCAAAGGAGTCAGAGCAGGCTAGAACCGCCGGAGCGGTGAGCAAAGGAGTCAGAGCAGGCTAGGCTGAGCAGGGGGACAGGGCTCTGTTCACACGGAACAGACAGGAAGGGAAAGGCAGAGCCAGATACCCACAGGGTACTTGCAGTGAAGTAGCGAGTGGACCACAAACTCACAAACGGGAGTACAGAGACAACAAGCAGGAGTTAGGTACGAGTTCAGACTCTGCAGAAAAGGGAAGGGAACGGACATAGAGGCAAAACAGGTAAAGGATAGGAGAGAGTTCAGACTGGAACTGAGTGTACGGAGGAGACCGACACTGCAGCGGAATACAGGAGCGGGTCTGGGAAAACGGCCCCCAGAGAGGCAGGACGAACAGGCAAGGAGCGTGTTCAGACAGGACAGACAAGATACAGGAGCGGGTCTAGGTAATCGGCCCCTAGAAGGCTGGAGGAACAGGCTAGGAGCGTGTTCAGACAGCACAGACAAGATACAGGAGCGGGTCTAGGTAATCGGCCCCTAGAAGGCGGGAGGAACAGGCTAGGAGCGTGTTCAGACAGGCCTGGAAATACAGTCTCCAGGATAGGCAGACAAGAGAACACAGAACGGGACCTGGCACCTTCAGAGTGCAAGCACACACTGAATGAAACACTATGCTCAGGCAGGGAATGATAGGAGCAGCTGAGCTATATACCAGGTGACAGACAGCAATAGGCTGAGGACGCACAAGGGGTGTGACCCACAGCAGGTACAAAAAGCAGGAAGTGATCGGGCGCCGCCCTTAAGCAGCAGAAACAGACACAAACAGACAGCATGGAGGGAAGCCAGAGAGACATTCTGGACAGGAGATCAAGTGCGCGCTCTTGCACAGTGGGAGATGGACCACTATGCAAGGACGCCGCCAGGTAAGTTACAGTACCCCCCCCTTACACCCCCTCTTCTTCAGGCCTGCCAAAATCTTCCGCAGGGAATTCGAGGGCCAATTCTTCACTTCGAAGAGATCACTTCCACTGTCCACCGGAAAAACTGGTCTCCTCTGGGTAGCTAGGATGCTACCTCCCATCCAGCCACCCTTAGCAACAGACAAAACGGGTGGAGTACCAGGAACAGCACACAAGGAAGTCTCTCTCCACATATTTTCAGGTGGCACCCCAGAGGGTACAGGAGACAACTGGAAGTCCTCCACCGGGTTGGAGGGGGACAGAGACTTTGGGGTAATCTCTGCTTCGAGGTACATCTTGTCAAGCTCACAGGAAGAAATAGATGGGTTATCAGGTACATAATGAGGAAAAGTCACTGTCTCTTTGTTATCTGGTGGTACCCCGGAGGATTCAGGAAACAACTGGAGTTCCTCCGCCGGGTCAGAAGAGTGCAGAGGCTCAGAGAAAACATCTGCTTCAGAGTACACTAGGTCGGACTCACTGGACGAAGCAGGCGAGGTATCGGGTACCGAGTATAGGAAAGTCTCTGTCCATTCACCACCAGGTGGCACCCCGAAGGGTTCTGGAGACAACTGGTGATCCTCCGCCTGGTCAGAGGGGTGTAGAGACTCACGGGTAACCTCTGCTTCAGAGTACACTAGGTTGGACTCAGTGGACGAAGCGAGCGAGGTATCAGGTACAGAGTATAGGAGAGTCTCTGTCCTTTCGCTACCAGGTAGCGCCCCGAAGGGTTCAGGAGACAACTGGAGGTCCTCCGCCTGGTCGGAGGGGTGTAGAGACTGTGGAGTAACCTCTGCTTCGGAGTACACTAGGTTGGACTCACTGGACGAAGCGAGCGAGGTATCAGGTACAGAGTATAGGAGAGTCTCTGTCCTTTTGCTACCAGGTAGCACCCCGAAGAGTTCTGGAGACAACTGGAGGTCCTCCGCCTGGTCGGAGGGGTGTAGAGACTCGGGAGTAACCTCTGCTTCGGAGTACACTAGGTTGGACTCACTGGACGAAGCGAGCGAGGTATCAGGTACAGAGTATAGGAGAGTCTCTGTCCTTTCGCTACAAGGTAGCACCCCGAAGGGTTCAGGAGACAACTGGAGGTCCTCCGCCTGGTCGGAGGGGTGTAGAGACTCGGGGGTAACTACCACTTTGGGGTACCCATTGTCAGGCTCACAGGACGAAGTGGACAAAGTATCGAGTACCGGGTGTAGAGAAGTCTCTCTCCATTTGTCATCGAGTGGTATCCCGGAGGATTCAGGAGGCAACAGGGGGTCCTCCGCCAGGTAGTAGAGGTGCACAGACTCTGAGGTAACCACAGCTTTGGAGCATCCTTGGACATGCACACCGGTTAAAGTGGGTGAAGCATCTGATGCCGGGTGCAGGAAGTTCTCCTGTGTGGAGTCTGGATGGGCAGAAGTCTCTTCGGGCAGGAGAACTGGTGCACTACCCACGAACATTACCCGTTGGGGCTTCTCCGGGATACAGGGAGATGAAGCTTCAGTAGGGACTTCAAGGTTGGGGTCAGGAGGTCTCAGGGAGGACAGACCCTGGCGTGACGGCTTGCCTCTACGTCTAGCTCGTCTGGACTGCCTCTTGAGGTTGGGAGAAGTATTCCGGAAAGCGTAGTCACCCTGTGAGGATTCTGGGTGGGCAGTAGTCTCATTGGGCTGGAGGACTATTGCGCTACCCACACACATTACCCATTGGGGCTGCTCCGGGATATTGGGAAGTGAAGCTTCAGCAGGAGCCTCCGGGTTAGGATCATCGAAGACCATTAGAAAGGCCACCAGGAAGACCATTAGGTCCAGGAGGATCGGATCCTGTGTTTCATATAGGGGGTTGATCCATTCCAAGGCATCACCCGCCAGGTAAGACATAATGAATGCCACCTTAACCCGATCGGTGGGAAAACATAGAGGGTAGAACTTGAAGTGTAGCATGCATTGCTCCACAAATGCACGACTTTGTCTTGGATCCCCATAATAACGTAGCGGATCCACAGGAACGAGAGCAGATAGATCCATCTGGACGGGTGCGTAATTCGCCTGGAACTCAGCTAAAGGGAAAAAAAAAAATTTATTTATTTATTTTAATGCATGTATTCGCTGGAAAACTTCTCAGAGAGCGAAGGCCGTGGGGCTCAACGGGAACCATGGCCTGAGCATGCTGTTATGCACACGCCCGGGCTGAGCGGCGTGTGCGTGTGATTCCACTGGACCGTGCCGGAGAGTGAATGCCTGGAGGGGCGTAACTAGGTATTCACCCGATCCGACCAGGGTCGCACGACGGCATACGACGCCAGTGCACCAAGGAGGAACCGAGCAGAGGGACCAGGTGCTACTCCAGGACAGACCCCGGACACGGCTGTTGACCCACACAGGGGAATACAGGAACAGGCTGGTTAGGCTGGCGCACAGACTGGTGGGTATAGGCAGGCACGACTGGTATGCAGGCCGGGGGGTACAGGCAAGCACAGCTAGAGTGCAGACAGGGAGGCACTAGCAGGTAGGAACACAGGCGGGATAGGACCCAGTACACACTGGGACTCAGGAACAGAACCACAGATGTGGCGGACAAACACAGCAGAGTGAGGCCGCCCAGAGAGGTGAGCGAGAACAGGGCAGGACAAGGCTAGAACCGCCAGAGCGGTGAGCAGAGGAGTCAGAGCAGGCTAGAACCGCCGGAGCGGTGAGCAAAGGAGTCAGAGCAAGCTAGAACTGCCGGAGCGGTGAGCAAAGGAGTCAGAGCAGGCTAGAACCGCCGGAGCGGTGAGCAAAGGAGTCAGAGCAGGCTAGAACCGCCGGAGCGGTGAGCAAAGGAGTCAGAGCAGGCTAGAACCGCCGGAGCGGTGAGCAAAGGAGTCAGAGCAGGCTAGGCTGAGCAGGGGGGACAGGGCTCTGTTCACACGGAACAGACAGGAAGGGAAAGGCAGAGCCAGATACCCACAGGGTACTTGCAGTGAAGTAGCGAGTGGACCACAAACTCACAAACGGGAGTACAGAGACAACAAGCAGGAGTTAGGTACGAGTTCAGACTCTGCAGAAAAAGGAAGGGAACGGACATAGAGGCAAAACAGGTAAAGGATAGGAGAGAGTTCAGACTGGAACTGAGTGTACGGAGGAGACCGACACTGCAGCGGAATACAGGAGCGGGTCTGGGAAAACGGCCCCCAGAGAGGCAGGACGAACAGGCAAGGAGCGTGTTCAGACAGGACAGACAAGATACAGGAGCGGGTCTAGGTAATCGGCCCCTAGAAGGCGGGAGGAACAGGCTAGGAGCGTGTTCAGACAGGACAGACAAGATACAGGAGCGGGTCTAGGTAATCGGCCCCTAGAAGGCGGGAGGAACAGGCTAGGAGCGTGTTCAGACAGGCTTGGAAATACAGCCTCCAGGATAGGCAGACAAGAGAACACAGAACGGGACCTGGCACCTTCAGAGTGCAAGCACACACTGAATGAAACACTATGCTCAGGCAGGGAATGATAGGAGCAGCTGAGCTATATACCAGGTGACAGACAGCAATAGGCTGAGGACGCACAAGGGGTGTGACCCACAGCAGGTACAAAAAGCAGGAAGTGATCGGGCGCCGCCCTTAAGCAGCAGGAACAGACACAAACAGACAGCATGGAGGGAAGCCAGAGAGACATTCTAGACAGGAGATCAAGTGCGCGCTCTTGCACAGTGGGAGATGGACCACTATGCAAGGACGCCGCCAGGTATGTTACAAAGACTAATTGTAATTGCAGTCCTTTTCAGGGCTAGGTTACATCAGTTCTTATCACTCTTTGCCAGGCAGGTCTGTGCAGTGCTGTGCAAGTTTTTTTCTCAGCATTTGGCTAAATCTAGCAAAGCAAATCCTTTTTGGCCTATTGCAGAGTGTGTTAGTCAGTGGAGTAGCCTATCTGTGTAGCAAGCTACACCACCTGTGTATAGAATACCAATTTTTTTACTGCACCTAGTGAAGTAAAACCTTTAGGGCATAGCATCATTCTATTAGTTCATCTATACTAACCTCCACCAGGTTGCAAATTGAATATAATTTTTTCATGCATCTAGCTCTGAAAAAATATTTCGGCTTCTAGCAGTGTGTGGGACTTGTTATATTAGTCTATCCATACTAACCTCCACGAGGTTGCAAATTCAATATAATTTTTTTCTGCATCTAGCTCTGAAAAAATATTTCGGCTTGTAGCAGTGTGTGGGACTTGTTCTATTAGCCCATCTATACTAACCTCCATCAGGTTGCAAATTGAATATAATTTTTTTCTGCATCTAGCTCTTAAAAAAATATTTCGGCTTGTAGCAGTGTGTGGGACTTGTTCTATTAGTCCATATATAGTAAGCTCCACCAGGTTGCAAATTCAATATAATTTTTTTCTGCATCTAGCTCTGAAAAAATATTTTGGCTTCAAGCAGTGTGTGGGACTTGTTCTATTAGTCCATCTATACTGATCTCAATCACGTTGCAAATTCAATATAATTTTTTTCTGCATCTAGCTCTGAAAAAATATTTCAGCTTGTAGCAGTGTGTGGGACTTGTTCTATTAGTCCATCTATACTAACCTCCACCAGGTTGCAAATTCAATATAATTTTTTCTGCATCTAGCTCTGAAAAAATATTTCGGCTTCTAGCAGTGTGTGGGACTTGTTCTATTAGTCCATCTATACTAACCTCCACCAGGTAGCAAATTCAATATAATTTTTGTCGGCATCTAGCTCTGAAAAAACATTTTGGCTTGTAGCAGTGTGTGGGACTTGTTCTATTAGTCCATCTATACTGAGCTCCATCAGGTTGCAAATTCAATATAATTTTTTTCTGCATCTAGCTCTGAAAAAAATATTTCAGCTTGTAGCAGTGTGTGGGACTTGTTCTATTAGTCCATCTATACTAACCTCCACCAGGTTGCAAATTCAATATAATTTTTTTCTGCATTTAGCTCTGAAAAAATATTTTGGCTTCTAGCAGTGTGTGGGACTTGGTCTATTAGTCCATCTATACTGACCTCCATCAGGTTGCAAATTCAATATAATTTTTTTCTGCATCTAGCTCTGAAAAAATATTTCGGCTTCTAGCAGTGTGTGGGACTTGTTCTATTAGTCCATCAATACTAACCTCCACCAGGTAGAAAATTCAATATAATTTTTGTCTGCATCTAGCTCTGAAAAAATATTTTGGCTTGTAGCAGTGTGTGGGACTTGTTCTATTAGTCCATCTATACTGAGCTCCATCAGGTTGCAAATTCAATATAATTTTTTTCTGCATCTAGCTCTGAAAAAAATATTTCAGCTTGTAGCAGTGTGTGGGACTTGTTCTATTAGTCCATCTATATTAACCTCCACCAGGTTGCAAATTCAATATAATTTTTTTCTGCATTTAGCTCTGAAAAAATATTTTGGCTTCTAGCAGTGTGTGGGACTTGTTCTATTAGTCCATCTATACTGACCTCCATCAGTTTTCAAATTCAATATAATTTTTTTCTGCATATAGCTCTGAAAAAATATTTCGGCTTCTAGCAGTGTGTGGGACTTGTTCTATTAGTCCATCTATACTAACCTCCACCAGGTTGCAAATTCAATATAATTGTTTTCTGCATCTAGCTCTGAAAAAATATTTCGGCTTGTAGCAGTGTGTGGGACTTGTTCTATTAGTCCATCTATACTAACCTCCACCAGGTTGTAAATTCAATATAATTTTTTTCTGCATCTAGCTCTGAAAAAATATTTCGGCTTCCAGCAGTGTGTGGGACTTGTTCTATTAGTCTATCTATACTGAGCTCCATCAAGTTGCAAATACAATATAATTTTTATCTGCATCTAGCTCTGAAAAAATATTTTGGCTTGTAGCAGTGTGTGGGACTTGTTCTATTAGTCCATCTATACTGAGCTCCATCAGGTTGCAAATTCAATATAATTTTTTTCTGCATCTAGCTCTGAAAAAATATTTCGGCTTCTAGCAGTGTGTGGGACTTGTTCTATTAGTCCATCTATACTAACCTCCACCAGGTAGCAAATTCAATATAATTTTTGTCTGCATCTAGCTCTGAAAAAATATTTTGGCTTGTAGCAGTGTGTGGGACTTGTTCTATTAGTCCATCTATACTGAGCTCCATCAGGTTGCAAATTCAATATAATTTTTTTCTGCATCTAGCTCTGAAAAAAATATTTCAGCTTGTAGCAGTGTGTGGGACTTGTTCTATTAGTCCATCTATATTAACCTCCACCAGGTTGCAAATTCAATATAATTTTTTTCTGCATTTAGCTCTGAAAAAATATTTTGGCTTCTAGCAGTGTGTGGGACTTGTTCTATTAGACCATCTATACTGACCTCCATCAGGTTGCAGATTCAATATAATTGTTTTCTGCATCTAGCTCTGAAAAAATATTTTGGCTTCTAGCAGTGTGTGGGACTTGTTCTATTAGTCCATCTATACTGACCTCCATCAGGTTGCAGATTCAATATAATTGTTTTCTGCATCTAGCTCTGAAAAAATATTTCAGCTTGTAGCAGTTTGTGGGACTTGTTCTATTAGCCCATCTATACTAACCTCCATCAGGTTGCAAATTGAATATAATTTTTTTCTGCATCTAGCTCTTAAAAAAATATTTCGGCTTGTAGCAGTGTGTGGGACTTGTTCTATTAGTCCATCTATACTATGCTCCACCAGGTTGCAAATTCAATATAATTTTTTTCTGCATCTAGCTCTGAAAAAATATTTTGGCTTCAAGCAGTGTGTGGGACTTGTTCTATTACTCCATCTATACTGATCTCAATCACGTTGCAAATTCAATATAATTTTTTTCTGCATCTAGCTCTGAAAAAATATTTCAGCTTGTGGCAGTGTGTGGGACTTGTTCTATTAGTCCATCTATACTAACCTCCACCAGGTTGCAAATTCAATATAATTTTTTTCTGCATCTAGCTCTGAAAAAATATTTCGGCTTCTAGCAGTGTGTGGGACTTGTTCTATTAGTCCATCTATACTAACCTCCACCAGGTAGCAAATTCAATATAATTTTTGTCTGCATCTAGCTCTGAAAAAATATTTTGAATTGTAGCAGTGTGTGGGACTTGTTCTATTAGTCCATCTATACTGAGCTCCATCAGGTTGCAAATTCAATATAATTTTTTTCTGCATCTAGCTCTGAAAAAATATTTCAGCTTGTAGCAGTGTGTGGGACTTGTTCTATTAGTCCATCTATACTAACCTCCACCAGGTTGCAAATTCAATATAATTTTTTTCTGCATTTAGCTTGGAAAAAATATTTTGGCTTCTAGCAGTGTGTGGGACTTGTTCTATTAGTCCATCTATACTGACCTCCATCAGGTTGCAAATTCAATATAATTTTTTTCTGCATCTACCTCTGAAAAAATATTTCGGCTTCTAGCACTGTGTGGGACTTGTTCTATTAGTCCATCTATACTGACCTCCATCAGTTTTCAAATTCAATATAATTTTTTTCTGCATGTAGCTCTGAAAAAATATTTCGGCTTCTAGCAGTGTGTGGGACTTGTTCTATTAGTCCTTCTGTACTAACCTCCACCAGGTAGCAAATTCAATATAATTGTTTTCTGCATCTAGCTCTGAAAAAATATTTCGGCTTGTGGCAGTGTGTGGGACTTGTTCTATTAGTCCATCTGTACTAACCTCCACCAGGTTGCAAATTCAATATAATTTTTTTCTGCATCTAGCTCTGAAAAAATATTTCGGCTTCCAGCAGTGTGTGGGACTTGTTCTATTAGTCCATCTATACTGAGCTCCATCATATTGCAAATACAATATAATTTTTATCTGCATCTAGCTCTGAAAAAATATTTCGGCTTGTAGCAGTGTGTGGGACTGGTTCTATTAGTCCATCTATACTAACCTCCACCAGGTTGCAAATTCAATTTAATTTTTTTCTGCATCTAGCTCTGAAAAAATATTTAGGCTTCTCTCACTGTGTGGGACTTGTTCTATTAGTCCATCTATACTGACCTCCATCAGGTTGCAAATTCAATATAATTTTTTTCTGCATCTAACTCTGAAAAAATATTTTGGCTTGTAGCAGTGTGTGGGACTTGTTCTATTAGCCCATCTATACTAAACCCCATCAGGTTGCAAATTGAATATAATTTTTTTCTGCATCTAGCTCTGAATAAAATATTTCGGCTTGCAGCAGTGTGTGGGACTTGTTCTATTAGTCCATCTATACTAAGCTCCACCAGGTTGCAAATTCAATATAATTTTTTTCTGCATCTAGCTCTGAAAAAATATTTTCGCTTCAAGCAGTGTGTGGGACTTGTTCTATTAGTCCATCTATACTGATCTCAATCACGTTGCAAATTCAATATAATTTTTTTCTGCATCTAGCTCTGAAAAAAATATTTCAGCTTGTAGCAGTGTGTGGGACTTGTTCTATTAGTCCATTTATACTAACCTCCACCAGGTTGCAAATTCAATATAATTTTTTTCTGCATCTAGCTCTGAAAAAATATTTTGGCTTCTAGCAGTGTGTGGGACTTGTTCTATTAGTCCATCTATACTGACCTCCATCAGGTTGCAAATTCAATATAATTTTTTTCTGCATCTAGCTCTGAAAAAATATTTCGGCTTCTAGCACTGTGTGGGACTTATTTTATTAGTCCATCTATACTGACCTCCATCAGTTTTCAAATTCAATATAATTTTTTTCTGCATATAGCTCTGAAAAAATATTTTGGCTTCTAGCAGTGTGTGGGACTTGTTCTATTAGTCCATCTATACTAAAATCCACCAGGTTGCAAATTCAATATAATTGTTTTCTGCATCTAGCTTTGAAAAAATATTTCAGCTTGTAGCAGTGTGTGGGACTTGTTCTATTAGTCCATCTATACTAACCTCCACCAGGTTGCAAATTCAATATATTTTTTTTCTGCATCTAGCTCTGAAAAAATAATTCGGCTTCTAGCAGTGTGTGGGACTTGTTCTATTAGTCCATCTATACTGACCTCCATCAGGTTGCAAATTCAAAATAATTTTTTCTGCTTCTAGCTCTGAAAAAATATTTCAGCTTGTAGCAGTTGGTGGGACTTCTTCTATCAGTCCATCTATACTAACCTCCACCAGGTTGCAAATTGAATATAATTTTTTCCTGCATCTAGCTCTGAAAAAATATTTCGGCTTCTAGCAGTGTGTGGGACTTGTTCTATTAGTCTATCCATACTAACCTCCACGAGGTTGTAAATTCAATATAATTTTTTTCTGCATCTAGCTCTGAAAAAATATTTCGGAATTTAGCAGTGTGTGGGACTGGTTCTATTAGCCCATCTATACTAACCTCCATCAGGTTGCAAATTGAATATAATTTTTTTCTGCATCTAGCTCTGAAAAAAATATTTCGGCTTGTAGCAGTGTGTGGGACTTGTTCTATTTGTCCATCAATACTAAGCTCCACCAGGTTGCAAATTCAATATAATTTTTTTCTGCATCTAGCTCTGAAAAAATATTTCGGATTCTAGCAGTGTGTGGGACTTGTTCTATTAGTCCATCTATACTGATCTCAATCACGTTGCAAATTCAATATAATTTTTTTCTGCATCTAGCTCTGAAAAAATATTTCGGCTTCTAGCAGTGTGTGGGACTTTTTCTATTTTTCCATCTATACTGACCTCCATCAGGTTGCAAATTCAATATAATTTTTTTCTGCATCTAGCTCTGAAAAAATATTTTGGTTTCTAGCATTTTGTGGGACTTGTTCTATTAGTCCATCTATACTGACCTCCATCAGGTTGCAAATTCAATATAATTTTTTTCTGCATCTAGCTCAGAAAAAATATTTCTGCTTCTAGCAGTGTGTGGGACTTGTTCTATTAGTCCATCTATACTAACCTCCACCAGGTTGCAAATTCAATATAATTTTTTTCTGCATCTAGCTCTGAAAAAATATTTCGGCTTGTAGCAGTGTGTGGGACTTGTTCTATTAGTCCATCTATACTAACCTCCACCAGGTTGCAAATTCAATATAATTTTTTTCTGCATCTAGCTCTGAAAAAATATTTCGGCTTCTAGCAGTGTGTGGGACTTGTTCTATTAGTCCATCTATACTAACCTCCATCAGGTTGCAAATTCAATATAATTTTTTTCTGCATCTAGCTCTGAAAAATATTTCGGCTTGTAGCAGTGTGGGGGACTTGTTCTATTAGTCCATCTGTGCTGACCTCCATCAGGTTGCAAATTCAATATAATTTTTTTCTGCATATAGCTGTGAAAAAATATTTCGGCTTGTAGCAGTGTGTGGGACTTGTTCTATCAGTCCATCCATACTAACGTCCACCAGGTTGCAAATTCAATATAATTTTTTTCTGCATCTAGCTTTCAAAAATTATTTTGGCTTGTAGCAGTGTGTGGGACTTGTTCTACTAGTCCATCTATACTGACCTCCTTCAGGTTGAAAATTCAATATAATTTTTTTCTGCATATAGCTCTGAAAAAATATTTCGGCTTCTAGCACTGTGTGGGACTTATTCTATTAGTCCATCTATACTGACCTCCATAAATTTTCAAATTCAATATAATTTTTTTCTGCATATAGCTCTGAAAAAATATTTCGGCTTCTTGCAGTGTGTGGGACTTGTTCTATTAGTCCATCTATACTAACCTCCACCAGGTTGCAAATTCAATATAATTTTTTTCTGCATCTAGCTCTGAAAAAATATTTCGGCTTGTAGCAGTGTGTGGGACTTGTTCTATTAGTCCATCTATACTGATCTCAATCACATTGCAAATTCAATATAAATTTTTTCTGCATCTAGCTCTGAAAAAATATTTCGGCTTCTAGCAGTGTGTGGGACTTTTTCTATTTTTCCATCTATACTGACCTCCATCAGGTTGCAAATTCAATATAATTTTTTTCTGCATCTAGCTCTGAAAAAATATTTTGGTTTCTAGCATTTTGTGGGACTTGTTCTATTAGTCCATCTATACTGACCTCCATCAGGTTGCAAATTCAATATAATTTTTTTCTGCATCAAGCTCAGAAAAAAATATTTCGGCTTCTAGCAGTGTGTGGGACTTGTTCTATTAGTCCATCTATACTAACCTCCACCAGGTTGCAAATTCAATATAATTTTTTTCTGCATCTAGCTCTGAAAAAATATTTCGGCTTGTAGCAGTGTGTGGGACTTGTTCTATTAGTCCATGTATACTAACCTCCACCAGGTTGCAAATTCAATATAATTTTTTTCTGCATCTAGCTCTTAAAAAATATTTTGGCTTCTAACAGTGTGTGGGACTTGTTCTAATAGTCCATCTATACTAACCTCCACCAGGTTGCAAATTCAATATAATTTTTTTCTGCATCTAGCTCTGAAAAAATATTTCGGCTTGTAACAGTGTGTGGGACTTGTTCTATTAGTCCATCTGTACTGACCTCCATCAGGTTGCAAATTCAATATAATTTTTTTCTGCATATAGCTGTGAAAAAATATTTCGGCTTGTAGCAGTGTGTGGGACTTGTTCTATCAGTCCATCTATACTAACCTCCACCAGGTTGCAAATTCAATATAATTTTTTTCTGCATCTAGCTCTGAAAAAATATTTCGGCTTCTAGCAGTGTGTGGGACTTGTTCTATTAGTCCATCTATACTGACCTCCATCAGTTTGCAAATTCAATTTTAATTTTTTTCAGCATATAGCTCTAAAAAAATATTTCGGCTTCTAGCAGTGTGTGGGACTTGTTCTATTAGTCCATCTATACTGAGCTCCATCAGGTTGCAAATACAATATAATTTTTATCTGCATCTAGCTCTGAAAAAATATTTCGGCTTGTAGCAGTGTGTGGGACTGGTTCTATTAGTCCATCTATACTAACCTCCAGCAGGTTGCAAATTCAATATAATTTTTTTCTGCATCTAGCTCTGAAAAATATTTTGGCTTCTAGCAGTGTGTGGGACTTGTTCTATTAGTCCATCTATACTGACCTCCATCAGGTTGCAAATTCAATATAATTTTTTTCCGCATCTAGCTCTGAAAAAATATTTCAGCTTGTAGCAGTGTGTGGGACTTGTTCTATTAGTCCATCTATACTAACCTCCACCAGGTTGCAAATTCAATATAATTTTTTTCTGCATCTAGCTCTGAAAAAATATTTCGGCTTCTAGTAGTGTGTGGGACTTGTTCTATTAGTCCATCTATACTAACCTCCACCAGGTAGCAAATTCAATTTAATTTTTTTCTGCATCTAGCTCTGAAAAAATATTTTGGCTTGTAGCAGTGTGTGGGACTTGTTCTATTAGTCAATCTATACTGACCTCCATCAGGTTGCAAATTCAATATAATTTTTTCTGCATCAAGCTCTGAAAAAAATATTTCAGCTTGTAGCAGTGTGTGGGACTTGTTCTATTAGTCCATCTATACTAACCTCCACCAGGTTGCAAATTCAATATAATTTTTTTCTGCATCTAGCTCTGAAAAAATATTTTGGCTTCTAGCACTGTGTGGGACTTGTTCTCTTAGTCCATCTATACTGACCTTCATCAGTTTGCAAATTCAATTTAATTTTTTTCTGCATATAGCTCTGAAAAAATATTTCGGCTTCTAGCAGTGTGTGGGACTTGTTCTATTAGTCCATCTATACTAACCTCCACCAGGTTGCAAATTCAATATAATTTTTTTCTGCATCTTGCTCTGAAAAAATGTTTCGGCTTGTAGCAGTGTGTTGGACTTGTTCTATTAGTCCATCTATACTAACCTCCACCAGGTTGCAAATTCAATATAATTTTTTTCTGCATCTAGCTCTGAAAAAATATTTCGGCTTCTAGCAGTGTGTGGGACTTGTTCTATTAGTCCATCTATACTGACCTCCATCAGGTTGCAAATTCAATATAATTTTTTTCTGCTTCTAGCTCTGAAAAAATATTTCAGCTTGTAGCAGTTTGTGGGACTTCTTCTATTAGTCCATCTATACTAACCTCCACCAGGTTGCAAATTGAATAAAATTTCTTCCTGCATCTAGCTGTGAAAAAATATTTCAGCTTCTAGCAGTGTGTGGGACTTGTTCTATTAGTCCATCCATACTAACCTTCACGAGGTTGCAAATTCAATATAATTTTTTTCTGCATCTAGCTCTGAAAAAATATTTCGGCTTGTATCAGTGTGTGGGACTTGTTCTATTAGTCCATCTATACTAAGCTCCACCAGGTTGCAAATTCAATATAATTTTTTTCTGCATCTAGCTCTGAAAAAATATTTCGGCTTCTAGCAGTGTGTGGGACTTGTTCTATTAGTCCATCTATACTGATCTCAATCACGTTGCAAATTCAATATAATTTTTTTCTGCATCTAGCTCTGAAAAAATATTTCAGCTTGTAGCAGTGTGTGGGACTTGTTCTATTAGTCCATCTATACTAACCTCCACCAGGTTGCAAATTCAATATAATTTTTTTCTGCATCTAGCTCTGAAAAAATATTTCGGCTTCTAGCAGTGTGTGGGACTTGTTCTATTAGTCCATCTATACTAACCTCCACCAGGTAGCAAATTCAATATAATTTTTGTCTGCATCTAGCTCTGAAAAAATATTTTGGCTTGTAGCAGTGTGTGGGACTTGTTCTATTAGTTCATCTATACTGACCTCCATCAAGTTTCAAATTCAATATAAATTTTTTCTGCATCTAGCTCTGAAAAAAATATTTCAGCTTGTAGCAGTGTGTGGGACTTGTTCTATTAGTCCATCTATACTAACCTCCACCAGGTTGCAAATTCAATATTACTTTTTTCTGCATCTAGCTCTGAAAAAATATTTTGGCTTCTAGCAGTGTGTGGGACTTGTTCTATTAGTCCATCTATACTGACCTCCATCAGGTTGCAAATTTAATATAATTTTTTTCTGCATCTAGCTCTGAAAAAATATTTCGGCTTCTAGCACTGTGTGGGACTTGTTCTATTAGTCCATCTATACTGACCTCCATCAGTTTGCAAATTCAATATAATTTTTTTCTGCATATAGCTCTGAAAAAATATTTCGGCTTGTAGCAGTGTGTGGGACTTGTTCTATTAGTCCATCTATACTGACCTCCATCACGTTGCAAATTCAATATAATTTTTTTCTGCATCTAGCTCTGAAAAAATATTTCGGCTTCTAGCACTGTGTGGGACTTGTTCTATTAGTCCATCTATACTGACCTCCATCAGGTTGCAAATTTAATATAATTTTTTCTGCTTCTAGCTCTGAAAAAATATTTCAGCTTGTAGCAGTTTGTGGGACATTCTTCTATTAGTCCATCTATACTAATCTCCACCAGGTTGCAAATTGAATATAATTTTTTACTGCATCTAGCTCTGAAAAAATATTTCGGCTTCTAGCAGTGTGTGGGACTTGTTCTATTAGTCCATCCATACTAACCTCCACGAGGTTGTAAATTCAATATAATTTTTTTCTGCATCTAGCTCTGAAAAAATATTTCGGCTTCTATCACTGTGTGGGACTTGTTCTATTAGTCCATCTATACTGACCTCCATCAGTTTGCAAATTCAATATAATTTTTTTCTGCATATAGCTCTGAAAAAATATTTCGGCTTCTAGCAGTGTGTGGGACTTGTTCTATTAGTCCATCTATACTAACCTCCACCAGGTTGCAAATTCAATATAATTGTTTTCTGCATCTAGCTCTGAAAAAATATTTCGGCTTGTAGCAGTGTGTGGGACTTGTTCTATTAGTCCATCTATACTAACCTCCACCAGGTTGCAAATTCAATATAATTTTTTTCTGCATCTAGCTCTGAAAAAATATTTCGGCTTCTAGCAGTGTGTGGGACTTGTTCTATTAGTCCATCCATACTAACCTCCACGAGGTTGTAAATTCAATATAATTTTTTTCTGCATCTAGCTCTGAAAAAATATTTTGGCTTTTAGCAGTGTGTGGGACTTGTTCTATTAGCCCATCTATACTGACCTCCATCAGGTTGCAAATTGAATATAATTTTTTTCTGCATCTAGCTCTGAAAAAAATATTTCGGCTTGTAGCAGTGTGTGGGACTTGTTCTATTAGTCCATCATTACTAAGCTCCACCAGGTTGCAAATTCAATATAATTTTTTTCTGAATCTAGCTCTGAAAAAATATTTCGGCTTGTAGCAGTGTCTGAGACTTGTTCTATTAGTCCATCTATACTAACCTCCACCAGGCTGCAAATTCAATATAATTTTTTTCTGCACCTAGCACTGAAAAAATATTTCGGCTTGTAGCAGTGTGTGGGACTTGTTCTATTAGTCCATCTATACTAACCTCCACCAGGTTGCAAATTCAATATCATTTTTTTCTGCATCTAGCTCTGAAAAAATATTTTGGCTTCTAGCAGTGTGTGGGACTTGTTCTATTAGTCCATCTATACTAACCTCCACCAGGTAGCAAATTCAATATAATTTTTGTCTGCATCTAGCTCTGAAAAAATATTTTGGCTTGTAGCAGTGTGTGGGACTTGTTCTATTAGTTCATCTATACTGACCTCCATCAGGTTTCAAATTCAATATAAATTTTTTCTGCATCCAGCTCTGAAAAAAATATTTCAGCTTGTAGCAGTGTGTGGGATTTGTTCTATTAGTCCATCTATACTAACCTCCACCAGGTTGCAAATTCAATATAATTTTTTTCTGCATCTAGCTCTGAAAAAATATTTTGGCTTCTAGCAGTGTGTGGGACTTGTTCTATTAGTCCATCTATACTGACCTCCATCAGGTTGCAAATTCAATATAATTTTTTTCTGCATCTAGCTCTGAAAAAATATTTCGGCTTGTAGCAGTGTGTGAGAGTTGTTCTATTAGTCCATCTATACTAACCTCCACCAGGTTGCAAATTCAATATAATTTTTTTCTGCATCTAGCACTGAAAAAATATTTCGGCTTGTAGCAGTGTGTGGGACTTGTTCTATTAGTCCATCTATACTAAGCTCCACCAGGTTGCAAATTCAATATAATTTTTTTCTGCATCTAGCTCTGAAAAAATATTTCGGCTTCTAGCAGTTTTTGGGACTTGTTCTATTAGTCCATCTATACTGATCTCAATCACGTTGCAAATTCAATATAATTTTTTTCTGCATCTAGCTCTGAAAAAATATTTCAGCTTGTAGCAGTGTGTGGGACTTGTTCTATTAGTCCATCTATACTAACCTCCACCAGGTTGCAAATTCAATATAATTTTTTTCTGCATCTAGCTCTGAAAAAATATTTCGGCTTCTAGCAGTGTGTGGGACTTATTCTATTAGTCCATCTATACTACCTCCACCAGGTAGCAAATTCAATATAATTTTTGTCTGCATCTAGCTCTGAAAAAATATTTTGGCTTGTAGCAGTGTGTGGGACTTGTTCTATTAGTCCATCTATACTAAGCTCCACCAGGTTGCAAATTCAATATAATTTTTTTCTGCATCTAGCTCTGAAAAAATATTTCGGCTTCTAGCAGTGTGTGGGACTTGTTCTATTAGTCCATCTATACTGATCTCAATCACGTTGTAAATTCAATATAATTTTTTTCTGCATCTAGCTCTGAAAAAATATTTCAGCTTGTAGCAGTGTGTGGGACTTGTTCTATTAGTCCATCTATACTAACCTCCACCAGGTTGCAAATTCAATATAATTTTTTTCTGCATCTAGCTCTGAAAAAATATTTCGGCTTCTAGCAGTGTGTGGGACTTGTTCTATTAGTCCATCTATACTAACCTCCACCAGGTAGCAAATTCAATATAATTTTGTCTGCATCTAGCTCTGAAAAAATATTTTGGCTTGTAGCAGTGTGTGGGACTTGTTCTATTAGTTCATCTATACTGACCTCCATCAGGTTTCAAATTCAATATAATTTTTTCTGCATCTAGCTCTGAAAAAAATATTTCAGCTTGTAGCAGTGTGTGGGACTTGTTCTATTAGTCCATCTATACTAACCTCCACCAGGTTGCAAATTCAATATAATTTTTTTCTGCATCTAGCTCTGAAAAAATATTTTGGCTTCTAGCAGTGTGTGGGACTTGTTCTATTAGTCCATCTATACTGACCTCCATCAGGTTGCAAATTCAATATAATTTTTTTCTGCATCTAGCTCTGAAAAAATATTTCAGCTTGTAGCAGTTTGTGGGACTTCTTCTATTAGTCCATCTATACTAAGCTCCACCAGGTTGCAAATTGAATATAATTTTTTCCTGCATCTAGCTCTGAAAAAATATTTCGGCTTCTAGCAGTGTGTGGGACTTGTTCTATTAGTCCATCCATACTAACCTCCACGAGGTTGTAAATTCAATATAATTTTTTTCTGCATCTAGCTCTGAAAAAATATTTCGTCTTCTAGCACTGTGTGGGACTTGTTCTATTAGTCCATCTATACTGACCTCCATCAGTTTGCAAATTCAATATAATTTTTTTCTGCATATAGCTGTGAAAAAATATTTCGGCTTCTAGCAGTGTGTGGGACTTGTTCTATTAGTCTATCTATACTAACCTCCACCAGGTTGCAAATTCAATATAATTGATTTCTGCATCTAGCTCTGAAAAAATATTTCGGCTTGTAGCAGTGTGTGGGACTTGTTCTATTAGTCCATCTATACTGACCTCCACCAGGTTGCAAATTCAATATAATCTTTTTCTGCATCTAGCTCTGAAAAAATATTTCGGCTTCTAGCAGTGTGTGGGACTTGTTCTATTAGTCCATCTATACTGACCTCCATCAGGTTGCAAATTCAATATAATTTTTTCCTGCATCTAGCTCTGAAAAAATATTTCGGCTTCTAGCAGTGTGTGGGACTTGTTCTATTAGTCCATCCATACTAACCTCCACGAGGTTGTAAATTCAATATAATTTTTTTCAGCATCTAGCTCTGAAAAAATATTTTGGCTTTTAGCAGTGTGTGGGACTTGTTCTATTAGCCCATCTATACTGACCTCCATCAGGTTGCAAATTGAATATAATTTTTTTCTGCATCTAGCTCTGAAAAAAATATTTCGGCTTGCAGCAGTGTGTGGGACTTGTTCTATTAGTCCATCTATACTAACCTCCACCAGGTTGCAAATTCAATATAATTTTTTTCTGCATCTAGCTCTGAAAAAATATTTTGGCTTCTAGCACTGTTTGGGACTTGTTCTATTAGTCCATCTATACTGACCTCCATCAGTTTGCAAATTCAATATAATTTTTTTCTGCATATAGCTCTGAAAAAATATTTCGGCTTCTAGCAGTGTGTGGGACTTGTTCTATTAGTCCATCTATACTAACCTCCACCAGGTTGCAAATTCAATATAATTGTTTTCTGCATCTAGCTCTGAAAATATATTTCGGCTTGTAGCAGTGTGTGGGACTTGTTCTATTAGTCCATCTATACTAACCTCCACCAGGTTGCAAATTCAATATAATTTTTTTCTGCATCTAGCTCTGAAAAAATATTTCGGCTTCTAGCAGTGTGTGGGACTTGTTCTATTAGTCCATCTATACTGACCTCCATCAGGTTGCAAATTCAATATAATTTTTTTCTGCTTCTAGCTCTGAAAAAATATTTCAGCTTGTAGCAGTTTGTGGGACTTCTTCTATTAGTCCATCTATACTAATCTCCACCAGGTTGCAAATTGAATATAATTTTATCCTGCATCTAGCTCTAAAAAAATATTTCGGCTTCTAGCAGTGTGTGGGACTTGTTCTATTAGTCCATCCATACTAACCTCCACGAGGTTGTAAATTCAATATAATTTTTTTCTGCATCTAGCTCTGAAAAAATATTTTGGCTTTTAGCAGTGTGTGGGACTTGTTCTATTAGCCCATCTATACTGACCTCCATCAGGTTGCAAATTGAATATAATTTTTTTCCTCATCTAGCTCTGAAAAAAATATTTCGGCTTGTAGCAGTGTGTGGGACTTGTTCTATTAGTCCATCAATACTAAGCTCCACCAGGTTGCAAATTCAATATAATTTTTTTCTGCATTTAGCTCTGAAAAAATATTTCGGCTTGTAGCGGTGTGTGAGACTTGTTCTATTAGTCCATCTATACTAACCTCCACCAGGTTGCAAATTCAATATAATTTTTTTCTGCATCTAGCACTGAAAAAATATTTCGGCTTGTAGCAGTGTGTGGGACTTGTTCTATTAGTCCATCTATACTAACCTCCACCAGGTTGCAAATTCAATATAATTTTTTTCTGCATCTAGCTCTGAAAAAATATTTCGGCTTGTAGCAGTGTGTGGGACTTGTTCTATTAGTCCATCTATACTAACCTCCACCAGGTTGCAAATTCAATATAATTTTTTTCTGCATCTAGCTCTGAAAAAATATTTCGGCTTCTAGCAGTGTGTGGGACTTGTTCTATTAGTCCATCTATACTAACCTCCACCAGGTTGCAAATTCAATATAATTTTTGTCTGCATCTAGCTCTGAAA
The DNA here is from genome assembly GCF_046119375.1 of Phyllobates terribilis. NCBI lineage: Eukaryota > Metazoa > Chordata > Amphibia > Anura > Dendrobatidae > Phyllobates > Phyllobates terribilis. The sequence goes on from NW_027362764.1 coordinate 611,804,868, forward strand.
AAATATTTTGGCTTGTAGCAGTGTGTGGGACTTGTTCTATTAGTCCATCTATACTAAGCTCCACCAGGTTGCAAATTCAATATAATTTTTTTCTGCATCTAGCTCTGAAAAAATATTTCGGCTTCTAGCAGTGTGTGGGACTTGTTCTATTAGTCCATCTATACTGATCTCAATCACGTTGCAAATTCAATATAATTTTTTTCTGCATCTAGCTCTGAAAAAATATTTCAGCTTGTAGCAGTGTGTGGGACTTGTTCTATTAGTCCATCTATACTAACCTCCACCAGGTTGCAAATGCAATATAATTTTTTTCTGCATCTAGCTCTGAAAAAATATTTTGGCTTCTAGCAGTGTGTGGGACTTGTTCTATTAGTCCATCTATACTGACCTCCATCAGGTTGCAAATTCAATATAATTTTTTTCTGCATCTAGCTCTGAAAAAATATTTCGGCTTCTAGCACTGTGTGGGACTTGTTCTATTAGTCCATCTATACTGACCTCCATCAGTTTGCAAATTCAATATAATTTTTTTCTGCATATAGCTCTGAAAAAATATTTCGGCTTCTAGCAGTGTGTGGGACTTGTTCTATTAGTCCATCTATACTAACCTCCACCAGGTTGCAAATTCAATATAATTGTTTTCTGCATCTAGCTCTGAATAAAATATTTCGGCTTCTAGCAGTGTGTGGGACTTGTTCTATTAGTCCATCTATACTAACCTCCACCAGGTTGCAAATTCAATATAATTTTTTTCTGCATCTAGCTCTGAAAAAATATTTCGGCTTCTAGCAGTGTGTGGGACTTGTTCTATTAGTCCATCTATACTGACCTCCATCAGGTTGCAAATTCAATATAATTTTTTTCTGCTTCTAGCTCTGAAAAAATATTTCAGCTTGTAGCAGTTTGTGGGACTTCTTCTATTAGTCCATCTATACTAATCTCCACCAGGTTGCAAATTGAATATAATTTTTTCTGCATCTAGCTCTGAAAAAATATTTCGGCTTCTAGCAGTGTGTGGGACTTGTTCTATTAGTCCATGCATACTAACCTCCACGAGGTTGTAAATTCAATATAATTGTTTTCTGCATCTAGCTCTGAAAAAATATTTCGGCTTCTAGCACTGTGTGGGACTTGTTCTATTAGTCCATCTATACTGACCTCCATCAGTTTGCAAATTCAATATAATTTTTTTCTGCATATAGCTGTGAAAAAATATTTCGGCTTCTAGCAGTGTGTGGGACTTGTTCTATTAGTCCATCTATACTAACCTCCACCAGGTTGCAAATTCAATATAATTGTTTTCTGCATCTAGCTCTGAAAAAATATTTTGGCTTGTAGCAGTGTGTGGGACTTGTTCTATTAGTCCATCTATACTAACCTCCACCAGGTTGCAAATTCAATATAATTTTTTTCTGCATCTAGCTCTGAAAAAATATTTCGGCTTCTAGCAGTGTGTGGGACTTGTTCTATTAGTCCATCTATACTGACCTCCATCAGGTTGCAAATTCAATATAATTTTTTTCTGCTTCTAGCTCTGAAAAAATATTTCAGCTTGTAGCAGTTTGTGGGACTTCTTCTATTAGTCCATCTATACTAATCTCCACCAGGTTGCAAATTGAATATAATTTTTTCCTGCATCTAGCTCTGAAAAAATATTTCGGCTTCTAGCAGTGTGTGGGACTTGTTCTATTAGTCCATCCATACTAACCTCCACGAGGCTGTAAATTCAATATAATTTTTTTCTGCATCTAGCTCTGAAAAAATATTTTGGCTTGTAGCAGTGTGTGGTACTTGTTCTATTAGTCCATCAATACTAAGCTCCACCAGGTTGCAAATTCAATATAATTTTTTTCTGCATCTAGCTCTGAAAAAATATTTCGGCTTGTAGCAGTGTGTTAGACTTGTTCTATTAGTCCATCTATACTAACCTCCACCAGGTTGCAAATTCAATATAATTTTTTTCTGCATCTAGCACTGAAAAAATATTTTGGCTTGTAGCAGTGTGTGGGACTTGTTCTATTAGTCCATCTATACTAAGCTCCACCAGGTTGCAAATTCAATATAATTTTTTTCTGCATCTAGCTCTGAAAAATATTTCGGCTTCTAGCAGTGTGTGGGACTTGTTCTATTAGTCCATCTAAACTGATCTCAATCACGTTGCAAATTCAATATAATTTTTTTCTGCATCTAGCTCTGAAAAAATATTTCAGCTTGTAGCAGTGTGTGGGACTTGTTCTATTAGTCCATCTATACTAACCTCCACCAGGTTGCAAATTCAATATAATTTTTTTCTGCATCTAGCTCTGAAAAAATATTTCAGCTTCTAGTAGTGTGTGGAACTTGTTCTATTAGTCCATCTATACTAACCTCCACCAGGTAGCAAATTCAATATAATTTTTGTCTGCATCTAGCTCTGAAAAAATATTTTGGCTTGTAGCAGTGTGTGGGACTTGTTCTATTAGTTCATCTATACTGACCTCCATCAGGTTTCAAATTCAATATAATTTTTTTCTGCATCTAGCTCTGAAAAAAATATTTCAGCTTGTAGCAGTGTGTGGGACTTGTTCTATTAGTCCATCTATACTAACCTCCACCAGGTTGCAAATTCAATATAATTTTTTTCTGCATCTAGCTCTGAAAAAATATTTTGGCTTCTAGCAGTGTGTGGGACTTGTTCTATTAGTCCATCTATACTGACCTCCATCAGGTTGCAAATTCAATATAATTTTTTTCTGCATCTAGCTCTGAAAAAATATTTCGGCTTCTAGCACTGTGTGGGACTTGTTCTATTAGTCCATCTATACTGACCTCCATCAGTTTGCAAATTCAATATAATTGTTTTCTGCATATAGCTCTGAAAAAATATTTCGGCTTCTAGCAGTGTGTGGGACTTGTTCTATTAGTCCATCTATACTAACCTCCACCAGGTTGCAAATTCAATATAATTTTTTTCTGCATCTAGCTCTGAAAAAATATTTCGGCTTCTAGCAGTGTGTGGGGCTTGTTCTATTAGTCCATCTATACTGACCTCCATCAGGTTGCAAATTCAATATAATTTTTTTCTGCTTCTAGCTCTTAAAAAATATTTCAGCTTGTAGCAGTTTGTGGGACTTCTTCTATTAGTCCATCTATACTAATCTCCACCAGGTTGCAAATTGAATATAATTTTTTCCTGCATCTAGCTCTAAAAAAATATTTCGGCTACTAGCAGTGTGTGGGACTTGTTCTATTAGTCCATCCATACTAACCTCCACGAGGTTGTAAATTCAATATAATTTTTTTCTGCATCTAGCTCTGAAAAAATATTTTGGCTTTTAGCAGTGTGTGGGACTTGTTCTATTAGCCCATCTATACTGACCTCCATCAGGTTGCAAATTGAATATAATTTTTTTCCTCATCTAGCTCTGAAAAAAATATTTCGGCTTGTAGCAGTGTGTGGGACTTGTTCTATTAGTTCATCAATACTAAGCTCCACCAGGTTGCAAATTCAATATAATTTTTTTCTGCATCTAGCTCTGAAAAAATATTTCGGCTTGTAGCAGTGTGTGAGACTTGTTCTATTAGTCCATCTATACTAACCTCCACCAGGTTGCAAATTCAATATAATTTTTTTCTGCATCTAGCACTGAAAAAATATTTCGGCTTGTAGCAGTGTTTGGGACTTGTTCTATTAGTCCATCTATACTAACCTCCACCAGGTTGCAAATTCAATATAATTTTTTTCAGCATCTAGCTCTGAAAAAATATTTCAGCTTGTAGCAGTGTGTGGGACTTGTTCTATTAGTCCATCTATACTGACCTCCATCAGGTTGCAAATTCAATATAATTTTTTTCTGCATCAAGCTCTGAAAAAATATTTCGGCTTGTAGCAGTGTGTGGGACTTGTTCTATTAGTCCATCTGTACTGACCTCCATCAGGTTGCAAATTCAATATAATTTTTTTCTGCATATAGCTGTGAAAAAATATTTCGGCTTGTAGCAGTGTGTGGGACTTGTTCTATCAGTCCATGTATACTAACCTCCACCAGGTTGCAAATTCAATATAATTTTTTTCTGCATCTAGCTCTGAAAAAATATTTTGGCTTGTAGCAGTGTGTGGGACTTGTTCTATTAGTCCATCTATATTAACCTCCACCAGGTTGCAAATTCAATATAATTTTTTTCTGCATCTAGGTCTGAAAAAATATTTCGGCTTCTAGCAGTGTGTGGGACTTATTCTATTAGTCCATCTATACTGACCTCCATCAGGTTGCAAATTCAATATAATTTTTTTCTGCATCTAGTTCTGAAAAATATTTCAACTTGTAGCAGTGTGTGGGACTTGTTCTGTTAGTCCATCTATACTAACCTTCACCAGATTGCAAATTCAATATAATTATTTTCTGCATCAAGCTCTGAAAAAATATTTCGGCTTCTAGCAGTGTGTGGGACTTGTTCTATTAGTCCATCTATACTAACCTCCACCAGGTTGCAAATTCAATATAATTTTTTTCTGCATCTAGCTCTGAAAAAATATTTCGGCTTGTAGCAGTGTGTGGGACTTGTTCTACTAGTCCATCTATACTGACCTCCATCAGGTTGCAAATTGAATATAATTTTCTTCTGCATCTAGCTCTGAAAAAAATATTTCAGCTTGTAGCAGTGTGTGGGACTTGTTCTATTAGTCCATCTATACTAACCTCCACCAGGTTGCAAATTCAATATAATTTTTTTCTGCATCTAGCTCTGAAAAAATATTTCGGCTTGTAGCAGTGTGAGGGACTTGTTCTATTAGTCCATCTATACTAACCTCCACCAGGTTGCAAATTCAATATAATTTTTTTCTACATCTAGCTCTGAAAAAATATTTTGGCTTGTAGCAGTGTGTGGGACTTGTTCTATTAGTCCATCTATATTAACCTCCACCAGGTTGCAAATTCAATATAATTTTTTTTTTGTTTCTAGGTGTGAAAAAATATTTCGGCTTCTAGCAGTGTGTGGGACTTATTCTATTAGTCCATCTATACTGACCTCCATCAGGTTGCAAATTCAATATAATTTTTTTCTGCATCTAGTTCTGAAAAATATTTCAGCTAGTAGCAGTGTGTGGGACTTGTTCTGTTAGTCCATCTATACTAACCTTCACCAGATTGCAAATTCAATATAATTATTTTCTGCATCAAGCTTTGAAAAAATATTTTGGCTTCTAGCAGTGTGTGGGACTTGTTCTATTAGTCCATCTATACTAACCTCCACCAGGTTGCAAGTTCAATATAATTTTTTTCTGCATCTAGCTCTGAAAAAATATTTCGGCTTGTAGCAGTGTGTGGGACTTGTTCTACTAGTCCATCTATACTGACCTCCATCAGGTTGCAAATTGAATATAATTTTCTTCTGCATCTAGCTCTGAAAAAAATATTTCAGCTTGTAGCAGTGTGTGGGACTTGTTCTATTAGGCCATCTATACTAACTTCCACCAGGTTGCAAATTCAATATAATTTTTTTCTGCATCTAGCTCTGAAAAAATATTTCGGCTTGTAGCAGTGTGAGGGACTTGTTCTATTAGTCCATCTATACTAACCTCCACCAGGTTGCAAATTCAATATAATTTTTTTCTGCATCTAGCTCTGAAAAAATATTTCGGCTTGAAACAGTGTGTGGGACTTGTTCTATTAGTCCATCTATACTGACCTCCATCAGGTTGCAAATTCAATATAATTTTTTTCTGCATCTAGCTCTGAAAAAATATTTCGGCTTCTAGCAGTGTGTGGGACTTGTTCTATTAGTCCATCTATACTGACCTCCATCAGGTTGCAAATTCAATATAATTTTTTACTGCATCTAGCTCTGAAAAAATATTTCGGCTTCTAGGGGTGTGTGGGACTTGTTCTATTAGTCCATCTATACTGACCTCCATCAGGTTGCAAATTCAATCTAATTTTTTACTGCATCTAGCTCTGAAAAAATATTTCGGCTTCTAGCCTTGTGTGGGACTTGTTCTATTAGTCCATCTATACTAACCTCCACCAGGTTGCAAATTCAATCTAATTTTTTACTGCATCTAGCTCTGAAAAAATATTTCGGCTTCTAGCCTTGTGTGGGACTTGTTCTATTAGTCCATCTATACTAACCTCCACCAGGTTGCAAATTCAATATAATTTTTTTCTGCGTCTAGCTCTGAAAAAATATTTCAGCTTGTAGCAGTGTGTGGGACTTGTTCTATTAGTCCATCTATACTGACCTCCATCAGGTTGCAAATTCAATATAATTTTTTTCTGCATCTAGCTCTGAAAAAATATTTCGGCTTGTAGCAGTGTGTGGGACTTGTTCTATTAGTCCATCTGTACTGACCTCCACCAGGTTGCAAATTCAATATAATTTTTTTCTGCATATAGCTGTGAAAAAATATTTCGGCTTGTAGCAGTGTGTGGGACTTCTTCTATCAGTCCATCTATACTAACCTCCACCAGGTTGCAAATTCAATATAATTTTTTTCTGCATCTAGCTCTGAAAAAATATTTTGGCTTGTAGCAGTGTGTGGGACATGTTCTATTAGTCCATCTATATTAACCTCCACCAGGTTGCAAATTCAATATAATTTTTTTCTGCATCTAGGTCTGAAAAAATATTTCGGCTTCTAGCAGTGTGTGGGACTTATTCTATTAGTCCATCTATACTGACCTCCATCAGGTTGCAAATTCAATATAATTTTTTTCTGCATCTAGTTCTGAAAAATATTTCAACTTGTAGCAGTGTGTGGGACTTGTTCTGTTAGTCCATCTATACTAACCTTCACCAGATTGCAAATTCAATATAATTATTTTCTGCATCAAGCTCTGAAAAAATATTTCGGCTTCTAGCAGTGTGTGGGACTTGTTCTATTAGTCCATCTATACTAACCTCCACCAGGTTGCAAATTCAATATAATTTTTTTCTGCATCTAGCTCTGAAAAAATATTTCGGCTTGTAGCAGTGTGTGGGACTTGTTCTACTAGTCCATCTATACTGACCTCCATCAGGTTGCAAATTGAATATAATTTTCTTCTGCATCTAGCTCTGAAAAAACATTTCGGCTTGTAGCAGTGTGAGGGACTTGTTCTATTAGTCCATCTATACTAACCTCCACCAGGTTGCAAATTCAATATAATTTTTTTCTGCATCTAGCTCTGAAAAAATATTTTGGCTTGTAGCAGTGTGTGGGACTTGTTCTATTAGTTCATCTATACTGACCTACATCAGGTTGCAAATTCAATATAATTTTTATCTGCATCTAACCCAGCCAATACCTTTGGGCTAATACCACAGTTTGACCACTCAGCTCGGCTCGGTCCCCATCCATTGTTTTTTGTGCAAACAACTCCAGAGTTGTGAATTAGTTGACCACCAAAATGAGTGGAAAAAGGCCTGCTGCTGGTGGAAAGGGGAGTAGGCGTGTTGAGAAGGGAAATAAAGGTTTTGTCCGTGGGGTAGGTGTTAAAGCAACAGTAACATCTGCAGAAGAAAGACCATCTTCCAGCCAGGCTAAGATGTCTACTTCTTTTAGTGGACAATGTGATAAGATCCCTTTCTTACGGCCACGCCAATCCCTACAAATTCCAGATGAGGCACAAAAACAGCAGGTGCTTCAATGGATATCAAGTGCTCCTTTAAGTGGGCTCTCCTCCACCTCAACTTCAACATCACAAATACTCCAGTCCTCAGAGGTGTCACCCCAATCGCACTTGCTTCCTCACAGCTCCCAAGTCTCCAGCTGCCCGTCTGAGTATGGGGTAGAACAGATGGTTGAGTCTGCAGAGCTGTTTACTCATACTATAGCCTGGGAATCAGAAGTCGGCTCCAGAGCTTCTGTGAATCCAGACGAGGAAATGATCTGCACTGATGCCCAGAATTTATATGAGTCGGATCCAGGACCAGACGCAGAAGGTTCTGACCATAATGTAGACCCTCGTTCCCAAACTGTAACTCCTGTTGGTGGAGACAATGAGGAAGACGATGATGAGACTTAAATACCTGATTGGAGCAACAACTTTAGTTTTTTGTCAGGGCAGGAACAGGTTGGCCCAAAGGACGACGGGTGTGATAACACACAGGGTGATGATGATGAGGTTGGAGATTCCACTTACTGTCAACCCACAGTCAGCCAAGAGATGAGGTCAGCAGAGGAGGTGGAGGAGGATGCTAGTGACGACGAGGTCAGGTTGCGCCTTCCTGGACAGAGACGTAGTACTGGAAGCACGTCAACAACTGAATTCTCAAACACAACTCTGCCTCTGACCACAAGTCGTGGTGGCTCTTCAGGTCGCATGGGTGCTAAGCCTTGCATATCCTGGGCATTTTTTCAGATAGATAAAGATGACCCAACTCGTGTTATCTGTAACATTTGTCAGCAAAAACTAAGTAGAGGCCAAAAAATACATAGTTTGAGTACTTCATGCATGAACCGGCACATGGATATGAAGCATAAGTTGCAGTGGGAAGCTCACTGTGCTACAATGCGGCCTAGCCGGCCGGGCCAACCACCGTCTGCCACATCTTGTGCATCCGCGGCCTCTTCATCCTCTGTGACTGGGGGGACAGCGGTCACACCTGTTTTGGGACGCAGACCTGCCACCTCTTTACCCGCAACAGCCAGCGTGATTGGCAGGTCATCATTTTCTTTGGAGGTGGAAACACCAGCTGGTGTTCAGCGCTGTCCGACATCGATAGCACCACCTTTGGATCAAGGCAACCTAACATGTCCGCCTGCATCTTCCTCACAGACCGGCAGTTTGCCGGGCACACCCTTCTCAACCCCGTCTAAGCACAACAGCCAGTCCTCGGTCCCTCAGATGTGGACAAGTAAAAGACCATTTCCTCCTAGCCATGAGAAAGCTAAGAGGTTGAATTTCACCATCTGCAAGCTCTTGGCTACAGAAATGCTGCCTTTCCGCCTGGTGGACACAGAGGATTTTCGAGACCTTATGTCCGTCGCAGTGCCCCAGTACCAGATGCCCAGTCGGCACTACTTCTCAAAGAAAGGTGTGCCTGCGCTCCACCAGCATGTCGCACACAACATCACCGCTTCTTTGAGAAACTCTGTGTGTGACAGGGTGCATTTCACCACAGACACTGGGACGAGTAGGCATGGACAGGGGCGTTACATGTCGCTGACTGGGCACTGGGTAACTATGGTGACAGCAGGACAAGGGGCTGCTGTCCAAGTCTTGCTGTCCCCACGAGTTATGCGTCAATCCTCTTTATCTCAAAGTTCCTCCACTGCTTCTGCCTCCTCAACCTCCTCTCTGTCCTCCACCTGCACCCAAAGCCTGTCTGGTCATGCCACAAGCTTTCTAACTGTGCAGAAGGGATCCTGCACACCTCCTTACTATGCTGGCAGCAGGGCTCAACGTCATCAGGCGGTTTTTACTTTGAATTGTCTGGGAAATGTGAGTCACACAGCTGAGGAGTTGTGGTCAGCTCTGGAGAACCAGTTTCATGAATGGTTGTCTCCACTGGACCTGAAACCAGGGAAGGCCGTGTGCGACAATGCTGCAAACCTGGGTGCGGCCCTTCGCCGGGGCAATGTCACACACGTGCCTTGTATGGCTCACGTGTTGAACCTGGTTGTCCAGCAATTTTTAGCCCACTATCCCAGACTAGATGGCCTTCTGCAGAGAGCACGGTCGCTGTGTGCTCACTTTTGCCGTTCGCATCCCGCAGCTCAGCGACTTACATCTCTACAGAAGTCGTTGGGCCTGCCACTTCACCGGCTAAAATGCGATGTGCCTACCCAGTGGAATTCAACTCTGCACATGTTGCAGTGACTGTGGCAGCACCGACAAGCCCTGGTGCAATACGTTCTGACGTATAGCCTGGGCCAACGAGATCCAGAGGTGGGGCAAATCATGCTGGAGGAGTGGTCTTAGATCAGGGACCTATGCATCTTTCTGCACAGTTTTTCGAAATGGCGTCGAAGATGTTTAGTGCTGACGATGCCATGATCAGCATGACTATTCCGATGATTTACATGCTGGAGCACATGTTAAACAGAATTCGGAGTTAGGTGGTGGCACAAGAGGAGGTGGAGGAAGTAGAGGAGGAGGAGTTGTATGCGGAAGGGCTAACATCTGCCAGATCCAGACGGTCGGCAGCACCAAGGCGGCAGGCATGTGAGGGTGGGGGAGATTGTTTTACCAGGGCGCATGGTAGCAGCTGTAGTATCGGCGTCTCTGCCTCCTGCTAGGCTGAGACGCCGTCCCTCTCACCTTCCTGTTCAGTGCGCGGCGTCCTCCAGCGCTCCTTCCCTCGCTGCTGCCGGTGCGCGCTCCTTCCCAGGCACTGTGCTTAGGGCGCGCGCGCTCCCCCTCTCTTGAAGTGGCCGCGCGCGTCGTCCTAAGGAGTCCCCGGCCAATTGCCGGAGGACTTCCCATATATAAGGCACCTCCTCCAAAATGGAGGTGCCCGAGCAAAGTTGTTAGCACTGTGTCTCACCTGTGCTTCTTCCCTCAGGTTCCGCTGCTAGCCTGACTTCTCGTCCTGCCTGCCAGCCTGTTATCTGTCCATTACATGCCGAGCCTGCCAGCCTGCTCACCTGGAGCGCTCACCTGTTACCTGCCTTGGCTATCTGCCCGCTCACCTGGGAGCATCCGCCGACCCGTCTGTCAGACCGCTCACCTGGGAGCGTCCACCAGTTACCTGCCTGTTACCTGCCTCGTCTGTCAGACTGCTCACCTGGGAGCATCCACCAGTTACCTGCCTGTTACCTGCTGTGTCCGTCAGCCCGCTCACCTGGGAGCGCCCACCAGTTATCTGTCAGTTACCCGCCTCGTCTGTCTGCCCGCTCACCTGGGAGCACCTGCCTGTTTTCTGCCAGCCTGCCTGGAGACCCTGCCGACACTTGCTGTGACCACCTTCCTGGTAAACCTAAAGACTGCTACTTGCCCTGCTTTCTCAAACTGTGACCACCTGTCAGCTACCAGAGACTTCCGCCTGCTTGCCGAGTCCATCCACCATACTGGTCAGTCCCAGCCATCTGACCCGTGGGAGCCACCTGCTCTCTTACAAGGTCGTCCCCAGAGTAGCACCTGGTCCCTCTGCCCGGATCCTCCCTGGTCACGGTGTCGTTAGCTGCCGTACGACCAGGGTCGGTTCGGGTGGATACTTAGTCACGCCCCTCTGGGTCCCTCCTTGCACCTCGGCACAGAGGTTCCACCACCCGGACCCGAAACAGTTTGCTCGGGCCATGGAACCCGGTGGCCCCCTGATCTCCGATCTGCACCAGGAAGTCTTACGTCAGAAAACTCAGCAGGAAGTGGTGCTGGCCTATCTACGGTCCGTTAACTCTCTTCTAGGCGCATTGTGTGACTCGTCTATGTCTACCTCTGGCCCAGCCATGCCTATTCCTGCGGTACCGCAATCCAGTCCCTTCATGGCACCCGGCTATGGACCTCGGCTTCTGGCACCTCCACGCTTTGCCGGCGAACCTGCTTTAGCTCGGGGTTTCATAAACCAGTGAACCCTGCACTTTGAGCTATTAGCATACCAGTTCATCTCCGACTGGGCCAAGGTGGCCTTCATCATGTCCCATATCACTGGGGATGCACTGGCATGGCTAAATCCCCTGTGGGAGAGAGGGGACCCCCTGGTGTCCGACCTGCCGTCTTTCCTCGCTGCTTTCCGGAAAGTCTTCGATGAACTTGGACGGAAAACCTCTTCTGCCTCCTCTCTGCTACGTCTCCGCCAAGAGAGTCTCACCATGGGCCAATATGCCATACGGTTCCGCACCCTCACTTCTTAGCTTGCCTGGGAAAATGAGGCCCTGGTGTCCGTCTTCTGGGAGGGTCTTTCCGGCCGGATTAAGGACGAGTTAGCTGGTCGGGACATTCCTACCACTCTGGATGACCTGGTGTCACTAGCTACCTGGATTGACATCCGGTTCCAAGAACGTGCCAAAGAGACTGCCTGGGAGAGAGACTTTTCTTACTCTGCTCCTATTTCCCTGAGTCCTGCCTCTCAACCAGTCACTCCCCGAGCGCACTCGCCTGAACCTATGCAGATCGACCAGACCAAAATGGTCAAATCTCGCCAAGAATCTCGCTGAGCCGAGGGAAGCTGTTTCTATTGTGGCAGTATGGAGCACTCCATCCGTTCCTGCCCGGAGAAGCCGGGAAACACCAGTGTCTAGGACCGCTCTGAGAGGTCATCCTAGACTATAGTAAGCCCTCTCCGTCTCTGACTTTGTTGGTCTCTATTGCTTGGGGAGAAAACCGTCACTTTGAACTTGCCCATCTGGATTCTGGAGCTGCTGGAAACCTCATCTCCCAGTCTTTGGTAGAGAGATACCGTATTCCCACCAAGCCCCTGGCTGAACCATTGTCAGTCGCCTCCGTGGATGGAGGACTTCTCCCGGTGACCATCCTGCTCGTCACTGAACGCATAACCCTGCAGGTTGGAATGCTGCACTCTGAGGAAATCTCGTTCCATGTGCTGTCTGAACTCTCTCACTCCCTGTTGCTAGGTCTACCTTGGCTCCAGACACACGAACCCGTATTGAAATGGCGATCCGGTGAAGTACTCCGGTGGGGTGCAGACTGCCATAAGACCTGCCTGGTTCCGGTCCGCCCAGCTCGCCCTCTGCCTACTCCAGCTAATCTACCAGGTCTCCCGGCTCCTTACTGGCCCTATGCGGACGTCTTCGGTAAAAAGGAAGCAGAGACGTTGCCACCCCATAGGCCATATGACTGCCCGATCGACCTGGTACCTGGCGCCACCCCGCCCCATGGTCGTATCTACCCGTTGTCTGCTGCAGATGAGACCCGGGCCATGTCTGAATACATTGAAGAAAATCTGGCTAAGGGATTTATCTGAAAATCTACCTCCCCGGCTGGAGCCGGATTCTTCTTTGTCAAAAAGAAAGACGGCTCGCTAAGTCCCTGTATTGACTACAGAGGACTCAATCTAATCACTGTAAAAAACAAATACCCCCTGCCGCTCATCTCTGAATTGTTTGACCGTCTTAAGGGCGCCAGGATCTTCTCCAAGCTGGATCTACGAGGAGCATATAACCTGGTCCGTATCCGTCAAGGAGACGAGTGGAAGACAGCATTCAATACCCGGGACGGTCACTATGAGTACCTTGTGATGCCCTTTGGTCTCTGTAACACTCCCGCTGTCTTTCAAGAGCTGGTCAACGACATCTTCTGTGACCTCCTGTACTCCTGCGTAGTGGTATACCTGGACGATATCTTGGTCTTCTCTCCGGATCTCCCCACACACCGAAGGGATGTTCGTCAGGTCCTGCTTAGGCTTTGGCAGAACCACCTCTATGCCAAATACGAGAATTGCCTCTTCGACCAGACCTCCCTACCTTTCTTGGGCTATGTTATCTCCCAGACAGGTCTGCAAATGGATCACGAGAAGCTCTCTTCCATTCTAAAATGGCCCCGTCCAGAAGGTTTGAAGGCGATACAGCGATTCCTGGGCTTCACCAATTACTATCGTCTTTTCATCCCACACTTCTCGTCCCGGACTGCTCCCATATCTGCGCTTACCCGTAAGGGGGCAAATCCCAAGGTATAGTCGCCTGAAGCCGAGGAGGCCTTCCTTTCTTTAAAGAAAGCCTTTGCCTCTGCTCCCGTCTTGCACCGTCCGGACTGTAATAAACAATTCTACACGGAGGTTGATGCCTCCTCCTCTGGAGCCGGAGCAGTACTCACCCAAAAATTTTGGAGAATGGTAACCTGCGGCTTCTTCTCCAAAATCTTCTCCTCGTCTGAGGGCAACTACTCCATAGGAGACCGTGAACTGCTAGCCGTCAAACTGGCACTTGGGGGAGTGGCGCTATCTGCTTGAAGGGGCCCTATATCCGGTAATTATCTACACGGATCACAAAAACCTGGCATATCTCCAAAATGCCCAGAGACTCAATCCTCGCCAGGCTCGGTGGTCGTTGCTTTTTGCCCGCTTCGACTTCATTCTTCATTTCCGTCTGGCGGATAAGAACGTCAAAGCTGATACCTTGTCCCTTTCCTTCCTGTCCTCTGATCAAGAGGCGGAGCCTACGCACATCATTGACTCCTCCAAGGTGATGAATGTGGCCCCCTTGGATCTGACTCGTCTTCCACCCGGTAAGACGTTTGTAGCAGTACCAGATCGGAAGAGGGTTCTTCGCTGGGGACATTCTTCTAAACTAGCTGGCCATGCTGGCCAAAAGAAGACTTTCCAGCTCATTGACCGGCATTACTGGTGGCCTACCCTCCATAAGGACGTTGTAGACTTCGTCGCGGCCTGTTCATCCTGTGCCCGTAACAAAGTTCCTAGACATCTACCAGCTGGCCATCTCTTGCCCCTGCTGTACCTGCTGCTCCATGGCAGCACATTGCTATGGACTTTATCACTGATCTTCCTGTTTCTGCCAGTTGTACAGTCATTTGGGTGGTCGTTGACCGCTTTTCTAAAATGGCCCACTTCATTCCCCTGCCTGGTCTCCCATCTGCACCCGAGCTGGCTAAAGACTTTATCCACCACATCTTCCGTCTCCATGGCTTACCCCTCCACATCGTGATGGATCGTGGGTTTCAGTTCACCTCACGCTTCTGGAGAGCCACATGTAAGCTGCTAGACGTCACCCTGGATTTCTCCTCCGCTTACCACCCACAGTCCAATGGTCAAGTGGAGCGGATCAATCAGATCCTGACCAGCTACCTCCGGCACTTCATTAATGCCCACCATTCGGATTGGGTGGATCTCCTACCATGGGCCGAGTTCTCTTAGAATAACCATGAGAGCGAATCCTCTTCCAATTATGTGCGGCTCAAAGTACCCTCCTACAAGTCGGACCCTTCGAAGTCCTCAGGCAAATTAACCCAGTGGCCTATAAATTAAAACTCCCGGCCACCCTACGCATTCCCAACTCCTTCCACGTATCCCTCCTCAAACCCGTTGTCCTTAACACTTTTTCCGACAATCCAGGTACTCCTCCTACTCCGGTTTCTGCTGAGGAAGTCTTTGAAGTGGAGAGTATCCTGGCCACCAAGAGCGTAAGAGGGAGAACCTTTTTTTGGTGGATTGGAAGGGGTTTTGTCCTGAGGAAAGAACTTGGGAACCCAGGGAGAACATCAACGCTCCGCTTCTCCTTGAGAAATTTCTCTCTGGCCTAAAAAAGGGGGGCCTAAAGGGGGGGGTACTGTAGCATCGGCGTCTCCGCCTCCTGCTAGGCAGAGACGCTGTCCCTCTCACCTTCCTGTTCAGCGCGCGGCGTCCTCCAACGCTACTTCCCTCGCTGCTGCCGGCGTGCGCTCCTTCCCGGGAACTGTGCTTAGGGCGCGTGCGTGCGCGCTCCCCCTCTCTTAAAGGGGCCGCGCGCGTCGTCCTAAGGAGTCCCCGGCCAATTGCCGCAGGACTTCCCATATATAAGGCACCTCCTCCAAAAGGGAGGTGCCCGAGCAAAGTTGTTTGCACTGTGTCTCACCTGTGCTTCAGCCCTCAGGTTCCGCTGCTAGCCTGACTTCTCGTCCTGCCTGCCAGCCTGTTATCTGTCTGTTACCTGCCGAGCCTGCCAGCCTGCTCACCTGGAGCGCTCACCTGTTACCTGCCTGTTACCTGCCTTGGCTATCTGCCTGCTCACCTGGGAGCATCCGCCTGCCCCGTCTGTCAGACCGCTCACCTGGGAGCGTCCACCAGTTACCTGCCTGTTACCTGCCTCATCTGTCAGACTGCTCACCTGGGAGAGTCCACCAGTTACCTGCCTGTTACCTGCTGTGTCCGTCAGCCCGCTCACCTGGGAGCGCCCACCAGTTACCTGTCAGTTACCCGACACGTCTGTCTGCCCGCTCACCTGGGAGCACCTGCCTGTTTTCTGCCAGCCTGCCTGGAGACCCTGCTGTCACTTGCTGTGACCACCTTCCTGGTAAACCTAAAGACTGCTACTTGCCCTGCTTTCTCAAACTGTGACCTCCTGTCAGCTACCAGAGACTTCTGCCTGCTTGCCGTTTCCATCCACCATACCGGTCAGTCCCAGCCATCTGACCCGTGGGAGCCACCTGCTCTCTTACAAGGTCGTCCCCAGAGTAGCACCTGGTCCCTCTGCCCGGATCCTCCCTGGTCACGGTGTCGTTAGCTGCCATACGACCAGGGTCGGTTCGAGTGGATACTTAGTCAATCCCCTCTGGGTTCCTCCTTGCACCTCGGCACAGAGGTTCCACCACCCGGACCCGTAACAGCAGCCAAACTAGTGAGGAAGGTGCAGGAGCCCAGGAAGAAGTGGAGGACGAACTGACGGAAGACTCATCAGATGAGGGAGACCTTGATCACATTTCTGTTGTGCGAGGTTGGGGGGAGAGGACAGAGGAAGGAAGCATGATTGTTACCTCGCCACCAACACAACAGGGACTTGGTGCTCCTGGATGCGCAAGACACATGAGTGTCTTCTTGCTGCACTACCTGCAATATGACCCTCGAATTGTGAGAATTAGAAATAATCCTGACTACTGGGTTGCCACACTGTTAGATCCCCGGTACAAAAGTAAATTTGCAGAAATTATTCCTGCCATAGAAAGGGATGCACGCATGCAGGAGTATCAGCAGAGACTGTTGCAGAATCTTACATGTGCTTTTCCACAAAATACCAGTGGTGCACGTAGTGAATCTCACAGTTCCAACTTGCCAACCGTGGGACCGTCGAGTATTCAGCACTCAAACCGTAACAGAAACAAAGTATCTGCTGGTAACATCAATTTTGCGGAATCATTTCACCGCTTTTTTAGCCCATCCTTTGCAAGGCCACAGGAGACAAGAAGTCTGACACATAGTCAACGCCTAGAGACGATGGTACAGGAGTGTCTCCAAGTAAACATTGAAGCCATGACTGTGTCACTGGACCCTTGCTCTTTTTGGGCTTCCAATCTGGATAAATGGCAGGAGCTCGCCACTTACACCTTGGAGATCTTGTCATGCCCTGCAGCCAGCGTTCTGTCTGAACATGTGTTCAGCGCTGCTGGTGGTGTGCTGACAGATAAGCGCACGCGGCTCTCCACTGATAATGTAGACAGACTCACGTTTATAAAGATGAACAAATCATGGATCCGAAGCGACTTTTCTACCCCTGTGTCATCCTGGGGAGAGTAAAAGGTTGATGATTTGTTAAAATCACCTCACCAACCGTTTTAAGCTTTAAAATTACTAATCATGTTTATCTGTATCTTGGCTGGAAAATAATTTGGGTTTTGTAGCAGTGTGCATTACTGATTCTATTAGGCCATCTATACTAAGCTCCACCAGATTTAAAATTACTAATCATGTTTATCTGTATCTTGGCTGGAAAATAATTTGGGCTTTGTAGCAGTTTGCAGTACTGATTCTATTAGGCCATCTATACTAAGCTCCACCAGCTTTCAAATTAATAATAATTTTTAGCTGCATCTAGCCTGGAAAATAATTTTGGGTCTCCTAGATGCGCAAGACACATGAGTGCCTTCTTGCTGCACTACCTGCAACATGACCCTCAGATTGTCAGAATTCGAAGTAATCCTGACTACTGGGTTGCCACACTCTTAGATCCCCCACACTCTTCGATCAACCTTTTCATTTTAATAAAGAACAAAAAAATGGTAATTTTTGAAATTATAAGCATTAGCAGGTTATTAGAAACTGAAATCAAACAGTTTTCAACTCAAAACTTTATTCTAGGTGATGTTACATTTGCACATAGGACCCCTTGTTCGAAAGGAGCTTCTGAACTCTCTCGTCCATTGAATTTGTCAGGTTTTGGATGGTTTCTGCTTCAATTGTTTTGCATGAGGACAGAATACCCTCCCAGAGCTGTTGCTTAGATGTGAACTGCCTCCCGCCATCATAGACACTCCTTTTGATGATGCTCCAGAGGTTCTGAATGGGGTTGAGGTCAGGGGAGCATGGGGGTCACACCATAAGTTTGTCCCCTTTTATGCCCATATCAGCCAGAGATGCAGATATGTTATGTGCAGCATGAGACGGTGCATTATCATGCATGAAAATGATCTTGCTGCGGAATACACGGTTCTTCTTCTTGAACCATGGCAGGAAGTGCTGTTTGAGAAACTCCACATACATTATGGAGTTCATCTTTACCCCTTCAGGGATCCTAAAGGGGCCGACAATCTCTCTCCCCATGATTCCAGCCAAAAACATTACTCCACCTCCTCCTTGCTGGCGCTGTAGCCGTGTTTGCGTGGGGTGTCCATCAACCAGCCATCCTCCACTCCATCCATCTGGACCATCGAGCGCTGCACGGCACTCATCCGTGAACAAAACAGTTTTGAAATCAGTCTTCATGTAATGTTTGGCCCACTGGAGCCGTTTCTGCTTGTGTGAATTGGATAGAGGAGGTCAACAGGATGGCTTACGCACAGCCGCAAACCTCTGAAGGACTCTGCATCTTGTTGTTCGGGGGACGTTGGAGGTACCAGCAGCTTCAAAAACTTGTCTGCTGCTATGACAATGCTTTTTTGCCGCTGCTCTTTTAACCTGACGTAATTGCCTGTAGGAAAGAGTCCTCAATTTTCCCTTATCAGCATGCACACGTGTGTACTGTGAATCAGCTACATACTTCTTGATTGTGCGATGATCAGGATGAAGTGTCTTGGCAATGTTGATTGTAGTCATGCCTTGACCTAAACACTCCCAATTTGTTGCTTCTCAGCAGCCGACACATCCTTTTTCTTTCCCATTTTGGCAGAAAATGTAGGCTGCTTAATAATGTGGGACAGCCTTCTTAAGTAGTCTTGCCATTCATTGGACACACCTGCCAAACTAATTAGCACAGGTGTCTGCAATTGCTTACAGTGATATAAAGAGCCCTGACACACATCACCATCAATGAGTTTAACTGACAAACAAACAAATTCTTCCCTTATCACTCCTCAACACTATTTGCATAATAATTTGGAACACAGTGTACATGTGCTTTTCCACAAAACACCAGTGGTTCACGTAGTGAATCTTACAGTTCTAACTTGCCAACCGTGGTTTGTATGGAGTTGTTCAATAAAGGGCCCAAAATTAAGATAACATAGACTGGAGAGGTCTGTTTGAATAGGAATTCCTAAGTATTTGATACCCTGTGAGGGCCAGGCAAAGGGAAAGTTGGACTGGATGGAATCCTATATGGATTTTGGGAGGGAGACATTGAGGGCCTCAGACTTTGCTGCATTGATTTTAAAATTTGACCATGTAACAAAGTGATCTATTTCAGCCATAACAGCAGGGATGGATATATATGATTGAGTGATATATACTAGGACATCATCAGTAAATGCAGAGCACTTGCACTCGGTGCCTCCAACCTCAATCCACCTAATATTGGGGTTATGGCGAATTGATGAGAGCAGGTGCTCCGTCACTAGGATGTATAAGAGAGGGGACAGAGGACATCCCTGTCTTGTACCATTGGTGATTATGAAAGGTGATGAAAATGTTCCATTTATCTTCAGCCTAGGTGACGTATTGCGATACAGGGCCGTGGATTTGCCTATAAAAGGGTCCCCTAGACCCCTACCCCAAGCTTTTTAAGGGAATAAAATATGGTGTGCCAGGAGACTCCATGGAGAGCTTTCTCAGCATCCAACGAGAGTATCTAATTACAAATTTTTAACTGCATCTAGCCCAGGAAATACTTTTTGCCTAGTAGCAGTGTCTGCTAGTCAGTAGATTATCCCAGCTGTTAAGCAAGCTACACCACCTGTAGTATGTACACTTAATTTTTTCAAAGGAAATGGTTCGGGCCCCCAGGACACTCAGTGAAGAACATCGGGGAGACACCCCAAGGCATAGTGGCTGGGACTGGCGGTAGGACACCTTGCGGTGGACCGCCGAGCTCGATCCTTATAAAAGCTTTTTAACTGCAGCAGCTTTAGTGGATGCTACTGGAGCTGGAATTATGTGGCTGCTGGCATGAGACTTGCCCTCCAATAGATCCTTGTAAAAGGATTTAAAGTGTATTCATTCAAATTAGAGAGACAATTTAAATTAAAAAGCTTAGACCTGCCTCCACCACAGGGGGCTCGCTCGACCCACCAGCGGACAGGCACCAGTATTGGGAGAGGGGGGCTGGTCGTCACGGTCCACCGCAGCTCTGGCACAAACCCGGCGACACGGAGGTCGCACGGGCAGGAACGGACTGGCCGTGTCGGCTTCGCACTTTTTTGGTTTTAGAAGGGCATGACATGCCTATATCTGTGTCTCCCCCTCCTTTTACTCCTCCACCTCTTTTCTTTTCGCATGACTATATGTACTTGTCACTTTTCCATGTGTTAGTTGTGTCTTCTGAGCAGATTATCAGCTTTTGGACACCTTTGAAGGTGTTTTCTATGTATTTCTATTTGTTTTTGTTTGCCTGCCATTGGTTTTAATGGTGTTCCAAGGTGTTCGACGAACAGTTTGACGAACAGTTTGGCGAACATACGGGTGTTCGACGAACCGAACCGAACTCGAACACTACGGGGGTAGCTCAACACTAGTCACCATCCCTCTTCTCTGTCTTCTGAAACGCTCTCTGCTCACAATCAAAGAGGATGCATTGCAAGAGGAGCACGATGAGATGGCGCAAGGAACCATACAGGGTGATTACACACAGCCAAGCCTCATCTCATCCCAATGTGGATTGGGTGACAATGAGGAAGAGGAGGAGGAGGAAGGACAGGAGCTAGTTTCATGCACTATAGACGGTACTGCCTGCACAGCTGTCATACCGTCTGTTTAGCGTGGATGGCCAGCGGACAGAGAGGAGGAGGAGGAGAGCATGGTCAGTCATCCTCTTGGTGAGGACACGGAAGTCTTGCCTGTTAGTAGTCTAGCACGCATGGCTGAGTTTATGTTACGCTGCCTTTCCCATGACCCTCGCGTTCTCAAAATTTTGGGTGACAGTCATAACTGGTTGGTGACACTTCCAGACCCACGCTACAAGGAGAACTCTCTATCTCTTATTCCTGAAGTGGACAGGTCTACAAAAATGGGGCTGTACCAGAAGGCCCTTGTTGCGGAATTATTAAAAAAATTCCCATCTGAAAACGCTGGCGGCAGAGGGCACACTTCGTTGGACAACCAAGAAGTACAGGCGAGAGAGACACAACTTCAATCCAGCAGAGGCAGGGGAACACTGTCAAAGTTCTGAGAGAGTTTTCTCAGACCCTCCCATCGCACAGGCCCTGAGGCGAGGGGTACTCTCCCAAGGCGTGCAAAGTTTGGGAAGATGCTGAGGGAGTAACTTGCTGACTGTACCAACGTCCTCCGTGATTCCGCTGTGCCTTATAATTATTGGGTATCCAAGCTGGATATGTGGAATGAACTGGCTCTCTATGCCTTGGAGGTCCTGGCCTGCCCTGCCACCAGCGTTTTATCAGAGCAGGCTTTTAGTGCCGCTGGTGGAATTATAACTGATAAGCGCATCCACTTGTCAACTGAAAATGTTGACAGTCTGACTCTTATAAAAATGAACAAGGGCTGGATTGAGCCAGACTTCTCAACTCCACCGAATAATAGCAGCGTAACATAAACTCAAATCCAGTGTCTTTTCTTGGGAGGTCTATTCCCATGCACCTTTTCAAACCCACACATGGGTATACGCTTCCTGATTTTGGCTATTTGCTCTTGTCCTTCTCCTTCTCCTCATCCTCCACCACCATATCACCAGGGTGACCATGGTCCGTGATGCAACACCCGCATCATTTTTTTAAAGGGTGTTTATGATGCCCGTAATTTTTTTTTTATACAGTAAGTTCTTATATACCTCCCAGGGGTAAATGATTGTCAGCCCATACACTTAGTGCATGGGCATTACAAGTATAGGAGGCCCGCTCCTTTCTAATGGGAACATTTTTTTTAGAAAGTATCTTCCAAGGGTCATTGAAGTGCCTCCAGATTTTTGGGAGCCCTTGCATTCACTGCATAGGCCAACACTATGGGAGACTCTTTTCTAATGGGAATTTGTCATTACTGTGGCGCTGCTCTATGTGTCTTTAAATTCTTAGTGGGGTTTTTCCTAAAATTGGTCAGCCATTGGACTCACTGCATACCCTATAACTGTATAGCAGACCCTCTCCTTTCTAATGGGAACATGTCGTACTTGTTACTGTGGCCCTGCTATGTGTGTCTTTAAATTCTTAGTGAGGTTTTTCCTAAAATTGGTCAACCGTTGGACTCACTGCATACCCTAAAACTGTATAGCAAACTCTCTCCTTTCTAAATAGAATTTCTTGTTACTGTGGCCCTGCTCTATGTGTCTTTAAATTCTTAGTGAGGTTTTTCCCAAATTTTGGCAGCCCTTGCAGTCACAGCATGGGCATTACCACCCACTCCTTTATAATGGGAACATTTTTTTTACTGAGACCCTCCTCTATGTCTCTTCAAAGGGGTATTGGGTTGCGTCCAAATTTTTGGCAGCCCTTGCAGTCACTGGATATGCAATAATAGTATAGGAGACCCACTTGTTAATAATGGGAACAACAAAGCCGGCTGATGTCTCTCTAACAATAGCGAGGGCCGACTGCTGGCCTTTTAAGAATAGTAAGGGCCATCTGATGGCCCTATAAAAATAGTCTTTATGACTTTAAGAGTCCCTCCATCATAAATCAAACAGGATGTGTCTGATGATGTGTCACACACCACATTGCCAGATAAGGTTTTAGAATGTTAAAATGACATTTCCCGGTGAATGCATTTGTCTTAAAAAATAACGTAAAAAAACCCCAAAACAATAGGATCTTTCTTTAGTATAAAAAACAGTGTCACCAATTTAACCTCAATGTAATCACATTGTTCAGCTCATGCACCTCCTCCTCCATCTCCGAAATGACTACATCGTTCACAAGCTGACAGCACTGCAGCACTGCCTTGGCCAAGCGGCAACAGGCTGTGCTGAAGATAACATGCTTAATGCTTATATGACAAACCGCCCAGCGCTGCAGAGTTGTTTAAAGCTGTAACACAGCATCCTGATCTGTGGCTCTCACCGCTGAACATACAGCCAGGCATGGTCATGTGTGACAATGGGCGGAACCTGGTGACGGAGAAATGACAGCCGGGGTAGATATGGTTTCCCTCTATGCCAGTCCTTTCACCGAGCTAAAGAATATGGCTGTGGTGAAATACAACTCCCACTGAGAAGCTGTTTCAGATTGAAAAACATTGTGCCCACCAGAGGATTTGATTCTGAGGGATAACCTTTCTCACCCGCTCAAGAGCCCCATAGCAGCTGCAAAGTTAGCGCTATCATGAACTCTCCTGAGGTAGAAGCCAAGGCACACCAGAGGATTCTCTGGTGGGACTGTTCAACCCTGCCGAGAAGCAGTCCTTGCTATGAAAAGTGTGTGGGAAGATTCCCGGACACTCTATTTTTACTGAGGAGGAAACACACGCAAACACGGGGAGAACATACAAAATCCTTGCAGATGTTGTCCTTGCTGGGATTTGAACCCAGGATCCCAGTGCTGCAAGGCTTCAGTGCTAACCACTGATCCAATGTGCTACTGTTCACCCTCTAATATCTAACAGGCTGGAGAAACTTGAACCTACTGCCACTCTATCTTCAGCTCCTTTGTGAGAAAATGTATTTGGGCAGCCATTCAGGTTACCAAATAAAATTCCTGAGAAGGAAATTGGGTATGGCTTCGCTACTGGTACTTGGGGCAGTGCTAATACCAAGGCGTTGTACCATAGTTTGCTGGAAATATTCCAGGCTGGTAGGAGGCAAGCAAATTCCCACAGAAAAGTACCAGCAGTAATGTTCAAGTCACATTTCAAATGCAAGCAGCTTTAGAGGACTTCCTGGGAGAAATGACACGCAGGGTAGATATGGTTTCCCTCTATGCCAGCCCCAGAGATGCTTCCAGGGGTCTTCCCCATGCTATTCCCATGTCATTAGAGCACTGTTCCCATCGATTTGGGCAATTTTTAGGCCCTCTGCAGACCACCGGCGGGGAGCCGCCTGAAAAATGCTCGAGTTTCCCATAGACTTACATTGGGCTCGTTGCTCGGGTCGAGCACCCGAGTATTCCAATTTGCTCGACCCAAGCAACAAGTACCCGAGCATTTTAGTGCTCGCTCATCACTATTGAAGGAGAATATACAGTATGCCTTATGTCATATTTAGGGGTTTGAACTTTTTTTTTACACGCTGCAGCTAACTGCACAAACAAAACTCCGCCCACTTTTGACAGGTAAGTGGTGTTTTAATGTTAATGGTAAATTTAAGTCTGTATATTTTGCGTATATTTGTGAAAATATCTGAAATTTGGCGAAATTGTGAAAAATTTGCAATTTTGAAACGTACAATTTTTATATACAATTAGCCATGCTGTTGAAAATAATTAAAAAATAATATTTCCCATATGTCTACTTTACATCTGCATCATTTTTCAAACATTATTTTCTTTTTTGTTAGGTTGTTAGAACTAGAGATGAGCGTTGTTCTACTCGAACTGTTCGCCAATCTCAAATTCGAGCTGTTTTGGGCGGTTTTCGAGCCGTTCGGCGAACACGAACAATTTGAGAAAAATTTGGCTGTTCGAGGTTATGTTCGATAACTGTTCGTGCACCAAAATCATAACTGGATTTTTTCTCAGTAATGATGAAAATTAATGTTAATACGTAGTTTGAGTGTACAGCGGGGTGGGGGGGAGGAGCAGGGGATGGATCTCTGCAGGAACAATGAAGATCTCCATTTTTTTTTCTCTTTCCCGCATTTGCAGTGGGGAGGTGCAATCTGTCAGCCTATCAGCAGCACACACACGGAGCGAAGTGCTTTTTTTCACACAAGCAAGGGCATGTGTCATTGGCAGTGTATGTCACATGTCCTTGCCCTATAAGACCAAGCCATTTTCCCCGTCGCCACCATTTTCTCACTGCTGCAGCTGCGTGTTAGACGGCACCGCTGTTGCTGTGTGCGCTATACCTTGTTAATTTCAAGACAATTTTCGCACAAATCTACAGATAGCTTGGGAGTAGGGAATAGTTGTGATTGCAGTCCTTTTAAGGACTAGGTTACCGCATTTCCTACGACTTATATCAGGCAGGTCTGTGCTCTTAAATAGATAGATTGTGGGAGTAAAGACTAATTGTAATTGGAGTCCTTTTCAGGACTAGGTTACATCAGTTCCTATCAGTTTTTGCCAGGCAGGTCTGTGCCAGTGCTGTGCAAGTTTTTTTCACAGCATTTGGCTGAATCTAGCAAAGCTAATATTTTTTGGCCTATTGCAGAGTGTGTTAGTCAGTGGAGTAGCCTATCTGTGTTGCAAGATATACCACCTGTGTATAGAATACCAATTTTTTTACTGCACCTAGTGAAGTAAAATCTTTTGGGCATAGCATCATTCTATTAGTCCATCTATACTGACCTCCATCAGGTTGCAAATTGAATATAATTTTTTTCTGCATCTAGCTCTGAAAAAATATTGGGCTTCTAGCTGTGTGTGGGACTTGTTCTATTAATCCATCTATACAGACCTCCATCAGGTTGCAAACTGAATATATTTTTTTCTGCATCTACCTCTGAAAAAATATTGGGCTTCTAGCTGTGTGTGGGACTTGTTCTATTAATCCATCTATACAGACCTCCATCAGGTTGCAAACTGAATATATTTTTTTCTGCATCTACCTCTGAAAAAATATTGGGCTTCTAGCTGTGTGTGGGACTTGTTCTATTAATCCATCTATACAGACCTCCATCAGGTTGCAAACTGAATATATTTTTTTCTGCATCTACCTCTGAAAAAATATTGGTCTTCTAGCTGTGTGTGGGACTTGTTCTATTAATCAATCTATACAGACCTCCATCAGGTTGCAAACTGAATATATTTTTTTCTGCATCTACCTCTGAAAAAATATTGGGCTTCTAGCTGTGTGTGGGACTTGTTGTATTAGTCCATCTATACTGACCTCCATCAGGTTGCAAACTGAATTTATTTTTTTCTGCATCTACCTCTGAAAAAATATTGGTCTTCTAGCTGTGTGTGGGACTTGTTGTATTAGTCCATCTATACTGACCTCCATCAGGTTGCAAACTGAATATATTTTTTTCTGCATCTACCTCTGAAAAAATATTGGGCTTCTAGTTGTGTGTGGGACTTGTTCTATTAATCCATCTATACAGACCTCCATCAGGTTGCAAACTGAATATATTTTTTTCTGCATCTACCTCTGAAAAAATATTGGGCTTCTAGCTGTGTGTGGGACTTGTTGTATTAGTCCATCTATACTGACCTCCATCAGGTTGCAAACTGAATATATTTTTTCTGCATCTACCTCTGAAAAAATATTGGGCTTCTAGCTGTGTGTGGGACTTGTTGTATTAGTCCATCTATACTGACCTCCACCAGGTTGCAAACTGAATATATTTTTTTCTGCATCTACCTCTGAAAAAATATTGGGCTTCTAGCTGTGTGTGGGACTTGTTCTATTAATCCATCTATACAGACCTCCATCAGGTTGCAAACTGAATATATTTTTTTCTGCATCTACCTCTGAAAAAATATTGGGCTGAATATATTTTTTTCTGCATCTACCTCTGAAAAAATATTGGGCTTCTTGCTGTGTGTGGGACTTGTTGTATTAGTCCATCTATACTGACCTCCATCAGGTTGCAAACTGAATATATTTTTTTCTGCATCTACCTCTGAAAAAATATTGGGCTTCTAGCTGTGTGTGGGACTTGTTCTATTAATCCATCTATACAGACCTCCATCAGGTTGCAAACTGAATATATTTTTTTCTGCATCTACCTCTGAAAAAATATTGGGCTTCTAGCTGTGTGTGGGACTTGTTCTATTAATCCATCTATACAGACCTCCATCAGGTTGCAAACTGAATATATTTTTTTCTGCATCTACCTCTGAAAAAATATTGGGCTTCTAGCTGTGTGTGGGACTTGTTCTATTAATCCATCTATACAGACCTCCATCAGGTTGCAAATTGAATATAATTTTTTTCTGCATCTAACCCAGCCAATAGTTTTGGCCTAATACCACAGTTTGGCCACTCAGCTCTGCTCGGTTACCATCCATTGTTTTTTTGCGCAAACAACTCCAGAGTTGTGAATTAGTTAGCCACCAAAATGAGTGGAAAAAGGCCTGCTGCTGGTGGAAAGGGGAATAGGCGTGTTGGGAAGGGGAAAAAAGGTTGTGTCCGTGGGGTAGGTGTTAAAGCAACAGTAACATCTGCAGAAGAAAGACCATCTTCCAGCCAAACTAAAATGTCTACTTCTTTTAGCGGACAATGTGATAAGATCCCTTTCTTACGGCCACGCCAATCGCTACAAATTCCAGATGAGGCACAAAAACAGCAGGTGCTTCAACGGATATCAAGTGCTCCTTTAAGTGGGCTCTCCTCCACATCAACTTCAACATCACAAATACTCCAGTCCTCAAAGGTGTCACCCCAATCGCACTTGCTTCCTCACAGCTCCCAAATCTCCAGCTGCCCGTCTCAGTATGAGGTAGAACAGATGGTTGAGTCTGCAGAGCTGTTTACTCATACTATAGCCTGGGAATCAGAGGTCGACTCCAGCTCTTCTGTGAAT
Source organism: Phyllobates terribilis (assembly GCF_046119375.1). Classification (NCBI taxonomy): domain Eukaryota; kingdom Metazoa; phylum Chordata; class Amphibia; order Anura; family Dendrobatidae; genus Phyllobates; species Phyllobates terribilis. The sequence goes on from NW_027362764.1 coordinate 611,832,370, forward strand.
CCAGATGAGGAAATGATCTGCACTGATGCCCAGAATCTTTATGAGTCGGATCCAGGACCAGACGCAGAAGGTTCTGACAATAATGTAGACCCTCATTCCCAAACTGTAACTCCTGTTGGTGGAGACAATGAGGAAGACGATGATAAGACTCAAATACCTGATTGGAGCTACAACTTTAGTTTTTTGTCAGGGCAGGAACAGGTTGTCTCTGAGGACGACGGGTGTGATAACGCACAGGGTGATGATGATGAGGTTGGAGATTAGAGATGAGCGTTGTTCTACTCGAACTGTTCGCCAATCTCAAATTCGAGCTGTTTTGGGCAGTGTTCGAGCCGTTCGGCGAACACGAACAATTTGATAAAAATTCGGCTGTTCGAGGTTATGTTCGATAACTGTTCGTGCACCAAAATCATAACTGGATTTTTTCTCAGTAATGATGAAAATTAATGTTAATACGCAGTTTGAGTGTACAGCGGGGTGGGGGGAGGGGCAGGGGATGGATCTCTGCAGGAACAATGAAGATCTCCATTTTTTTTTCTCTTTCCCGCATTTGCAGTGGGGAGGTGAAATCTGTCAGCCTATCAGCAGCGCACACACGGAGCGAAGTGCTTTTTTTCACACAAGCAAGGGCATGTGTCATTGGCAGTGTATGTCACATGTCCTTGCCCTATAAGACCAAGCCATTTTCCCCGTCGCCACCATTTTCTCACTGCTGCAGCTGCGTGTTAGACGGCACCGCTGTTGCTGTGTGCGCTATACCTTGTTAATTTCAAGCCAATTTTCGCACAAATATACAGATAGCTTGGGAGTAGGGAATAGTTGTGATTGCAGTCCTTTTAAGGACTAGGTTACAGCATTTCCTACGACTTTTATCAGGGAGGTCTGTGCTCTTAAATAGATAGGTTGTGGGAGTAAAGACTAATTGTAATTGGAGTCCTTTTCAGGACTAGGTTACATCAGTTCCTATCAGTTTTTGCCAGGCAGGTCTGTGCCAGTGCTGTGCAAGTTTTTTTCACAGCATTTGGCTGAATCTAGCAAAGCTAATCCTTTTTGGCCTATTGCAGAGTGTGTTAGTCAGTGGAGTAGCCTATCTGTGTTGCAAGATATACCACCTGTGTATAGAATACCAATTTTTTTACTGCACCTAGTGAAGTAAAATCTTTTGGGCATAGCATCATTCTATTAGTCCATCTATACTGACCTCCATCAGGTTGCAAATTAAAAATAATTTTTATCTGCATCTACAGTACCTCTGAAAAAATATTTGGGCTTCTAGCTGTGTGTGGGACTTGTTGTATTAGTCCATCTATACTGACCTCCATCAGGTTGCAAATTAAAAGTAATTTTTATCTGCATCTACAGTACCTCTGAAAAAATATTTGGGCTTCTAGCTGTGTGTGGGACTTGTTGTATTAGTCCATCTATACTGACCTCCATCAGGTTGCAAACTGAATATATTTTTTTCTGCATCTACCTCTGAAAAAATATTGGGCTTCTAGCTGTGTGTGGGACTTGTTGTATTAGTCCATCTATACTGACCTCCATCAGGTTGCAAACTGAATATATTTTTTTCTGCATCTACCTCTGAAAAAATATTGGGCTTCTAGCTTTGTGTGGGTCTTGTTCTATTAATCCATCTATACTGACCTCCATCAGGATGCAAACTGAATATAATTTTTTTCTGCATCTAGCTCTGAAAAAATATTTGGCCTTCAAGCAGTGTGTCGGACTTTCTCTATTAGTCCATCTATACTGACCTCCATCAGGTTGCAAATTAAAACTAATTTTTATCTGCATCAACAGTACCTCTGAAAAAATATTTGGGCTTCTAGCTGTGTGTGGGACTTGTTGTATTAGTCCATCTATACTGACCTCCATCAGGTTGCAAATTAAAAATAATTTTTATCTGCATCTACAGTACCTCTGAAAAAATATTTGGGCTTCTAGCTGTGTGTGGGACTTGTTGTATTAGTCCATCTATACTGACCTCCATCAGGTTGCAAACTGAATATATTTTTTTCTGCATCTACCTCTGAAAAAATATTTGGGCTTCTAGCTGTGTGTGGGACTTGTTGTATTAGTCCATCTATACTGACCTCCATCAGGTTGCAAACTGAATATATTTTTTTCTGCATCTACCTCTGAAAAAATATTGGGCTTCTAGCTGTGTGTGGGACTTGTTGTATTAGTCCATCTATACTGACCTCCATCAGGTTGCAAACTGAATATATTTTTTTCTGCATCTACCTCTGAAAAAATATTGGGCTTCTAGCTGTGTGTGGGTCTTGTTATATTAATCCATCTATACTGACCTCCATCAGGTTGCAAACTGAATATAATTTTTTTCTGCATCTAGCTCTGAAAAAATATTTGGCCTTCTAGCAGTGTGTCGGACTTTCTCTATTAGTCCATCTATACTGACCTCCATCAGGTTGCAAATTAAAACTAATTTTTATCTGCATCTACAGTACCTCTGAAAAAATATTTGGGCTTCTAGCTGTGTGTGGGACTTGGTGTATTAGTCCATCTATACTGACCTCCATCAGGTTGCAAACTGAATATATTTTTTTCTGCATCTACCTCTGAAAAAATATTGGGCTTCTAGCTGTGTGTGGGACTTGTTGTATTAGTCCATCTATACTGACCTCCATCAGGTTGCAAACTGAATATATGTTTTTCTGCATCTACCTCTGAAAAAACATTGGGCTTCTAGATCTGTGTGGGACTTGTTGTATTAGTCCATCTATACTGACCTCCATCAGGTTGCAAACTGAATATATTTTTTTCTGCATCTACCTCTGAAAAAATATTGGGCTTCTAGCTGTGTGTGGGTCTTGTTCTATTAATCCATCTATACTGACCTCCATCAGGTTGCAAACTAAATATAATTTTTTTCTGCATCTAGCTCTGAAAAAATATTTGGCCTTCTAGCAGTGTGTCGGACTTTCTCTATTAGTCCATCTATACTGACCTCCATCAGGTTGCAAATTAAAACTAATTTTTATCTGCATCTACAGTACCTCTGAAAAAATATTTGGGCTTCTAGCTGTGTGTGGGACTAGTTGTATTAGTCCATCTATACTGACCTCCATCAGGTTGCAAACTGAATATATTTTTTTCTGCATCTACCTCTGAAAAAATATTTGGGCTTCTAGCTGTGTGTGGGACTTGTTGTATTAGTCCATCTATACTGACCTCCATCAGGTTGCAAACTGAATATATTTTTTTCTGCATCTACCTCTGAAAAAATATTGGGCTTCTAGCTGTGTGTGGGACTTGTTGTATTAGTCCATCTATACTGACCTCCATCAGGTTGCAAACTGAATATATTTTTTTCTGCATCTACCTCTGAAAAAATATTGGGCTTCTAGCTGTGTGTGGGACTTGTTGTATTAGTCCATCTATACTGACCTCCATCAGGTTGCAAACTGAATATATTTTTTTCTGCATCTACCTCTGAAAAAATATTGGGCTTCTAGCTGTGTGTGGGACTTGTTCTATTAATCCATCTATACAGACCTCCATCAGGTTGTAAACTGAATATATTTTTTTCTGCATCTACCTCTGAAAAAATATTGGGCTTCTAGCTGTGTGTGGGACTTGTTCTATTAATCCATCTATACAGACCTCCATCAGGTTGCAAACTGAATATATTTTTTTCTGCATCTACCTCTGAAAAAATATTGGGCTTCTAGCTGTGTGTGGGACTTGTTCTATTAATCCATCTATACAGACCTCCATCAGGTTGCAAACTGAATATATTTTTTTCTGCATCTACCTCTGAAAAAATATTGGGCTTCTAGCTGTGTGTGGGACTTGTTCTATTAATCTATCTATACAGACCTCCATCAGGTTGCAAATTGAATATAATTTTTTTCTGCATCTAACCCAGCCAATAGTTTTGGCCTAATACCACAGTTTGGCCACTCAGCTCTGCTCGGTTACCATCCATTGTTTTTTTGTGCAAACAACTGCAGAGTTGTGAATTAGTTAACCACCAAAATGAGTGGAAAAAGGCCTGCTGCTGGTGGAAAGGGGAATAGGTGTGTTGGGAAGGGGAAAAAAGGTTGTGTCCGTGGGGTAGGTGTTAAAGCAACAGTAACATCTGCAGAAGAAAGACCATCTTCCAGCCAAACTAAAATGTCTACTTCTTTTAGCGGACAATGTGATAAGATCCCTTTCTTACGGCCACGCCAATCGCTACAAATTCCAGATGAGGCACAAAAACAGCAGGTGCTTCAACGGATATCAAGTGCTCCTTTAAGTGGGCTCTCCTCCACATCAACTTCAACATCACAAATACTCCAGTCCTCAAAGGTGTCACCCCAATCGCACTTGCTTCCTCACAGCTCCCAAATCTCCAGCTGCCCGTCTGAGTATGAGGTAGAACAGATGGTTGAGTCTGCAGAGCTGTTTACTCATACTATAGCCTGGGAATCAGAGGTCGACTCCAGCGCTTCTGTGAATCCAGATGAGGAAATGATCTGCACTGATGCCCAGAATCTTTATGAGTCGGATCCAGGACCAGACGCAGAAGGTTCTGACCATAATGTAGACCCTCATTCCCAAACTGTAACTCCTGTTGGTGGAGACAATGAGGAAGACGATGATAAGACTCAAATACCTGATTGGAGCTACAACTTTAGTTTTTTGTCAGGGCAGGAACAGGTTGGCTCTGAGGACGACGGGTGTGATAACACACAGGGTGATGATGATGAGGTTGGAGATTAGAGATGAGCATTGTTCTACTCGAACTGTTCGCCAATCTCAAATTCGAGCTGTTTTGGGCAGTGTTCGAGCCGTTCGGCGAACACGAACAATTTGATAAAAATTCGGCTGTTCGAGGTTATGTTCGATAACTGTTCGTGCACCAAAATCATAACTGGATTTTTTCTCAGTAATGATGAAAATTAATGTTAATACGCAGTTTGAGTGTACAGCGGGGTGGGGGGAGGGGCAGGGGATGGATCTCTGCAGGAACAATGAAGATCTCCATTTTTTTTTCTCTTTCCCGCATTTGCAGTGGGGAGGTGAAATCTGTCAGCCTATCAGCAGCGCACACACGGAGCGAAGTGCTTTTTTTCACACAAGCAAGGGCATGTGTCATTGGCAGTGTATGTCACATGTCCTTGCCCTATAAGACCAAGCCATTTTCCCCATCGCCACCATTTTCTCACTGCTGCAGCTGCGTGTTAGACGGCACCGCTGTTGCTGTGTGCGCTATACCTTGTTAATTTCAAGCCAATTTTCGCACAAATATACAGATAGCTTGGGAGTAGGGAATAGTTGTGATTGCAGTTCTTTTAAGGACTAGGTTACAGCATTTCCTACGACTTTTATCAGGGAGGTCTGTGCTCTTAAATAGATAGGTTGTGGGAGTAAAGACTAATTGTAATTGGAGTCCTTTTCAGGACTAGGTTACATCAGTTCCTATCAGTTTTTGCCAGGCAGGTCTGTGCCAGTGCTGTGCAAGTTTTTTTCACAGCATTTGGCTGAATCTAGCAAAGCTAATCCTTTTTGGCCTATTGCAGAGTGTGTTAGTCAGTGGAGTAGCCTATCTGTGTTGCAAGATATACCACCTGTGTATAGAATACCAATTTTTTTACTGCACCTAGTGAAGTAAAATCTTTTGGGCATAGCATCATTCTATTAGTCCATCTATACTGACCTCCATCAGGTTGCAAATTAAAACTAATTTTTATCTGCATCTACAGTACCTCTGAAAAAATATTTGGGCTTCTAGCTGTGTGTGGGACTTGTTGTATTAGTCCATCTATACTGACCTCCATCAGGTTGCAAATTAAAAATAATTTTTATCTGCATCTACAGTACCTCTGAAAAAATATTTGGGCTTTTAGCTGTGTGTGGGACTTGTTGTATTAGTCCATCTATACTGACCTCCATCAGGTTGCAAACTGAATATATTTTTTCCTGCATCTACCTCTGAAAAAATATTGGGCTTCTAGCTGTGTGTGGGACTTGTTGTATTAGTCCATCTATACTGACCTCCATCAGGTTGCAAACTGAATATATTTTTTTCTGCATCTACCTCTGAAAAAATATTGGGCTTCTAGCTGTGTGTGGGTCTTGTTCTATTAATCCATCTATACTGACCTCCATCAGGATGCAAACTGAATATAATTTTTTTCTGCATCTAGCTCTGAAAAAATATTTGGCCTTCAAGCAGTGTGTCGGACTTTCTCTATTAGTCCATCTATACTGACCTCCATCAGGTTGCAAATTAAAACTAATTTTTATCTGCATCAACAGTACCTCTGAAAAAATATTTGGGCTTCTAGCTGTGTGTGGGACTTGTTGTATTAGTCCATCTATACTGACCTCCATCAGGTTGCAAATTAAAAATAATTTTTATCTGCATCTACAGTACCTCTGAAAAAATATTTGGGCTTCTAGCTGTGTGTGGGACTTGTTGTATTAGTCCATCTATACTGACCTCCATCAGGTTGCAAACTGAATATATTTTTTTCTGCATCTACCTCTGAAAAAATATTTGGGCTTCTAGCTGTGTGTGGGACTTGTTGTATTAGTCCATCTATACTGACCTCCATCAGGTTGCAAACTGAATATATGTTTTTCTGCATCTACCTCTGAAAAATTATTGGGCTTCTAGCTGTGTGTGGGACTTGTTGTATTAGTCCATCTATACTGACCTCCATCAGGTTGCAAACTGAATATATTTTTTTCTGCATCTACCTCTGAAAAAATATTGGGCTTCTAGCTGTGTGTGGGTCTTGTTCTATTAATCCATCTATACTGACCTCCATCAGGTTGCAAACTGAATATAATTTTTTTCTGCATCTAGCTCTGAAAAAATATTTGGCCTTCTAGCAGTGTGTCGGACTTTCTCTATTAGTCCATCTATACTGACCTCCATCAGGTTGCAAATTAAACTAATTTTTATCTGCATCTACAGTACCTCTGAAAAAATATTTGGGCTTCTAGCTGTGTGTGGGACTTGTTGTATTAGTCCATCTATACTGACCTCCATCAGGTTGCAAACTGAATATATTTTTTTCTGCATCTACCTCTGAAAAAATATTTGGGCTTCTAGCTGTGTGTGGGACTTGTTGTATTAGTCCATCTATACTGACCTCCATCAGGTTGCAAACTGAATATATTTTTTTCTGCATCTACCTCTGAAAAAATATTGGGCTTCTAGCTGTGTGTGGGACTTGTTGTATTAGTCCATCTATACTGACCTCCATCAGGTTGCAAACTGAATATATTTTTTTCTGCATCTACCTCTGAAAAAATATTGGGCTTCTAGCTGTGTGTAGGACTTGTTGTATTAGTCCATCTATACTGACCTCCATCAGGTTGCAAACTGAATATATTTTTTTCTGCATCTACCTCTGAAAAAATATTGGGCTTCTAGCTGTGTGTGGGACTTGTTCTATTAATCCATCTATACAGACCTCCATCAGGTTGCAAACTGAATATATTTTTTTCTGCATCTACCTCTGAAAAAATATTGGGCTTCTAGCTGTGTGTGGGACTTGTTCTATTAATCCATCTATACAGACCTCCATCAGGTTGCAAACTGAATATATTTTTTTCTGCATCTACCTCTGAAAAAATATTGGGCTTCTAGCTGTGTGTGGGACTTGTTCTATTAATCCATCTATACAGACCTCCATCAGGTTGCAAACTGAATATATTTTTTTCTGCATCTACCTCTGAAAAAATATTGGGCTTCTAGCTGTGTGTGGGACTTGTTCTATTAATCCATCTATACAGACCTCCATCAGGTTGCAAATTGAATATAATTTTTTTCTGCATCTAACCCAGCCAATAGTTTTGGCCTAATACCACAGTTTGGCCACTCAGCTCTGCTCGGTTACCATCCATTGTTTTTTGTGCAAACAACTCCAGAGTTGTGAATTAGTTAACCACCAAAATGAGTGGAAAAAGGCCTGCTGCTGGTGGAAAGGGGAATAGGTGTGTTGGGAAGGGGAAAAAAGGTTGTGTCCTTGGGGTAGGTGTTAAAGCAACAGTAACATCTGCAGAAGAAAGACCATCTTCCAGCCAAACTAAAATGTCTACTTCTTTTAGCGGACAATGTGATAAGATCCCTTTCTTACGGCCACGCCAATCGCTACAAATTCCAGATGAGGCACAAAAACAGCAGGTGCTTCAACGGATATTAAGTGCTCCTTTAAGTGGGCTCTCCTCCACATCAACTTCAACATCACAAATACTCCAGTCCTTAAAGGTGTCACCCCAATCGCACTTGCTTCCTCACAGCTCCCAAATCTCCAGCTGCCCGTCTGAGTATGAGGTAGAACAGATGGTTGAGTCTGCAGAGCTGTTTACTCATACTATAGCCTGGGAATCAGAGGTCGACTCCAGCGCTTCTGTGAATCCAGACGAGGAAATGATCTGCACTGATGCCCAGAATCTTTATGAGTCGGACCCAGGACCAGACGCAGAAGGTTCTGACCATAATGTAGACCCTCATTCCCAAACTGTAACTCCTGTTGGTGGAGACAATGAGGAAGACGATGATAAGACTCAAATACCTGATTGGAGCTACAACTTTAGTTTTTTGTCAGGGCAGGAACAGGTTGGCTCTGAGGACGAAGGGTGAGATAACGCACAGGGTGATGATGATGAGGTTGGAGATTAGAGATGAGCGTTGTTCTACTCGAACTGTTCGCCAATCTCAAATTCGAGCTGTTTTGGGCGGTGTTCGAGCCGTTCGGCGAACACGAACAATTTGATAAAAATTCAGCTGTTCGAGGTAATGTTCGATAACTGTTCGTGCACCAAAATCATAACTGGATTTTTTCTCAGTAATGATGAAAATTAATGTTAATACGCAGTTTGAGTGTACAGCGGGGTGGGGGGAGGGGCAGGGGATGGATCTCTCCAGGAACAATGAAGATCTCCATTTTTTTTTCTCTTTCCCGCATTTGCAGTGGGGAGGTGCAATCTGTCAGCCTATCAGCAGCGCACACACGGAGCGAAGTGCTTTTTTTCACACAAGCAAGGGCATGTGTCATTGGCAGTGTATGTCACATGTCCTTGCCCTATAAGACCAAGCCATTTTCCCCGTCGCCACCATTTTCTCACTGCTGCAGCTGCGTGTTAGACGGCACCGCTGTTGCTGTGTGCGCTATACCTTGTTAATTTCAAGCCAATTTTCGCACAAATATACAGATAGCTTGGGAGTAGGGAATAGTTGTGATTGCAGTCCTTTTAAGGACTAGGTTACAGCATTTCCTACGACTTTTATCAGGGAGGTCTGTGCTCTTAAATAGATAGGTTGTGGGAGTAAAGACTAATTGTAATTGGAGTCCTTTTCAGGACTAGGTTACATCAGTTCCTATCAGTTTTTGCCAGGCAGGTCTGTGCCAGTGCTGTGCAAGTTTTTTTCACAGCATTTGGCTGAATCTAGCAAAGCTAATCCTTTTTGGCCTATTGCAGAGTGTGTTAGTCAGTGGAGTAGCCTATCTGTGTTGCAAGATATACCACCTGTGTATAGAATACCAATTTTTTTACTGCACCTAGTGAAGTAAAATCTTGTGGGCATAGCATCATTCTATTAGTCCATCTATACTGACCTCCATCAGGTTGCAAATTAAAACTAATTTTTATCTGCATCTACAGTACCTCTGAAAAAATATTTGGGCTTCTAGCTGTGTGTGGGACTTGTTGTATTAGTCCATCTATACTGACCTCCATCAGGTTGCAAATTAAAAATAATTTTTATCTGCATCTACAGTACCTCTGAAAAAATATTTGGGCTTCTAGCTGTGTGTGGGACTTGTTGTATTAGTCCATCTATACAGACCTCCATCAGGTTGCAAACTGAATATATTTTTTTCTGCATCTACCTATGAAAAAATATTGGGCTTCTAGCTGTGTGTGGGACTTGTTGTATTAGTCCATCTATACTGACCTCCATCAGGTTGCAAACTGAATATATTTTTTTCTGCATCTACCTCTGAAAAAATATTGGGCTTCTAGCTGTGTGTGGGTCTTGTTCTATTAATCCATCTATACTGACCTCCATTAGGATGCAAACTGAATATAATTTTTTTCTGCATCTAGCTCTGAAAAAATATTTGGCCTTCAAGCAGTGTGTCGGACTTTCTCTATTAGTCCATCTATACTGACCTCCATCAGGTTGCAAATTAAAACTAATTTTTATCTGCATCTACAGTACCTCTGAAAAAATATTTGGGCTTCTAGCTGTGTGTGGGACTTGTTGTATTAGTCCATCTATACTGACCTCCATCAGGTTGCAAATTAAAAATAATTTTTATCTGCATCTACAGTACCTCTGAAAAAATATTTGGGCTTCTAGCTGTGTGTGGGACTTGTTGTATTAGTCCATCTATACTGACCTCCATCAGGTTGCAAACTGAATATATTTTTTTCTGCATCTACCTCTGAAAAAATATTTGGGCTTCTAGCTGTGTGTCGGACTTGTTGTATTAGTCCATCTATACTGACCTCCATCAGGTTGCAAACTGAATATATTTTTTTCTGCTTCTACCTCTGAAAAAATATTGGGCTTCTAGCTGTGTGTGGGACTTGTTGTATTAGTCCATCTATACTGACCTCCATCAGGTTGCAAACTGAATATATTTTTTTCTGCATCTACCTCTGAAAAAATATTGGGCTTCTAGCTGTGTGTGGGTCTTGTTCTATTAATCCATCTATACTGACCTCCATCAGGTTGCAACTGAATATAATTTTTTTCTGCATCTAGCTCTGAAAAAATATTTGGCCTTCTAGCAGTGTGTCGGACTTTCTCTATTAGTCCATCTATACTGACCTCCATCAGGTTGCAAATTAAAAGTAATTTTTATCTGCATCTACAGTACCTCTGAAAAAATATTTGGGCTTCTAGCTGTGTGTGGGACTTGTTGTATTAGTCCATCTATACTGACCTCCATCAGGTTGCAAACTGAATATATTTTTTTCTGCATCTACCTCTGAAAAAATATTGGGCTTCTAGCTGTGTGTGGGACTTGTTGTATTAGTCCATCTATACTGACCTCCATCAGGTTGCAAACTGAATATATTTTTTTCTGCATCTACCTCTGAAAAAATATTGGGCTTCTAGCTGTGTGTGGGACTTGTTGTATTAGTCCATCTATACTGACCTCCATCAGGTTGCAAACTGAATATATTTTTTTCTGCATCTACCTCTGAAAAAATATTGGCTTCTAGCTGTGTGTGGGACTTGTTGAATTAGTCCATCTATACTGACCTCCATCAGGTTGCAAACTGAATATATTTTTTTCTGCATCTACCTCTGAAAAAATATTGGGCTTCTAGCTGTGTGTGGGTCTTGTTCTATTAATCCATCTATACTGACCTCCATCAGGTTGCAAACTGAATATATTTTTTTTCTGCATCTAGCTCTGAAAAAATATTTGGCCTTCTAGCAGTGTGTCAGACTTTCTCTATTAGTCCATCTATACTGACCTCCATCAGGTTGCAAATTAAAACTAATTTTTACCTGCATCTACAGTACCTCTGAAAAAATATTTGGGCTTCTAGCTGTGTGTGGGACTTGTTGTATTAGTCCATCTATACTGACCTCCATCAGGTTGCAAACTGAATATATTTTTTTCTGCATCTCCCTCTGAAAAAATATTTGGGCTTCTAGCTGTGTGTGGGACTTGTTGTATTAGTCCATCTATACTGACCTCCATCAGGTTGCAAACTGAATATATTTTTTTCTGCATCTACCTCTGAAAAAATATTGGGCTTCTAGCTGTGTGTGGGACTTGTTGTATTAGTCCATCTATACTGACCTCCATCAGGTTGCAAACTGAATATATTTTTTTCTGCATCTACCTCTGAAAAAATATTGGGCTTCTAGCTGTGTGTGGGACTTGTTGTATTAGTCCATCTATACTGACCTCCATCAGGTTGCAAACTGAATATATTTTTTTCTGCATCTACCTCTGAAAAATTATTGGGCTTCTAGCTGTGTGTGGGTCTTGTTCTATTAATCCATCTATACTGACCTCCATCAGGTTGCAAACTGAATATAATTTTTTTCTGCATCTAGCTCTGAAAAAATATTGGCCTTCTAGCAGTGTATCGGACTTTCTCTATTAGTCCATCTATACTGACCTCCATCAGGTTGCAAATTAAAACTAATTTTTATCTGCATCTACAGTACCTCTGAAAAAATATTTGGGCTTCTAGCTGTGTGTGGGACTTGTTGTATTAGTCCATCTATACTGACCTCCATCAGGTTGCAAACTGAATATATTTTTTTCTGCATCTAACCCAGCCAATAGTTTTGGCCTAATACCACAGTTTGGCCACTCAGCTCTGCTCGGTTACCATCCATTGTTTTTTTGTGCAAACAACTCCAGAGTTGTGAATTAGTTAACCACCAAAATGAGTGGAAAAAGGCCTGCTGCTGGTGGAAAGGGGAATAGGCGTGTTGGGAAGGGGAAAAAAGGTTGTGTCCGTGGGGTAGGTGTTAAAGCAACAGTAACATCTGCAGAAGAAAGACCATCTTCCAGCCAAACTAAAATGTCTACTTCTTTTAGCGGACAATGTGATAAGATCCCTTTCTTACGGCCACGCCAATCGCTACAAATTCCAGATGAGGCACAAAAACAGCAGGTGCTTCAACGGATATCAAGTGCTCCTTTAAGTGGGCTCTCCTCCACATCAACTTCAACATCACAAATACTCCAGTCCTCAAAGGTGTCACCCAAATCGCACTTGCTTCCTCACAGCTCCCAAATCTCCAGCTGCCCGTCTGAGTATGAGGTAGAACAGATGGTTGAGTCTGCAGAGCTGTTTACTCATACTATAGCCTGGGAATCAGAGGTCGACTCCAGCGCTTCTGTGAATCCAGACGAGGAAATGATCTGCACTGATGCCCAGAATCTTTATGAGTCGGATCCAGGACCAGACGCAGAAGGTTCTGACCATAATGTAGACCCTCATTCCCAAACTGTAACTCCTGTTGGTGGAGACAATGAGGAAGACGATGATAAGACTCAAATACCTGATTGGAGCGACAACTTTAGTTTTTTGTCAGGGCAGGAACAGGTTGGCTCTGAGGACGACGGGTGTGATAACACACAGGGTGATGATGATGAGGTTGGAGATCCCACTTACTGTCAACCCACAGTCAGCCAAGAGATGAGGTCAGCAGAGGAGGTGGAGGAAGATGCTAGTGACGACGAGGTCAGGTTGCGCCTTCCTGGACAGAGACGTAGTACTGGAAGCACGTCAACAACTGCATCCTCAAACACAACTCTGCCTCTCACCACAAGTCGTGGTGGCTCTTCAGGTCGCATGGGTGCTAAGCCTTGCATAGCCTGGGCATTTTTTCAGATCGATAAAGATGACCCAACTCGTGTTATCTGTAACATTTGTCAGCAAAAGCTAAGTAGAGGCCAAAAAATACATAGTTTGAGTACTTCATGCATGAACCGGCACATGGACATGAAGCATAAGTTGCAGTGGGAAGCTCAGTGTGCTACAATGCGGCCTAGCCGGCCGGGCCAACCACCGTATGCCATATCTTGTGCATCCGCGGCCTCTTCATCCTCTGTGACTGGGGGGACAGCAGTCACACCTGTTTTGGGGCGCAGACCTGCCACCTCTTTACCCGCAACAGCCAGCGTGATTGGCAGGTCATCATTTTCTTTGGAGGTGGTAACAGCAGCTGGTGTTGAGCGCTGTCCGACATCGATAGCACCACCTTTGGATCAAGGCAACCTAACATGTCCGCCTGCATCTTCCTCACAGACCGGCAGTTTTCCGGGGACACCCTTATCAACCCCGTCTAAGCACAATAGCCAGCCCTCGGTCCCTCAGATGTGGACAAGTAAAAGACCATTTCCTCCTAGCCATGAGAAAGCTAAGAGGTTGAATTTCACCATCTGCAAGCTCTTGGCTACAGAAATGCTGCCTTTCCGCCTGGTGGACACAGAGGATTTTCGAGACCTTATGTCCGTCGCAGTGCCCCAGTACCAGATGCCCAGTCGGCACTACTTCTCAAAGAAAGGTGTGCCTGCGCTCCACCAACATGTCGCACACAACATCACCGCTTCTTTGAGAAACTCTGTGTGTGACAGGGTGCATTTCACCACAGACACTTGGACGAGTAGGCATGGACAGGGGTGTTACATGTCGCTGACTGGGCACTGGGTAACTATGGTGACAGCAGGACAAGGGGCTGCTGTCCAAGTCTTGCCATCCCCACGAGTTGTGTGTCAATCCTCTTTATGTCAAAGTTCCTCCACTGCTTCTGCCTCCTCAACCTCCTCTCGGTCTTCCACCTGCACCCAAAGCCTGTCTGGTCATGCCACAAGCTTTCTAACTGCGCAGAAGGGATCCTGCACACCTCCTTACTATGCTGGCAGTAGGGCTCAACATCATCAGGCGGTTTTTACATTGAAATGTCTGGGAAATGTGAGTCACACAGCTGAGGAGTTGTGGTCAGCTCTGGAGAACCAATTTCATGAATGGTTGTCTCCACTGGACCTGAAACCAGGGAAGGCCGTGTGCGACAATGCTGCAAACCTGGATGCGGCCCTTCGCCGGGGCAATGTCACACACGTGCCTTGTATGGCTCACGTGTTGAACCTGGTTGTCCAGCAATTTTTAGCCCACTATCCCAGACTAGATGGCCTTCTGCAGAGGGCACGGTCGCTGTGTGCTCACTTCCGCCGTTTGCATCCCGCAGCTCAGCGACTTATATCTCTACAGAAGTCGTTGGGCCTGCCACTTCACCGGCTAAAATGCGATGTGCCTACCCGGTGGAATTCAACTCTGCACATGTTGCAGCGACTGTGGCAGCACCGACAAGCCCTGGTGCAATACGTTCTGACGTATAGCCTGGGCCAACGAGATTCAGAGGTGGGGCAAATCACGCTGGAGGAGTGGTCTCAGATCAGGGACCTATGCACCCTTCTGCACAGTTTTGAAATGGCGACGAAGATGTTTAGTGCTGACGATGCCATTATCAGCATGACTATTCCGGTGATTTACATGCTGGAGCACATGTTAAACAGAATTCGGAGTCAGGTGGTGGCACAAGAGGAGGTGGAGGAAGTAGAGGAGGAGGAGTTGTATGCGGAAGGGCTAACATCTGCAAGGTCCAGACGGTCGGCAGCACCAAGGCGGCAGGCATGTGAGGGTGGGGGAGATGGTTTTACCAGGGCGCATGGTAGCAGCCAAACTAGTGAGGAAGGTGCAGGAGCCCAGGAAGAAGTGGAGGACGAACTGATGGAAGACTCATCAGATGAGGGAGACCTTGATCACATTTCTGTTGTGCGAGGTTGGGGGGAGAGGACAGAGGAAGGAAGCATGATTGTTACCTCGCCACCAACACAACAGGGACTTGGTGCTCCTGGATGCGCAACACACATGAGTGCCTTCTTGCTGCACTACCTGCAACATGACCCTCGAATTGTGAGAATTAGAAATAATCCTGACTACTGGGTTGCCACACTGTTAGATCCCCGGTACAAAAGTAAATTTGCAGAAATTATTCCTGCCATAGAAAGGGATGCACGCATGCAGGAGTATCAGCAGAGACTGTTGCAGAATCTTACATGTGCTTTTCCACAAAATACCAGTGGTGCACGTAGTGAATCTCACAGTTCCAACTTGCCAACCGTGGGACCGTCAAGTGTTCAGCACTCAAACCGTAACAGAACCACAGTATCTGGTGGTAACATCAATTTTGCGGAATCATTTCACCACTTTTTTAGCCCATCCTTTGCAAGGCCACAGGAGACAAGAAGTCTGACACATAGTCAACGCCTAGAGACGATGGTACAGGAGTATCTCCAAGTAAACATTGAAGCCACGACTGTGTCACTGGACCCTTGCTCTTTTGGGCTTCCAATCTGGATAAATGGCCGGAGCTAGCCACTTACGCCTTGGAGATCTTGTCATGCCCCGCAGCCAGCGTTCTGTCTGAACGTGTGTTCAGCGCTGCTGGTGGTGTGCTGACAGATAAGCGCACGCGGCTCTCCACTGATAATGTAGACAGACTCACGTTCATAAAGATGAACGAATCATGGATCCGAAACGACTTTTCTACCCCTGTGTCATCCTGGGGAGAGTAAAAGCTTGATGATTGTTTAAAATCACCCTACCAACCGTTTTAAGCTTTCAAATTACTAATCATGTTTATCTGTATCTTGACTGGAAAATAATTTGGGCTTTGTAGCAGTGTGCAGCACTGATCCTATTAGGCCATCTATAATAAGCTCCACCAGATTTAAAATTAAAAATAATTTATAGCTGCATCTAGCCCGGAAAATAATTTTGGGGCTCCTAGATGCGCAAGACACATAAGTGCCTTCTTGCTGCACTACCTGCAGCATGACCCTCATATTGTCAGAATTCGAAGTAATCATGACTACTGGGTTGCCACACTCTTAGATCCCCCAAACTTTTCGATCAACCTTTTCATTTTAATAAAGACCAAAAAAATGGTCATTTTTGAAATTATAAGCATTAGCAGGTTGTTAGAAACTGAAATCAAACAGTTTTCAACTCAAAACTTTATTCTAGGTGATGTTACATTTTCACATAGGACCCCTTGTTCGAAAGGAGCTTCTGAACTCTCTCGTCCATTGAATTTGTCAGGTTTTGGATGGCTTCTGCTTCAATTGTTTTGCATGAGGACAGAATACCCTCCCAGAGCTGTTGCTTAGATGTGAACTGCCTCCCGCCATCATAGACACTCCTTTTAATGATGCTCCAAAGGTTCTGAATGGGGTACAGGTCAGGGGAGCATGGGGGTCACACCATAAGTTTGTCCCCTTTTATGCCCATATCAGCCAGAGATGCAGATGTTTAATGTGCAGCATGAGATGGTGCATTATCATGCAGAAAAATGATCTTGCTGTGAAATACACGGTTCTTCTTCTTGAACCCTGGCAGGAAGTGCTGTTTGAGAAAATCCACATACATTATGGAGTTCATCTTTAGCGCCTTCAGGGATCCTAAAGGGGCCGACAATCTCTCTCCCCATGATTCCAGCCCAAAACATTACTCCACCTCCTCCTTGTTGGTTCTGTAGCCGTGTTTGCGTGGGGTGTCCATCAACCAGCCATCCTCCACTCCATCCATCTGGACCATCGAGCGCTGCACGGCACTCATCCGTGAACAAAACAGTTTTGAAATCAGTCTTCATGTAATGTTTGGCCCACTGGAGCCGTTTCTGCTTGTGTGAATTGGATAGAGGAGATCGACAGGATGGCGTATGCACAGCTGCAAACCTCTGAAGGACCCTGCATCTTGTTGTTCGGGGGACGTTGGAGGCACAAGCAGCTTCAAAAACTTGTCTGCTGCTATGACAAGGCTTTTTTGCCGCTGCTCTTTCAACCTGACGTAATTGCCTGTAGGAAAGAGTCCTCAATTTGCCCTTATCAGCACGCACACGTGTGTACTGTGAATCAGCTACATACTTCTTGATTGCCAAGACACTTCATCCTGATCATCGCACAATGTTGATTGTAGTCATGCCTTGACCTAAACACTCCACAATTTGTTGCTTCTCAGCAGCCGACACATCCTTTTTCTTTCCCATTTTGGCAGAAAATGTAGGCTGCTTAATAATGTGAGACAGCCTTCTTAAGTAGTCTTGCCTTTCATTGGACACACCTGCCAAACTAATTAGCACAGGTGTCTGCAATTGCTTACAGTGATATAAAGAGCCCTGACACACATCACCATCAATGAGTTTAACTGACAAACAAACAAATTCTTCCCTTATCACTCCTAAACACTTTTTGCATAATAATTTGGAACGCAGTGTACATGTGCTTTTCCACAAAACACCAGTGGTTCACGTAGTGAATCTTACAGTTCTAACTTGCCAACCGTGGTCTGTATGGAGTTGTTCAATAAAGGGCCCAAAATTAAGATAACATAGATGGGAGAGGTCTCTATGAATAGGAATTCTTAAGTATTTGATACCCTGTGAGGGCCAGGCAAAGGGAAAGTTGGACTGGATGGAATCCTATATGGATTTGGGGAGGGAGACATCGAGGGCCTCAGACTTCGCTCCATTGATTTTAAAATTTGACCATGTAACAAAGTGATCTATTTCAGCCATAACAGCATGGATGGATATATGTGATTGAGTGATATATACTAGGACATCATCAGCAAATAGAGAGCACTTGTACTCGGTGCCTCCCACCTCAATCCACCTAATATTGGGGTTATGGCGAATTGATGAGAGCAGGTGCTCCATCACTAGGATGTATAAGAGAGGGGACAGAGGACATCCCTGCCTTGTCCCATTGGTGATTGTGAAAGGTGATGAAAATGTTCTGATGCACCCCCTGGGCCTTGGGACACCCGGAGCCGGACCCTTTTTGGTGGATGCTGGTGGTTGTAGTCTTCGTGGCGGCGACCCGGTTCCGTGGCTCAGGGTGGTCAAACCAGTGGCGGAACTATTTATGTGGTTTTGATGTTTAAATGTCCGACTACGCCACCCGTGGATTGCGGTCAGAGTGAACCGCCGCTGCAGGGCAGACCGCTGAGGCTGGTGTTGTGGGTGCAGCAGAGCGTAGCATAACTCCCCACGGGAGGAGTATAGCCTCAGGGCAGTGTATGCGGAGGATGGGGGTGATGGTGCAGGGCAGCAGCAGTAACAACACGGAGTCAGTGATGCAGTCCAGGGCCTTTACTCACAGTTCTTATTATCCAGACCACGTCTGCAGGTAACGGCTGCCCACGTCGTACTGTGCTCACCAGGTGAGGGGCTCAGACAACTCCCAGATAACTTTGGAGCGCTTCACAGGACCCCCTTTGTGTGTCCTTTGTCTGGCCTTTCTTACCAACCCTTCTGTCCCGCTGCCTCGGGCCTCCTCTTGGTAAACTTGGCGCCAGTTTCCCTGACCCTATGTGGTGCCTTCCTAGCGGGTGTAGCGAGGGGCTGCGCCACATAAAATGTCACAGCCTCCGGTTTCTAGCTGAGGGTCGTTTCCTGCCTCCACTAGTTTCGGGGACCGGTCTCCCCCTTTGGCCTGACCCCTCCACGCAGGTGGATTCGGGCGTGCAGTGGCGACTCACCCGTCCGCACCCCTGGGATCCCTTCATTCCTCGTTCCTGGAGCCTTCTCTTCCTTCCTTCTCCCTCTTCCAGGCCTGGGCCTCTGTTACTAGGCCCGCCTCCGGAGCAGAGCTCATGCAGAGCCCCTGCTCCCTGCCACTTCTGCTCAGACTTCTCTGCACTGAACTAAGATGGTGCCCACCTTTTATACTCCCTTCTCAATGCACCCAGGAACTGCTTCCTCCCTGCTCCTGCACTACAGGGTTCCCCTTCCTCAGTGTTCCCTCCCCCCACTCCAGCCAGGGACAGGGACTGTCGTGCCCATCTCAGAGGCATATTGGTCGCCCTGCCCCATGGCAATGTGGTGTAATGCATGCAGGTGTCGGGTCCTGATCCACACTCCATCCTTACCTGAGAGTGAGATATCACACCTCTGGGTGAGGTGCAATACCTCTGTAGCAACCGAGCCCTCAGGGTGCTACAGTTCCATTTATCTTCAGCCTAGGTGACGTATTATGATACAGGGCCGTGATTTTGGCTATAAAAGGGTCCCCTAGACCCCTACCCCAAGCTTTTTAAGAGAATCATATATGGCGTGCCAGGAGACTCTATGGAATGCTTTCTCAGCATCCAACGAGAGTATCTAATTACAAATTTTTAACTGCATCTAGCCCAGGAAATACTTTGTGCCTAGTAGCAGTGTCTGCTAGTCAGCGGATTATCCCGGCTGTTAAGCAAGCTACACCACCTGTAGTTTAGACACTTAATTTTTTCAAAGGAAATGCTTCGGGACCATGGAATACTTAGTGAAGAGCATCAGGAGGCACCCCAAGGCATAGGGGCTGGGACTGGCAGTAGAATGCCTTGCGGTGGACAGCCGAGCTCGATCCTTATAAAAGCTTTTTAACTGCAGCAGCTTTAGTGGACGCTACTGGAGCTGGAATTATGCGGCTGCTGGCATGAGACTTGCCCTCCAATAGATCCTTGTAAATGGATTTAAAGTGTATTCATTCAAATTAGAGAGACAATTTAAATTAAAAAGCTTAGAGCTGCCTCCACCACAGGGGGGCTCGCTCGACCCACCAGCGGACAGGCACCAGTATTGGGAGAGGGGGGCTGGCCATCAGGGTTCACCGCGGCTCTGGCACAAACCCGGCGACACGGAGGTGGCATGGGCAGGAGCGGACTGGCCGTGTCGGCTTCTCACTTTTTGGATTTTAGAAGGGCATGACATGCCTATATCTGTGTCTCCCCCTCCTTTTACTCCTCCACCTCTTTTATTTTCGCATGACTATATGTACTTTTCACTTTTCCATGTGTTAGTTGTGTCTTCTGAGCAGTTTGTCAGCTTTTGGACACCTTTGAAGGTGTTTTCTATGTGTTTCTATGTGTTTTTGTTTGCCTGCCATTGGTTTTAACGGTGTTCAAAGGTGTTCGACGAACAGTTCGACAAACAGTTCGGCGAACACACGGGTGTTCGACGAACCGAACCGAAATCGAACACTACGGGGGTGGCTCAACACTAGTTAGAACGTTTAAAAGTTCAGCAGCAATTTATCACATTTCAAGAAATTAACAAAACCTGTTTGTTTAGGGACCTATTCAGCACTCCACAAATACTTCAAAACTGCTATCAGAAAATTTGTTAACCTTTCATGTGCTACATAGGAATTAATGCAAAGTGGAATGAGAAAAAGAAAAATGTTAATTTTTCCTCTAAATTGTGCTTTAGCCCCAAATTTTTCATTTTTGCAGGGGATAGCACAAGAAAATGGACCTACAATGTGTCGCCCAGTTAATTCTGAGTGTTGATATCCCACATGTGGTCAAAAACCTCTGTTTGGACAAACGGCAGTGCTCGGAAGGAAAGGAGCATCATTGGAATTTTGGAACACAAATTTAGCTGAAATAGACTGCGGATGCCATGCCGCATTTGAAAGGCTCTTAAGGAGCCTAAACAAACAGAAAAACCCCACAACTGACACCATTTTGGACACTACAACCCTCAATGATTTTATCTAGGGGTACAGTGAGCATTTTGAACCCACAGGTACTATACAGAAATTGACAACATTAGGTCATCATATTGAAAAATGTCATTGTTTCATGAAAATGTTGCTTTAGCCCCAAATTTTTTACTTTTGCAAAAGTCGAAACGTAAATTTTTTTTGCCCGAGGAGATACCCCACATGTAGTCAAAAATGTTCTGCATGAACACACGGCATGGCTCAGAAGGGAAGAGGCGACATTTCGTATTTGGAGTGTAAATTTGCCTGGAATAGATCGCAGACACTATGTTTCATTTGCAGAGCCCCTGAGGTACCAAAACAGCAGAAATACCCACAAGTGACCCCATTTTGGAAACTATACCTATCAAGGAATTCATCTAAGGGTGTGTTGAGCATGTTGAACCCATAGCTGCTTCAAAGAACTTTTTAAAATGTGGATGTGAAAGGGAAAATTATTTTTTTTCCACTAAAATGTTGTTTTATCCCCAAATTTGTAATTTTCACAATTGATAAATAGGAGAAAACAGATTCCATAATTTGTTACACAATTTCAACACAACGTGGTGATGCTCTATATGTCATCAAAGACTGCTTTCTGGCCACACATCAGGGCTGAGAAGGAAGGTGAGCTGTATGAGGGCTTATTTTTTCCATGACAAGTAGAACATTTTTTTGGTGCCACATCGGGGTATATAACATTTTTTATCGCTTTTTATTCAGACACAGAATGAATAAAAAACAGCAATTCACTTATTGTTTTTATATTTATTTTTGTGTGGTTCAGTAAAAGTGATAAAACTGTTTTTTCTTTGTGTCAGTATGATTATAGTGATAGTAATTACATTTTTTTATGGTTTGCTACTTTTACAGACTAATTACAATATTTTACAAAAGTGAATTTGTTTTTGCATTGCCATTTTCTGAGAGCTGTAACTTTTTAAAATTTTTGCCAAATGAGCCATTTTAGGGCTTGATCATTGTTGAACAGTTTGATGTTTTAATTTATACCAATTTCTTTTTTTACATATCACTTTTTGATCGCTTTTTATGCAATTTTTTGTCATTATGTTGAAAAAGCTACAATTTTTTTATGGTGTTCGCCGAACAGAATAAATACATTACAGTTTTATAGTTAATGTTGTTCCGGATGTGTTGATACCAAAACTATATGTACTTTTTTGTTTATTTTTGCTTTCAGTGACAAAACAAGGTTTCGTGATTTGTGTTCGCTTTTTTTGTCTTTTTACATATTTTAGTTTACTTTTTTTTACTTTTCCACTTAGTCCCACTGCTGGGTCTAACAGGCCACTGTACATTGGGATCATCAGATGATTTCAAGGTACCATGGCAACTATTGTAACCTGCGACTATGATTGTGGGGGGCAGTGATGGTGTCAAAGGGTGTCTTTTAACCCCCTTTTAACCACTTAGATGCCACAGTTATGATTGACATCGGTATTTAAGGATTAATTGGCCCCGATTGGTTCCAAAACCAGTCGGGGTCGATGCTGCAGTGTGTCAGCTGTCATATAAAGCTGTCACCCACAGGAATTTCGTCAACTGGGGAGAGCTGTACACTTATTCCTGATCGCCGTTTTACAATGACGATGAGTTAATAAGGCTACTTAGCAAACACCGTTTAAATGCACTTCGCTGGTCATTAAGAGGTTAAAATATAAAGTTAAACTTTGATTTAAAGCAAACATTGATGTCAAAAATTTGTTGTTTTAAACATTTTAAACATTTTTTGTCTGGAGTGCTTACAAAGAATATATAATGAGAAAATTACGTATTATTTAAATTGTGTTTTTGTGTTAAATGTATTTTTCAAAAATGTTTGGCAATGTTTTTTGCTACCAATCACTATCTGTGCTGTGTTAAAGTATAATCTAGAACTCTAGAAGTTGCCATTTTCACACTGGCCGCTGGAGCTTTTTTATACTTTATTTTTTTTTGTTTCAGGGTATAATACGTATACATTGTAAGATCACATTATGGAAAAAAAGAACATTACCAATTTAATTTTTTTTTCTATGTAGCATGAAAACCTGATTTAAACAATAGGTCATTTTTTGGTAATAGCTTCCCTTTAAGCTGCTTTACAGTGAAAGCGGCACATAGTTTAAAACACATTTTGTTTTTCATGTACTTTGCACCTCTCCCCGAAAGTACATTATTGTACCAGCAGAAAAATTATGTCAGATGTAAAACACTATGTATCTGTAAAACAAATGTAACTATTATTTTATAATAGTACAAAACTTACCCTTGATTTCTTTTGATAGTATGCATAGATGAGTGTCTTCTCCATCTACTGCCATCTATATAAAAATATGAATATGATAATGGCACTTTAAAGCTGCTGTAAAACAGGTATTAGTAAATCTTTAAATTGCTAAAATAGAGACAAGTAGCAAAAGTAAAGCGAATCTTGAAATGAACTGAACATTTGCAGACGGGGGAATGAATGCAGTTTGAATCAGGAACTTTATGGTAACAGATTTTTTTTTTCTATGATGCCTTTCTTTCTTCCATGTGCTCAAGGATTTAGTTGAAAAGCATATGACCTTGATTGTCTTTTCTTGCACATATAACAATGACAATGGCTGTTTTATTTTGTCTTGTATTAATTAGAACACATGGGGTTTCATGTTAGTTATTTTTTATACCACTAGGAGTTAGATGGCTACCTCACCAACACCAATCATTTCATGAATAAGGAAATGCTGGTGTTTCTATACGTCAAATATATCTGCAAGGAGTTTGTATGTTCTCCCCGTGTTTGTGTGGGTTTCCTCCGGGTTCTCCGGTTTCCTCCTACACTCCAAAGACATACTGATAGGGAATGTAGATTGTGAGTCCCAGTGGGGACAGTGCCGATAATTGCTGTAAATTGTCTAAATTGGAAAGAGCTACAGAATATGTTGGCACTATATAAATAAAAAGATTAATATTATTATAACATTAATTTCAGTCATTTAGTTGTTTTAATCTGGTAACAGGGTAGTTCTAGATGAATATGCATAAAAATTTTGTTTGTATATTTTGCCTTGTATGAAAATATTTCTTTGCAATCAGAGTATGCATCAGCGCTGCTATGTATAGCAGAAACCACAATCTCCTATGAACGTCGGCTCTGGCCAGCATTCACAGGAGGATCGTAGTAACAGGCACAGAGATCATCAGCAGACCCACTGTTGTCATGACAACCTATCAGCACCCCTTGATCATGTGACATGGGTGCCAATGGGTGGGATGAATGATGCGCTTCCGACGGCGAGTGTTAAATCTCTCTGTCAGTGATTGACAGCAGAATTTAATTGGTTAACCGCAGTGGGCAAAGCATTGCTCGACCTGCTGCTGTTAATGACACATGATAGGTGATTAAATCAGTCATCATGTGCGGGGAAAGATGTGGGCTTAGCGTGTGAGACCGCATCAAAGGCCGGTACATGACCTTTACGTAAATGTCCGTCAAAGGCCGTGAAGAAGTTAAATAATAAAAAACATGATTCCAAAATCATCATCTGACTGCACTATTCTACACAGTGCAGAATTATTGGACAAGTAAGTATTTTAACCATATCATCATTTTTATGCAGATTTTCCAATTCCAAGCTATATAAATGTGAGTGCTTAATGGATGAAGCATATCAGATGGTGTGTATTTGTCTAATGAGAGAGAGTGAGGCCTAAGGATCCAACACCTTTATGAAGGTGTGCCGAATTATTAGGCAGCTTGTTTTCCTCAGGCAAAATGGTCCAAAAAGGAACTTTACCTGACTCTGAAAAGTCAAAAACTGTTACAAGTCTTACAGAAGGATGTAGCACTCTTGAAATTGCTCAGATATTGGGGTGTGATCACAGAACAATCAAAAGCTTTGTTGCAAATTGTCAACAGGGTAAAAAAATACTTTGAGACGAAAAGACACACATTAACTGCCAAAGATTTGAGAAGAATCAAAGGTGAAGCGACCAGGAACCCATTATCCTCCAGTGCTGTCATATTCCAGAACTGCAACTGGCTTCCTCAGGTATAAAGTAGTGATAAGATAAAGAGAAAGGAGTGGACCCCACATGTATGGCCACTAAGTCTGTGGCTCCCTCAGGGGGAAATAATTTATAAGTATCTTTGTTTTTCATATTTATTTGGCTACATTTTATGTTTGTTTCCTCGGGGGTAAAGTAGTAAGGCGATAATAAGATGAGGAGAAAGGACCACATGCATATACTACGTCTGTGACTTCCTCAGGGGTTAGGTGACTGAGGAAGCTACAGACTTAGTTGCGATACACTTGGAGTTCTTTCTACTTATCTTATTGTTGCCTTACTTAACAGGTATCTTTGTTTTTCATATTTATTCAGCTGTCTTTTATGTTTACCTACAAATCTGATGGTTATTTGTGCTGGCAATTTATCTTTGGCCTTATGTGATCACCACTACTTTTGCGTTTTCATATAAAACACTTTATTTGGCGTTATTATTTTTCATAGGCGTTCTTAAACTATTTCATTTATATTGGTTCTAATTAGGGATGAGCGGACCCGTGCCGAACCGAACTTTAGTCTCTCACTCTCGCTTTCTCACTCTCTCTCTAATGCTGGACAACCTTTATATCCCTTTCCTCTGATGGGGGTTCAGTTTTAATGCCCTTTAATCCACAATTTCAATTATGCCTTTCATAGTTGAAATAAGAATAACAGTTTTTAGGGCTCAACTATCAGAGGCCGGGTTATGAAAACAGCCAAAACGGCGCTGTTTGTGTAATTCTTACCGAAATTAACGAGAGTTATGGAAGCAGTGTAACACAGTGAGCTATTCTGTTTCCGCAACTCAAAAGTTACACCAACAGCATAGTTCTATGGGAGTTCTGCAGCTGTGCTTAGTTGTTTTCATAACTGTCCAGGACCTAGATGCCATTATTTCTGTCTTGGGTATGAAAGGCATAGATGACAATAGCCTGTTAAGTTCATCACAGTTTCTGCTTATGTATATCAGTTTGAAAGGCATTTTATCTACAAAGTATTGCAAGTACATCATTTTCTTCTAGGGCAATCTACCTCTAAATACTAGGTCAGTAATATTTTTTCCATTATTTGTTTTTTTTTCTGGTAGCCAAGTCAGGCTGTTTTTCAAATGTATTAAAATGAAAGTAATTTAACAGTCAACCTGTTTTAATGTTATTTCTCTGTAATGTAAAAACGAATGTCTATCAGAAGCCCGACGAATAACTGACTGATGACATCTAAAAGAAAAATCTGGCATAACCATCCAGTAAAAAGTTAAACATATGTATTTTAGTAGAGGAGTACAATATCACGTTAAACGGCCTGCGCTGTGGAAATGAGAAGCCTTTTGTTTTTCAAAATGGTTCTTTATTGTCCCAATGTGTTTCGGCACCGGACCGGCACCCTTCTCAAGGTAAAATATCTTGAGAAAGGCGGCGGTCCGGTGCCAAAACATATTGGGACAATAAAAAAACATTTTGGAAAACAAAAGGCTTCTCATTTCCTGCATCACAGCCCGTCTATTCAAGAATCTAGGACAAGCACTTAACTGCTGTTTACCAAAGGATCTAAGACAAGCACTTATCTGCAGTCTACCCAAGGATCTAAGACAAGCACTTATCTGCAGTCTATCCAAGGATCTAGGACAAGCACTTATCTATTATCTACCGAAGGTTCAAGGAGAAGCACTTATCTGCAGTCTATCCAAGGATCTAGGGCAAGCAGTTATCTGCAGTCTATCCAAGGATCTAGGACAAGCACTTATCTATTATCTACCGAAGGTTCAAGGAGAAGCACTTATCTGCAGTCTATCCAAGGATCTAGGGCAAGCACTTATCTGTAGTATATCCAAGGATCTAGGATAAGCACTTATTTACTGTCTACCAAAGGATGTAAGACAAGCACTTAACTGCAGTCTATTCAAGGATATAGGACAAGCACTTATCTACTGTCTACCTAGGGATCTAGGACAAGCACTTCTCTGTAATCTATCCAAGGATCTAGGACAAGCACTTATCTGCAGTCTATCCAAGGATCTATGACAAGTACTTATCCACTGTTTTCCGAGGGATCTAGGAAAGCACTTCTCTGTAATCTATCCAAGGATCTAGGACAAGCACTTATCTACTGTCTACCTAAGGATCTAGCAAAGAGAAAAGAAAAAAGGAACCACATGTATCAAGCAGCACACCTCTTTATAAGCAATATACTATTTCATTCCAGAAACTGTGTAGACAAAACATTGAAAAGCATTTAAAATATAGGAAAACAGAAGGGTCTGGCCCTTAAGACTGTCCCTGTCTATAAATAGTCACCAATACATAGACAATTAGATAAACAATGCTCTATGTATAATGCAGCGGGCACATGCGTATATACATCAAAATACATAAATAGGATTTAGACACAAGGGACCCATATTCGCTACATAAGATGAGCCAAATATCCAATAAGCACATAGAGTTACTGCCACCAATCATGAAGAAATTAGAGCAATAGCCTGGTTTGCCCTTGGGGCTCAATAAGGTTCACTCCACCTTAAATATGTATCACTCAGTTAGAACATTGTAGCTTATCATAATCATACCAAATCATTAGTAGTCTTGCAAAATTCTGAATATTCACACATAATTCCCCTAATAGGCGATAAGTCTCTTATTGTATTAATACAGGGATAAATTCCCAAACAGGACATATATTTAGCGTATATTAAGCG
Organism: Phyllobates terribilis; assembly: GCF_046119375.1. Taxonomy (NCBI): domain Eukaryota; kingdom Metazoa; phylum Chordata; class Amphibia; order Anura; family Dendrobatidae; genus Phyllobates; species Phyllobates terribilis. The sequence continues at coordinate 611,860,138 of NW_027362764.1, forward strand.
TGTACTTTAAATCTGACCCATCTACATGTAAGAGGTGTATTTCCAGGCAATATGGATGTGGAGAGATATTACCCAAATTGTGTAGCTAGTACTAGAGGATAACAGTCATATCAAGGAAGTACAGGACCAGAGCCCTATACCCCACGCGTATCACCGCGTCTCCGCGCAGCTTCGTCAGGGGAAGGACCGAAGGATCTAGGACAAGCGCTTATCTACTGTCTACCAAAGGATCTAGGACAAGCACTTCTCTGTAATCTATCCAAGGATCTAGGACAAGCACTTTTCTGCAGTCTATCCAAGGATCTGGGACAAGCACTTATCTACTGTCTACCCAGGGATTTAGGACAAGCACTTCTCTGTAATCTATCCAAGGATCTAGGACAAGCACTTATCTACTGTCTATCCAAGGATGTAGGACAATAATTTATCTACTGTCTACTGAAGGATCTAGGACAAGAACCTATCTGCTGTCTATCCAAGGATCTAGGAAATGCACTTATCTACTGTCTACCAAGGGATCTAGGACAAGCACTTAGCTGTAGTCTATCCAAGGATCTAGGGCAATCATGATCAAGTAGAAGAGCAATGGATTTACTCCAATGGATCAACATAAAAGTACGTTCTTCATTTATCTAAATCCTTTACATATACAATGATATTTTATTTTCCATCGAACCTCACCTGCAGCTCACAATTTTGCAATCCTGTCTAATTGCAGTACCCAAAGGTTCCTCTATCTATGCAAATATATTTTATATTTCTATACTTACACTGTACCATTTTTTTAAATCATTACAGTTGCTATTTACCTTATAAATAGAAGAGTACAGCATTGTTTTAGAACACAGAAATACTATTTTGCATCGCAGCAATATCACAAACAACAGACAATGTGGCATAATTGTAAAAATAGCCTTTTGTTTTTATTTAATGCTGTGTATTATAGAGTTGTAAGCAGACTGAAGATGTACAACTGAGTGTCCTCTTTGTGGAAGCAATTGTAATGTGAAACATGATCTATTCTGTGCTGCTGAGTTGTGATTGAAGGCACTGACCTGCCATAGACTTATAATAGGGGAGCAGGTGTGGCAATGATGGACTTTAATTTCCTTTAATAAACCTTTTATGTGCCACACTTTTACTGCCATTCTACGCTCTCCAAGGTCCTGCACATAATAGGTTCATTACTTTTGATTACTATAGTCTATTGAGATAAACAACTCCAGAATGCTGTATATATTATGTGCAGATATACTATTTATCTATTGTGTTTTTTATGGCAAGCAACTCCGCAGACAAAATTAAAAGCAGTCTGTGCTTCAGTTCTAAAAAGAATTACTACTTGTTCAGACCCAAGTAAATGCCAAGAAATGATTTTATTGAAATATGGCCCTGTTTCATTGTTCTTTCAGGCATCCATTATGGACACACAATATACATAATTGTTCAGCATTTCATGTAGTTTGTTCATTTATGCACTTATTTTTTTGCAAATGACCTACATTTAGGGACACATACAAAAACCTCTGCCATAAACCATCTAAAATGCTACGGAACTAATTTCAATCATGTTTCTTTCACTTTATAATTTTCAAATGAATATTCCTCCATTTTAAAGCAGATTTTGATTTTTTTATTCAAAAAGTTATTGATGAGAATAACATTGAATATAACATTTTAGAGTATACGTGTTTCTTTTGTTCTAGTTATAGAATATGTGCTGTTAGATGATCATCTGTACTTGGCCTTTTTGCTACTAACAAGAAGCTATTTAAATGTAACATTCCCATATAAATGTCTTAATGGACATTTTCTATGCCAGCTATTAAGGACGAACAGCCACATACAAAGTCACCCTGCAATGTTTCACTGTCTGAGCTGCCTTCTGTTCAACTAGCTTTGGACAAGAAACAATAGTCAGATATAAAAGGTTCACTGGTTTCTATGATTTACTGTACTACAAGGCCAAACACATAGTCATTTGGGGCAATGTAGTGTGTGCAGTCAATAGATAGCGACAGCATAACAAACAGTGCCACAAAAAGTTGTCCCATTTTTGCAAATAAATGGATTTTGAACAAAATGTAGATATATTGAAGAAAAATGAACATATTTTAATTATGATGACTTCCACACAAAAGTACTCAACAACAAACTCCCAATTAAAACAGTAACTGGCCGCTTAAACTTATTACGTCACATCTCCTATTGCATGGATATTCGGAAACAAATGTTTTCTTTGATATCAATCTTTCTCATTCCCTACAAAAGTAAACCTAATTATATGTTTATTGATTGCATTGAATATTGTCTTGGGCCCCCTTTAAATATCCATGTTTGCAGTACGTGTGGCATCCGTTTTTTTTCACGGATGCAACACGTGCCCATTATAATCTATGGTGCTGTGCATGTGTCCGTGTGTTTGTACAGACCGTATATCCATGCAAACCACATGGAAACATGTCCACTTTTTATCAGCAGCACGGATGACAAGAGCTAATACAAGTTTATGGATCAGTGTAAAAAGCGTAAGGCACATGGATTGCATCCGTGTATCATTCGTGTGTCGTCCGTGTGCTGTACGTGTGTAACACAGGTACTTTAGATGCAGTGACACAGAAACACAGAGTAGCCAATTCAGGGTTAATAAACAGGGGAAGTTTATGATAACAGGGTCAATCTCCACGCAGGGAGTAACAGGGGAAAATATGGGGGAAAAACAAGGGAAGTAGCAGGTAAAAGTCACAGTTTAACTAGATGTAGCAGAGTCGAACCGATTGTAATCGACAGTTTTTTCTCTTAGCTGACTCTTGCTCCTCACAAGGCAGTTGCCAGCTGATGCCGGTGTTGATTTTTTCAGGCTTCCCCGCCCAAACAATGCTCCATTTTCTGGCGGCAGCGGGCGGTCTCCGGTTTTACCCGCTGAGCCCCTAGTCCATAACACGGCACCTTACGTGCTCGGCTCCACGGACCCTGCGTCTCTTCTCCCTCTAGTCGGCTTGACTCCTCCAGTCCACTGCACTCGGATCTTGCTCCAAGTACTGTAGCCAGGAGCCTGGACCCTCTCACACTGCTCTGCTGAGCAGGACCCAGCTCTGCTTTTCCGCACAAACGTCCTCGTCTCTTCCTCTCTCTAGCCACGCCACCAGTTCCCCGGTCACCTGACCTCCCAGCTCTCACTCTGGACATGCCCCCAGCTTCCCAGTCACCTGACTCTTGTGCTCGCAGTCTGTCTTCCCCCTGCAACCAGAGGCACGGCCCCGGTAGTTCCAGATCAGTTGCTCTGAAAGTACTTACACCCCGGTCTTCCCCCCTTACCCTCCCACTCTCCTTTAACTCGCCATTCCACGGGCGAGAGTTCCTTCATCAAACGTTCACATTCTTGGACTTCCTGGACGATATGGTACCATATGAATTGATCTTGTTCGTAACGGTGAGGAGGCACTCCTGTTTTTGTCCGTTCTGACCGGCATAACTCAGTTTTTACCGATGGGGGGTGCAGGGTCCCTCGGATTTCCAATCTCCGCCTGCCCGGTGGCTTCAACCGATGTTGTTCCCTCGCCGCCTGCACTGGGGACTGCAGGTAATCGAGTGCTGGGGCTCGGAGGTAGAATCAACAACTCTTCTTCATCCACATCGTGGCTTGGGGCAACTGTGACAGGACCCTCTCTAGAAGCAGGTGATTCTTCTCCATCCTCGTCATCTTTAGACAGACAGAGTCGCTGCATACTACGATGAACCACTCTGGTAGTGGCTCCTTCAGCCCCCTCGGGTTGAAGTTCATACACAGGTCCTTCAGCGCCAATCCTGTGCTTCACTCGGTGCGGGGTCCATTCCCACTGCCTACTCAATTTTCCCTGGGGCCGCCTGTCCCGAACCAACACCTGCTCCCCGGGCCTCAGAGCTGTCCCTTGAAGACACAATATCTCATGATGTTTGAGCTCCTGAAACTTTTGTTGTACCAACCGTTGGAGGGTCTGCAGTAGAGATGAGCGGTGTTCGACTAGAACTGTTCGCCAATCTCAAATTCGATCTGTTTTGGGCGGTGTTCGAGTTGTTCGACGAACCCGAACGATTTGCAAAAAATTCGGCTGTTCGAGGTTATGTTCGATAACTGTTCGTGCACCAAAAGCGTTTCCTGCATGTCTGGCGCTATTTAGAGCACCAATCATGCAGGGATTGTCTGCCACTCACTGTAATGCCACAGCCATGGTGGTTGTGGCATTACAGTGATTGCCCAAATCGATGGGAACAGTGCCAACAGTGAAACATGAAAAGCCGGCAATTCATCAGCGGCATACACCGGTACCCGACAATTTAGAACTGAAAGAATAGAGCTTCACACATAGATTAGATAGATAGAAACATGTCAGTCACATATATACGAAGTACAGTGACAGTGTTGATTACTGTACTTGTCATTTAGTGTAAAGGATTTATCAAAAAAAATAATAGTGTTTTCATGCACCGTCTCTTTAAAAAAGCCAGCTGGCAATTCAGCAGCAGTACCTGACAATTTATAACAGACAGAATAGAGCTTCACACATAGATTAGATAGATAGAAACATGTCAGTCACATATATATGAAGTACAGTGACAGTGTTGATTACTGTACTTGTCATTTAGTGTAAAGGATTTATTAAAAAAAATAATAGTGTTTTCATGCACCGTCTCTTTATAAAAGCCAGCCGGCAATTCAGCATCTGTACCCAACAATTTAGAATAGAAGGAATAGAGAATCACACATAGATTAGGTAGATAGAAACATGTCAGTCACATATATATGAAGTACAGTGACAGTGTTGCTTACTGTACTTGTCATTTAGTATAAAGGATTTATTAAAAAAAATAATAGTGTTTTCATGCACTGTCTCTTTAAAAAAGCCGGCCGGCAATTCAGCATCTGTACCCGACAATTTAGAATAGAAGGAATAGAGAATCACACATAGATTAGATAGATAGAAACATGTCAGTCACATATATATGAAGTACAGTGACAGTGTTGCTTACTGTACTTGTCATTTAGTGTAAAGGATTTATTAAAAAAAAATAATAGTGTTTTCATGCACCGTCTCTTTAAAAAAGCCGGCCGGCAATTCAGCATCTGTACCCGACAATTTAGAATAGAAGGAATAGAGAATCACACATAGATTAGATAGATAGAAACATGTCAGTCACATATATATGAAGTACAGTGACAGTGTTGATTACTGTACTTGTCATTTAGTGTTAAAATAAAGGATTTATTTAAAAAAAAATTGGCGTGGGGATCCCCATAATTTTAGGCTCTAGCGGAGGTTAACCAGACAGCTGGGGCAGATGTTTGAAGCCTGGGAAGGGGGTAATACCCACGGAGCTTCCCAGGCTACTAATATCAGCCCCCAGCGGAATACCTAGCCTTTACTAGCTATTAAAATGGGGGACCCCCCAAAAAAATGACGTGGGGTCCCCCCTATTTTAATAGCTAGCAAAGGCTAGGCAGACAGCTGGGGGCTGATATTAATAGCCCAGAAAGGGTTCCATGAATATTGGCCCCCTCCCAGGCTAGAAACACCAGCCGTCAGCCGCCCCAGAAATGGCGCATCCATAGGATGCGCCAATTCTGACACTTAGCCTCGCTCTTCCCACTGCCCTGTAGCGGTGGCAGTGGGGTAATAGGGTTGGGGTAGATGTCAGCTTATAATGCCAGCTGACATCAAGCCCAGGTTAGTAATGGAGAGGCGTCTATAAGACACCCCCATTACTAACCCCATAGTCAAAGTTAAAAGAAAACACAAACACCCAGAATAAAGTCCTTTAATTGAATTAAAGACACATTTCTTTATTGTTCTAAATTAAACCATACTTACCATCACGCCCATTCCAGCTGAAGCCAACGATCTCCTGCAATAAAAGAAAAATAATAAAGCAACCTCATCCTTACCTTTCCATGGTTCCCAGACAGCTTCAGCTCTGCTACATCGAGATGACAGGCTGGACCGCAGCAGAACGCTGCCATCCAGCCTGTCATTCCGCAGACACTGAGAAGCGCAGGCATGCTTGCGCTCTGCAGTGTCTGGCTGTGACGGCATAAAGATGAGACGAGTTCATGTCCAATGAACTCGGCGCACCTCATGCACGTCACTGACAGCGTGGGAGAATTCTCCTGCACTCAGCACTTCAGCGTGAGAATTCTCCCACGCTGTCAGTGACGTGCATGAGGTGAGCTGAGATCATTGGACATGAATGAGCTCACCTCATGCACATCATTGACAGCGTGGGAAAATTCTCCTGCACTCAGCGCTTCAGCGTGAGAATTTTCCCACGCTGTCAGTGACGTGCATGAGGTGAGCTCATTCATGTCCAATGAACTCAGCTGACCTCATGTACGTCACTGACATCGTGGGAGAATTTTCACGCTGAAGTGCTTAGTGCAGGAGAATTCTCCCACGCTGTCAGTGACGTGCATGAGGTGCGCCGAGTTCATTGGACATGAACTTGTCTCATCTTTATGCCGTCACAGCGAGACACTGAGGAGCGCAAGCATGCCTGCGCTTCTCAGTGTCCGCGGGATGACAGGCTGGATGGCAGCTTTCTGCTGCGGTCCAGCCTGTCATCTCGATGTAGCAGAGCTGAAGCTGTCGTGGGAACCATGGAAAGGTAAGGATGAGGTTGCTTAATTATTTTACTTTTATTGCAGAAGACATTGGCTTCAGCTGGAATGGGCGTGACGGTAAGTATGGTTTAATTTAGAACAATAAAGAATTGTGTCTTTATTTCAATTAAAGGACTTTTTTCTGGGTGTTGTGTTTTTTTAAATACTTTACTAGAAATTCATGGTGGTCATGTCTAATATTGGCGTGACCCCATGAATTTCGGGCTTAGGGCCAGCTGATAATGCCAAGCTGGCCTTAACCCCTTTATTACCCAGTGAGCCACCGCACCAGGGCCCTGGATGAGTTGGGTACAGCGCCAGAAGATGGCGCTTCTATGAACGCGCCATTTTCTGGGGTGGCTGCGGACTGCAATTTGCAGCGGGGGTGGCCCAGAAAGCTTGGGTCTCCCTGCGCTGCGGATTCCAGCCCCTAGCTGCCTAGTTGTACCTGGCTGGGCACAAAAATAGGGCGAAGCCCCACGCATTTTTTTTTAAAATTATTTCATGAAATTCATGGAATAATTAAGAAAAAAAGGGCTTCCCTATATTGTTGTGTTCAACCAGGTACAAATAGGCAGCTGGTGGTTGGGGGCAGCCCGTCCCTGCCTGCTGTACCTGGCTGGACACAAATATAGTGCGAAGCCCCACGTCAATTTTTTTTTAATTATTTCATGAAATAATTTTTTTAAAAAAGGGCTTCCCTATATTGTTGTGTCTGGCCAGGTACAAATAGGCAGCTGGTGGTTGGGGGCAGCCCGTTCCTGCCTGCTGTACCTGACTGGACACAAATATAGGGCGAAGCCCCACGTCAATTTTTTTTAAATTATTTCAGGAAATTCATGAAATAATGAAAAAAAAATTGATGTGGGGCTTCGCCCTATATTTGTGTCCAGTCAGGTACAGCAGGCAGGAACGGGCTGCTCCCAACCACCAGCTGCCTATTTGTACCTAGCCGGACACAACAATATAGGGAAGCCCTTTTTTTCTTAATTATTCCATGAATTTCATGAATTTAAAAAAAAAATACGTGGAGCTTCGCCCTATTTTTGTGTCCAGCCAGGTACAACTAGGCAGCTGGGGGCTGGAATCTGCAGCGCAGGGAGGCCCAAGCTTTCTGGGCCCCACCCGCTGCAAATTGCAGTCCGCAGCCGCCCCGGAAAATGGCGCGTTCATAGAAGCGCCATCTTCTGGCGCTGTACCCAACTCATCCAGGGCCCTGGTGCGGTGGCTCACTGGGTAATAAAGGGGTTAAGGCCAGCTTGGCATTATCAGCTGGCCCTAAGCCCGAAATTCATGGGGTCACACCAATATTAGACATGACCACCATGAATTTCTAGTAAAGTATTTAAAAAAAACACAAACACCCAGAAAAAAGTCCTTTAATTGAAATAAACACACAATTCTTTATTGTTCTAAATTAAACCATACTTACCGCCACGCCCATTCCAGCTGAAGCCAATGATCTCCTGCAATAAAAGTAAAATAATAAAGCAACATCATCCTTACCTTTCCATGGCTCCCACAACAGCTTCAGCTCTGCTACATCGAGATGACAGGCTGGACCGCAGCAGAACGCTGCCATCCAGCCTGTCATCCCGCAGACACTGAGAAGCACAGGCATGCTTGCGCTACTCAGTGTCTGGCTGTGACGGCATCCAGATGAGCCGAGGTCATGTCCAATGAACTCGGCTCACCTCATGCACGTCACTGACAGCGTGGGAAAATTCTCACGCTGAAGCGCTGAGTGCAGGAGAATTTTCCCACGCTGTCAGTGACATGCATGAGGTGAGCTGAGTCCATTGTCGGCTCATCTGGATGCCGTCACAGCGAGACACTGAGGAGCGCAAGCATGCCTGCGCTTCTCAGTGTCTGCGGGATGACAGGCTGGATGGCAGCGTTCTGCTGCGGTCCAGCCTGTCATCTCGATGTAGCAGAGCTGAAGCTGTCCTGGGAACCATGGAAAGGTAAGGATGAGGTTGCTTTATTATTTTTCTTTTATTGCAGGAGATCGTTGGCTTCAGCTGGAATGGGCGTGATGGTAAGTATGGTTTAATTTAGAACAATAAAGAATTGTGTCTTTATTTCAATTAAAGGACTTTATTCTGGGTGTTTGTGTTTTTTTTTTAACTTTGACTATGGGGTTAGTAATGGGGGTGTCTTATAGACGCCTCTCCATTACTAACCTGGGCTTGATGTCAGCTGGCATTATAAGCTGACATCAACCCCAACCCTATTACCCCCTGCCACCGCACCAGGGCAGCGTGGAAGAGCGAGGCTAAGTGCCAGAATTGGCGCATCCTATGGATGCGCCATTTCTGGGGCGGCTGACGGCTGGTGTTTCTAGCCTGGGAGGGGGCCAATATTCATGGAACCCTTCCTGGGCTATTAATATAAGCCCCCAGCTGTCTGCCTAGCCTTTGCTAGCTATTAAATTAGGTGGGACCCCACGTCATTTTTTTTGGGGGGGGTCCTCCATTTTAATAGCTAGTAAAGGCTAGGTATTCAGCTGGGGGCTGATATTAGTAGCCTGGGAAGCTCCGTGGGTATTACCCCCTTCAAACATCTGCCCCAGCTGTCTGCTTAACCTCCGCTAGAGACTAAAATTACGGGGAATCCCACGCCAATTTTTTTTAATAATAAATCCTTTATTTTAATACTAAATGACAAGTACAGTAACCAACACCATCACTGTACTTATTATATATGTGACTGACATGTTTCTATCTATCTAATCTATGTGTGAAGCTCTATTCTGTCTGTTATAAATTGTCGGGTACAGATGCTGAATTGCCAGCCGGCTTTTTTAAAGAGACGGTGCATGAAAACACTATTATTTTTTTTGATAAATCCTTTACACTAAATGACAATTACAGTAAGCAACACTGTCACTGTACTTCTTATATATGTGGCTGACATGTTTCTATCTATCTAATCTATGTGTGATTCTCTATTCCTTCTATTCTAAATTGTCGGGTACAGATGCTGAATTGCCGGCCGGCTTTCTTAAAGAGACGGTGCATGAAAACACTATTATTTTTTTTAATAAATCCTTTACACTAAATGACAAGTACAGTAAGCAACACTGTCACTGTACTTCGTATATATGTGGCTGACATGTTTCTATCTATCTAATCTATGTGTGATTCTCTATTCCTTCTATTCTAAATTGTCGGGTACAGATGCTGAATTGCCAGCCGGCTTTTTTAAAGAGACGGTGCATGAAAACACTATTATTTTTTTTATTAAATCCTTTGCAGTAAATGACAAGTACAGTAAGCAACACTGTCACAGTACTTCATATATATGTGACTGACATGTTTCTATCTATCTAATCTATGTGTGAAGCTCTATTCTGTCTGATATAAATTGTCGGGTACCGCTGCTGAATTGCCGGCCGGCTTTTTTAAAGAGACGGTGCACGAAAACACTATTATATTTTTTAATAAATCCTTTACACTAAATGACAAGTACAGTAATCAACACTGTCACTGTACTTCATATATATGTGACTGACATGTTTCTATCTATCTAATCTATGTGTGATGCTCTATTCCTTCATGTCTAAATTGTCGGGTACCGGTGTATGCCGCTGCTGAATTGCCGGCCGGCTTTTTTAAAGAAAGCGTCTTCTGAGCAGTTTGTGAGCTTGTGGACACCTTTGAAGGTGTTTTCTATGTGTTCCTATGTGTTTTTGTTTGCCTGCCATTGGTTTTAACGGTGTTCGACGGTGTTCTAAGGTGTTCGACGAACAGTTCGACGAACAGTTCCTCGAACATCCCGGTGTTCGACGAACCGAACCGAACCCGAACACTACGGGGGTGGCTCAACACTAGTCTGCAGTCGATGCCGATGTCCCCAGACCCAGGAAGACACCCCTGTCCGTGGGTAGTCCTCCTCGGGGTCCAGCGCTAACTCCATAATCTCTCACCCCTTTCGCCCAAACAGCAAGGTATAAGGAGTGAACCCTGTCATACTATTCACTCGGTTGTTCTAGACCCACATCAGCTCGGCCACAAACTCAGGCCACCATACCTTCCAATCTTCCTCCAACATGCGGAGCATTTGGATTAGTGTCCGATTAAAGCATTCACAGGCCCCATTTCCTTGAGGGTGGTAAGGAGTAGTCCGTGACTTCTCTATCTTGTACAACCGGTGCAGCTCTTCCATCACCCGGCCTTGGAAGCAGGCGCCTTGATCGGAATGAATCCTCTTTGGGCAGCCATACACCCGAATGAAGTCTCGGCAGATGACCTGTACAGCTGACTCGGCGGTCTCGTCTCGGGTCGGGGTCAAAACCGCAAACTTTGTGAAGTGGTCTATCATTACCAGGCAATGTTTATACCTGAGATGCGCCGGTCCAACAGTCAAATAGTCAATCATCAGCACCTCCAAGGGGGCAGAAGTCACAATAGTTTGTATGGGGACCCTCTGCTCCGGTGGCTCAACCAGCTCACAGCTCCGACATCTTCGACAAGTGTCTTCTCCTGTTGCTTGCAGTCGTGGATGATACACCAGCCTCTGCAACCACTGAAACGTCTTCTCTGGTCTGAAGTGAGCCCCTCGTTCATGAGCCTCCTTAGCCACTACTCCGACCAACTTCTCTGGGATCACCACTTGCTAGGTGGTACTGAACTCTCGCAGTAGCTGCACCCGTCAGTACAGCAGCCCGTCTCGCAAACACTGTCTCTCCCATTGTCCCAGCATCTTCAGTGCTCCCGGGGACAGGGTACTCCTCTCTTCTTGACTTGGGACTTGCCGCAAAGCCACCCATTGACGCAATTGAGCAACTTCTCTGTCAGTCTGTTGAAGTTGGATCCAGTCATATCTTGGCCGCCCTAGCACTTGTTCTTCCAATGTCTCTCCGATTTGTCCCTGCGCCGAGGCCAGCGGTCCCATGAAACTTCGGACGCTAGGGGTCTCATCCGCCTCCAACTCTTCATCGCGGTCATGATCAGGCCGTTCATATGTCACTCTGGAGAAGGTGTCGGCATGAGTATTCTCTGCCTTAGGCCGGTATGTGATCTCATACCAGTACCTGGCCATGCAGGCCACCCACCGCTGCTCCAGGGCCCCAATTTCGCATTCTCCAGGGGGGCCAGTGGGTTGTTATCTGTTCTCACCAGTACTTCGGAACCGGACAAATACTCTGCAAACTTCTCGGTCATTGCCCAAACCAGAGCCAGCAACTCTAATTTGAAAGAGCTATAATTATCCGGGTTCCTCTCGGAGTCGTGAAGGGAGTGGCTGGTGTATGCAATCACGCGCTCTTTCCCCTCCTGTACTTGGGATAACACGGCTCCCAGACCATGTAAGCTCCCATCAGTGTGGAGTATGAAAGGTTGGGAGAAATCCGCATAAGCAAGTATTGGGGCCTCAGTCAGGGCCATTTTTAGGGCATGGAAGGCCTCTTCCTGGCTGCTTCCCCACCGAATCGCCTGATTCTTGGAGCCCGCCGTCACTCCCTTAAGTATCTCCAGCAATGGTTTGGTTATGCGGGTGAAGTTCTTCACGAATCTTCGGTAGTACCTGGCAAGTCCCAGGAAGGCCCGAACGTCCTTCACTGTCTTTGGGGTAGGCCACGCCTGCACGACGGCCACCTTTTCCTGGGTGGGCCTGACTCCTTCACCGGACACAGTATGACCGAGATATTCGATCTGTTTGCGGAACAGGTGGCACTTCTGGGGCTTCACCTTTAGGCCATGACTCTCTAGGCGACTCAGTACTTGCTCCAGTCGCTGGAGGTGCTCCTCGAAGGTGGCGGCATAGACAATTATGTCGTCAAGGTAAATCAGTGTCGCCTCGAAGTTTAAATTGCCCAGGCTCCTCTCCATCAAACTCTGGAACGTCCTGGGGCGTTAGTCAGGCCGAAGGGCATCCGATTGAACTCGAACAGTCCCAGGGGAGGAGTCCTGAGGAGATAATTTGCATATTCCCACTGCATTTTGGGGTAAGTGAAGAGTCTCCGCGAGCTCAAAGAACACTGGATTTTTGCTGTTGGAGCTGAAAAGAGGACATCGGTAAACCAGGGGAGGAGTCCTGAGGAGATAATTTGCATATTCCCACTGCATTTTGGGGTAAGTGAAGAGTCTCCGCGAGCTCAAAGAACACTGGATTTTTGCTGTTGGAGCTGAAAAGAGGACATCGGTAAACCGCGCGCCTACCGGCGTGCGCATTTTGAAGCTTTTTTTTTAAGCTTTTTTCACTGTTTTCAGAACATTAACAATAAGAACATGGAAGAGTCCAGGAGCCATTTGGTGAGCTGCATATCCTGCTACATGTTCACAGACTTGCCAGTGGAAAAGCCAAACTTCACATGCCAGAAATGCAAGCTTATGTCCCTGTTGGAGGAAAAGTTGCGAAATCTAGAAGAGAGGTTAACTACCTTGAAAATCATTAAGGAAGGTGAAGAGTTCTTAGACAGAGCAGAATTATCTCTTCATGATTCAGAAAGAGAAGAAATTCGAACTGCACCTGACGAAACAGAGGAATGGAAGCATGTGACCCACAGAAGCAGGAGGATCGAGAGGCAGTCAGCACCCATACTGCTCAGGAACCAGTACCAGGCTCTCACGCAGGAGAACCATGAAGAAATACAGCAAAATAAGACTTAGCCAGCAATGAATAACCTTGTAAGCCCTCAGAATCCTCCTGGATGGAGAAAGAAGAATGTTGTGAAGAAAAAACAGAGAGTGGTGGTCATGGGGGATTCCCTGTTAAGAAGAACAGAGGCTGCTATCTGCAGACCTGACATAACCTCAAGAGAAATGTGCTGTCTTCCAGGAGCAAAAATTAAAGATGTGTCTGACAGGATATCAAGACTCTTCAGACCTACAGATCACTACCCATTCCTGCTAATACATGTGGGGACAAATGACACCGCAAGAAAGGACCTGGAAACCATCTGCAGTGACTTTGAAGACTTAGGCAAGAAAGTGAAAGAATTGGGAGCGCAGGTGGTCTTCTCATCCATCCTCCCAGTGGATGGCCATGGAACAATGAGGTGGAATAAGATTCTACAGGTGAACAACTGGCTACGTCGATGGTGCCGTCAACAAGGATTTGGATTTCTGGATCACGGAATGAATTACCTATACGATGGACTACTTGCTAGAGATGGGGTGCACCTTACGAAGACTGGAAAACATGTATTTGGAAGTCGCCTTGCGACACTCATCAGAAGAGCTTTAAACTAAAACAATGTGGGAAGGGAAGCAAAAGGCCAGAAAAAGCCATACAGCTGACAAATACTATTGAGATCTCTGCTACTGGAAGTGGAAAAGAAGAACAAAGACAAAACAATTTAAATAATAAAAATATGGGAGGAAGAGAAACCAATCACAAACTAAAATGTTTTTATACAAATGCACAAAGCATGGGCAACAAACAAGGAGAATTGGAACTACTAATGCAGGAAAAGGGATATGATGTCATTGGAATCACTGAAACTTGGTGGGACGATACACATGATTGGAATAAAAGGCTAAAAGGCTACAACTTATTTGCAAGAAACAGACTTGATAAACGAGGAGGAGGTGTTGCATTGTATGTTAGAAAAGCGTATATCTGCACAGAGATTGAAGCTTCAGAGACTGGGAGTTCTGTGGAAACTGTTTGGGTAAGAATACAAGGAGAGAACAACGGAAAGTACACCATTGTAGGCATTTACTACAGGCCACCTGGGCAAGCTGAAGATATGGATGAACTCTTTATGTATCAAATGACCAAGTTCTCCAAAAAATATGACGTAGTGGTCATGGGAGATTTCAACTATCCAGACATTTGTTGGGAATCTCTCTCAAGTAAAACTAACAGGTCAAGCAAATTCTTATCCTCTCTTGCTGACAACTTTATCTTCCAAAAGGTAGGGGAGAAAACAAGGGGATCTGCTACTTTGGATCTAATCCTTATAAACAGGGAGGAAATGGTTGAGGAGGTAAAGGTGGCTGGGACCCTAGGAGGCAGCGATCATGCTATTATAGAATTTTGGATAACTAGAGGAGGAAGACATGTGAAGACTCAAACTTCAAGGTTAGATTTTAGAAAGGCAGATTTTAAGAGACTCAGAAAGAGAATAGGAGGGATCCAATGGCTGGATGTCCTTAAGGACAAAAATGTCCAGGAAGGATGGGAAATTTTTAAAAATGAGATTCTCAAAGCACAATCGTTAACAATCCCGAAAAGTAGGAAGAATGGGAAGCATTTAAGGAAACCAGGATGGATGAACACAGAACTTAAACACATGCTAAAAAGAAAGAAAGAAATGTTTATTAAATGGAAAGAGGGAGGCATATCTAAAGAAGATTATAATGCAGTCTGCAGATCCTGTAGGGCCCGTATCAGGTTAGCTAAAGCTGACAATGAATTAAGGCTTGCAAGAGATGTCAAAAGCAATAAAAAAGGATTTTGGGGGTATGTCAAAAGTAAAAGAAAAGTCAAAGATGCTATAGGATTTTTACAGGATGAAAATGGAGAAATGGTAAGAGAGGATGTTGAGAAGGCCGAACTTTTTAATTCCTATTTTGCATCTGTTTTCTCTCAGAAAGAAAATGTAACATCAACTGATCTTCACTGTCCTTTTAAAGGAATAGAGGAATCCAAGTTATCTGTAAACAGAAAGATTGTGAGGGAATATTTAGCTAACATAAATGAGTTCAAGTCTCCAGGTCCAGATGAATTACACCCCAGAGTACTGAAGGAGATCGCAGAAGAAATTTTAGAACCACTCTCCATAATCTTTGAAAATTCTTGGAGAACAGGAGAAGTCCCAGAAGACTGGAGAAGAGCAAATGTTGTTCCTATCTTCAAAAAGGGGAAGAAGGTGGACCCAGGAAACTATAGGCCGGTGAGTCTGACTTCTATACCAGGAAAGATCTTTGAACAAATTATTAAACAACATGTATGTAAGTACATGGATAAGAATGAAGTGATTAACCAGAGTCAGCATGGGTTTGTAACTAACAAGTCATGTCATACTAACTTAATTTCCTTCTATGACAGAATCACTGACTGGGTGGATCAGGGAAATGCTGTAGATATAGTATATCTTGACTTCAGCAAAGCATTTGACAAAGTATCTCACACCATCCTTATTGAAAAAATGACCAAGTATGCAATGGACCAGGCAACTGTTAGGTGGATTCATAACTGGCTTAGTGATCGGACTGAAAGGGTGGTTGTAAATGGCTTCACATCCAGCTGGATGAATGTCTCAAGTGGGGTACCACAGGGCTCCGTCCTGGGACCTGTATTGTTCAACATCTTTATCAATGGTTTAGATGAAGGAATTGAGGGTAAACTGATTAAATTTGCTGATGACACAAAGCTAGGAGGGATAGCTAATACTAGAGAAGAGAGAGAGAGGATTCAAAAAGACCTAAATAAACTGGAGCAGTGGGCAGCAACCAACAGAATGGTTTTTAACAGGGAAAAATGCAAAGTACTACATCTGGGCAATAAAAATGAAAAAAGCATATACAGAATGGGAGGAATAGAGCTAAGCAACAGTACATGTGAAAAAGACTTAGGTATACTAATAGATCATAGACTGAACATGAGTCAACAGTGTGATGCAGCAGCAAAAAAGGCAAATACAATTCTGGGATGTATTAACAGAAGCATACAGTCTAGATCACGTGAAGTCATTATCGGTCTTTACTCCTCCTTGGTCAGACCTCATCTGGAATACTGTGTACAGTTTTGGGCACCACATTTTAAAAAAGACATAGACAAACTGGAGCAAGTTCAGAGAAGAGCGACCAGAATGGTGACTGGTTTGCAAACCATGTCCTATGAGGAACGGTTGCAGGATTTGGGAATGTTTAGCTTGCAAAAAAGAAGAC
Source organism: Phyllobates terribilis (assembly GCF_046119375.1). Classification (NCBI taxonomy): domain Eukaryota; kingdom Metazoa; phylum Chordata; class Amphibia; order Anura; family Dendrobatidae; genus Phyllobates; species Phyllobates terribilis. The sequence goes on from NW_027362764.1 coordinate 611,876,611, forward strand.
TGAGAGGAGACTTAATAGCTGTCTACAAATATGTCAAGGGCTGTCACATTGTAGAAGGATCATCTTTATTCTCATTTGCACAAGGAAAGACTAGAAGCAATGGGATGAAACTAAATGGGAGGAGACACAGATTAGATATTAGAAAAAACTTTTTGACAGTTAGGGTGATTAATGAGTGGAACAGGCTGCCACGAGAGGTGGTGAGTTCCCCTTCAATGGACGTCTTCAAACAGAGGCTGGACAGACATCTGTCTGAGATGATCTAGTGAATCCTGCTTTGAGCAGGGGGTTGGACCAGATGACCCAGGAGGTCCCTTCCAACTCTACCATTCTATGATTCTATGGGTAATATGAACGCCGTCTTCACACGGTCATGTTCGGCCATGGCCACCTGCCAGTACCCACTGGCCAGATCCAAGGAGGTGAAGTATCTTGCCTTCCCTAAGGCCGACAGGGACTCTTCGATTCGGGGTAGTGGGTAAGAGTCCCGTACTGTACAAGCATTCAGTCGTGTATAGTCCACACAGAACCACAGAGTCCCATCTTTCTTCCGGACCAGGACAATCGGGGCTGCCCACGGACTCTGACTCTCCCGTATCACACGATTCTGTAACATATAGGCTAGCATCTCCTTAACCTCCTTATACATCTGGGGAGGAATCTGCCAGTATCTCTCCCGCACCAGGGCAGGGCTTCCCGTAGGAATCTCGTGGGTAATGGCTTCAGTGCAACCAAAATCATCCTCATGGCGAGCAAAGACTTAATGGTACCGCTCCAGCACCTCCTCAACCTGCTGCACCTTTCGAGGTGTAAGTCCCATCAATTTTGCCCGCATTCGTTCTAGGATTCTTCGTCCCCCCTTCACACTAGCGCGGTGGGATTCTGGCGGCACGTTGAGCGCCAGAGTCCAGGGGTCTCCTCGTACAGTGGACAGCTGTACCATATAAGGTCGCACCAACTTCTCTGGCATTCCCAGAATCTGGGCTATTTCCGCCCTTGGAGGGAGTGTGAGATCATCTTCGCCCAGATTAACTCACCGCACTATAACATTGCCACCCTGGACTGTGGCCAGTGTCCGAGCCACCAAGAGTCCGGGGGGTACTTTGTCCATCGATGTTGGTTGCATCTGAACTTAGACCCCCTCAAAAGGTGTGCAGGCCCGTGCGGGTAACGTGAGTTCAGTTTGTCCGGGCGGTAAGGTGAGCACCGTAGCTTCTGGCACTATTATTTTCCCCAGGATCTTCCCTTCACTCCACGTCTCCTGAGCCTGGGCAGCTGGGATTAGTTGTTGAAAGACCCTCCTTTGGGGAGTTCGTGGGTCCCACTGGTCTAGAGGAATCTCCTTTAGCTCACTAAGCAGGGTTTGCCCAATCTCTTTCAGCACATTCATTCCGAGGGTCACCGGGGGTCCACTTCCGGTTCCCCCTGTGACCAGGACGATTCCTTTTTTTCCCACATCTTTTCCACACTCTCGGATCTACATCCACACCACCCCTGCGACCAGGATGGTTAATTGATTAGCTGCAGTGAGTCTAATTACTGGTCCCCATTCAGGCCGCGCTCTCTCTGGAAATCGCTGTTGAAAGTAGGCTTCTGTCATCGTAGTCACCTGGGATCCCGTGTCAATCAGGCAGTGAACAGCTCGACCGCTTATTTCGGCTCAGACGACAGTGGAAACCAGGTCCTTGGGAGTTCCTGTTTTTCTTTCCCCTTCCTCAGGCTCCGGGCTGTGTCCCCCAAACACGGAGCCCGCTAGTTTAGCGGCTGCCGCGACAGGGGCCACCCTCAGCTAGCACAGCCCCTGGCGTAATGTCCTGTGCCTCCACACTTCCAGCAGGTCGTGTCTCTGTCTGTGTAGGGCTGCCTCACTTCTCTACGGAACTCTTCTGCAGGGCGGGGCCTGAATTCGTTTCTTTCCATAACTGGGGCAATCGATCTGGGTATCTCTGGTGTTGGGGCAGGGGTCTTCTTGAGACTGGACCATTCATCCCGCATCTCCTGAATCTCCTTTCGCATCTCTCGAGCCCATTCTGGTTCAGCTGCAGGCGGGGTGGGTACCTCATTACTCCGGACCATCCCTGCCGGGGCAATCACCGCCATCACCTGCTCTCTCACACGTGCCTCTGTGGCGCCCCTAAGTGTTCGACCACCACAGGAATGCTACACTTCTCTAATGGAGTGTGGTGTTCCTCCTCTGAGGTAAGGCCAGTGTGATAGTCGTGACCCAGCCCTTGCATCCAACACCACACTTCTCCACCAGAGGGAGCTAGTATGCACTAGGTGCTGCTCCCCTGGTTACAGGGAGACTGGGGAACACAAAGTAGTAGGAACCAGTTAGTGGGTGAGGGTGGAGGACTTACAAGTGAGTTACACTTTAGATTTCATATTTAATAGAAAGCCATCTTTGATCTTGGTCTTTGGTTAGTCAAGTTCTTGTGCTGTCTTGGTTGCTGTCAACTACTGTGTGTCATGTGACCTCCCTCCGGGAGTGCAGATCCTGTGTGGGCCTGCGCCGGCAAGGGACACAGCCCTCATACCCTGGCCTTGGGACGAGAGGTAGGTTGCAGACAAGGAATGTCTCAACCCGGCCAAGGAGCAGGATCCAGAAGGCCCGGAGCTTAAGAGTGTGGCTCCATAGCAAATGGATCCCAGGCAGGATGCAGATGGAGCGGTGTACGCCACCTGTCCTCGCCGACCTGATATATTCAGTATGACTCTGGCTGCAAAGAGGGGTACCAGCCCCCGACACCCGACCTTGCTACTCTACGTCCTGGACGGGAAAGCCCGGTTAGGTCCAGAGGATCCCATCGGGTATCGGACGGAGCGGAGCTGCCCCAGTGCCCTTGTTCTGAGAGGAGCTCAGAGGGAGGCACGGCCTATTTGCACACACACGGACGGAAGGGAATTGGTCTGTAGTTCAGGAACACTCTGCTCTATGGTCGCGACTGAATGCTGGACTTACTTGGAGGTTGTTGGGCCCCCGTCTCTGTTGAACGCAGGACTCCGCGGGGAGCAGGGAGTCGCCTTCCTTTGCCATCTGAGTGAGTAAAGCCTTGGAAGTTCACCCCTATGGCCTCCGGACTGTTATTTCTGTGCCACACCGCGGGATGTGGGATGCCTTCTCCTCAACTACTACCCCCCTCCATCCTGTCCCTCTGCCCTGAGGCCTTGCTCCGCCTGTGGGGAGTAGTAAGAACTCTGGCCGCCGTTACATCAGGCCTCGGTGGACTGCAGCGGCGCTGGTGATCCTTCACCAGACACCACAGGTGGCGTAGTCGTTAAATAAGCCACTCAACACAACATCTTCCTTTTAATGTGACGGCCCTGAGCACGGGTCGGGTCCGGGCCACGGCTGCATCCCATCTCTCCATCACAGGACCCGACACCGAGTCCCCCAACACCCAGGGTAAACTAAAGGGCTTTCCCGAAGTAGAGGCGTCACACATCTGCCCCCACCTCTAGAAAAGTCATACGTGGGTTGGCGCGCAGGTGCTCCCGCAAAGCCTGCTTCAGCTGCACATCCCTGAGGCCAGCCACAAACCGGTCCCTTAAGATCACGTCAGGGGAGGCCCATTCCCAAATTCCCCATGTCGTCTTTTCTAGTGATATAGGCATGCACCCTCTGTAAGGCATTAACATACTGCGTCACAGTCTCCCCCTCCTGCTGCACTTGGGTGAAAAAGCCGTATCTTCAGCTCTCCTACATTGGTGGGATCCATATGCATCTCCTCCAGTATCCACACCACTTTTTCTACAGTATCCCGGTCATGGGGAGGGTGGTACATCACGGATTGTCAGGCTTCGCCGTCCAGGGCCAGTAAGGCTATTTCGACTTGCATAGCTGGGGTCATTGGATGCATATGTAACATACTCCTAACTCTCTCAATCCAGTCCCACAGCATCACATTGTCCCCGGTGAACTTTGGGAGATTGCTGAGCATGGCCCCCAGCGGCAAGCTAGATCTAGGGGCTCCCAGGATGGACTGATCTGCAGTGTCTGTGTCTAACGACTGCATCCTGCCGACTACGCCATATGTAACACAGGTACTTTAGATGCAGTGACACAGAAACACAGAGCAGCCAATTCAGGGTTAATAAACAGGGGAAGTTTATGATAACAGGGTCAATCTCCACGCAGGGAGTAACAGGGGAAAATATGGGGGAAAAACAAGGGAAGTAGCAGGTAAAAGTGTATTACTGACAGTTCACAGTTTAACTAGATGTAGCAAAGTCAAACCGGTGGTAATCGACAGTTTTTTCTCTTAGCTGACTCTTGCTCCTCACAACGCAGTTGCCAGCTGATGCTGGTGTTGATTTTTTCAGGCTTCCCCATCCAAACAATGCTCTGTCATCTGGCGGCAGCGGGCGCTCTCCGGTTTTACCCGCTGAGCCCCTAGTCCATAACACGGCACCTCACGTGCTCGGCTCCACGGACCCTGCGTCTCTTCTCCCTCTAGTCGGCTTGACTCCTCCAGTCCACTGCACTCGGATCTTGCTCCAAGTACTGTAGCCAGGAGCCTGGACCCTCTCACACTGCTCTGCTGAGCAGGACCCAGCTCCGCTTTTCCGCACAAACGTCCTCGTCTCTTCCTCTCTCTAGCCACGCCACCAGTTCCCCAGTCACCTGACCTCCCAGCTCTCACTCTGGACATGCCTCCAGCTTCCCAGTCACCTGACTCCTGTGCTCGCAGTCTGTCTTCCCCCTGCAACCAGAGGCACGGCCCCGGTAGTTCCAGATCCCTTGCTCTGAAAGTACTTACACCCCGGTCTTCCCCCTTACACGTGTTTAACATTGAAAAGTTTAGGAGCTTTGGAATTGATTTTGTTTTAAGTGATATTGGAAAAACACTGATGGCACACGGATGGCACACTGATCTAAAACACTGATGACATCAGTACCATTTTTTCTGGTACCGGTATCATATGGCTAAGTGAAGGGGACCTTTCAAAGTGATTTACAGAATTTCAAGACTTTAGTATTCAATCTTTAATGCAAGTGACCACCTTAATAATGTACACCAGGAACCCAAATAAAATCCATTTAGGAAATTGTGTAATATCTCTTTATATAAAAACACATATAGCTACATAAAGTCAATGTTCATGATCATGACTAAAAAAAATGTACAAACAAATCCTTTATGTCTAGTATAAAAATTGCCAAAGTCACACTGCAAAATCTTGTAGAAAGTCTGCCAAGAAGAGTGGAAGCTGTTACGGCTGTAAAAGAGAGAACCAACTCCATATTATTATCATCTTACTGAACATATGAGCAATTTCCAAACTTTTGACAAGACTGAGTTTCATAAAACAGTTTTTGTAACCCATAACAAGAAAATAAGGTTAATACTATAACTGTCACTACAAAATCTTCAGTTTTACTCAAATTAGATGATGAAAAAATGAATACACCCTACATTAAAAACTACTACATGTAGTATTTTGTATGAACTCTATGATTTTTAAGGACAGCGTCAAATCTGCTAAGCATGGAATAATCAAGTTGGTGACATATTACAATACCTATTTTTATCCAATCTTCAAGAACGACCTCTTTTAGAGCCTGTATGCTGGATGGAGAGTGATGTGCAACTTGTCTCTTCAGAATTCCACATAGGTGTTCAATTGGGTTCAGATTAGGAGACATACTTGGCCAATGAATCACTTTCACCGTGTTCTTTCTCAGAAATGCAACAGTGGCCTTATTTGTGTGTTTTGGTTCATTGTCACATTGGAAAAGTGCATGTCTACCAAGAGCATGGAGCAATGGTAGCATTTTCTTTTTCAATATAAAGCAGTATACCTGTGAATTCATGATGCCATCAATCAACTGTAACTCCCTGACACCAGCAGCACTCTTGCAGCCCCAGGACACTACCACCACCATGTTTACTATAGGCACCATGCAATTTTCTTTGTACTCCTCTACTTTGTGTAGGTGGCTTAAAACTTGGTGCAGAACAGCCAAACTGCTACAAAGGTGAAAAAAATGCAAAATGCTTAAAAGTTAGAATGCTATTAGAAGTAGAAGTGTTAAAAGTTTATTTTTAACAATTAACAAAATGTAAAGAAAATGAATAATAGAAAAATCTAAATCAAATCTATATTTGGTGTAACCAGTTTACACTTTCACTAAGTCTTGGATTTTGTAGGATTTGAATCAGTTGTGTGAATAACCAATTCTTCAAAATAGATGATAATGATCATTATTTTTATATTTAGTTTTAAACACAGTTATTATCTGAACCAGAGACAGCTGTGTAGGTAACTTAAAACTGTGTTCAGAACAGCCAAACTGTTACCAAGGTGAGTTTGTAGAAGACAGTTTCATGACACAGGTCCTACTCCTTTGCAAAAATGAGCATAGCAACAAAAAACAAGGGAGTTATATTGCACTAGCAAAGATTTCGAAGCAGATTGTGTTTCAACATGTGCTGTGAAATGGGCAACGTTGAGGACTGTAGACACAATGGTCGGCCAAGGAAAACTAGTGCAGCAAGTGAAAGATGAATTATGCTTACTTGTTGAAACTGGATGATGTTCAGCAGTGTCATCAGCTCAGAACTGGCAGAATACAGTACAACTGGGCTAGACTCATATACTGTTTGGAGAAGTCTGGCTAGAAGTTGTCTGCATGAAAGCTTTGTGGTCAAAGATCCATACCTTTCACATGAAAACAAGGCCAAGCGACTAACTAAGCATGAAAACATAGGAACTGGTTTGCAAAATCATGGCAGCAGGTGCTCTCGACTGGTGAGGCAAAATTTGAAATATTTGACTGTAAAAGAAGGCAGTTTGTTAGCAAGTGTCTGAAGGCAACAGTGAAGCATGGTGGAGGTTCATTGCAAGTTTGGTGCTGCATTTCAGAAAATAAAATTTGGGATTTGATCAGGATTAATGGTGTCCTCAATGCTGAGAAATTTAGGCAGATACTTATTCATCATGCAATACCATCAGGGAAGTGTTTGATTGGCTCCAAATTTATTCTGCAGCCAGACAATGACCTCAAAACATAGTCATTGTCATTAAGAAGTATCTTCAGTGTAAAGAAGAATGAGGAGTCCTGGAAGTGATGATACAGCCTTCACAAAGCCCTATTCTCAACATCATTGAGTCTGTCTGGGATTACATGGAGAGACAGAAAAAAGGGTAATCCTACATCCAAAAAGGATGCGTGACTAATTCAACCAAATGTTAGGGACAATCTCCCTGCCAAGTTTCTTCAAAAACTGTGTACAAGTGGAACGAGAAGAATTAATGCTACTTTAAAGACAAACAGTGACCACACTAAATATTGATTAGATTTAGATTTTTCTTTTCTTCAATGTTTTGTTTAATTTTTCATTTTGATAATTGATAAAATAAAATATTTACACTTCAGACTCTTTTCCACACCTGCCTAAAACTTTTGCTTAGTAATTTATATATATTTTTCAATATTGAAGTTGGAATAGCAATAAGAAAAGGTTGTGAAATTACATAAATCACACGGTCAATAGACATGACGATAATATGCAAATGATGAAACAATGGGAACAAAATGTTCAAAATATCTTGTTTTAATCAGTATCGTGTATGAACGCCACATGATGAAGTCCACGCACTTAAACTTCTTGTCATGCTATCAATGAGGATAGTAATGGTTGTCTGAGGAATATTCTACCACATTGAATGCACTTGGGCACACAAATCATTAAGATCTACTGCTGGCAGCTTCCATTGCAGATGTGCATGATGGAAGACAAGTTCAGAGATGCTGCAGGCAATGTCAGCATGTTTAGGCCTTGCTGGCTGCTCACAGTAGTGCGAGCAACATGCAGCCTGACGTTGTCATGCTGAAAAATGCTTCTTGAGACACTTTGGAGAAATGGCCGTACTGCTATCTTCTTCAGCAATGAGTCCCGCTTTTTGTCTGGGATACAATGATATCTGAAGATTGGTCTGGAGACCACGTGGGCAATTATATGAAGAGGCTTTCGAGGCATTCATGAAGGAACATCAAACTAGTCCTACTCCCAGGATTATTATGTGGCATGGCATAATGTACATGTGCCAGGCACTCTTCATTACAGGCACACTAACAGCTGAGCAATATACTGATATTGTATTTTTTTTCATTATTACTTAACTTTTATTAACTCTTTTGCTCTTTCTAATTGGTTAAAGTGGAAAAAAACACAAATCATGCTGATATTTTTTGACATTTACTTTTTTTGCACATCACAAGCTGCACAAATAGCCAGTACGATTATAGTGATGCCAAATTTATATAGTTTTGTTTATGTTTTAATTATTTTTTTTAAGAAATACGCTGAAAGATTAATTTGATTTTGTATTGCCATACTCTGAAAGACATACATTTTACAGTTTTTCATTAGTGGAGCTGTATGATGACCTATTTTTTGCTTGAAAAGACTTATTTATCAGTAGAATCATTTTATGGTATGTACATCATGTTATAACTTTTTATTACACTTTTTTGGAGTTGGAATGTACAAAAGAAAGCAATTCTGATTTTTTTTGTTTTTGTTTTTTTTTAAACTATTTTTTATTCAGTTTAATTGACATGTTTACTTTATTCTGCAGATTGATGTAGTAATGACAATACTCGTAGATTCATAACTTTTTTATTTTTACATAGACAAAATTGCATGAGGTCTTTTTGCTTGTAGGACAAGCTGTCATTTTCATTAGTGTCATTTTGGGTACTTTCAACTTTTTGATCACTTTTTAGTTCATTTTTTTGTGAGGTTATATTAACAAAACCTAATAACTCTGGTATTCTTTCATATTTTTTTTTATAACCAAGCAGGATATATGGTTTTATAGTATTGGCGGAAAGATTTAAAATAATAACAATCTTGTATAGATTTTTAATGTTTTTCTTCTTTATAACAAAAAAATCACTTTTAAATGAATAACTTTTTACATCGTAGTCTGACAGTCATAATGTTTTTATTTATTTACAAAGCTGTAGTAACATGCTATAGTTTTCATTGGTAACATTTTGAGATATCTTTGACTTTTTGATCACTTTTTATTTCATTTTTTTGTGAGGCGGGATAAAATAAAAACAGCAATTCTGCCATTGATTTTTTTTCTTTTTTTGGGACGCTCACAGAGCTTGATAAATTCTGATATAATGTAAGGCCTCATTTAGACTTCAGTGATTATTTTGGTACACAAAAATTGGTCTACGTTTAAGTAGTGTTTTGGATAAGACATTCACCAGAGTTTGGTTAGTGTTTCAGTTTTTACCATCAGTGTTTCATCATGGATTTTCTCATTCAAAGACTGCAGTGATCCTGATGCTGGTGGAACAGTGACGTCTCCTCTTTCTATTTTAACAGAGATCATGGAGCGAAATACGCCGGGTCTAGGTAGGTGCTGGTAGGTGAGTATCAATTAGATGGTTATTTTTAACAGATGCAGGCCCCTGGGCTACTTTTCTTCTTGCCTAGACTACCCCTTCAACTTGTGATCATTTGCATCGAATTGTTAAATCTGCTTAGTTGAAATTGTATTCACTAAACCATTCTTTTTTCTGGATACTGTGCTAAATGTTATATTTATACATACGTTACTATGATTTGTTTCTACTTTATTAATGATATTCTGAATGAATACCGCTGTGACATTATTTGAGTTTCCATGTGAAACCGATTTTCTAAGTAGTAGCACAACAAATACGTTCCATCTGTTGAGGAAATTAGACCTTTGCTTCAAAGAGATTCTAACAAGTCAGTTCATTCAGGTCCTAATATTTCACCTCTGTAGCAATAATCCATCAAAGAATAGGCAACATTGGATAACTACTACATAAACAGCTTAAAATGTGGACATTGTCTTCACAGACACTGTAGAGCTTCCAAGCAACTTTACACAACTGGCAGAGCTGAATGTAAAACAAAACCATATGTTTACGTTCTTTTGCCAAATGACTTCAACAAATAATTCTATTATTCCCTCAGGTAACAAATGTGTGCCAAGTATTTCTATTAGAGTGTATCACTAAGGCATTGTTGGGCAGAGAAATTAAAGATTCAGTTGCTAGCTACTGCTATATTAGAAAAGCGTTTCTAAAGTGGCATAAAGCCATATGTTAAAAGTAGATAGATAGAAACATAGATAGATACAAAGATACATTACTAGATGATATAAAGCTGATAGATAGATAAATAGATAATAGATGGATGATAAATATATATATATAAATAGATAATGGATAGATAGAGACACTGCACAAAAAAATAAAGGGAACACTTAAACAACACAATGTAACTTCAAGTCAATAACACTTCTGTGAAATCTACCTGTCCAGTTATGAAGCAACACTGATTGTGAATCAATTTCTCCTGCTGTTGTGCAAATGGAACAGACAACAGGTAGAAATGATAGGAAATTAGCAAGACACCCCCTATAATGGAGTTGTTCTGCAGGTGGTGACCACAGACCATTTTTCTGTTCTCCTGCTTTTTGGCTGTTGTTTTGGTCACTTTTGCATTTTGTCATTGCTCTCACCCCTAGAGGTACAGTGGCTTGAGATGGTGTCTACAACCCACAGAAGTTGTTCAGGTAGTGTAGCTCATCCAGGATGGCATATCAATGTGAGATGTGGCCAGAAGGGTAGCTGTGTCTGTCAGCACAGTGTCCCGAGCATGGAGCAGATACTGTACCAAGAGACAGGCCAGTACACTAGGAGACATGGAGGGGGCCATGCGAGGGCAACAACCCGGCAGCAGAACTGCTACCTCCTCCTTTGTGCAAGGAGAAATAGGAGGAAACCTGCAAAATGACCTCCAGCAGGTCACTAACATCCATGTGTCTGCTCAAACTGTCAGAAACAGACTCCATGTGGGTGCTATGAGGGCCTGATGTCCACAAGTGGGTGTTGAGCTTACAGCCCAACACCATGCAGGGCGATTGGCATTTGCCAGAGAACATCAAGTTTGGCAAATTCGACATTGGCACCTTGTGCTCTTCACGAATGAGAGCAAGTTCACACTGAGCACAGTTGACTGATGTTTTAATCCAGGTCTGGGAGGAGATTCCTCAGGAGAACATCCCCTGCCTTATTAGGAGCATGCACAGGTGTTGTAGGGAGGTCATACAGGCATGTGAAAGCTACACACACTACTGAGCATCATTTTCTTGTCTTGAGGCATTTCCACTGAAGTTGGATCATCCTGTAATTTGATTTTCCACTTTGATTTTGAGTATCAGTCCAAATCCTGACATCCGTGGGATATTAATTTTGATTTGCATTGATCATTTTTATGTTTTATTGTTCTTAACGCATTCCACTATGCAATGAATAAAGATTTGCAATTGGAATATTTCATTCAGTGATATCTAGGATGTGGTATTTTAGTGCTCTCTTTTTTTTTTTTTTTTTGAGCAGTGTAGACAGATATGGAAAAACTAGAGCAGCATCAGAATAATGAGGGACAAAGCCTCTTAGGCAACAACCAAACTATCCAGATAAAAATGCAGCAACTGAGGGCAGCCCACCAAAAATTAGTATAAAAAGTTTTTTTTCATGGCTCATTGTGGTGCCACAATGCTCCATAAAAACACTTTTTATACTATCTTTGTTGCGCTGCTTCCAGTTGCTGCATTTTTAAATAGATAGAAAAAAAACAATTAGTAAAAAAGAAAGACAATGAACATTCATACTTTGCAGAATATAGCTCCAAGTAAATCAAACTTCTGTGAAATCAAACTGTCCACTTAGGAAGCAACACTGATTGACAATCAATTTTACATGCTGTTGTGCAAATGAAATAGACAATAGATGGAAATTATTGGCAATTATCAAGACACCCTCAATAAAGGAGTGGTCCTGCAGGTGGGGACCACAGACCACATCTCAGTACCAATGCTTTCTGGCTGATGTTTTGGTCACTTTTGAATGTTGGCTTTCACACTCGTGGTAGCATGAGACGGACTCTACAACCCACAGACGTTGCTCAGGTAGTGCAGCTCATCCAGGATGGCACATCAATGCGAGCTGTGGAAAAAAGGTTTGCTGTGTCTGTCAGCATAGTGTCCAGAGGCTGGAGGTGCTACCATGAGACAGGCCAGTACACCAGGAGACATGGAGGGGGCCATAGGAGGGCAACAACCCAGCAGCAGGAACGCTACCTCCGCCTTTGTGCAAGGAGGAACAGGAGGAGCACTGCCAGAGCCCTGCAAAATGACCTCCAGCAGGCCACAAATGTGCACGTGTCTGCACAAACGGTTAGAAACCGACTCCATGAGGGTGGTATGAGGGCCCGACGTCTACCGATGGGGGTTGCGCTCACAGCCCAACACTATGCAGGACGCTTGGCATTTGCCACAGAACATCAGGATTGGCAAAGTCGCCACTGGCGCCCTGTGCTCTTCACAGATGAAAGCAGGTTCACACTGAGCACATGTGACAGACATGACAGAGTCTGGAGACGCCGTGGAGAGCGATCTGCTGCCTGCAACATCCTTCAGCATGACCAGTTTGGCAGTGAGTCAGTAATGGAGTGGGGTGGCATTTCTTTGGAGGGCCGCAGAGCCCTCCATGTGCTCGCCAGAGGTATCCTGACTGCCATTAGGTACCGAGATGAGATCCTCAGACCCCTTGTGAGACCATATGCTGATGCGGTTGGCCCTGGGTTCCTCCTAATGCAGGACAATGGCAGACCTCATGTGGCTGGAGCGTGTCAGCAGTTTCTGCAAGATGAAGGCATTGAAGCTATGGACTGGCTCGCCCGTTCCCCAGACCTGAATCCAATTGAGCACATCTGGGACATCATGTCTCGCTCCATCCACCAACCACACCACAGACTGTCCAGGAGTTGGCGGATGCTTTCATCCAGGTCTGGGAGGAGATCCCACAGGAGACCATCCGCAACCTCATCAGGAGCATGCCAGACGTTGTAGGGAGGTCATACAGGCTCGTGGAGGCCACACACAATACTGAGACTCATTTTGACTTGTTTTAAGGACATTACATCAAAGTTGGATCAGCCTGTAGTGTGTTTTTCCACTTTAATTTTGGGGGTGACTCCAAATCCAGGCCTCCATTGGTTAATAAATTTGATTTCCATTGATGATTTTTGTGTGATTTTGTTGCCAACCATTCAACTTTGCACAGAACAAAGTATTCAATGAGAACATTTCATTCATTCAGATCTAGGATGTGTTATTTGAGTGTTCCCTTTATTTTTTTGAGCAGTGTATATATATATATATATATATATATATATATATATATATATATATATATATTCAGCATAATTGTAAAACTTCAGTACACCATGGACCATCAAAGTTTCATGTTATCAAGAAACCCCTGTTTGTCTAGTTATACTATTACAATACTTTTAGGATCAATATGCTCATCTGCCAATGTACAAACTGCAAGTCTCAGTTACATTTATTTACTTGTGCAACATGAAACTTATTAAGTCTACCTTAAAAAAACATGCATATATACACATTACATTTAAGGCTAAAGTAGTAAAGTGCATTACCATTTTCCCACTGAAGTGAAATATGTTATATTACTCCGGTCAGCAGGGATTTCTTTCAGGTGCAGACTTAGTAAACAGCTCTGTTTTTCATTCTCTATGGGAGACAAAAAGATTTATAAAGTGATCAATATGACTAAAGAAATCTATAGCAATTGTTTAAAGCAGGTGATGATTGCTTACCCCAATCCCCTTTGGTAAAACACACAAATGTTCCCAGTATGACAATCTAATAAAATTGCTCAAACTACTAAAATTTAGCAGACTTAAAGGGAATCAGTCAACAGGTTTTTGCTACCTCATCTGAGAGCAGCCTGATGTAGGCAAAGAGAAGCTAAATCCAATGATGTATCACTTACATTGCTGGGTGCAGCCGTTCTGACACAATCAGAGTTTTTAGATTTAGCAATGCTGCAGAGTTGAGAAAGCTAACCCGCCCACACCAGGCTCTCTGTGTACATTGTGTATACACTGTGAGCTGCCTATCACAGAGGGGGTGGAGTCGGACTGCCAGGCATGGCTCTTCTGTGTCCCAGCAATGATAAGCTCCTGGTGTCAACATTATTATTGCAAGTAAATAAAACCACCCAGCTTGATTAGTGAGGCATTGCTGAAATCTGTCTTTTAACCCCTACAACATGCTGTCTTCAGATTACATAGCAAAAACTTGCTTACTGATTCCCTTTAAAACAATACCTAGAAAATAAAAGGACACATATATTGGTAGTTCGTATAATTGTTGTTGTCATGGGTGCTGATCATTATAGTAATGATTGTAATTTGTTACTGTTCACTTTAAAACTATTTTCCTTTGATGGCTGTACTTCCATTTTTAAGTTTTACCATATTGTAAGGCTTAGAAGAGATTGAGGGTACTGTTCACACTAGCGTAATTGCTTCCAATTTTACAGGATCTGTGATAGATATGACAGATCTGTTATGATTTGTTCTGATCAGTTTTATTCCCTCATTAACTTATAATAGGTCTGTCAGATTTCTATCAGGTATCTTTTTTATTTTACTGGATAGAATAGTATAGTTTGATCTGCTTTTCTGGCTGTCAAAAGGCAGCAGAAACCTAGCAGGGAAGAGCTAACGGCAATCTGAAAATTGTAAACAGACGCTAAAAAATGATAGCACATATGGTTGCAATCTGTACAACTGTATTTAGTCAAGGACACTGCAGAGAAAACATTTTTTTACTCCATAAATGTAGACAAACCAGAAAAACAAATGATAAGTAACACAAAAATACAGTAAGTACAACTTGTATGATAAGTCAGAGGTAAGTATATTGTGCGTTGTGGATGCCAGTCTTAATGATGGTCGTGCTGGAGTAATATGCATCTAATTCTTTAAGAGGCGCACGTTACTTACTGAAACAGGATCCTCTTACAACTGGCATACACCTCTGCCAAAAAAGTAACATTTCTGACCCAAGGTACGCTACAACTCTTCATCAGTTTGTCAGTTGGATTTTGTCACACCCCATCTCACCCAGCCGATGCTCACTTTGGTGGAACTAGCCAAAACTGGAGTGAGACGTGTAAAGTAACAACATTTTTGTACAAGTCCGAGTTGTGAAAATTTTTTGTGACATTTGAAGGTGTTTTATGCCAGAAAATTAGGAAAACACCTTCATGAATGGTGTGCTATGTTTCAAAAAAAGTGTGTGATTGAAAAAAGGTCATTTTTTCCATTAACTGTTAAAGGGGTTTTCACCTTAGGAAAAATATGGCCCCAAATGTTTCTATACATTTAAAATAACAAATACAGCATGGACGAACCTTCCCCAGACTGGCTCTCCGTAGCTGCTCCTGTCTCTTTTACTGGCTGCAGCGGTGATGCCATGATTACAGTGCACATCACTGCTGCAGCCAGTCAATAAGATCAGTGGCTAGATGGCATAAGCCTCTGAGTTTAGTGATTGGCTGCAGCAGTGATGTGCACTGTAATGATGACATCACTGCTGCAGCCATTAAACTGGAACAGCAGCAGACACCCAGGGCTGGATCCAAGGGAACGTGAGTAGTTGCTGTGTTTGTTATTTTATATGTATACAAGCATTTTGGACCATATTTTTGAGGTAGGAAACCCTGTTAAAATGTGATACTGCACTCTTGAAGAATTGTTAGACAAAGATTTCATTTCTGACTGTAAAATTAGTTGGCACTCAAAAAATTGCTTTAGTTTTTCTTGTAGAATTTTTTTTTGCAATTTAAAGAAAGTGTCTAATGTTTTGGTTTAATATTAAGAACTTTCTCTAACAAATGGATTGCTGTAGGCAGAGTCTAGAGTAACATCCCAGCAGCTCTTATGTATTGTAAGTGAAGCCGACTTTGCTATATTTATTTCCTACTGCCATTATATCTCTAGACTGCCTACAGCAACCTGATTATTGGAGAGATGTTTTAAAACCTCTAAATTTTCAGTGGATTACATAATACATTTACAAAAAAAGTATAAGTGATTTCTCGAGCCTTATATATTTTTTCAATAATCTGTATCTGGTATTGCAGCTGATCCCCATTCAACTAAATAATGCTGAGCTGCAGTGCCAGGCACTTCCCACGGGTAGGTGGTGCTGGGAGGCAAACTCAACTTGGTCTAATCCTTGACAATCCCTTTATTATAGGCAGTAAGGATATATTCGGCTTGAACACTGGCATGCTTGATAAATCTGTCTATTAAATGTAAGACCAGAAATATGAGTGCATAATATATACTAATATGTACAAAAATGACAATACAGCTTCATTCACGGACATTCAGACAGTGCTGAAAGTCACTGAAAAGAAACATGATTAAAGTGGTTGCCTGATTCCTACAATGCCCTTTATATATATCTATCTTTAATCCCTAACTGCTTTTGTAGTTTGATTTATTATAAAATTCTCTACCATTCTCCGTATTTTGCTATTCCCTGTATTCCATATATAAGTTTTACTTCCTGTGGCATTTTGTTTAAAGGGAGTCTCAAACAGGAGGTCACAGGAAGATGGCCCTGCTGTCACTTCTCTACAGATTCCAGTTCCCTTAGCCCAAAGTAGGACGTCATCATGAGGTGACGTTGCTGTCACTTACCACAGCTTTAGTCCCCGCCATCCTATGATGACGTTTTTGCTTAGTAGCGGTGATAGAGATGTCACCACATCTTCAGTGACAGCTGCCAGTCACCGATTCTGACACCATTGCTTCTCTCCCTGAAATGAGACATCATTAGGGAGTGGTAATAGAAGCAGTGTAAGTGAGAGCAGCGTGGCCAACAGCTCCTATCACTGCCCTCAATTGAATTGTCATCACAGGGCAGTGATAGAAACAGGGTCAGTGACAGCTTTGCTGCTCTCACTCACCCTGCTTCTATCACCACACTCTAATAATGTATTGTTCGGTGTCAGAAGCAGAAACTGTGGTGGTGGCAACTGAAGATGCAGGCAGTGGATACTGAAGATGTGGTTATGTCTTCATCATCACTACTGAACTAAGACATCATCTGGACATGTTCACTTTTGATACCTTCTGGTCACATGACTGCTCATGTGACCAATTTGGGTCGTATATAGTAAGGTCCTGCAAACTCCTGCCTGTTTACTTTTGAAACCTTTGGTCACATGACTACTCATGTGACCAATTCGGGCGTATATATATTAAGGTCCTACAAACTCTTATGCACACTTCCTCTTGAGAAAGCTGTCCTGTGACAGCGAAACGTGCGTTGAGGTGCGCCTGCTACCCTGAGACTCCCCCCTCCCCTGTGCTCCCATCCACTTTTTATACTGTTTCCTACCTGGCAAGTGGGGTTTTCCCACATCCATTTGGGCCACTACTGCAGTGGTGAGTGTGGCTTGAAATTTTGATGGCTGCAACTTCCTCAGCATTTGGGATGGGATGCAGTGAACTTTTGGGGACCTTGGTTTAGGCACTTTGCACTTTTTTTCCCCTTCTCCTGCATTTATGATATTTAAAATGTATTTTTTTGCTGTATATTCATCTATTAATAAACAATCTTCTTTTATAAGCCATTTATACTCCTAGTCTCTGTTTGGTTTAATATCATCTGGACATGGTAGTGACAGAGGCTGTGGTAAGTGACTGCAGCGCTGCTCCATGATGATGTCCTGCTTCGGGGGAGGGGGTTGATAGATACTGCAGAGAAGTGACTGCAGGCCTATCTTCCTGTGACATCCCGTTTAAGAATTCCCTCAAACGAAATGTCGCAGGAAGTAAAGGAACAAAAAGCACATAAAGGGAACAGCAGGAAAGGGAGAATAGTAAGGAATTTTATAATAAAGTAAATTACAAAAGTGCTTAGGGCTTAAAGATAGATATTTTTCAAGGGCATTATAGGTATCTGACAAGATTGCAAGATTTTTTCTCATTAAAATTAAAAAAGGTAATTTTCTCTATTTAAAAGGAATTTGTCAACAGGTTTTTATTACCTACTTCATAAGAGCAGCAGAAAGTAGTCACAGAGACCATGATCCTAACGATGTATCACTTACTAGACTGTGTGCTGTAGTTTTCATTTAATTATTTTTGTCAGCAGAATATTATCACTAGATGACTAGTAAACCTAATGCCATGTAGTTCTCCAAATTCATGAGCTGTGTATAATTCTCTCTAGCACTGATTGGCAGCTTTCTGCCTATGCACAGTGTACACAGAAATCTGCTAATCAGTGGTGTGGGTGGGCTTATACAGAGCTCAGCATTCAGAGAATGTGTAGATTTTCTGCAGATTAAAACTGTAACAAGTAGCCTAGCAATTGATAAAATCACTAGAATCATGGCCTCTGCCCTACAGCATGCTGCCCTCAGATGTAGCAAAACCACTTGACAGATTCCCTTTAAAGTCATATTTATGTATGTTAATATGGCTTTAAGTGACTTATTGGCCATTGTAGAATGCCTTAGTAAATAATATATGTTGAATCACAGATCATTAACAACTTTTGACTACCTAGAGACCTAATCATTGAGTCTTTATTCTCTTTGCCATAGAAAGAAGGGAAAAGATCAGCTCTTTTTGACAAGAGGTCTTCAGATACAGCACTGATTGAAAATATGGCAATGCTATTGTACTTCTGTATTTTTGTTGAACTTCAGAAAAGTACATTTTTTTTATAATACAAAGTATAAATAAATTATATGATATAATAGAACTCAACATTTTGTAAAGTAAAGTTCTTTTCATGGGCAAATAAAACTAAATGCAATAATTAAATTATATTTTGTTGGAAATAATTGAAAGTAGCAGGTACAAAAAGGATTTAACGTGTAAATAAAAAATATAAAAAATTGGTAAAATTCAACTAAAGTAATTTTTAGAATCAATAGATTTTGCATTGTACAAATGATTGACCATTATTCATTTCTAATTGTAAATTTCATTATTTTATTTTTCATCTTATTATTAGATCTTGGACTTCATGACTCAGTATACAATAACAGGCAATGCGCAGCATTTTTCATTTATTATTGTCATACTTTTGATAAGGACACCTTGTTTTTTTATACACGTATTAAAGATGATTTTTCATTTCTTTTCACAAAGATTGTCAATAAATGAACTAAATCACATAAGGGAGTAGCAGGACTGCCACACAGATCCCTGATGCCAAACCGATTAGCATCCAAATAAACACACAGCAGCACATCTTCTGCACAATGCAATTTTTTTAGTATTTTAATAATGCTTCTCAAAGGGCTTGTTTTCAACTTTCTTCAGTGGCAAGTTGGTTCTCAAGGGGAAGAGTCGCTTCCTAATGCTCACAGCTTCTACCCAGTCTAAAGAAGCCGTTTGCTGTCATATGCATCAACCCTCTGCCCTAATCCCATCTGCTGTCTATTTCATCCCAAGAGACTGAGAGTTAAGACAACACAGCTGAGATCCACTTAGAAAAGTACATATAGGGTATAGAGAAGAAACAATCCACTTAGTCTATTAAAAAAAAATAGAAATCCATGTTTTATAGTAAAGTATGTTAAAATATTTCCTTTGCTTATTTTTAATGTATGTTATGTATATTTAATTGAACTTTTTTTTATTATAATGTTGTAGGATAAAGTGACTCTGACTATGGTGTAGATTAAACTGCCAGCTTGTTTTAATTGTATTTGGTGACTGTAAAATCACAGTATTTTTTGTATTTCATAAGTCACTTAGTGCATTAATTTGAAGTATACAGTTATCTATTGCAGCCATATGCGTTGTTTTTTGCAATATTTTTGTGTAGGTATTACATACACAAGAGGGACAACTAAAAGTTCCAGTGTCCAAATGCCATATCTGTGGCAAGTACCTCAACTGTCATAAGTAATTTAATAACTGGTCATTTCATATGATGAAGAATGCCCTTTTAAGATCCTGAGGTTACAGGGCCCATTGTAAATTCTATCCCTTATTGGTAAGTTTCTATGTTCTGTTTTTAAAAGAAGTAGAATTTCCAGTATCGAAACTTAAAAACTACAGGTCCTTTTGAATCCACCCTTACTTCCCAACAATAGAGGAACAGTATCCAACTTACACATTTCAGACACTAAGGCCTCAATTCATCAGTGTCTATGCCAGAATTGGGAAGTAGAACACTTTGAAAAGTCACAAAATTTTTTGCGCAACTTTGCATTACGACTTTTGGCATTTTCACGCCACTTCTGGACGTAGCTGGAGAGGAGTAAGGGCGGGATGGCGCATGGCAATGCCCACCCAACAAAGTCATCAAAAGTGGTTGTGTACTTTATGCTAGAAATGTTACTCCAGTCACTGTCTGCTGAGGCGCAGAGTCGCATACCACTGATAAGATACACTGAATTCATTAAGTGGCATTCATTGCCATTGACAGCAGTATCTAAGGGGTTAATCAGCTGCATTTTCACCTGTTGGGGCATGCTATTCTCTTATATCTTAGGTCAGTAAAAATTTCTAAATACACTTAAAGACAGTTCCATCACTCTCACATCTGCCACCACAGACATTTCTAATGTTTTAGGAGGCTCAACCGTTAGTATAAGGCTGAAAAAGTAGTGCTCATATGTACTGTACTGCTATTTTGTGCAGTTTCCAAAGCTTACTCAAACCAGTTATTTGTGGCTCATAAATATGGTTAACTACTGCAGGGGAAATAAGTATTGAACACGTCACCAATTTTCTAAGAAAATATAATTCTAAAGGTGCTATTGACATAAAATTTTCCCCTGATGTCAGTAATAACCCATCCAATCCACACAACAAAGAAATCAAACCATAGATGTTCTTAAATTAAGTTATGTGTAATAATAAGAAATCAGTGAAAATGAATAGCGGTACCAGAGCGCCAATAACAGGGCAAAAATATTAAAAGGACTGATTTATTAATACACACAACGCATTTCGGTGGACACAGCCACCTTCATCAGTAATAAATCAGTCCTTTTAATATTTTTGCCCTGTTATTGGCGCTCTGGTACCGCTATTCATTTTCACTGATTGTCCTTTTCCCCCTGTTGGGGTGCGGTAGAGCTGCCTTTAATCTATTGTTCTTTCACCTGTGGGATCAATTTAATTAGAATTACTACCCTGGTTTTCCAAGCTGCGCTGCCCTAACCCCTCCGGAATGCTGCCGGGGGTGTTGGTGAAGCTGGGCGTCTATCTCGGCGTTACATGCTGCTAACCTGACCACGTGATCCACCACCGAGAGATCAGGATCTGTGAACGCCGCTGGAAATAGATGACAGCCACCAACAGAGCGGAGCTTGTGGAGCTTTACACTGGGGTTGTGCAGAGGTGCACAACTCCATAAGGTTAGTAGCCATCCCCACACCCCTCTAACAATTGCAATACTGAATCACCCATTGCACCTTGTTCTCTTCTCTCTTTACATAATAACAAGAAATGACACAGGGAAAAAGTATTGAACACACTTACTGAAATGTATTTAATATTTTGTACAAAAGCCTTTGTTTGTGATGACAGCTTCAAGATGCTTCCTGTATGGAGAAACTAGTCACATGCATTGCTCAGGTGTGATTTTGGCCCATTCTTTCACACAAGCACTTTTCAAATCCTGAAGGTTCCGTGGGCAACTTCTATGAACTCTGAGCTTTAGTTCCTTCCATAAATTTTCTATTGGATTCAGGTCAGGTGATTGGCTGGACCAGTCTAGCAGCTTTATTTTCTTTCTCTGAAACCAATTGAGAGTTTCCTTGGCTGTGTGTTTGGGATCCTTGTCTTGTTAAAATGTCTGCCCTCATTTAATCTTCGTCATCCTTGTAGATGGCAGCATATTTTTATCAGCCCCCACCATGATATTCCCACCTCCAAACGTAACTGTCAGTATGGTATTTTTAGGTTGATATGCAGTGCTTTCTGGCCTCCACACTTGGTGTGTATTATGGCATCCAAAGAGTTCAATTTTGGTCTCATTTAACCAGACTATATTGTCCCAGTATTTCACAGGCTTGTCTAAATGTTGTTAATAAAACAGTAAATGCACTTGAGCATGCTTTTTGTTCAGCAATGGATTCTTGCATGGTGTACAGGCCATGGAGGTTGACTGCGTTACTTATAGTTTTCTTTGAAACAATTGTACCTGATTTCAGGTTTTTTTTGTATCTCTCCACAGGTGGTCCATGGCTCTTGGAAAACTGTTCTGATAATTCTTTTCACTCCTCTGTCCAAAATCTTATGGGGAGCATCTGGTCATGGCCGGTTTATGGTAAAATTATGTTCTTTCCACTTCTGGATTATGGCCCCAACAGTGCTCACTGGAACCTTGAGTAGTTTAGAAATTCTCTGGTAACCAATAAGGTTGGGAAGGTCTTGAGACAGCTCATTGGTTTTACTCATCATTAATGTTTCCTGTGTGGCACCTTGGTAATGAGACACCTTTCTATAGACCATCAATTGAACCAGCTGATATTATTTTTCACTAAGTGACAGAATTGCTTTCTAATTACTGATAGATTTCATCTGCTGTCATGGCTCTTCATGGCTTGTAGCACCTCTCTTTCTTCATGTGTTCAATACTTTTTTCCCTGTGTCATTTCTCATTATTACACATAACTTCATTTATGGATATCTATGGTTTGATTTCTTTGCCTGTGTGGAATGGTTATATTGCTACAAACATCTGGTGAAAATTTCATATCAATAACACCTTTAGAAATATATTTACACGGTGACGTGTTCAATTCTTATTTCACCCTCTGTATATAGACATGATATGTATCTTCCCTATGTTGATGCATTCTATAGGTATAACGCCTATGTTGACTCTTTTCACAAATTCAAATAATAAAGTTGTTTATGTTGTGAGTCAATTTAGAAAATCATGTTTTAATGAAACATAGCCATGCTGAGAGTTTAGATAAGTGAGTATGTGTTCCTCCTGTATTATGGAAAGCCACATATATTTCTAGGGAAGTAAATTTTAAAGCAAACCTATTTCTATAACAAACCTATTAAATTTAAAGATAATCTGTCAGTAGGATCACCCTTTCAAAGCCTCTATATGGACATGCAGGTCATAGGAAGCTGAATAAAATGATACCTTGATATCTGCAATTTGATGTTTGATGCCAGAGAAATCCAAGTTTTCCTTTTATGTAAATGAGCTGGTCAGGATTGTGGGCCGGACACTGATCTGCTTGAGAATCTGCCTCCAGAGCTTATTTTTAATAAAAGGAGGCAGTGTGATGTGTAATGGCAGCTCTCTTCTCTCCAGATCTCACAGCAGAGCTGTGTGTGATTATAACTGACACATCTGAAGGTTCCTCTGAGCTTCAGCTTGCATATCGCAGGCAAACACTGTGGCAATATTTTTATAATACAGCAGAGCTGTGAAAGCTGCAGCTGCTAAGTTGTTTGTAAGGAGAGAAAGTTCAGTTCTATATTTCTGTGTTAATTACATGTATCACACTGGTAATACCTCATTTCAATTAAAATAGGCCCTGGAGACAGATTATCATGCAGGTCAGTCTCTGGCCCATATCAAGGTATCATGTTATTCAGCTTCCTATGACATGCCCATATAGACTGTATGGAGGGTTCATCCTACTGAAAGATTCCCTTTAAGATATCATTGTGATGCCCTATACTATAGGGTTCTACTAGTGGGTATAATTATTCCAAATAAACAGCTCACACAGTAACAAAAAGTAGCAAAAAGTATTATTTCATAATACCTTTCGGTCAGTCAGCAGCTGTGAAAAGGAACTTACTATATAATACAATACATGACTAAGAGTTAGTGATATGCTGAGGTCTGTAAAGTGCTGTGGAATCTATGGTGCAATATAAGCAAGTAAAATAAATAAATAAAATAAATACATTTGTTTGTCACATGGGTCTTGTTTGAAACCGGGAGGGTCTGCCATTTCATCACCATATTTGGCACATTGGGGTGGTTTAGTTGATGCAATTGTAGTACAGTATTGCCAATATTCTAATTTGAGCAACTCTCTTCAAGGGTTTTTCCATTTTAATGCACTATAGACTTCACTACAGAGTTGAACTCTCTAAGGAAATCTATGACATGTACAAAAATGAATAGCATATAATGGATGGGAAATGGAGAATGAGGGTTTCCAGTGGTTGAATTTACCATTTCAAGACATTTATTGAGTATACTGTGGACTGGGCATAACTGCTAAAGATGAGATTTTAAAGCGAACCTGTCAGCGGGATTGTGCTAAGTAAACTACAGGCATTGTCAGGTTGGTGCCGCTACACTGTTTAAAATTATACCTGGGTTGATGAAATTCATCCTGTGGTTGTTGTTTAATCTTTATTTCCAGTTTTGAGATAATTAGATTCTCGTGCTTTGGGGCGGGCCTGTGGTAGGGCTTTCGTTGGTGCTTTGTTCTAATATTCATCATTGTGGCTTAAATGACAGGTCACTGATGCTCTTGCGCAGTTCATATTGTTGTCTTTAAAAAAAAAATGTAACTCTAGCAAAATGCTGCGCGTGTACACATTGTACAGTAGCATCTATCTCTTGCCCATCATGCCGCAGCCATTTTGCTGGAGCCAAATTTTTTTTTTTGCTCCACCAAAATTGCCGTGGCGCGTGCTCAGTAGCATCTGTCTGCAAGCGATAGCTGCTACTGCGCATGCGCGAGCTCTGGCACCATTTTGTTGAAGCAAAAACATTTTTAAGCTCCAGCAAAATGGCCGCGGCACATGCTCAGTAGTCTCTATCGGCAAAAGATAGCTGCTACTGGGCATTACTTCGCTTTAAGTTAATCTTTAACCCCTTTCTGACGTGGGACATATTAATACGTATCTGTGCCCTGGGCCTATTGGGCCTGATACATATTAGTACGCCCTGGTGATTGTGCCTGCACAGACGCTGATTGTCACAGCTGACACACGCTACTATGTGCAAGGATTGGTGCCAGACCACTCCCTGCACATTAACCCCCGAAACGACATTAATTACCTCCTCTCCGGCGTCCCGCACTATCTCTGCTGGGTCCCGGTTGTTGTCAAGGTTGTCATGACAACATTCAGGTCACCAGACAGCAGGAAGTTACTTTGATCATGCGCAGTGCACAACCAAAGTAACTTCTCCCTGTGCAGCACTGACAGCC
Source organism: Phyllobates terribilis (assembly GCF_046119375.1). Taxonomy (NCBI): domain Eukaryota; kingdom Metazoa; phylum Chordata; class Amphibia; order Anura; family Dendrobatidae; genus Phyllobates; species Phyllobates terribilis. The sequence continues at coordinate 611,901,683 of NW_027362764.1, forward strand.
TGGATAGCATAAAGATGCTGCTGCCTATAGAGGCAATCAGACTGCAAAAAGTTAAAGTCCCATACTGGGACAAAGTGTAAAAGTGAGAAAAAGTATCAGAAAGTGAAAAAAACTAAAAAAAATGTTGTAAAAATATTTTTAAAAAATGAAAAAAATAATCCAAAAAATATATATATACTCTACCCATAAATAAGTATTATTATGAAAAAAAAAACAAAACAATAAAAGTATACATATTTGGTATCGCCGCGCCCAGAATGACCTGACCTATAAAACTGTCCCACTAAAAAAATTGAGCAAAAATTATGCTTTATCATCATACCGCCAAACAAAAATTGGAATAAAACGCGATCAAAAAGACGAATGTTAATAAAAATGAAATGATGATAATGTAATCGCACCGACCCGAAGAACGAAGTCTTCTAATCACTTATACCGCACGAGGCACGGCGTAAAAAATATACTCTAGGGTTAGGGTTGTGCTAGGGTTAGGGTTGTGCTAGGGTTAGGTTTGTGCTAGGATTAGGGTTGTGCTACGATTAGGGTTAGGGTTGTGCTAGGGTTAGGATTGTGCTAGGGTTAGGGTTGTGTTAGGGTTAGGGTTGTGCTGGGGTTAGGGTTGTGCTGGGGTTAGGATTTTGCTAGGGCCAGGGTTTTGCTAGGGTTAGGGTTGTGCTAGGGTTGGGGTTAGGATTTTTTCAAAAGTAAAGAAAAAAAATATGACAATATGGCGACTAGTGTTGAGCGCAAGTTCTTGCTACTTGAGTTTGGATCGGGTGCACGGATATGCACTGGTTTCCAAAATGGGGTCACTTGTAGGGGTTTCCACTGTTTAGGTGCATCAGGGGCTCTCCAAATGCGATATGGCGTCCGCTCTCGATTCCAGCCAATTTTGCTTTCAAAAAGTCACACAGTGCTCCTTGCCTTCTGAATCCTGCCGAGTGCCCAAACAGTGCATTTTCCCCACATATGGGGTATTTGCATACTCAGGAGAAATTGCACAAAAGGTTTTTGGGGTCCATTTTCTCCTCTTACCCTTGTTAAAATAAAAAATTTGGGGCTAAAAGATAATTTTTCTGAAAAAAGTTAGATTTTTTTTATTTTCATGGCTCTACGTTATAAACTTTTGTGAAGCCCCTGGGGTTTCAGGGTGCTCACCACACATCTAGAGAAATTCCTTTGATGGGTCTAGTTTCTAAAATGGTGTCACTTGTGGGAGGTTTCCACTGTTTAGGCACTCCCCAAATGCGTCATGACATCCGCTTATTATTCAAGCAAATTTTACATTCAAAAAGTCAAAAGGCGCTCCTTTTCTTCCGAACCCAGCCATACGCCCAAACAGTGGTTTTCCCCAACATATGGGGTATCAGCATGCTCAGGAGAAATTTTACAACAAATTGCATGGTGCAATTTCTCCTGTTACCCTTATAAAAATGCAAAATTGGAGGCTGAAAAACACTTTTGTGGGAAAAATGTGAAAATGTTATTCTTATGGCTGAATGTTATAAACTTCTATGAAGCACCTGGTGGTTCAAGGTGCTCACCACACAGCTAGAAGCTAGATAAGTTCCCTGAGGGGTCTAGTTTCCAAAATGGTGTCACTTGTGTGGGATTTCCACTGTTTAGGCACATCAAGGGCTCCCCAAACGCAACATGGTGTCCGCTAATTATTCAAGCAAATTTTACAAACAGTCAAATGGCGCTCCTTCCCTTCCGAACCATGTCGTGTGCCCAAACAGTGGTTTTCCCTCCACATATGGGGTATTGGCGTGCTCAGGAGAAATTGCACAACAAATTTTGGGGTCCATTTTTTCATGTTACCCCTGCGAAAATAAAAAAAATTGGGTCTAAAGTAACATTTTTGTGAAAAAAGTTAAATGTTCATTTTTTTCTTCCACATTCCAAAAATTATTGTGAAGCTCCTGAAGGGTTAATAAACTTCTTGAATGTAGTTTTGAGCACCTTGAGGGGTGCAGTTTTTAGAATGGTGTCACTTTTGGGTATTTTCTGTCATAAAGGCTCCTCAAGGTCATTTCAAATGTGATGTAGTCCCTAAAAAAATGGTTTTGTAAATTTTGCTGGAAAAATGAGAAATCGCTGGTCAAATTTTTAACTCTTATAACTTCCTGACAAAAAAAATTTGGGTTCAAAAATTATGCTGATATAAAGCTTTTTCCTAACCCTATTCTTAACCAATTTCCATTGTATCCTACGATTTCAGTTCCACTGCATATGTTGTTTCAAAGAAAATGTTTGAGCGATTTTTATCAATGGGTCCATAGGGGATACAGAAGCTACCTTTTATAATACGTACAATCTTGATGTTACTACCTTCAATGTAACTTTCTTGGTCCATATATAGGATATTTACTGTATTTTGCGGATTATAAAATGCACTGGATTATAAGACACATTTAGGTTTCAGAAGAGGAAAATCTAAAAAAAAAATTGTAAGCAAAAAATGTGGTCATGATGCACTGTTATGGGAGATCTGCTGCTGACACAGTTATGGGGGTAAGGTTCCCCAATTCTGTATTAATGACCCCCATCTTAGCATATATGTGGCCGATCCTTGTCCCATCCTGGTATATATGATCCCCATCCTGGTATATATGGCCCTCATCCTGGTGTATATGACCCCCATCCTGGTATACACTGTATGATCCCCATCATGGTATAAAATATATGATCCCCATCCTGGTATATATGGCCCCCATTCTAGTATACATGATCCCCATGTTGTTATACAGTATATGATCCCCATTATGGTATATATGATCCCCATCCTGGTATATATGCTCCCCATCCCGGTATATATGGCCCCCATCCTGGTACATATGTTCCCCATTCTGGTATACAGTATATGATCCCTATCCTGGTATAAAGTATATGATCCTGATCCTGGTACATATGGCCCCCATGCTGGTATATATGTCCCCTATCCTGGTATACAGTATATGATCCCTCTCCTGTTATAAAATATATGAGCCCCATCCTGGTATTTATGGCCCCCATGCTGGTATATATGTCCCCCATCCTGGTATATATGTTCCCCATCCTGGTATATGTGCCCCCCCTGCTGGTATATATGTCCCCCCATCCTTGCATATATGATCCCCATCCTGATATATACGGCCCTCATGCTGGTACATATATATGTTCCTCCACCCTGGTATATATGATCCTCATCCTGGTATACAGTATATGAGCCTCATTCTTGTATAAAGGATATGATCCCCATCCTGATATATATTGCCCCATCCTGGATATATGGCCCCCATGCTGGTACATATGTTCCCTCATCCTGGTGTATATGATCCCCATCCTGGTATATATGTCCCCCATCCTGGTATATATGATCCACATCCTGGTATATATTATATGATCCCCATCCTGGATATTTGATCCCCATCCTTGTATATATGGCCTCCATCCTGGTATATATGTCCTCCTATACTAGTATATATGATCCCAATTCAGGTGTATATGGCCCTCATCATGGTATATATGTCCCCCCATCCTGGTATATATGATCCCAATCCTGGTATATGTGTCCCTCATCATGCCAAACACATAAAAAAAGCGATTCTACTCACCTTCCCTGCACTCCCTCGCAGTGCGGTGTCCTCTTCTGATGCTAGTAACTGACTCCAGCATGTAAGCAGTGCAGTGCAGGTCGTCAATGCCATGCACCCCCTCACACTGACGTCAGCTCCTGGAATATTCACTGCTCCCCATGGCCGGGATAATGGGCGTGGGGAGTAGTGAATGTGAATATTCATTTTCCTTAATAGCAGACACACGTGAATGCCCAGCCACTGCAGGAAGCCGGCGGCTATGGCTAGCACGTGTGCCTGCTATTAAAGAAAATGAATATTCACTGTTCCCCGCATCCATAGTCTCACCCACCTCTCAGCACCGGTTTCAGTATAAAGAGGTTGGCAGGATTATGGGTGTGGGGAGCAGTACATATTCATTCTCTTTAATAGTGGGCATACGTGTTAGCGCCAGCGCCTATCTTCTGTGACCCGCTCCTCCACCACCGCGACCACTCTCCCCCCCACAGTCACAGCCAGACAATAAGATGCATCCAACCCCCCTTTCTTCCAAAATTTTGTAGAAAGAAAGTGCATCTTATAGTCCGCAAAATACTGAAATTCTTAAAGAGAATCGGGTAGTAGGATCAGCCTTCCTAAGCCTTCTATTTTGGAACACAGGTCATAAAAAGTTGAATAAAATAATACCTTTATAGCTGTGATCCAATGTTTTTTTCAAGATAAATCCACATCTTTCTTAATATGTAAATGAGCTGTTAAGATCTATGGGTAGGACACAGATCTGACTCCAGAGCTTATTTTAACTGAAAGGGGGAGAGTTACAAGTGTGAGAAATACAATGACTTAGAACGGGCTCTCCTACTCCCCATGAATCACACTGGTATCACCCCCTTTTGGTTAAAATAATCTCTGGAAGTAGATTCTTGGGAGATCTATGTCCAGCCCATAGATCTAGCTCATTTACATATTAAAAAATACATGGATATCTTGAGAATAAGACACCAGATCGCAAATATCAAGGTGTTATTTTATTCAACTTTCTATATCCTATATGTCCATATACATAGCTTAGGAAGATTGATCCTACTGACAGATTCCCTTTAACACTTTGGGGCATGTGGCTAAACAATCCGTAAAATATTCTAGATACTAGCATTGTAGTTTTCATTCTGCCTGCTTGTTATGCATAATGAAGTTTATATATTTGATGTAATGAGAGCCAAGCTTATATTGGTTTGCTTACTTGTGTTTTCCTTAGGCTTCCTTCACACATCCGTATAATACCTGTTATGATCTGCAACAAGTACTAAGGAAAGATAGGGGAAAGCTGTCCCTACAGTAAGACTAAGCTGAATCCCTACGATGTAGCGGGCTGCCTGTTCCTAGCGAACAGATCTGCCTTAGTCCTCGGCTAGTCTGAGCAAAGACCTATAGCATAAGGGGAAGGGTCCCTAAAAGAACTAAGGACTGGGACAAAAATGGAACACCTCCTAAACAGAGAAGTTGTTGCAGAACACAAAAAGACAAACTGACAAAAAGGGACTAGAGGTCCCAGAAGGACCAAGCGCACTGACAGAGAAAGGCACCGAAGCACCTGGCTGGAGAAACAGTCAAACACTGAAGTTCAGCACAGCCAAAAGGGCGGAGCTGCAATATAAAGGCAGATGGTCACGTGTCCACAAAACACAAGATGGAAAAAACAAACAGGAGGGTTCTAGCAATACCAGTACCAAAAAAAATGGCACTGGTGTCAACAGTGTTTTAGATCAGTGTGCAATGAGTGAGCCATCAGTGAGCCATCCATGTTTCACCCACTTTTTTCTGGTATAGCTTAGGAAAAAAAATCAACTGCAAAGCGTCTCCTATATGTTACAGTGTTAAACACATACAGCACAAGGACTGCACACGGATGACATCAGAGTGCTGTACGCGTTTTACATGGAACCATAAACTGGGATTAACCCTTGTCATCCTTGCTGCTGGTAAAAAATCGACATGTCTCCGTGTGGTTTGCATTGACACACGGTCTGTGCAAACACACGGACATATGTACAGCATCATAGGTTATAATGGGTACATGTGGTATCCATGAAGAAAGAAACGCCACACATACCTGAAACACAGACATGTGAAGGGGACTTATCATATAAGTCCACCCTCTGCTTTATACAGTATATCTACTTTTAATTGATTTATTACAATATATTACTAACTATACCATTGTAGTACTGTTTCAGTATACATAAAGTTCAATGATGTGGAAAATTTTCAAATACTGGTTAGTTATTATATTTAATAATCCTTATTACATTGTTGATCCATAATAACCCCAAATATCTCCTAACTTTACAAAAAATGATCAAACAATAATTACAGCCATAATGTGGTCACTTATTGAGAAACAACAAAAACCTTCATTCAAATAGTATGCATTTGCATACTAAGTAATTTACATAGTTGGCATAATTTACAGTTCATAGGGAGAGATGAAGGGAATTTTAAAGCTAAATTATAAAATTATTGTTTAAATAGAAAATAGTAAAGAGAATATTAAGCAAACTTCCTAAAGACATAGTAGACTATAATAGGGACAGTCATCCACTCCACATACGGAATATTAAAATGATTTGAAATTATTCTGAACCATTTGCAACCAATCAGAGTGAACTATAAAAGACCCCTTTGCTTTGAATCAGTTAGTACCAGCTGGTGCTAATGAGTGCCTAGTCTTGTTAGGGGTTTTTGTAATTAATTGTGGCCTACATCAGAGAGGAGAACAGAAGATTGATGGTGTTGGTTCTTGCAGGTGGGGTTAAATATTAGGTTTTGCTCAGACTATTTATTATTGTTTAACTCATGCAATAATGATATTTTAAAATAAAATTCAGTGTACAGTTCTTGAATTTTCTTCAATTACATTTTACTTCTTGATCTAAATGTAAATTGGTTCAATGGATCATTTTCCAATTATATGGGGATCTTACGGTTGAATGTAGATGGTACAATTTATCCAATTATAAACAACTCTAATTACTTTATATCATATGAAGACAAGCTGAAATTATCAACTGCAGTCACAATATCGGTCAAGGGTCACAGATCTTTACTGTATGTTCAAAGAAGCACTTGAATTTTATTACACTGTGTGTGCGGTGTGAACAAACTCATGCACTTCCCCTTTTAAAAAAAATACCTGCAATTATAAAACTGATTTAGGATCATGTCTGGCATGCTGCACTAGCAAATGATAAAAATGAACCTATAATTTTATACTATATACAGTGGGGGAAAATATGTATTTGATCCCTTGCTGTTTTTGTAAGTTTGCCCACTGACAAAGACATGAACAGTCTATAATTTTAAGGGTAGGTTAATTTTAACATTGAGAGATAGAATATCCCACCAAAAAATCTAGAAAATCACATTGTATAAATTAGATAATTTTTTTTGCATTTAGCAGTGAGAAATAAGTATTTGATCCCTCTGACAAACAACACTTAATACTTGGTGACAAAACTCTTGTTGGCAACCACAGCAGTCAGACTTTTTTTGTAGTTGATGATGAGGTTTGCGCACATGTCAGGAGGAATTTTGGTCCACTCCTCTTTGCAGATCATCTCTAAATCATTAAGATTTTGAAGCTGTTGCTTGGCAACTTGGAGCTTCAACTCAATCTATAAGTTTTCTATGGGATTAAGGTCTGGAGATTGGCTAGGCCACTCTATGACCTTACTGTGCTTCTTTTTGAGCCACTCCTTTGTTTCCTTGGCGGTATGTTTTGGGTCATTGTTTTGCTGGAAGACCCAGCCACGACCCATCTTCAATGCTCTTACTGAGGGAAGGAGGTTGTTGGCCAAAATCTCCCAATACATGACCCCATCCATCTTCCCTTCACTATGGTGCAGTCGTCATGTCCCCTTTACAGAAAAGCACCGCCAAAGTATAATGTTTCCCCCACCATGCTTCACGGTTGGGACAATGTTCTTAGGGTTGTGCTCATCTTTCTTCTTCCTCCAAACACGGCGAGTTGAGTTAATCCCAAAGAGCTCAATTTTTGTCTCATCTAACCATAGCACCTTCTCCCAATAACTCACAGAATCATCCAGGTGTTCATTGGTAAACTTCAGACGGGCCTGCAGATGTGCCTTCTTGAGCAGAGGGACCTTGTGGGCACTGCAGGATTTTAAACATTTAAGGCGTAATGTGTTACCAATGGTTTTCTTGGTGACTGTGGTCCCAGCCGCATTGAGATCATTAACAAGTTCCCCTCATGTAGTTTTAGGATGATCTCTCACCTTCCTCATGATCAAGGATACCCCACGAGGTGAGATTTTGCATGGTGCCTCAGATCGATGTCGATTGACATTCATTTTGTATTTCTTTCATTTTCTTACTATTGCACCATCAGTTGTCTCCTTCTCACCCAGCGTCGTACTTATGGTTTTGTAGCCCATTCCTGCTTTGTGCAGGTCTATGATCTTGTCCCTGACATCCTTAGAAAGCTTTTTGGTCTTGCCCATGTTGTAGAGGTTAGAGTCTGACTGATTAATTGAGTCTGTGGACTGGAGTCTTTTATACAGGTGACTATGTAAGACAGCTGTCTTTAATGCAGGTAACGATTTGATTAGGAGCATCTAACTGGTCTGTAGAAGCCAGAACTCATAATGGTTTGTAGGGGATCAAATACTTTTTCCTAACTGCAAAATGCAAAATAATTAATATCATTTATACAATGTGATTTCCTTGATTTTTTTTGGATATTCTATGTCTCAATGTTAAAATTACCTACCCTTAAAATTATAGACTGTTCATGTCTTTGTCAGTGGGCATACTTACAAAAACAGCAAGGGATCAAATACTTATTTCCCCCACTGTATACATATATATCTAATTTATATATATATGTATAGATTGTAAGGTGGCTGCCGGACAGGTCGTGGACGGGACGTATGTGTCCCCGAAGTGCCAGGCATCGGTGATGTAGGACCCGGAGAAGCAGGCTCCAGCACACATGATGCTGAGAGGAATTTAATGGGCCCGGATTACAGGGCCGCGTTTTACGAGCAGCTGAAAGGGCCGGGGGGAACAGCTGCTCACTTACCTCCAGTCCAGGTCTTGGAAGGCTGATTTAAGACAGCTGCGCCTGTCTCAGTCTGTCTGTGTGTGTTGGGCAAGGTGAGCAGACCTTGCATGTGCTGCTCAGATGCTGCTGGAGGCAGAGGAAGGCACTTTGTTTAAATGGCTGAGGCCGTGCTGCATGGACTTGTTATTTTGAGCTTTGTTCTGTTATTCCTTTTTTGTGCCAGGAAAAGGCTGTTACTTTTGTTTCCTCACTGGTGTACAGACACTAAATAAACCACCAGTTTGTTTGAACCCTTGGACTGCATCACTGTGTGAACCTGTGCCTACCTCCAACGCGGCTCAGTGAGTACAAATCCCTAAAATTGGTGGAGAATGCGGGCACAGATCCCAAGTGGCAGTGTGACTGCTACATGAAGATGTATATGTTCTGGGTGAAGTCGGCCATAAGCCAGCAAGTGTCGCCGGACAAAATGGAGGACCTGCTTAAACATCTGTTGCAGGCACAGCAGGCGCAAGAAGAGCAGCACCAGCAGCAACTTCAGCAACAGCAGGCCCAGCAGGCGCAGTTCCAACAGCAGTACCTGCAGAGCCAGCAGAGCATGCAGCAGAGCCAGCAGAGCATGCAGCAGCAGCAGCAGCATCGGGAGCAGCTACAGCAGCAATGGGAGCAGCAGCAGGAAACAAATAAACTTCTGATGTAGCAGATCCAACAGCATCAAAGACAAATGGAAATCCTGGCAGAGGAGATCCGTGGCAGGACAACCACCACATGCTCAAATCCAGGTGATGACTCACATGTTAGGAAGATGGTAAGAAGAGCATTGCAAAAGATGACCCCGGGTGATGATGTTGAGGCATTCCTGACGGTCTTTGAGAGGGTGGCAGAGCGGGAGAAATTGCCTCCAGAGCAGTGGGTGGAGGTACTGGCGCCATATTTGACAGGCGAGCTGCAGAAGGTCTATTATGACTTGGCCTTGCAGGACGCGAAAGAGTACGCTAAGTTGAAAACTGAGATTTTGGCACGCTTGGAAGTGACTCTGACTGTCAGGGCGCAACGGGTGTACCACTGGGCCTATTGCACTGACAAACCTCCCCGGTCGCAGATGTTCGACCTCCTACACCTGGTCCAAAAGTGGTTGCAACCTGAATCTTACTCCCCAGCACAGATGGTGGAGAAGGCCGTTATAGACAGGTTTATACACTCTCTTCCGAATTCGGTGCAATCCTGGGTTGCCCAGGGAGATCCCCATAATGCCGATGACTTGGTGGGGTTGGTGGAAAGATACCAGGCGGCTGAGAGTTCATTGGGAAAACAAGGGGTCATAGCCTTTCATTGCTGGGGTTCCCAAAAGGGGCGGACACCCAAAAGAAGGGAGTTAGCGCCACACCTGGGGGGCGTCCTAGAGTTCAGGAGGGGTCTGAGTTGCTGCCCAAGGTCCCACCCCATAATATAGTGTGTTGGAGATGTCATGCCCCTGGCCATATTGCCCCCCGGTGTCCCATAAACTCTGAGCCAATGGACTGCAACATGGGCCGGCGTTGCTCCTATTTTGCCTACCCCGCCAGCAGCGCGGTTCCTCAACATGGCGAGGGCCCTCAGGCATGCTCAGTGTCAGTAAAGGGGGTACAAGTTTCTGGACTATTGGACTCAGGAAGTTTGGTGACCCTGATAAGTGCCACACTCCCTCATCGACTGGTTCCTGGGAAGGTGGTGGGTGTCCGGTGTATCCATGGGGATGCTAAAAACTATCATGTGGCCCAGGTGGATGTAAACACGGACTGTGGCACCACATCTCATGAAGTGGCGATAGTTAAGGACTTATTGCATCCCATAATAATTGGACATGACTTTGCATTATTCTGGGAAATGTGGGGGAAAGTGGGGACACCTGGTTGCTCGGATGACAGCCAGATCGCCCCTAAGCAAACTTACCCGCAGAACATGGTAGATGAGTTTCCCATGTGTGTGTTTGAGGGCGATGAGGATGAGGTAACACCCCCTGAGGCAACATCCCCTGAGGCCAATATCCCTGAGCTGGAGGTGTCCGAGGGAAACTTTGGAACTGCCCAACTCAGGAATTTGACTCTGAAAGGGGCCTTTGAAAATGTTACTGTGTTAAATCGGGTGCCTCAGGAACCAGGGGCTGACACTCGGTTCCCTCATTTTGCTGTGAATGGGGATTTGCTTTACAGAGTAACCAAGCCAAGGAGTGAGCTAATAGAACAGTTGCTGGTGCCAGGGCCCTATAGACGCAGGGGGTTAGACATGGCTCGTTCTCATGTGTTGGGTGGTCACCTAGGTGCAGATAAGACTCAGTAACGGATCCTCCAGAGATTTTACTGGCCAGGTTGCTATAGTGAAATAAAGAGTTATTGTCGTTCCTGCCCCATATGCCAGATAACCTCCCTAGTGGCCCACTTCCGCAGTCCCCTAGTGCCCCTACCCGTCATCGAGGTTCCATTCGAATGCATAGCAGTGGATCTAGTGGGGCCCCTGGTCAAGTCTGCCCGAGGGCATCAGTATATCCTGGTGGTATTAGATTATGCTAAACGGTATCCGGAGGCCGTACCACTATGAAACTCCTCCGCCAGGTGTATAGCACAGGAGTTAGTCCACATGTTTTCAAGAATGGGGTTGCGTAAGGAGATCCTAACAGATCAAGGAACTCCATTTACGTCGAAGGTCATGAAGGAATTGTGCAAGACATTGCAGATTGCCCAACTGAGAACGACCGTGTACCATCCCCAGATGGATAGACTGGTCGAGAGGTTTAACAAAACCTTGGAAGCAATGTTGAGGAAAGCAGTGGAAAAGGATGGCCAGGACTGGGAAAGTCATCTGGACAAAGTTCAAGCCATACTTGATGCCCTAAGGAAGGCAGGCTTTACCATCAACTTGAAGAAATGTTCCATGGGGATGGAGGAAGTCAAGTACCTATGACACGTGGTTGGTAGAGGGGAAATAAAACCACAAATAAATAAGGTCGAGGCAATCTTGAACTGGCCACAGCCCCTCTCGAAGAAGCAGGTCAGGGCGTTTCTAGGCATTGTGGGCTACTATCAAAGATTTGTCCCTAACTTTGCCCTCATAGCAGCCCCGCTGATGGATCTTCTGAAAGGGACAAAGTCAGCTATGGCCAAGTAGTCCCCTGAAGCAGAAGCGGCCTTTCAGGAATTGAAACTGGTCCTCTGTAAACAGCCAGTCTCGGTGGCGCCCAACTTCTCCAAAGAGTTTGTGGTCCACACGGATGCATCGGATGTCGGGCTGGGAGCAGTCTTGTCCCAGGAGATTAAAGGAGAAGAACACCCTGTTAAATACCTCAGTCGGAAGCTCTCCACTTGTGAGAAGAAGTACTCCACTGTAGAAAAAGAATGTTTGGCCATTAAGTGGGCATTAGACACTCTGAGGTATTACCTGTTAGGTAGAAGGTTCAGGTTAGTGTCAGACCATTCCCCACTGAGGTGGATGTGAGAAAAGAAGGGGAACAATGCCAGAGTGACTAGGTGATTCCTGGCTCTACAAGATTTTAGTTTCTGGGTAGAGCATAGGCCTGGGAAACAACATGGGAATGCTGATGCCTTGTCAAGGGTTTATTGTATGGTGACAGAAGGTGCCAAGCCCCCCGGCTTTGGGCAGAGGGGGGGTGTGTAAGGTAGCTGCCAGACAGGTCATGGACGGGAGGTATATGTCCCCGAAGTGCCAGGCTTCGGTGATGTAGGACCCGGAGAAACAGGCTCCAGCACACATGGTGCTGAGAGGAATTTAATGGGCCCGGATTACAGTACCGGGTTTTACGAGCAGCTGAAAGAGCTGGGGGGGGACAGCTGCTCACTTACCTCCAATCCAGGTCTTGGAAGGCTGATTTAAGACAGCTGCGCCTGTCTCAGTCTGTCTGTGTGTGTTGGGCAAGGTGATCAGACCTTGCATGTGCTGCTCAGATGCTGCTGGAGGCAGAGGAAGGCACTTTGTTTAAACGGCTGAGGCCATGCTGCATGGACTTGTTATTTTGAGCTTTGTTCTGTTATTCCTTTTTGTGCCAGGAAAAGGCTGTTACTTTTGTTTCCTCACTGGTGTATGGACGCTAAATAAACCACCAGTTTGTTTGAACCCTTGGACTGCATCACTGTGTGAACCTGTGCCTACCTCCAACGCGGCTCAGTGAGTACAAATCCCTACAAGATATATATGTATAGATATATGCAGTTTCTTGTGGAGTTCTGGTGCAAAATATGCATACGTAGCATTAACCTGATAATGACCGATCATTGTTTAATACCAGTGCTTGGTCCTGGGCTTTAACCTTGCTCCATTGTAAAGTTACAGTGCATGGTTAAAGCTCCTGATCCTTCAATATAGCAGAGACATCCAAAGACCCTGGAAAGAAGATAAAGTGGTTTACCAATGATTGTGTGTTCTTTATTCCTGGCTATATAATGCTTAATGTGCGCTATGCAGCACTATGCAGAAGCTTCTGTAGGACATGGTGATCCCATCATTGCCTTGTCTCTATCAGATACAGCAGAGCTTCTGGATCCTCGCAGATCCAAAACAGCTTTATGAGTGACTTCAGTCACTATAGTGGGCTGTTAATCACTGTAAATAGGGTCTTATCACTAAGACACCTACAGTGGAAAGAATTGACACGGACCCCGAACACGGACTTCACCAGAAAGTCCGTGTTGCTGTTTGGGTTCGGCACACCGAACACCGGTGGCTGTGATCGGTGGTAAGATTAATACCACTGAATAGAGTGCTGCGGCTCCCACACTGTGCGATGACAGCGTGGGAATTAGGGCCCGGACATCAGGTGTTTGCCACGCTGTCATGTGCATGATAGCGTGGCAAACCCTGACTCTGATCAGTGGTAAGATTATTACCGCCGATCAGAGAGCTGCAGTTCCCACGCTGTCAGATGAGAGGTATTCATCTGCCGGGGCCTTCACTATAGATAAATAAATGCAAAAAAAATGATGTGGGTTCCCCTGTATTTTGATAACCAGCCAGGCAAAACTGACAGCTGTGGGCTGCAACCCTCATCTGTCACCTTTAGCAAGGCTGGTTATCAAGAATAGAGGGTTCCCTACGCTGCTTTTTTAATTATTTAAAGAAATAATTTAAAAAAATGGCGGGATGTCCCCCCTTCATTTTTGACCACCAGCCAAGCTAAAGCAGACAGCTGGGGGCTGGTATTCTCAGGCTGGTAAGGGGCCATGAATATTGGCCCCCAGTCTGAAAATAGCAGCCCGCAGCCACCCCAGAAAAGGCGCATCTATTAGATGTGCCAATTCTGGTGCTTTGCCCGGCTCTCCCCATTGCCCTGTGGCAGTGGCAAGTGGAGTAGTATTTGTGGGATTGATGTCACCTTTGTATTGTTTGGTGACATCAACCCCATGGGTTAATAATGGTGAGGCATCTATAAGACACATATCCATGACTAATCCTATAGTTATATTGTAAATAAAAACAAACAACCAGAATAAAGTATTTTATTTGAAAAAAAAACACACAGTTTTACTTTTTTATTTAAAAATAACAAACACTGTTATACTCACCTAACACCTAATCCCCAATGTCCTCGTCTCCTGTAAGAAAACAAAAATAAAAAACAACAATATCCCTCACCTGTCCGAAGTTCTGTCCCACGCCATAATCCAAGTCTGGAATAAATAGTTTCCAGCCTGTATCCTGCCAAAGTGACCGTCCCCGGCTGAAAACCACTAAGGAATGAGCTGCTGCCACTGCTGCAAGCTCAGCCTCACTGACTAGCGGTGACGTCATAGAGTTCACTGCCAGTCATTGGAGCTGCGTTCCCAGCCGGGGCAATGAACTGTGGTGACCTCCGTGAGATCACCGCTAGCGGCCTGGCTGCAAATGCAGCCTCAATGACTGGCAGTGAACTCTATGACGTCACCACTAGATGCCTCTCCATTACTAACCCGTAGGGTTTATGTCCCTGGACAATACAAAGGTGATATCAACCCCACAAATATTACCCTACTTGCCACAGGGCAATAGGGAGAGCCGGGCAGAGCGCCAGAATTGGCGCATCTAATAGACGCACCTTTTGCAGTAGTCCCATCTGTTGACCCGGAGGTAAACTTTTTACCTCTGGTCACAGCTGCGGGATCACGCTGTCATCTGACAGTGTGGGAACCGCATCTCTCTGATCTGCGGTAATGATCTTACCACTGATCAGAGGCAGTGTTTGCCATGCTGTCATGCACATGAAAGCGTGGCAAACACCCGATGTTCGGGACCCCCATTCACGTGAATGGGGTCCGTGTTCGGGTTTGGGTACTGTTCTGGTACCCGAACCCAAACGTTTAAAAAACTATGCTGTGTTCAGCTGAACCCGCTGGACTCAAACAGTCAGGGGTTTGCCCATCACTAAAAAATAATAATAAAAATCTAAAAAAAAACCTTCTATTTTTAATTTTATTACATAAATATAACAAAAGAAAACAAAAAATCCTAGACATTAGATATGCAATCAGGATAACCTGAAGAATTCATTCAACAGGTTTTTTGATGTGAACAATTATATATATATATATATATATATGTATATATATATATATTTATACAGTACAGGCCAAAAGTTTGGACACACCTTCTCATTTAAAGATTTTTCTGTATTTTCATGACTATGAAAATTGTACATTCACCCTGAAGGCATCAAAACTATGAATTAACACATGTGGAATTATATATTTAACAAAAAAGTGTGAAACAACTGAAAATATGTCTTATATTCTTGGTTCTCCAAAGTAGCCACCTTTTCCTTCGATGACTGCTTTGCACACTCTTGGCATTCTCTTGATGAGCTTCAAGAGGTAGTCACCGGAAATGGTTTTCACTTCTCAGGTGTGCTCTGTCAGGTTTAATAAGTGGGATTTCTTGCCTTATAAATGGGGTTGGGACCATCAGTTGTGTTGTGCAGAAGTCTGCTGGATACACAGCTGATAGTCCTACTGAATAGACTGTTAGAATTTGTATTATGGCAAGAAAAAAAGCAGCTAAGTAATGAAAAATCAGTGGCCATCATTACTTTAAGAAATGAAGGTTAGTCAGTCCGAAAAATTGGGCAAACTTTGAATGTGTCCCCAAGTGCAGTTGCAAAAACCATCTAGCGCTACAAAGAAACTGGCTCACATGAGGACCGCCCCAGGAAAGGAAGACCCAGGGAGACCTCTGCTTCTGAGGATAAGTTTATCCGAGTCAACAGCCTCAGAAATCACAGGTTAACAGCAGCTCAGATTAGAGACCAGGTCTTTGCCACACAGAGTTCTAGCAGCAGACACATCTCTTCAACAGCAGGCCTTCATGGTAAAATAGCTGCTAGGAAACCACTGCTAAGGACAGGCAACAAGCAGAAGAGACTTGTTTGGGCTAAAGAACACAAGGAATGGACATTACACCAGTGGAAATCTGTGCTTTGGTCTGATGAGTCCAAATTTGAGATCTTTGGTTCCAACCACCGTGTCTTTGTGTGACGCAGAAAAGGTGAACAGATGGACTCTACATGCCTGGTTCCCACCGTGAAGCATGAAGGAGGAGGAGGTGTGATGGTGTGGGAGTGCTTTGCTGATGACACTGTTGGGGATTTATTCAAAATTGAAGGCATACTGAACCAGCACGGCTACCACAGCATCTTGCAGCGGCATGCTATTCCATCCGCTTTGCGTTTAGTTGGACCATCACTTATTTTTCAACTGGACAATGGCCCCAAACACACCTCCAGGCTGTGTAAGGGCTATTTGACCAAGAAGAAGAGTGATGGGGTGCTACGCCAGATGACCTGGCCTCCACAGTCACCAGACCTGAACCCAATCGAGATGGTTTGGGGTGAGATGGACCTCAGAGTGAAGGCAAAAGGGCCAACTAGTGCTAAGCATCTCTGGGAACTCCTTCAAGATTGTTGGAAGACCATTTCCGGTGTCTACCTGTTGAAGCTCATCAAGAGAATGCCAAGAGTGTGCAAAGCAGTCATCAAAGCAAAAGGTGGCTACTTTGAAGAACCAAGAATATAAGACATATTTTCAGTTGTTTTACACTTTTATGTTAAGTATATAATTCCACATATGTTAATTCATAGTTTTCATGCCTTCAGTGTGAATGTAAAATTTTCATAGTCATGAAAATACAGAAAAATCTTTAAATGAGAAGGTGTGTCCAAACTTTTGGTCTGTACTGTATATTTCAAAAATACTTTTGTCTATATTTGCAATCATCTATATGTACCCCAAAACAGCGGTTAAAAGAAATTGCAATATGGTTGTTGAAAAAAGGAGAGGCAAGAGTGAAAACAATTGGCTGATTATTACGACTATTCATATTCAGGCCTGGTCACTAAAGAGCCTTTTAGTCTTTGCTTACTAACAGTTGGCATGCAACTGCTGGAGCCAATTAGCTGCCATAGTGATCACCATAATATTAGCATCAAAGTTCCCATTGGTGAACATAGTGCAGAAGGAAAGAAGAAGTACTAAAAATTATTGAATTAATTTAATGCAAAATTAATTAGAGTTGAATTTTATGAAATTCGCAGGCCCTGTCAAATTCAAACAATATACAATTCAATTTGCACAAATTACCAAGAAAATGGCTGCTGTTTTTTCACACATTGCTGAAGATTGCATCGGTCACAAAAGGCTGACATGGACTCCATAATGCCTTGGTATAGTAGAGCCAATCATAAGGTATAAGATAGCCAGTATAAAAGCCTAAGCAGTGATTGTAGCAACCATTTTAGTGTAACTAAGAACTGTGAGAGGACGTCAAACCTTACAACTTAGAAATAAAGTTAGGAAGATGAAGCCCTAAAATATTGGACACATATTCCAGACAGTAATATGTTGTATAATTGCAGCACTGAAGCAGATGAGAGTAAAAGTCGTCTGTGAATAATAGAGAGGTTCAATTGATAGGGGAAGAGAGAGACAGGGGAAGTGCCAGCTGCCCTGTCAGATTCAGTATGATAGATCAGTGATATGGTGTAGCTGGTATCTGTCCTACTGCATTTGAATTACAATTATACTTTTTTTTTCATCATTCATAATGCAGACAGCAGAAGCAAGACATATCAAGATTTTTTACAGAAAAAATATGAAATCATTGTCAAACTGTATGCTTCCTTGTCATAAACAATTCTACTGAGTTACTAAGTTTTTGCATATTTTTTTAAATCATTTTGAGAAGGGTGAATAATTGTTATTAAAAAATATATTTTTTTAAATCCCCAAAATCCTGTTTTACTAGTCCAATTTGACAAACATACATGCCACACTTATACTGCTGCTTGCATTTCTTATAACGTCCTTTTGCACAAAGATTGAACAAATAAGATTGAAAACTTTGTCAAAACTTAGCCCCTTAAGGACGGAGCCAATTATGTCCTTAATGACTAAGCAAAATTTTACAATTCTGACCAATGTCACTTTATGAGGAAATAACTCTGGAATGCTTCAATGGATCTCTCTGATTCTGAGATAAATTGTACTTCATGATAGTGGTAAAATTTCTTCGAAATGACTTGCGTTTACTTGTGAAAATAATGGAAATTTGGTGAAAATTTTAAAAAATTTTGCACTTTTAAAACTTTGAAGCCTTATGCCCTTAAATCAGAGAGCTGTGTCACACAAAATAGTTAATAAATAACAATTCCCACATGTCTTCTTTACATCAGCAAATTTTTTAAACAATTTTTTTTTGTTAGGAAGTTATAAGAGTTAAAAGTTGAGCAGCGATTTCTCATTTTTCCAACAAAATTTACAAAACCATTTTTTTAGGGACCACACCACATTTGAAGTGACTTTGAGGGGCCTTTGTGACAGAAAATACCGAAAAAGTGATGCCATTCTAAAAACTGCACCCCTCATGGTGCTCAAAACCACATTCAAGAAGTTTATTAACCCTTATCGTGCTTCACCGGAACAGAAGCAATGTGGAAGGAATAAATGAACATTTAACTTTTTTTCACAAAATGTTTACTTCAGACGCAATTTTTTTATTTTCTCAAGGGTAGCGAGAAAAAATGGACCACAAAATTTGTTGTGCAATTTATCCTGAGCATGCCGAAACCCCATATGTGGGAGAAAAACACTATTTGGATGCACTTCAGAGCTCGGAAGGGAAGGAGCACCGTTTGACATTTTGAACGCAAAATTGGCTGGAATCGAGAGCGGACGCCATGTTGCGTTTGGAGAGCCTCTGATGTGCCTAAACAGTGGAAACCCCCACACGTGACCCCATTTTCAAAACTAGACCCCTCAAAGAATCTATCCAGATGTGTGTTGAGCACCTTGAACCGCCAGGTGCTTTATAGAAGTTTATAACGTAGAGCAGTGAAAATAAGGAATCAAATTTTTTTCCACAAAAATTTACTTTTAGCCCCAATTTTTTTATTTTCACAAGGGTAACAGGAGAAAATGGACCCCAAAATTTGTTGTGAAATTTGTCCTGAGTATGCTGATATGTGGAGTAAAACCACTGTTTGGGCTCACGGCACGGTTCAGTAGTGAAGGAGCACTGTTTGACTTTTTGAATGCAAAAATGGCTGGAATCAAGAGTGGATGCCATGTTGCATTTGGAGAACCCCTGATGTGCCTAAACAGTGGAAACTCCCCACAAGTGACCCCATTTTGGAAACAAGACCCCTCAGGGAACTTCTCTAAATATGTGGTGAGCACCTTGAACCGCCAGGTGCTTCACAGAAGTTTATAACATAAAGCTGTGAAATTAAGAAATCAGATTTTTTTCCACAAAAATGTACTGTTAGTCCCAATTTTTTTATTTTCACAAGGGTAAAAGGAGAAAATTAATCCCAAAATTTGTTGTGCAATTGCTCATGAGTACGTTGATATCCCATATGTAGGGGAAAACTATTGCTTTGGTGCACAGCAGGGTTTGGAAAGGAAGGATTGACGTTGGGAACGCAGACTTTGATGGAATGGTCTGCAGGTGTCATGTCGCGTTTGGAGAGCCCCTTATGTGTCTAAACAGTGAAAAACCCCAACAAGTTACCCCAGTTTGGAAAATATACCCCTCAAGGATTTTATCCAGGGGTATAGTGAACATTTTTAACCCACAAGTACTACACAGAATTTGATAACATTAGGTCGTCATATTAAAAATGTTCATTTTTTTCACGAAAATGTGGTTTTAGCCCCAAATTTGTAATTTTTACAATGAATAATAGGAGAAAACAGACCTCATAATTTGTTATGCTATTTCTCCCGAACGCAATGATTCCCCATATGTCATCAGAAATTACTGTTAGGCCACACATCAGGGCTGAGAAGGAAGGAATGCTATTTAGCTTTTGGAGCATACATTTTGGTAGAATTGTTTCTACCTGATGTACCAGAACAGCAGAAAAACCCCAAAAGTGACCCCATTGTAGAAATTGTACATCTCAATGAATTCATCTATGGCTGCAGTGACTATTATATAACATTCACGCCAGGCTTTATGCTGGAGAATTCCAAATATGGCAGTTTAGTGCCCATACATTGTGCCCCCATACAGTGTAGTGCTCCCATATATTGTAGCACCTCCATACATTTCTCCTGGTGACACACAGCCCATAAAGTGTTAAATGCTCTCCCCACTACAATAATCTCAAACATGTGGCCGCTTATTGCGGTTTAGGCACAGTGGGGCTCAGAAGGAGGGGGGCATTTGGATTTGGGACACAGAATTCACTGGATTTTATTTGAGGGGATGGAAGTCGTTGCTTTTCCAGAGTCTTTGTTCTACCAGTAACGTCGGACCCCCTATAGTTCCAGTGATAGATGATGGACCTGAGAGGGGGCTGGTTTTGTGTAGGACAAATTAAGGGATTTATTGGTAACATTTGGGGGTACAAAATTTTCAATTGCTTCCAGAATAAGACTGGATCGCCAGTCTACGCTGAGCACTTATGTCGGAGTTTCCATGTAAATCCCACAGACGAAACCCCCAATGGAACCACCCGCCATAATGAGGCAGACGGAGACACTTCATTCTCCGTTTGACGTCTGCTTCGGTGGTCTCCATCCTTTTTAGGCGTGTACAGATCTATGGTCGTCTACACTTGTGCGCTAAAAAAAAGCCTAAAATGATGAAACACTGCTAGAACAGAGACCAGTCCAAAGGGACTCCATTGGCCTCATAAGTGAGTGACTCCATCTGGGGTTTTTGTCTGAATTATGGTTTTGGTGAATTTACATGGAAACCCCAATATGAGCTCACATTGGAGAACGCAGGATAAACGTAAGCCGAGCCTTATTCCGATTTTTTTGGAGGCAGAATGAAGAAATAGACAGCAGTACCAGAATAGGCCTTATTTTTACTTTTCCGTGGTTCACTGTCTGATATAAGTGATAAGGCGGATTTATTCTTTGGGTCAGTGTGATTACAGCAATACCAGATTTATATGGTTTTTTTTAGGTTTTGCTGCTATCACACAATAAAAATGCTTTTTTTTATAAACATGTATTTTTAAATATTTTTTTATACTGCTGTTCTGCAGTGCATGAGACTTGTCAGTGAGTCACTGACTCAGCCTGACTCTGCCTGTGAGACCCAGCTTATTGCTGGATCTCACAGGCCACCATACTCTGGGATCATCACATGATCTCAGGGTACCATGGTAATCATCGGGACCAGCGATTCTCATCGCGGGATCCGATGGTTACTAAGGGGGTCACAATTGACAGCGATATTTAAGGGTTAATTGGCCTCGACCGGCATTGAAACTGGCAGGGGTCGATACTGCAGGGTGTCAGCTGTCAAGCAGAGCTCACACCAGCAGGAATCGCTGCCGCCGGGCGGCGCTAAATACTTATGCCTCAGCGACACATTTTCATGGCACTGAGGCATAAGTACCCTTATCTGCCGCCATAAAAATGCATTACAGCAGTCATTAAGGGGTTAATGATATAATTTTACAACATATTTACAAAATATACACTAAAAGAAAAACTGTGACTGACAAAGAACAAGTAGGGTAAAAATACAAGAACCCTAACCATGGCACTACGACTAAAAATGTTTCAGCCTATATCAGCAGCAAAAGTACCAACTCCACCACTGACACGAGTCGCACAGGCAGTTGTACTACTAAATGCACAACACAATTGGCCTTCTTTGTCTACAGCAAGCACATAGGTTGGGAGAAAGTTTAAGGTGTTATGGAATATATGGCACAATTTTTGTCTCTGTCAGAGCAGGATGATGTTACCTCTAACAGCCACGTCATCAGTATGAGTCAGTTTTCTGCACAGAATGGTCTGTAAGATCACAAATGATTTAGAGGGATAATTTTTATACCCTGTTTTAATCTATATTAGACCATTAGATGTGTCTGTCTGTCCGAAGCCTCCAGAGACTGTGCAAGCGCGATGCGCCTGCTCAGTCTGGCTCCAGACAGAAGAACGCATCCAGACGTTACAGGTAAGAGGAGTGTATGGCGCCAGAGATAGCAGTATGCGTAGACACTGAACATATACCGCCATCTTCTGAGCCATAAGTACATACCTGACCAGTAGGAGTGTTGCTGCGATGCCTCTGGGGGCCGGAGCAGGAGTGCAGCGTCAGAATTGGGGCATGCGCATAGCACGCTATCTGACTCCATCTTAGTAAAGACACATTTGCAGTGTGTCTTCAACAAAATGGCGCAGGACAGCGTGGTACGGGCACGCACGTACTCTGGCACCACACTCCTCCCCCGGCCTCTGGATGGGGGAGTAGGATGGGGCAGCACAAAAGAGGATGGGGCACTGGATGAGAGCAGCACGGGGGGCAGCACATGACAAGATGGGGGCACAAAATAGGGTCAGCACATAACAGTATGGGAATAGCACATACCAGGATGGGGGCACAGGATGGGGGCAGCACATGACAGGATGGGGGCACAGGATGAAAGCAGCACATGGCAGGATGGGGGCGCCGGAAGGGGGAAGCACATACCAGGATGGGGGCGCAGGATGGGGGCAGCACATGACAGGATGAGGGCAGCACATGACAAGATGAGGGCAGCACATGACAAGATGGGGGCAGCACATGACAGGATGGGGGCACAGATTGAGGGCAGCACATGACAGGATGGGGGCACAGGATGAAGGCAGCACATACCAGGATGGGGGCAGCACATACCTGGATGGGGGTGCAGGATGGGGGCAGAACATACCAGGATGGGGGCAGCACATGATAGGATGGGGGCACAGGATGGGGGCAGCACATGACAGGATGGGGGCACAGGATGAAAGGAGCACATGGCAGGATAGGGGCGCAGGATGGGGGCAGCACATGACAGGATGAGGGCAGCACATGACTAGATGAGGGCAGCACATGACAAGATGGGGGCAGCACATGACAGGATGGGGGCACAGAATGGGGCAGCACATGACAGGATGGGGATGCAGGATGGTGCAGCACATGACAAGATGGGGACACAGGATGGGGGCAGCACATGACAGAATGGGGTCACAGAATGGGGGCAGCACATGACAGGGTGGGGGCGCAGGATGGGGGCAGCACATGACAGGATGGGGGTAGCACATGACAGTATGGGGGCGCTAGATGGGGGCAGCACATGACTGGATGGGGGCAGCACATGACAGGATGGGGGAAGCACATACCAGGATGAGGGCACAGGATGGGGACAGCACATGACATGATGGGAGCACAGGATGGGGGCAGCACGTGACAGGATGGGGGCAGTACATAACATGATGGGGGTGCAGGATGGGGGCAGCACATACCAGGATGGGGCAACACATACCAGGTTGGAGGTATCACACACCAGGATGGGGGCAGCACATGACCGGATGGGGGCAGCACATGACAGAATGGGGGCAGCACATGACAGGATGGGGGTACACAAAACAGAAGGGGGGCGCACATAACAGTATGGGGGAGCACATAACAGGATGGGGGAGCACAATGGGGGAGCATGGATCAGGATGGAGACTATATACCAATAAAATTGCTTGCCACCCGGGCGTAGAACGAGTTCAATAGCTAGTTAAATATAACATGAAAAATCTGTCAGTGTACTGTGTTATCGAAAGTGTTGTTGGTTACTACTGGATCCATTATTATGGCAAGGTTACTTTGACATTACTAATACATTCTTTGTGTTAAAGAGATTGGAAGAGGTTGGATGCAGACCTCAAAGTATTATACACATATTTTAAGGACAGTTGGCGCATCTGCAATTTGTTGGAAATATAATTGCTGCAAATTGAAATTTGGGGAAAAATTCACCAAACCTGGCGACTTCGAATTTCAAAAAGATCAATAATCTCTATTGAGCTAGTAAGTATAGATTAATTTGATATTTAATCACATCTGCTACATATTTTTTCTTTATTTTTTCTAAGGCTGGGTATACTCTTTAAGGATTCCTTTTTAAGTCAACAATTCAAAAAAAAAATGTAAGAGAAAGTTTTATAACATTATATAATTTTCAGTTTTTTTTTAAATTCCTTAATGAAATAATGGAAGATTTATAATTGTGACCATCTTAAAGAGGACCTTCCACTAATTTTTTCATGGTGAACTGGAAAAAGGATGTAATGGAAAGTGAAATAAAACTTTTTTTTTCTTCTTAGTTTCTCTTCTTTGTTGAAAATATATTAGCAATTAAAGCAGGGCCGGGACAAGATATTTTAATGCCTTAGGCAGATGAAGCCGATGGTGCTCCCCCACATGAACCCTCAGTCCCCATGTAATTGAATGGTCAGAGACTAGGTAACAGGACCCCTAATGAACCCCCCCTCCTCCTCCGATGGGTCAGGTAACAAGCTCTGATGACTACCTCCAACAGAATTTTTACCTGTTTCACAAAAAAATACTAGAACAATTTTAAAAAGTTGTGTATTTTAAAGGTGAGGTTCAACAGGTAGTGTGCTTTCATAGTTAAATATGAAATCATTCATTGTTTGCAGACCATTTACAGGATACCAGCGAAAAATAGCGATATTCATCCCTGACATCCTATATTTTAAATGTCAAACCCAAGGACAGTCATGGAAACTAATATTGCTTAACTATAATGGGGACTGTTTAGTTTTAATTAAAGTATGCAGCATTTGGCATGCACCCAATGAAAGCTAAACAGACCCCATTTTAAAAGCATTAAATGCTTTTTACATCCGTCATGCAACAAATACATTTGCAAAAAAGCTAATGGTGTTTTCGGTCCCACATTGGTTATGTATTGATGGTGGTTGCGGTGACATCTTCATGTAGTGATGGTTGTTCTGGTGCTGTACTCATCAGCAGAACAATCATCACAATATTAATACGAAATCAAAACATCCTCAGCCCATGAATAATACATCACCAGAGGCATCAACTGTACATAAAAACGGCACCAGAACTTTCACCAGTAAATTAATAAGTCACTAGAACCACCATCAGTACATGAATACTTCACCAGAACCACCATAAGTAGATAAATGCATCACCAGAACCACTATCAGTACATTAATGCATCACCAGAACCTCTGTCAGTACATGAATACATCACAAGAACCACTGTCAGTAAATAAATACAAAACCAATACCATCATTAATACATGAATACATCACCAAAACCACCATCAGTACATGAATACATGAATCACTATCAGTACATGATTACATCACCAAGCTTAGTACAGCAATCAATTGTAATGTCAAGTCAGGCCCATATACATTTGTATCTCATGAACCTACAACTCCCAGTTTATCCTTAAGAATAGTAAGGAGATGCTGGGAGTTGATATCAGTCATTATCAGACTGTGGACCATAGAGGAACCACAGTACTAATGAGACAGTCAGTATCAACAAGAGAACATTTATATCCAGGTGACATTTTCTCTGAATGAGTAGTTTCTTTTTGTCTCCATCTTGTCCAGATGCCATAGTGACTTTTCACATCCAGAGCTCTTCTCTGCAGACTTCCCTCTTCTCCAGTTTTCTGCAGCACATCCCGACACAGTGCTCTTAAAAATAGGAGGGTTATTAAAATGCCCTCTGCATAAAAATATCTGTCCACATTATGACCTAAATAAGCCCCCTCTGGGATATGACCTCCAGACTGTCTGCCCTTATGAGCTACACCCGCCGCACTGCCTGCCTTAATGACCTATAACCACCCCACTGTCTGACATTAGTAGCTAAAACTGCCCCACTGTGTGCCATTATCAGCTATAACTGCAACACCATCTGCCCCTATGAACCATGGCCGATACCATAGCTGTCCCCTCTCCACTGTTTTCCCTTACAATCTCAATAGCTGCAGTGTCCCCCACCATGCTAACATTTTTCCATTCTGTGCCCCTTTTTCACACTATGTCCTCATCTTGCCCACCACATTGTCCTCTCCAAACTGTACCGCCTCCTCACACAGTCCTCCTAAACAATAGGATGGTCACCAGAGCTGCCCATACAGTATAATATCCACAACAGCCTCCAATATACACTATGATGTTCATCACAGTCCCCCATACATTATGATGGTCCCCACAGCACCCCATACAGTATTATGCCCCCCCAGTTACTGATACAGTTTAATGGCCTCACTGTCCTCCAATACACAGTATAATATCCACAATAGCCCCCAATATACATTATGATGTCCATCAAAGCCCCCCCATGCAGTATAACATCCACCACAGACCCCCATTATATAGTATGATGGTCCCCACAGCACCCCATACAGTATTCTGGTCCCCCAGTCACTGACACAGAATAATGGCACCACAGCCCCTTATATACAGTATAATGTCCACCACAGTACTCCACACAGTATGATATCCATCACAGCCCTCAAAATAAAATATGTCCCCCACAGTCAACCTTACAGTATGGTCAGCACAGCCTCCAATATAAGGTCCCCAACAGCACCCAATACAGTTTGGTCACCCTCTTGTTATATCCCCATGTCCAGTCCTTCTTGTAATATCCTGATAGCCGGCTCCCTCTTGTAATGTCCCCACAGCCAGCCCCTCTTCTAATATCCCCAAAGCCAGCCCCACTTGTAATGTCCCAACAGCAGCCCCTTATGTCCCCATAGTCAGCCCCTCTAGTGATGTCCCCACAGTCACTCTTTTGTACACATAGCCAGCCCCTTATGTTCCTATAGCCAGGCCCTTTTGGAATGTCCCCATAGCCAGCCCCTTTTGTAATATCCCTACAGGTCCTAGGTATAATAGCCTCCATTCATTAGGAAATAATTGAATAAAAATAAAAATTAGCTTATACTCACCTAATCCAAGCTCCCTGTCCAGTGCCGCTCCATCTCTTTTATCTGGTGTAGCCATGGGCTCTGGATGCTGTGATGACATAACTGCTTCGCGAAGTCTGATGTCCTCTGCATGTGCCGTAGTTCGCAGTAGATCAGCGAGCTAATTACAGCTCCTCTGATCCTGTGCTGGATGGCGCCAACATCAATTTTATTCGTGTCTTACAGAGGTAAATACAATTGAGTGCAAGGAAGAAGTGATGGCTGAGGAGCAGGCAGAGAGAGGGGTGTGTGGTGTCAGTGGCTGACACTGCTACCCTGTGTGTCCGCGCCCCAGCTATCACAGTGCTGAATGCCTGTGGCCGGAAGAAGGTGATGGGCAGCTGCAGGCATTCAGCAATGTCATGTTTTTTTTTCTCTGAAATGAACCCCCCTTGGGTAGGCAGGAGGTAGCGCCCTAGGCAGGTGCTTACCCTGCCTTCCCCTTGTCTCAGCCCTCAATAAAAATATTTTGCCCCTAACGAGTTAAGTTTTGTTAGGTCCAAGTGAGTGTTATCAAAGACTTTTTACTGGGGGTGTTTACTTCTTCCTCATGAATGATGCTAAACAATCAAAAGTATGCAGCAACACTAGGGGAAAGAAGAACACGTTCCCACAATAACTCAGAGCAGGGTTCTCAGAAGGGTTTGTAATGTGACAGAGCTAGACTCAGCTGAATTTCCCCTTCCTTCACTTTGACTCATGCAGGAGGTTAAACCAGGAGATCAGAGCTTTATTATTACATATCACAAGCTGAGAATTCTGCTCTAAGCTATTGAGGGGGCATGTTTTTCTTTCCTTTGAGTGTTGCTGCCTGCATGTGATTGGTCAGCATCATACAGCTTGAATAAGTACACACCCCAGTGAAAACTCTCTGATATCACCCACGTGGAAATAACAAACAATTTATTTGAGGCCAAATAAGTTGATTGCTATTATCTTCACGCAAATTAACAAAAAAAGTCTGCTTGCATTTTATACATTGCTTAAGACTACAGCCACAGAAGGCTCAAATAGCATCCAGCCAATTAGAAGGGACTATCATAGCTTGCATGAAAGCCAAGGCAGAGAAAATCCTAAAATATTTGACAAATACTCCAGACAGTAATGTGTCATTCAACTGCAGCAGTGAATAAAATGTGTGTAGTAGTCTAGGAATTAACATAGAGATTCAATTGATATGACAAGAGAGAGATATGAGAGGTGTTAGCATTAGCAACTGTGTCAGACTCAGTGTGATTGATCAATGATATTGTGTAGCTGCCTGTCTGTCTGCTGCATTTGAATTGCAATGACTTTTTTTGTTCATTTATAATGTACTAGAAAGCAGAAGCAAGACAGCTCAATATTGTTTAAAAAATCGTATTTTTGGGAAGAAATGCAAAAGAAAGTCCCCAAAATCCAGATATTTTAAAGTTTGTTTGTATGTCAGATCAATGACAAATCTCATTTTTTGTTTTATATATTTTATTTACATTTCATAAACAAATGCCAATTGAGCTCCTTTTAAGGTAAATATTAGAATTTAAATATATTATTATTAGAGAGAAGTCAAATGGAATTTTATTCTACATCAATATTACAAATATGCACATTCGCCAAAATGCTGATTTTTGTCATTCGCTTCTGTGCGGATTCAGCAAAATAATGATAGATGCCACCATTTTTTCGGAACTCTAAAAGGTCTTCAAAAGGTTAAAAATAAGAAAAATATTGATAGTCACCTCACTGCTCACCTGTCTGGCCCCTCCAATCCCCACCATCATCCATATAGTCAGTGTTGCATCTTCTGATCGCAGCTGTGAGAGCTGAAATCTCCGGGCCTTCTAGCTCTGATGAGGCCAGGGATAGTTCTGCGTATACGCATGCAATATCATGTCGCATTTCACAACATCCTGACCTTTCTTGTACTTATGTAGAACCTTCTCAGGTCTCATCAGAGGCGGAAGTCCCAGCCTAACGTGAGAAGTCCAGAGCTTTTAGCACTTATGGTGATGATAAGAAGATGGGTCGAGGACTGGACGGGGGAAGGAGAGGAGCAAAGGGGCCAGAGAGGTGAACGGTAAGGTGAGGATAAAGATTTATTACATTTTCTTTATCTTACTTTTATCATGTCCTGGAGACTTTTGAGATTCCATGGCATAATAAAAGATATTAGATTCACAGAGAATAAGTTCTCTGTGAATTGAATTTCCCAGGAAAATCGTAGTGAACACTAAAAGTCGAATAGTGCCTGATCCGCTCATCTCTTGGCATTATGTTAAACACAGAAAAATAAAAGTAAAAAATAAAGTATAATAGTCAAGTATACAAAGATTTAGGAGAGAGAATGACTAATTCTAATAATTCTGACTTTGAGTTTAAAGATCAGTCACACTCATTCTGGTTTCCATTGTCCGCTACCTAGACTTGTGTGTTAAAATGTCTTAAATACAGCAGTAATTTCAATGACATGTACAAGATCATTTGCTGGGTTTAACTTTCACCTGATTTACTTGACAAAGCATCTTTCACAAAGCCTGAGGCTTCTCTATAATTACCATAACCGCATTCACAGGCCATTCACTGCTGATAATGCCAACACCTTGCATAGCAAAAAGTGGCTGGCTGTACCCACTCTAGAGCAAATTCAAGTGAGCTTAAGCACAATTTGCCATACTTTCTTTTTTGCTTTTTATTCCTTTTCTAAACCATGGGACAGTGAAATAGTTAATACAAATGGATTTATAATTTGCTTTGGGGGGCCAGTTTCTTCTCCTTATTTATTAGCCCAGCTGATGGGGCAGATTTGATGAGGCACTTCTGGAATAATTGAGTCATCACACAAAGAAGGCTGCTAGCATTCAGAGTGGTTTTATCAGCAGCAAGCAGGCCTGATTACTGACAATTACACTCTGATCCGGTGATGGAGGAGAAAGAGCCAACGAGTGGGAAATGTCCATGTTTCTATCCAGGAATAATTTCTACATTCATTTTACATGCTAAGTGTTTCCTATCTCTGCATAATAAACTGTAAACAGGAATAGATGGTACAATGTCCCTTAATATTTCCTGGTAATGAAGACACAAATGTACAGTGAGTGCTGATAAATATAGATGAAACATAAGCTATTCTCCTTGTCTGTATTGTTACCTTTAAAATAAATGTGTTTTCAGAGTAAAACATAATCAAAGTTAATGCACAAAAAATGACAGGAGATTGAAGCCGTCCTTGTAACTACATGGAAAGTTTGTGAAAGTCCTGTTTATCATTGCTGTGTTATAGACATACTCGCTGAAGGTGATAGCCTAAAAACCAAATCATTTTTCCCCCTGCAATAAACAACTGGACAAGTACCGCTTTGATTAAACAAATAAATGAAAGCAACAATGGTGACCACTGTTGACATCTCTGTAAGATGAACACAGCTCAGCGTCGAAATGAAAAGCAAGACAGCTGGCATTGAACGATTTCATTAGGATGAATTATTCTCCCCTTTCATTCTTTCAAAAGAGAGGCTTTCTTTCTACAGTTAGTGAAACATTAAAATTGCACTAATTGTTATGAGTTCTATCACACAGCACGAACTATTATGTGCTGGAGAAAGCACTGTGGCTTTATCGTCAATTTTTCCTTTTAATACTTTATTCCTATATTGAAACGCTAACAATGATTTTTGTTAGCGGCTGGCACGGTACAATGGAAAAATCTAATATCTCTTAATTTTGTTTTGAAACCTCAGTGCCTCCTTTCTTTTCTTCTTTACGTTTTTGTTTAGTTTGTTTTATCCAGCTTTAAATGGCCCACAAGGCACTCTTTTTCCCTAATATGCCACTATTGTTTTTCTTTACATTCAATAGATTAATGAAAACAAGAGTTACATCTATTAGTATTTATAGCAATGATAGAAATGACTGGTTGCATGTGTTTCTGAATGGAATTCCATTATCTGCTTGCTTTAGACTAGTTAGCATGGTCACGTTTTTATTTTTGCATTGCTTTGAAAATATAATAATACCTTTTTAATGTTTTGCTTTTGCTTTAATAGCCTAGTCTTTGTATTACTCTCATACATTTACTTAGTTTCATTTTTTATAAGTTGATTCCGCTTTGAAATTGATTACATATTAATGGTTGTGGGCCATAATTTTTTTTTTAAATAGTAAAATAAAACAGCTATTTTTTTCTAGAATAGATCCTCAGAGAGTGAAAGTATGATCAAAAGTACTTCGGGGTTCTTCATTTGGTGCAGATGTGGTTTTACATTATTTCAGCCTGGGCTATGATTGGCTCCAAAGCTGTAATCATCTTTGAGCAAAAGCCTTCAAGTACCTGTATGAAGGACTGGATTAAGGTCGAGGGCTATACAGGTGCATCTCACAAAATCAGAATATCATCAAAAAGTTAATTTATTTCAGTTCTACAATACAAAAAGGGAAACTCATATATTATATAGAGTCATTACAAACAGAGTGATCTATTTCAAGTGTTTATTTCTGTTAATGTTGATGATTATGGCTTACAGCTAATGATGAGCGAACTTGCTCGCCACTGCTCGGTACTCGCCCGTGCATCACTGTGCTCGACGAGCTCAGCGAGAATTTACGGGTTGCTCGGCCGGGAACTCGGGTCCCCTCCCTGCACGTTTGGCGCTCTTTAGAGAGCCAATGAACATGCAGGGATTGCCTGCCATGCACTGTAATGGCGGAGCCATGTTGGTTGTGGGCATTACAGTGATTGGCTAGCCGCACAGCATCATCAGCTGTATATAAGACCTGGCGCCGCTATGCTCGTCACAGTCTACCCCGGAATCAGGCAGAGTAGGGAGAGCTGCTGCTGCGTCAGGGAGAGATTTGCTTGTTTATAGTTAGTATAGGTATTGCACAACATATATCTATATCCATCTGAACTAACAGTCCTTCTGAGGACTAATCCAGCTGCATATATTCAGTGGTGATAGCTGGAGTTAGGCAGACAGGCAGTGTATGTGGCAGACTGCAGTGTATGGTACAGCACAAGAGGGTCCATTAAAGGTCCTGTTAGTATATGTATTCCACTACATATATATATATATCCATCTGAACTAACAGTCCTTCTGAGGACTAATCCAGCTGCATATAATTAGTGCTAGGCAGGCAGGCAGTGTATGTCCTGTCTGCTGGTGCTGTAATAATTACAGATGTTTTTAGACATAGAAAGGCAAAATTTTTTTTATCTTAATCCTGGTTATTTGCTTAAAAAGCAATCCAGAATACACCATTTTTCTGCTCCATTTGCTTGTTCTCACTGCAGAATAAAGCCAGGTCATATTTCAGGGATAAAAATCCAAAAATTTGAACTGAACGTGGAAAATATTGGCCTACTTTTCCATTCTGTTGCAGTGTGTCGGTGAAGCTATTGACACTAGGTCTCTGTGTAGAAAAATACTAGTAAATTACAGGCCTACTATTTAAAACCATGGTTCTCTGTCAGACATATCACCTATAAGAGTGTTCCAAAATCAGACATTTCTTCTATTTTAATTTTGTTGCAGTGTGCCGGTCAAGCTATTCACACTAGGTGTCTATGAAGAATAGTGTTAGCAAATTATAGGCCTGCTATTTAAAACTGTAGTTCTCTGTCAGACGTATCACATATACCTGTGTTCCAAAATCAGCCATTTCTCGTGAACGTGGAAAATAATTTCCTCCATTAAAAATGGGCAAGGTGCGCGGCAAGGGACGGGGAAGTGGACGTGATGGTGATGATGCATGCAGAGGCCGAGGCCAAGGACGTGGCCATGGGCAAGCTGAAATTGTACCATAACAAACACCCACATCTTGTCGCTCGACCTTCCTGTCCCAAGTAATAAGGGACCACAGGGGACCGCTATTGAACACAGAGCAGTGTCAAAAGGTTATTGGTTGGATAGCAGAAAATGCTTCCATTCATGTAGCCACCACCACCACCACCCTGTCTTCCACACGGTCAAGTCTCAGTAGCCGTGAGTCTGGACCACATATTCCTCACCATGATCCTCCTTCCTCCCACCATGCCGAGTATCCGGATACAACTTATTCCATGGACACTCAGAAGAGCTGTTCACTTTTCCATTTGTAGATTTGGGCCTCTCGCCCATCCAGCTTCAAGTGAGTCAAAAGGAGAACGCGTGTACCGATGCCCAAATATTGGAGCAGCCATGGTCACACGAAGGCGACAGTGGTAAAGTGCAATTACTGTTGCAAGAGGTGGATGA
Organism: Phyllobates terribilis; assembly: GCF_046119375.1. Lineage (NCBI taxonomy): Eukaryota > Metazoa > Chordata > Amphibia > Anura > Dendrobatidae > Phyllobates > Phyllobates terribilis. The sequence goes on from NW_027362764.1 coordinate 611,934,792, forward strand.
TGATGATGAGACACAATTGCCAGAAAGTCAGGAGGAGGACCAGTGTGTGGAAGTAGAAGACAAGGCGGTGGATGATATGGTAACTGACCCAACCTGGCAGGGGGACATACAGAGCAAGGACAGCAGCACACAGGGGGAGGGAGGCATAGCACCACAACAAGCAGCATGGTGGCCTCAGACACTGTCTGTTCAGCATGGATGGCCTGAGGACAGGGAGGAGGTGGAAGAGGAGCAGGATGAGGAGAAGAGCATAGTCAATTGTCCTCTAGGTGAGCACACGGAAGTCTTGCCTCTATGCAGTCTGGCACACATGGCTGAGTTTATGTTACGCTGCCTTTCCCATGACCCTTGCGTTGTCCAAATTTTTCATGACAGTCATTATTAGTTGGTGTGACTTCTAGACCCACGCTACAAGGAGAACTTTATGTCTCTCATTCCCACGCAGGACAGGCCTAATAAAATGGTGCAGTATGAGAAGGCCCTTGTTGTAGAATTATTAAAAAAATTCCCATCTGAAAACGCTGGCGGCAGAGGTGACAGTTCGTTGAACATCCAAGGAGTACAGGCGAGAGAGACACAAATGCACGTGGCATGAACCGGCTCTCTACGCCTTGGACGTCCTGGCCTGCCCTGCTGCTAGCGTTTTGTCAGAGTGGGTTTTTAGTGCCGACAGTGGAATTATAACCTAGTCTGTTCCCACTCTGGCATTAAAATCTCCAAGTATAATGAGCTTGTCTGACTGTGGGATTACTGAGATAAGCGTGTCAAGTTCATGATAGAACTTATCCTTAATGTCACTTGAATTGGTCATGGTGGGAGCATAGGCACTAATCAGCGCAGCATGCTTCTTGTTAGTAAATGGGAGCTGAAATGTCATCAGGCGATCAATGACGTCATCCGGAAGCTGGGTAAGTTTATGAACAAGGTGAGATTTGATAGCAAATCCCATGTCTGCTTCTCGACGTTCAGTGTTACCTCGACAACTCCAGAAAAGCATTTATACATCACTATGCTCTGTCAGTTGGCCCTTATCTGTAAGCATGTTTGGCTGAGAGCCGCTATGTCCACGTTGTAGTGAGCTAGCTCCTTAACAACTAGTGCCTTACTTCTCTCAGGTCTGTCTGCCTTTATATTGTTTAGCAGAGTTCTCACATTCCATGTGCCAAGGTTGAGTACCATCATTTTCTTCTGCTGCAGTAGGATGGCCAGGTCAAGGTGAAGCAGACTATGTTTGATGCACCTTTTCTAGCACCTTCCTCAACAGAGGTGAACAGAATGATCCTAAAGAAGGCTGCTCATACACCCAGGTTGCTGCTGAACTACACTGTGTGCAGAATTATTAGGCAAGATGTATTTTAGAGGATTATTTTTATTATTGATCAACAACTATGTTCTCAATCAACCCAAAAGACTCATAAATATCCAAGCTTAATATTTTTGGAAGTTGGAGTGTTTTTTTTTTAGATTTGGCTATCTTAGGAGGATATCTGTTTGTGCAGGTAACTATTACTGTGCAGAATTATTAGGCAACTTAATAAAAAACAAATATAATCCCATCTCACTTGTTTATTTTCACCAGGTAAACCAATATCAGTGCACAAAATTTAGAAATAAACATTTCTGACATGCAAAAACCAAAAACAAAAAAATTAGTGATCAATATAGCCACCTTTCTTTATGATGACACTCAACAGCCTTCCATCCATAGATTCTGTCAGTTGCTTGATCTGTTTTCGATCAACATTGCGTGCAGCAGCCACCACAGGCTCCCAGACACTGTTCCGTGAGGTGTACTGCTTTCCCTACCTGTAGATCTCACATTTTATGATGGACCACAGGTTCTCTATGGGGTTCAGATCAGGTGAAAAAGGGGGGCCATGTCATTATTTCTTCTTCTTTTAGACCTTTACTGGCCAGCCACGCTATGGAGTAGTTGGATGCATGTGATGGAGCATTGTCCTGCATGAAAATCATGTTTTGCTTGAACGATGCCGACTTCTTCCTGTACCACTGCTTGAAGAAGTTGTCTTCCAGAAACTGGCGGTAAGTCTGGGAGTTGAGCTTCACTCCATCCTCAACCCAAAAAGGTCCCACAAGTTCATCTTTGATGATACCAGCCCATACCAGTACCCCACCTCCACCTTGCTGGCATCTGAGTCGGAGTGGAGCTCTCTGCCCTTTACTGATCCAGCCTCTGGCCCATCCATCTGGCCCATCAAGAGTCACTCTCATTTCATCAGTTCATAAAACCTTTGAAAAATCAGTCTTCTGATATTTCTTGGCCCATTCTTCACATTTTATCTTATGTTTCTTGTTCAAAGTTGGTCGTTTTTCAGCCTTCCTTACCCTTGCCGTGTCCCTGAGTATCGCACACCTTGTGCTTTTTGATACTCCAGTAATGTTGCAGCTCTAAAATATGGCAAAACTGGTGGCGAATGGCATCTTGGCAACTTCACGCTTGATTTTCCTCAATTCATGGGCAGTTATTTTGCGCCTTTTTTGGCCAACCGCTTCTTGCGACCCTGTTGGCTATTTGCCATGAAACGCTTGATTGTTCGGTGATCACTCTTCAAAAGTTTGGAAATTTCATGACAGCTGCATCCCTCTGCAAGACATCTCACAATTTTGGACTTTTTAGAGCCTGTCAAATCTCTCTTCTAACCCATTTTGCCAAAGGAAAGGAAGTTGCCTAATAATTAAGCACACCTTATATAGGGTGTTGATGTCATTAGTCAACACCCCTCCTCATTACAGAGATGCACATCACCAGATTTACTTAATTAGTAGTTGGCTCTCAAGCCAATGCAGCTTGGAGTAGGACAACATGTATAAAAAGTATCATGTGATCAAAATACTCATTTGCCTAATAATTCTTCAGTCCAGTGAGGAACGACCCTATGCCCTTGGCTGCCTGTGTGCAGGTATGTGTCTATGGCATCCAGTGATTCAACACCTGCTGCTTAGCCTGTCTCCCATCACTAAAGGACTTAGAAGTGCAGTGATTGAAGTCATGACTTGCGCTTGACATGGAATAAAGTTAGGAAGAGTTGTGCAGGTCATCAGCCTCACTCCCTCATCCATGCCTATTGACTTCGAGTGGCAAGAGCTAGTCGAGACAACTGGAGATAGGTCAGTATGTGATGGATGGCCATCAGTATCCTATATGTGCCTCGCTGAGCCCTCACAGTGCTGCTTAACGTTTTGCTGGGAATTGCTTCTCTGTCTGTTGAATCTTAGATGGTTTCTTCCAAACAGTCCGCGAATCCAGCCTTCCCATGCACAAGTAGGCAAACCCTTAAAGTCACTGTGGGCCTCAAAATCAATGGCTATCCTCACCTGGTTTGGCCCATCTGCCGAAGCGGTGTTCAAGAGTGTACCCACTGCCGCATGCTAGCAATTACTTGGAGGTACAGGTGAGAGTTGAGTACCAGATGAGGACAAAAGATGGATGAGCTGTCCTAAAAGGACACAGCAAACCCTCCACCAGTGATGCTACCTCTATCTGGACACCCCATACTTCAAATCAACAAAACAATGGCTTCAGCAGAAGAATATCAAAGATTTCGACTGACTGAGCCAGAGTCCAGACCTGAATCCAATTGAAAATCTGTGAGCTGACCTAAAGAGGGCGCTGTACACAGAAGATGCCCTTTAAATGTGACATTTGGAGCACTACTGTAAGGCAAAGATTGCCAATTCTAAATGTGCTATGATGATAGACTCCCACTCGAAAAGACTGAATGCTGTCATAAATTCAAAGGGTACCTTAACAAAGTATTAGTTTAAGGATGTGCATATTTGTTCAACCATATTATTTTATTTTATAATTTGATTTTTCCACCCAAAAAGATTTTTTTTCAATGGCATTGTACAGGTTATTGGAAATATTAAAGGTGGAAAATTTCAGAAATGATTCCTCATGTTATGATTATTTTGCATGACAACAAAAAACGTCATTTTGACATGGGAGTGTAGAATTTTTTATATCGACTGTATATAGCTTCCTTCTCTATTTCAAGTTAAATGAGAAATATTGACCCCAATTCACCAAAGCTTTAATGCCATAGTTCTGTCATAAAAGGTTTGAATATTCACAGTGCGAATTTGCACAAAAATATTACCACTTTTGGCGTTTTCAACCCATTTTCACTTAGCTTCGACAAAGTGTACAGATCTACGGCGGGGTGGGGATAAGGTGACTGCCGCTCATCAAATTCATGACGAACAGTTTTATTCCTATGCCGCAACTCTTACTCCAGTCAGTGACTGGACTAAAATTTGTGGTGAGGCACACACGGAACCACATGCTATTACGCTCCTCAACTGATTCATTCAGAGGTGTGGCTCCTAATGATTCAGATGCCTCACACTTTACCCCACCCCTTATCAAGACTGGTGTGAAAAATGCTGGTTTTGAGGAAACGAGACCATTGTTTATAGCAAACTTCTTAATAATTTTTCTTAACAGAACAGTGGAATAAACATTCGCACACATAAAAAATCCATTTTACTTGCCAATATTTTTTTAGTTTACTGAGCAAATTTGCACTTTGTTATCGAGACGCCATGCAGACAGGAGATAGGTTATAGGTTTACAATCACATTGTCATTGTAATGGCTGTGCTTTCTCTATTTGGAAGCAGTAGCAACCTCTTTCAACTGACAATATGGCAATATACAATCAGTGACCACTAGGACCATTCATGGAACTCTGTATTAAGCTCTTCATATATAAAGAGAAAAATTTTAGAAAGCAAAAACAATACAAATCATATTTTGACAAAAACCTATAAATGTGCAGATTTAAAGGGAATCACCCTGTAAATACTATTTACCTGCAAATATAGAATTAATCTGCAGGTAAATAGCATTACAATGATACCCTGCCATTTTACTGAAAGTGCAGCTACCAGGAGAAAATAACCTTTACTCGATGGGAGCCGTCATCTTTCAGTCATGGAGGCGCATACAGAGCCGCTACCGTCACCGCTCACTGTAATGCGAGCGGCGGCTGTAAGCATGCCCTGAAACTTTGACAGCTCGCTCTGTACAGATGCACTGCACCATGAGCTTTCAATCAAAGTGCCTGAAAACCAGTGGCATTGAAGTCTGTACATGGACTATATAATACTGCCATTTGATTTCAGTCTGAAAATGTGTTTTTAAGACATGATGCAAATATAACAAATTACAGTCTGATTTATTTGTGTGTGAATTTTACAAGTGGGTTTGTACATGTGTCACTACAGTTATGGGACATTTCCTAGAATGATCTCTTAAAGAAATCACACAAATATAATTACAGAAAAATTGATTATATTGATGCCTGTTCAGCACAAAAAAAGAGTATAATTCCATCATTACAAAGTAACTAAACGTTTTTTAAGCTATTGATCAGCCTTTGTAAAGTCATGAATCTTTGTAATAAACTACATTGCTTTATTTTGCTTCATTTTATCTCTAACACCTTGGTGATAGTAATGTTTTAATTGCCTACTTAATGCTCTTTTAGAAGAGCTTTAAAACTGCTACACTAGAAAAAAAATCCATAATCAAAACATTTTTCCAAAAACTTACACTTTTGAGTATGTGGGAATGGAGCAAAGAAGTTCATCAAGGAATAGTGTTTGTAAATGGTGTTTGAGTACAGATTCTTGCAAGAGCAACAGTTCAAAGCAGCTTCTAAAAGTACATGATCTGGGTAGGCAAAAAAGCTCTTTTCAGCATTGTGTTTGATAAAGAAGAAAACAAAATATGGCAATGGAATATATTACAAAGATTCATATTTTCAAAAGGCTGATAATAAAATGAAAAACAAATTTTAGCTACTCTTTAAGTCCTTTTTATACATTTTCTAGAATAGTTTTGGCTTACATTTCTTCAAAAACTCGATCACATTGAGCTATGTGAAGTAGTTTTTTTTTTATAAATTATAAGTAAAAGTTATAAACTATGAAAGAATGATAGGTTAAAATAAAATGTTCCATGAAGCTTAAAGAGGTTGTCCCACAAAGTATATTTTAATCAACAGATCTTATGAAAGAAATAAGTTCCACAATTGGATGTGTAATAAAAAGAAATGTTCCTGTGCTGAGATAATCTTACACATGTGCCCTTGCAATCTACTGAGTAATGGCCGTGTCTGACTGTACAGGAACATGGTCTGATCATACCACATCTCCTGGGCAGGGGAGGATGCAGAAGAGTGTATACAGACAGAACTGCACAGGATTGTAAATGCTGCTTTCTGTGAGGTAAAACATTTTCATATTTCTGCCTCTTTGAGACCATGTTTTACCTCCCAGAAAGAATCATTTGTGACTCAATGCTGTAATGTCTGTATACTCTTTTGCTTCCTCCCCCGCCCAGGAGCTGTGGTATGATCAGACCCTGTTCCATATACGGTCAGACACAACCATTATACAGTACATAGCAGGGGCACATTTATAAGATTATCTCAGTACAGGGACATTTTTTAACACATTCAATTGAGGAACTTATTATTAGTGTTGAGCCACCCCCGTAGTGTTCGAGTTCGGTTCGGTTCGTCGAACACCCGTGTGTTTGCCGAACTGTTCGTCGAACTGTTCGTCGAACACCTTCGAACACCATTAAAAGCAATGGCAGGCAAACAAAAACACATAGAAACACATAGAAAACACCTTCAAAGGTGTCCAAAAGCTGACAAACTGCTCAGAAGACATAACTAACACATGGAAAAGTGACAAGTACATATAGTCATGTGAAAATAAAAGAGGTGGAGGAGTAAAAGGAGGGGGAGACACAGATATAGGCATGTCATGCCCTTCTAAAATCCAAAAAGTGAGAAGCCGACACGGCCAGTCCGCTCCTGCCCGTGCCACCTCCGTGTCGCCGGGTTTGTGCCAGAGCCGCGGTGAACCCTGATGGCCAGCCCCCCTCTCCCAATACTGGTGCCTGTCCGCTGGTGGGTCGAGCGAGCCCCCCTGTGGTGGAGGCAGCTCTAAGCTTTTTAATTTAAATTGTCTCTCTAATTTGAATGAATACACTTTAAATCCATTTACAAGGATCTATTGGAGGGCAAGTCTCATGCCAGCAGCCGCGTAATTCCAGCTCCAGTAGCGTCCACTAAAGCTGCTGCAGTTAAAAAGCTTTTATAAGGATCGAGCTCGGCTGTCCACCGCAAGGCATCCTACTGCCAGTCCCAGCCCCTATGCCTTGGGGTGCCTCCTGATGCTCTTCACTGAGTATCCCATGGTCCCGAAGCATTTCCTTTGAAAAAATTAAGTGTCTAAACTACAGGTGGTGTAGCTTGCTTAACAGCTGGGATAATCCGCTGACTAGCAGACACTGCTACTAGGCACAAAGTATTTCCTGGGCTAGATGCAGTTAAAAATTTGTAATTAGATACTCTCGTTGGATGCTGAGAAAGCATTCCATAGAGTCTCCTGGCACGCCATATATGATTCTCTTAAAAAGCTTGGGGTAGGGGTCTAGGGGACCCTTTTATAGCCAAAATCACGGCCCTGTATCACAATACGTCACCTAGGCTGAAGATAAATGGAACTGTAGCACCCTTAGGGCTCGGTTGCTACAGAGGTATTGCACCTCACCCAGAGGTGTGATATCTCACTCTCAGGTAAGGATGGAGTGTGGATCAGGACCCGACACCTGCATGCATTACACCACATTGCCGTGGGGCAGGGCGACCAATATGCCTCTGAGATGGGCACAACAGTCCCTGTCCCTGGCTGGAGTGGGGGGAGGGAACACTGAGGAAGGGGAACCCTGTAGTGCAGGAGCAGGGAGGAAGCAGTTCCTGGGTGCATTGAGAAGGGAGTATAAAAGGTGGGCACCATCTTAGTTCAGTGCAGAGAAGTCTGAGCAGAAGTGGCAGGGAGCAGGGGCTCTGCATGAGCTTTGCTCCGGAGGCGGGCCTAGTAACAGAGGCCCAGGCCTGGAAGAGGGAGAAGGAAGGAAGAGGAGCGGAGAAGGCTCCAGGAACGAGGAATGAAGGGATCCCAGGGGTGCGGACGGGCGAGTCGCCACCGCACGCCCGAATCCACCTGCGTGGAGGGGTCAGGCCAAAGGGGGAGACCGGTCCCCGAAACTAGTGGAGGCAGGAAACGACCCTCAGCTAGAAACCGGAGGCTGTGACATTTTATGTGGCACAGCCCCTCGCTACACCCGCTAGGAAGGCACCACATAGGGTCAGGGAAACTGGCGCCAAGTTTACCAAGAAGAGGCCCGAGGCAGCTGGACAGAAGGGTTGGTAAGAAAGGCCAGACAAAGGACACACAAAGGGGGTCCTGTGAAGCGCTCCAAAGTTATCTGGGAGTTGTCTGAGCCCCTCACCTGGTGAGCACAGTACAACGTGGGCAGCCGTTAAATGCAGACGTGGTCTGGATAATAAGAACTGTGAGTAAAGGCCCTGGACTGCATCACTGACTCCGTGTCGTTACTGCTGCTGCCCTGCACCATCACCCCCATCCTCCGCATACACTGCCCTGAGGCTATACTCCTCCCGTGGGGAGTTATGCTACGCTCTGCTGCACCCACAACACCAGCCTCAGCGGTCTGCCCTGCAGCGGCGGTTCACTCTGACCGCAATCCATGGGTGGCGTAGTCGGACATTTAAACATCAAAACCACATAAATAGTTCCGCCACTGGTTTGACCACCCTGAGCCACGGAACCGGGTCGCCGCCACGAAGACTACAACCACCAGCATCCACCAAAAAGGGTCCGGCTCCGGGTGTCCCAAGGCCCAGGGGGTGCATCAGAACATTTTCATCACCTTTCACAATCACCAATGGGACAAGGCAGGGATGTCCTCTGTCCCCTCTCTTATACATCCTAGTGACGGAGCACCTGCTCTCATCAATTCGCCATAACCCCAATATTAGGTGGATTGAGGTGGGAGGCACCGAGTACAAGTGCTCACTATTTGCTGATGATGTCCTAGTATATATCACTCAATCACATATATCCATCCATGCTGTTATGGCTGAAATAGATCACTTTGTTACATGGTCAAATTTTAAAATCAATGCAGCAAAGTCTGAGGACCTTGATGTCTCCCTCCCCAAATCTATATAGGATTCCATCCAGTCCAACTTTCCCTTTGCCTGGCCCTCACAGGGTATCAAATACTTAGGAATTCCTATTCATAGAGACCTCTCCCATCTATGTTATCTTAATTTTGGGCCCTTTATTGAACAACTCCATACAGACCACGGTTGGCAAGTTAGAACTGTAAGATTCACTACGTGAACCACTGGTGTTTTGTGGAAAAGCACATGTACACTGCGTTCCAAATTATTATGCAAAAAGTGTTTAGGAGTGATAAGGGAAGAATTTGTTTGTTTGTCAGTTAAACTCATTGATGGTGATGTGTGTCAGGGCTCTTTATATCACTGTAAGCAATTGCAGACACCTGTGCTAATTAGTTTGGCAGGTGTGTCCAATGAAAGGCAAGACTACTTAAGAAGGTTGTCTCACATTATTAAGCAGCCTACATTTTCTGCCAAAATGGGAAAGAAAAAGGATGTGTCGGCTGCTGAGAAGCAACAAATTGTGGAGTGTTTAGGTCAAGGCATGACTACAATCAACATTGTGCGATGATCAGGATGAAGTGTCTTGGCAATCAAGAAGTATGTAGCTGATTCACAGTACACACGTGTGCGTGCTGATAAGGGCAAATTGAGGACTCTTTCCTACAGGCAATTACGTCAGGTTGAAAGAGCAGCGGCAAAAAAGCCTTGTCATAGCAGCAGACAAGTTTTTGAAGCTGCTTGTGCCTCCAACGTCCCCCGAACAACAAGATGCAGGGTCCTTCAGAGGTTTGCAGCTGTGCATACGCCATCCTGTCGACCTCCTCTATCCACTTCACAGAAGCAGAAACGGCTCCAGTGGGCCAAACATTACATGAAGACTGATTTCAAAACTGTTTTGTTCACGGATGAGTGCCGTGCAGCGCTCGATGGTCCAGATGGATGGAGTGGAGGATGGCTGGTTGATGGACACCCCACGCAAACACGGCTACAGCGCCAACAAGGAGGAGGTGGAGTAATGTTTTGGGCTGGAATCATGGGGAGAGAGATTGTCGGCCCCTTTAGGATCTCTGAAGGCGCTAAAGATGAACTCCATAATGTATGTGGATTTTCTCAAACAGCACTTCCTGCCATGGTTCAAGAAGAAGAACCGTGTATTTCACAGCAAGATCATTTTTCTGCATGATAATGCACCATCTCATGCAGCACATAAAACATCTGCATCTCTGGCTGATATGGGCATAAAAGGGGACAAACTTATGGTGTGACCCCCATGCTCCCCTGACCTGTACCCCATTCAGAACCTTTGGAGCATCATTAAAAGGAGTGTCTATGATGGCGGGAGGCAGTTCACATCTAAGCAACAGCTCTGGGAGGGTATTCTGTCCTCATGCAAAACAATTGAAGCAGAAACCATCCAAAACCTGACAAATTCAATGGACGAGAGAGTTCAGAAGCTCCTTTCGAACAAGGGGTCCTATGTGAAAATGTAACATCACCTAGCATAAAGTTTTGAGTTGAAAACTGTTTGATTTCAGTTTCTAACAACCTGCTAATGCTTATAATTTCAAAAATGACAATTTTTTTGGTCTTTATTAAAATGAAAAGGTTGAACGAAAAGTTTGGGGGATCTAAGAGTGTGGCAACCCAGTAGTCATGATTACTTCGAATTCTGACAATATGAGGGTCATGCTGCAGGTAGTGCAGCAAGAAGGCACTTATGTGTCTTGCGCATCTCGGAGCCCCAAAATTATTTTCCGGGCTAGATGCAGCTAAAAATTATTATTAATTTTAAATCTGGTGAAGCTTTAGTATAGATGGCCTAATAGGATCAGTGCTGCACACTGCTACAAAGCCCAAATTATTTTCCAGTCAAGATACAGATAAACATGATTAGTAATTTTAAATCTGGTGGAGCTTATTATAGTTGGCCTAATAGAATCAGTGCTGCACACTGCTACAAAGCCCAAATTATTTTCCAGCCAAGATACAGATAAACATGATTAGTAATTTGAAAGCTTAAAACGGTTGGTAGGGGGATTTTAACCAATCATCAAGCTTTTACTCTCCCCAGGATGACACAGGGGTAGAAAAGTCGTTTCGGATCCATGATTTGTTCATCTTTATGAACGTGAGTCTGTCTACATTATCAGTGGAGAGCCGCGTGCGCTTATCTGTCAGCACACCACCAGCAGCGCTGAACACACGTTCAGACAGAACGCTGGCTGCGGGGCATGACAAGATCTCCAAGGCGTAAGTGGCTAGCTCCGGCCATTTATCCAGATTGGAAGCCCAAAAAGAGCAAGGGTCCAGTGACACAGTCGTGACTTCAATGTTTACTTGGAGATACTCCTGTACCATCGTCTCTAGGCGTTGACTATGTGTCAGACTTCTTGTCCCCTGTGGCCTTGCAAAGGATGGGCTAAAAAAGTGGTGAAATGATTCCGCAAAATTGATGTTACCAGCAGATACTCTGGTTCGGTTACGGTTTGAGTGCTGAACACTTGACGGTCCCACGGTTGGCAAGTTGGAACTGTGAGATTCACTACGTGCACCACTGGTATTTTGTGGAAAAGCACATGTAAGATTCTGCAACAGTCTCTGCTGATACTCCTGCATGCGTGCATCCCTTTCTATGGCAGGAATAATTTCTGCAAATTTACTTTTGTACCGGGGATCTAACAGTGTGGCAACCCAGTAGTCAGGATTATTTCTAATTCTCACAATTCGAGGGTCATGTTGCAGGTAGTGCAGCAAGAAGGCACTCATGTGTGTTGCGCATCCAGGAGCACCAAGTCCCTGTTGTGTTGGTGGCGAGGTAACAATCATGCTTCCTTCCTCTGTCCTCTCCCCCCAACCTCGCACAACAGAAATGTGATCAAGGTCTCCCTCATCTGATGAGTCTTCCATCAGTTCGTCCTCCACTTCTTCCTGGGCTCCTGCACCTTCCTCACTAGTTTGGCTGCTACCATGCGCCCTGGTAAAACCATCTCCCCCACCCTCACATGCCTGCCGCCTTGGTGCTGCCGACCGTCTGGACCTTGCAGATGTTAGCCCTTCCGCATACAACTCCTCCTCCTCTACTTCCTCCACCTCCTCTTGTGCCACCACCTGACTCCGAATTCTGTTTAACATGTGCTCCAGCATGTAAATCACCGGAATAGTCATGCTGATAATGGCATCGTCAGCACTAAACATCTTCGTCGCCATTTCAAAACTGTGCAGAAGGGTGCATAGGTCCCTGATCTGAGACCACTCCTCCAGCGTGATTTGCCCCACCTCTGGATCTCATTGGCCCAGGCTATACGTCAGAACGTATTGCACCAGGGCTTGTCGGTGCTGCCACAGTCGCTGCAACATGTGCAGAGTTGAATTCCACCGTGTAGGCACATCGCATTTTAGCCGGTGAAGTGGCAGGCCCAACGACTTCTGTAGAGATGTAAGTCGCTGAGCTGCGGGATGCGAACGGCGAAAGTGAGCACACAGCGACCGTGCTCTCTGCAGAAGGCCATCTAGTCTGGGATAGTGGGCTAAAAATTGCTGGACAACCAGGTTCAACACGTGAGCCATACAAGGCACGTGTGTGACATTGCCCTGGCGAAGGGCCGCACCCAGGTTTGCAGCATTGTCGCACACGGCCTTCCCTGGTTTCAGGTCCAGTGGAGACAACCATTCATGAAATTGGTTCTCCAGAGCTGACCACAACTCCTCAGCTGTGTGACTCACATTTCCCAGACATTTCAATGTAAAAACCGCCTGATGACGTTGAGCCCTACTGCCAGCATAGTAAGGCGGTGTGCAGGATCCCTTCTGCGCAGTTAGAAAGCTTGTGGCATGACCAGACAGGCTTTGGGTGCAGGTGGAAGACCGAGAGGAGGTTGAGGAGGCAGAAGCAGTGGAGGAACTTTGACATAAAGAGGATTGACGCACAACTCGTGGGGACGGCAAGACTTGGACAGCAGCCCCTTGTCCTGCTGTCACCATAGTTACCCAGTGCCCAGTCAGCGACATGTAACGCCCCTGTCCATGCCTACTCGTCCAAGTGTCTGTGGTGAAATGCACCCTGTCACACACAGAGTTTCTCAAAGAAGCGGTGATGTTGTGTGCGACATGCTGGTGGAGCGCAGGCACACCTTTCTTTGAGAAGTAGTGCCGACTGGGCATCTGGTACTGGGGCACTGCGACGGACATAAGGTCTCGAAAATCCTCTGTGTCCTCCAGGCGGAAAGACAGCATTTCTGTAGCCAAGAGCTTGCAGATGGTGAAATTCAACCTCTTAGCTTTCTCATGGCTAGGAGGAAATGGTCTTTTACTTGTCCACATCTGAGGGACCGAGGGCTGGCTATTGTGCTTAGACGGGGTTGAAAAGGGTGTCCCCGGCAAACTGCCGGTCCGTGAGGAAGATGCAGGCGGACATGTTAGGTTGCCTTGATCCAAAGGTGGTGCTATCGATGTCGGACAGCGCTCAACACCAGCTGGTGTTACCACCTCCAAAGAAAATGATGACCTGCCAATCACGCTGGCTGTTGCGGGTAAAGAGGTGGCAGGTCTGCGCCCCAAAACAGGTGTGACTGCTGTCCCCCCAGTCACAGAGGATGAAGAGGCCGCGGATGCACAAGATATGGCAGACGGTGGCTGGCCCGGCCGGCTAGGCCGCATTGTAGCACACTGAGCTTCCCACTGCAACTTATGCTTCATGTCCATGTGCCGGTTCATGCATGAAGTACTCAAACTATGTATTTTTTAACCTCTACTTAGCTTTTGCTGACAAATGTTACAGATAACACGAGTTGGGTCATCTTTATCGATCTGAAAAAATGCCCAGGCTATGCAAGGCTTAGCACCCATGCGACCTGAAGAGCCACCACGACTTGTGGTGAGAGGCAGAGTTGTGTTTGAGGATGCAGTTGTTGACGTGCTTCCAGTACTACGTCTCTGTCCAGGAAGGCGCAACCTGACCTCGTCGTCACTAGCATCTTCCTCCACCTCCTCTGCTGACCTCATCTCTTGACTGACTGTGGGTTGACAGTAAGTGGGATCTCCAACCTCATCATCATCACCCTGTGCGTTATCACACCCGTCGTCCTCAGAGCCAACCTGTTCCTGCCCTGACAAAAAACTAAAGTTGTCGCTCCAATCAGGTATTTGAGTCTTATCATCGTCTTCCTCATTGTCTCCACCAACAGGAGTTACAGTTTGGGAATGAGGGTCTACATTATGGTCAGAACCTTCTGCGTCTGGTCCTGGATCCGACTCATAAAGATTCTGGGCATCAGTGCAGATCATTTCCTCGTCTGGATTCACAGAAGCGCTGGAGTCGACCTCTGATTCCCAGGCTATAGTATGAGTAAACAGCTCTGCATACTCAACCATCTGTTCTACCTCATACTCAGATGGGCAGCTGGAGATTTGGGAGCTGTGAGGAAGCAAGTGCGATTGGGGTGACACCTTTGAGGACTGGAGCATTTGTGATGTTGAAGTTGATGTGGAGGAGAGCCCACTTAAAGGAGCACTTGATATCCGTTGAAGCACCTGCTGTTTTTGTGCCTCATCTGGAATTTGTAGCGATTGGCGTGGCCGTAAGAAAGGGATCTTATCACATTGTCCGCTAAAAGAAGTAGACATTTTAGTTTGGCTGGAAGATGGTCTTTCTTCTGCAGATGTTACTGTTGCTTTAACACCTACCCCACGGACACAACCTTTTTTCCCCTTCCCAACACGCCTATTCCCCTTTCCACCAGCAGCAGGCCTTTTTCCACTCATTTTGGTGGTTAACTAATTCACAACTCTGGAGTTGTTTGCACAAAAAAACAATGGATGGGAACCGAGCAGAGCTGAGTGGCCAAACTGTGGTATTAGGCCAAAACTATTGGCTGGGTTAGATGCAGAAAAAAAATATATTCAATTTGCAACCTGATGGAGGTCTGTATAGATGGATTAATAGAACAAGTCCCACACACAGCTAGAAGCCCAATATTTTTTCAGAGGTAGATGCAGAAAAAAATATATTCAGTTTGCAACCTGATGGAGGTCAGTATAGATGGACTAATATAACAAGTCCCACACACAGCTAGAAGCCCAATATTTTATCAGAGGTAGATGCAGAAAAAAAATATATTCAGTTTGCAACCTGATGGAGGTCTGTATAGATGGATTAATAGAACAAGTCCCACACACAGCTAGAAGCCCAATATTTTTTCAGAGCTAGATGCAGAAAAAAATATATTCAGTTTGCAACCTGATGGAGGTCTGTATAGATGGATTAATAGAACAAGTCCCACACACAGCTAGAAGCCCAATATTTTTTCAGAGGTAGATGCAGAAAAAAATATATTCAATTTGCAACCTGATGGAGGTCTGTATAGATGGATTAATAGAACAAGTCCCACACACAGCTAGAAGCCCAATATTTTTTCAGAGGTAGATGCAGAAAAAAATATATTCAGTTTGCAACCTGATGGAGGTCTGTATAGATGGATTAATAGAACAAGTCCCACACACAGCTAGAAGCCCAATATTTTTTCAGAGGTAGATGCAGAAAAAAATATATTCAGTTTGCAACCTGATGGAGGTCTGTATAGATGGATTAATAGAACAAGTCCCACACACAGCTAGAAGCCCAATATTTTTTCAGAGGTAGATGCAGAAAAAAACATATTCAGTTTGCAACCTGATGGAGGTCTGTATAGATGGATTAATAGAACAAGTCCCACACACAGCTAGAAGCCCAAAATTTTTTCAGAGGTAGATGCAGAAAAAAATATATTCAGTTTGCAACCTGATGGAGGTCTGTATAGATGGATTAATAGAACAAGTCCCACACACAGCTAGAAGCCCAATATTTTTTCAGAGGTAGATGCAGAAAAAAATATATTCAGTTTGCAACCTGATGGAGGTCTGTATAGATGGATTAATAGAACAAGTCCCACACACAGCTAGAAGCCAATATTTTTTCAGAGCTAGATGCAGAAAACAATTATATTCAATTTGCAACCTGATGGAGGTCAGTATAGATGGACTAATAGAATGATGCTATGCCCAAAAGATTTTACTTCACTAGGTGCAGTAAAAAAATTGGTATTCTATACACAGGTGGTATATCTTGCAACACAGATAGGCTACTCCACTGACTAACACACTCTGCAATAGGCCAAAAAGGATTAGCTTTGCTAGATTCAGCCAAATGCTGTGAAAAAAACTTGCACAGCACTGGCACAGACCTGCCTGGCAAAAACTGATAGGAACTGATGAAACCTAGTCCTGAAAAGGACTCCAATTACAAATAGTCTTTACTCCCACAATCTATCTATTTAAGAGCACAGACCTGCCTGATAAAAGTCGTAGGAAATGCTGTAACCTAGTCCTTAAAAGGACTGCAATCACAACTATTCCCTACTCCCAAGCTATCTGTAGATTTGTGCGAAAATTGGCTTGAAATTAACAAGGTATAGCGCACACAGCAACAGCGGTGCCGTCTAACACGCAGCTGCAGCAGTGAGAAAATGGTGGCGACGGGGAAAATGGCTTGGTCTTATAGGGCAAGGACATGTGACATACACTGCCAATGACACATGCCCTTGCTTGTGTGAAAAAAAGCACTTCGCTCCGTGTGTGCGCTGCTGATAGGCTGACAGATTGCACCTCCCCACTGCAAATGCGGGAAAGAGAAAAAAAAATGGAGATCTTCATTGTTCCTGCAGAGATCCATCCCCTGCCCCTCCGCCCACCCCGCTGTACACTCAAACTGCGTATTAACATTAATTTTCATCATTACTGAGAAAAAATCCAGTTATGATTTTGGTGCACGAACAGTTATCGAACATAACCTTGAACAGCCGAATTTTTCTCAAATTGTTCGTGTTCGCCGAACGGCTCGAACACCGCCCAAAACAGCTCGAATTTGAGATTGGCGAACAGTTCGAGTAGAACAACGCTCATCTCTACTTATTATTATCTAGTAATTAAAATGTATTTTGTTTGTGGAACATCCCCTTTAATACTCCATTGGTGTATTTTCACACAGATACTGTAGTTTGAAGTTGGAATAAGTTACATTTATTACAACCAATAATTGATCATATAAAATAATTCTGAACCTGCAATGTATTTTTGCTATACCATAGATACATAATGGAGTAATTTTTACTAAGAAAGTGGTATTATTATTTAATGTCTCTGAATGTTTTATGATAAGAACATTCTGTAGATCTATATGGATGCAGCCCATGTCTACAGTGTCCGTATGGATGAGATGCCTATAGATAAACATTCTCCTTAACAGTTTATAATGTCAATAAGACAAATCAATGAGTGACAGTTCATTATATCAATGGCCAGTTTGACATGGTAAATAATTTAATATATTAATCTAGTCTTTTTGTTTGTTAAGATAAGTCAGATTTAATTATTATTAATGTGCATTACATTAGCAATTGGTATGGTTGATTTGCAGGTTAGTTGCTTTGTAATGTTTCAGAAGCTCTGTTTAATTTGCATGTTCATTATGATCCTTTTTTTATAGTTTACTAGTGTTCCATTAATTCTAACTTGGATACCTTGACCAACAACCATGCCGACCGGCAGGAAGGTTCCAGCATTTTGCTTGTTTATTTTTTTCCATTTTTTCATAAATAAAATAACAAATAATTCTATCATAATCAGTTACTAAGGATACTTTTGATGGCCTTAGTAATGGAAGAATGTGTTAAATCACATTGAATTGGACAAACTGGAGTAGAAATAAGTGGCATTTCAGAACATTTGGACACATTTCAAACAGCAGATTGATTTGAAAACATTTAAAAATTGTCTAGACCCATACATCGTTCCAAAAGCTATGTAGTGCCATGTGAAATTATAAAATGTCCAACTAAGTTTTAATCACTATCTACAGTTGTATTTCATTTAACTATTACAGTCACAAACTGAGTTTAATTAAAGGGTAACTAATACTTCCAATTAACCTTTCAAAATATATTTTGTATACATGAGAAATAACACAGTTTTTGATCATTATATGATTTGTATCCTGCATTTTAACTAGATTTTCCCCATCTCTAGTTTGCAATTGACTCTGAGTTGTGGAGATGACTAGCTGTTAGTATGACTCCCATAAATTGCACAGGACACAGATAAATGCATTCCTGTTTTTCATCTCTTAGCACAAAGACAGAAACAGAAATAGCATTGAGGAAATGATACATTTATATGCAGCAGTGTAGATGGAAATCCATCTCTCAGATGAGGTAAAAGACTTGTTAGAAAGCTCAGCATAATATTTTGTGTCTTACTGTGCCTGTTTTCTTACTATAATCCACACTTCTTCTCCCCTCTTCTTTCCATGGAGTTTAATAAGTGTGTAACCTGACACCTTACTGTGCTGTCAGTACATCTTGTCTTGAATTGTTTTTTCAGAGCTGAGTTTAGGAGGCAGGGAAAGAAAATAAAGTGGCTAATAAGTGAGAAAAAAAATTAAATTCTCTAATAAGATTTATTGCTATAATCGCTTGTACTAATGACTTATGCAAAGTTTGCTGAAAGTACTGTGTTTCTTTAAAGGGTTTGGCCACTACTCGAACATCCCCTTCTCAAGCCATTTGTTTGCCTAAAGTAAAATAATAACACTTATGTAGCGTTGGCGTCCCTGCCTCCTGCTAGGCAAGGACGCTGTTCCCCTCACCTCTCCGCTCCGTGTCCGGCGTCCTCCTCCCGCTCTGCTGGCAGCGCGCGCTGCTTCCCGGCCACTGTACTTAGGGTGCGCGTGCGCGCGCTCCCCCTCTCTTAAAGGGGCCGCGCGCGCCGTCCTAAGGAGTCCCCGGCCTATGGCCGGAGGACCTCATCATATATAAGGCACCTCCTCCAAAATGGAGGTGCCCGAGCAATGTTGTTGCACAGTCTATCACTCTGCTTCAGCCCTCAGGTCCCGTTACCAGTTACCTGCCAGTTACCTGCCAGATTCCTGCTTGATACCTGCCTGATACTTGTCTATCTACTTGCATTCCTGCGATCCGACAGTCTGCCTACCAGCTCTGCCAGTCTGTCTATGGATCTGATTGCCCGCTCACCTGGGAGCGCTCATTTGCTACCTGCCTGCTAGCCTACCTGGAGGCTCTGCCATCACGTGCTGTTACCACCTGCCTGCCCAGAGACTCTTACCCGCTCACCTGGGAGCGTCCGCCTGCTACCTGCCTGCTAGCCTACCTGGAGGCTCTGCCGTCACGTGCTGTGACCACCTGCCTGCCCAGAGACTCTTACCCGCTCACCTGGGAGCGTCCGCCTGCTACCTGCCTGCTAGCCTACCTGGAGGCTCTGCCGTCACCTGCTGTGACCACCTGCCTGTCCAGAGACTCTTGCCCGCTCACCTGGGTGCGTCCGCCTGCTACCTGCCTGCTAGCCTACCTGGAGGCTCTGCTGTCACTTGCTGTGACCACCTGCCTGTCCATAGACTCTTGCCCGCTCACCTAGGAGCATCCACCTGCTACCCGCCTGCTAGCCTATCTGGAGGCTTCGCCATCACTTGCCGTGACCACCCGCCTGTCAAGAGACTGTTCCCGTCACTTGCCGTGACCTCCTGCCCCCCTACCCAGAGACTGTCCCCGTCACTTCCAGTGACCTCCTGCCCTTCTACCCAGAGACTGTCCCCGTCACTTGCCGTGACTACCTGCCCGCCTACCCTGGGAGCCACGCGCTTCATTACAAGGACTGCCCCTTTGTTTCGTAGTCCAGAGGTTCCACCTCCCAGACCAGTTACAGTTTGCTCGGGCCATGGAACCCGGTGGCACCCAAGCTCCCTCGCTCTCGGACCTGTCATGAACTGTCCCGTCAGAGGTCCCAACAGGAGTCCATCCTGATTCATCTGCAGAATGTCAACTCTCGCCTGGACACTCTGACTGCTCCACCAGCAACCACCGCTAGTGTCATGACTCGCAGCCCGGCAGCGCCGCTGTCCACCAATACCATGGCATCCTGCCCCGGACCCCGGCTTTCTGCACCTCCTCGCTTCGGAGGCGATCCCGCTCAAGCTCAGGGCTTCATAAACCAGTGCACCCTGCACTTTGAACTCCTGTCCCACCAATTTATCTCCGACCGGGCCAAAGTAGCCTTCATCAAGTCCCATCTCACGGGGGAGGCACTGGCTTGGCTGAATCCTCTATGGGAGAGAGGAGACCCCCTGGTGTCCAACCTGCCAGCCTTTCTCACGGCTTTCCGGAAAGTCTTCGACGAACCCGGAAGGAAGACCTCATCCGCATCATCTCTGCTACACCTCCATCAAGGAGATCTCACCGTGGGTCAATATGCCATACGGTTCCGTACCCTTACTTCGGAGCTGGCCTGGGATAACGACGCCCTGGTGTCTGTCTTTTGGGAGGGTCTGTCGGGCCGTATTAAAGATGAACTCGCCGGTCGGGACATACCTACCACTCTCGACGACTTAATAACTCTTGCCACCCGGATTGACATCCGGTTCCAGGAACGCGCCAAAGAGGTCACCCGTGAGAGGAGGTTTCCACGTCTAGCCCCTACCTTTCAGAAACCTGTCACTTCTCCTGCTACTCCCCAGGCGCACTCTCCCGAGCCTATGCAGGTCGACCAGACCAAGATGGTCAAGACCCGTCAAGAGTTACGCCGAGCCGAGGGGAGCTGCTTCTACTGTGGCAGTAAGGAGCACCGGATCCGTTCCTGCCCGGAGAGGTCGGGAAACACCTGTGTCTAGGATTGCTCAGAGAGGTCGTCCTAGACAAGAGTAAACCCTCTCCATCTCTGTTGCTGTCGGTCTCTATCATCTGCTTGGAGAACCGTTATTTTGAACTAGCCCAACTTTACTCTGGAGCTGCCGGAAATCTCATTTCTCTGTCCCTGGTAGAGAAATACCGCATTCCCACCAAACCTCTAGCTGTACCCTTGTCTGTCGCTGCCGTAGATGGGGGCCTCTTACCACATCCCATCCAACTCATCACCGAATCCATAACCCTGCAGGTGGGAATGCTGCACTCTGAGAGCATCTTCTTTCATGTTCTGCCTGGACTCTCTCACGCCCTCTTGCTAGGTCTACCTTGGCTTCAGAAACATGCACCCGTGCTTGATTGGCAGACCGTAGAAGTCCTTCGCTGGGGACAGGACTGCCATAAGACTTGTTTAGTTCCCGTCCATCCTGTCCATCCTTCTCCTACCCCAGCCAATCTACCTGGTCTTCTGGTTCCCTATTGGCCTTATGCGGACATCTTTAATAAAAAGGAGGCAGAGACATTACCCCCTCATAGACCATACGACTGCCCAATCGACCTGATGCCCGGCGCTACTCCTCCCCGTGGGCGTATTTACCCTTTGTCCGCTGCTGAGACCCGGTCCATGTCGGAATATATTGAGGAGAATCTGGCCCGGGGATTTATCCGGAAATTGACCTCCCCGGCGGGAGCAGGCTTCTTCTTCGTCAAAAAGAAGGACAGCTCACTCCGTCCCTGTATAGACTATAAAGGCCTTAACCAGATCACAGTGAAGAATAAATACCCCCTTCCGCTCATTCCGGAATTATTTGACCGTCTGAGGGGGGCTAGAATCTTCACCAAGCTGGACCTCCGTGGGGCGTATAACCTGGTCCGTATCCGTCAGGGGGATGAATGGAAGACGGCATTCAACACCCGGGATGGCCACTATGAATATCTGGTAATGCCTAGTGTTGAGCCACCCCCGTAGTGTTCGAGTTCGGTTCGGTTCGTCGAACACCCGTGTGTTCGCCGAACTGTTCGTCGAACTGTTCGTCGAACACCTTCGAACACCGTTAAAACCAATGGCAGGCAAACAAAAACACATAGAAACACATAGAAAACACCTTCAAAGGTGTCCAAAAGCTGACAAACTGCTCAGAAGACATAACTAACACATGGAAAAGTGACAAGTACATATAGTCATGCGAAAATAAAAGAGGTGGAGGAGTAAAAGGAGGGGGAGACACAGATATAGGCATGTCATGCCCTTCTAAAATCCAAAAAGTGAGAAGCCGACACGGCCAGTCCGCTCCTGCCCGTGCCACCTCCGTGTCGCCGGGTTTGTGCCAGAGCCGCGGTGAACCCTGATGGCCAGCCCCCCTCTCCCAATACTGGTGCCTGTCCGCTGGTGGGTCGAGCGAGCCCCCCTGTGGTGGAGGCAGCTCTAAGCTTTTTAATTTAAATTGTCTCTCTAATTTGAATGAATACACTTTAAATCCATTTACAAGGATCTATTGGAGGGCAAGTCTCATGCCAGCAGCCGCGTAATTCCAGCTCCAGTAGCGTCCACTAAAGCTGCTGCAGTTAAAAAGCTTTTATAAGGATCGAGCTCGGCTGTCCACCGCAAGGCATCCTACTGCCAGTCCCAGCCCCTATGCCTTGGGGTGCCTCCTGATGCTCTTCACTGAGTATCCCATGGTCCCGAAGCATTTCCTTTGAAAAAATTAAGTGTCTAAACTACAGGTGGTGTAGCTTGCTTAACAGCTGGGATAATCCGCTGACTAGCAGACACTGCTACTAGGCACAAAGTATTTCCTGGGCTAGATGCAGTTAAAAATTTGTAATTAGATACTCTCGTTGGATGCTGAGAAAGCATTCCATAGAGTCTCCTGGCACGCCATATATGATTCTCTTAAAAAGCTTGGGGTAGGGGTCTAGGGGACCCTTTTATAGCCAAAATCACGGCCCTGTATCACAATACGTCACCTAGGCTGAAGATAAATGGAACTGTAGCACCCTGAGGGCTCGGTTGCTACAGAGGTATTGCACCTCACCCAGAGGTGTGATATCTCACTCTCGGGTAAGGATGGAGTGTGGATCAGGACCCAACACCTGCATGCATTACACCACATTGCCGTGGGGCAGGGCGACCAATATGCCTCTGAGATGGGCACGACAGTCCCTGTCCCTGGCTGGAGTGGGGGGAGGGAACACTGAGGAAGGGGAACCCTGTAGTGCAGGAGCAGGGAGGAAGCAGTTCCTGGGTGCATTGAGAAGGGAGTATAAAAGGTGGGCACCATCTTAGTTCAGTGCAGAGAAGTCTGAGCAGAAGTGGCAGGGAGCAGGGGCTCTGCATGAGCTCTGCTCCGGAGGCGGGCCTAGTAACAGAGGCCCAGGCCTGGAAGAGGGAGAAGGAAGGAAGAGGAGCGGAGAAGGCTCCAGGAACGAGGAATGAAGGGATCCCAGGGGTGCGGACGGGCGAGACGCCAACGCACGCCCGAATCCACCTGCGTGGAGGGGTCAGGCCAAAGGGGGAGACCGGTCCCCGAAACTAGTGGAGGCAGGAAACGACCCTCAGCTAGAAACCAGAGGCTGTGACATTTTATGTGGCGCAGCCCCTCGCTACACCCGCTAGGAAGGCACCACATAGGGTCAGGGAAACTGGCGCCAAGCTTACCAAGAGGAGGCCCGAGGCAGCCGGACAGAAGGGTTGGTAAGAAAGGCCAGACAAAGGACACACAAAGGGGGTCCTGTGAAGCGCTCCAAAGTTATCTGGGAGTTGTCTGAGCCCCTCACCTGGTGAGCACAGTACGACGTGGGCAGCCGTTACCTGCAGACGTGGTCTGGATAATAAGAACTGTGAGTAAAGGCCCTGGACTGCATCACTGACTCCGTGTCGTTACTGCTGCTGCCCTGCACCATCACCCCCATCCTCCGCATACACTGCCCTGAGGCTATACTCCTCCCGTGGGGAGTTATGCTACGCTCTGCTGCACC
The DNA here is from genome assembly GCF_046119375.1 of Phyllobates terribilis. Taxonomy (NCBI): domain Eukaryota; kingdom Metazoa; phylum Chordata; class Amphibia; order Anura; family Dendrobatidae; genus Phyllobates; species Phyllobates terribilis. Next base: position 611,958,525 of record NW_027362764.1, read on the forward strand.
CACATCACCAGCCTCAGCGGTCTGCCCTGCAGCGGCAGTTCACTCTGACCGCAATCCACGGGTGGCGTAGTTGGACATTTAAACATCAAAACCACATAAATAGTTCCGCCACTGGTTAGACCACCCTGAGCCACGGAAACGGGTCGCCGCCACGAAGACTACAAACACCAGCATCCACCAAAAAGGGTCCGGCTCCGGGTGTCCCAAGGCCCAGGGGGTGCATCAGAACATTTTCATCACCTTTCACAATCACCAATGGGACAAGGCAGGGATGTCCTCTGTCCCCTCTCTTATACATCCTAGTGACGGAGCACCTGCTCTCATCAATTCGCCATAACCCCAATATTAGGTGGATTGAGGTGGGAGGCACCGAGTACAAGTGCTCTCTATTTGCTGATGATGTCCTAGTATATATCACTCAATCACATATATCCATCCATGCTGTTATGGCTGAAATAGATCACTTTGTTACATGGTCAAATTTTAAAATCAATGCAGCGAAGTCTGAGGCCCTCGATGTCTCCCTCCCCAAATCCATATAGGATTCCATCCAGTCCAACTTTCCCTTTGCCTGGCCCTCACAGGGTATCAAATACTTAGGGATTCCTATTCATAGAGACCTCTCCCATCTATGTTATCTTAATTTTGGGCCCTTTATTGAACAACTACATACAGACCACGGTTGGCAAGTTAGAAATGTAAGATTCACTACGTGAACCACTGGTGTTTGTGGAAAAGCACATGTACACTGCGTTCCAAATTATTATGCAAAAAGTGTTTAGGAGTGATAAGGGAAGAATTTGTTTGTTTGTCAGTTAAACTCATTGATGGTGATGTGTGTCAGGGCTCTTTATATCACTGTAAGCAATTGCAGACACCTGTGCTAATTAGTTTGGCAGGTGTGTCCAATGAAAGGCAAGAGTACTTAAGAAGGTTGTCTCACATTATTAAGCAGCCTACATTTTCTGCCAAAATGGGAAAGAAAAAGGATGTGTCGGCTGCTGAGAAGCAACATATTGTGGAGTGTTTAGGTCAAGGCATGACTACAATCAACATTGTACGATGATCAGGATGAAGTGTCTTGGCAATCAAGAAGTATGTAGCTGATTCACAGTACACACGTGTGCGTGCTGATAAGGGCAAATTGAGGACTCTTTCCTACAGGCAATTACGTCAGGTTGAAAGAGCAGCGGCAAAAAAGCCTTGTCATAGCAGCAGACAAGTTTTTGAAGCTGCTTGTGCCTCCAACGTCCCCCGAACAACAAGATGCAGGGTCCTTCAGAGGTTTGCAGCTGTGCATACGCCATCCTGTCGACCTCCTCTATCCACTTCACACAAGCAGAAGCGGCTCCAGTGGGCCAAACATTACATGAAGACTGATTTCAAAACTGTTTTGTTCACGGATGAGTGCCGTGCAGCGCTCGATGGTCCAGATGGATGGAGTGGAGGATGGCTGGTTGATGGACACCCCACGCAAACACGGCTACAGCGCCAACAAGGAGGAGGTGGAGTAATGTTTTGGGCTGGAATCATGGGGAGAGAGATTGTCGGCCCCTTTAGGATCCCTGAAGGCGCTAAAGATGAACTCCATAATGTTTGTGGATTTTCTCAAACAGCACTTCCTGCCATGGTTCAAGAAGAAGAACCGTGTATTTCACAGCAAGATCATTTTTCTGCATGATAATGCACCATCTCATGCTGCACATAAAACATCTGCATCTCTGGCTGATATGGGCATAAAAGGGGACAAACTTATGGTGTGACCCCCATGCTCCCCTGACCTGTACCCCATTCAGAACCTTTGGAGCATCATTAAAAGGAGTGTCTATGATGGCGGGAGGCAGTTCACAACTAAGCAACAGCTCTGGGAGGGTATTCTGTCCTCATGCAAAACAATTGAAGCAGAAACCATCCAAAACCTGACAAATTCAATGGACGAGAGAGTTCAGAAGCTCCTTTCGAACAAGGGGTCCTATGTGAAAATGTAACATCACCTAGAATAAAGTTTTGAGTTGAAAACTGTTTGATTTCAGTTTCTAACAACCTGCTAATGCTTATAATTTCAAAAATGACCATTTTTTTGGTCTTTATTAAAATGAAAAGGTTGATCGAAAAGTTTGGGGGATCTAAGAGTGTGGCAACCCAGTAGTCATGATTACTTCGAATTCTGACAATATGAGGGTCATGCTGCAGGTAGTGCAGCAAGAAGGCACTTATGTGTCTTGCGCATCTCGGAGCCCCAAAATTATTTTCCGGGCTAGATGCAGCTAAAAATTATTATTAATTTTAAATCTGGTGAAGCTTTAGTATAGATGGCCTAATAGGATCAGTGCTGCACACTGCTACAAAGCCCAAATTATTTTCCAGTCAAGATACAGATAAACATGATTAGTAATTTTAAATCTGGTGGAGCTTATTATAGATGGCCTAATAGAATCAGTGCTGCACACTGCTACAAAGCCCAAATTATTTTCCAGCCAAGATACAGATAAACATGATTAGTAATTTGAAAGCTTAAAACGGTTGGTAGGGTGATTTTAACCAATCATCAAGCTTTTACTCTCCCCAGGATGACACAGGGGTAGAAAAGTCATTTCGGATCCATGATTTGTTCATCTTTATGAACGTGAGTCTGTCTACATTATCAGTGGAGAGCCGCGTGCGCTTATCTGTCAGCACACCACCAGCAGCGCTGAACACACGTTCAGACAGAACGCTGGCTGCGGGGCATGACAAGATCTCCAAGGCGTAAGTGGCTAGCTCCGGCCATTTATCCAGATTGGAAGCCCAAAAAGAGCAAGGGTCCAGTGACACAGTCGTGGCTTCAATGTTTACTTGGAGATACTCCTGTACCATCGTCTCTAGGCGTTGACTATGTGTCAGACTTCTTGTCTCCTGTGGCCTTGCAAAGGATGGGCTAAAAAAGTGGTGAAATGATTCCGCAAAATTGATGTTACCAGCAGATACAGTGGTTCTGTTACGGTTTGAGTGCTGAACACTTGACGGTCCCACGGTTGGCAAGTTGGAACTGTGAGATTCACTACGTGCACCACTGGTATTTTGTGGAAAAGCACATGTAAGATTCTGCAACAGTCTCTGCTGATACTCCTGCATGCGTGCATCCCTTTCTATGGCAGGAATAATTTCTGCAAATTTACTTTTGTACCGGGGATCTAACAGTGTGGCAACCCAGTAGTCAGGATTATTTCTAATTCTCACAATTCGAGGGTCATGTTGCAGGTAGTGCAGCAAGAAGGCACTCATGTGTGTTGCGCATCCAGGAGCACCAAGTCCCTGTTGTGTTGGTGGCGAGGTAACAATCATGCTTCCTTCCTCTGTCCTCTCCTCCCAACCTCGCACAACAGAAATGTGATCAAGGTCTCCCTCATCTGATGAGTCTTCCATCAGTTCGTCCTCCACTTCTTCCTGGGCTCCTGCACCTTCCTCACTAGTTTGGCTGCTACCATGCGCCCTGGTAAAACCATCTCCCCCACCCTCACATGCCTGCCGCCTTGGTGCTGCCGACCGTCTGGACCTTGCAGATGTTAGCCCTTCCGCATACAACTCCTCCTCCTCTACTTCCTCCACCTCCTCTTGTGCCACCACCTGACTCCGAATTCTGTTTAACATGTGCTCCAGCATGTAAATCACCGGAATAGTCATGCTGATAATGGCATCGTCAGCACTAAACATCTTCGTCGCCATTTCAAAACTGTGCAGAAGGGTGCATAGGTCCCTGATCTGAGACCACTCCTCCAGCGTGATTTGCCCCACCTCTGGATCTCGTTGGCCCAGGCTATACGTCAGAACGTATTGCACCAGGGCTTGTCGGTGCTGCCACAGTCGCTGCAACATGTGCAGAGTTGAATTCCACCGGGTAGGCACATCGCATTTTAGCCGGTGAAGTGGCAGGCCCAACGACTTCTGTAGAGATGTAAGTCGCTGAGCTGCGGGATGCGAACGGCGAAAGTGAGCAGACAGCGACCGTGCTCTCTGCAGAAGGCCATCTAGTCTGGGATAGTGGGCTAAAAATTGCTGGACAACCAGGTTCAACACGTGAGCCATACAAGGCACGTGTGTGACATTGCCCCGGCGAAGGGCCGCACCCAGGTTTGCAGCATTGTCGCACACGGCCTTCCCTGGTTTCAGGTCCAGTGGAGACAACCATTCATGAAATTGGTTCTCCAGAGCTGACCACAACTCCTCAGCTGTGTGACTCACATTTCCCAGACATTTCAATGTAAAAACCGCCTGATGACGTTGAGCCCTACTGCCAGCATAGTAAGGAGGTGTGCAGGATCCCTTCTGCACAGTTAGAAAGCTTGTGGCATGACCAGACAGGCTTTTGGTGCAGGTGGAAGACCGAGAGGAGGTTGAGGAGGCAGAAGCAGTGGAGGAACTTTGACATAAAGAGGATTGACGCACAACTCGTGGGGACGGCAAGACTTGGACAGCAGCCCCTTGTCCTGCTGTCACCATAGTTACCCAGTGCCCAGTCAGCGACATGTAACGCCCCTGTCCATGCCTACTCGTCCAAGTGTCTGTGGTGAAATGCACCCTGTCACACACAGAGTTTCTCAAAGAAGCGGTGATGTTGTGTGTGACATGCTGGTGGAGCGCAGGCACACCTTTCTTTGAGAAGTAGTGCCGACTGGGCATCTGGTAGTGGGGCACTGCGACGGACATAAGGTCTCGAAAATCCTCTGTGTCCACCAGGCGGAAAGGCAGCATTTCTGTAGCCAAGAGCTTGCAGATGGTGAAATTCAACCTCTTAGCTTTCTCATGGCTAGGAGGAAATGGTCTTTTACTTGTCCACATCTGAGGGACCGAGGGCTGGCTATTGTGCTTAGACGGGGTTGATAAGGGTGTCCCCGGCAAACTGCCGGTCTGTGAGGAAGATGCAGGCGGACATGTTAGGTTGCCTTGATCCAAAGGTGGTGCTATCGATGTCGGACAGCGCTCAACACCAGCTGGTGTTACCACCTCCAAAGAAAATGATGACCTGCCAATCACGCTGGCTGTTACGGGTAAAGAGGTGGCAGGTCTGCGTCCCAAAACAGGTGTGACTGCTGTCCCCCCAGTCACAGAGGATGAAGAGGCCGCGGATGCACAAGATATGGCAGACGGTGGTTGGCCTGGCCGGCTAGGCCGCATTGTAGCACACTGATCTTCCCACTGCAACTTATGCTTCATGTCCATGTGCCGGTTCATGCATGAAGTACTCAAACTATGTATTTTTTGGCCTCTACTTAGCTTTTGCTGACAAATGTTACAGATAACACGAGTTGGGTCATCTTTATCGATCTGAAAAAATGCCCAGGCTATGCAAGGCTTAGCACCCATGCGACCTGAAGAGCCACCACGACTTGTGGTGAGAGGCAGAGTTGTGTTTGAGGATGCAGTTGTTGACGTGCTTCCAGTACTACGTCTCTGTCCAGGAAGGCGCAACCTGACCTCGTCGTCACTAGCATCTTCCTCCACCTCCTCTGCTGACCTCATCTCTTGGCTGACTGTGGGTTGACAGTAAGTGGGATCTCCAACCTCATCATCATCACCCTGTGCGTTATCACACCCGTCGTCCTCAGAGCCAACCTGTTCCTGCCCTGACAAAAAACTAAAGTTGTCGCTCCAATCAGGTATTTGAGTCTTATCATCGTCTTCCTCATTGTCTCCACCAACAGGAGTTACAGTTTGGGAATGAGGGTCTACATTATGGTCAGAACCTTCTGCGTCTGGTCCTGGATCCGACTCATAAAGATTCTGGGCATCAGTGCAGATCATTTCCTCGTCTGGATTCACAGAAGCGATGGAGTCGACCTCTGATTCCCAGGCTATAGTATGAGTAAACAGCTCTGCAGACTCAACCATCTGTTCTACCTAATACTCAGACGGGCTGCTGGAGATTTGGGAGCTGTGAGGAAGCAAGTGCGATTGGGGTGACACCTTTGAGGACTGGCGTATTTGTGATGTTGAAGTTGATGTGGAGGAGAGCCCACTTAAAGGAGCACTTGATATCCGTTGAAGCACCTGCTGTTTTTGTGCCTCATCTGGAATTTGTAGCGATTGGCGTGGCCGTAAGAAAGGGATCTTATCACATTGTCCGCTAAAAGAAGTAGACATTTTAGTTTGGCTGGAAAATGGTCTTTCTTCTGCAGATGTTACTGTTGCTTTAACACCTACCCCACGGACACAACCTTTTTTCCCCTTCCCAACACGCCTATTCCCCTTTCCACCAGCAGCAGGCCTTTTTCCACTCATTTTGGTGGTTAACTAATTAACAACTCTGGAGTTGTTTGCACAAAAAAACAATGGATGGGAACCGAGCAGAGCTGAGTGGCCAAACTGTGGTATTAGGCCAAAACTATTGGCTGGGTTAGATGCAGAAAAAAATTATATTCAATTTGCAACCTGATGGAGGTCAGTATAGATGGACTAATAGAGAAAGTCCCACACACTGCTAGAAGGCCAAATATTTTTTCAGAGCTAGATGCAGATAAAAATTATTTTTAATTTGCAACCTGATGGAGGTCAGTATAGATGGACTAATACAACAAGTCCCACACACAGCTAGAAGCCCAATATTTTTTCAGAGGTAGATGCAGAAAAAAAATATATTCAGTTTGCAACCTGATGGAGGTCTGTATAGATGGATTAATAGAACAAGTCCCACACACAGCTAGAAGCCCAATATTGTTTCAGAGGTAGATGCAGAAAAAAATATATTCAGTTTGCAACCTGATGGAGGTCTGTATAGATGGATTAATAGAACAAGTCCCACACACAGCTAGAAGCCCAATATTTTTTCAGAGGTAGATGCAGAAAAAAATATATTCAGTTTGCAACCTGATGGAGGTCTGTATAGATGGATTAATAGAACAAGTCCCACACACAGCTAGAAGCCCAATATTTCTTCAGAGCTAGATGAAGCAAAAAATTATATTCAATTTGCAACCTGATGGAGGTCAGTATAGATGGACTAATAGAATGATGCTATGCCCAAAAGATTTTACTTCACTAGGTGCAGTAAAAAAATTGGTATTCTATACACAGGTGGTATATCTTGCAACACAGATAGGCTACTCTACTGACTAACACACTCTGCAATAGGCCAAAAAGGATTAGCTTTGCTAGATTCAGCCAAATGCTGTGAAAAAAACTTGCACAGCACTGGCACAGACCTGCCTGGCAAAAACTGATAGGAACTGATGTAACCTAGTCCTGAAAAGGACTGCAATTACAATTAGTCTTTACTCCCACAATCTATCTATTTAAGAGCACAGACCTGCCTGATAAAAGTCGTAGGAAATGCTGTAACCTAGTCCTTAAAAGGACTGCAATCACAACTATTCCCTACTCCCAAGCTATCTGTAGATTTGTGCGAAAATTGGCTTGAAATTAACAAGGTATAGCGCACACAGCAACAGCGGTGCCGTCTAACATGCAGCTGCAGCAGTGAGAAAATGGTGGCGACGGGGAAAATGGCTTGGTCTTATAGGGCAAGGACATGTGACATACACTGCCAATGACACATGCCCTTGCTTGTGTGAAAAAAAGCACTTCGCTCCGTGTGTGCGCTGCTGATAGGCTGACAGATTGCACCTCCCCACTGCAAATGCGGGAAAGAGAAAAAAAAATGGAGATCTTCATTGTTCCTGCAGAGATCCATCCCCTGCCCCTCCCCCCACCCCGCTGTACACTCAAACTGCGCATTAACATTAATTTTTATCATTACTGAGAAAAAATCCAGTTATGATTTTGGTGCACGAACAGTTATCGAACATAACCTCGAACAGCCGAATTTTTCTCAAATTGTTCGTGTTCGCCGAACGGCTCGAACACCGCCCAAAACAGCTCGAATTTGAGATTGGCGAACAGTTCGAGTAGAACAACGCTCATCTCTAGTAATGCCCTTTGGTCTCTGTAATGCTCCCACCGTCTTTCAAGAGTTGGTCAATGACATCTTCCGGGACCTTCTCTACTCCTGCGTAGTGGTGTACCTGGACGACATCTTGGTCTTCTCTCCGGATCTTCTCACTCACCGGAGGGATGTTCGTCACGTCCTGCTCAGGCTCAGGCAGAACCACCTCTACGCTAAATATGAGAAGTGCCTCTTTGAGCAGACCTCGCTTCTGTTCTTGGGCTACATAATCTCTCAGACCGGCCTACGAATGGATCCTGAGAAACTGTCTGCCATCCAGAAGTGGCCCCGACCAGAGGGGTTGAAGGCTATTCAGCGGTTCCTGGGCTTCGCCAACTACTACCGCCTCTTCATACCGCACTTCTCTTCCCGGACTGCCCCAACCTCTGCGCTCACCCGTAAGGGCACTAATCCCAGAGAATGGCCGCCCGAAGCAGAGGAAGCCTTTCTTTCCTTAAAACAGGCTTTCTCTTCCAGCCCGGTGCAGCATCGTCCGGACGGCAACAAACAATTCTTCCTGGAAGTGGACGCCTCCTCCTCTGGAGTCGGAGCGGTACTTACCCAAAAGTCGTCTTCCGGAAGAATGGTAACTTGCGGCTTCTTCTCCAAACTCTTCTCCCCTTCTGAGCGCAATTATTCTATAGCAGACCGAGAGTTATTGGCCATTAAGTTGGCACTGGAGGAGTGGCATTACCTGCTCGAGGGGGCTCTTCACCCGGTAATTATTTACACGGACCACAAGAACTTGGCTTACCTCCAGAGCACCCAGAGACTTAACCCGCGCCAAGCCCGGTGGTACTTGTTTTTTGCCCTCTTTGATTTCGTTCTTCATTTTCGCCCGGCAGACAAAAACATCAAAGCTGACGCCTTGTCCCGATCCTTCCTGGTGTCTGATCTAGAGGAGGAGCCTAAGCACATCCTTGATCCCGCCAGAGTAATGCAGGTGGCCCCCGTTAATCTAAATCGTCTCCCTCCCGGTAAGACGTTCGTAACAGTACCTGATTGGAAGAAGATCCTACACTGGGGTCACTCGTCTAAGCTAGCTGGCCACGCCGGTCAGAAAAAGACCCTCCAGCTTATTACCCGGCATTACTGGTGGCCTACCCTGCACAAGGACGTAATAGACTTTGTTTCAGCCTGTGTGTCCTGCGCCCGCAACAAGGTTCCGAGACATCTGCCAGCCGGTCGCCTCCTTCCTCTTCCAGTACCTGCTGCCCCGTGGCAGCATATAGCTATGGACTTTATAATGGATCTCCCTGTCTCTGCCGGTTGTACAGTCATTTGGGTGGTCGCTGACCGCTTTTCCAAGATGGCTCACTTCATTCCCCTGCCGGGTCTCCCGTCTGCACCCGAGCTGGCTAAAGACTTTATCCGCCACATCTTCCGTCTCCATGGCCTGCCCCTCCACATCGAGTCGGATCGTGGGGTTCACTTCACCTCACACTTCAGGAGAGCCACATGTAAACTGCTGGACGTCACCCTGGACTTCTCCTCCGCTTACCACCCACAGTTCAATGTTCAAGTGGAGCGGATCAATCAGATCCTGACCAGTTACCTCCAGCAGGTCGTTAATGCCCACCGTTCGGACTGGGTGGATCTCCTACCATGGGCCGAGTTCTCTTACAATAATCACGAGAGCGAATCTTCCTCCAAATTACCATTTTTTGTAGTCTTCGGTCAGCATCCTCGGATCCCATTTCCCGTCTCCACCTCGGTGGACAATCCGGTTGCAGAATCTCTCGTTAGCGAATTCTCCTCCATTTGGGAGAGTACCCGATCCGCACTCCTTCAGTCGTTCGAGCGGATGAAAAAACACGCTGACAAAAAACGCCTGGATCCTCCACAATTCCGTCCTGGAGATAAAGTCTGGCTCTCGTCCAAGTATGTCCGGCTCAAGATTCCTTCCTACAAGTTAGGGCCTCAGTTCATCGGCCCACTGGGAGTTATCAAACAAATCAACCCAGTGGCCTATAAATTGAAACTCCCGGCCAACTTGCGGATCCCTAACTCCTTCCATGTATCTCTCCTCAAACCCGTGGTACTTAACTCTTTTTCCAAGTCTACAGGTACGCCTCCTGCTCCGGTTTCAGCTGAAAACGAGTTTGAGGTAGAGAACATTCTGGCCACCAAAAGGGTAAGAGGAAAGACCTTTTTTCTAGTGGATTGGAAGGGGTTTGGTCCTGAGGAGAGAACTTGGGAGCCCCGGGAGAACATCCATGCCCCTCTCATCCTTGATAAATTTCTGTCTGGCCTAAAAAAGGGGGGCCTAAAGGGGGGGGGTACTGTAGCGTCGGTGTCCCTGCCTCCTGCTAGGCAGGGACGCTGATCCCCTCACCTCTCCGCTTCGTGCCCGGCGTCCTCCTCCCGCTCTGCTGGCAGCGCGCGCTGCTTCCCGGCCACTGTACTTAGGGCGCGCGTGTGCACGCTCCCCCTCTCTTAAAGGGGCCGCACACGCCGTCCTAAGGAGTCCCCGGCCAATGGCTGGAGGACCTCACCATATATAAGGCACCTCCTCCAAAATGGAGGTGCCCGAGCAATGTTGTTGCACAGTCTATCACTCTGCTTCAGCCCTCAGGTCCCGTTACCAGTTACCTGCCAGTTACCTGCCAGATTCCTGCTTGATACCTACCTGATACTTGTCTATCTACTTGCATTCCTGCGGTCCGACAGTCTGCCTACCAGCCCTGCCAGTCTGTCTATGGATCTGATTGCCCGCTCACCTGGGAGCGCTCATCTGCTACCTGCCTGCTAGCCTACCTGGAGGCTCTGCTGTCACGTGCTGTGACCACCTGCCTGCCCAGAGACTCTTACCCGCTCACCTGGGAGCGTCCGCCTGCTACCTTCCTGCTAGCCTACCTGGAGGCTCTGCCGTCACGTGCTGTGACCACCTGCCTGCCCAGAGACTCTTACCCGCTCACCTGGGAGCGTCCACCTGCTACCTGCCTGCTAGCCTACCAGAAGGCTCTGCCGTCACCTGCTGTGACCACCTGTCTGTCCAGAGACTCTTGCCCGCTCACCTGGGAGCGTCCGCCTGCTACCTGCCTGTTAGCCTACCTGGAGGCTCTGCCGTCACTTGCTGTGACCACCTGCCTGTCCAGAGACTCTTGCCCGCTCACCTGGGAGCGTCCGCCTGCTACCTGCCTGTTAGCCTACCTGGAGGCTCTGCCGTCACTTGATGTGACCACCTGCCTGTCCAGAGGCTCTTGCCCGCTCACCTGGGAGCGTCCACCTGCTACCCGCCTGCTAGCCTATCTGGAGGCTTCGCCATCACTTGCCGTGACCACCCGCCTGTCAAGAGACTGTTCCCGTCACTTGCCGTGACCTCCTGCCCCCCTACCCAGAGACAACTCCGTTAACTTCACATTTCAAGAATACTAGAAGGAATAACAAACATCGAATAAGCTGTTAGGTATTGCATTTATATTGTGTATTTTAAAATTAAGGTATTCTGGCTCATAACATAATGCTGGATCTCCTTAATCACTGCTTGCAGTTAACACCTTAATAACATGTGATGTATATGTATATCACATATTGTGTGGTGGGGGTAGTGTTTGGAATGAGATAAGGAGACGTGTCCAGTTTGTGACCTGATGGTGATCACTCTAATCCCATCAGTTTAACCTACAGCTTCCGAATGGTTAGATAGCGGGAAAGACTTTCTCCGTCATCCTTTTGCCCCTACAGCGCTACTATAAAACAAATGATTGTAGGTTTGTCAAGTCCATTAGTAAGATAAAAAAAAATATAATAATAAAATCTCAATTCCCTGAAAAAAAATGGAGTAAAAACTAATTAAAATTGTATATACCAATGATAACAATAAAAAGTAGAACTTGCTCTATATAAATAAACTTTCACGCAGTTCTATCAAAAAGAAAATCAAAAAGTCATTTCAATATGTTTATGAAAACTACATTTTTATTTTTTGTAAAAGTTTAATATTTTATAAACATAGTAAAACCTAGAAAAACTATATACTGCAAATTTGGTGTGACAATAATAATGCTGGCCACTATTATAAAGTTAACATGTCATTTTTTACAATGAATACTGTAAAAACAGAACCCAAAAGACAATGGTGGAATAGCACTTATTTACATACCAAGAAAAAAATTATCTTTTCAATTTTTCAATACAATTGAAAATAGTTTCATTCAAACTGCAACCATTGCTGGAAAAACAATCAAGCTGCCATATGACAAAGTTTGCTGAAAAATAATAATATTATGGGTCTTGGAAGAAGGAGGGGGAGAAAACAAAAGCAAAAAAAATCTGCTTTGGCACCAAGTGGTAAAAAAAGTGTAATTACCTGTCAAAATTTAAATACAATGCTTAGATTTTAACTGTAAAGTTATACAACATCCTCCTGAAAGATTTGGTAAAGGTTGAAAGTATGGATACATTTTAGAAATGTCTAGTAATGCAAGCTGCTATTCAAGGGACTTTTTGCTTTCCTATTGATAAACTTGATATTTTCTCTTCATGAGACAGGCAGAATAGAAGTGCACTGAAAAAACTCTTACCCTGGTGGATCTGGATTGTCCATATATTACATGATCATCTATACATTTTTATGGCCATTATTTTATATTTTTAAACACTTAGGAAGCCTTTGCTGGAGGTTTTTGTTATTTATTCTAATTTACTGAGATAATGACTTTTGTGTTTTCTTTGGCTGTAAGCCATAATCATCAACATTAACAGAAATAACCACTTGAAATAGATCACTCTGTTTGTAATGACTCCATATAATATATGATTTTCACTTTTTGTATTGAAGAACTGAAATAAATTAACTTTTTGAAGATATTCTAATTTAGTAAGATGCACCTGTATATGAGATTAGGTTCTTATAACACAGATAGACCTTCCTCGGACATACCATGGTAAGTAGGTGTGCAATCTGGTAGTACAGTAGATCTCTAGTGGGTTCGCCAGCATGTGAAGCAGTAAATGCCACTGGAGGACCAGGAAATATTGCTTATAGTTTCAGCAATTGTTCCTGCTTCCTCTGGTGATGTGTAAGGCTTCATGTGCTGCCTTACCTGCTAGAGAGCCAATCGACTACCAAATTGCACACCTACTTACTATGTTATGTCTTCTTAAGGCGAATATGTCATATTTGTATTATTTTGAATTGCAACAATTAAACCCGCTTACTTTTTGGAGTGCCAAGTTCTTTTTACATTTTTCTACAGATGGTTTCCCTACTGGAGCAGCATGAGTCTTTGTTAGCGCTGTGTATCCACCTCATCACGATAATGTTAAATTTGTTTACTACAGACAGCAATTTTTTTCTGAAAAGCAATCAATGTCCTTGTAACTGCCCAGGGAAAATCATTCCACTTCTGAGGAGATACAAATTTATGTTTGCTTCCTCTCCTGAGGTAGACCAGTTAAGTAAAAAAAATTGAGTCAATCCCTATGGATATACAATAATCACAGCCGTCTAGAGTGGCCATGCTCAAAGAGCCACAATGTGACAAGGTAGTACATTGTTTATGAATTTTAGAATTCTACAAATCAATAACATCAAAGCTATAATTTTTCAGTTCCATCACAGAGTTTGGTATGAAACCCCCTTTTTAAGACCTATATCATAGACAGTGAAGCTATACAGTAGATGTCACAGGTTTAAAAATGTGAGGGTTTCAGGAAAATTAGAACCCAAATGTTGCCTTAAAAATTGGGACATTGCAGAGGTAGACATCTATAGCCAGCAGTAAGTTATATAGGAAATACACCCAAAAATGTAGTAAAAAGTAAAGTTTTTAAATTTGGATCCAACTCAAGGGCGGAAATGCCTCGTGTGCAAAACTTGAGCTGTAACATATTTGTGTTGTTTGGCACTCACTAGGGTCCTGCATGCTCTTTGTTTTCTCCAGGTATAGACAAAGTACATTGTAAGGGAGGGGCCTTCCTTTCCTCATCACTCTGTAGATATACAGTTATATGAAAAAGTTTGGGCACCCCTATTAATCTTAAGCTTAATGTTTTATAAAAATTCGTGTTTTTGCAACAGCTATTTCAGTTTGATATATGTAATTACTGTTGGACACAGTAATGTTTATGCCTTGAAATGAGGTTTATTGTACTAACAGAAAATGTGCAATCTGCATTCAAACAAAATTTGACAGGTGCATAAGTATGGGCACCTCACCAGAAAAGTGACATTAATAATTACTAGATCCTCCTTTTGCAAAAATAACAGCCTCTAATCGCTTCCTGTAGCTTTTAATGATTTTCTGGATCCTGGATGAAGGTATTTTTGACCATTCCTCTTTACAAAACAATTCCAGTTCAGTTAAGTTTCATGGTCGCCGAGCATGGACAGCCCACTTCAAATGATCCCACAGATGTTCAATGATATTCAGGTCTGGGGACTGGGATGGCCATTCCAGAGCATTGTAATTATTCCTCTGCATGAATGCCTGAGTAGATTTGGAGCGGTGTTTTGGATAATTGTCTTGCTGAAAGATCCATCCCCTGCGTAACTTCAACTTTGTCACTGATTCTTGAACATTATTGTCAAGAATCTGCTGATACTGAGTGGAATCCATGCGTCCCTCAACTTTAACAAGATTTCCGGTGCCGGCATTGGCCACACAGCCCCAAAGCATGATGGAACCTCAACCAAATTTTACTGTGGATAGCAAGTGTTTTTCTTGGAATGCTGTGTTATTTTGCCGCCATGCATAACGCCTTTTTGTATGACCAAACAACTCAATCTTGGTTTCATCAGTCCACAGGACTTTCTTCCAAAAAGAAATTGGCTTCTCCAAATGTGCTTTTGCATACCTCAGCCGACTCTGTTTGTGGCGTGCTTGCAGAAACGGCTTCTTTCGCATCACTCTCCCATACAGCTTCTCCTTGTGCAAAGTGCGTTGTATAGTTGACCGATGCACAGTGACACCATCTGCAGCAAGTTGATGCTGCAGCTCTCTGGAGGTGGTCTGAGGATTGTCCTTGACTGATCTCACCATTCTTCTTCTCTGCCTTTCTGATGTTTTTCTTGGCCTGCCACTTCTGGCCTTAACAAGAACTGTCCCTGTGTTCTTCCATTTCCTTACTATGTTCCTCACAGTGGAAACTGACAGGTTAAATCTCTGAGACAGCTTTTTGTATCCTTCCCCTGAACAACTATGTTGAATAATCTTTGTTTTCAGATCATTTGACAGTTGTTTTGAGGAGCCCATGATGCCACTCTTTAGAGGAGATTCAAACAGGAGAACAACTTGCAAGTGGCCACTTTAAGTAGCTTTTCTCATGATTGCATACACCTGGCTAGGAAGTTCAAAGCTCAATGAGGTTACAAAACCAAAAAAAGTGCTTTAGTAAGTCAGTAAAAAGTAGGTAGGAGTATTTAAAACAAGAAAATGATAAGGGTGCCCATACTTATGCACCTGTCCAATTTTGTTTGAATGTGGATTGCACATTTTCTGTTAGTACAATAAACCTCATTTCAAGTCATAAACATTACTGTGTCCACCAGTTATTACATATATCAAACTGAAATAGCTGTTGCAAAAACACCAATTTTTATAAAACATTAAGCTTAAGATTAATAGGGGTGCCCAAACTTTTTCATATGACTGTATTTATATATAATCAGTTATTATTTACTTTTTTTAGGCTTTCCTAAGACCTTCAGGATGGCAGGTGGAAACTTTAGCTTTTAACTATGGGATTTTTTTTCTTTACAGGCATATTGTACTGTACCAGAGAGATACATCTCTATATAACTATATGTTGGTGGAAAAGTAGATGTCAAAGATTTTTTCCCATGAAATTACTAAAAAAATCTACAAAAAACAATTATAACAATGGCACTGTTTTTACATTTTTTAAAAATAGATGTCCCAAATCAGTAAATAACATGGACATATTTTATATCCCAGTAATCACCCATACAAAACAGGCAACATTATTTATGGTGATCAGTAAATGAAGTAAAAAAGGCTGTGATTGTCTTTTTTTCTCTACTAACCCATAAATGTTACTCTTACATACAGTCATGGCCGAAAGTGTTGACACCCTAGAAATTGTTCCAGAAAATTATTGCAATTACACATGTTTTACTTTACACATGTTTATTTCCTTTGTGTGTATTAGAACCACACAAAAAAACAGGACAAAAGGCAATGTTGATGGATAGTTTACACTGACACTGATGCAACCTGAGCCTGCAGGACAACTTGAATATCTTTGGAACTTTATTGGGGCTGCTTATCCACCATCCAGACTATGCTGTGTTGCAACCTTACATCAATTTTTATCTGCCGTTCAGGTCCAAAGAGATTAGCTACAGTGCCATGGGTTGTACACTTCTTGATTATGTTGCTCATCGTGGACAAAGGAAAATCAAAATCTCTGGAGATGGACTTGTAACCCTGAGATTGTTGATATTTTTCAACAATTTTGGTTCTCAAGTCCTCAGACAGTTTTTTTTTGCCCTCTTTCTGTTCTCCATACTTAGTGTGGCACACACAGATACACAATGCAAAGACTGAGTCAACTTCTTGCCTTTTTATCTGGTTTTAGGTGTGATTTTCATAATGCCGACACCGGTTACTTTCCACAGCTGATTTTGAACAAGCATCACATGCTTGAAACAAAGTTGTTTACCAACAATTTTGGAAAGGTGCCAACAATAGAATGGTCTATAAAAAAATGGTTGGGTGAGTTTGGTTTGGAATACCTTGACTGGCTGCACAGAGATCTCCATCAAACATCTTTGGGATCAATAAGAACTAAGCATATGAGCCAGGTACTCCAGTATAAAATCAATGTCTGACCTCACAATACTTCTATACAGTGGGTATGAAAAGTATTCAGACCCCTTTAAATTTTTCACTCTTTGTTTCATTGCAGCTATTTGACAAATTCTATAAAAGTTCATTTTTTTTCTCATTAAAGTACACTCTGCACCCCATCTTGACTGAAATAAAACAGAAATGTAGAATTTTTTCCAAATTTATTAAAAAAGAAAAACTGAAAATCACATGGTCATAAGTATTCAACCCCTTTGCTCAGTATTGAGTAGAAGCACCCTTTTGAGCTAGTACAGCTATGAGTCTTCTTTGGAATGATGCAACAAGTTTTTCACACCTTGATTTGGGGAGCCTCTGCCATTCTTCCTTGCAGATCCTCTCCAGTTCCGTCAGGTTGGATGGTGAACATTGGTGGACAGCCATTTTCAGGTCTGTCCAGAGATGCTCAATTGAGTTTAAGTGAGGGCTCTGGCTGGGCCAGTCAAGAATGGTCACAGAGTTGTTCTGAAGCCACTCCTTTGTTATTTTACCTGTGTGCTTATGGTCATTGTCTTGTTGGAAGGTGAACCTTCTGCCAAATCTGAGGTACATAGCAGAGATATCATCCAGGATATCTCTGTACTTGGCCACATTCATGTTTCCTTCAATTGCAACCAGTCGCCCTGTCCCTGCAGCTGAAAAACACCCCCATAGCATGATGCTGCCACCACCATGTTTCACTGTTGGTATTGTATTGGGCAGGTGATGAGCAGTGCCTGGTTTTCTCCATACATACCGCTTAGAATTATCACCAAAAAGTTCTATCTTCGTCTCATCAGACCAGAGAATCTTATTTCTCATAGTCTGTGAGTCCTTCATGTGTTTTTGAGCAAACTCTATGCGGGCTTTCACATGACTTGCACTGAGGAGAGGCTTCCGTTGGGTCACTCTGCCATAAAGGCCCAAATGGTGGAGGGCTGCAGTGATAGTTGACTTTGTGGAAATTTCTCCCATCTCCCTGCTGTATTTCTGGAGCTCAGCCACAGTGATCTTGGGGTTCTTCTTTACCACTCTCACCAAGGCTCTTCTCCCACAATTGCTCAGTTTGGCTGGACAGCCAGGTTTAGGAAGACTTATGGTGGTCCCAAACTTCTTCCATTTAAGGATTATGGAGGCCACTGTGCTCTTATGAACCTTGAGTACTGCAGAAATTCTTTTGTAAACTTGGCCAGATCTGTTCCTTGCCACAATTCTGTCTCTGAGCTCCTTGGGCAGTTCCTTTGAGCTCATGATTCTCATTTGGTCTGACATGTGACGCGCCCCCTGGGCCAGTATTGTTGGGGATACCCGGAGCCGGATCAGATGGGGGTTGTAGTCTCCGAGTGGCTGTGACCCGGTCCGTGCCCAGGGTGTCAAGCTCAGTGTGTGGCAGTCCTACAGATGTTATTAGTTCTTTGTGTCGACTACGCCACCCGTTGAATTGCGGTCACTACGGCCGCCGCAGCAGCAGGGTCCGCTGAGGCTGATGGTGTTTGTGCAGCTTAGGTAGTATAACCCCCAACGGGAGGGGTATAGCCTCAGGGGGTCAGGTGCAGAGGATGGTGGTTGTGGAAGTGCAGGGAAGATGGTAATGAGAGTCAGAGTCGGGTTGTGCAGTTCAGGGTTCTTTACTTACTGCTGTTCTTGTACCGGTCACTCCGGCCTTGAGTGACCACCCGAGCCGTGCTGCGTCCACCAGGTCCTGGACTCGGCCAACCCCCAAGTAGTTCTGGAGCGTGGTTCTGAGCTCCCTTTCTGTCCTGTCCTCGTCTCTGGCCTTCCCCACCAGGGATCCACCTATGTCCGGCTCCCTCGGGCCTCTTGTTGGCGAACCCTTGTCTCTGGGTTCCCTGACCCTATGCGTGGTCTGCCTTCCGGGTGGATATAGTGGGTGGCCGTGGCAGATTCTGCCCACGGCCTCCGGTTCCTGGCTAAGGTGTGCTGTAGCCTCTGCCAGCTTGGGATCCGGTACCCTGTTGCCAACTCTTCACCCTCTGGTCTAATTTGGGCTCTTGGAGTTCCTTCTTTCTCCCCCTCTGGGTCTTTCTTTCTCCTCTCTCTCTCTGGGCCTTGGGGCTGCTCTGCTCCTCTGCTTTCCTCCACTGCTCTGCAAAAGACTGACAGACTGACCAGCCTTCTACAAAAGACTCCTCTGCAAAGACTTACTGACTGACCCTGATCTAAGATGGTGCCCACGTTATATACTCCCTCTATGTGTGAGCTCAGGTGACCAGCACCCAATGAGCTCCTAACTTTACCCAGGCTGCTCCCCCTATCTGCCCCTACACTACTAGGATGTTCCACCCCCCTCCCACTCCAGCCAGGAACAGACTCTGTTGTACCTGCACATTTCTAAGTGGGAGTACCGTTGGTCTGCTCCTCGGAAATGGGATGTGTGTAGTGCATGCAGCTAACTGAGCTCAGTTCCACACTCCATCCTTACCCGGGAGTGGAATATCACACCTCTGGGTTGAGGTGCAATACCCCTGTAGCAGCCGAATCCTCAGGGTGCTACACATGCACTATGAGCTGTGAGGTCTTATATATGCTGGTGTGTGCCTTTCCAAATCAAGTCCTATCAGTTTAATTAAACACAGCTGGACTCCAATGAAGGAGTAGAACCATCTCAAGGAGGATCACAAGAAAATGGACAGCATGTGACTTAAATATGAGTGCCTGAGCAAAGGGTCTGAATACTTATGACTATGTGATATTTCAGTTTTTCTTTTTTAATAAATTTGCAAAAATTTCTATATTTCTGTTTTTTTTAGTCAAGATGGGGTGCAGAGTGTACTTTAATGAGAAAATAAATGAACTTTTTAGAATGTACGAAAAGGCTACAATGAAACAAAGAGTGAAAAATTTAAAGGGGTCGGAATACTTTCCGTACCCACTGTAAATGAATGATAAAAATATCCAAGAAACAATAAAAAAACATCCTTCTTTTGTAAAGTATGAGTGCTGCAAATTATCTTACTGATCACTTTATTCTTGACTTATAAGTTCTGTTCTGGCTCGACATTACACTATGTGACCTTTCCCGATTTCGAATACTTATATCTGAGTAAGACCACCGCCTCACTATCAGTATTTGGTCAGTATTTTTTCTCAGGAGTGGAAGCCAAAACCAGGTGAGGAACAATCAGAGAAAAGGTATAATAGAAACAAATGCACCAATTCTGCATTTATCACCCACTCCTGGATTATATAGCTGTCTGTTTCTAGGTTAATATTATGTGACTTATCTTTAGCGAGTTATATTTATGGAGTTTGTAATTGTTTGGCAGCTTTCCAATTTTTTTTTTTCCCTTTCAAATAGAAACAGTCAGTTTATTTAGGGTTAAAACTGAGTTTTCTGAGACTCTGGACTCATGTGTAATTGAGCTTCTGAACAGGTGATGTCGGTGGTCGGCTACTTTCTCCATATACCTTAAAAGTTTTTCCATTTCAACATCGTATTATGCTATGAATAAGGATATACATATCCGAAACGCGTAAGCCTCTGTTCGTTTTTATTTGCACTATGGTCTCATGTTTTTAATTTTTTCAAAATAAAGGCTATTTTTAAGTCAATTTCACGAGTTGCTGGATAACTACCCTTTCATCACTGCCTAATGTCTCCCAGATGGGGATCTTTACAATCCGAGCACCGTGCCTCATGAGAAAGTGGACCGAGCAGTCTGACCCAGGTGAGCTGAAATATATTTTTTAATATTTTTTTTACATTACTTATATCTGAGTAAGACCACCGCCCCACTATCAGTATTTGGTCAGTATTTTTTATCAGGAGTGGAAGCCAAAACCAGGTGAGGAACAATCAGAGAAAAGGTAGAATAGAAACAAGTGCACCAATTCTGCATTTATCACCCACTCCTGGTTTTGGCTCCCACTCCTGAGAAAAAATACTGACCAAATACTGATAGTGGGGCCGTGGCCTAAATCTTAGACTTTGACTCCATGCAATATTGGATCCCTTCATAGGTGATCAGAAAAGCATTTTCCAGAGTATACTCATCTGGTATTTTTAAAAATTTATAATTTTACATATAATATAGGGTCATAATTAGAGATGCGCTGATCGATTCACTGCAGATTGACTTTGAGTAAAATTTTCTTAAATTCATAGGTCCCTTAGAACTTAAACACTTTTGCAATTTGATTTGTGAGGCATCATTTCACACACTGCTGAAGACTCAGAGAATGGACTAATGATGTCAGGCATGGCCAGGTGGGATTTTTCATAATGCCATGCATTTATCACATCATATAGTCTAGCTTAACCAATCAGAGGGGTTATCGCATAAAAAGTGAAGTCCGGCCAAGGAGCACCATTTTAGACTTCTACAGAGTAGGGATAGGAGGTCAGAGTGCACAGCTCATTCCACATAAGGAAAGAAAAAGGTCTAATCTGATTGTGGTGTGTTACAGCAGTGGTAGTCTCAGCCTGTGACTAATAATTCAAAGATTCAAGTGGTATATAGCAAAGGGCTGTACCTGCATAGTCACCCATTGGGACTGTGAATTGATTGATCTGAGATACACTGCAGTGACAGAACCTTAATAACAGTCTTGTTTATGCTTCACACACTGCAAAAAAGAGGGAATATTAATATCCCTCAAACCAAAGTTTGCTACTAAACTAAAATCCTGAAACCAAGACTTGTGTGTCAGAGAAAGTATGCAAGCCATGTTTTTTTGAAGACAAAATAAATATTTCAATAATCCAGGAATTTAAACACAGCTGTATACTTTACAAAGTGTTCATGTTGTAAAACTTTTTTTGCACATTTTCTTGTAATAGTCTAATATTAGACCCGTACAAATCCCTGAATACCACTGCTGCTTACCACCAGTTACCATCCAGTTTCCAGTCACCAGATAGGTTGCGTTGGACATTAATAAGGTTGTGCTTACATTACAGAGCCAAAGCTGGTTCAGTACAGTCCTAGGAGCCTTGCGAGTGAGTACACATATTTTCCAGGCAATAAGAGGCAGGAATGAGATTTAAATTTCACTTTTTTCGAAAATTTGGTGAAGCCGGTGAATTTGAATTTCAGTCAATTTGCTCATCTCTAGTCATAATCAAATCAGGTGAAAATGTATCATACTGGTTGATAAATCTGTCATAGACTTTACCCCTATCCTGACATGGCTATTTTCCATTTTTGCATTTTCGCTTTCCTTCTCCTTCTTCCAAGAGCCATAACATTTTTATTTTTCAGTCCACATAGCCATATGAGTGCATGTTTTTCACAGGACAAGTTGTACTTTTGAGTGGCTTCATACATTTTATCATGTGATGTATTAGAAAGTGGGAAAAAAATTCCAAATGCTGCAAAATTCCCCAAAAAAAAGCTCAATGCCACAATAGTATTTTGTTTTATTCACAGTGTTCAATTTATGCTAAAAATTACTCAGCAATATGATTTTCCATATCAATACGACTATGGTGATAGCAAACATGTATTGTTATTTTTTTATTTTTATAGTGAAAAAATTCTGAAATTTGTAAATAAAAAAAAATTGCTTATGTTGCCATTTTCCAAGACCTGTAACATTTTCAATTTTCTGTCAATGGAGATGTGCGAGGACTTGTTTTTTGCGCCTTCAGCTGATGTTTTTATTGATACTATTTTGGGGTGTATACATTGTTTTTATTGCCCCTTATTCCATTTTTCTTTCAGTGGCCGAAAAAGCATAATTCTGGCATTTCGATTTGTTTCTCATCATACCGTTTACCTGTTAGGCTAATTAATTTTATATTTTGATAGATCAGAATTTTAAGGACATAGCAATACCAAATATGTGTAGTTTCATTTTTTTTGTTTCTTTATTTTTAATTGGGGAAAAGAGGGGTGATTTAAACTTTCGTAGATGATTTCAGATTTTTAAAAACATTTTTATCACTTTCTACTGCATTTATTAGTCCCCTTAGGGAACTTGAACCGATCGGCTGTACTATACGCTTCAATGTTACAGTACTGTTGTGTATGGTGAAAATCAATCTTCTATGAATGCCAGCCATGAGATGGCTCTTACATCAATACTGTCATGATAAACAGACCCCCGGCCTTCATGGTAACCCACTAGCACACTGAAATGGCATCATGGAAACGCAGATGGGTGCATAGAATGACGCGTCCCCTTGCTGGCGCACAGTAAATGGCACTCTCACAGATTAACAGTGGTATTTAACATTTTAACAGCCACGGGCAGAGCTCCATGCCACCTGCAGCTGTAGAGGCAGATGATGGCTGAATATCACAGCCATCATCTGCCGGGAAAGATGTGAGCTCGACTTGTGAGCCCACATTAAAGTCAGGGAATCGGCATATGGTGTAATTTTAAATCGTATGTTGGCAAAAGGTTAAAAGACAAAAGTTTACACTTTGATAAGTGAGTTCTGTTCAGGTCCAGTCTGAATCTGTATCTAATACACTGTTACTAAGTCATCTCATAATGACTCGAGCACAGTGTTGTGACTTTCATTATAAATAAAAGGCACATCACAGATGAGAAAAGTGTCTTGCCAAATGGTATTGTTATAACTATAAGCACCTTTAAAAAAAAGTTTTTAATCATAAAAAGTATAGTAAAATCTAGCATATAAATGGCAAAAAGTAGTTTCTGAAAGTGTTGCCAATCCTTAGTTTTTTATTTTTTTTAATTATGTTGATCGCACCTCGCCTGTTCTCTCTTCAAATTTAATTTGGCAACTATCAGGTTCTTGGGTGAGCTTGCCATAACAGGGATTTATTTTCTTGATCTACATCAGAAGTAGTTGCTAATAATAATTTCTGGAGAAACACACAAAATCCCAGTCTGCTTAATAGGTAAAAAATGGGCACTGGTGAAAAGCAAATGAAATGACACTGTTACAGGTGTTTTCCCATGTATACTATCTATCGTTTTGCCCTACCTTCATCAGTCTGGTAACAGACAGGTGTCTGGTAAAATGTGTCCAATGCCGGATATTGAGAATTCCTATTTGGTACGGTTACTTTACACTGATCTTTTTTACGTCTACCTGAAAGTGAATTATCAATGACAGTCCTTTTTTAAGAATCAGTGGTTTAACACTAATTTCTAATCAGATCCTACAGAAAGGAACAGCCCGCATGGCAGCTGTACTTTTCCCAGGGTTAATTACCTTTCATTGCTCTCTACTAATGAGTCAGCTGTTCCTGTCATTACACAACTACACTGTGTTCATCTCTAGCTCTCACTGTGGACAAACACAGTCGCTATATTCTTGTTTGCAGAGTGCCCATGTTGGTAGTGCAAAGATTTTGCAGATTGACCACTGTCTGGATGTTGATTTTCTCTGGAAACGTGCTGATTGTCCGTGTCAATCAGTATGCCTTTAATAATGTGTTGCTTTATGTGGTGGTAGGCACATTCTTATATTAATTAATAATGCTTATTCTGTAAGGACAATGACTTTTGTAGTTTGTAGGAAATACTGTAGGATATGGCAATAACATATGTCCAGATAGGAGCTCCTGCTTCATTCAAAGGTAGGAATCAACAACTTGAACCATCAGAAGTTTTTCCAGTGTTACATGGTTAAATGGAATGTGTTGTCATTTTTATTTTTTTTGTATTAATAATAATTGATTATTTAATCAATTATTTTTGATACAATATGAAATGTCGTGTTGTAACATTTTTTTATTTGTTCATTTTTTTTGCAGCGGCTGGGGGGCTGCCATTTTTATTTTCTGCTGTGTAAATGTCTGAGCATGACACTTACACACTTACACACCACAAATACGGCAGTCCCCGTACATAGGAGCCTGAGATTAGTGTTCTAGGCATCTCTTACATTGTGGCTGCCTCCAGCTGTGAACAGTAATATTAGCAAATACCTTCAATTAGAGATGTAGTATAGTTCTTCTGATTCGTTATATCTCTTCCCTCATGTGCAGGGCAATGCAGTAGCTTAGATATCCATGGTTATGGTCACTAGCAACTAGCTAACTAACTGTCACTATATGAGTGGTCGTAACCATCCTAAGCTACTGCAATGCCTTATACAGGGAAAGCGACATAGAAAATCAGAGCTATACTACATTTATAATTGTAGGTATATGCTAACATTATTATTATACCTACTATATATTGGATCTTGGAGATGGGAATACCCCTTTAAGCCTGAATATGAATTCCCACTTGAGTATGGTGCAGTTATGGACACAAATAAGGAAAGTTTAAATGGAAACAGATTTTACTCAATTTGAGGTAAATCAGTGTAGAAGTTACAGGTACAAGTTTGATGTTACACATCGGATAGTTAAACTGACTTGGTACTCAGCATAAGGAGAAGCTCGACCCATTAGACCCTAATTGGTCTATCATCCAACCAAATCAGTTCTCTTGCTTTGCACCGATGAAGGATAAACACCCTGAAACACATGTCTGCAAATGCAGTTTGTGTTTTGACTTCTTATCCTAAGTAATGTGGCAAGATTGTTTAAAGTATCGATTTTGAATCTAACGGTAGCGACTTTCAATAACTAGCGCTAGCGTTTCAGTCCTTCTCCTCTCTGAAGAGGCTACTTGAATATTTAAATTCCCAGAGGATTATGGCATGGTCTAAAAGTCTTCTTGCGCCAATTTGGCACTTTCCACAAGAAGAGAGTTTACCCCTTAGACGCACAACAGAAAATGACACAAGGCTTGGTGGTTAATGGTCATACTTCAAGATAAAAGATAGAGCTTGACCATAACACATAAAAGTAGAGGCTTAAATCTACAGTACGTTTCACAGCAGGTGGCTGCGGATAGCACTGGGCAGGACCCAGGCACCATGTATACTCTTGATACAATCCACAGTTGCACTAACCTGGTACTGTCTGTAATGTTTCTCATTTGTATGGACCATGGTTTAACGGTTTCTATCACTGTATCAGTCCACTCTTTAACCAAGTGGTTAACTTTAAAAGTTTAACCAGTGTCTCATGCAGACATTTTAAGGGTAATCAGGTTCAGTCACCACTAGAAAGGCATTTAAGTGCGTGGTACGCCATGCTAGCCTGGGAGTCACAATCTGATGCGGAGATTCTTTCTTGAAGTACAAGCGGGCATATGTGCAGCCCTTCCCTCATCTGTGTTGTCCTGCATTAATCTGCTGCGAGTGGTCTCCCCTTCACTGGCAGACCTCCTCTTTGCATTCTGCTTGAAGACTCGCTTCCACCCCAAGCAGAAGGTGAGCACTGCACATTGGCATTTGCATCTACCAGAATTGCACTGACAATTAGCCTGGCACCTATATATGTTGGTCCCACCTTGAATGGAGCCCATATGGCAGAACACTTCTGTGTCCACACATCTGACTTGTGACCTCAACCAACCAGTCTACCCACTGCTCACATAACCGATCAGCTAAAGGCACAGTTTTTTCATCATGTGCAATTACATTTATTACACATTTCCTGCAATTTAAAAGTTATTCAGCGCATTAAATAAAACTACTACTACTAAGGTGGTATACCTAGCTCACTACAACTTATAAGGGCCTTGAATTGGCATAATGCATAAGGTGGCCGGTTCTTAAGAAGCCAGCACCAAACTTTTATGAAATCTCGGAAGAACAGTGAGTTGCCAATAAAGTAACTTGTAACTCAGGCTGCCAGTTATATTATTGGCTTTAAACAGTTCAAGAATACATCTGTTAGGCTATGTGCCCATGATCAGGCTATAGCAGCGCTTTGGATGCAGCTTTGGATGCAGCGTATTTTCGCTTCGTTCAAAGCGCCGCGTCCGATCACGCAGATAAATCCGCGTCGCCGCAACAGAAATTGACATGCTGCGGCTCGTAGAGCTGCGCAGCCGGCGTCAAATAGAAGCACAGTGGGCCTGGGATTTCTATAAATCCCATCCAATGTGCTTCTACTATACAACCCAGCATTTTGGATGCAACGCAGGTGAGCTGCGTTCAAAACACTGCTAGTACGGTTCATGGGCACATACCCTTAAGGGAGGTATGGTCGTGCAAAGAGAATTCTTCTCCCTAACACTTTGGAGAACTCTGGTGTAAATTATTCCAGGAGAGAGTTCTGTGTTATAAATGGGTTGTTTGGAAACACTGATCTAAAACATGTTTCACAACATACAATCCCTTCATATGGAAGTAAAAGCAATGCATCAGCTCACAGTTTACCCCCCAACGCTTCAGGCAAATAGCTGACTTTGCTAGGAGATGCAGCAGTCAGCCGAATCAAAATAATTAGCATAAGTATTTGGATATACCAACATATGTATCCCCCCTTTTTGGTATAACGATTTGAAAAAAAGAAGCCATGAAAAATATATGGGATTTCTGTTGAATGCTATATTTATGAAAATCCTGCCCACTGTTTAGATACCCTGAATGACACTAAGGGGGCATTTACACCGAAAGATGATCATGCACAAGCTTCCTTAGGAATGCTCATGTTACGATAATCTTTCCATATAAAGAGGCTACCAATCACCTGATGAATGGTCACAACACTCGTTCATCAGGTGAAATAATCTTTTGTGCAGCACAAAAGATCATCCTTTAAAAAGAAATTATACAACAGAACAATGACATTCTATATGCACTGAGCACATACAGTCATATGAAAAAGTTTGGGCACCCCTATTAATCTTAAGCTTAATGTTTTATAAAAATTGGTGTTTTTGCAACAGCTATTTCAGTTTGATATATGTAATAACTGTTGGATACAGTAATGTTTCTGCCTTGAAATGAGGTTTATTGTACTAACAGAAAATGTGCAATCTGCATTCAAACAAAATTTGACAGGTGCATAAGTATGGGCACCTCACCAGAAAAGTGACATTAATATTTAGTAGATCCTCCTTTTGCTAAAATAACAGCCTCTAGTCGCTTCCTGTAGCTTTTAATGAGTTCCTGGATCCTGGATGAAGGTATTTTTGACCATTCCTCTTTACAAAACAATTCCAGTTCAGTTAAGTTTGATGGTCGCCGAGCATGGACAGCCTCTTCAAATGATCCCACAGATGTTCAATGATATTCAGGTCTGGGGACTGGGATGGCCATTCCAGAACATTGTAATTGTTCCTCTGCATGAATGCCTGAGTAGATTTGGAGCGGTGTTTTGGATCATTGCTGAAAGATCCATCCACTGCGTAACTTCAACTTTATCACTGATTCTTGAACACTATTGCCAAGAATCTGCTGATACTGAGTTGAATCCATGCGTCCCTCAACTTTAACAAGATTCCCAGTGCCGGCATTGACCATACAGCCCCAAAGCATGATGGAACCTCCACCAAATTTTACTGTGGGTAGCAAGTGTTTTTCTTGGAATGCTGTGTTTTTTTGCCACCATGCATAACGCCTTTTTGTATGACCAAACAACTCAATCTTGGTTTCATCAGTCCACAGGACCTTATTCCAAAAAGAAATAGGCTTCTTCAAATGTGCTTTTGCATACCTCAGCCGACTCTGTTTGTGCGTACTTGCAGAAACGGCTTCTTTCGCATCACTCTCCCATACAGCTTCTCCTTGTGCAAAGTGCGTTGTATAGTTGACCGATGCAAGTTGATGCTGCAGCTCTCTGGAGGTGGTCTGAGGATTGTCCTTGACTGATCTCACCATTCTTCTTCTCTGCCTTTCTGATGTTTTTCTTGTCCTGACACTTCTGGCCTTAACAAGAACTGTGCCTATGCTCTTCCATTTCCTTACTATGTTCCTCACAGTGGAAACTGACAGGTTAAATCTCTGAGACAGCTTTTTGTATCCTTCCCCTGAACAACTATGTTGAATAATCTTTGTTTTCAGATCATTTGACAGTTGTTTTGAGGAGCCCATGATGCCACTCTTCAGAGGAGATTCAAACAGGAGAACAACTTGCAAGTGGCCACTTTAAGTAGCTTTTCTCATGATTGCATACACCTGGCTATAAAGTTCAAAGCTCAATGAGGTTACAAAACCAAAAAAAGTGCTTTAGTAAGTCAGTAAAAAGTAGGCAGGAGTATTTAAAACAAGAAAATGATAAGGGTGCCCATACTTATGCACCGGTCAAATTTTGTTTGAATGCAGATTGCACATTTTCTGTTAGCACAATAAACCTCATTTCAAGGCAGAAACATTACTGTGTCCAACAGTTATTACATATATCAAACTGAAATAGCTGTTGCAAAAACACCAATTTTTATAAAACATTAAGCTTAAGATTAATAGGGGTGCCCAAACTTTTTCATATGACTGTATCTACACGTCGCTCAGAGTTCATCATTTAATTCGGTAAACAGGTTATTAAATGACCTCCGATCGGTAAAAGTTTAATGCCACCAGCGGGCCTGGTACATCGACCTTAATTTATTTACTAATTTTTTTTTGTAATTTACCTAATCAGAAAAGTGGGAAAAATGCCGTATCTGACCAACATTATTTAAACCCCCACCACAAAATTCTTCAGCAGGGTCTATGCCTTGTTGAGGAAAATGACACTGAGGAAGAGACTAGCACACCACTAGGACAATCTTCAATTTTTACTTAATTTCCCCGATAGTGTTGGCACATTATTGTATCATTAATACTAATCTGAGTTTACACTGAAGTTATAAATATAAGCTGACTACTAGTGATGAGCGAGCATGCTTGCTACTGCTCGGTGCTCGCCCAAGCATCTCACTGCTCGAGATGCTCGGCACTCGCCAAATATTTCTGGGTTGCTCGGGCGGGAACTTGGGTCCCCTTCCTGCATGTTTGGCACTCTTTAGAGAGCCAATGAACATGCAGGGATTGCCGGCGATGCACTGTAATGCTGTAGCCATGTTGGTTGTGGGCATTACAGTGATTGGCTGGCCGCACAGCGTCATCAGGTCTATATCAGACCTGGCGCCGCCATGCTTGTCACAGTCACTCCGGATCAGACAGTGTAGTGAGAGCTGCTGCTGTGTCAGGGAGAGATTTGATTGTGTATTAGGTAGTGTAGGGATAAAAACCGTACATTAAACATATCCATCTTAACAAACAGTCCTTCTGAGGACTAATCCATCTGCAGAGATATCGGGCAGGCAGGGTGTATAGGCAGGCGGTGTATATAGCAGACTGCAGTGCATATAGCACAAGAGGCTCCATTCCAATTCTGCTTTCTGCTGCTGTTAAATATTTCTATACGAAGGCCCAGGTCTCAGGGGCCAGGAATACTTTTCTTTGGATCTTAATCCTCATTATTTGCTTAAAAAGCAATCCAGAGAACACCGTTTTTCTGCGCCATTTGCTTGTTTTGGGAGAGGTGCTGCTGCGTCAGGGACAGATTTGCTTGTGTATTAGGTAGTGTAGGGAGAAAAACCGTACATCACACATATCCATCTTAACAAACAGTCCTTCCGAGGACTAATCTATCTGCAGAGATATCAGGCAGGCAGGGTGTATAGGCAGGCAGTGCTACTGTTAGATATTTCTATACAAAGGCCCAGGTCTCAGGAGCCAGGAATACTTTTCTTTGGATCTTAATCCTCATTATTTGCTTAAAAAGCAATCCAGAGAACACAATTTTTTCTGCGCTATTTGCTTGTGGGCACTGCAGAATACAGACAGGTCCTTTCCATATTAGAGCGCTAGAAATCCAGCTGTTTAAAACTGTGTTTTCTCCATCAAATGGATCACATATACATTGTCAGAAAATACTGCCATTTCTGGCCTCCATAAATATTTCCTTTAGTGTGTCATTGAAGCAATTCACTGTAGTTTACTGTTCAAACTACTTGCCTACAGGCCAGGTATTTAAAACTCTGTTTTCTCTATCACACGGATCACATATAAGTTCGCTCCAAATTCAGTCATTTGTAGTGAGCGTGGAAGATACTGTCCTCCATTTAAAATGGGCAAGGCACGTGGCAAGGAACGGGGAACTGGATGTGATATTAATGGTGCATGCAGAGACTGAGGACATGGCCGTGGGCAAGCTGAAATTGTGCCATAACAAACACCCACATCTTCTCGCCTGACCTTCCTGTCCCATTTTCTAGGGGACCGCAGCACACCACTATTGAACCCAGAGCAGTGTCAAAAGGTTGTTGGTTGGATAGCGGATAATGCTTCCAGTCACTTAGCCACCATCATCACCACCCTGTCTTCCACACGGTCAAGTTTCAGTAGCCGTGAGTTTGGACCATATATTCCTCAACCTGATCCTCCTTCCTCCCACCATGCCGAGTACCCAGAGACAACTGATCCCAGACTTGGACACTCTGAAGAGCTATTCACTTTTCCATTTATAGATTCAGGCCTCTCGCCCGGTCCACTTGAAGCGGGGCAAGAGGAGATTGCGTGTAGCGATGCCCAAATATTTGAGCAGCCACGGTCACACAAAGGCGACGGTGGGAAAACGTCACAAGAGGTGGACGATGATGAGACACAATTGCCAGAAAGTCAAGAGGAGGACTAGGGTGCAGAAGTGGAAGACGAGGTGGTGGATGATATAGTAACTGACCCAACCTGGCAGGAGGACATGCAGAGCGAGGACAGCAGCACACATGGGGAGGGAGACAGAGCACCTCAACAAGCAGGAAGAAGCAGTGTGTTGGCCGCAGACAGAAGGCAGGCAACCATTCCCCGTAACACCAACACAAAGGAAGTTGCCAGTACAACTGTTAGGTCTTCCCGAGTCTGGTTGTTTTTTAAAGACTCTGACAATAACCCCAAAAAGGCCATTTGCACCACCTGCCAGGCCAGCATCACCAGGGGTGGCAAAACGACCAGCCTGACCACCACCAGCATGATCAGGCACATGGCAGCAAAGCACCCGACTTTATGGGCCGAACCCCAGGGTCCAGATACAGTGTCTGCAGGTGGCACCATTGCTTCTTCCGCTGTTGTGCATGCAAGCCAATCCCCTGTCCATGGTGCATGCGAAGACGCCTCCATCCCTGCACCTGTCGTTGCACACTCTCAAGTAGCAGAATCACGAAGCACGTCCATGTCCTTGTCCCAGCACAGCGTTCAGTTGTCCATACCCGAGTCCTTGGAACACAAGCGCAAGTATGCAGCCAACACCCCACGGGCCACACTACTAAATT
Source organism: Phyllobates terribilis (assembly GCF_046119375.1). Classification (NCBI taxonomy): domain Eukaryota; kingdom Metazoa; phylum Chordata; class Amphibia; order Anura; family Dendrobatidae; genus Phyllobates; species Phyllobates terribilis. Next base: position 611,990,274 of record NW_027362764.1, read on the forward strand.
CTCACATTTCATGACTGCTTGCACTCGAAATGTTGCCTTTTAGGCTAGTGGAGACGGAAGCATTCCACAACCTTATGGCGGCGGCCGTCTCTCAGTACTCGGTCCCCAGCCGCCACTATTTCACCCGGTGTGCCGTCCTCGCATTACACAAGCACGTGTCCCAAATCATTAGCCGTGCTCTCAACAGCGCAGTTACCGGTAAAGTCCACCTAACCACGGACACGTGGACAAGTGCTTGTGGGCAGGGACGGTACATCTCGCTGACGGCACACTGGGTTAACATAGTGGAAGCCAGGACCCAGTCGGACCTTGGGATGGAACACGTCCTCCCGACGCCAAGGATTGCGGGCCCTAGGTCAATCAGGGTTGCCCCACGATCTACAGCTCCTGCACCTCATCCTCCTCAGCCTCCTTCTCCTCTTCAGCCTCCATCTCCGAAATGACCACATCAGTCACAAGCTGGAAGCACTGCAGCACTGCCTCGGCCAAGCGGCAACAGGCTGTGCTGAAGCTAATATGCTTAAATGAAAAACCGCACAATGCTGGAGAGTTGTGGACAGCTCTGAAAGACACCGCTGAACCTACAGCCAGGCATGGTCATGTGTGACAATGGCCGGAACCTGGTGGCGGCTCTGAGGCGACGCGAGCTCACACACATACCATGCCTGGCCCATGTGCTTGACCTCGTAGTTCAGCGGTTTCTCAAATCCTACCCGGAGCTGCCGGATCTGCTTTTTAAAGTACGCCGCCTGTGTGCCCATTTTAGAATGTCAGCTACAGATTCCACCACCCTTGCAGTGTTTCAGCAGTGTTTGCAGCTTCCGGCTCACAGACTGGTGTGTGATGTCCCCACTCATTGGAACTCTACATTGCAGATGTTGGGAAGGATTTGTGAGCAGAAGAGGGCAGTTGTTGAGTACCAGCATCAACAAGGCCTTCGGTATTCAGTTCAGACTCCACACATAAGACCTCAGGAGTGGACATGGATGTCAGACATATGTACCATCCTGCAAAACTTTGAGGAGTCCACCAAGATGGTGAGCGGCGATGACGCCTTAATTAGCGTCACCATCCCGCTTCTCTGTCTTCTGAAATGCTCTCTGCTCACAATCAACGAGGATGCATTGCAGGTGGAGCACGATTAGATGGAGCAAGGAACCATACAGGGTGATTACACACAGCCAAGCCTCATCTCATCCCAACATGGATTGGGTGACTATGAGGAAGAGGAGGAGGAGGAGGAAACACAGAAGCTAGTTTCATGCGCTATAGACGGTACTACCTGCACAGCTGTCATTCCGTCTGTTCAGCGTCGATGGCCAGAGGACAGAGAGGAGGAGGAGGAGGAGGAGAGCATGGTCACTCATCCTCTTGGTGAGGACACGAAAGTCTTGCCTGTTAGTAGTCTGGCACACATGGCTGAGTTTATGTTACGCTGCCTTTCCCATGACCCTTGCGTTCTCAAAATTTTGGGTGACAGTCATTACTGATTGGTGACACTTATAGACCCACGCTACAAGGAGAACTTTATATCTCTTATTCCTGAGGCGGACAGGTTTACAAAAATGGGGCAGTACCAGAAGGCCCTTGTTGCGGAACTCTTAAAAAAAATTCCCATCTGAAAACACTGGTGGCAGAGGGCACACTTCGTTGGACAACCAAGGAGTACAGGTGAGAGAGACAGAGCTTCAATCCAGCAGAGGCAGGGGAACACTGTCAAAGTTCTGGGACAGTTTTCTCAGGCACAGGCCCCGAGGTGCGGGGTACTCTCACAAGGAGTGCAAAGTTTGAGAAGATGCTGAAGGAGTAGCTTGCCGACCGTACCAACGTCCTCCATGATTCCTCTGTGCCTTATAATTATTGGGTATCCAAGCTGGATACGTGGAATGAACTGGCTCTCTATGCCTTGGAGGTCCTGGCCTGCCCTCCCACCAGCGTTTTATCAGAGCGGGTTTTTAATGCCGCTGGTGGAATTATAACTGATAAGCACATCCGCCTGTCAACTGAAAATGCTGACAGGCTGACTCTTATAAAAATGAACAATGGCTGGATTGGGCCAGACTTCTCAACACCACCGAATGATACCAGCGTAACATAAACTCAAATCCAGTGTTTTTTCTTGGGAGGGGTATTCCCATGCACCTTTTCACACCCACACATGGGTATACGCTTCCTGGTTTTGGCTCTTTGCTCTTCTCCTCCTCCTTCTCCTCATGCTCCACCAGCATATCACCAGGGTGACTGTGGTCCATGATGTTAGAACCCTCCTGTTAGTTTTTTCTATCTTGTGTTTTGTGGTCACGTGACCATCTGCCTATATATTCCAGCTCCGCCCTTCTGGCTTTGCTGGACTTCAGTGTTGTTTGACTGTTTTTCTAGCCTGATACTTCGGTGCCTATCTCTGTCAGTTTCCTTGGTCCTCTGGGACCTCTAGTACTTTTTGTCAGTTTGTCTTTTGTGTTCTACAAAAATTTCTGTTTAGGAGGAGTCCCATTTTTGCACCAGACCTTAGTTCTTTTAGGGACCCCTTCCTTAATTCTATAGGTCTTCTTTCAGACTAGCCAAGGAAGAAGGCGGGTCTGTTCACTAGGAACAGGCAGCCGACTACATCGTAGGGATTCAGCTTAGTCTTAAAGTAGGGACGGCTTTCCCCTATCTTTCCTTAGTTCTTGTTGCAGTTCACAACACGTGATGCAAAACCCACATAATTTTTTTAAAGGGTGCCCGTGAAAATTTTTTTTTATACAGTATGTTCATGTATACCCCCAGGGGTAAATGCTTATCAGCCCTTAAACTTAGTGCATGGGCATTACAAGTATAGGAGACCCGCTCCTTTCTAATGAGAACATTTTTTTATGAGGCCCTCCCCACGTCACTTCCAAGGGGCATTGAAGTGCCTCCAAATTTTTGGCAGCTCTTGCATTCACTGCATAGGCCAACACTATAGGAGACTCTCTCCTTTTTAATGGGAATTTGTCATTACTGTGGCCCTGCTCTGTGTGTCTTTAAATTCTTAGTGGGGTTTTTCCTAAAATTGGTCAGCCGTTGGACTCACAGCATACCATATAACTGTATAGCAGACCCTCTCCTTTCTAATGGGAACATGTCGTACCTTGTTACTGTGGCCCTGCTCTATGTGTCTTTAAATTCTTAGTGGGTTTTTTCCTTAAATTGGTCAGCCATTGGACTCACTGAATACCCTATAACTGTATAGCAGACCCTCTCCTTTCTAATGGGAACATGTCGTACTTGTTACTGTGGTCCTGCTCTGTATGTCTTTAAATTCTTAGTATGGTTTAACCTAAAATTGGTCAGCCGTTGGACTCACTGCATACCCTATAACTGTATAGCAGACCCTCTCCTTTGTAAGGGGAACATGTCGTACCTTGTTACTGTGGCCCTGCTCCGTGTGTCTTTAAATTCTTAGTGAGGTTTTTCCTAAAATTGGTCAGCTGTTGGACTCACTGCATACCCTATAACTGTATAGCAGACCCTCTCCATTCTAATGGGAACATGTTGTACCTTGTTACTGTGGCCCTGCTCTATGTGTCTTTAAATTCCTAGTGGGGTTTTTCCTAAAATTGGTCAGCAGTTGTACTCACTGCATACCCTATAACTGTATAGCAGACCCTCTCCTTTCTAATGGGAACATGTCGTACCTTGTTACTGTGCCCCTGCTCTGTGTGTCTTTAAATTCTTAGTGGGGTTTTTCCTAAAATTGGTCAGCCATTGGACTCACTGCATACCCTATAACTGTATAGCAGACCCTTTCATTTCTAATGGGAACATGTCGTGCCTTGTTACTGTGGCCCTGCTCCATGTGTCTTTATATTCTTAGTGGGGTTTTTCCTAAAATTGGTCAGCCGTTGGACTCACTGCATACCCTATAAATGTATAGCAGACGCTCTCCTTTATAATGGGAACATGTCGTACCTTGTTACTGTGCCCCTGCTCTGTGTGTCTTTAAATTCTTAGTGGGGTTTTTCCTAAAATTGGTCAGTCGTTGGACTCACTGCATACCCTATAACTGTATAGCAGACCCTCTCCTTTCTAATGGGAACATGTCATACCTTGTTACTGTTTCACTGCTCCGTGTGTCTTTAAATTCTTAGTGGGGTTTTTCCTAAAATTGGTCAGCTGTTGGACTCACTGCATACCCTATAACTGTATAGCAGACCCTCTCCTTTATAATGGGAACATGTCGTACCTTGTTACTGTGGCCCTGCTCTATGTGTCTTTAAATTCTTAGTGGGGTTTTTCCCAAATTTTTGCAGCCCTTGCAGTCTTAGCATGGGCATTACCACTATAGGAGACCCGCTCCTTTATAATGGGAACATTTTTTTACTGAGACCCTCCTCTATGTCTCTTCAAAGGAGTATTGGGTTGCTTCCAAATTTTTGGCAGCCCTTGCTGTCACTGGCTACACAATAACAGTATAGGATACCCACTTATTAATAATGGGAACAACAAAGCATAGCCGGCTGATGGCTCTCCAACAATAGCTACGGCCGACTGCTGGCCTTTTAAGAATTCTAAGGGCTGTCTGATGTCCCTGTAAAAATAGGCTTTATGACTTTCAGAGTCCCTCCATCATAAATAAAAAAGGATGTGTCTGATGATGTGTCACACACTACATTGCTAGATAAGGTTGTAAAATATTAAAATGACATTTCCCGGTGAATGCATTTGTCTTAAAAAATAACGTAAAGAAAACAAAACCATAGGATCTTTCTTTAGTGTAAAAAACAGCATCACCAATTTAACCTCAATGTAATTACATTGGTCAGCTCATGCACCTCCTCCTCCATCTCCGAAATGATCACATCAGTCACAAGCTGACAGCACTGCAGCACTGCCTTGGCCAAGCGGCAACAGGCTGTGCTGAAGATAACATGCTTAATGCTTAATTGACAAACCGCCAAGCGCTGCAGAGTTGTTGAAATCTGTAACACAGCAGCCTGATCTGTGGCTCTCACCGCTGAACATACAGCCAGGCATGGTCGTGTGTGACAATGGGCGGAACCTGGTGACGGAGAAATGACAGCCTGGGTAGATACGGTTTCCCTCTATGCCAGCACTTTCACCGAGCTAAAGAATATGGCTGTGGTGAAATACAACTCCCACTGAGAAGCTGTTTCAGATTGAAAAACATTGTGCCCACCAGAGGATTTGATTCTAAGGGCTAACCTTTCTCACCCGCTCAATAGTCCCATAGCAGCTGCAAAGTTAGAGCTATCATGAACTCTCCTGAGGTAGAAGCCAAGGCACACCAGAGGATTCTCTGGTGAGACCGTCCAAACCTGCTGAGAAGCAGTCCTGGCTAAGAAAAGTGTGTGGGAAGGTTCCCGGACACCCTATGGCTGCTTTTTTACTGAGGAGGAAACACACTCAAACACGGGGAGAATATACAAAGTCCTTGCAGATGTTGTCCTTGCTGGGATTTGAATCCAGGATCCCAGCGCTGCAAGGCTTCAGTACTAACCACTGATCCAATGTGCTGCTGTTCACCCTCTAATATCTAACAGGCTGGAGAAACTTGCACCTACTGCCACTCTATTTTCAGCTCCTTTGTGAGAAAATGTATTTGGGCAGCCACTCAGTCTACCAAATAAAATTCCTGAGAAGGAAATTGGGGATGGCTTTGCTACTGGTCCTGGGGGCAGTGCTAATACACTGGCATCATACCATAGTTTGCTGGAAATATTCCAGGCTGGTAGGAGGCGAGCAAATTCCCACAGAAAAGTACCAGCAGTAATGTTCAGGTCACATTTCAAGTGTAAGCAGCTTTAGAGGACTTCCTGGGAGAAATGACATGCAGGATACATATGGTTTTCCTGTATGCCAGTCCTTTCACTGAGCTAAATACAACTCTCAGCCAAAAAAGTTGTGCACTGGCTCCGTACTGTCCCTGGCCACATTCACCTGTCCACGTGTTTGTGGTTAGGCGGTCCTTCCCAGTAAGTGCACTGGGGAGGGCACGGGTTATGTTGTGGGACCCGTGCTTGTGGAAGGCGGAGGCGATACCGGGAAATATAGTGGCGGCTGGGGACTGAGTATGGACACCCGGATGCCGCCGGCATTAGGTTGTGATTAGCTACCGCCTCCATGAGCTTAAAAGGCCATATTTCAAGTGGAAAGAGCTGCCCAGAAATCTGGCAGTTTAGTGTTGCGGCCTGTGGGTGGGTGGGTGGCTGGCTGCATACTTGCACTTGCATTCCAAGTAACAGAAAACTAAGCAGATGGTGGCCTCTATCATCATCATGGCCTCACCTTGGCACTATGAACTCTCCTGAAGGAGAAGCCAGGGCCCGCCGGAGGATTATCCGTTTCTCTGGTGAGCCCGTCCAACCCTGCCAGAAAGCAGCTCTGGCTAAGAAAAGTGTGGGGGAAAGTTCCCGGACACTCTATCCCTGCTTTTTTAATGTGGATCGGCCATGCTTTTGTTATTTCTCAAAATGCAATACAGATCAGGCCATTGTCCAACTCTGTATTCAAGAAATTAAATGCGCAAAGAAAGATGTGTGTGTGTCAAAGCACCACCGACAAGTGCGAGTTGATATTGGATGGGCTGCCATTGCTTCTGCAACAAGCTCAATTACAGGACTTCCTGGGAGAAATGTCATGCAGGGTACATACGGTTTACCTCTATGCCAGTCCTTTCACCGAGCTAAATACAACTCTTAGCAAAATAAGTTGTGGACTGGCTCTGTACCATCCCTGGCCACATTCACCTGTCCACGTGTTTGTGGTTAGGCGGTCCTTCCCAGTAAGTGCACTGGGGAGGGCACGGGTAATGTTGTGGGACCCGTGCTTGTGGAAGGCGGAGGCGATACTGGGAAATATAGTGGCGGCTGGGGACCGAGTATGGACACTCGGCCGCCGCGGGCATGAGGTTGTGAAAAGCTTCTGCCTCCACGAGCCTAAAAGGCCACATTTCAAGTGCAAGCAGCTGTCAAAAATTTGGCAGTATAGTATTGCAGCCTGTGGGTGGGTGGCTGGCTGGCTGCCTGCGTACTTGCGCTTGAATTCCAAGTAATGGGGTAAGGACAACTGAACGCTGCAGTGGGACAAGGACATGGACGGTAATTGTTGCAAGTCTGCAACGACAGGTGAATGGCGGGAGGCATCTTTGCATGCGCCAAGGATCACTTATGATGGCCACACTTTTAGGCAGTGACCTGGGAGTCAGAGATGCTTCTAGAGGTCTTCCCCATGCTGTTCCCATATCTTTTCAGCACTGTATGCATGTGTCTGATGATGTGTCACACACCACATGGCCAGATAAGGTTGTAAAATGTTAAAATGACATTTCCTGGTGAATGCATTTGTCTTGGTTGAAAGCAATTAAAAAGTGCAAAAACGCATCAAAAACACAACGTGTGAACATAGCCCAATTTGTGGAGGAGTTTTTTTGTTTTTGGTTATTTATTTTGCCTTATATACAAGATTATTTTTTTTGCCTTATATACAAGACATTACCCTGGAAAGGATGTTCCTTAACATATTTCCCAGGAAAATCTATTTTGGTTTCGTTTTTGTATGTTTTATTGTGAGTCTGTAAAAATGATGTAATACTCTGACCACGTTGCTGACAGCAGTGATCTGGGAGTCAGACATGCTTCCAGGGGTCTTCCCCATGCTGTTTCCATGTCATTTGAGCACTGTTCCCATTGGTTTGGGCAATTTTTAGGCCCTCTGCAGACCGCCTGTGGGAGCCACCTGAAAAAAGCTTGAGTTTCCCATAGACTTACATTGGGCTCGTTGCTCGGGTCGAGCACCCGAGTATTCCAATTTGCTCGACCCGAGCAATGAGTACCTGAGTATTTTAGTGCTCGCTCATCACTACTGACTACTAATATCCGCAGCTCATTATCCCATATATAATTTAACAAGCGCAAAACTGTAGTATGCTTTACTATGATGGCACATTGACCTTTACATCAGCATGAATATGCTTTGTGGATTATAAGGCAAATGTCACAGAATAATATACATGAAAATATAGTTGAAGGCATCATTTTTCCCAGTGGCGAGGTCCATGTGTGAACTACAGTTTGGCCATCTGAATCTTGACATATACGTCCATCCAAGTCAATTTAGTCGTATAAACATTTTTGTTTTAAAAAAAGAGAGATTTTTTTTTTAATTATTTTGTCAACCAGATTTAATGGTACAGACGGGAAAACACATATGTTTAGACCTATTGAATCATACTGCTATACATTCCAATATGTTTCCCATTGAGAATAATGGAAAATATAACATATACATTTTTCATTTTTTTGTTTTGTATATCCCAAAAAAATCTCAATCCCACGTAAACCTGACAAAACACTGTCAAAAGAAGATTTTTTTTTACTATTTCTTGCCCATTTTATTATAAGGCCGCGTTCACACAGTCAGTACTTTGTCAATATTTTGCATCAGTATTTGTAAGCCAAATCCAGGAGTGGGTGATAAATACAGAAGTGGTGACGTGTTTTTATTATACTTTTCCTCTGATTGTCCCACTCCTGGTTTTGACTTACAAATACTGATGCAAAATACTGACCAAATACTCAACGTGTGAATGTGGCCTTAGGATATGCTGCCATATACATCTCAATACGTTTTTTTGCAATTTCCATGGATTGCACTGTGTAAGTGTGAACCTAGCCTTTCAATGATTTCTACAATACATTAGGTACAACATGAACGCCATTTTTGCCTCACCAAATTTTGACCACTGTCTGGAAGAAATTTATTGAATATGCAAAATGGTGCACAATATATTACATATTTGAAAAAAATTCTGCAATATGTTCACTAAAATTGTAGGAGGACTTGTTAACCAAGTAACCTAACCCTAAGACAAATTCAACTTACATATCATAGTATAGTTACTGTATTATGTTCCATATAATTGATCGCAATTTGCATTTACCGGAATCATTCCCTTTTTGTTTAGCTTTAGCTTGAAACTTTTCATCTGAATAGAGAATGCTTCCTTTTTTTTTTTTTTTTTACTGTGCAGGGAACTCGTGCCCAAATAGATAATTTCCCAATGATCATTCTGGAAACTCAGATAATGTCTTTCCAAAAAAAAAAAAAAATGGAATATGGAGTATTTTCTTTTACAGCCACATACTAATGGCACAAACTCATTTTACAGGTCTGACATTCACCAGGTGACCTCTCTTGTTTGTCCCTACATGTTTTCCAAAATATAAAAGTGAAATAGAGTCCCAAGGGTACTGTACTTGAAAGGTTATGAGAGTTAGAGAATTTCACCCATGCCTGCCAAATCAGCAGATGGCTTGTGATTATAATTATATGCATCAATAAAACGAATAATCTTTACAAAATTTGAATTTCTACTAAAGTAAGGGATTTGGTAAGCAGATGCAACCGAATATATTTTCTTTAACCCTTTCTGTTGATTTCTTCAACAAACATTTTTTTTTATTTATTTATTTTTTTGCGGCATTATCTTTATCCTTATCAATTAACCAGGGACATTAATTAAATTCGTCATTCGAAGTTGTATCTGTGACAAATGAAGCAGAAATAAAACTTTAAATAAAATCTTTCATAAAAACAGAAAACATAAAAGAATGCTGGTCATTGTTTTCATATTAGCAAAGAATCGCGCTATGCTTCATAACCCCACCAAATGTGATATTACTGGATTGTAGTAAATGAATGAATGCATTATCATTGTATATAATATAAGCAATCATCACACAATTGTGATTGCTCAAGTTCCTGAAAACAAACAGACTGCCAATGACAGAGCAGGAGTCTCGTTTAGAGGGGGGACAAAAACATGGCAGCTTTTGAATGCGCATTAGTTCAATAATATCTTTATGTAAGTTTTAAATGTTGTGGCCAATATATGATGGATATTATTCAAGGAAGATCATAATTTAACTGTTCATGTTTGTAACACCCGTGTGCCACATTTTTCTGCTGAATTTAGATCCCCATTGAACCTATTGACATTCTCTTTTGGAATCAGACTTCCGACATAAATCCGATATGTGACTTAAAAGGGTTGTCCGGTTACAACAATCTGCATTACAGGTGATAACTTGCTAATCGGTGGTGCTCAACCTGTGGGATATGCACTGATCGGAATCTTTATCCCTGCAGGGAACTTTTATCCCCTTTACAATATGGTAGGGCAGGTCAGATGCCCGACTGCCACTCTATTTATTCTTCACAAGGCTGCCGGAAAAAGCAGAGCACAGCTCAGCACCCCCATGAGGAATGAATGGAGCAGTAGTCGTCATACACACTGCCGCTCCATTCTAACGGGCCTAAAAGTTTCTCGTTCTTCCAATTGGTGCGGGTCCTAATGGTCAAACCACCACAGATCAACAAGTTATCACCTATCCCAAGAATAGGCGATAACATTTTTAACTGGACAAGCTCTTTCACAGTATAAGGTCCCCTTCACACGTCCATTTTTTATGTCCGTATGTGGTCCGTTGTTTAAGGACCACAAATACGGACATATGCACACCCATTGTATTCAATGTGTGTGTCAGTTTGAAAAACCCGCAGACATGTCAGGTTTTTTTGTGCAGCATAATGCACACGTGGACAATGTAGACACACGCATAACATCCATGTGTCATCAGCGTGACACTTACCGGTGCCTGGGAAAAAGCGGTACAGTTTGAGCTGATCCCAGGTATCAGCTGCTGAAGGCAGCTCTCATCATTGTCCCTTGCTCGCGCTGAAATCAGCGCAGCCAAGAAGCAATGATAGGAGTTGTATTTAGCACCTACTCTGTACATGCTGTGTAAAATGAAGAATTAAATAAAATAAATGGCGCAGGCTCCCATCAATTATTCATAGCCAGCAGAGAGTAAGCCGCCCACTGGGGGCTGATATTACAAGCCAGTGAAAAGGGCCATTAGCCAAAAATCCCTGGCTATTAATAACAGCTCACAGCTGTTTGATTATTAGCGTTTTCTGGCTAGATTACAGGGGGACCCCAGAAAAAATTTGATGTGGGGTCCCCTTATAAATTCTAACCAGCAAAGGCTAAACAGACAGCTGTGGGCTGATATTATTAGCCAAGGAAAAGGCCATTTATACTGGCCCCCTCAGCCCTCAGCAGCCTCAGAAATTGTGCATCAATAAGATGCGCCAAATCTGATGCTTAGCCTCGGCTCTTTTCACTTGCCCTGATGCGGTGGCAAGTGGGTAATAGGGTTGGGGTTAATGTCAGCCTTGTATTGGCAGCTGACATGAAGTCCAGGGCTTAGTAATGGAGAGACGTCTATAAGACGCCCCCATTACTAACCCCATATTAAGTTTGGAAATAAACACAGAGCCAGAATACAATCCTTTATTTTAAATAAAATGTGACTTCCTGTTTTACACATTTATTAAAAAGTAAACAACACAGCTATACTCACTTTAACATCTAATCCATTGAACCCAATGTCCCCTGTAAAAAAAACAAAAATAAAAAAGCAACCTTATACTCACCTTAATGCCAAATCTACTGCTACTGAAGCCAATATCCCCTCTAAAAATACAAAAATAATAAACAACCATATCCCTCACCTGTCCAATGTGAAGATAACCCATACTGTCCCACGCCTTAATCCATCTGTACGGCATGTGGTTTTCAAAATAAGCGCTCTCATGATGCAACTGTTCATGTTAAAAAGCAGGGGAGAATGAGCTGCAGCGAGGGTGCTGATGAACTGTGGTGACCTCAGTGAGCTCACTGCTAGCACCATAAGATAATTCTCATGGTGCTTGCGCTGAGCTCAGTGAGATCTCACGGTGAACTGCGCTTAGCTCAGAATTTTCTTATATATATTCTGTTTTATAGCATAATTGGGGGAATGTATAGGTATCAGTTTTATTGTTTTCAGGAGACTATTATAATTGAGGAGCGTATATGGGACATTAGGAATAGAAGGACCAATAACTCTTTATGTTGCAAAAAGGAGCAATTATTACTATAATTGTAGTTTTAGAGATGAGCAAATTGATTCACGGGACCCTGGTTCTGAGGCCATATCAGTGTTGTGTGGCGGCCGGTTGGGAGCCCTCCTAGGCGGCTCCCATTTGCTGGCATTGTCTGCACCTCTTCTGATTAGTAGTACCGGAACGGTCATGCATGCGTCACTCCACAATGATGACGTTGCATCGGGCCAAAAAAGCAGAGGAGGTGCCCAGGATTCTATCAGGTGGGAGGCATTTTAAAAGGTTCCTGTCCGGGTGCCATGGAATACTGGCATTGCCTCTGGCCCAGTGTCCTGCAAATTAATTCTCTCATCTCTAGTAGCTATGAAAAAAAATGTTGTTACGGGAAACTTATATTTGTTTTAACATCTCATTTACATTAATGGGCAAATAGGACAGCAACAGACACAGCATTGGGGGATCAGCAGTGCCGACAAGTTTGTTTTTACCACAGGCATGCAAAGATATATGAATTTGGAATATAGAAAAATCCATAAAAACTTTTAAACATTTGAAATAGTCAAAGTGGGGCCAATAAGATTAGTTAAATGGATGAGCTGTATACACAGCCAGGAGACATCTGGAAAACAATTAATGTAAAACGCTACAAATATCACAAAGCATTACAACCCACAGAATGGCTATGAATTTAGAACAGGAAGGATACAAAGGAGAGAAATTGAAATTGTATATTGACAAATCTAAAGAACAATTCCAGAAGTAGATTAATATGCATGGAAACCAGTTTTAGTTAGATCTAATAGTTACAGTAATTACAAATATGATGAGGTTCTGTAGCAATACAAAGCTTACAATGAGACCACTATTACATAATACACTTTCCCTGGCATATTTGTTTATCCCTGAACATTACTTACTCAGAGGAGAATCTAGGTTTTCTTGCACCCGGGGTAAAAGTTCAGTTTGGTGCCCACTCCTATACACAACCTAAGCGGTTTGAGTGTTCGTCATGCGACCCTCTTATATACAGCTTAAGTTGTTTGAGTGTTTGTCATGCAGGACCGCAATCAGGGTATTACTGCCATTGCTTGTGTATGGGGCCCAATGAGCAGAAACAAAGAGGGGGGCCCAGACTGGATGAGACACGCTGTGCATCCTGCACTGAGGTAGCACAGCCGAGACATTATATAAATGGCCTGCAGACTGTGTGACACATTGGGGCCCCAGTCACTCACAGCCACAGCTACTTACATTCTATGCCACAGCAGAGGGGGCTGGCTGCGTCTGACATCATTGACATCAGATGCTGCCGGCCTGACCTCTGTTCTTAAGCTGTCGGCACATGATGAGATTTAGGGGGCCCCATTCTTGTGATCGGCACCAGAAGTGTCCAATGTCCATATATCCAAACAGGCAGGAGAGCAGCTTCCATAAATGTACAGAAAACAGAATACAATAATCTGCAATTAGAAATACAGATAATAAAAAAAATTATCACAATCTAGTTTCAATTAGTTTAAAAAATGTATGTGAGTTATTCCCATAAAGAAAAATAAATAAAAATATACCTAAAATATTTTAAGACATTTTTAATAGGTTAGAGTAGAGTTGGCCCCTGCCAAAAAAGTCTACCTTGTCATGGTTGCAGGCTTAAACAATCTTCTGGCCAAAACAAAGCTGATGGCTATGTATGTGATATGGTGTTTGATGCAGAAGTGGAGTTTTTCCTAAAGTGGGTAGTGGGACTGTGGAAGGTTCAAGGGGTGGAGACGGAGCTGGGGTGGAGCCTGGGCGAAGTCTCAATAGAGCCCCAAAATTTTGCCAGTATAAGGCTCATATGCAATTTGCACACTTATGTAACATACCTGGCGGCGTCCTTGCATAGTGGTCCATCTCCCACTGTGCAAGAGCGCGCACTTGATCTCCAGTCCAGAATGTCTCTCTGGCTTCCCTTCATGCTGTCTGTTTGTGCCTGTTTCTGCTGCTTAAGGGCGGCGCCCGATCACTTCCTGCTTTTTGTACCTGCTGCAGGCACACCCCTTGTGCGTCCTCAGCCTATTGCTGTCTGTCACCTGGTATATAGCTCAGCTGCTCCCATCTATCCCTGCCTGAGCATAGTGTTTCTTTCAGTGTGTGCTTTCACTCTGAAGGTGCCAGGTCCCGTTCTTTGTCTCCTGTCTTGCGGTATCAGTTCCCGTGTCTGAACTGAGTCCTGTCTATGTCTCCTGCCTTGCGGTATCAGTTCCCGTGTCTGAACTGAGTCCTGTCTATGTCTCCTGCCTTGCGGTATCAGTTCCCGTGTCTGAGCTGAGTCCTGTCTTTGTCTCCTGCCTTGCGGTATCAGTTCCCGTGTCTGAACTGAGTCCTGTCTGTGTACTCTTGCCTGCTGCCTTTCCTGGAGGCTGTATTTCCAGGCCTGTCTGAACACGCTCCTAGCCTGTTCCTCCCGCCTTCTGGGGGCCGATTACCCAGACCTGCTCCTGTATCTTGTCTGTCCTGTCTGAACACGCTCCTTGCCTGTTCGTCCCGCCTCTCTGGGGGCCATATTCCCAGACCCGCTCCTGTATTCCGCTGCAGTGTCGGTCTCGTCCGTACACTCAGTTCCAGTCTGTACTCTCTCCTATCTTTCATCTGTCTTTTCTCTATGTCCGTTCCTTTCCTTTTTCTGCAGAGTCTGAACTCGTACCTAACTCCTGCCTGTTGTCTCTGTACTCCCGTTTGTGAGTTTGTGGTCCACTTGCTACTTCACTGCAAGTACCCTGTGGGTGTCTGGCTCTGCCTTTCCCTTCCTGTCTGTTCCGTGTGAACAGAGCCCTGTCCCCCCTACTCAGCCTTGCCTGCTCTGACTCCTTTGCTCACTGCTCCGGCGGTTCTAGCCTGCTCTGACTCCTTTGCTCACCGCTCCGGCGGTTCTAGCTTGCTCTGACTCCTTTGCTCACCGCTCCGGCGGTTCTAGTCTGCTCTGACTCCTTTGCTTACCGCTCCGGCGGTTCTAGCCTGCTCTGACTCCTTTGCTCGCTGCTCTGGCAGCCTTGCTCCGCTCTGACCCTTTTGCTCGCTGCTCCGGCAGTCTCGCTCCACTCTTGCTCACCGCTCCAGGCGGCCTCGTCCTGCTTTACTCTTGCTCACTGCTCCGGCAGTCTCGCTCAGCTCTGATCCTTTGTTCACCACTCCTGGCGGCCTTGTCCTGCTCTACTCTTGCTCACCGCCCCAGGCGGCCTTGTCCTGCCCTGTTCTCGCTCACCTCTCTGGGCGGCCTCACTCTGCTGTGTTTGTCCGCCACATCTGTGGTTCTGTTCCTGAGTCCCAGTGTGTACTGGGTCCTATCCCGCCAGTGTCCCTACCTGCTAGTGCCTCCCTGTCTGCACTCTAGCTGTGCTTGCCTGTACCCCCCTGCCTGCATACCCGCCTGCCTGCATACCAGTCGTGCCTGCCTATACCCACCAGTCTGTGTGCCAGCCTAGCAGTCTGTTCCTGTATTCCCCTGTGTGGGTCAACAGCCGTGTCCGGGGTCTGTCCTGGAGTAGCACCTGGTCCCTCTGCTCGGTTCCTCCTTGGTGCACTGGCGTCATATGCCGTCGTGCGACCCTGGTCGGATTGGGTGAATATCTAGTTAAGCCCCTCCAGGCATTCACTCTCCGGCACGGTCCAGTGGAATCACTACAATCACACGCACACGCCGCTCAGCCCGGGCATGTGCTTTACAGCATGCTCAGGCCATGGTTCCCGTTGAGCCCCACGGCCTTCGCTCTCTGAGACGTTTTCTAGTGAATACATGCATTAAAAATAAATAATTTTTTTTTTTTTTTTCCTTAGCTGAGTTCCAGGCGAATTACGCACCGTCCAGATGGATCTATCAGCTCTCGTTCCTGCGGATCCGCCACGTTACTATGGGGATCCAAGACAGTGTCGTGCATTTGTGGAGCAATGCATGCTACACTTTAAGGCCTACCCTCTCTATTTTCCTTCCGATTGGGCTAAAGTGGCCTTTATGATTGACTACCTAGCGGGTGATGCCTTGAAATGGGTCACCCCCTATGGGAAGCATGGGATCCTGTCGTCCTTGACCTGCAGGCCTTCCTGGTGGCCTTTCGTATGGTCTTCGAGGACCCTAACCCTGAAGCCCCTGCTGAAGCTTCTCTTCCCAATATCCCGGAGCAGCCCCGACGGGTAATGTGTGTGGGTAGCGCAATAGTCCTCCAGCCCAATGAGACTACTGCCCACCAAGAATCCTCACAGGGTGACTACGCTTTCCGGAATACTTCTCCCAACATCAAGAGGCAGTCCAGACGTGCTAGACGTAGAGGCAAGCCGTCACGCCAGGGTCTGTCCTCCCTGAGACCTCCTGACCCCAACCTTGAAGTCCCTACTGAAGCTTCATCTCCCTGTACCCCGGAGAAGCCCCAACGGGTAATGTGCGTGGGTAGTGCACCAGTTCTCCTGCCCGAAGAGACTTCTGCCCATCCAGACTCCACACAGGAGAACTTCCTGCACCCGGCATCAGATGCTTCACCCACTTTAACCGGTGTGCATGTCCAAGGATGCTCCAAAGCTGTGGTTACCTCAGAGTCTGTGCACCTCTACTACCTGGTGGAGGACCCCCTGTTGCCTCCTGAATCCTCCGGGATACCACTCGATGACAAATGGAGAGAGACTTCTCTACACCCGGTACTCGATACTTTGTCCGCTTCGTCCTGTGAGCCTGACAATGGGTACCCCAAAGTGGTAGTTACCCCTGAGTCTCTACACCCCTCCGACCAGGCGGAGGACCTCCAGTTGTCTCCTGAACCCTTCGGGGTGCTACCTGGTAGCGAAAGGACAGAGACTCTCCTATACTCTGTACCTGATACCTCGCTCGCTTCGTCCAGTGAGTCCAACCTAGTGTACTCCGAAGCAGAGGTTACTCCCGAGTCTCTACACCCCTCCGACCAGGTGGAGGACCTCCAGTTGTCTCCAGAACCCTTCGGGGTGCTACCTGGTAGCGAAAGGACAGAGACTCTCCTATACTCTGTACCTGATACCTCGCTCGCTTCGTCCACTGAGTCCAACCTAGTGTACTCCGAAGCAGTGGTTAACCATGAGTCTCTACACCCCTCTGACCAGGCGGAGGACCTCCAGTTGTCTCCAGAACCCTTGGGGGTGCCACCTGGTGGTGAATGGACAGAGACTTTCCTATATCCTGGATCTTATACCTCGCTTGCTTCGTCCAGTGAGTCCGACCTAGTGTACTCTGAAGCAGAGGTTACCCGTGAGTCTCTACACCCCTCTGACCAGGCGGAGGACCGCCAGTTGTCTCCAGAACCCTTCGGGGTGCCACCTGGTGGTGAATGGACAGAGACTTTCCTATACTCGGTACCCGATACCTCGCCTGCTTCGTCCAGTGAGTCCGACCTAGTGTACTCTGAAGCAGATGTTTTCTCCGAGCCTCTGCACTCTTCTGACCCGGCGGAGGACCTCCAGTTGTTTCCTGAATCCTCCGGGGTACCACCAGATAACAAAGAGACAGTGACTTTTCCTCATTATGTACCTGATAACCCGTCTATTTCTTCCTGTGAGCTTGACAAGATGTACCTCGAAGCAGAGATTACCCCCAAGTCTCTGTCCCCCTCCAACCTGGTGGAGGACTTCCAGTTGTCTCCTGTACCCTCTGGGGTGCCACCTGAAAATATGTGGAGAGAGACTTCCTTGTGTGCTGTTCCTGGTACTCCACCCGTTTCGTCTGTTGCTGAGGATGGCTGGATGGGAGGTAGCATCCTAGCTACCCAGAGGAGACCAGTTTTTCCGGTGGACTGTGGAAGTGATCTCTTCGAAGTGAAGAATTGGCCCTCGAATTCCCTGCGGAAGATTCTGGCAGGCCTGAAGAAGAGGGGGCGTAAGGGGGGGGGGTACTGTAACATACCTGGCAGCGTCCTTGCATAGTGGTCCATCTCCCACTGTGCAAGAGCGCGCACTTGATCTCCAGTCCAGAATGTCTCTCTGGCTTCCCTTCATGCTGTCTGTTTGTGCCTGTTTCTGCTGCTTAAGGGCGGCGCCCGATCACTTCCTGCTTTTTGTACCTGCTGCAGGCACACCCCTTGTGCGTCCTCAGCCTATTGCTGTCTGTCACCTGGTATATAGCTCAGCTGCTCCCATCTATCCCTGCCTGAGCATAGTGTTTCTTTCAGTGTGTGCTTTCACTCTGAAGGTGCCAGGTCCCGTTCTTTGTCTCCTGTCTTGCGGTATCAGTTCCCGTGTCTGAACTGAGTCCTGTCTATGTCTCCTGCCTTGCGGTATCAGTTCCCGTGTCTGAACTGAGTCCTGTCTATGTCTCCTGCCTTGCGGTATCAGTTCCCGTGTCTGAGCTGAGTCCTGTCTTTGTCTCCTGCCTTGCGGTATCAGTTCCCGTGTCTGAACTGAGTCCTGTCTGTGTACTCTTGCCTGCTGCCTTTCCTGGAGGCTGTATTTCCAGACCTGTCTGAACACGCTCCTAGCCTGTTCCTCCCGCCTTCTGGGGGCCGATTACCCAGACCCGCTCCTGTATCTTGTCTGTACTGTCTGAACACGCTCCTTGCCTGTTCGTCCCGCCTCTCTGGGGGCCGTATTCCCAGACCCGCTCCTGTATTCCGCTGCAGTGTCGGTCTCGTCCGTACACTCAGTTCCAGTCTGTACTCTCTCCTATCTTTCATCTGTCTTTTCTCTATGTCCGTTCCTTTCCTTTTTCTGCAGAGTCTGAACTCGTACCTAACTCCTGCCTGTTGTCTCTGAACTCCCGTTTGTGAGTTTGTGGTCCACTCGCTACTTCACTGCAAGTACCCTGTGGGTGTCTGGCTCTGCCTTTCCCTTCCTGTCTGTTCCGTGTGAACAGAGCCCTGTCCCCCCTACTCAGCCTTGCCTGCTCTGACTCCTTTGCTCACTGCTCCGGCGGTTCTAGCCTGCTCTGACTCCTTTGCTCACCGCTCCGGCGGTTCTAGCTTGCTCTGACTCCTTTGCTCACCGCTCCGGCGGTTCTAGTCTGCTCTGACTCCTTTGCTTACCGCTCCGGCGGTTCTAGCCTGCTCTGACTCCTTTGCTCGCTGCTCTGGCAGCCTTGCTCCGCTCTGACCCTTTTGCTCGCTGCTCCGGCAGTCTCGCTCCACTCTTGCTCACCGCTCCAGGCGGCCTCGTCCTGCTTTACTCTTGCTCACTGCTCCGGCAGTCTCGCTCAGCTCTGATCCTTTGTTCACCGCTCCTGGCGGCCTTGTCCTGCTCTACTCTTGCTCACCGCTCCAGGCGGCCTTGTCCTGCCCTGTTCTCGCTCACCTCTCTGGGCGGCCTCACTCTGCTGTGTTTGTCCGCCACATCTGTGGTTCTGTTCCTGAGTCCCAGTGTGTACTGGGTCCTATCCCGCCAGTGTCCCTACCTGCTAGTGCCTCCCAGTCTGCACTCTAGCTGTGCTTGCCTGTACCCCCTGCCTGCATACCCGCCTGCCTGCATACCAGTCGTGCCTGCCTATACCCACCAGTCTGTGTGCCAGCCTACCAGTCTGTTCCTGTATTCCCCTGTGTGGGTCAACAGCCGTGTCCGGGGTCTGTCCTGGAGTAGCACCTGGTCCCTCTGCTCAGTTCCTCCTTGGTGCACTGGCGTCGTATGCCGTCATGCGACCCTGGTCGGATCGGGTGAATATCTAGTTAAGCCCCTCCAGGCATTCATTCTCCGGCACGGTCCAGTGGAATCACTACAATCACACGCACATGCCGCTCAGCCCGGGCGTGTGCTTTACAACTTATAGTGACATGCAGACTAGCTGCTCTTCCTGATTTTCTAAATATTCAGTGATAAACTACAGTAACTGCTTCATTGAGAGAACCAGGAAGAGAAGTTAGTCGGAACGTGCCTGTAAGTATGTGAATGATCATGTGAAGACTGCTAGATCAAGAGCAAGCAGAGCTTAATCCTGACAGAGAGTATATTAGTGGCATGCTATAATGCTGAATCTTATAATTAATGCTCCTAACATAAATACAGATGTAATAATCCTTAACTTGTAAGACAATACTTTCTTAACATACCCATGTATCATGTTATCTGACAAATTATGGATTGCTACATGTGTACAGAATAAGAATCAATAACTATACTAGAATACAACACCAGAACCTCCATAAGTACAGGTATACATCACCAGAACCATCAACATTACAGATATGAATCATAAGACCACCATTAGTGCAGAAAAACTGCAAGAGAACATCAGCAGTATAGAAATAAGCCATCATAACCACCATCATTACTGGACTGCTGCACCAAAACCACCATCAGTGCAATAATACATAACCAGAACCACCACCAGTACAGGAATACATCACCAGAACCACCAACAGTACAGGGATACAACACCAGAACCATCATCAGTACTTGATATATCACCAGAACTACCATCAGTACATGAGTACATCACCAAAACACAATAAGTACATGAATACATCACCAGAACCACCTGTGCAGAAATACATCATAAAAACCATACACCATCAGTACAGAAAAACTTCACCAAAACCATCATCAGTATAGGAATATATCTCCAGAACCATCATCACTACAGAAATGTATCACCAGAACCACCAAGAGTACAGGAATACATCAACTTTAGTGCAGTAATAAATTGTAATGTCAGGTCAGTCTCATATACAATTGTACTGCATGAACCTACTACTCCCAGTATGTCCTTATCAATGGAAAGGAGATGATAGGTGTTGTTGTTACCAGCCATCATCAGATGGGGGAAGATACAGTAACCACAGCACTGATGAGATACAGGCAGTGGCATAAATAAACATTTACATCCTGGTACCTTATAGGTGACATTATCTCTCCACAGCTTGTCTCTGCAAACTCTGCAAACTTCTATATTCTATGGTCTTCTGCAGCACTTCCCAACACAGTGCCCTTAATAATAACCACGTAATTATAATGCACCTGAATAAAAATATGTGCCCTACGCTGTGCCCCTGGATAAATAATTGCCCCTCATGGTCCCCCACACTGTCCCTCTTATTTCTTATGTTACATGACCACCACGCTATCTTCTCTTATCATACTGGGTCCCCTCTTCACAATGCCCCCCCATACTTGCCAGTCTCTATATTGTGCCCCCCAAAACCTCCACCCTGTGCATACTGTCCCCTCAATATTGTGCGCTCACATTGTCCCCCCATGCTACCCCCTCTCTTTACTGTCCCCTATACTACTCATTCTTTATACTGTGCCCCATATGCTTTTCTCCCCATACTGTCCCCTCACAAATTACCCCCCCCCCAAGCTGTCCCTTCATACATCCCCCAGAACATCAGTATGGAGACAGTTCTCATCACACATTTCCCTCTTGCCCATATTGTCCCCTGATATGTTCCCAGCCCCTCTGCGCATAGTGTCTATTCACATATTCTCAGCTCTCCCTGTCCATACTATCTTCTCACACATTCTACCCCCCTCCTGCCCATACTGTCTCCTCACACATTCCCCTCTGCCCATACTGTTTCCTCACACCATCCCGGCCCCCCTGCCCATACTGTTTCTTCAACTATTCCTTGCTCTCTGCCCATAAAAGAAATATCTAGGAAGCAGACAAAAGCGTAATATGGTTTTATCCGATTAAAAGTTAGATGATAAAAACGGTTATGCTAACCTGGTTAAGTTGTGAGCACACAACACTGCAAAGAGTATTCTGCAGATCCACAGGTCATCAGACCGGAGAAAGTACGGGAGGGGATAGCTGTGGAAATTTTGCGCTGCTGGTAGTTGAGTTGGTAAATCCAGGTCCACACATATAGGTTTCCTTTTTTTTATTATGGCAATGCGTGCCTCAGGAGACAATGTGATACATGGACCAATATTCTGCTTATATAGGAAAATATTGCCTTAACTTGTATTAGCTGCCTAAACATTGCTATAGACCAAGTGTGCCCTTTCAGGACAAGGCTATAATGTGCTCATACACATTGCAATGGTTTGTGGAACTTGACAAATAGTTTAGAAGTTAACTTGTTCTCCAAATGTACCAGATCTCATCATTATTAAGCATCTGAGAAATGTGCTGGAAAAACAAGTCCATTCCTCCAAATCTCCACTTCATAATTTAAAGGTCCTAAATGACCTGCTGCTAATACCTTGGTAAAGGTACTACAAGACAATTTCATAGATCTGGCAAAGTAATTTCATTGATAAGCAGGCTGTTTTGGTTGAATGCAGAACAAATGCCATCTCTTCCCCTGGTACAAATGACATCTCTTCCCCAGGTACAAAATGCACAAGTACCTGCAAAGCACCAGATATGATTTAACAAACGAGGCCAACTTTTTCCATTTTTTCATGGTCTAGTTCTGACATTCATGTGCCTATTATACAGTAAATGTGGAATATGGTGGTTCAAAATCCACGCTGTCCAATGGTTCAAATATGTTATCACAAGCGAAGGTGAAGCATGAATGCGGTTTATTTTGTCAACTTTGTCATTTCATGCTTCACCTTCGTGTGTGATCACATATTTGAACCATTGGGCAGCGCACCGTATTCCACATTTACTGCAACATATCTCCTTGCTGGTCCTGCAGCAGCGTTTATATGCCTCTATAGGAGTTGTGACTGTCACAACCCTATCAGGTGAGCGTGCCTATAACATTTTACTCCACTTGGTTATCAGATAAGACCCTATTTGCGCTTTTTGTCTTTCCAGTTTTCCCAGTTTGTTTTATGTGCCTATTATAGGTATTTTCAGATGTGGACATAGGTCTGCAATGTCAGTCTGATCAATCAGTGGCTACATAGCACCACATGCAACAAGCTGTATAGCACTTAGTGTTCTAACACACTTTTAGCATAGCTAGCATCAAATCTTTTAGAAATGTATTCTACAGTAGCCCCCTTTGCGCATTAATAAGCTTTGGGTGCCCATGACCCTACCACTTCACCATTTGTCCTTTATTTGGCAGGTACATAATTAACATACCCCATTAGAACTGTGGTTTTCATGATGACCTGACCTAGTCATCTTGTCACAATTTGGAGTCTGAAGTATTCAATCTAATTTTCCACCCAAATATCACACTTCAAAAGAAGCGGCATCAGAGGATGGAGCAAAAGCTAAGTGAAAAGCTAACTGGGTCATAATGGACCACAGTAGTCAAAGACAGTACATGAGCACAAAAAAATTAACAATGTCAAACTGACCATGGTTACCAATCAGAGAACGGTTAGCTAGAAGAAGTCACAATCTATGATGTAGTCATACATTCTGGGTTAAGAATAATATCAGCCATGAATGTTAGCCAGATACTTCAAATACAGTATATCCACTATTACTAGTACCTAGAACAGGTCAGATTCAGTTGTAAATGAGAATAACCTTTACTCTGATTGATCGGAGGCTCTCATTGCAGCTGACCCCTTTTCTGAAATCAAATTGGCAAGTGAGATCTGTAGACTTAGGGGGTCAGTTCATCAAAGAGTTTGCACCAGAACGATGGTATAAAACTGATTGAAATGTTACCTTTTTGTACAACTTGCCATTGTGCAAAAATTTTGCAAATCTTGGTGTGTTTACATCAGCTCTGACAATTTTTCGAAATGTGAATGGAAGGGGTTGTGGCCAAGCATGGCCCAAAAAATTCATCATACTTTATGCCACAAAAGTGACACGAATTAAAACATAAATGTGTTCCAGTTAATGACAGTGCACACCAGCTGAAAGCTTTGTCAATTTCATTAAAGGGGTTGTCTCAAGTTCTTAAATAGAAAGATTTTGTAATTAACCTATTATTTATTTATTTATGTTGCTCACTTATATAGTGCCATTAATTCCACAGCTCTTCACAGACATTTTTTCATCACTGTCCCCATTGGTGCTCACAATCTAAATTCCCTATCAGTATGTCTTTGGAGTGTGGGAGGAAACCGGAGTACCCGGAGGAAACCCACGCAAACATGGGGAGAACATACAGTACAAACTCCTTGCAGATGTTTACTTGGTGGGATTTGCAGTGCTAACCACTGAGCCACCGTGCTTCCCATAAAAATCTCCTCCCTTCTCAAGAGTGGACCAGTCAACCTGAAGTCTCGGAGTGGTCAGTTACCTAGGAAAGTGTGCGACACTTGCAGGCTCTATGCTTTAGAGCCTATTTACAACACTCTAAAGCTGGCCCGATCATTGAATCCAACCAGTTTCAATGCCACTGTGCTTCTCCCATGCTGCAGAAGCAAAGCTGCCTCTAATAGCATTCTAAGAGAGTGCTCAGGTTGTACCAGCCATACCCTATGCATCTGGTTTGAACTGTCAATCTTCAGGAGTGCACTACTCCATGCCCCCTGGTTTCCTGCTTTTCTGGGAACAGGGAGCAGTGTGCACGCCTCTTAATGAATTTGGCACACCTTACTCCAATTCACTCTGGATCAAGAATGGTGTATAAAATGCCAGCATTGCTGACTTGACCCCTTAGTTTAGTAATTTATATTAACATGTATACCCTCACTGAATTACAGTGCTTCTGCAAAGTCCATCCTCCAAATCATCAGTCCCATATTTTATGGAACTAATAGTCATATAGTGTAAGACCACGCCAATGAAATGACTTGCTAGATTTTCTAAAATGTTTAAAGCCTTTAAAATCAAATGTATGAAGTTCAATTGTGCACACTATTATCTGTTATATAAGAATTTAATATCCTAATGCATTACTATTTTTTACTTTATGACAACAGAAGAATAATATTGCTGTGTCGTTTGATTTTTTTTTTGGCCAGCAAGATTACTATTAGGTAACATAAGCAAGTTTTCTGTGATATTCAGTATTGAATTACAGCTCTGTGCACAACCTCATTTGACCTCTTAAGTCTGTTCCATATGTTGCATGAAGTGTACATAGCAACTACTGTAAATGCAATCACAATGGGCATGAAACAACTGTCTGTGTTTGTTTAACTGCTATTCTTATTCCAGTTCATACTTTGTTCAGTATTTTAGTATATTGTGTATATTTTGTATAATGAAATAAATTAGGTTTTAGAAACTTTTCGAGGTGTTTAAACAAGAACTGCTCAGTTTTTTTGTTCTTTATTAATCTATATTGAAACACTCACATAAGAGGAGTAGTAATCGTATCCAGCCTCTCCAGCTGATATTACAATTAGACCAAACTTTCCAGCATTTTTTTTTTTTCAATTTTCTTTTTAAACTTGCGTCACTTTAGGCTACAGAAATTAAAACCCTTGATGGAGAATTTACAATTAATCACCGATATCCATTTCATATTCTGGCATAGGTTCAGCCGAACATGCACAATGGGAGAGTGCGGATCCTTCAACTGGAACTTATTGCCAGAAAGAGCTGTGAAAGGAATAGCAGGGAAACTTCTCTGTCAATTGAAGATGAAGAAATTAGACCCATAAGAAACAATATGGATAACCTGTTAGTTGTCAGACAGCTACTACATATTTCCAGAATCCGATATAAAATTCTGAAAATTCTGAAGCCACATAAGATGAACTTATAAGAAAAAGACTACATACAGGTTCCGCAAATAACAATAAATAATAAAAGGGGCTTAAGCTGATTTTTTTCATTCACTCTATGTGAGTCCCTTAAGAAAACTGTCCTTTTATTTTATTATTCCCTAAACCTGAGTAAATGTTAGTGTAGTGTAAGTGCATTTCAAGAACCTCTCCGTTACTCTTCTGAGTCATGTGATGGCAATTCCAGCTCTCTAGATCACACTGTGACCTGTGAGAGCCCAAACTCACTTTTATAATGTGAGAATCGTTCTGGAGCTCCATAGGCTTACAGGACAAAAGTCACTCCTTGGATCACCACAGACCCCAGTGGGATCCGGAAATTCAAAAGAGCCGTCATGTGACTCAGAAGAGGACCGGAATAGCGCTGGAAATCGGAGAAGATAATGATTGGCAACAATATTAACACACTTGCACTACACTACACTAACATTTACACAGGTTTAGGGAATTAAAAAATAACAAGAGTGCTTCATTAAAAACGCAGGGCCCAATTAATCAAGATCCGCTTTGTTCACGCCAGTCTTGATGAGGGAGAACCCTGGAGTCAGACAATCCCAATTCAAAAAGAGAACAGCATCACTTCATGAATCTGGATTGTCTGATGAATGGACTTCAAAAATCTTACTCCAGTCAGGATGACATTTCTGGCAGAGGGAACACCACAGCTCGTCACGAATTGGATAAGCTGTGGCATCCTGGCACTGCCCCCGCCCTCCCCAATTTCACCCATTTTGGTGGAGATGGTTAAAACTTTTGTGAAAACTCTAAAAGTCACAACATTTTGGTTCAACTAAAGTTTGCTACTTTTCAAAGCCAGAATTCTGGACAGAAAGCTTTGATGACTCGGACCCACAGTTGTTCTATTTATGTCTTTAAGGCTCCCTTTATCTAAATGGTTTAAAAAAGATATATTGTTAAAATGCCAGGTTTTTGGCATGTAAAAAAGTCATACTAAGAAGCATAATTTCAGAACTTTTTCCACCTTTAATGTTACCCACAACCTGTACAAGTCAAATTGAAAAACAAACTTAAATCTTTTTGAGTTGCAAAAGAAAAATAAAGAATTAAAACAATGTGGCTGCATAAATGTGCACACCCTTAAACTAATGCTTTGTTGAATTACCCTTTGAATTAATGACAGCATTCAGTCTGTTTGTGTAGGTCTATGACAGATTTTCAATTAGATACAGCTGTGGGCTCTGGATGGGCCGTTCCAAAACTTCTCTGACTACTTTACTCATCTGTGCACTCCATTGGTTCATTCAAGAAGAAAGGGAGTGTCTCACTCTACAAGTCATTTTAAAGATATAAAGGGAACTGAGAATCAAAGGAAACAAGCTGGAAAGATTGAAATAGAGGACACCATGAATTGTAACAAACATTTGTTTTTTCTCCCCTTTTCTCCCTTCCGCCATGATTTTTTTTAATTTTCATTTTTCTTTCAGAAATTAGCACTCTGTTTGAACGATACCTTTTTCTTTGCCATATGATGTACTGAAAAATGGGGAGAAAAATTCCAAGTGGGATGAAGTGATGAAAACGTAATTTAGCAATTGTTTTTTGGGTTTCATTTTTACAACACTCCTTGTGCAGTAAAATGACCTGGAAACATAATTCTTTAAGCTAGTGTGATGATTGCAATAACAAACTTTTACTTTTTTTTTTTATTTCAGTGTTAAATAAATTCTGAAGTTTGATAGAAAAAAATTGGTTTGTTTTGCTATTTTCTGAGATCTTATTTTTTTTTATTTTTCCATTTTTATTTTTTCACATACTTATATCAGGGCTTGTTTTTTTGTGTGGGAATATCCCATTTTTATTTATAACATTGTGGTGTACATACAACATTTTGATAGCTTCTTATTTTATTTTTGTGGAGTGTGAGGTGTCTGAAAAACTACAATTCTGATGTTTCAATTTGTTTTCTCTTTCGGCATTTACTGTATAAGTTAAATAATCTGAGATTTTCAAAGATTGGACTTTTACGGACATGGTGATGGCAACTATTTATTTTTTTATTTCTTTATTTTTTAATGGGGAAAAAAAGGTGATATAAACTTAAAGGGGTTGTCCCCTTTCAGACAGTGTTCTTCCCCAACTGCAGTTTGTTAAAAAATAACAAACCTTGCTGTACTCAACTTCCCCAGGTTCTCCGGCAAGACTCCTCTGCTGCTCCCAACATCTGACAAAGCCACTGAGCTACTGATGGGTTGCTGCGCTGTTGACGTGAAGTAAGTGCTGCTACCAATGCTAGATTGGGAGCAGTGGTGGAGTTTTGCCAGTGGACCCAGAGAAGGTGAATACATCTCTGTTTGTAAATTTTTAACCAACTGAAGCCAGGGCAGAACATTTTCTAATAGGAGACAACCCCTTTACACTTATTTGGTATCACTTTGCCCTTAAAGATGTAATCTATAAAAATCTAATATTAATTAACCCAAACAGTAAATGCTATAAAGAGAAAAGAAATTGAAATACAATTAGTGACATTTTTCGGTCACGGCAGATTCAACAAAAATGCAAGAATATGCATTTTTTATTTTTTTAAAAGAACTTCAGCCTGGGAAGAACATCGTTGAAAAGGGAATTACCTCTTGAATTTTTAATTTTTTCTTAGATTTTTGAAACCGTAGGGACACTAGGGTTAAACCTACAGTCCCTTGATCGCTTGTTCTATATACTGCAATACTACAGTACATAGTAGGTGATGATCTGCCAAAGATGACAACACATTGGCAACAAGCGATCGCGAATGTCACCAGCCACTGTCAGAAATTGAGGGTGGCATATAAGTGGGTAAACAGGAGCGATCGGAGCCAGCTTTGATTGCTGCTGTCAGAGAGAGTTGCTGGCTGCATAACACTGCCCTGTAAGGAGTGGTCTCAGCTCTTAAGCCCTTTGCATACACCCACATCCAAAGCAAGATGTACGTACATGTTTGTCACATGGGATTAATGACCTTAATTGTGCCGGAGAAAACTTAACTTGTGTTTGCCAAATGCTGCGCTTGCCATTTCCATATAAAATTGTTTATTACTTCTTGTTTTATAATTTTTGTCTTAAAGGGGTTTCCTACAAAGAACATTTATCATCTATCTACAGGACTGTGAATAGACCATGATTTGGATGGTTTGTATGGAGTCGTGAATAAAAATGACTCCTGCCATTTTCCATACCATTTTTTTGAGTGATGACGATAACCAAAACATTTCAACACGTTCATTTGCACCAATCTACAGGGCGAAGATCAACTCTCACAATTTGGAGTAAATATTTTATCCATATCTAAGTCATATGTTACAAATGATAGCAAATAAGAAAAAAGCAGATGTAGCAGCCGGCAACATGAAGGCTACATCATACCGCAGCAATAGGAAGCGCATACACTACTTATCAACATTCAAAGTGAATGGGAATTGCCATGCTAAGCAAATAGCTATTATCATAGGGTGTAATATTGGCATATTGGTATTAAATTGTCCAATACATAAATATAATATTAACACCATAATAGAAGAAATAACAGTTTTTGTCATATATAATACATGTTTTACATATATAATATTAACACCATAATAGAAGAAATAACAGTTTTTTTACATATAATTCCTCCATCCCTAAGGGCCTATATCAGGGAGCATAGGGACATGTATGACTAAAGGGATGACAGAGGGGCTGAGCAAGCAGTGCTTTTTTTAACTTTCATCTCATTCTTGAATGTGAGCTGTGCCTGATATGTCCATAGAGATCTGTAGACATATTCCTCGTCCATGGGTAAGATGTATCTAGACATTCTCCCTCTCCCTAAGCAGCTGAGGTCCTCATGATCCATGTCCAGGGATAGAATACTAGGAAGTTAGAGCATGTCTAGTACTCATCTCTACGTATTTACCCCTGGAGAACCCGGTAATGATTTAATGTCTACTCCCAGTAGTATAATTGGAAAGCACAACATTTTTTTTATTCACAAATATAAATTGTTAAGTTAAAAACATCAATTCTAATAAATGGACTTTATTATTTCTAATTTGCCCCAACGATTAAGCTGACCAAGGAAAGTGGCATGCTCAATGCAAATACTGTTATGTTTTCCAGTTGTTGGCTTTGCATTAAGAGTCAAGTGACATCTCTTGTGCTGTTGAATGATAGTTTACTATCTGTGTCCATCTCTTTGACCTTGACCAGACTACTTCACCATGTTCAAAGAAATTACATGATAATCTTTATAGACAGGTATACAAAGCATTCTTTACCACAATATTATATGATATGCTCATGAAATAAGATCACAACAAACCAAGGTAACCTTGCAAGAATTTGGATATATATGCATATTCATTATGAGGGAAGCAGATACATCTATACTTTGCTATCCTAATAATTGTATACAACGTCTATATTATATTATACTAATTCATAGAAATGTGTTCATACTATAATATCATTATGAATACATAATGTGATGCAGAAGTGAGATAAATCACACAAATTAATATAACTCAATGCAAATGTAAATGAAAGAGAAATTACCATGATGAGAAAAGTGATAAATGTAATAAAATACATCTGAGAAAGCAATTACACTAATAGTAGTAGTACAGACACACAACTCATTGTAAGTAGTAGAAAAAAGTTTATATTCAGGATTAGAGATGAGCGTTGTTCTACTCGAACTGTTCGCCAATCTCAAATTCGAGCTGTTTTGGGCGGTGTTCGAGCCGTTCGGCGAACACGAACAATTTGAGAAAAATTCGGCTGTTCGAGGTTATGTTCGATGACTGTTCGTGCACCAAAATCATAACTGGATTTTATCTCAGTAATGATGAAAATTAATGTTAATACGCAGTTTGAGTGTACAGCGGGGTGGGGGGAGGGGCAGGGGATGGATCTCTGCAGGAACAATGAAGATCTCCATTTTTTTTTCTCTTTCCCGCATTTGCAGTGGGGAGGTGCAATCTGTCAGCCTATCAGCAGCGCACACACGGAGCGAAGTGCTTTTTTTCACACAAGCAAGGGCATGTGTCATTGGCAGTGTATGTCACATGTCCTTGCCCTATAAGACCAAGCCATTTTCCCCGTCGCCACCATTTTCTCACTGCTGCAGCTGCGTGTTAGACGGCACCGCTGTTGCTGTGTGCGCTATACCTTGTTAATTTCAAGCCAATTTTCGCACAAATCTACAGATAGCTTGGGAGTAGGGAATAGTTGTGATTGCAGTCCTTTTAAGGACTAGGTTACAGCATTTCCTACGACTTTTATCAGGCAGGTCTGTGCTCTTAAATAGATAGATTGTGGGAGTAAAGAATAATTGTAATTGGAGTCCTTTTCAGGACTAGGTTACATCAGTTCCTATCAGTTTTTGCCAGGCAGGTCTGTGCCAGTGCTGTGCAAGTTTTTTTCACAGCAATTGGCTGAACCTAGCAAAGCTAATCCTTTTTGGCCTATTGCAGAGCGTGTTAGTCAGTGGAGTAGCCTATCTGTGTTGCAAGATATACCACCTGTGTATAGAATACCAATTTTTTTACTGCACCTAGTGAAGTAAAATCTTTTGGGCATAGCATCATTCTATTAGTCCATCTATACTGACCTCCATCAGGTTGCAAATTGAATATAATTTTTTTCTGCATCTAGCTCTGAAAAATTATTGGGCTTCTAGCTGTGTGTGGGACTTGTTCTATTAATCCATCCATACAGACCTCCATCAGGTTGCAAACTGAATATATTTTTTTCTGCATCTACCTCTGAAAAAATATTGGGCTTCTAGCTGTGTGTGGGACTTGTTCTATTAATCCATCTATACAGACCTCCATCAGGTTGCAAACTGAATATATTTTTTTCTGCATCTACCTCTGAAAAAATATTGGGCTTCTAGCTGTGTGTGGGACTTGTTCTATTAATCCATCTATACAGACCTCCATCAGGTTGCAAACTGAATATATTTTTTTCTGCATCTACCTCTGAAAAAATATTGGGCTTCTAGCTGTGTGTGGGACTTGTTGTATTAGTCCATCTATACTGACCTCCATCAGGTTGCAAACTGAATATATTTTTTTCTGCATTTACCTCTGAAAAAATATTGGGCTTCTAGCTGTGTGTGGGACTTGTTCTATTAATCCATCTATACAGACCTCCATCAGGTTGCAAATTGAATATAATTTTTTTCTGCATCTAACCCAGCCAATAGTTTTGGCCTAATACCACAGTTTGGCCACTCAGCTCTGCTCGGTTCCCATCCATTGTTTTTTTGTGCAAACAACTCCAGAGTTGTGAATTAGTTAACCACCAAAATGAGTGGAAAAAGGCCTGCTGCTGGTGGAAAGGGGAATAGGCGTGTTGGGAAGGGGAAAAAAGGTTGTGTCCGTGGGGTAGGTGTTAAAGCAACAGTAACATCTGCAGAAGAAAGACCATCTTCCAGCCAAACTAAAATGTCTACTTCTTTTAGCGGACAATGTGATAAGATCCCTTTCTTACGGCCACGCCAATCGCTACAAATTCCAGATGAGGCACAAAAGCAGCAGGTGCTTCAACGGATATCAAGTGCTCCTTTAAGTGGGCTCTCCTCCACATCAACTTCAACATCACAAATACTCCAGTCCTCAAAGGTGTCACCCCAATCGCACTTGCTTCCTCACAGCTCCCAAATCTCCAGCTGCCGTCTGAGTATGAGGTAGAACAGATGGTTGAGTCTGCAGAGCTGTTTACTCATACTATAGCCTGGGAATCAGAGGTCGACTCCAGCGCTTCTGTGAATCCAGACGAGGAAATGATCTGCACTGATGCCCAGAATCTTTATGAGTCGGATCCAGGACCAGACACAGAAGGTTCTGACCATAATGTAGACCCTCATTCCCAAACTGTAACTCCTGTTGGTGGAGACAATGAGGAAGACGATGATGAGACTCAAATACCTGATTGGAGCGACAACTTTAGTTTTTTGTCAGGGCAGGAACAGGTTGGCTCTGAGGACGACGGGTGTGATAGCGCACAGGGTGATGATGATGAGGTTGGAGATCCCACTTACTGTCAACCCACAGTCAGCCAAGAGATGAGGTCAGCAGAGGAGGTGGAGGAAGATGCTAGTGACGACGAGGTCAGGTTGCGCCTTCCTGGACAGAGACGTAGTACTGGAAGCACGTCAACAACTGCATCCTCAAACACAACTCTGCCTCTCACCACAAGTCGTGGTGGCTCTTCAGGTCGCATGGGTGCTAAGCCTTGCATAGCCTGGGCATTTTTTCAGATCGATAAAGATGACCCAACTCGTGTTATCTGTAACATTTGTCAGCAAAAGCTAAGTAGAGGCCAAAAAATACATAGTTTGAGTACTTCATGCATGAACCGGCAAATGGACATGAAGCATAAGTTGCAGTGGGAAGCTCAGTGTGATACAATGCGGCCTAGCCGGCCGGGCCAACCACCGTCTGCCATATCTTGTGCATCCGCGGCCTCTTCATCCTCTGTGACTGGGGGGACAGCAGTCACACCTGTTTTGGGGCGCAGACCTGCCACCTCTTTACCCGCAACAGCCAGCGTGATTGGCAGGTCATCATTTTCTTTGGAGGTGGTAACACCAGCTGGTGTTGAGCGCTGTCCGACATTGATAGCACCACCTTTGGATCAAGGCAACCTAACATGTCCGCCTGCATCTTCCTCACAGACCG
Organism: Phyllobates terribilis; assembly: GCF_046119375.1. Taxonomy (NCBI): domain Eukaryota; kingdom Metazoa; phylum Chordata; class Amphibia; order Anura; family Dendrobatidae; genus Phyllobates; species Phyllobates terribilis. Next base: position 612,023,387 of record NW_027362764.1, read on the forward strand.
GCAGTTTGCCGGGGACACCCTTATCAACCCCGTCTAAGCACAATAGCCAGCCCTCGGTCCCTCAGATGTGGACAAGTAAAAGACCATTTCCTCCTAGCCATGAGAAAGCTAAGAGGTTGAATTTCACCATCTGCAAGCTCTTGGCTACAGAAATGCTGCCTTTCCGCCTGGTGGACACAGAGGATTTTCGAGACCTTATGTCCGTCGCAGTGCCCCAGTACCAGATGCCCAGTCGGCACTACTTCTCAAAGAAAGGTGTGCCTGCGCTCCACCAGCATGTCGCACACAACATCACCGCTTCTTTGAGAAACTCTGTGTGTGACAGGGTGCATTTCACCACAGACACTTGGACGAGTAGGCATGGACAGGGGCGTTACATGTCGCTGACTGGGCACTGGGTAACTATGGTGACAGCAGGACAAGGGGCTGCTGTCCAAGTCTTGCCGTCCCCACGAGTTGTGCGTCAATCCTCTTTATGTCAAAGTTCCTCCACTGCTTCTGCCTCCTCAACCTCCTCTCGGTCTTCCACCTGCACCCAAAGCCTGTCTGGTCATGCCACAAGCTTTCTAACTGCGCAGAAGGGATCCTGCACACCTCCTTACTATGCTGGCAGCAGGGCTCAACGTCATCAGGCGGTTTTTACATTGAAATGTCTGGGAAATGTGAGTCACACAGCTGAGGAGTTGTGGTCAGCTCTGGAGAACCAATTTCATGAATGGTTGTCTCCACTGGACCTGAAACCAGGGAAGGCCGTGTGCGACAATGCTGCAAACCTGGGTGCGGCCCTTCGCCGGGGCAATGTCACACACGTGCCTTGTATGGCTCACGTGTTGAACCTGGTTGTCCAGCAATTTTTAGCCCACTATCCCAGACTAGATGGCCTTCTGCAGAGGGCACGGTCGCTGTGTGCTCACTTCCGCCGTTCGCATCCCGCAGCTCAGCGACTTACATCTCTACAGAAGTCGTTGGGCCTGCCACTTCACCGGCTAAAATGCGATGTGCCTACCCGGTGGAATTCAACTCTGCACATGTTGCAGCGACTGTGGCAGCACCGACAAGCTCTGGTGCAATACGTTCTGACGTATAGCCTGGGCCAACGAGATTCAGAGGTGGGGCAAATCACGCTGGAGGAGTGGTCTCAGATCAGGGACCTATGCACCCTTCTGCACAGTTTTGAAATGGCGACGAAGATGTTTAGTGCTGACGATGCCATTATCAGCATGACTATTCCGGTGATTTACATGCTGGAGCACATGTTAAACAGAATTCGGAGTCAGGTGGTGGCACAAGAGGAGGTGGAGGAAGTAGAGGAGGAGGAGTTGTATGCGGAAGGGCTAACATCTGCAAGGTCCAGACGGTCGGCAGCACCAAGGCGGCAGGCATGTGAGGGTGGGGGAGATGGTTTTACCAGGGCGCATGGTAGCAGCCAAACTAGTGAGGAAGGTGCAGGAGCCCAGGAAGAAGTGGAGGACCAACTGATGGAAGACTCATCAGATGAGGGAGACCTTGATCACATTTCTGTTGTGCGAGGTTGGGGGGAGAGGACAGAGGAAGGAAGCATGATTGTTACCTCGCCACCAACACAACAGGGACTTGGTGCTCCTGGATGCGCAACACACATGAGTGCCTTCTTGCTGCACTACCTGCAACATGACCCTCGAATTGTGAGAATTAGAAATAATCCTGACTACTGGGTTGCGACACTGTTAGATCCCCGGTACAAAAGTAAATTTGCAGAAATTATTCCTGCCATAGAAAAGGATGCACGCATGCAGGAGTATCAGCAGAGACTGTTGCAGAATCTTACATGTGCTTTTCCACAAAATACCAGTGGTGCACGTAGTGAATCTCACAGTTCCAACTTGCCAACCGTGGGACCGTCAAGTGTTCAGCACTCAAACCGTAACAGAACCACAGTATCTGCTGGTAACATCAATTTTGCGGAATCATTTCACCACTTTTTTAGCCCATCCTTTGCAAGGCCACAGGAGACAAGAAGTCTGACACATAGTCAACGCCTAGAGACGATGGTACAGGAGTATCTCCAAGTAAACATTGAAGCCACGACTGTGTCACTGGACCCTTGCTCTTTTTGGGCTTCCAATCTGGATAAATGGCCGGAGCTAGCCACTTACGCCTTGGAGATCTTGTCATGCCCCGCAGCCAGCGTTCTGTCTGAACGTGTGTTCAGCGCTGCTGGTGGTGTGCTGACAGATAAGCGCACGCGGCTCTCCACTGATAATGTAGACAGACTCACGTTCATAAAGATGAACAAATCATGGATCCGAAACGACTTTTCTACCCCTGTGTCATCCTGGGGAGAGTAAAAGCTTGATGATTGGTTAAAATCACCCTACCAACCGTTTTAAGCTTTCAAATTACTAATCATGTTTATCTGTATCTTGGCTGGAAAATAATTTGGGCTTTGTAGCAGTGTGCAGCACTGATCCTATTAGGCCATCTATACTAAAGCTTCACCAGATTTAAAATTAATAATAATTTTTAGCTGCATCTAGCCCGGAAAATAATTTTGGGGCTCCGAGATGCGCAAGACACATAAGTGCCTTCTTGCTGCACTACCTGCAGCATGACCCTCATATTGTCAGAATTCGAAGTAATCATGACTACTGGGTTGCCACACTCTTAGATCCCCCAAACTTTTCGATCAACCTTTTCATTTTAATAAAGACCAAAAAAATGGTCATTTTTGAAATTATAAGCATTAGCAGGTTGTTAGAAACTGAAATCAAACAGTTTTCAACTCAAAACTTTATTCTAGGTGATGTTACATTTTCACATAGGACCCCTTGTTCGAAAGGAGCTTCTGAATTCTCTCGTCCATTGAATTTGTCAGGTTTTGGATGATTTCTGCTTCAATTGTTTTGCATGAGGACAGAATACCCTCCCAGAGCTGTTGCTTAGATGTGAACTGCCTCCCGCCATCATAGACACTCCTTTTAATGATGCTCCAAAGGTTCTGAATGGGGTACAGGTCAGGGGAGCATGGGGGTCACACCATAAGTTTGTCCCCTTTTATGCCCATATCAGCCAGAGATGCAGATGTTTTATGTGCAGCATGAGATGGTGCATTATCATGCAGAAAAATGATCTTGCTGTGAAATTCACGGTTCTTCTTCTTGAACCATGGCAGGAAGTGCTGTTTGAGAAAATCCACATACATTATGGAGTTCATCTTTAGCGCCTTCAGGGATCCTAAAGGGGCCGACAATCTCTCTCCCCATGATTCCAGCCCAAAACATTACTCCACCTCCTCCTTGTTGGCGCTGTAGCCGTGTTTGCGTGGGGTGTCCATCAACCAGCCATCCTCCACTCCATCCATCTGGACCATCGAGCGCTGCACGGCACTCATCCGTGAACAAAACAGTTTTGAAATCAGTCTTCATGTAATGTTTGGCCCACTGGAGCCGTTTCTGCTTGTGTGAAGTGGATAGAGGAGGTCGACAGGATGGCGTATGCACAGCTGCAAACCTCTGAAGGACCCTGCATCTTGTTGTTCAGGGGACATTGGAGGCACAAGCAGCTTCAAAAACTTGTCTGCTGCTATGACAAGGCTTTTTTGCCGCTGCTCTTTCAACCTGACGTAATTGCCTGTAGGAAAGAGTCCTCAATTTGCCCTTATCAGCACGCACACGTGTGTACTGTGAATCAGCTACATACTTCTTGATTGCCATGACACTTCATCCTGATCATCGCACAATGTTGATTGTAGTCATGCCTTGACCTAAACACTCCGCAATTTGTTGCTTCTCAGCAGCCGACACATCCTTTTTCTTTCCCATTTTGGCAGAAAATGTAGGCTGCTTAATAATGTGAGAGAGCCTTCTTAAGTAGTCTTGCCTTTCATTGGACACACCTGCCAAACTAATTAGCACAGGTGTCTGCAATTGCTTACAGTGATATAAAGAGCCCTGACACACATCACCATCAATGAGTTTAACTGACAAACAAACAAATTCTTCCCTTATCACTCCTAAACACTTTTTGCATAATAATTTGGAACGCAGTGTACATGTGCTTTTCCACAAAACACCAGTGGTTCACGTAGTGAATCTTACAGTTCTAACTTGCCAACCGTGGCCTGTATGGAGTTGTTCAATAAAGGGCCCAAAATTAAGATAACATAGATGGGAGAGGTCTCTATGAATAGGAATTCCTAAGTATTTGATACCCTGTGAGGGCCAGGCAAAGGGAAAGTTGGACTGGATGGAATCCTATATGGATTTGGGGAGGGAGACATCGAGGGCCTCAGACTTCGCTGCATTGATTTTAAAATTTGACCATGTAACAAAGTGATCTATTTCAGCCATAACAGCATGGATGGATATATGTGATTGAGTGATATATACTAGGACATCATCAGCAAATAGAGAGCACTTGTACTCGGTGCCTCCCACCTCAATCCACCTAATATTGGGGTTATGGCGAATTGATGAGAGCAGGTGCTCCGTCACTAGGATGTATAAGAGAGGGGACAGAGGACATCCCTGCCTTGTCCCATTGGTGATTGTGAAAGGTGATGAAAATGTTCTGATGCACCCCCTGGGCCTTGGGACACCCGGAGCCGGACCCTTTTTGGTGGATGCTGGTGGTTGTAGTCTTCGTGGCGGCGACCCGGTTCCGTGGCTCAGGGTGGTCAAACCAGTGGCGGAACTATTTATGTGGTTTTGATGTTTAAATGTCCGACTACGCCACCCGTGGATTGCGGTCAGAGTGAACCGCCGCTGCAGGGCAGACCGCTGAGGCTGGTGTTGTGGGTGCAGCAGAGCGTAGCATAACTCCCCACGGGAGGAGTATAGCCTCAGGGCAGTGTATGTGGAGGATGGGGGTGATGGTGCAGGGCAGCAGCAGTAACGACAAGGAGTCAGTGATGCAGTCCTGGGCCTTTACTCACAGTTCTTATTATCCAGACCACGTCTGCAGGTAACGGCTGCCCACATCGTACTGTGCTCACCAGGTGAGGGGCTCAGACAACTCCCAGATAACTTTGGAGCGCTTCACAGGACCCCCTTTGTGTGTCCTTTGTCTGGCCTTTCTTACCAACCCTTCTGTCCGGCTGCCTCGGGCCTCCTCTTGGTAAACTTGGCGCCAGTTTCCCTGACCCTATGTGGTGCCTTCCTAGTGGGTGTAGCGAGGGGCTGCGCCACATAAAATGTCACAGCCTCCGGTTTCTAGCTGAGGGTCGTTTCCTGCCTCCACTAGTTTCGGGGACCGGTCTCCCCCTTTGGCCTGACCCATCCACGCAGGTGGATTCGGGCGTGCGGTGGTGACTCGCCCGTCCGCACCCCTGGGATCCCTTCATTCCTCGTTCCTGGAGCCTTCTCCGCTCCTCTTCCTTCCTTCTCCCTTTTCCAGGCCTGGGCCTCTGTTACTAGGCCCGCCTCCGGAGCAGAGCTCATGCAGAGCCCCTGCTCCCTGCCACTTCTGCTCAGACTTCTCTGCACTGAACTAAGATGGTGCCCACCTTTTATACTCCCTTCTCAATGCACCCAGGAACTGCTTCCTCCCTGCTCCTGCACTACAGGGTTCCCCTTCCTCAGTGTTCCCTCCCCCCACTCCAGCCAGGGACAGGGACTGTCGTGCCCATCTCAGAGGCATATTGGTCGCCCTGCCCCACGGCAATGTGGTATAATGCATGCAGGTGTCGGGTCCTGATCCACACTCCATCCTTACCTGAGAGTGAGATATCACACCTCTGGGTGAGGTGCAATACCTCTGTAGCAACCGAGCCCTCAGGGTGCTACAGTTCCATTTATCTTCAGCCTAGGTGACGTATTGTGATACAGGGCCGTGATTTTGGCTATAAAAGGGTCCCCTAGACCCCTACCCCAAGCTTTTTAAGAGAATCATATATGGCGTGCCAGGAGACTCTATGGAATGCTTTCTCAGCATCCAACGAGAGTATCTAATTACAAATTTTTAACTGCATCTAGCCCAGGAAATACTTTGTGCCTAGTAGCAGTGTCTGCTAGTCAGCGGATTATCCCGGCTGTTAAGCAAGCTACACCACCTGTAGTTTAGACACTTAATTTTTTCAAAGGAAATGCTTCGGGACCATGGGATACTCAGTGAAGAGCATCAGGAGGCACCCCAAGGCATAGGGGCTGGGACTGGCAGTAGGATGCCTTGCGGTGGACAGCCGAGCTCGATCCTTATAAAAGCTTTTTAACTGCAGCAGCTTTAGTGGACGCTACTGGAGCTGGAATTACGCGGCTGCTGGCATGAGACTTGCCCTCCAATAGATCCTTGTAAATGGATTTAAAGTGTATTCATTCAAATTAGAGAGACAATTTAAATTAAAAAGCTTAGAGCTGCCTCCACCACAGGGGGGCTCGCTCGACCCACCCCAGTATTGGGAGAGGGGGGCTGGCCGTCAGGGTTCACCGCGGCTCTGGCACAAACCCGGCGACACGGAGGTGGCACGGGCAAGAGCGGACTGGCCGTGTCGGCTTCTCACTTTTTGGATTTTAGAAGGGCATGACATGCCTATATCTGTGTCTCCCCCTCCTTTTACTCCTCCACCTCTTTTATTTTCGCATGACTATATGTACTTGTCACTTTTCCATGTGTTAGTTATGTCTTCTGAGCAGTTTGTCAGCTTTTGGACACCTTTGAAGGTGTTTTCTATGTGTTTCTATGTGTTTTTGTTTGCCTGCCATTGGTTTTAACGGTGTTCGAAGGTGTTCGACGAACAGTTCGACGAACAGTACGGCGAACACACGGGTGTTCGACGAACCAAACCGAACTCGAACACTACGGGGGTGGCTCAACACTATTCAGGATGCCTTATTGAAGCAACAAGAGAAGGTCCAGCTTTGCTAGTACATGTTTAAAATCCAAATAACATCTATATCGGCTTGGAGAATACAAAGCACTTACGTGTTTTTGGTGCGTCAACCGTAGGTGCTTGATGCACAAGAAACGCGTCGATTTTCGTCTTGTCCAAGCCAATATGGATGTTATCTGGATTTTAAACATGTACTAATAAAGAAGATTTTATGTCAGTGCAGCTGAACTTTCTCTCATTGCTTCAATACTACTGTTGTTTTGGCAAAAACACTTTCCATGCTCCAGACTGGACTATTGGTGAGCTGCACTTTTTTCTTTATATGTCTTATTAAACTATCAATTGTCACTACCAATATTGAGTACGTTTTCCAAAATGACACCCAGACATGTTTTATCATCTGTGACATAATGAACAGTATTATTATACAGTTTTTATAAAAAAGGAAAAAAAAGCCAATAAGCTATACTTTCCACCTATCTAAACGTGAGACTTGGGATTAATGGAGCATGTGGCAGACAAGGGCACAATTGTGTAGTTCAAATTTGTTGGAAAGACAAAAACAATGTTCTGCCTTTAAATAGGGTTTTCCCACTTCATATGGGGATGGTACATCACTAGGATGGGATATCACTAGGATATAACATTGCATGTGATGGGTATCTTCAAAGTCTTGAGAATGAACAGAATGCAGTTCTGGATTACCTTCTACTTGTTGCTGGCTCTATAAGGAACTACACCATGGGGTTGGCCCTGGCTAATATACAGACTAATACAGTGAAGGGGACACAGTGCTAATCCAGGGATGCAATCCCCTCATTTTTAACCAGGGGTTGGACCCCCGTAGGTCAAAAAGTAATGCTATATACTAGCAATATATAATCAGTTTATGAGCAATTTTCCCTTTTTTAACTAAGCAGTATGGAAAGGAATTGGTTTAAGCAACAAACTAACGAGCCCATTCGGCTATGTTCACATGTCCAGTAATCATCTGTTAGAACGGATCCAGCAGCAAACCGTTGAGTAGACACAACCTTTTTGCCCAGCTAAAAAAGATTATTTCAACTGGATCTGTTTTTTTTAACATTAAAGTCTATGGAAAATGAATCAGTTAATAGCCATCTGTTTTCTTCTATATGAAACTGATACAGTAAGAAAAAAATGGATGACTAATTAACGAATGCGTTTAAAATACCTTAATTTGAAAAAAAAAAAAAAAGGATCCAGTTGAAATCATTTTTTTTTAACCGGACGAAAAAGTTGTGTCTGCACAGATTGCTACTGGATTTGTTCTAATGGATGACTACTGGACAGAAAGCCTTAAAGAAATACCTGTCTGCAAAGTGTGGTACTTTTCACACTTCTTAAACACTTCTACAAATAATATGCTGCACATACCCAAATTAAACGCCCAAAACTCTACTTTTGTATGACATATTTTACAGTGTAAATAAAATGTTGAGTGTCTCTGTTTAACTTTAATTTACTTATTTTATATTGGATTTTTATTTTTTTATGTTTTATCCTTCCTTCAAGTCAAAAAAAGCTAAAGTCAAAATTTTGGAGTTTGCTGTTACCAGAGAGCAGTACATCGTGTTTGTGCTCCAACAGCTAATCTGTTAGGCCCCAAGAACATCTAAAGAGTGGAAATAAACTGAGTACAGATCCCATCAAAGAACCAGATAGTTTTTACTTTAGGTGTAAATGGTAAAGAAAACAATATGTTAAAAAATCAAGGCGAAACTCAAGAAGATTGAAGGTCTTAGAAGTTTAATAAAAAAGGTGAGAAAAACAAGCACTTTGGCCCTTACATGAGACAGTAAGTAAAAGCATAAATGTCTGTTTGTAACCTTAGAGAATAACTTCAGTTAAAGTATTGAGAGGTGGTTTCGGCATCATGTCAAAAACATGGAATAATATTGCGTTCTAAGAGAAGCTAGCACCATTGGATTCATGCAAGAGGAAAGGACCATGATCCGTTACATATTTTTACTGTAAAACTGTACCCCAAACCATACATGTGGCTCAGTAAAGCTACTCTCTGACACCATCCCTCCAGCTAACTATAATACAGATGTCCTCGGAAAGACCTTTGCATAGGTCAAAACATCGGACAATTTCTGCTTATCAAATTGCTGTAGCAAAAGTTCACAACTTAAGGGGGTTTTCCCACGAACAAAAGTTCATTTTAATCAATGGTTGTGTCTGACCGTGTACAGAACATGGTCTGATCATACCACAGCTCCTGGGCAGGGAAGGAAGCAAAAGAGTATACAGATATTTCAGCAGGGGATTGTATCTGATTCTTTTTTTTTATGCAAAACATTGTTTAAAAACAGGCAGGGAAATGTTTTACCTCACAAAAGGAATCATCTGTGATCCTGTGTAGTAATGTCTCTATTGTCTTTTGCTTCCTCCCCTGCCCAGGAGATGTAGAATGATCAGACCGTGTTCCGTACAGACACAGCCATTACACAGCCATTACACAGCCATTACACAGTAGAACATTTAAAGGATTATCTCAGCACATGAACATTTTATTTAAACACATCCAATTGTGAAACGTATTGTTATTCCAAGATCTATTAATTAAAATCAACTTTCATTCATGGGAAAACTCCTTTAACCCCTTAATGACTGTAGCATTTTCCATTTTTACGTTTTAGTTTTTTGCTCCCCTTCTTTCCAGAGTCAGAACTTTTTTTTTGTTCAATAGGGCCATGTGAGGGCCATGTGAGGGCTCAGTTTTTGCAGGTCAAGTTGTACTTTTAAACTGCATCACTGGTTATACCATATTGTGTACTGGAAAACAGGAAAAAAATTCCAAGTGCGGTGAAATTGCAAAAAAAAATGCAATTCCACAGTTGTTTTATTTTTCTTTTTTACCACATTCACTGAATGCTAAAACTGACCTGCCATTATTATTCTCCAAGTCATTACGAGTTCGTAAACATCAAACATGTACAGGTTCTTTTTTATTTAAGTGGTGAAAAAAAAATTAAAAAATTTGCTTAAAAAAAAGGTGCCATTTTCCGAGACCCGTAGCGTCTCCATTTTTAGGGATATGAGGCCGGGTGAGGGCTTATTTTTTGCGTGCCGGGCTTATGTTTTTATTGATACCATTTTGGGGTAGATCTGATGTTTTGATCGCCCGTTATTGCATTTTAATGCAATGTTGTGGCGACCCAAAAAACTTAATTCTGGCGTTTGGAATTTTTTTCCCGTTACGCCGTTTACCGATCGCATTAATTCTTTTTTTATATTGATAGATCGGGTGATTCTGAACGCGGCAATACCAAATATGTGTATATAGGCTTTATTTTTTATTATTTTATTTTGAATGGCTCAAAAGGGGGGTGATTTAAACTTTTATATATATATTTTTTTTTTAGATTTTTAGAAACATTTTTTTTACACTTTTTGCATGCTTCAATAGTCTCCATAGGAGACTAGAAGCAGCAGCTGTCCAATTGCCACTGGGTGGAGCTCATAGCAAGCAAGACATGACAACCACATGGGTCTGCTGCAGACCCGGGTTGTCATGCCCACGCATCAGTGACCTGCGATCACATGACGGGGTCACCGATGGGCAGGGCCTAGGATGCGCTTCCCGGAAGCGCGAGTTAAATGACGCTGTCAGAGATTGACAGCGGCATTTAACTGGTTAACAGCCGCAGGTGGATCGCGACTCCACCCGCTGCTGTTGCGGGCACATGTCAGCCCGCAACATAGAAATACATGCTGTCACGCCCGGGTCAGAAGAGTCCGTGCACTGCGATCATCGTCTATGATATACAGTCATCTGACTGCGTCCTAATAGTCAGGTATGTGTGTAACCAATTTTTCAGACATGTGATAATGATCATTATTTTCACATGTAGGTAGCTGTAGTGGAATAGTTGTAGCAGATGTTGTAGCAGATGTTGTAGCAGGGGCAAATAGGGCAGCGACAGACTCAGTATTGGGGTATCAGCAGGATATGGAGTTTAGTTTTGGTATAGATAAGGATGGTGTAGAAAATTTGAGAAGCTAAATGTCTTCGTATTGAAAATTGTGCAGATGAGTGGTAGCTGGAAGAATTTGTTATGGCTGTCTGGTCAGATGGAAAAGATGGCAAAAATAAACAAGTGCAATTAGAAAATATGTCACCAGTAACTCACTATATATAACTATAATGTAATCACTTAAATGATCTGCTGGTTATATGATATTGGTATAGTGAATTTTATCAGTAAAAGCATTCTCTTCTGCTGAGGTGCCCACTAATACCCACTATATTTAAGGTGCGCCCCTGTAGTTGCAAGCATGGTTACCTAGGCTAGGGACCCACGCAGATGTGTTTTGCCTCTCCTCTCATACTAAACCCCTAGCTGCACCTTTGAGAACATATTACTATTTCTACTAGCAGTACTGCTACTTAGTACTGACAAACTTTTGCTGAACTATAAATAATGTTCTGTAATTGAAGGCTACCTTTTACTCACACTTGGCAGATTAGTAACAGTTTCATTCATCTGATTGGGATTGTTTTGGCAGCAAGTACATTATTATAAGTCCCATCCAAATGAATAGGATAGTAATAACTTCTGAAGCAAAATATGCCGAATGTGAATTAATCCTAATAATGTTGCTGATTACCTTTTCCCACCAAGAAGCACAACAGTAATAGTAGGATACACCGATAGGAGAGATGTATTTATGTATTTATTTATTTCACACCCTCTAAAACTTTTACACTTTTACACAGTACCATATATATATATATATATATATATATATATATATATATATATATATATACAGTATATACACTGCTCAAAAAATAAAAGGAACACTCAAGTTACACATCCTAGATCTGAATGGATGAAATATTCTCATTGGATACTTTGTTCTGTACAAAGTTGAATGTGCTGACAACAAAATCACACAAAAATCATCAATGGAAATCAAATTTATTAACCAATGGAGGCCTGGATTTGAAGTCACCCCCAAAATTAAAGTGGAAAAACACACTACAGGCTCATCCAACTTTGATGTAATGTCCTTAAAACAAGTCAAAATGAGGCTCAGTATTGTGAGTGGCCTCCACGTGTCTGTATGACCTCCCTGCAACGCCTGAGCATGCTCCTGATAAGGGTGCGGATGGTCTCCTGTGGGATCTCCTCCCAGACCTGGACTAAAGCATCCGCCAATTCCTGGACAGTCTGTGGTGCAACGTGACGTTGGTGGATGGAGCAAGACATGATGTCCCAGATGTGCTTAATCGGATTCAGGTCTGGGGAACGGGCGGGCCAGTCCATAGCTTCAATGCCTTCATCTTGCAGGAACTGCTGACACACTCCAGCCACATGAGGTCTGGCATTGTCCTACATTAGGAGGAACCCAGGGCCAACCGCACCAGCATATGGTCTCACAAGGGGTCTGAGGATCTCATCTCGGTACCTAATGGCAGTCAGGCTACCTCTGGCGAGCACATGGAGGGCTGTGCGGCCCTCCAAAGATATGCCACCCCACACCATTACTGACTCACTGCCAAACCAGTCATGCAGAAGGATGTTGCAGGCAGCAGATCGCTCTCCATGGCGTCTCCAGACTCTGTCATGTCTGTTACATGTGCTCAGTGTGAACCTGCTTTCATCTGTGAAGCACCAGTGGTGACTTTGCCAATCCTGATGCTCTGTGGCAAATGCCAAGCTTCCTACACGGTGTTGGGCTGTGAGCACAACCCCCATCTGTGGACGTCAGGCCCTCATACCACCCTCATGGAGTCGGTTTCTAACCGTTTGTGCAGATACATGCACATTTGTGGCCTGCTGGAGGTCATTTTGCAGGGCTTTGGCAGTGCTCCTCCTGTTCCTCCTTGCACAAAGGTGGAGGTAGCGGTCCTGCTGCTGGGTTGTTGCCCTCCTATGGCCCCCTCCATGTCTCCTGGTGTACTGGTTTGTCTCCTGGTAGCGCCTCCTGCCTCTGGACACTATGCTGACAGACACAGCAAACCTTCTTGCCACAGCTCGCATTGATGTGTCATCCTGGATGAGCTGCACTACCTGAGCAACTTCTGTGGGTTGAAGAGTCCGTCTCATGCTACCACGAGTGTGAAAGCACAACCAACATTCAAAAGTGACCGAAACATCAGCCAGAAAGCATTGGTACTGAGATGTGGTCTGTTGTCCCCACCTGCAGAAACACTCCTTTATTGAGTGTGTCTTGATAATTGCCAGAAATTTCCATCTATTGTCTATTCCATTTGCACAACAGCATGTGAAATTGATTGTCAATCAGTGTTGCTTCCTAAGTGGACAGTTTGATTTCACAGAAGTTTGATTTACTTGGAGTTATATTCTGTTGTTTAAGTGTTCCCTTTATTTTTTGAGCAGTGTATATGTATATATACACTGTGTTCCAAATTATTATGCAAATAATATTTTCTCCGATTTTCCCAAATTACCTATATGAATTGCAGTCATTGTAATTTTCCAGTCAAATAACTATTAGAGTACAATTGAAAGGTTTTTGTACAAACTGCCCATGATAACAGTATATTTTTAAAAAAATAAAAAACTCAAGCCTCACTCAAAATGCATGTTCCAAATTATTATGCACAGCAGAGTTTTCAGCCTTTTCATTTTAATAAAGAACAAAAAAATGGTCTTTTTTGAAATTATAAGCATTAACAGGTTATTACAAACTGAAATCAAACAGTTTTCAACTCAAAACTTTATTCTAGGTGATGTTACATTTGCACATAGGACCCCTTGTTCGAAAGGAGCTTCTGAACTCTCTCGTCCATTGAATTTGTCAGGTTTTGGATGGTTTCTACTTTAATTGTTTTGCATGAGGACAGAATACCCTCCCAGAGCTGTTGCTTAGACGTGAACTGCCTCCCGCCATCATAGACACTCCTTTTGATGATGCTCCAGAGGTTCTCAATGGGGTTGAGGTGAGGGGAGCATGGGGGCCACACCATAAGTTTGTCCCCTTTTATGCCCATAGCAGCCAGAGATGCAGATGTGTTATGTGCAGCATGAGACGGGGCATTATCATGCATGAAATGATCTTGCTGCGGAATGCACGGTTATTCTTGAACCATGGAAAGAAGTGCTGTTTGAGAAACTCAAAATACATTATGGAGCTCATCTTTACCCCTTCAGGGATCCTAAAAGGGCCGACAATCTCTCTCCCCATGATTCCAGCCCAAAACATTACTCCACCTCCTCCTTGTTAGTGCCATAGCCGTGTTTGCATGGGGTGTCCATCAACCAGCCATCCTCCACTCCATCCATCTGGACCATCGAGATCATTTCATCTCGACTTAATAATGTTAAGATAAGGGTTTTGTGGGTGCCGTATTATAATTTCCAAGACTTCTCATTTTTCTTCACACTCAAAATAGTTCTTCATAACATAGGCTGTATGTTTCGGGTCACTGTTCTGCTGCACAATAAATTTGGAGCAAATCTGATGCCTGATGGATAGGTTTCTGTCTGTATTTCTTTGCACTGAGGACATTATTAATCTTTCTTGACCAAATCCCCAACTCCATTTGGTGAAATGCAGCCCCAAACTTGCAAGGAACCTACACTTTGCTTCACTGCTGCCTACAGATATTCATTATTGTACTGTTCTCTAGTCCGTCAGCAAAGGAACTGCCATTTGTTACAATCAAATATTTCAAACGTTCACTCACCAGTTCCAATGTGCTTGTGCATAGTTCCTTAGCTTTGTCTTGTTTCCATGACAAAGGTATGGTTTTTGACCGCAATTCTTCCCTAAAGACCACTTCTGTCTAGACTTCTCAGAACAATAGATTGGTGTAGCGGGGTCCCACTGGTTGCTGCCAGATTTCAGCTGATGGCACTGCTGGATATCTTCCGATTTCGAAGTAAGCATAATGTGTCTTTCAAGTTTTTTTGGCCGGCAACTGGGTCTATGGTCCTAAACGTTGCCCATTTCTTGATATCTTTAGTGCTGAGAAATACAGGCGGATACTTGTTCATAATGCAATACCATCAGGGAGGCGTCTGATTGACACCAAACTTATTCTACAGCAGAACAATGACCCCAAACAGACAGCCAATGACATTAAGAAATATCTTCAGGGTAATGAAAAACAAGGAGTCCTGGAAGTCCCTGCCAAGTTACTTCAAAAATTGTGTATAAGTATTTAGCTAGAAGGATTGATGCTGTTTTAAGGGCAAAGGGCGGTTACACCAAATATTGATGTGATTTAGATTTCTCCTTTGCTCATTCACTTTGCATTATGTTAATTGATAAAAATTATCTATGAACATAAATTTTTGAAATCATTCTTACTTTGAAGCCTTTTTCCACACATGCAAAAACTGTTGCTAGCACTGTGTATACTATATATATTAGTGGGAAAAGTCTACTAAATGAAGACGAAAATATAGTAAATGCATGGTAAAAGTTGGTAAGGTATTTTATAGTATTTTAATAGTTTAGAAATAGTATGTAAAATAAATAGATGGACTTGTATATTAGTTATTAGATATTAAGAATTAAATAATTACATCTATAAAAGGTAACTAAGCACAATGAGTTCTTTATTATTAATAATTTATGTTGCACTTTTAATCCATATGATTGATACATATTGTGTTTATCTAATGGCTGCAAAAATCTGTAAGTACTAATTCAGATGTCTGTGTATCACTGTTCAAGAGCAGACCATATTGCATGGTCTGGCTATGGGTGTACTGACCAGGGCTCGAGATAGGCATAAAAACACGGACGTCTGAATGAGGCCTAAGAGAAATATAATCTTTTCACCAATGTCTTATTTTATTCCTTGAATTTGTACTCTTTCTTTAGGGTTTTACCGACTGTCATAAAAGACTTTATTTTGTTTTTAACCAATGTGATCCAATAATGTCACCAAGTATAAAACAAATTTGTTAGGAAGAAGAAAAGTCATTCTACTTCCTTTCATCAACCTGCTACATTCTTATTAGTAAGTTGTACTACACTGAATATCTAATACACACAGATTCTTTTTCTGTTATGTAATTTCAAGTATTAATAATGTTGTTAGGAAATTATATATTTCTTTCTCGTACTAAATTTGGGTTCAAAACTTTAACTACAAATTTCACTGACTGATAGAAACACATTCTATTAGGGAGCCCTTGTCAGTAACCTTTAAGAAATATGACAATCTAATTATTGGGGCCTTAGGTCAATCAAACTTTGCCACGGAGACTACATGGCTAATTGATAGGAGCGCCAAAAGATTGTGATAGTTTTTTTAAAAAAAATGATTTTTTTTACTGTGATAATAAACAGAAAGAAGTGATTACAGTGCTATATATGTATATAGATAAAGTAGGGATAAGTTTGTAAACTTACCATACTTTCCATCTATCTATCTATCTATCTAGATTTCTATCTAGATATCTATATAACTATCATCTATTCTGAGCATAAATGTATCTGAATACATAATTTA
The DNA here is from genome assembly GCF_046119375.1 of Phyllobates terribilis. Lineage (NCBI taxonomy): Eukaryota > Metazoa > Chordata > Amphibia > Anura > Dendrobatidae > Phyllobates > Phyllobates terribilis. Next base: position 612,039,658 of record NW_027362764.1, read on the forward strand.
TACTATGTGTAATAGGTAACTTTTCATTGATAGCTGTTCTGTCCTTTTTTTGGACACTTTTCCAGGGCATGTATCAAATTGGATTATAAATAAACTACTAATTTAGCTATAAGAATTGACTTCACATCACTTTTATATACTATTTGGTTATCATACATGTGCAGATATTATCTAGAAGGATTTTTTGTAAATCAGGGAGCAAATCTTTGTCTAAATTCTGTATTACCAGAGAAATAAACAAGAGGCGATCGGATGAATCACTAATGACATTTGTGACAGTTGACGAGACAGTCGATGATTGATGAAGGTTTTCTGCCTTCCTAGTTGTTTCTTAATATGTTTCTTTACTTTTTTAAAGTTGTTTCTATGATTGTAAATAAAGCATAGACTTTTCTAGTCACTTCTCAAACTTAGTAATAAAAATAGTGAAAAAAAAAATGTTTGGAGAAATGTTCAAGTATCTACAGAGCTGTTATCCTCACATCGGCAGCAACATAGATCTATATGGAAGTTCCCAGGGCAGGCTATAGTCAGGACAAGTTACACTACAAGTTAAAATCGTGATTTATAATGTTTTCACTAGAGCTTTTTTTGTGTTACATATTTGTATACATACAATGTAATATTGCATCTTTCCTAATTTCACAGACTCATCCATGATATGACATGTCACATTAATTATACACTTATGGTGACATTTCCCATAATATAATACTTGAAACATAATACTTCATCAGGGCAGCTATACTTTACATGCAGATATAATTTGCTTTTTTTATAGAATATCTTCACTATGTTAGTAAGCTTGTGGTTGTATGCCCTGTGCAGATTCATGCAGTTTGAGGTTTTACAAGTGTTGTTTTTTCGTAGTGGATACATTTCATTTCCTTATTATACAAGTATCAGGTAAAACATTTTTTTCAACTAAATTAAAATAAATAAATGAAAAATTTAAATAAATAAATTAACTTTCCAATATTGGGGAACATATATTTTTGGAAATAGTAATGAATATTAGTTTATATAAATTATAAGTGTCATAACATAATACTTTATACCTCACAAATTCAAAGATACAAAAGTATAAGCACACTGATACACATAGACATGTGTGTATATATATCTATATATATAGACATATATCTATATAGACATATATATATCTATACACATGTGTATATATATATATATGTAGATATATATATATACATATGTATATTTATAAGTATTTACATATCTATATGTACATATATATTTGTATATATATATATATATATATATATATACATATATATAATATGTATGGATATATATTTATATATATGTACACTGAGGATTTTTAATGTCCCTACCCATACCAAAGAAGTGCTGTATAGTATTTTGTAGTGCATACTTTTGTATTTTTGTAGCGTTTGCTAGATTTTGGCAAAGATAAAGCAGTACACCCACACCCTGGTGCTCTATAGCTCTATCCTGACAGTTTATCCGTAAAGTAATATTCACTTTTTTAATTCATCCACAATCCAAGCCTCCATGAAAATACTGTCAATAAAATAAAATAAAAATAATAGATAGTTCTCTTCTACCACTTTCACAATTATAAGTGTTGAGAAAACATACATTTTTTTTTTCTATAATCACTTTCATATTCCAAATCTAAAGCTTTCAAGCTCTTCTCTCAGTCTTTTCAAATATCAAAGTGAAATGCAGGTTTTTTTCAATGACTGTTTTAAAAGCAGTTTGTGTTTTATCACATTAACATGCACTTTGGAAAGATATAAATCCCATTGACTAATAAGTGGGAGCTAGCATCCACTGCTGTGTTGTGCCATATGTTTGCTCTTTTATCATTTTAATGTAGTTATATAGTCTTTCTACACCATTATATTAGACCCAATATTAGAACAACAAAGCATCTGCTGCATTTAAATTTCAGAAGATGAAACACTGTCATCTACATAATTCATACGCCAGGTCCGTTAAAACTTCAATCTACAATCTCAAACTTTTTTAGCAAGTACTGTACTAATAAACAAAGAGCTTAAAAATCATCATTATTCATGTGAAATGAGGGGGAAAAATCAGCCCTTTAATACGACCTACTTGTCTACCAACGGATTTTCAGGCACTTAGATGGGCTAAGGTTTCCATAGTTTGTCCCCAGGGCAAAATTGTCAGACTGACTTACCGTGTGCTTTTTAGCCTATTGTTCTGTCTGTGCCGCTGACTTGAGGGAAGCAATGGTGTAGAATAAATCAGGGTGGGCTAGGTTTAGTCCACTGTTTGTGTCATTGTATAGTGTGCAGGGACACTCTGTGATACTCTAGTGAGCTACTAAGCTTTTTTGTAGGCTTTGTGTCATTTACTTAACGACCAATCTCATTAGCTGCCAGAGTACAATGGGCTGATGCCTTCTCTATATACACAGTCTACATAGTGACCCTCAAGGTTGGTGAAGGTCTGTTGAATCCCTCAAATAGTTAATTTATTTAAAATACATAATCAATGAAAGCAAAAGTAGAAATGGTTAATACTCAATTCAAAACAGGTTCTGGATGATGAAACATATACGGTGCGAACTGTTTGGATTAGACTTCTACATAAACTTCCTTGGTTTTCATCTTCGTCGTGTGTACTGTCTTATGTAAAATATGGATGTGACAGATCTTTTAATGACTTTGCAAGCTGAGTCTAAACTGGCACATTTGCTATTATGCCCTGTGTTCATTTACAAGGTAAAAACCTTTTTAACTCCAATGAAAAATGAAATACTGAAAGCACTTTGAAGCATGACAGCTGTCTATAAGTATCAGGGAGAGTTCTATTGTCCAACTTGTCCCTGGATAAAATGAATACTTTACAGCAGAGGCTGTTCAACTTGGCGAAAGAGTATGGGGAGAACGGGAGGAGGTCACAGGAGATTTCGTACACTAATTTAATCTGGGAAAAGGACAGGCTCTGCATCTCACTTGAACAGACTGCCGGCAATCTGGGCTCCCACAGAACTATCTCCTTTTGCCTGTGCTCTATTTATTCCTTATCTCTGTTTACCAACCGCTAGGTCCCTTTCATTCACACCACGAGGCCGTTTTCCTACTATCAGTCAACAGCTGACACTGTGGAAGAGCCTCAAAGGCAAAAAAAGGGATCAAAACTGAACCAAAGCTGTATAAACAATACTGCAGCAGAAGTAAATGCATAAATCCTAATTCTTCACCCAACCCACAGGGTATGAACAGAACCTTTATAGTAATTCCAACCAGTTATGCACATTGAGCTAAAGGCTATTGATAATACAGTGTAGGCCAGCTATCGTGTAGGAAATCATAACCTAATATGAATAGGACTGCCAAGTCTGAAGCAAACAAAAGTTTTTTTTGTTTTACGTTTTTCTTTTTTTTCCCACTGCTTTTAAAAAAAGTTGTGATTTTTCACCCGAGCCAAGCAATGTTCTATTCCATATTGCAGATAGAAATATAGATAAGTTCCAGACAGAGACAGGCATAGAGATAGATAGATAGATAGATAGATAGATAGATAGATAGATAGATAGATAGATAGATAGAATAAGATACAATATATTATCAATTATTTTCACATATGAGGTTTACATTTATTTAGATGTTGTTCCATACAATTACGTATTTGATTGAGGATAGAAAATCATGAAAAATGTTATGGCCCAACCACAACTATAAAAATCAGTCATCTGGGGAAAACTGCTTAAGATAGATAACCATGTACCTGACAGGCTCAGGTTAAAGTAATCACCTTAGTAATGACAACTATATATAATTTGCTTTTAAAACTGTAAAACTGTTCTGTATTTTTTTTTTACAATAGTTATATGACGAACTAATAATGTACCTATTGACACACACACACGCATACACACACAAACACACGCACATACACACTCACACAGACATACATATATACACAGACATAGCATACACACATACACAGACATACACACAAGCATACACACATACACACTCACACAGACATACACATATGCACAGACATAGCATACACACATACACAGACATACACACAAACATACACACATATACACTTGTACAGACATACACATGCATAAACACACACAAACATATACACCTTCACAGACATACACACACACTCAAACATACACATGCAAAGCCATACACACACAAACATACACAAATATATACACTCGCACAGACATACATAAACACAGACATACGCATGCACAGATATACACATGCATACTCACAGACATACACATATACACACACAGACATATACACACACAGACACATGAATAGACATACACATGCACATGCATACACACATACACCCAAACACATACACACACATACATACATACAGACATACACACACAGGTAAACATACATACACAGATGCAAACACACAGAGACATACACACATACTCAGACTCACACACACAAATATACACATGTACACAGAGATACACAGACACATACACGCACACACAAATATATACACACAGTCACATACACACATGACACACTTAGACACACACAGACATGCAGGCACACACGTACACATTTTTTTCATGCCTACCAAGTGTAAAGTGATACCTCACAAATGTTTAGATCACCGGGGGTCTATAGGATTCAGATGAATTTTATACATTGTGACCACGATAATGATGGTTATAAAACGTTTCCATAGTTTATCCTCTACTTGTCACGTTCTTTGGTGAACTTCCTGACCTGAGACAATACTTTGGAATTCCATATGTTGCAAAATCTTTATTGTTGCTAATATGATCTTATTCATATAGTATATGGGTCTTTAATAGTGTGATCTTCATCCCACTTTAGGACTTATATCATGATATCCATCCTCCTGACTGACTTAGGCAAATCTCTGTATAGTCCAAGCATATATCTTCAAGCAGCAAATAGATCCCTTCTGAGCCATCATTTTGCCAAGTAAAAAACTCAATGTTTGGTAATATTTCTGAGTAATTCTAAAAAAGGAACAATTTATGGGCTAAAGGGGGTGTTGTTTTTTGAGTCCTGACTGAATTCTTGTATTAGATGCTAATTAGAATATTGAATGTTTTAAACAGTTTGGGATTCGTAGTGAATTCAATGCTTTTAACACAATGCGTTTTCCTTACAAGTAAACTTTTATTCGTGCCAAACACGAGAACTAAAGTTATCTAATATATTGTTCTAATAAGCATACATTTTTCTAGTTTTAATTTTTATTACAAAAACTTTTTTTTTTTGCCTTTCTGTTGAAAAAATTTACCTGCGGATTATAACTCACTACCAATAACTAATGTAAAAGCCTGTAGTAACAACTAATAATACACCCATATTCTATGGTAACAGCTAGTAATTCAATAATTGTCCACAGTAACGACTAATAATACACTATTGTAGCCTCTAGTATTACCGTAATACTAACAAACAATAATTTACTAATAGTATTTCGCAGCACCTAATTTATTTAATGAGACATTTTAATCCTATGCTTTTATAAGGTGAAATTTTTTTTATTAAAGATATTTCCTATACTTATCATATTGACCATAAGAACATGAAATGTAATCAGGGTACATTTATAACAGAATATTATTTGACTTCCACCTGTGTGCATTATGATCTATTCAGTCTTTTACTACTTGGATCCTTTTTTCCAAATGAATTAATGAATTAAATTTATCCTTTCACCAGCTGGTAGGCAGCAGATGGAACCATTTCTGAAGCCTTGTTGAATTCAATCCATAAAACTCATTTCCTAGGATTAGCAGTCCAAAGTTTCTTGTAATGTTTATACACCGCTTGGGATTTTACATTTTATGATGCTAAACTTTTCCCGTTAACTGTTCTTGTTCATTTATTATAAGGCAAAGAGTGAACGTTTTATTTTTTTCTCGTTCTATCAAACCTCTAAAGTTTCACCTAAAGACGGATACATCAATATCTTCTAATATTCATATGGTGATTATCATTTACAGACAAAGGGTTAAAGATGGATCAAGTTTACATACTCTATATATCGTTTCACCAGACAGGAACATATTATTTCCCCGTAATACGTATAATTAAAATATGCATATTAAATATAATATAAACTAATTATGCAAATTATAATATATTTTTGTAAATGTTTTTACACCTTTTTACATCCTGCTGTCAAGTTTTTTTTTTCTATATCTATGTCCTATATTTTGACATCAGGGGATAATACTCAGTGTCTCTCTTGAAAGTACCATGGACAGCACCGCTGACTTTATTCTAAGCTTGGATAAATTTAGGGAAACTTTCCAGAACTTTTTTTTCTTTATAAATAATAACTTAACCTTGTTTGTCACCAAAACAACAACTTGGAAAAAGTTCTATTGGGACGTATATTTGAGTGTGTGTCTATATATGGATAAAGAGACTTTGTTAAGGTAATATCCACCTTTGACAGGCAGAAGATATACATTCTAAATGTCATAATCCAGCCAGATAAAGCCATGTGATAACAATCACCATGAAATTTCACATTCAATATAAAAGTCACTGTAATCCTTGCCCACAGGCGATCATTTACACATTCAAGACACACAGACTACATCTTTCCATTATTGTCATAACAGAATAATGAAAATATCATGCAGAGAATCAGAAACAATATCAAGTATAAATGTACAAATGACATGTAAATGAGATAGATTTTATGCCGTTTTTATGGCCAATTAATAAAGTTTTTCTGTGTTTTTGTATTTGTCCACTTATTTGTATAGATAACTTATATTACAGGAGAGCATTAGTTAGGAAGAAGTTAGTATTTTGTAATAGGGAAAATGATGCATTTTACTTTTCATCATTGCAATATTATAAATGACATCAACGTGATTTTTATGAAATTATTTATTGCATACAACCAAACTACATGAATAAAAAAAATATGTAAAGATAAAGTTGCTCCGACAATAACTGCAAAATGGTCTTGTTTTCTTAAAAATATAATGGAGAAATAATAGACATCAACAACACATTGTAAAAAAAATAAAAAATAAAATAAAAAAAAATTCTGTGCAAGTAGGTAGAACATGAATCTATTAAGTTATACAGGATGCAGGGTTAATCCCAGCTGAGTTTTCACTTCCACAAGCAGTTTCATTCAGCGCTGCTCAAATCACTTCATTTGAAATGCATTTAAACAAAAGGCTTTGGTGATGCATTAGAAATGCAATTACCACGTAACAGATTGTTTTGAAAGCTTTTCTTACTATGTAGTCACAATAATCGTCACTATAAGGGACTGAAATCGCTTTCGACGGAAAAAAAAGAAAAAATATGTGCGAAAAATAGCTTGTTGGACATGAAGAGCGTGAGAGAAATGATTCCAAACAAATAAAAGAGTGAAAAATAACAAAAAGCAAAACGTAAACACAAAACTCCTTTCTGCGAGCTGCCTCCTCTCTCACACGCAGGAGAAACAATACATGCCATGCGAGCATCTGGCTGTAGTAGCAGTTGGTAACGAGTTGAAATATTTAATATACAAAACACTTACTTTTTCTGTTTCCAAAAAACTTATCTTTCCTGCTCCCTCGTGTGCTGAGCCGGATACTAACGCTGCCTTTGAAAGGTAGTTCCCATGATATGACATCCAGTTTCTTTGACTGCCTAGAGATAAGCACCTGCGTTTGTGTCCCCTCTCTACGTCACACCTCCCTATTCAGACCTTCTCAATATGACTCACATTTGCACATCAACAGCCTCGTGCGCGTACACAGATTTTTTTTTTTCGGCTCTGGGCCCAAAACTTTCACTTTAATTTTCATCACATGATTGCTGTGGCATATGTCCTTCCAAGCCTCCCATATATCAGTCATCATGCAAATGAGATGGAATATCACTCCTCTGCAGCAGATGGCCAGGGATGATAACAATGGCTCAACAGAGGAGATTCAATGTCCCTGACTTTATCGCCACGGCAACAACAATCTAAAATATATGTAATGGAAGTGGTGCTTATTAATTTTGCAGGCTCGAGTGTTCTGATTTTGTGAGTGAATGGGCTGAGTTAAAAAGGGGGCAGTGTCCTCCTGCCTCTAGAACACTATCTATAAAAGCCAGGGACCTGGAAATTATATTTGGTGACTAAGAAGGCAACAGACTAGCAATTATTTGAGTAATTAGGTGTAATTCCTCCCAGTAGGCCTTGTACCCTCCTGTGCTTGTTTCATAGAAGCTCAAGAATTAGACAGGCAGAGATACTGAAAAGAAAATTTGCCTGAAGATATAGGAAAGGGCTTGAAGGAGCTAAGCTACATTGATATGTCACTTGGCCTCCAGCAGGCTCGGTAAACACAAACCCCAAGCCATAAGTAAATAGCGGCCCCACTTTACAAACACAAACCAATTAAAATGACAAAGGCAGACACACTTTTGGGAGGGGTTTCTGTGGAAAAAATGGAGAAGGAGGGAGCTGGATTCATTATGAGCCCTGGGAAAGCTGAATGTACAAACTTCAGTTGTTAGAAAGCAGCTGTTGCTTGGACCTTTATTACAGAGACAATTCTGCGACATGCCACCAAAATTCAACTTTTTAACACCGCCAAACATGCTACTAAGTAATAGTAATGCTTAATATAATACTAATTTATAATATAGTGAGAATCAGTTATAGTGTTATAAAAATTCAAGGGCTGACTATTACTTTATTGCTGCGATAAAGGGCAGGTTTATACTGGGCTTTTATAGTCGGTCAGTTTTTTTGTCCTCCTTGCTAGTCCTATTTAATTGTAATGATAACATTGGTATTTTAAGGCCTCATTCACACGTGTTGGTGTTTAAACACATACATATAAGAACTTGCTTACACTGTTGTATGACACAGCCGAGTGCTATGCAATGCAGATATGTGATTTTTTTTCTCATGGTGTGAGTGTATCTGATAATTGGATCATGCACATCCATTCAAGACTATGGTTGTGTGTTGTAAAACATTGGACTGCACTCGGATGTCATCCGAGTGCAGTCCGATAACCGCAGACACACAGACAATGGAGAAGATGGAGAATCGAGATCAATTCGAGAGAAATGGATCACACTGTGAGAGAATGGGATCACACTCAGGCTCTGTGCCCACATAGCAGATTTGATGCAGAGCATTTTTGCCTCTCTCTGGCAGAAAAAAATGCATGCAGATTTACATGCGTTTTTTCTGCCAGAGAGAAGCATTTTTTCAGCGTTTTTACATGCGTTTTCGCATGCGTTTTTTCAAGCAGTTTTCCAAGCGATTTTGAGAATCACTTGGAAAAGTGCTTGACAAGTTGGTCACACAATATACTGTAAATCCATGCAACCGGCATGGATTTATAATGTGTGAACAAATGATGCTTTAAATGCAGCTTCTATAGTAAAAAAAAAGAGAATTAAAACGTTAAAAAAAAAAAAAAACCTGTATACTCACCTCTCCGGTCTCCTCCAGTCTCCTCCCGTCGGCGATCCTGCGATTCTCTATCTTCGGCGTCCCGCAGTGTACTGTCAGGACCTGCGGTGACGCCATTTAGTCAGCTGATGGTCACGCGACCATCACCTGACCGCCGACATCAGCGGTCGCGTGATCATCAGGTGACTAAATGACGTCACCGCAGGTCCTGACTAGAGATGAGCGTTGTTCTACTCGAACTGTTCGCCAATCTCAAATTCGAGCTGTTTTGGGCGGTGTTCGAGCCGTTCGGCGAACACGAACGATTTGAGAAAAATTCGGCTGTTCGAGGTTATGTTCGATAACTGTTCGTGCACCAAAATCATAACTGGATTTTTTCTCAGTAATGATGAAAATTAATGTTAATACGCAGTTTGAGTGTACAGCGGGGTGGGGGGAGGGGCAGGGATGGATCTCTGCAGGAATAATGAAGATCTCCATTTTTTTTCTCTTTCCCGCATTTACAGTGGGGAGGTGCAATCTGTCAGCCTATCAGCAGCGCACACACGGAGCGAAGTGCTTTTTTTCACATAAGCAAGGGCATGTGTCATTGGCAGTGTATGTCACATGTCCTTGCCCTATAAGACCAAGCCATTTTCCCCGTCGCCACCATTTTCTCACTGCTGCAGCTGCGTGTTAGACGGCACCGCTGTTGCTGTGTGCGCTATACCTTGTTAATTTCAAGCCAATTTTTGCACAAATCTACAGATAGCTTGGGAGTAGGGAATAGTTGTGATTGCAGTCCTTTTAAGGACTAGGTTACAGCATTTCCTACGACTTTTATCAGGCAGGTCTGTGCTCTTAAATAGATAGGTTGTGGGAGTAATGACTAATTGTAATTGGAGTCCTTTTCAGGACTAGGTTACATCAGTTCCTATCAGTTTTTGCCAGGCAGGTCTGTGCCAGTGCTGTGCAAGTTTTTTTCACAGCATTTGGCTGAATCTAGCAAAGCTAATCCTTTTTGGCCTATTGCAGAGTGTGTTAGTCAGTGGAGTAGCCTATCTGTGTTGCAAGATATACCACCTGTGTATAGAATACCAATTTTTTTACTGACCTAGTGAAGTAAAATCTTTTGGGCATAGCATCATTCTATTAGTCCATCTATACTGACCTCCATCAGGTTGCAAATTGAATATAATTTTTTTCTGCATCTAGCTCTGAAAAAATATTTGGCCTTCTAGCAGTGTGTGGGACTTTCTCTATTAGTCCATCTATACTGACCTCCATCAGGTTGCAAACTGAATATATTTTTTTCTGCATCTACCTCTGAAAAAATATTGGGCTTGTAGCTGTGTGTGGGACTTGTTCTATTAATCCATTTATACAGACCTCCATCAGGTTGCAAACTGAATATAATTTTTTTTTGCATCTACCTCTGAAAAAATATTTGGGCTTCTAGCTGTGTGTGGGACTTGTTCTATTACTCCATCTATACTGACCTCCATCAGGTTGCAAATTGAATATAATTTTTTTCTGCATCTAGCTCTGAAAAAATATTGGGCTTCTAGCTGTGTGTGGGACTTGTTGTATTAGTCCATCTATACTGACCTCCATCAGGTTGCAAACTGAATATATTTTTTTCTGCATCTACCTCTGAAAAAATATTGGGCTTCTAGCTGTGTATGGGACTTGTTATATTAATCCATCTATACAGACCTCCATCAGGTTGCAAACTGAATATAATTTTTTTCTACATCTAGCTCTGAAAAAATATTTGGCCTTCTAGCAGTGTGTGGGACTTTCTCTATTAGTCCATCTATACTGACCTCCATCAGGTTGCAAACTGAATATAATTTTTGTCTGCATCTAGCTCTGAAAAAATATTTGGCCTTCTAGCTGTGTGTTGGACTTTCTCTATTAGTCCATCTATACTGAACTCCATCAGGTTGCAAACTGAATATAATTGTTTTCTGCATCTAGCTCTGAAAAAAATATTTGGCCTTCTAGCAGTGTGTGGGACTTGTTCTATTAGTCCACCTATACTGACCTCCATCAGGTTGCAAATTCAAAATAATTTTTTGTCTGCATCTAGCTCTGAAAAAATATTTGGCCTTCTAGCAGTGTGTGGGACTTTCTCTATTAGTCCATCTATACTGACCTCCATCAGGTTGCAAACTGAATATTTTTTTTTCTGCATCTACCTCTAAAAAAATATTTGGGCTTCTAGCTGTGTGTGGGACTTGTTCTATTAGTCCATCTATACTGACCTCCATCAGGTTGCAAATTGAATATAATTTTTTTCTGCATCTAACCCAGCCAATAGTTTTGGCCTAATACCACAGTTTGGCCACTCAGCTCTGCTCGGTTCCCATCCATTGTTTTTTTGTGCAAACAACTCCAGAGTTGTGAATTAGTTAACCACCAAAATGAGTGTAAAAAGGCCTGCTGCTGGTGGAAAGGGGAATAGGCGTGTTGGGAAGGGGAAAAAAGGTTGTGTCCGTGGGGTAGGTGTTAAAGCAACAGTAACATCTGCAGAAGAAAGACCATCTTCCAGCCAAACTAAAATGTCTACTTCTTTTAGCGGACAATGTGATAAGATCCCTTTCTTATGGCCACGCCAATCGCTACAAATTCCAGATGAGGCACAAAAACAGCAGGTGCTTCAACGGATATCAAGTGCTCCTTTAAGTGGGCTCTCCTCCACATCAACTTCAACATCACAAATACTCCAGTCCTCAAATGTGTCACCCCAATCGCACTTGCTTCCTCACAGCTCCCAAATCTCCAGCTGCCCGTCTGAGTATGAGGTAGAACAGATGGTTGAGTCTGCAGAGCTGTTTACTCATACTATAGCCTGGGAATCAGAGGTCGACTCCAGCGCTTCTGTGAATCCAGACGAGGAAATGATCTGCACTGATGCCCAGAATCTTTATGAGTCGGATCCAGGACCAGACGCAGAAGGTTCTGACCATAATGTAGACCCTCATTCCCAAACTGTAACTCCTGTTGGTGGAGACAATGAGGAAGACGATGATGAGACTCAAATACCTGATTGGAGCGACAACTTTAGTTTTTTGTCAGGGCAGGAACAGGTTGGCTCTGAGGACGACGGGTGTGATAACGCACAGGGTGATGATGATGAGGTTGGAGGTCCCACTTACTGTCAACCCACAGTCAGCCAAGAGATGAGGTCAGCAGAGGAGGTGGAGGAAGATGCTAGTGACGACGAGGTCAGGTTGCGCCTTCCTGGACAGAGACGTAGTACTGGAAGCACGTCAACAACTGCATCCTCAAACACAACTCTGCCTCTCACCACAAGTCGTGGTGGCTCTTCAGGTCGCATGGGTGCTAAGCCTTGCATAGCCTGGGCATTTTTTCAGATCGATAAAGATGACCCAACTCGTGTTATCTGTAACATTTGTCAGCAAAAGCTAAGTAGAGGCCAAAAAATACATAGTTTGAGTACTTCATGCATGAACCGGCACATGGACATGAAGCATAAGTTGCAGTGGGAAGCTCAGTGTGCTACAATGCGGCCTAGCCGGCCGGGCCAACCACCGTCTGCCATATCTTGTGCATCCGCGGCCTCTTCATCCTCTGTGACTGGGGGGACAGCAGTCACACCTGTTTTGGGGCACAGACCTGCCACCTCTTTACCCGCAACAGCCAGCGTGATTGGCAGGTCATCATTTTCTTTGGAGGTGGTAACACCAGCTGGTGTTGAGCGCTGTCCGACATCGATAGCACCACCTTTGGATCAAGGCAACCTAACATGTCCGCCTGCATCTTCCTCACAGACCGGCAGTTTGCCGGGGACACCCTTATCAACCCCGTCTAAGCACAATAGCCAGCCCTCGGTCCCTCAGATGTGGACAAGTAAAAGACCATTTCCTCCTAGCCATGAGAAAGCTAAGAGGTTGAATTTCACCATCTGCAAGCTCTTGGCTACAGAAATGCTGCCTTTCCACCTGGTGGACACAGAGGATTTTCGAGACCTTATGTCCGTCGCAGTGCCCCAGTACCAGATGCCCAGTCGGCACTACTTCTCAAAGAAAGGTGTGCCTGCGCTCCACCAGCATGTCGCACACAACATCACCGCTTCTTTGAGAAACTCTGTGTGTGACAGGGTGCATTTCACCACAGACACTTGGATGAGTAGGCATGGACAGGGGCGTTACATGTCGCTGACTGGGCACTGGGTAACTATGGTGACAGCAGGACAAGGGGCTGCTGTCCAAGTCTTGCCGTCCCCACGAGTTGTGCGTCAATCCTCTTTATGTCAAAGTTCCTCCACTGCTTCTGCCTCCTCAACCTCCTCTCGGTCTTCCACCTGCACCCAAAGCCTGTCTAGTCATGCCACAAGCTTTCTAACTGCGCAGAAGGGATCCTGCACACCTCCTTACTATGCTGGCAGTAGGGCTCAACGTCATCAGCGGTTTTTACTTTGAAATGTCTGGGAAATGTGAGTCACACAGCTGAGGAGTTGTGGTCAGCTCTGGAGAACCAATTTCATGAATGGTTGTCTCCACTGGACCTGAAACCAGGGAAGGCCGTGTGCGACAATGCTGCAAACCTGGGTGCGGCCCTTCGCCGGGGCAATGTCACACACGTGCCTTGTATGGCTCACGTGTTGAACCTGGTTGTCCAGCAATTTTTAGCCCACTATCCCAGACTAGATAGCCTTCTGCAGAGGGCACGGTCGCTGTGTGCTCACTTCCGCCGTTCGCATCCCGCAGCTCAGCGACTTACATCTCTACAGAAGTCGTTGGGCCTGCCACTTCACCGGCTAAAATGCGATGTGCCTACCCGATGGAATTCAACTCTACACATGTTGCAGCGACTGTGGCAGCACCGACAAGCCCTGGTGCAATACGTTCTGACGTATAGCCTGGGCCAACGAGATCCAGACGTGGGGCAAATCACGCTGGAGGAGTGGTCTCAGATCAGGGACCTATGCACCCTTCTGCACAGTTTTGAAATGGCGACGAAGATGTTTAGTGCTGACGATGCCATTATCAGCATGACTATTCCGGTGATTTACATGCTGGAACACATGTTAAACAGAATTCGGAGTCAGGTGGTGGCACAAGAGGAGGTGGAGGAAGTAGAGGAGGAGGAGTTGTATGCGGAAGGGCTAACATCTGCAAGGTCCAGACAGTCGGCAGCATCAAGGCGGCAGGCATGTGAGGGTGGGGGAAATGGTTTTACCAGGGCGCATGGTAGCAGCCAAACTAGTGAGGAAGGTGCAGGAGCCCAGGAAGAAGTGGAGGACGAACTGATGGAAGACTCATCAGATGAGGGAGACCTTGATCACATTTCTGTTGTGCGAGGTTGGGGGGAGAGGACAGAGGAAGGAAGCATGATTGTTACCTCGCCACCAACACAACAGGGACTTGGTGCTCCTGGATGCGCAACACAAAAGTAAATTTGCAGAAATTATTCCTGCCATAGAAAGGGATGCACGCATGCAGGAGTATCAGCAGAGACTGTTGCAGAATCTTACATGTGCTTTTCCACAAAACACCAGTGGTGCACGTAGTGAATCTCACAGTTCCAACTTGCCAACCGTGGGACCGTCAAGTGTTCAGCACTCAAACCGTAAAAGAACCACAGTATCTGCTGGTAACATCAATTTTGCGCAATCATTTCACCACTTTTTTAGCCCATCCTTTTCAAGGCCACAGGAGACAAGAAGTCTCACACATAGTTAACGCCTAGAGACGATGGTACAGGAGTATCTCCAAGTAAACATTGAAGCCATGACTGTGTCACTGGACCCTTGCTCTTTTTGGGCTTCCAATCTGGATAAATGGCTGGAGCTAGCCACTTACGCCTTGGAGATCTTGTCATGCCCCGCAGCCAGCGTTCTGTCTGAACGTGTGTTCAGCGCTGCTGGTGGTGTGCTGACAGATAAGCGCACGCGGCTCTCCACTGATAATGTAGACAGACTCACGTTCATAAAGATGAACAAATCATGGATCCGAAACGACTTTTCTACCCCTGTGTCATCCTGGGGAGAGTAAAAGATGGATGATTGGTTAAAATCACCCTACCAACCGTTTTAAGCTTTCAAATTACTAATCATGTTTATCTGTATCTTGGCGGGAAAATAATTTGGACTTTGTAGCAGTGTGCAGCACTGATTCTATTAGGCCATCTATAATAAGCTCCACCAGATTTAAAATTACTAATCATGTTTATCTGTATCTTGGCTGGAAAATAATTTGGGCTTTGTAGCAGTGTGCTGCACTGATCCTATTAGGCCATCTATACTAAGCTCCACCAGATTTAAAATTAATAATGATTCCAGCCCAAAACATTACTCCACCTCCTCCTTGTTGGCGCTGTAGCCGTGTTTGCGTGGGGTGTCCATCAACCAGCCATCCTCCACTCCATCCATCTGGACCATCGAGCGCTGCACGGCACTCATCCGTGAACAAAACAGTTTTGAAATCAGTCTTCATGTAATGTTTGGCCCACTGGAGCCGTTTCTGCTTGTGTGAAGTGGATAGAGGAGGTCGACAGGATGGCGTATGCACAGCTGCACACCTCTGAAGGACTCTGCATCTTGTTGTTCGGGGGACGTTGGAGGCACCAGCAGCTTCAAAAACTTGTCTGCTGCTATGACAAGGCTTTTTTGCCGCTGCTCTTTTAACCTGACGTAATTGCTTGTAGGAAAGAGTCCTCAATTTGCCCTTATCAGCACGCACACGTGTGTACTGTGAATCAGCTACATACTTCTTGATTGCCAAGACACTTCATCCTGATCATCGCACAATGTTGATTGTAGTCATGCCTTGACCTAAACACTCCACAATTTGTTGCTTCTCAGCAGCCGACACATCCTTTTTCTTTCCCATTTTGGCAGAAAATGTAGGCTGCTTAATAATGTGAGACAGCCTTCTTAAGTAGTCTTGCCTTTCATTGGACACACCTGCCAAACGAATTAGCACAGGTGTCTGCAATTGCTTACAGTGATATAAAGAGCCCTGACACACATCACCATCAATGAGTTTAACTGACAAACAAACAAATTCTTCCCTTATCACTCCTAAACACTTATTGCATAATAATTTGGAACACAGTGCACATGTGCTTTTCCACAAAACACCAGTGGTTCACGTAGTGAATCTTACAGTTCTAACTTGCCAACCGTGGTCTGTATGGAGTTGTTCAATAAAGGGCCCAAAATTAAGATAACATAGATGGGAGAGGTCTCTATGAAAAGGAATTCCTAAGTATTTGATACCCTGTGAGGGCCAGGCAAAGGGAAAGTTGGACTGGATGGAATCCTATATGGATTTGGGGAGGGAGACATCGAGGGCCTCAGACTTCGCTGCATTGATTTTAAAATTTGACCATGTAACAAAGTGATCTATTTCAGCCATAACAGCATGGATGGATATATGTGATTGAGTGATATATACTAGGACATCATCAGCAAATAGAGAGCACTTGTACTCGGTGCCTCCCACCTCAATCCACCTAATATTGGGGTTATGGCGAATTGATGAGAGCAGGTGCTCCGTCACTAGGATGTATAAGAGAGGGGACAGAGAACATCCCTGCCTTGTCCCATTGGTGATTGTGAAAGGTGAAGAAAATGTTCTGACGCGCCCCCTGGGCCTTGGGACACCCGGAGCCGGACCCTTTTTGGCGGATGCTGGTGGTTGTAGTCTCTGTGGCGGCGACCCGGTTCCGTGGCTCAGTGCGGTCAAACCAGTGGCGGAACTATTTATGTGGTTTTGATGTTTAAATGTCCGACTACGCCACCCGTGGATTGCGGTCAGAGTGAACCGCCGCTCAAGGGCAGACCGCTGAGGCTGGTGTTGTGGGTGCAGCAGAGCGTAGCATAACTCCCCACGGGAGGAGTATAGCCTCAGGGCAGTGTATGCGGAGGATGGGGGTGATGGTGCAGGGCAGCAGTATTAACGACACGGAGTCAGTGATGCAGTCCAGGGCCTTTACTCACAGTTCTTATTATCCAGACCACGTCTGCAGGTAATGGCTGCCCACGTCGTACGGTGCTCACCAGGTGAGGGGCTCAGACAACTCCCAGATAACTTTGGAGCGCTTCACAGGACCCCCTTTGTGTGTCCTTTGTCTGGCCTTTCTTACCAACCCTTCTGTCCGGCTGCCTCGGGCCTCCTCTTGGTAAACTTGGCGCCAGTTTCCCTGACCCTATGTGGTGCCTTCCTAGCGGGTGTAGCGAGGGGCTGCTCCACATAAAATGTCACAGCCTCCGGTTTCTAGCTGAGGGTCGTTTCCTGCCTCCACTAGTTTCGGGGACCGGTCTCCCCTTTGGCCTGACCCCTCCACGCAGGTGGATTCGGGCGTGCGGTGGCGACTCGCCCGTCCGCACCCCTGGGATCCCTTCATTCCTCATTCCTGGAGCCTTCTCCGCTCCTCTTCCTTCCTTCTCCCTCTTCCAGGCCTGGGCCTCTGTTACTAGGCCCGCCTCCGGAGCAGAGCTCATGCAGAGCCCCTGCTCCCTGCCACTTCTGCTCAGACTTCTCTGCACTGAACTAAGATGGTGCCCACCTTTTATACTCCCTTCTCAATGCACCCAGGAACTGCTTCCTCCCTGCTCCTGCACTACAGGGTTCCCCTTCCTCAGTGTTCCCTCCCCCCACTCCAGCCAGGGACAGGGACTGTCGTGCCCATCTCAGGGGCATATTGGTCGTCCTGCCCCACGGCAATGTGGTGTAATGCATGCAGGTGTCGGGTCCTGATCCACACTCCATCCTTACCTGAGAGTGAGATATCACACCTCTGGGTGAGGTGCAATACCTCTGTAGCAACCGAGCCCTCAGGGTAATACAGTTCCATTTATCTTCAGCCTAGGTGACGTATTGAGATACAGGGCCGTGATTTTGGCTATAAAAGGGTCCCCTAGACCCCTACCCCAAGCTTTTTAAGAGAATCATATATGGCGTGCCAGGAGACTCTATGGAATGCTTTCTCAGCATCCAACGAGAGTATCTAATTACAAATTTTTAACTGCATCTAGCCCAGGAAATACTTTGTGCCTAGTAGCAGTGTCTGCTAGTCAGCGGATTATCCCGGCTGTTAAGCAAACTACACCACCTGTAGTTTTGACACTTAATTTTTTCAAAGGAAATGCTTCGGGACCACGGGATACTCAGTGAAGAGCATCAGGAGGCACCCCAAGGCATAGGGGCTGGGACTGGCAGTAGGATGCCTTGCGGTGGACAGCCGAGCTCGATCCTTATAAAAGCTTTTTAACTGCAGCAGCTTTAGTGGACGCTACTGGAGCTGGAATTACGCGGCTGCTGACATGAGACTTGCCCTCCAATAGATCCTTGTAAATGGATTTAAAGTGTATTCATTCAAATTAGAGAGACAATTTAAATTAAAAAGCTTAGAGCTGCCTCCACCACAGGGGGGCTCGCTCGACCCACCAGCGGACAGGCACCAGTATTGGGAGAGGGGGGCTGGCCGTCAGGGTTCACCGCGGCTCTGGCACAAACCCGGCGACACGGAGGTGGCACGGGCTGGAGCGGATTGAACGTGTCGGCTTCTCACTTTTTGGATTTTAGAAGGGCATGACATGCCTATATCTGTGTCTCCCCCTCCTTTTACTCCTCCACCTCTTTTCTTTTCGCATGACTATATGTACTTGTCACTTTTCCATGTGTTAGTTGTGTCTTCAGAGCAGTTTGTCAGCTTTTGGACACCTTTGAAGGTGTTTTCTATGTGTTTCTATGTGTTTTTGTTTGCCTGCCATTGGTTTTAACGGTGTTCGAAGGTGTTTGACGAACAGTTCGACGAACAGTTCGGCGAACACACGGGTGTTCGACGAACCGAACCGAACTCGAACACTACGGGGGTGGCTCAACACTAGTCCTGACAGTACACTGCGGGATGCCAAGGAAAGAGGATGTGGCCGGGAGCAGACTTGAGGAGACCGGAGAGCAGACCGGGGGCCGCCGGAGAGGTAAATATACTGGTTTTGTTTGTTTTTAACTTTTTTATTTCTTTTTTTCACCGCATGGTAGCCGGGATGAAGAGGAGTTGTTGTCTCCTCTTCATCCTGGGTACCACACGCACCACGATTACGCTGCAAATTCGCGGTCATTGAATTTATTTGAAACGCAGAAAATCCACATATACCTGCGGGTTTGCTGCGTTTCAATGTTCCTCAATGGCCGCAAATTAGCAGCGTAATCGCGGTAGAAATGGTCATGCTGTGTTTTGCAATGCGAATTCGGCGCACAAAGTAGCGCATCATGTGCACAGCACATCCGATTTCACATTGCTTTGCATGGCAGACTGTTTTACAAGCGTTTTCGCGGCGTTTTAGCAGCCGTAAAAATGCCACAAAAACTCTACAAAAGCGCTACGTGGGCACATGGCCTAAGGTAACACTTGGATCAAACTCTGGCAGAGTTTGATCTAAGTGACATTAGCGTAATCGGCCCAATTCTGTTGCATGACTGAATCGACTGCCGTATGACCCCAGCCTCAAAATGGTACATCAGTGTTGTGCATCAGTGTGTCACCTGTGTGTCTGTTTTTACCATCAGTGTTTTTCATGGATGGATAAAGAAATATATAAATTACAAAGCTTCCCCCATACTTTGCAGTATTAAACACCAACAGCACATGGATGCCATCCATGTGCTGTACGTGTTTTTCATGGATCCGTTTGCCCTTTTCATTCGTGATGCTGGAAAAAAATGTCCATGTTTCCATCAATTTTGCACAGAGACACGGTCCGTGAAAAACACGATCATGTGATAATAGCACCATAGATCGATGAAAAAAATGGATGTAACATGTACATGCCACACGGACGTCTGAATGAGGCCTTAGGAGCCTTAATACCTGTGAGGCAGTATGTGCTCTGCTCCATCTGTCAAAACAGCCTTGATAATTTGTTCACACATCGCAGATTTGTTGCAGACATTTCTGCTGCGGTTTTATACATGCGAATGGGGTTTACAAAAAAACATCCACATGCTGAAGAAACAAGTTTATTCGGATAAACCAGAATGGAGTTGAAATAGATTTACAGTATTTAATTTGGCAAAAAATAAGCTGCTTTGTGTAAAAGTTTAATCATCTGACAAACTCAGCTCTGCTACGTCTGCGTGCTTCTGGATAAATGTATCCTTACTGTAGGTTTGTTGTTCACAATGGGGTTGCCGCACCGATATTTGTGTTTGTTGTTCTGTCACTTTCTATATGGTTAAACAGCAGAACTTTTAGGCCACCCACAGACATTTGACTAAAGTTAGCTGCAGATGCGGACACTGACAGCTTGGGACCCCTGTGCAAGAAATGTGTCTGACTCCCCTTCTTTTTTGGCGACAAAGCTATATATATGAAATATAATTTTACATAGCGCCCTCTCTTGTCCTTTATATATCAGATTGTCTTGTTATTTTTGATATTTATAGCGCCCTGTTCTTTATTATATACTGTCCTCTCTTATTAAATACTGTATATAATGCAATGATGGCTGATGGAGCATTGGAAAGCTTCTTTTCTAATGGAAGAGCTGATGGACTGGTGTTCTGGTCATATGCTTCTCCATGAGCAGTCATTTTATATCTAATAAGAGACAATTATGTGATAGAAAGAAGGCGCTGTGAATAACCAAAATAACGAGAATACTCAATGTAAGGGACGGTGCTATATATAACAAGAGATGATACGTAATAATGGGACAGCACTGAACATTACAGAGGATGCTACGTAATAAGGGACGGCGCCATACATAGAGAGGAGGCTACGTAATAAGAGATGGTGTTATATATAATAAAGGAGGAAACTAAGTAATTAAAGGGTATTCCCATCTCCGAGATCCTACCCCAATATGTAGTAGGTGTAGTAATATTATCAAATACCTCCAATTAGAAATGTAGTATATTTCTCCTAATTAGCTATGTCGCTTACTCCATGAGCAGGCATTGTAGTAGCTTAGATATCAATGGTTACGACCACTAACAGCTGAGTAACTAACTGTCACTATGTGTGGTCTTAACCATAGATACCTATGCTACTTCAATGTCTGCACATGGGGTAAACAATATAGCTAATCAGAAGAACTATACTACATTTCTAATTGAAGGTATTTGCTAATATTACTACACTTACTACATATTGGGATAGGATCTTGGAGATGGCAATACCCCTTTAAGGACTGTGCTATACATAATAAGTGCATACTAACGACGCTATACATAATGTGGCCAGATTTCTGTATCCGTGTGCTGCTTGATTTTTGTTTTCACAGACAGCACACAGACCCACTGAGTAAGTCCTATGATCTCCAAAATCGGATCAGAACAGGACTTGTTCTGAGTCTCGCAGATCTCATTCTGAGATCCGTAATTTTCAGATATGTGAATGGATCTATGAAACTCTAAGTCCGTTTACAGACCAATAAAGAAATCTGGCAGCTCTTGGATTTATCACACGAATGTGAGAATGTGGCCTAAGTAGTGTTGAGCGAGCACTAAAATGCTCGGGTGCTCGAAGCTCGGGCCGAGCTCGCCGTGATACTCGGGTGCTCGACCCGAGCAACAAGCCCAATGTTAGTCTATGGGAGACCCGAGCATTTTTGCGGCGGCACCCCCGGCAGTCTTTTAAAAGCCTAACAAGTGCCCAAAACGATAGTGACAGTGCTCATATGACATGGGGACAGCATGGGGATCACCCCAGGAAGCATTTCTGACCCCCAGGTCACTGCTGTCAACAACGTGGTCAGAGGTATAAGCCACTTTTAAGTGCTCACAATAAAACGTTCTAAAACAAAACTGAAACTGCTTTCCTGTGAAATATGTTAAGGAAGTTCCTTTCCAGGGTAAAGCCTTGTGCATAAGGTAAAATAAATAACCCCCCCAAAAAAATACTCCTCCACACTATGTTCACAAGTAGCATTTTTTATGCGTTATTGCACTTTGGTATTGCTTTCAACCGTGACAAATGCATTCACCGGGAAATGTCATTTTAACATTTTACAATCTTATCTGGCCATGTGCTGTGTAACACATGCATACAGTGCTGAAAAGACATGGGAACAGCATGGGGAAGATGCCTGGAAGCATCTCTGACACCCAGGTCACTGCCTAAAAGAATGCCCATCAGAAGTGATCCTTGCCGCATCAGAAGATGCAGACTTGCAACTATCCCCATGCAAGTCCTTGTCCCAGGGCAGTGTTCAATTGTACCTCCCCCATTCCTTGCAATGCAAGCGCAAATATGCAGCCTGCCACCCACCCACCCCCAGGCTGCAATACCATACTGCTAGCTTGCACTTGAAATGGGGCCTTTTAGTTAGGAGGAGGCTGAAGCTGGCCACCACCTCATGGCTGCTTTGGCAGCGAGGTCTCCATACTCAGTCCCCAGCCGCCACTATTTGTCCCGGTAACCTTCCCCATACTTTTCTTAGCCTGGCATGCTTTAGGGCAGCATTGGACGAGCCCACCAGAGAACCAGACTCCTCTGGTGGGCCCTGGCTTCTCCATCAGGGGAGTTGAGAGTGCCAAGGTGAGGAGCATGATGATGAAAGAAGATAGCATCTGCTTTTTTTTCTTGGAATGCAAGTGCATGTATGTAGTAGCGGCTAGGCCTGAGGTGGTCAGCGTTTTGGCGCATATCCTACCTCCTCCCAGGATTGCTGGATGCTTTCCTGCTACTATCACAGTTCTCTGACTCCTGTTAAAACAAAGCTTCAGGTGATAAATGATGGATGAGGTGGTGGCAAAGGAGAAAGAGCAGGATGAACAGGGACCATTCACATCAATATCAGGCCAGTCAACCACACATGTCTTGTAGGATATATTTCTGTACCAAAAGGAGAGGTTCGGCTACACAGTTATAGGGCATACAGTGAGTGCAATGCCTACCAAAAATTTAGAGGCACTCCAATGCCCCTTGAAAGTGACATGGAGGTCAGAGGGCCTTAACTAAACCATTTTTTCCATTTATAGCAACTGGGTCTCCTGTGCACTGTTGGCCTAAGCAGTGAATGGAAGGCTTTCCAAAAATTATGGGAAACTGCAATGCCCCTTGAAACAGACGTGGATTACAGCGTACTAAAAACCTTCCACCCATTATTAGGGAGTGGGTCTCCCTTAGTGTTCCCCTATGCATTGAAAAGCAAAAGCTGACTAAAATTAGGAGGAAATGCAATGCCCGTTGGAAGAGTCGTGGAGGTCGCAGTAGCTTAAATAGACGGTTTTAATGCCCCTCGGAAGAGACATGGAGGTCCCAGTAGCTTAACAAGACGGTTTTAATGCCACTCGGAAGAGACGTGGAGGTCGCAGTTGCTTAACAAGACGGTTTTAATGCCCCGTGGAAGAGACGTGGAGGTCACAGTAGCTTAACAAGACGGTTTTAATGCCCCTCGAAAGAGATGTGGAGGTCCCAGTAGCTTAACAAGACGGTTTTACTACCCCTTGGAAAATTGGTGGAGGTCCCAGTAGCTTAACAAGACGGTTTTAATGCCCCTTGGAATAGTGGTGGACGTCACAGTAGCTTAACAAGACGGTTTTAATGCCCCATGGAAAAGTGGTGGAGGTCACAGTAGCTTAAAAAGACGGTTTTAATGCCCCTCAGAAGAGACGTGGAGGTCCCAGTAGCATAACAACATGGTTTTAATGCCCCTCGGAAGAGACGTGGAGGTCAAAGTAACTTAACAAGACGGTTTTAATGCCCCTTGGAAAATTGGTGGAGGTCACAGTAGCTTAACAAGACGGTTTTAACGCCCCTTGGAAAAGTGGTGGAGGTCACAGTAGTTTAACAAGACGGTTTTAAAGCCCCTCAGAAGAGACGTTGAGATCCCAGTAGCTTAACAACATGGTTTTAATGCCCCTCTGAAGAGACGTGGAGGTAACAGTAGCTTAACAAGATGGTTTTAGTGCCCCTCGGAAGAGACGTGGAGGTCACAGTAGCTTAACAAGACGGTTTTAATGCCCCTCGGAAGAGACGTGGAGGTCGCAGTAGCTTAACAAGACGGTTTTAATGCCCCTTGGAAAAGTGGTGGAAGTCACAGTAGCTTAACAAGACGGTTTTAATGCCCCTTGGAAAAGTGATGGAGGTCCCAGTAGCTTAACAAGATGGTTTTAATGCCCCTCGGAAGAGACGTGGAGGTTGCAGTAGCTTAACAAGACGGTTTTAATGCCCCTTGGAAAAGTGGTGGAAGTCACAGTAGCTTAACAAGACGGTATTAATGCCCCTTGGAATAGTGGTGGACGTCACAGTAGCTTAACAAGACGGTTTTAATGCCCCTTGAAAAAGTGGTGGAGGTCACAGTAGCTTAACAAGACGGTTTTAATGCCCCTCAGAAGAGACGTGGAGGTCCCAGTAGCTTAACAACACGGTTTTAATGCCCCTCGGAAGAGACATGGAGGTCACAGTAGCTTAATAAGACGGTTTTAATGACCCTTGGAAAAGTGGTGGAGGTCACAGTAGCTTAACAAAACGGTTTTAATGCCCCTTGGAAAAGTGGTGGAGGTCACAGTAGCTTAACAAGACGGTTTTAAAGTCCCTCAGAAGAGACGTGGAGATCCCAATAGCTTAACAACATGGTTTTAATGCCCCTCGGAAGAGACGTGGAGGTCACAGTAGCTTAACAAGACGGTTTTAATGCCCCTCGGAAGAGATGTGGAGGTCACAGTAGCTTAACAAGACGGTTTTAATGCCCCTGGGAAGTGACGTGGAGGTCGCAGTAGCTTAACAAGACGGTTTTAATGCCCCTTGGAAAAGTGGTGGAAGTCACAGTAGCTTAACAAGACGGTTTTAATGCCCCTTGGAAAAGTGGTGGAGGTCACAGTAGCTTAACAAGACGGTTTTAAAGCCCCTCAGAAGAGACGTGGAGATCCCAGTAGCTTAACAACATGCTTTTAATGCCCCTCTGAAGAGAAGTGGTGGTCACAGTAGCTTAACAAGACGGTTTTAATGCCCCTCGGAAGAGACGTGGAGGTCACAGTAGCTTAACAAGACGGTTTTAATGCCCCTCGGAAGAGACGTGGTCACAGTAGCTTAACAAGACGGTTTTAATGCCCCTCGGAAGAGACGTGGAGGTCGCAGTAGCTTAACAAGACGGTTTTAATGCCCCTTGGAGAAGTGGTGGAGGTCACAGTAGCTTAACAAGACCGTTTAATGCCCCTTGGAAAAGTGGTGGAGGTCACAGTAGCTTAACAAGACGGTTTTAAAGCCCCTCAGAAGAGATGTGGAGATCCCAGTAGCTTAACAACATGGTTTTAATGCCCGTCGGAAGACACGTGGAGGTCACAGTAGCTTAACAAGACGGTTTTAATGCCCCTCGGAAGAGACGTGGAGGTCACAATAGCTTAACAAGACGGTTTTAATGCCCCTGGGAAGTGACGTGGAGGTCGCAGTAGCTTAACAAGACGGTTTTAATGCCCCTTACAAGAGCCATACAGTACAGCATATTACAAACATTATTCCCATTATTGGGGAGTGGGTCTCCCATAGTCTTTGCCTATGCCTTCCAAGCAAAAGCTGCCAAAAATTAGGACGGAGGAACTTGCAATGCCCCTTACCAGAGCCATGCAGTACAGCATATTACAAACATTATTCCCATTATTGGGGAGTGGATCTCCCATAGTCTTTGCCTATGCCTTCCAAGCAAAAGATGACAAAAATAAGGACGGAGTAACTTTCAATAATAGCAACACGGACCACGGTCACCCTGGTGGTATAGTGGTGGTGGAGGCTGAGGATAAGGAGAAGAACATAAAACAGCCAAAGTGAGGAAGGGTATACCCATGTGTGGGTGTGAAGCAGTGCATGTGAATACACCTCCCAAAATAACACAGTGGATTTGACTTTATGTTACTCTGCTGTCTTTTGGTGGTGATGAGAAGTCTGGCCAAATCCAGCTCTTGTTCATTTTGATAAGGGTCAGCTTGTCAGCATTGACAGTTGACAGGCGAGTGCGCTTATCAGTTATAATTCCCCCAGCGGCAATAACAACACGCTCCGATAACACGCTAGTGGCAGGGCAGGCTAGGACCTCCAAGGCGTACAGAGCGAGTTCATTCCAAGTGTCCAGCTTGGATACCCAATAATTAAAAGGCACAGAGGAATCACGGAGGATGTTGGTACAGTCGGCAAGGTACTCCCTCACCATTTTTTGAAACTTTCCACTCCATGTGAGAGTACCCCGCGCCTCAGGGTCTGTCCGAAGGGAGGGTCTGAGAAAACTGTCCACCTCAGGAATAAGAGAGTGAAAGTTCTCCTTGTAGCGGGGATCTAAAAGTGTCACCAACCAGTAATGACTGTCACCCAACATTTTGACAATGCGAGGGTCACGGTTAAGGCAGCGTAACATAAAGTCAGCTATGCGTGCCAGACTGGTAACGGGCAAGACTTCCGTGTCCTCACCAAGATGACGACTGACCATGCTCTCCTCCTCCTCCTCCCTGTCCCCAGGCCACCCATGCTGAACCGACATTATGACAGTTGCACAGGTACTACCATCTACAGTGCATGATACAAGCTCCTGCTCTTCCTCCTCCTCCTCCTCCCCTCCCTCATTGTCCCCCAATGCACGTTGGGATGAGATGAGGCTGGGCTGTGTGTAATCGACCGCTACGGCTTCTTGATCCATCTCATCATATTCTGGCTGCAATGCCTCCTCTTTAATTTTCTGCAGAGAGCGTTGCAAAAGACAGACAAGTGGGATGCTGATGCTAATGATGGCATCATTGCCACTAACAATCTTGGTGGACTCTTCAAAGTTTGTCAAGATGGTACATATGTCAGACATCCAGGTCCACTCCTGAAGTCTTATGTGTGGAGTCTGACCTGAATATCGACGGCCTTGTTGCAGCTGGTACTCCACAGCTGCTCTCTTCTGCTCACAAATCCTTTGCAACATGTGGAGGGTAGAGTTCTAACGTGTGGGGACATCACACACCAGTCGGTGTGCCGGAAGCTGCAAACGCTGCTGCAACACAGCAAGGCCGGCGGAAGCTGTAGCCGACTTGCGAAAATGAGCTGACAGGAGGCGTACTTTGACGAGCAGATCTGGCAACTCGGGGTACAATTTAAGAAACCGCTGAACCACGAAGTTAAGCACATGAGCAAGGCATGGTACGTGTGTGATCTCGCCTCGCCTCGCCTCAGAGCCGCCACCAGGTTACAGCCATTGTCACACACGACCATGCCTGGATGTAGGTTCAGCGGTGTTAGCCACAGATCTGCCTGCTCTTTCACAGCTGTCCACAACTCACAAGCAGTGTGAGGTTTCTCACCTAAGCTTATGAGTTTCAGCACAGCCTGTTGCCACTTGGAGGAGGCAGTACTGCAGTGCTTCCAGCTTGTAACTGATGTGGTGATATCTGAGATGGAGGCTGAACATGAGGAGGCGGAGGAGGATGATGCGCAGGAGCTGTACACTGTGGGGGCAACTCTGACTGACATAGGGCCCGCAATCCTCGGTGTGGGGAGGATGTGTTCCGTCCCAAGGTCCGACTGGGTCCCGGCTTCCACTATGTTTACCCAGTGTGACGTCAGGGAGATATACCATCCCTGGCCACAAGCACTTGTCCACGTGTCCGTTGTCAGGTGGACTCTCCCAGTAACTGCGTTGTTGAGGGCACGGCAGATGTTTTGGGACACGTGCTTGTGTAGTGCAGGGATAGCACACCGGGCAAAATAGTGTCGGCTGGGGACCGAGTACTGAGGGACGGCCACCGCCATAAGGTTGCGGAAGGATTCCGTCTGCACAAGCCTAAAATGCAGCATTTCCAAAGCAAGCAGTCGTGAAATATGCGAATTTAGGACTGTGGCCTGTGGGGCGTTTGCTGTGAATTTCCGCTTTCGTTCAAAGGTCTGGGATATGGACAATTAAACGCAGCGGTGGGACGTGGACGTTGATGCTGTTTCTTGAGAAACTGCCATAACTAGTGAAGACTGAGCGGAGGGGGCATCTTTGCATGCAGTATGGACAGGGGATTGCTTTGCACACACAACAGGGGGTTCTATTGCACGCACAACAGCGGAAGAAGCAGTGGTGACCCCCGCTGACACCTGTCGTGGACCCTGGGTTTCGCCCCACAAAGTCGGGTGCTTTGCTGCCATGTGCCTGAACATGCTGGTGGTGGTCAGGCTGATAGTTTTGTCACCCCTGCAGATGCTGGCATGGCAGGTGATGCAAATGGCCTTTTTGGGGTTATCAGCAGAGTCTTTAAAAAAATTCAAGACTCTGGAAGACCTACCGGTTGTACTGGCAACATCCCTCGTGTTGGTGTTACGGGGAACTGTTGCCTGCCTTCTGTGTGCGGCCACCACACTGCTTCTTCCTGCCTGTTGGGGTACTCTGCCTCCCTCACCCTGTGTGCTGCTGGCCTCGCTCTGCATGTCCTCCTGCCACGTTGAGTCAGTTACTAGATCATCCACCACCTCCTCCTCTTCCACGTGCGCACCACGATCCTCCTCCTTATTTCTTGGCAATTGTGTCTCGTCATCGTCCACCTTTTGTGACAAATTGCCAGCGTCGCCTTCCTGTGGCCGTGGCTGTTCAAATATTTGGGCATCGCTACATGGGATCTCCTCTTCCACCACTTCAAGCGGAGCAGGCGAGGGGCACAAATCTGGAAATGGACCAGTGAACAGCTCTTCAGAGTGTCCAAGTGTGGGATCAGTTGCTGTCTGACGACACTCGGCATGGTGGGAGGAAGGAGCATCAGGGTGAGGAGGAGTATGCTGTCGAGACTCACGGCTACTAAGATTTGACCGTGTGGAAGACAGACCGGAGGTGGTGGTGCCCAGGTAACTGGAAGTATTATCTGCTATCCAATTAATAACCTGTTCACACTGATCAGTTCGAAATACTGGTGTTGTTCTGTGCTTCCCTAGAAATTCGGTCAAGAAGTGGGAGCGAGAAGATGTGGCTGTTGGTTGTGGCACATTTTCACCTTGGCCACGGACCCGTCCTCTGCACGCACCATCACTAGAACGTCCAGTTCCACGTCCCTTGCCACACGCCTTGCCCATTGTAAAGGAAGTAAAATTGCTTACACTCGCACTATCAATGGAAAAAGCGTAATACAAAGTAGATTAGAACCGTGGAAGAGGAAAACCACAGTTCTATTTCTCTGGCCTACACCCGACTCTTTTAAACAATCTGAACAATCAGGGAGGAACTATTACTGTTTTTCTTCACGGAAAAATTGCCAAAAGCTGGATAATAGAGATTTTTTACTATGGGACGGCAAAACCACAGTTATAATTTACTGGTGTATACCAGACTCTTTTAAACAGACATTTTGGTGTCTGAACAATCAGGAGACACTACTACTGTTTTTCTTTACGGCAAAAAATGCCAAAAGCAGGATAATACAGAGATTTGACCTGTGGAACTTCAAAACCACAGTTCTAATTCTCGGGCCTACACCAGACTATTTTCAATAGATATATTTGTGTCTGAACAATCAGGAGACACTATTACTGTTTTTCTTTACGGCAAAAAATGCCAAAAGCAGAATAATACAGATATTTGACCCGTGGAACTGCAAAACCACAGTTATATTTCACGGGCCTACACCAGACTATTTTCAATAGATATATTTGTGTCTGAACAATCAGGGAGACACTATTACAGTTTTTTTTATCTGGCAAAAAATGCCAAAAGCAGTATAAAAGAGATTTTTTACTGTGGAACAGCAAAACTACAGTTATAATTTACAGGTGTATACCAGACTTTTTTTAAATATATACAGTACATACCAAAAGTTGGACACACCTTCTCATTTAAAGATTTTTCTGTATTTTCATGACTATGAAAATTGGACATTCACACTGAAGGCATCAAAACTATGAATTAACACATGTGGAATTATATACTTAACAAAAAAGTGTGAAACAACTGAAAATATGTCTTATATTCTAGGTTCTTCAAAGTAGCCACCTTTTGCTTTGATGACTGCTTTGCACACTATTGGCATTCTCTTGATGAGCTTCAAGAGGTAGTCACCGGAAATGGTTTTCACTTCACAGGTGTGCCCTGTCAGGTTTAACAAGTGGGATTTCTTGCCTTATAAATGGGGTTGGGGCCATCAGTTGTGTTGTGTAGAAGTCTGGTGGATACACAGCTGATAGTCCTACTGAATAGACTGTTAGAATTTGTATTATGGCAAGAAAAAAGCAGCTAAGTAAAGAAAAACGAGTGGCCATCATTACTTTAAGAAATGAAGGTCAGTCAGTACGAAAAATTGGGAAAACTTTGAAAGTGTCCCCAAGTGCAGTTGCAAAAACAATCAAGCGCTACAAAGAACCTGGCTCACATGAGGACCGTCCCAGGAAAGGAAGACCAAGAGTCACCTCTGCTTCTGAGGATAAGTTTATCCGAGTCACCAGCCTCAGAAATCGCAGGTTAACAGCAGCTCAGATTAGAGACCAGGTCAATGCCACACAGAGTTCGAAGTTCAGACACATCTCTTCAACAACTGTTAAGAGGAGACTTTGTGCAGCAGGCCTTCATGGTAAAATAGCTGCTAGGAAACCACTGCTAAGGACAGGCAACAAGCAGAAGAGACATGTTTTGGCTAAAGAACACAAGGATTGGATATTAGACCAGTGGAAATCTGTGCTTTGGTCTGATGAGTCCAAATTTGAGATCTTTGGTTCCAACCACCGTGTCTTTGTGCGACGCAGAAAAGGTGAACGGATGGACTCTACATGCCTGGCTCCCACCGTGAAGCATGGAGGAGGAGGTGTGATGGTGTGGGGGTGCTTTGCTGGTGACACTGTTGGGGATTTATTCAAAATTGAAGGCATACTGAACCAGCATGGCTACCACAGCATCTTGCAGCGGCATGCTATTCCATCCGGTTTGCGATTAGTTGGACCATCATTTATTTTTCAACAAGACAATGACCCGAAACACACCTACAGGCTGTGTAAGGGCTATTTGACCAAGAAGGGGAGTGATGGGGTGCTATGCCAGTAACCTGGCCTCCACAGTCAACAGACATGAACCCAATTGAGATGGTTTGGAATGAGCTGGACCGCAGAGTGAAGGCAAAAGGGCCAACAAGTGCTAAGCATCTCTGGGAACTCCTTCAAGATTGTTGGAAGACCATTTCCAGTGACTACCTCTTGAAGCTCATCAAGAGAATGCCAAGAGTGTGCAAAGCAGTCATCAAAGCAAAAGGTGGCTACTTTGAAGAACCTAGAATATAAGACATATTTTCAGTTGTTTCACACTTTTTTGTTAAGTATATAATTCCACATGTGTTAATTCATAGTTTTGATGCCTTCAGTGTGAATGTCCAATTTTCATAGTCATAAAAATGCAGAAAAATCTTTAAATGAGAATGTGTTTCCAAACTTTTGGTCTTTACTGTATATTTGCGGCTGAACAGTGAGAGACACACTCAAACTGTTTTTTTTTAGATACAAATGGCCCAAAAGTGGATAATACAGAGGTTTGAACCATGGAACTGCAAAACCACACTTCTGTTTCTCTGGCCTACACCAGACTATTTTAAACAGATATATTTGTGTCTGAACAATCAGAGAGACACTATTACAGTTTTTTTTTTACGACAAAAAATGCCAAAAGCAGGATAATAGAGATTTTTTACTGTGGAACAGCAAAACCACAGTTATAATTTACTGGTGTATACCAGACTTTTTTAAATATAAATATTTGCGGCTGAACAGTGAGCGACACACTCAAACTGTTTTTTTTTAGATACAAATGGCCCAAAAGTGGATAATACAGACGTTTGAACCGTGGAACTGCAAAACCACACTTCTGTTTCTCTGGCCTATACCAGACTAATTTCAATAGATATATTTGTGTCTGAACTGTCACAGACACACTTTTTTTTTTTTTTTTGGGGGGAGGGGGGACACCAAAAGGTTAATAAGACGGGTATTTGTACAGCATGAAGGAGGAAAAATAAAAGAGGATTTAGATGAAAAAAAAAGGATTTTTGCTAGCCCCCGAGACCTGGAGCAAAGTCCAGCAATTTCAGCAACAGGAGCACACAGGACGGTAATGCAGCGTTTGCTGGTATAACCACTGCGTCTCCTATACAGCCTGCCTGCCTGCCTGATATCTGGGATGGATATTAGTCCTGAGAAGGACTGTTTGTTTGATCTGGAAGCCTTTGCAGACCCTACACTGACAATTTCGCAGTATATATCGCTCCCTAAATCAGCAGCGCTGTACCTACACTGTCTGATCCCAGCCGTCTGTGTCCAAGATGGCGGCGCCCGGTTTTAAATACTCGAGGTGACTCTGTGCGGTCAGCCAATCAATGTAATGCCCACAACCAACATGGCTGTGGCATTACAGTGACTGGCTGGCAATCCCTGCATGTTCATTGGCTCTGTAAAGAGCGCCAAACATGCAGGGTGGAGACCCGAGCTCCCGTCCGAGTAACCCGGAAATGCTCGGTGCTCGCCGAACATCCCGAGTAGCGTGATGCCCGGGCGAGTACCGAGCAGTGTCGAGCATGTTCGCTCAACACTAGGCCTAAGGTATTTTACAAATAACAGAATCACTCCAAGTCACACAGTGCAGATATAGAATAAATACTTACATCCAGTGACCTCTGACGTCTCATCTGATTAGAGCCGTTTACTGTTGCTTCTTTTCCATGCAGTCAGACCTTCAAGTTGACATCTCCCAGTCATGACTCCTCTTGTCACAATGATCACCGCAGCCCTGAAAATAACAAGATCATATATTGTATACATACATGTGTCTCCCCCACATTGCACCCCTGACTACAGATATGTACCCCACATTTATATACAATCAGCCACACACCATTAAAAATAAAAAGTGATAACCTAGCTCTGTGCCCCCCATTAACTATAATTTCCACTGCCCAATAAATATAAATTAATCAGTGTCTTAGTCCCATCCCAACCCTTCACCAACCCCCTCTCATCGTCCTTTCCCCAGTGTATTGCTCCACCAGTATATTGCCTTCCCAGTGTATTGCCTCCCCAGTGTAATGCTCCCCTAGTGTATTGCTTCCCTTTTTTATTGCCTCTCCAATTTACTGCTCCCCAGTGTATGGCTTCCCCTTTGTATTTCCTCCCCAGTTTATTGCTCCCCCTGTGTATTGATTTCCCAGTTTATTGTGCTCCCAGTGTATTGACTCCCCAGTTTATTGCTCCAGCAGTGTATTGCTCCCCCAGTGTATTGCCTCCCCAGTTTATTGCTCCCCCAGTGTATTGCTCCCCCAGTGTATTGCCTCCCCAGTTTATTGCTCCCCCAGAGTATTGCCTCCCTAGTTTATTGCTCCCCACTGTATTGTCTCCCAGTTTATTGCTCCGCCAATGTATTGCCTCCCCAGCTTAATGCTCCCTCAATGTATTGCCTCCACTCTGGGTTGCCTCCCCAGTTTATTGCTCCCCCAGTGTTTTGCTCCCCACTGTATTGCATCCCCAGTTTATTGCTCCCCACTGTATTGCCTCCCCAGTTTATTGTTCTACCAATGTATTGCCTCCCCAGTTTATTGCTCCCCCAATGTATTGCCTCCACTCTGGGTTGCCTCCCAAGTTTATTGCTCCCCCAGTGTTTTGCTCCCCACTGTATTGCATCCACAGTTTATTGCTCCCCACTGTATTGCCTCCCCAGTTTATTGCTCTACCAATGTATTGCCTTCCAAGTTTATTGCTCCCCCAATGTATTGCCTCCCCTCTGTATTGCCCACCCAGTTTATTGCTCCCCCCAATGTATTGCTCCCCATTGCCTGTGTCACGGAAAAAGTGGCGGGCTGGAAGCTGAGGAAGTGTTCCTGCATCTGCGCTGCCGCAGCGGAGCCGGAGGAACGATCCCTGCCTTTGCTAGCTGTTAAAATAGGGGGACCCCATGTCATTTTTTTGGGGGGTCCCCCATTTTAATAGCCAGCAAAGGCTAAGTATACAGCTGGGGTTTGATATTAGAAGCCTGGGAAGCTCCATGGGTATTACCCCGTTCCCAGGCAAAAAACATCCGCCCCAGCTGTCTGCTTTCCCTCTGCTAGTTAATAAAATTACGGGGGACCCCACAACATTTTTTTCCCAGAAATTTACTCATTTATTAATAAATTACATGAACAGTAAGGTACACACGCAAAGCACCGATTATATATATCACATATTTTTATCTATCTGTATATATCTATTATCTATCTATTATCCATGTATCTAGCTATCCATATATTTATCTATTGATCTATTATCTATTTTAACAGCTTGCAAAGGCTATGCAGACAGCTGGGGGCTGATATTAATAGCCTAGGAAGGGGCCATGAATATTGCCCCCCTCCGAGGCTAGAAACAGGAGCCCTCAGCCACCCCAGAAATGGCACACCCATAGGATAGGATAAATTACAGGCCTTCTATTTAAAACTGTGGTTCTCTGTCAGACATGTCACCTATAAGAGTGTTCCAAATTCAGCCATTTCTTCCATTTTTATTTTGTTGCAGTGTCTCAGTCAAGCTATTCACACTAAGTCTCTTTGTAGAATAATATTAGCAAATTACAGGCCTGCTATTTAAAATCGTGGTTCTCTGTCAGACGTATCACACATGACTGCGTTCCAAAATCAGCCATTTCTCGTCAACGTAGAAAATATTGTCCTCCATTTAAAATGGGCAAGGTGCGTGACAATGGACGGGGAAGTGGACGTGATGGTGATGGTGCATGCAGAGACTGAGGCCAAGGTCTGTCCATGGGCAAGCAGAAACTGTGGCACAACAAACACTCACATCTTGTCGCTCAACCTTCCTGTCCCAATTACTAGGGGACCACAGTACACCACTATTGAACCCAGAGCAGTGTCAAAAGGTTGTTGGTTGGATAGCAGACAATGCTTCCAGTCACTTTGCCACCACCACTACCACCCTGTCTTCCACATGGTCAAGTCTCTGTATCCGTGAGTCTGGACCGCATATTCCTCACCCTGATCCTCCTTCCTCTCACCATGCCGAGTGCCCGGAGACAACTGATCCCACATTTGGAAACTAAAAAAAGCTGTTCACTTTTCCATTTGTAGATTCGGGCCTCTCGCTTGGCCGGCTTCAAGTGAGTCAAGAGGAGAACGCGTGTAGCGATGCCCAAATTTTTGAGCGGCCAAGGGCACAGGAAGGCGACGGTGGGAAAGTGCAATTACAGTCGCAAGAGGTGAATGATGATGATGATGACACACGATTTCCACAAAAAGTCAGGAGGAGGATCAGGGTGGAGAAGTGGAAGACGAGATGGTGGATGATATAGTAACTGACCCAACCTGGCAGGGGGACATATAGAGTGAGGACAGCAGCACACAGGGGGAGGGAGGCATAGCATCACAACAGGCAGGAAGAAGCAGTGTTGTGACCCCAAAAAGGCTATTTGCACCACCTATCAGGCCAGCTTCAGCAGGGGTAACAAAACTAGCAGCCTGACCACCACCAGCATGATCAGGAACAGGGCAACAAAGCACCCGACTAAGTGGGCAAAACCCCAGGGTCCAGAAACAGTGTCTGAGGGTAACACCACAGCTTGTTCCGCTGTTGTGCGTGCAATCGCCTGTCCATGGCGCATAATAAGATGCCTCCCGCCCTGCACGTGTCATTGCACACTCTCAACTAGCACCATCAGCAAGCACGTCCATGTCCTTGTCCCAGCGCAGCGTTCAGTTGTCCCTACTAGTGTTGAGCCACCCCCGTAGTGTTCGGGTTCGGTTCGGTTCGTCGAACACCGGGATGTTCGAGGAACTGTTCGTCGAACTGTTCGTCGAACACCTTAGAACACCGTCGAACACCGTTAAAACCAATGGCAGGCAAACAAAAACAAATAGAAACACATAGAAAACACCTGCAAAGGTGTCCAAAAGCTGACAAACTGCTCAGAAGACACTCTCTTTAAAAAAGCCGGCCGGCAAATTCAGCAGCGGCATACACCGGTACCCGACAATTTAGACAAGAAGGAATAGAGCATCACACATAGATTAGATAGATAGAAACATGTCAGTCACACATATAAGAAGCACAGTGACAGTGTTGGTTACTGCACTTGTCATTTAGTGTAAAGGATTTATTAAAAAAAATATTAGTGTTTTCATGCACCATCTCTTTAAAAAAGCCGGCCGGCAATTCAGCATCTGTACCCGACAATTTAGAACAGAAAGAATAGAGCTTCACACATAGATTAGATAGATAGAAACATGTCAGTCACATATATAATAAGTACAGTGATAGTGTTGCTTACTGTACTTGTCATTTAGTGTAAAGGATTTATTTAAAAAAATAATAGTGTTTTCATGCACTGTCTCTTTAAAAAAGCCGGCCGGCAATTCAGCAGCGGTACCCGACAATTTAGAACAGAAAGATAGAGCATCACACATAGATTAGATAGATAGAAACATGTCAGTCACATATATATGAAGTACAGTGATAGTGTTGGTTACTGTACTTGTCATTTAGTATTAAAATAAAGGATTTATTATTAAAAAAATTGGCGTGGGGTTCCCCTTAATTTTAGGCTCTAGCGGAGGTTAAGCAGACAGCTGGGGCAGATGTTTGAAGCCTGGGAAGGGGGTAATACCCACGGAGCTTCCCAGGCTACTAATATCAGCCCCCAGCTGAATACATAGCCTTTACTAGCTATTAAAATGGGGGACCCCCCAAAAAAAATGACGTGGGGTCCCCCCTAATTTAATAGCTAGCAAAGGCTAGGCAGACAGCTGGGGGCTGATATTAATAGCCCAGGAAGGGAGCCATGAATATTGGCCCCCTCCCAGGCTAGAAACACCAGCCGTCAGCCGCCCCAGAAATGGCGCATTCATAGGATGCGCCAATTCTGGCACTTAGCCTCGCTCTTCCACGCTGCCCTGGTGCGGTGGCAGGGGGTAATAGGGTTGGGGTTGATGTCAGCTTATAATGCCAGCTGACATCAAGCCCAGGTTAGTAATGGAGAGGCGTCTATAAGACACCCCCATTACTAACCCCATAGTCAAAGTTAAAAAAAACACAAACACCCAGAATAAAGTCCTTTAATTGAAATAAAGACACAATCCTTTATTGTTCTAAATTAAACCATACTTACCATCACGCCCATTCCAGCTGAAGCCAATTCTCCTGCACTCAGCACTTCAGCGTGAGAATTTTCCCACGCTGTCAGTGACGTGCATGAGGTGAGCCGAGTTCATTGGACATGACCTCGGCTCATCTGGATGCCGTCACAGCGAGACAGTGAGGAGCGCAAGCATGCCTGCGCTTCTCAGTGTCTGCAGGATGACAGACTGGATGGCAGCGTTCTGCTGCGGTCCAGCCAGTCATCTCGATGTAGCAGAGCTGAAGCTGTCGTGGGAACCATGGAAAGGTAAGGATGAGGTTGGTTTATTATTTTTCTTTTATTGCAGGAGATCGTTGGCTTCAGCTGGAATGGGTGTGATGGTAAGTATGGTTTAATTTAGAACAATAAAGAATTGTGTCTTTATTTCAATTAAAGGACTTTATTCTGGGTGTTGTGTTTTTTTTAAATACTTTACTAGAAATTCATGGCGGTCATGTCTAATACTGGCGTGACCCCATGAATTTTGGGCTTGGGGCCAGCTGATAATACCAAGCTGGCCCTAACCCCTTTATTACCCAGTGAGCCACCGCACCAGGGCCCTGGATGAGTTGGGTACAGCGCCAGAAGATGGCGCTTCTATGAACGCGCCATTTTCCGGGGTGGCTGCGGACTGCAATTTGTAGCGGGGGGGGGCCCAGAAAGCTTGGGCCTCCCTGCGCTGCAGATTCCAGCCCCCAGCTGCCTAGTTGTACCTGGCTGGACACAAAAATAGGGCGAAGCCCCACGTACTTTTTTTTTAATTATTTAATGAAATTCATGAAATAATTTAAAAAAAATTGACGTGGGGCTTCGCACTATATTTGTGTCCAGCCAGGTACAGCAGGCAGGAACGGGCTGCCCCCAACCACCAGCTGCCTATTTGTACCTGGCCAGACACAACAATATAGGGAAGCCCTTTTTTTCTTAATTATTTCATGAAATAATTTAAAGAAAATTGACGTGGGGCTTCGCCCTGTTTTTGTGTCCAGCCAGGTACAACTAGGCAGCTGGGGGCTGGAATCCGCAGCGCAGGGAGGCCCAAGCTTTCTGGGCCACCCCCGCTGCAAATTGCAGTCCGCAGCCACCCCGGAAAATGGCGCGTTCATAGAAGCGCCATCTTCTGGCGCTGTACCCAACTCATCCAGGGCCCTGATGCGGTGGCTCACTGGGTAACAAAGGGGTTAGGGCCAGCTTGGCATTATCAGCTGGCCCTAAGCCCGAAATTCATGGGGTCACGCCAATATTAGACATGACCACCATGAATTTCTAGTAAAGTATTTAAAAAAAACACAACACCCAGAATAAAGTCCTTTAATTGAAATAAACACACAATTCTTTATTGTTCTAAATTAAACCATACTTACCATCACGCCCATTCCAGCTGAAGCCAACGATCTCCTGAAATAAAAGAAAAATAATAAAGCAACATCATCCTTACCTTTCCATGGTTCCCATGACAGCTTCAGCTCTGCTACATCGAGATGACAGGCTGGACCGCAGCAGAACGCTGCCATCCAGCCTCTCATCCCGCAGACACTGAGAAGCGCAGGCTTGCTTGCGCTCCACAGTGTCTCTCTGTGAGGGCATCCAGATGAGCCGAGTTAATGTCCAATGAACTCGGCTCACCTCATGCACGTCACTGACAGCGTGGGAAAATTCTCCTGCACTCAGCGCTTCAGCGTGGGAGAATTCTCACACTGAAGCGCTGAGTGTCGGAGAATTCTCCCACGCTGTCAGTGACGTGCAGGAGGTGAGCTGAGTTCATTGGACATGAGCTCACCTTATGCACGTCACTGACAGCGTGGGAAAATTCTCCTGCACTCAGCGCTTCAGCGTGGGAGAATTCTCACGCTGAAGCGCTGAGTGCAGGAGAATTCTCTCACGCTGTCAGTGACGTGCAGGAGGTGAGCTGAGTTCATTGGACATGAGCTCACCTTATGCACGTCACTGACAGCGTGGGAGAATTCTCCTGCACTCACCGCTTCAGCGTGAGAATTTTCCCACGCTGTCAGTGACGTGCATGAGGTGAGCCGAGTTCATTGGACATGAACTCGGCTCATCTGGATGTCGTCACAGAGAGACGCTGAGCAGCGCAAGCAAGCCTGCGCTTCTCAGTGTCTGCGGGATGAGAGGCTGGATGGCAGCGTTCTGCTGCGGTCCAGCCTGTCATCTCGATGTAGCAGAGCTGAAGCTGTCGTGGGAACCATGGAAAGGTAAGGATGAGGTTGCTTTATTATTTTTCTTTTATTGCAGGAGATCGTTGGCTTCAGCTGGAATGGGCGTGACGGTAAGTATGGTTTAATTTAGAACAATAAAGGATTGTGTCTTTATTTCAATTAAAGGACTTTATTCTGGGTGTTTGTGTTTTTTTTAACTTTGACTATGGGGTTAGTAATGGGGGTGTCTTATAGACGCCTCTCCATTACTAACCTGGGCTTGATGTCAGCTGGCATTATAAGCTGACATCAACCCCAACCCTATTACTCCCTGCCACCGCACCAGGGCAGCGTGGAAGAGCGAGGCTAAGTGCCAGAATTGGTGCATCCTATGAATGCGCCATTTCTGGGGCGGCTGACGGCTGGTGTTTCTAGCCTGGGAGGGGGGCAATATTCATGGCTCCCTTCCTGGGCTATTAATATCAGCCCCCAGCTGTCTGCCTAGCCTTTGCTAGCTATTAAATTAGGGGGGACCCCACGTCATTTTTTTTGGGGTGTCCCCCATTTTAATAGCTAGTAAAGGCTATGTATTCAGCTGGGGGCTGATATTAGTAGCCTGGGAAGCTCCGTGGGTATTACCCCCTTCCCAGGCTTCAAACATCTGCCCCAGCTGTCTGCTTAACCTCCGCTAGAGCCTAAAATTAAGGGGAACCCCACGCCAATTTTTTTAATAATAAATCCTTTATTTTAATACTAAATGACAAGTACAGTAACCAACACTATCACTGTACTTCATATATATGTGACTGACATGTTTCTATCTATCTAATCTATGTGTGAAGCTCTATTCTGTCTGTTATAAATTGTCGGGTACCGCTGCTGAATTGCCGGCCGGCTTTTTTAAAGAGACGGTGCATGAAAACACTATTATTTTTTTTGATAAATCCTTTACGCTAAATGACAAGTACAGTAAGCAACACTGTCACTGTACTTCGTATATATGTGGCTGACATGTTTCTATCTATCTAATCTATGTGTGAAGCTCTATTCTGTCTGTTATAAATTGTCGGGTACCGCTGCTGAATTGCCGGCCGGCTTTTTTAAAGAGACGGTGCATGAAAACACTATTATTTTTTTTGATAAATCCTTTACGCTAAATGACAAGTACAGTAAGCAGCACTTTCACTGTACTTCGTATATATGTGGCTGACATGTTTATATCTATCTAATCTATGTGTGAAGCTCTATTCTTTCTGTTCTAAATTGTCGGGTACCGGTGTATGCCGCTGCTGAATTGCCGGCTTTTCATGTTTCACTGTTGGCACTGTTCCCATCGATTTGGGCAATCACTGTAATGCCACAACCACCATGGCTGTGGCATTACAGTGAGTGGCAGACAATCCCTGCATGATTGGTGCTCTAAATAGCGCCAGACATGCAGGACACGCTTTTGGTGCACGAACAGTTATCGAACATAACCTTGAACAGCCGAATTTTTTGCAAATCGTTCGTGTTCGCCGAACGGCTCGAACACCGCCCAAAACAGCTCGAATTTGAGATTGGCGAACAGTTCTAGTCGAACACCGCTCATCTCTAGTCCCTACCTCAGTCGCAAGTGCAAATACACAGCCAACGCCCCACAGTCCACACTACTAAATTCCCACATTTCACGAATGCTTGCACTCGAAATGTTGCCTTTTAGGCTTGTGGAGACGGAAGCTTTCCACAACCTGATGGCGGCGGCCATTCCTCAGTACTCGGTCCCCGGCCACCACTATTTCTCCCATTGTGCCATCCCCGCATTACACGAGCACGTGTCCCACAACATTAGCTGTGCCCTCAACAGCGCAGTTACTGGGAAAGTCCACCTAACCACTGAAACGTGGACAAGTGCTTGTGGGCAGGGACGGTACATCTCACTGATGGCACACTGGGTTAATATAGTGGAAGTCGGGACCCAGTCGGACCTTGGGATGTAACATATCATCCCGACGCCGATGATTGCGGGCCCTTGGTCAATCTGGGTTGCCCCCACATTCTACAGCTCCTGCACCTCCTCCTCCTCTTCAGCTTCTATCTCCAAAATAACTACATTAATCGCAAGCTGGAAGCATTGCAGCACTGCCTCGGCCTAGCGGCAACAAGCTGTGCTACATCTAATATGCTTAGGTGACAAACCGCACAACGTTGAAGAGTTGTGGATAGCTCTGAAAGAGCAGGCAGATCTGTGGCTGACACCCCTGACCCTACAGCCAGGCATGGTCGTGTGTGACAATGGCCGGAACCTGGTGGCGGCTCTGAGGCAAGGAGAGCTCACACCATGCCTGGCCCATGTGCTTAACCTCATGGTTCAACGGTTTCTCAAAACCTACCCAGATCTGGCGGATCTGCTTGTCAAAGTACGCCACCTGTGTGCCATTTTTAGAAAGCCAGCTACAGCTTCCGCCGCCCTTGCTGTGCTTCAGCAGCGTTTGCAGCTTCCAGCTCACCGACTGATCTGCAATGTCTCCATGCATTGGAACTCTACATTGCAGATGTTGGGAAGGATTTGTGAGCAGAAGAGGGCAGTTGTTGAGTACCAGCATCAACAAGGCCATCGGTATTCGGTTCAGACTCCACACATAAGATCTCGGGAGTGGACATGGATGTCAGACATATGTATCATCCTCCAAAACTTTTAGGACTCCACCAAGATGGTAAGCGGTGATGATGTCATAATTAGCGTCACCATCCCACTTCTCTGACTTCTGAAACGCTCTTTGCTAACAATTAAAGAGGATGCATTACAGGCGGAGCACGATGAGATGGAGCAATGAACCATACAGGGTGATTCCACACAACCTAGCCTCATCTCATCCCAATGTGGATTGGGTGACAATGAGGAAGAGGAGGAGGAGGAAGAACAGGAGCTAGTTTCCTATAGAAGGTACTACCTGCACAACTGTCAAACCGTCTGTTCAGCGTGGATGGCCTGAGGACAGGGAGGAAGAGGAGAGGAGGATGAGAAGGAGGGCATGGTCAGTCGTCCTCTTGGTGAGGACACGGAAGTCTTGGTTCTTTGCAGTCTGGCACACATAGCTGAGTTTATGTTACGCCGCCTTTCCCGTGACCCTCGCGTTGTCCAAATTTTGGGTGACAGTCATTACTGGTTTGTGACACTTCTAGACCGACGCTACAAGAAGAACTTTCTGTCTATTACTCCCGTGCAGGACAGGCCTAATAAAATGGGGCAGTACGAGAAGGCCCTTGTTGCAGAATTATTGAAAAAAATTCCCATCTGAAAACACTGGCAGCAGAGGTCCAGCAGGGGCAGGGGAACACTGTCAAAGTTCTCGGAGAGTTTTCTCAGACCCTCCCATCGCACAGGCCCTGAGATGCGGGGTACTCTCACAAGGAAGGAAAAGTTTCGGATGATGGTGAGAGAGTACCTTGCCGACTGTACCAAAGTCCTCCGTGATTCCTCTGTGCCTTATAATTATTGGGTATCTAAGCTGGACACGTGGCATGAACTGGCTCTCTACGCCTTGGAGGTCCTGGCCTGCCCTGCCGCTAGAGTTTTATCAGAGCAGGTTTTTAGTGCCACTGGTGGAATTATAACCGATAGGCGCATCCGCCTATCAACTGAAAATGCTGACAGGCTGACTAATATGAAATGACAGGCTGACTTATAAAAATGAACAAGGGCTGGATTGGGCCAGACTTCTCATACCATGAATGATAACAGCATAACATAAACTCAAATACAGTGGGTTTTTTTGGGGAGGTCTAACTCTATTCCTATGCACCTCTGACTTCACACCCAGACATGGGTATACGCTTCCTGATTTTGTATATTTGCTCTTGTGCTCCTCCTTCTCCTCAACCTCATGCTCCATATCCTCCTCCATATCACCAACATATCTACCATATCACCATGTCTACGTCTCTTGCAAGGGGCATTGGACTTCCTCCAAATTTTTGGCAGCCGTTGCTTCACTGCATAGGAAAACACTATGGGAGACCCACTTTGTAATAATCGGAACATTGTTTTCAGGAGGCCCTCCGACCTC
Source organism: Phyllobates terribilis (assembly GCF_046119375.1). Lineage (NCBI taxonomy): Eukaryota > Metazoa > Chordata > Amphibia > Anura > Dendrobatidae > Phyllobates > Phyllobates terribilis. The sequence continues at coordinate 612,083,322 of NW_027362764.1, forward strand.
TATGTCTCTTGCAAGGGATATTTGAGTTCCTCCACATTTTTTGGCAGCCATTGCATTCACTGCATAGGCAAACAGTATGGGAGACCCACTCCTTTTTAAAGGGAACATGTCATACTCATTACTGTAGCCCATGTGTCTTTAAATTGTTAGTAGGTTTTTTCCAAAATTTTGGCAGCCGTCGGACTGACTGCATACCCTATAACTGGATAACAAGCACTCTCCTTTATGATGGGAACATGTCGTACTCGTTACTGTGGCCCACCTCTATGTGTGTTTAAATTGTTAGTGGGGTTTTTCCTAAGTTTTGGTAGCCGTTGGACTCACTGCATACCATATAACTGGATAGCAGACCCTTTCCTTTCTAATGGGAACATGTCATTACTGTGGGCCACCTCGATGTGTCTTTAAATTGTTAGTGGGGCATCTCTGCCTCCTGCCTGGCAGAGACGCTGCTCCACTTGTCACCGCGGCCCTGGTCCAGCATCTTTCGCTCATCCCTCCTGCTCCCACGCCGTGTCTGCCCAGGGTGCGCACACCGGGTGCAGATCCCTGGGCACTGTTCTTGGGGCATGCGCACGCGCTCTCCCAGTCTCTTAAAGGGGCCATGCGCGCTGTCCTAAAATGTCCCCGGCCAATGGCCAAAGGACATCTGCTATATAAGGCACCTCCTCCAAAATGGAGGTGTCTGTGCAATGTTGTAGTTTGTTTTTCTAACACTCTCTGCAGCCCTCAGGTCCCAGTGCTTGCCCTCCAGCCTGTCTATCAGCCGTGCCCACCAGCCTGTCTATCAGCCGTGCCCACCAGCCTCTTTATCAACCCTACCTGCCTGTCTATCAACCAAGCCGGTCTGTCGTCCTGCACTACCTGCCTGCCTACCAGCTGTGCTCATCTGCCAGACCATCTGCTGTGCTTGTCTGCTTCGGCTACCAATCCCATGGGAGTCACCTGCTCTCTCAAGTTCAGTCCCAGAGTGGCACCTGGTCCACCTTCTCGGTCCCTCCTTGGCTCACGGAGTCGACTAAGCCTTTGTGTATCCAGGGTCGGTCCGGGTAGGCTCTTAGTTATGCCCCTCTGGTCCCTCCTTGTATCACGGCACAGTGGTTCCACCATCCGGACCCGTAACAGGGAACATGTCGTTACTGTGGCCCAGCTCTATGTGTCTTTAAATTGTTAGTGGAGTTTTTCACAAATTTTGGCAGCCCTTCAAGTCACAGCATGGGCATTACCACTATAGGAGACCCACTCCTTTATAATGAGAACATTTTTTTAATGAGACCCTCCTCTATGTCTCTTCAAAGGGGTATTGGGTTGCGTCCAAATTTTTGGCAGCCCTTTCAGTCACTGCATACGCAATAACAGTATAGCAGACCCACTCTTTAATAATGGGAACAACAAAGCATAGCCGACTGCTGGCCCTTTAAGAATAGTAAGACTGTAAAAATAGTGTTTGTGACTTTCACAATCCCTCCTTCATAAATGAAACAGGATGTGTCTGATGGTGTTTCACACACCACATGACCAGATAAGGTTGTAAAATATTAAAATGACATTTCCCGGTGAATACATTTGTCTTGATTGAAAGCAATGCAAAAGTGCAAAAACGCATCAAAAATGCTACGTGTAAACATAGCCCAAAGTGTGGAGGAGCATTTTTGTTTTTGGTTATTTATTTTGCCTTATATACAAGTCATTATCCTGGAAATGATGTTCATTAACATATTTCCCAGGAAAATCCATTTTGGTTTTGTTTTTGTATGTTTTATTGTGAGTCCGTAAAAGTGGCATAATACCTCTGACAACGTTGTTGACATCAGTGACCTGGGAGTCAGAAATGCTTCTAGGGGTCTTCCCCATGCTGTTCCCATGTCATTTGAGCACTGTTCCCATCGATTTGGACAATTTTTAGGCCCTCTGCAGCCCGCCGGGTAGGGCAGCCAGAAAAAAGTTTCCCTTAGACTTACATTGGGCTCGTTACTTGAGCACTCGAGCATTCCAAGTTTCTCAACCTGAGCAATGAGTACCCGAGCATTTTAGTGCTCGCTCATCACTAATTATGACATTAACTAGATAGAGTTTAGGATGAAAATATCATTTCATTTTGGATCCCCCCTTTAATAGCCTGTTTAAACAGACTTACATTGGACTCGTTACTCTGATCGAGCACTCGAGCATTCCAATTTGCTTGACCCGAGCAACGAGTACCCGAGCTTTTTAGTGCTCACTCATCACTAGTGCATATACATTTGTGTGTATGTTCTATGCATATAGACATATATGTATGTGCTGTGTATATACATGTGTGTATGTGCTATTTGTATATACATATGAGTGTGTATGAGCTAGGTGTATATACATATCTGTGTGTCTGTGCGTGCTACCGTTCAAAAGTTTGGGGTCATTTAGAAATTTCATTATTTTTGAAAGAAAAGCACTTTTTTTTCAATGAAGCTAACATTAAATGAATCAGAAATACACTCTATACATTGTTAATGTGGTAAATGACTATTCTAGCGGCAAATGTCTTGTTTTTAATACAATATCTACATAAGTGTATAGAGGCCCATTTCCAACAACCACCACTCCAGTGTTTTAATGGTACATTGTGTTTGATTAACTGTGTGAGAACGCTATTGGATGTTTATAAAACCCTAGAAAACTCTTGCACAAATATGTTAACCAAGCTGAAAACGGTTTGGCTGATTTGAGAAGCTATAAAATTGACCTTCCTTTGAGCTCGTTGAGAATCTGGAGCATTACATTTGTTTGTTCTATGAAACTCTCAAAATGGCCAGAAAAAGAGAACTTTCATGTGAAACTCGACAGTCTATTCTTGTTCTTAGAAATGAAGGCTATTCCATGCGAGAAATTGCCAAGAAACTGAAGATTTCCTACAACGGTGTGTATTACTCCCTTCAGAGGAGAGCACAAACAGGCTCTAATCAGAGTAGAAAGAGAAGTGGGAGGCCCCGCTGCTCAACTGAGCAACAAGACAAGTACATTATAGTCTCTAATTTGAGAAATCGACGTCTCAACTGGCAGCTTCATTAAATAGTACACGCAAAACGCCAGTGTCAACGTTTACAGTGAAGAGGCGACTCCGGGATGCTGGCCTTCAGGGCAAAGTGGCAAAGAAAAAGCCATATCTGAGACTGGCTAATAAAAGGAAAAGATTAATATGGGCAAAAGAACACAGACATTGGACAGAGGAAGATTTGAAAAAAGTTTTATGGACAGACAAATCAAAGTTTTAGGTGTTTGGTTCACACAGAAGAACATTTGTGAGACACAGAACAACTGAAAAGATGCTGGAAGAGTGCCTGACACCATCTGTCAGGCATGGTGGAGGTAATGTGATGGTCTGGGGTTGCTTTGGTGCTGGTAAAGTGGGAGATTTGTACAAGGTAAATGGGATTTTGAATAAGGAAGGCTATCACTCCATTTTGCAACACCATGCCATAGCCTGTGAACAGCGCTTGATTGGAGCCAATTTCATCTTACAACAGGACAATGACCCAAAGCACACCTCCCAATTATTCATGAACTATTTAGGGAACAAGCAGGCGGCTGGTATTCTATCTGTAATGGAGTGGCCAGCGCAGTCACCAGATCACAACCCAATTGAGCTGTTGTGGGAGCAGCTTGACCATATGGTACGCAAAAAGTGCCAATCAAGCCAATCCAACTTGTGGGAGGGGCTTCAGGAAGCATGGGTGAAATTTCTCAAGATTAATCAGCAAATTAACTGCTAGAATGCCAAAGGTCTGGAATGCTGTAATTGCTGTAAAGGGAGCATTCTTTGACGAAAGCAAAGTTTGAAGGAGAAAATTATTCTTTCTAATAAAAATCATTATTTCTAACCTTGTCAATGTCTGGACTATATTTTCTAATCATTTTGCAACTCATTTGATAAATAAAAGTATGCGTTTTCATGAAAAACACAAAATTGTCTGGGTGACCCCAAACTTTTGAACGGCAGTGTATGTGTATAAACATTTGTGTGTATGTGCTATGTGTATATACATGTAAGTATGTGCAATGTGTGTCTATACATTTGAACCAGAAGTTTACATACACTATATAAAAAGACACATATGCATGTTTTGCTCAATATCTGACATGAAATCAGAATAAACTTTTCCCGTTTTAGGTCAATTAGGATTACCATAATTTTTAATATTTGCCAAATGCTAGAATAATGAGAGAGAGAGAATGTTTTAATGTATTTTTATGACTTACTGCAAAGTCAAAAGTTTATATACATTTCATTAGTATTTGGTAACATTGCCCTTAAACTGAATGACTTGGGGCAAACATCTGGGATATCCTTCCACAAGCTTCTTACAATAGCTGGTTGGAATTTGGGCTCATTCCTCCTGCCAAAACTGGTGTAACTGATCCAGGTTTGTAGGTCGCCTTGTTCGGACCTGCCTTTTCAGCTTTGCCCATAAATTTTCAATAGGATTTAGATCAGGGCTTTGTGGTGGCCACTCCAAAACATTGTGTAATGCAGCGGCTTGCGGCATTACTGTAATGGTCCAGGGTGTGTTTTGGCTGACCATGTACCTCCCCCTCAGGTGACTGATCACACGTCTGTGACATCAGCACAGGTCCTGTGCACACAGAAGGTCTGATCACATGGCTGTGACATCAGCACTGGTCCTGTGTGTGCACTGGAAGATATATAAACCCTGGTAGTTTTGAGACAGGTGTGAAAGGCGTGAGGCCTGTTCCCGTGTGTGGGACACCGTTAGCCTGGTGAGACCAGGTGAGGCCTGGTGAATCCTGGTGAAGCCTGGTGAAGCCTGGTGAAGCCTGAAAGGCAGAGGCTGGAAGTTAGCTGTGTAAACATACCAGTAGCCTTTGAAGGTACGAGGGCTGGAGACCCCATCTGGGAAGCCGTAAAGCCACAACAGTGGCAGAACAAACCAAAAGCAGCTAAAACCCAGCAAAGGTAAAAACACTGATTGATGTGGACATTTATGTTGTTGCCTTGCTGAGGGCTGTATCTGGAGCCAAGTGGACGTGTCTGTCGCTGAAAAGGCTCTTGGACATTATGTGTGTGATATGTCGGCGAGTCACTGAGATGGACTCAGTTAAAAGCAGTTATGAAGTATAATAAACTGCTGGATTGTGAAATACCGGAACGGTGTTGCCTGGTGTGCTTTAATTGACTCGGTGCAGCGAGTATCCCCCAGCATGATGACTAGCACTGCCTTACAATTGACTTTGTTATCCTTAAGCCACTTTGTTATCATTTTGGCAATATGCTTCGGGTCATTGTCCATTTGCAAGACGCATTTCTTCCCAAGCTTTAACTTCCTGCCTGGCTGATATTTTGAGATGTTGCTTCAGTATTGCCACATAATCTTCTTTTCTCATGATGCCATCTATTTTGTGAAGTGCACCAGTCCCTCCTGCAGCAAAACGACCCACAGCATGATGCTGCCACCCCTGTGTTTCATAGTTGGGGTTGGTTTTCTTAGGCTTCCAAGCTTCTCACTTTTTCCTCCAAACTTAACCATGGTCATTATGCCCAAAAAGTAAAATTTTAGTTTCATCAGACCACAGAACATGTCTCCAAAAATTAAGGTCTGTGTTGCTGTGTGCATTTGCAAACATTAATCTGGATTTTTTATGTTTCTTTTGGAGTAATGGCTTCTTCCTGGCAGTGTGGCCTTTCAGCCCATGTTGATACAGTACTCATTTCCCTGTGGTTATTGACACAATCTTAGCAGCTTCCGCCATCATCTTCACAAGGTCTTTTGCTTTTGTCCTTGGGTTGATATGCGCATGTCGGACCAAAGCACGTTCATCTCTGGGACACAGAACTCGTCTCCTTCCTGAGTGGTATGATGGTTGGACATTCCCATCTTGTTTGTACTTGCGAATAATTGTTTGTACAGATGAATGAGGCACCTTCAGGTATCTTGAAATTGTACCCAAGGATGAGCCAGACTTGTGCAAGTCCACAATTCTCTTCCTGATATCTTGGCTGATTTCTTTAGACTTTCCCATGATGCTACACAAAGAATCAGTGTGTTTCAGGTGTGCATTAACATATATCCACATGTGTGTCTCTAATTATCTCAGATGTTGTCAAAAAACTATCAGAAGCTTCCAAACACATGACATCATCATATGGGCAGTCCAGAATTGTTTAAAGGCATAGTAATCTTAGTGTATGTAAACTTTTGACTTTGCAGTAAGTAATAAAAATGGCTTAAAACATTCTCTCTCATTATTTTGCCATTAGGCAAATATTAAAAGTTATAGTAATCCTAATTGACCTAAAATGGGAAAGGTTTATTCTGATTTCATGTCAGATATTGAGAAAAACATGCATATGTATCTTTTTATATAGTGTATGTAAACTTCTGGTTTCAACTGTACATATGCATGTACAGTATGTGTTACGTGTATATACATATGTATGTACTATGTGCATATACATATATTTGTATATGCTGTGTGCATATACATATATGCATGTGCTGTGTATATACATGTGTGTATGTGTTATATGTATATACATATGTGTATATGTGCTATGTGTATATACATGTATGTACGTGCAATGTGTGTATATACATATGTATGTACAGTATGTGTTACGGGTATATACATATGAATGTACTATGTGCATATACATATGTTTGTATGTGCTGTGTGTATATACATATATGTATGTGCTGTGTATATACATGTGTGTATGGGTTACGTGTATATACATATGTGTGTATGTGCTATGCATCTATACATATGTGTATATGCTATGTGTATATAAATGTGCATGTGCTATGCTTATCTACACATATGTGTGCATGTGATGTGTGTAATACACTGATGTGTATGTTTGTGTCCACATTTATAAATAATGGCAACACAGATAAGAGCTCTGAGATGTAAAACTGTCTGCAATCGCCCAACAAATAAACAAAATGATGCTCATTCATCGGTGATTGAATTGTTTATCCAATCCTTGTTCTTGGCAGCACATCGCCAGGTGTAATCAGGAGATGTGCTGCTGATAACATAATACTGTATGGGGACAGAGAGATATATTAGCGATTGTTCTGTACCCATCATTCTTTGTAATCCTGTGTAAAAGGGACGATAAACAAGCGATGAACAACTTCAATATTGTTGATCGCACTCATTTAACGGTCTGAAATCAGCTTGTGAAAATGCAACCTAAATGTTTCTTCATCATGGTGCAATATGTGAGTACTTGGGGCACCGCTTTTAACTTTTGCCTAGGGCCCAACTTTGTCTCAAAATCAGCTCTGCCAATTATGTATGTGTTTGTATGTGTGCTATAGCGATGCAGTCAAGCCAGCATGCGCCTGTGCCTCTTTACTGCATTTTGCTAGAATGTGGTTATCAATATTCTTTTTTGGCAATGTTCGGTACATAACTTTTTTGGAACTCAGGACTGACAGATCTTAGAAGCAGCTTATTCTAAGACTGTTCCAAGTAATGTACATCTTAAATGGGGATTCATATGTAGATTCATATGTAGATTTACAAACTTATTATATTATGTAGTGCTTGTTTCGGGTCCGGGTGGTGGAACCTCTGTGCTTTGGTGCAAGTAGGGACCAGAGGGGGGTAACTAAGTGCCTAATCGGCAGCTTAGTCGATTCCGTGAACCAGGGAGGGACCGGGCAGGTGAACCAGGTGCCACTCTGGGACCGACCTTGTGTGAGAGCAGGTGACTCCCACGGGTCAGGTGACAGGAGCTGACCGGTACAGCAGATGAGCACGGCAGGAAGGCTGGCGGGTGATCCGGGTAGATAAGCAGGCAGGTACGGCTGACAGCCAGACAGGTGCTCCGGGTAGGCAGCAGGCAGGTACAGAAGATAGCCAGACAGGTGCCCCGGGTAGGCAGGCTGATGGGCACGGCAGGTAACTGGCAGCTGCTCGGGGTAGGCAGGCTGGTGGGCACGGCAGGTAACTGGCAGGTGCTCCAGGTAGGCAGGTTGGTGGGCATGGCAGGTAACTGGCAGGTGCTCCAGGTAGGCATTCTGATAGACAGACAGGTGGGCAGGACTGTTATACAGACTGGCGGGAAGGACTGTTAGACAGACTGGGGGGCAGGACTGTAGACAGACTGGCGGGCGAGGCTGACATGCAGCGGGACCTGAGGGCTGAGGAAAGTGTTAGCACACAAAACAACCTTGCACAGGCACCTCCATTTTGGAGGAGGTGCCTTATATAGGGGAAGTCCTCCGGCCATTAGCCGGGGACTCTTTAGGACGACGCGCGCGGCCCTATTAAGAGGGAGGGAGCGCGCGCGCGCCCTAAGCACAGTGCCTGGGAAGCTGCGCGCGGTGCGCGCCACAGCAGCAGCAGGTGTGGAGCAGGAAGATGCCGGACTGGGACCGCGGTGGTGAGGGGAACGGCGTCTCTGCCCGGCAGGAGGCAGAGACGCCGATGCTACAGTGCTGCATTAAACCCCTGGGAACTTTGACAGAAATTTAGAAATTATAGTTCCTTGCAGCCATGATTAGTGTTAAAGAAGCACTCTCGCAAACTTTTTTATTCATAAAATGTGTGTGTACATGAATGTAATATAGTGTGAGTGTATTAATATTCTCATCTCCCACTATTTTCTGTGGAGTCCAGTGCCGGTCTTCTCTGCTTCTCTGTGATGTCACCTCTCTGCAGACTGGCCTGGTCATGCTGCACTCTGCATAAACTAGAAGTCGATTTTACAATGAATGTCTATGGAGCGTCAGAACAAGGCTCCATGGCTTTCATTGTAAAATCCACTTCTCTGTCACGCAGAGCACATAGAACGAGCTGGCTAGTTGGAATTGCGTTGACGTCACAGAGAAGCAGAGAAGAACGGTGCTAGACATCAGAGAAAGCGTCAGTAGGTAAGTATATTAGTACACTCACACTACATTACATGCATATTTAATGACTAAAAATGTTAGAGGGAGTGCTTCTTTAACTTATGAATGTGAATGTATGTAGCTGTCCAATGATTTAGCATGGTGGGTAATTCTGCATGTTAGCAGTCCTGAAGACCTTCGAATTATTATAATATTCAAAATACTTCTATAAGGGTTGTCTTGGCAAGAACTGACCCGTCTGTCTGAAAGTAGAAAAACTCAAAACACCACCCTGTATGGGAAGTACTCACACCTGTACGTAAAATCATTGGGATTTCTATATATTTCACTAGTATTTTACTCACTGTTTTTTTTGTAGCAGGAGGCAGTGCTACAGCACATAATATGCTATGTGTACATTAGAGGAAGAGGTTGTGACAGTTCAGTTCTCATAATCTCTGGGATGCTGGCCATGTGTCAAAGTATCTTGGTCCAATTAGACATAACATGGCTTGATTTTTGACAATCGTCACATTGTCAGCAGTACAGTACATTCATTCCTGACTTGAGCTGCTGTGAAATCGTTATCATAGTGTAATTCAAAGTGCTCCTAATCAATAATAAGATATTACATTTCCCAAAAAACAACTATGTTGGTGATCTTAACCCCAATCAGACTAAGGATAAGCCATCAATGTTAAAGTCCCGGACAACCCCTTTAAAGGGAATTTGTCATCAAGATTTCACCCCTATTCAATTTATTTGTGCTACTAGAGCTTTCAAAGACAAGTCCAGCAATACCTTTAATAGCCAGTCTGTACCTCCATTAAAGAGAAATCAGCATTTTAATTGATATGTAAATGGGGATGAAGAGCTATTTTAGATCTGCAGCCTCTGTCACTGGAGCTCTATTCCCCTATCTGTGTGGCCTCCTTCTCCTTGACTAACAACCTCTATTCTATGTGACTTCAGACACAGCAGCCATGAGTCAAGCATAAGGAAGAGGCGGAGATATGTGGGAAATAGAGCTGGAGTAATTGGATCTATGCGTCTGGAGGAAAGGAGGTACCTGCACCAGCATAGAAGGGGATTCTTTACGGTCAGAGCCGTGAGACTCTGGAGCTCTCTGGGAGAGGAAGTGGTGATGTCAAACTTAATGAGTTCAAGAGAGGCCTGGACGCCTTTCTTGAGAACAATAAAATTACATCTTATGCTTAGTGATAGTTAATTAATCCAGGGATTTAATCTGACTGCCAGATTGGTGTCGGGAAGTGAATTTTTCCTCAATGAAGTAAATTGGCCTATACCACATGTTTTTTTGTTGCCTTCCCCTGGATCAACGCTGCGGAATAGCTGCAGTGCACAAGAAATAGGCTGAACTGGATGGACGCTTGTCTTTTTTCGGCCTTATAAACTATGTAACTATATGTAACTATGGATCATCAGATCTACAGATAGCTCTTTAGCCTCATTTGCATATCAATTCAAACACTAATTTCTCAGTAACGGAGGAACTTTGGATAAATTATAAATGTGTATTTTTGGTAAAACTTCTTTCATTTTCCTTTTATAGAGAATTAATGACTAAATCTTTTGAAGTAAAGAAAAAAAATGAGCAGCTATAATATTAGAAAGTTCATATTTTGATATTATGTTCTCCAAAGATGTCATAAAAATCACCGAAAGGTGAACTGAATATAACATTTATTAGCAAGTGATCAGTCAATTCTTAAAGTTGATACAGTATATCGGAGGCAGAAAAATGGCAAGTGTAAACATTTTTGAGAGGGTAAAACTGTAATGGTTAGATTACCGAGTCTAAGTAAGTAGGGGTTACTACTAGTGTTGAGCGAGCACTAAAATGCTCGGGTGCTCGAAGCTCGGGCCAAGCTCACTGTGATACTCGGGTGCTCGACCCGAGCAACGAGGCCAATGTTAGTCTATGGGAGACCCGACTGCTCCCCCGGCAGTCTGTAGAAAGCCTAAAAAGTGCCCAAAACGATAGTGACAGTGCTCAAATGACATGGGGACAGCATGGGGATCGCCCCTGGAAGCATTTCTGACCCCCAGGTCACTGCTGTCAACAACGTGGTCAGAGGTATTAAGACACTTTTACAGGCTCACAATAAAATGTTCAAAAACGAAAGTGAAAGTGCTTTCCTGTGAAATATGTTAACCCCTTAACGACCATGGGTCTTTCTGTTTTTGTGTTTTCCTTTTTTGCTCCCCTTCTTCCCAGAGCCAGAACTTTTTTAATTTTCATTCAATATGGCCATGTGAGGGCTTATTTTTTGTGGGACGAGTTGTACTTTTAAACACCATCACTGGTTTTACCATATCGCGTGCTAGAAAATGGGAAAAAAATTCCAAGTGCAGTGAAACTGCAAAAAAAATGCAATTCCACAGTTGTTTTTTGGGTCCTTTTTTTACCACGTTCACAGATTGCTAAAACTGACCTGCCATCATTATTTTCCAGGTCGTTACGAGTTCATAGACACCAAACATGTATAGGTTCTTTTTTATTTAAGTGGTGAAAAAAAAATCCAAAGCTTGCTAAAAAAACAAAAAAAAAATGACGCCATTTTCCGAGACCCTTAGCTTCTCCATTTTTCGGGATCTGGGGCCAGGTGAGGGCTTATTTTTTGCGTGCCGGGCTGTCGTTTTTATTGATACCATTTTGGGGTAGATCCGATGTTTTGATCGCCCGTTATTGCATTTTATTGCAAAGTTGTAGCGACCAAAAAAACTTAATTCTGGCGTTTAAAATTTTTTCCTCGTTACGCCGTTTACTGATTGTATTAATTCTTCTTTTATATTGATAGATCGGGCGATTCTAAATGCGGCGATACCAAATATGTGTATGTGGGTTTTTTTATATATATATATATATATATATATTTTTTTTTTATTTTGAATGGGGCGAAAGGGGGGTGACTTAAACTTTTATATATTTTTTATTTTTTTTATTTTTTTAAAAAATTTTTTTTTTACACTTTCTGCTTGCTTCTATAGTCTCCAGAGGAGACTAGAAGCAGCAGTTGTCTGATTGCTTCTACTGCATACAAGCGATGAGCAGATCGCTTGTATGCAGGAGAAATGCTCACTTGCTATGAGCGCTGACCACTAGGTGGCGCTCATAGCAATTGAGACATGACAACCACAGGCGTCTGCTGCAGACCCTGAGTTGTCATGCCCACCCATTGGTGACCCGCGATCACGTGACGGGGTCACTGATGGGCGGGGCTTTGGACTCCCGGAAGCGCGAGTTAAATGCCACTGTCAGAGATTTAACATGTTAACAGCCGCGGGTGGATTGCGATTCCAATAATCAGCTGACATGTGCTCGCTTCAGTGCGGGCTCACCGCCGCAGCCCCCGCTGAACCGGCCTTCCCGACCTGGTGCGTACTATTACTGACCAGGTCGGAAAGGGGTTAAGGAACATCCTTTCCAGGGTAAAGACTTGTGTATAAGGTAAAATAAATAACCAAAAACAAAAATACTCCTCCACACCTTGGGCTATGTTCACAAGTAGCATTTTTTATGCGTTTTTGCACTTTTGTATTGCTTTCAACCGTGACAAATGCATTCACTGGGAAATGTCATTTTAACATTTTACAACCTTATCTCGCCATGTGCTGTGTGACACATGCATAAAGTGCTAAAAAGACATGGGAACAGCACGGGGAAGACCCCTGGAAGCATCTCTGACACCCAGGTCACTGCCTAAAAGTGTGCCCATCAGAAGTGATCCTTGCCGCATCAGAAGATGCAGACTTGCAACTATCCCCGTGCAAGTCCTTGTCCCAGGGCAGTGTTCAATTGTACCTCCCCCATTCCTTGCAATACAAGCGCAAGTATGCAGCCTGCCACCCACCCACCGTCAGGCTGCAATACCATACTGCTAGCTTGCTTGCACTTGAAATTGGGCCTTTTAGGCATGTGGAGGTGGAATCTGGCCACCACGTCATGGCTGCGTCGGTAGCCTGGTATTCATACTCAGTCCCCGGGTGTCCACGCTTGGTCCCCAGCCGCCAGGGGGCGGCCGGGTGTCCATACTCAGTCCCAGCCGCCCCGCGGCCGGGTGCCCACACACAGTCCCCAGCCGCGTGGGGGTGGCCAGGTGTCCATAAACGGTCCGCAGCCGCCCCTATTTGTCCCGGTGCGCCTTATACACAAGCGCGCATACCAAAACATTACCTGTGCCCTCCCCAGTGCATTTAGTGGGAAGGACAGCCTAACCACAAACACGTGGACAAGTGAATGTGGCCAGGAATGGTCCATCTCACTGACGCCTTCACACTGGATTAATATTGTTGAAGCCGGGACACAGTTGGACACTGGGATGCAACACGTCCTCCAGACATAGAGGATTGCGGGTCCTGGGTCAATCAGGCTTCAACACAAAGTTCAGAAGGTAGACAGTAGCAGTGGTCGGCCTCCTACACAACGAGTAAATTATTCATGAACATGAGGCCATCCACATCCTTAGCTTTCTGTTCCTTGGAATGCAAACGCATGTATGTAGTAGCAGCTAGGCCTGAGTTGGTCAGCGTTTTGGCGCATATTCTACCTCCTTCGAGGATTGCTGGATGTTTTCCTGCTACTATCCCAGTTTTATGACTCCCGTTAAAACAAAGCTTCAGGTGATGAATGATGGATGAGGTGGTGGCAAAGGAGAAAGAGCAGGAGGAACAGGGACCATTCACATCAATATCAGGCCAGCCAACCACACATGTCTTGTAGGATATGTTTCTGTACCAAAAGGAGCGGTTCAGCTACACAGTTATAAGGCATACAGTGAATGCAATGCCTACCAAAAATTTCGAGGCACTCCAATGCCCCTTGGAAGTGACATGGAGGTCAGAGGGCCTTAACTAAACCGTTTTTTCTGTTTATAGCAACTGGGTCTCCTGTACACTGTTGGCCTAAGCAGGGAATGGAAGGCTTTCCAAAAATTATTAGGCACTGCAATGCCCCTTGAAACAGACGTGGATTACAGCATATTAAAAACCTTCTACCCATTATTGGGGAGTGGGTCTCCCTTAGTGTTCGCCTATGCATTGAAAAGCAAAAGCTGACTAAAATTAGGAGGAAATGCAATGCCCGTTGCAAGAGTCGTGGAGGTTAGAGGTAATTAAAAACAACATGTCAATGCCCCTTGGAAGAGCTGTGGAGTTCAGAGTGGTTTAACAAGACGGTTTTAATGCCCCTTAGAAGAGACGTGGAGTTCAGAGTGGTTTAACAAAACAGTTTTAATGCCCCTTGGAAGAGATGTGGAGGTCACAGTAGCTTAACAAGATGGTTTTAATGCCCCTTGGAAGAGACGTGGAGTTCAGAGTGGTTTAACAAGACAGTTTTAATGCCCCTTGGAAGAGTGGTGGAGGTTACAGTGGAATAAAAAGACAATATCAATGCCCCGTGGAAGAGACGTGGAGGTCACAGTAGCTTAACAAGACGGTTTTAATGCCCCTTGGAAGAGTGGTGGAGGTCGCAGTGGAATAAAAAGACAATATCAATGCCCCTTGGAAGAGTGGTGGAGGTTACAGTGGAATAAAAAGACAATATCAACGACCCTTGGAAGAGACGTGGAGGTCACAGTAGCTTAACAAGATGATTTTAATGCCCCTTACAAGAGCCATGCAGTACAGCATATTAAAAACATTATTCCCATTATTGGGGAGTGGGTCTCCCATAGTCTTTGCCTATGCCTTCCAAGCAAAAGCTGCCAAAAATTAGGACAGAGGAACTTGCAATGCTGGCAACATGGACCACAGTCACTCTGGTGGTATAGTGGTCGTGGAGGCTGAGGATAAGGAGAAGAGCAAAAAACAGCCGAAATGAGGAAGCGTATACCCATGTGTGGGTGTGAAGCGATGCATGGAAATACACCTCCCGAAATAACACAGTGGATTTGACTTTATGTTACTCTGCTGTCATTTGGTGGTGATGAGAAGTCTGGCCTAATCCAGTCCTTGTTCAATTTGATAAGGGTCAGCTTGTCAGCATTGTCAGTTGACAGGCGAGTGCGCTTATCAGTTATAATTCCCCCAGCGGCACTAAAAACACGCTCCGATAACACGCTAGCGGCAGGGCAGGCCAGGACCTCCAAGGCATACTGAGTGAGTTCATTCCAAGTGTCCAGCTTGGATACCCAATAATTAAAAGGCACAGAGGAATCACGGAGGACGCTGGTACTCCCTCACCATCTTTTGAAACTTTCCACTCCTTGTGAGAGTACCCTGCGCCTCAGGGCCTGTAAGCTGGGCAGGTCTCAGAAAACTGTCCCAGAACATTGACAGTGTTCCCCTGCCTCTGCTGGATTGGAGTTGCGTCTTTCTCGCCAGTATGCCTTAGTTGGGCAGTGAACTGTGACCTCTGCCGCTACCGTGTTCAGATGGGAATTTTTTTAATAGTTCTGCAGCAAGGGCCTTCTGGTACTGCCCCATTTTTGTAGACCTCTCCAACTCAGGAATAAGAGAGTGAAAGTTCTCCTTGTAGAGGGGGTCTAAAAGTGTCATCAACCAGTAATGACTGTCACCCAACATTTTGACAATGCGAGGGTCACGGTTAAGGCAGCGTAACATAAAGTCAGCCATGGGTGCCAGACTGGTAACGGGCAAGACTTCAGTGTCCTCACCAAGATGACGACTGATAGTGTTGAGCGATCACTAAAATGCTCGGGTGCTCGAAGCTCGGGCCGAGCTTACCGTGATACTCGGGTGCTCGACCCGAGCAACGAGCCCAATGTTAGTCTATGAGAGACCCGAGCATTTTTGCGGCAGCACCCCCAGCAGTCTGTAGAAAGCCTAAAAAGTGCCCAAAACGATAGTGACAGTGCTCAAAAGACATGGGGGCAGCATGGGGATCGCCCCTGGAAGCATTTTTGACCCCCAGGTCACTGCTGTCAACAACGTGGTCAGAGGTATTAAGCCACTTTTGCGGGCTCACAATAAAACGTTCAAAAACGAAACTGAAATGATTTTCCTGTGAAATATGTTAAGGAATTTCCTTTCCAGGGTAAAAACTTGTGTATAAGGTAAAATAAATAACCAAAAACAAAAATACTCCTCCACACCTTGGGCTATGTTTACAAGTAGCATTTTTCATGCGTTTTTGCACTTTTGTATTGCTTTCAACCGTGACAAATGCGTTCACCGGGAAATGTCATTTTAACATTTTACAACCTTATCTGGCCATGTGCTATGTGACACAGGCATACAGTGCTGAAAAGACAAGGGATCAGCATGGGGAAGACCCCTGGAAGCATCTCTGACCCCCAGGTCACTGTCTAAAAGTGTGCCCATCAGAAGTGATCCTTGCCGCATCAGAAGATGCAGACTTGCAACTATCCCCGTGCAAGTCCTTGTCCCAGGGCAGTGTTCAATTGTACCTCCCCCATTCCTTGCAATGCAAGCGAAAATATGCAGCCAACCACCCACCCACCCGCAGACTGCAATACCATACTGCTAGCTTTCACTTGAAATGGGGCCTTTTAGTTTGGAGGAGGCCGAAGCTGGCCACTACCTCATGGCCGCTTCGGCAGCGAGGTATCCATACTCTGTACCCAGCCGCCCGGCGGCCGGGTGTCCACGCTCGGTCCCCAGCCGCCAGGTGGCGGCCAGGTGTCCATACTCGGTCCCCAGCCACCCTGATTTCTCCTGTCACCTTCCCCCACACTTTTCTTAGCCTGGCCTGCTTTAGGGTAGCATTGGACGAGCCCACCAGAGAACCAGACTCCTCCGGTGGGCCCTGGCTTCTCCATCAGGGGAGTTGAGAGTGCCTAGGTGAGGAGCATGATGATGATGATAGAAGTTAGCATCTGCTTTGTTTTCTTGGAATGCAAGCGCATGTATGTAGTAGCGGCTAGGCCTGAGGTGGTCTGCATTTTGGCGCATATCCTACCTCCTCCGAGGATTGCTGGATGTTTTCCTGCTACTATCCCAGCTCTATGACTCCCGTTAAAACAAAGCTTCAGGTGATAAATGATGGATGAGGTGGTGGCAAAGGAGAAAGAGCAGGAGGAACAGGGACCATTCACATCAATATCAGGCCAGTCAACCAGATATGTCTTGTAGGATATGTTTCTGTAACAAAAGGAGCGGTTCGGCTACACAGTATAGGGCATACAGTGAGTGCAATGCCTAGAAAAAATTCGGGCCACTCCAATGCCCCTTGGAAATGACATGGAGGTCAGAGGGTGTTAACTAAACCTTTTTTTCGATTTATAGCAACTGGGTCTCCCGTGCACTGTTGGCCTAAGCAGTGAATGGAAGGCTTTCCAAAAATTATGAGGAACTGCAATTCCCCTTACAAGAGCCATGTGTGGCACCCCAGGGGTCTGGTCACCACTGTAATAGAGATATTGCGTCGGAGAGCAAGTGGGAGGTTTCCTGGTCAGGATCCCTTAAACATGCAACATCCTCCAGCCCCAGTCCTGGGAGGGGAGAATTCTGCCCTTATAAACTGGATCTGGGGCGGGGTTGAGTGAGTCAGAGAACAGTCAGACTCAGAGAGAGAGCAAGGGAAAGTAACAGAAAGGAGCTCTGTAGGAGCTAGGAGCTAAAGACCAGGGGCTGGAAGCTGAGCAGAGCTCGCCCTGGCAGAAGACAATAGGAACCGGACACAGGAGTCCGAAGCTGTGAGGACTTATATATCCAGCAGCAGAAACCAGCCGGCAGGGGATTTCAGGTCCTCTGGCCATAGAAGCCCGGAGGCTCAGTCACAAGCAAGGGACCAGCACCGCCGTCGTGGAGCGGAGGCTAACAGAAGGCCCCAAGTCACCAGCCATATGGGTGAGCACTACACGGTACACTCAGGGACGTGGGCTACTTCTACCCGCTTACAGCAAGGTAGCCAGGAAGAGTGCAGACAGACGGGGAGGCCTACAACTCCACCTGGCCAGGGGAACTCCTGCTTGCTCACAGACTGACCAGGCCTCTTATGCTAGCCAGTACTTCCGGGAGGGTCTAACTTATAATCATCAGTAAAGACCCTGAACTGCACTGCAAAGACTCTGAGTCGTTCCTGCTGCACTCGTGCACCATCACCCCCATCATCCACACTCACTGCCCTGAGGCTATACTCCTCCCGAGGGGAGTTATCCCATTCTATGCTGCGCACACAACACCAGCCTCAGCGGTCTGCCTCGCAGCGGTGGTACTCCCTGACCGCAATCCACGGGTGGCGCAGTCGGACAATTAACCTCAAAACCTAAGAAAGACTGCCAATGGTTTGACCAGCCTGAGCCACGGGACCGGGTCACCGCCACGGAGACTACAGACCCCTGAGGCCCGGCACCGGGTATCCCACACACGTGTACACACGGCCCAGGGGGCGCATCACATGCAGTACAGCATATTACAAACATAAGTCCCATTATTGGGGAGTGGGTGTCCCATAGTATTTGCTTATGCCTTGCTAGCAAAAGCTGCCAAAAATAAGGACGGAGCAACTTGCAATGCCCCTTACAAGAGCCATGCAGTACAGCATATTACAAACATAAGTCCCATTATTGGGGAGTGGGTCTCCCATAGTATTTGCTTATGCTTTCCCAGCAAAAGCTGCAAAAAATTAGGATGGAGCAACTTGCAATGCCCCTTACAAGAGCCATGCAGTACAGCATATTACAAACATAAGTCCCATTATTGGGGAGTGGGTCTCCCATAGTATTTGCTTATGCTTTCCCAGCAAAAGCTGCCAAAAATTAGGACGGAGCAACTTGCAATGCCCCTTACAAGAGCCATGCAGTACAGCATATTACAAACATAAGTCCCCTTATTGGGGAGTGGGTGTCCCATGGTATTTGCTTATGCTTTCCCAGCAAAAGCTGCCAAAAATTAGGACGGAGGAACTTGCAATGCTGGCACCCTGGTGTTATAGTGGTGGTGGAGGCTGAGGATAAGGAGAAGAAGATTAAAGAGCTGAAACGAGGAAGCGTATACCCATGTGTGGGTGTGAAGCGGTGCATGTGAATACACCTCCCGAAATAACACAGTGGATTTGACTTTATGTTACTCTGCTGTCATTTGGTGGTGATGAGAAGTCTGGCCCAATCCAGTCCTTGTTCATTTTGATAAGGGTCAGCTTGTCAGCATTGTCAGTTGACAGGCGAGTGCGCTTATCAGTTATAATTCCCCCAGCGGCAATAAAAACACGCTCCGATAACACGCTAGCGGCAGGGCAGGCCAGGACCTTCAAGGCGTACAGAGCGAGTTCATTCCAAGTGTCCAGCTTGGATACCCAATAATTAAAAGGCACAGAGGAATCACGGAGGACGCTGGTACGATCGGCAAGGTACTCCCTCACCATCTTTTGAAACTTTCCACTCCTTGTGAGAGTACCCCGCGCCTCAGGGCCTGTAAGCTGGGCGGGTGTCAGAAAACTGTCCCAGAACGTTGACAGTGTTCTCCTTCCTCTGCTGGATTGGAGTTGCATCTCTCTCGCCTGTATGCCTTGGTTGGGCAATGAACTGTGACCTCTGCCGCTAGCGTGTTCAGATGGGAATTTTTTTAAGAGTTCTGCAGCAAGGGCCTTCTGGTATTGCCCCATTTTTGTAGACCTCTCCACCTCAGGAATAAGAAAGTGAAAGTTCTCCTTGTAGCGGGGGTCTACAAGTGTCACCAACCAGTAATGACTGTCACCCAACATTTTGACAACGCGAGGGTCACGGTTAAGGCAGCGTAACATAAAGTCAGCCATGCGTGCCAGACTGGTAACGGGAAAGATTTCCGGGTCCTCACCAAGATAACGACTGACCATGCTCTCCTCCTCCTCCTCCTCTTCCTCCTCACCCCGTCCTCAGGCCACCCACGCTGAACCAACGGTATGACACTTGTACAGGTACTACCGTCTATAACGCATGATAGCAGCTCCTGTTCTTCCTCCTCCTCCTCCTCCTCCTCCTCTCCCTCATTGTCCCCCAATGCACGTTGGGATGAGATGAGGCTGGGCTGTGTGTAATCGCCCGCTACGGCTTCTTGATCCATCTCATCATACTCTGGCTGCAATGCCTCCTCTTTAATTCTCTGCAGAGAGCGTTGCAAAAGACAGACAAGTGCGATGCTGACACTAATGATGGCGTCATCGCCACTCACCATCTTGGTGGCCTCCTCAAAGTTTGTCAGGATGGTACATATGTCAGACATCCAGGTCCACTCCTGAGGTCTTATGTGTGGAGTCTGACCTGAATATCGACGGCCTTGTTGCAGCTGGTACTCCACAACTGCTCTCTTCTGCTCACAAATCCTTTGCAACATGTGGAGGGTAGAGTTCCAACGTGTGGGGACATCACACACCAGTCGGTGTGCCGGAAGCTGCAAACGCTGCTGCAACACAGCAAGGGCGGCAGAAGCTGTAGCCGACTTGCGAAAATGAGCTGACAGGCGGCGTACTTTCACGAGCAGATCTGGCAACTCGGGGTACGATTTAAGAAACCGCTGAACCACGAGGTTAAGCACATGAGCCAGGCATGGTAGGTGTGTGATCTCACCTCGCCTCAGAGCCGCCACCAGGTTACGGCCATTGTCACACACGACCATGCCGGGATGTAGGTTCAGCGGTCTCAGCCACAGATCTGCCTGCTCTTTCACAGCTGTCCACAACTCACAAGCAGTGTGAGGTTTATCACCTAAGCTTATGAGTTTCAGCACAGCCTGTTGCCGCTTGGCGGAGGCAGTACTGCAATGCTTCCAGCTTGTAACTGATGTGGTGATATCTGAGATGGAGGCTGAACATGAGGAGGAGGAGGAGGAGGGGGATGCGCAGGAGCTGTACACTGTGGGGGCAACTCTGACTGACATAGGGCCCGCAATCCTCGGTGTGGGGAGGATGTGTTCCGTCCCAAGGTCCGACTGGGTCCCGGCTTCCACTATGTTTACCTAGTGTGCTGTCAGAGAGATGTACCGTCCCTGGCCAGAAGCACTTGTCCACGTGTCCGTTGTCAGGTGGACTCTCCCATTAACTGCGTTGTTGAGGGCACGGCAGATACTTTGGGACACGTGCTTGTGTAGTGCGGGGATGGCACACCGGGCAAAATAGTGTCGGCTGGGGACCGAGTACCGAGGGACGGCCACCGCCATAAGATTGCGGAAGGATTCCGTCTCCACCAGCCTAAAAGGCAGCATTTCCAATGCAAGCAGTCGTGAAATGTGCGAATTTACGACTGCGGCCTGTGGGGCGTTAGCTGCGAATTTCCGCTTTCGTTCAAAGCTCTGGGATATGGACAATTGAACGCTGCGGTGGGACGTGGACTTGGACGTTGATGCTGTTTCTTGAGAAACTGCCATAACAAGTGAAGACTGAGAGGAGGGGGCATCTTTACATGCAGTATGGACAGGGGATTGCCTTGCACACACAACAGGGGGTTCTATTGCACGCTCAACAGTGGAAGAAGCAGTGGTGACACCCGCTGACACTGGTCGTGGACCCTGGGTTTCGCCCCACAAAGTCGGGTGCTTTGCTGCCATGTGCCTGATCATGCTGGTGGTGGTCAGGCTGGTAGTTTTGTCACCCCTGCTGATGCTGGCATGGCAGGTGGAACATATGGCCTTTTTGAGGTTATCAGCAGAGTCTTTAAAAAAATTCCAGACTCTGGAAGACCTACCGCTTGTACTGGCAACGTCCCTCGTGATGATGTTACGGGGAACGGTTGCCTGCCTTCTGTCTGCGGCCACCACACTGCTTCTTCCTGCCTGTTGGGGTACTCTGCCTCCCTCCCCCTGTGTGCTGCTGGCCTCACTCTGCATGTCCTCCTTCCACGTTGGGTCAGTTACTAGATCATCCACCACCTCCTCCTCTTCCACTTGCGCACCACGATCCTCCTCCTCACTTCCTGGCAATTGTGTCTCGTCATCGTCCACCTGTTGTGACCGATTGCCAATGTCGACTTCCTGTGGCCGTGGCTGTTCAAATATTTGGGCATCTCAACATGGGATCTCCTCTTCCACCACTTCAAGCATATCAGGCGAGGGGCCCAAATATGGAAATGGACCAGTGAACAGCTCTTCAGAGTGTCCAAGTGTGGGATCACTTGCTGTCTGACGACACTCGGCATGGTGGGAGGAAGGAGCATCAGGGTGAGGAGGAGTATGTGGTCGAGACTCACGGCTACTAAGAGTTGACCGTGTGGAAGACAGACCGGAGGTGGTGGTGCCCAGGTAACTGGAAGTATTGTCTGCTATCCAATTAATAACCTGTTCACACTGATCAGTTCTCAATACTGGTGTTGTTCTGTGCTTCCCTAGTAATTCGGTCAAGAAGTGGGAGCGAGAAGATGTGGCTGTTGGTTGTGGCACATTTTCACCTTGGCCACGGCCCCGTCCTCTGCACGAACCATCACCAGAACGTCCACTTCCACGTCCCTTGCCACGCGCCTTGCCCATTGTAAATGAAGTAAAATAGCTTACACTTGCACTATCAATGGAAAAAGGGTAATAAAGAGTAGATTAGAACTGTGGAAGAGGAAAACCACAGTTATTGTTTACTGGGGTATACCACACTTTTTAAAATAGAGATATTTGCGGCTGAACAGTGAGAGACACACTCAAACTGCTTTTTTTTTAGATACCAAAGGCCCAAAACTGGATAGTACAGCGATTTGACCTGTGGAACTGCGAAACCACACTCGGATGTCGGGCCTACACAAGACTATTTTCAACAGATATATTTTTGTGTCACAACAGTCAGGAGACACTACTGTTTTTCTTTACGGAAAAAACTACCAAAACCTGAATAATAGAGATTTTTTACTGTGGAACAGCAAAACCACAGTTATAATTTACTGGTGTATACCAGGCTTTTTAAATTATATATATATTTGCGGCTGAACAGTGAGCGCACACTCAGACTGTTTTTTTTAGATACAAATGGCCCAAAAGTGGATAATACAGAGGTTTGTACCGTGGAACTGCAAAACCACACTTGTATTTCTCGGGCCTACACCAGACTATTTTCAACAGATATATTTGTGTCTGAAAAATCAGGGAGACACTATTTTTTTTTTTTTACAGCAAAAAATGCAAAAAGCAGGATAATAGAGATTTTTTACCGTGGAACAGCAAAAGCACACTTCTGTCTCTCTGGCCTACACCAGACTATTTTCAACAGATATATTTGTGTCTGAAAAATCAGGGAGACACTATTATTATTTTTATACAGCAAAAAATGGCAAAAACAGGATAATTGAGATGTTTTACCATGGAACATCAAAACCACAGTAATAATTTACTGGTGTATACCAGGCTTTTTAAAATATATATATATTTGGGGCTGAACAGTGAGCGACACACTCAAACTGTTTTTTTTAGATACAAATGGCCCATAGAACTGCAAAACCACACTTCTATTTCTCTGGTCTACACCAGACTATTTTCAACAGATATACTTGTGTCTGAAAAATCAGAGGCACACTTTTTTTTTAGGGGGGGGGGGGGGCACCAAAAGGTTAATAAGATGGGTATTTGTACATTTTGAAGGAGAAAAAAAAAAAGAGGATTTAGATAAAAAAAAAAGGATTTTTCCTGGCCCTCGGGACCTGGAGCTAAGTCCAGCAATTTCAGCAACAGGAGCAGCACACAGGACTGTAATGCAGCGTTTGCTGGTATAACCACTGCGTCTCCTATACAGCCTGCCTGCCTGCCTGCCTGATATACCTGGGATGGATATTAGTCCTGAGAAGGACTGTTTGTTTGATCTGGCAGCCTTTACAGACCCTACACTAACTATTTTGCAGGATATATCTCTCCCTAAATCAGCAGCGCTGTCCCTACACTGTCTGATCCGGAGCGACTGTGTCCAAGATGGCGGCGCCCAGTTTTAAATACTCGAGGTGACTCTGTGCGGCCAGCCAATCACTGTAATGCCCACAAACAACATGGCTGCGGCATTACAGTGACTGGCTGGCAATCCCTGCATGTTCATTGGCTCTGTAAAGAGCACCAAACATGCAGGGCGGAGACCCGAGCTCCCGCCCGAGTAACCCGGAAATGCTCGGTGCTCGCCAAACATCCCGAGTAGCGTGATGCTCGGGCGAGTACCGAGCAGTGTCGAGCATGTTCGCTCAACACTAGTTACTACCTGCCAAAAGTGATCTACGGAAGGTGAGCTGGCTATAGTATCATGGGAATCAAATGCTTTTTGATGGGTTTGTGGAGCAAAGGCTCGCTTGCTCTGATTTCAGAGTTATTGTAGCACAAATTGATGAAAAAGTTAATGTATGCTTTTACAGATTGGTGTCAGCCCACACAGTGAGTGCATTGAAGTTTGCTGTGTGTATGGATGAAAGCCAAAGACCAGTCAGAGTGGTGACGTTCCTTCACCACCAGAAGCTTTACAATGTAAGCACAGAAGAAAACTACACCATGGAGCAAATCAAGAAAGTGGCCTGATGAATTACATTGTCATTTAATATTATGTGGACTGATTGGGTGAAAGATAGCAATAGGATGCATTAGAGGACAATGGAAAGTCAGCAAAAGAATTGTGATGCTCTGGTTAATGTTCTGCTGAAAATCCTTGGGTCCAGCATTTATGAGGATGTTACTTTTACATGTAGCACCTAATGAAAAATTATTATTACCATGTACACTTCTTCATGGCAATGACTTCTTTCAGCAGGACAGAACACCCCAAAAATCATTTTGTAATGGTTTGTACATCATAGCAAAGTGTTTAGTGTGTTAGACTAGGGAAACACAGCGACATGTGTTGCAAGACATTAAGATTGTGGTGTCGCATTGCAACATCACATATCATGATTTCCTTTAGTGTCGCAGTGCAACCTGTATTACAATATGATTGGCACTTGCAGGACTTGAGAACTGCATGTTCTGTGGTAGGGAGGTCCAAACCAATGTAAGAGTGCCTTGGTTCATGTCTTCTTGCATTGCAATCTGAAGCCTACCGCGACTGCAATATGCTTTACCTCACAAAAAGAATCAGCTGTGATACCATGATGTCCTGTTTCTAGATCCTTTTGCTTCCTCCCCTGCCCAGGAGATGTGGTATGATCATACCGTGTTCCGGCATGGTCAGACATAACCATTACACAGTACACAGCAGGGGCACATTTATAAGATTATCCCAGCACAGGAAAACAAATTTTAACACATCCAATTGTGGAACTTATTTTTATTACAAGATCTATTGGTTAAAATGAACTTTGTTTGTGGGACAACCACTTTCATGTGGCCTCTAAATTCTCCACATCACAATCTGATCATCTTATTGGGATGTACTGGAAAAGCAATGCCAAACCACAGGGATCCCACCTTGCAATTTGGAAGACTGAAGGGGAACCTGTTAGGTCTAATAGCACAGTTCTACAGCCAAATTGGTTCAGAGATGGAAAAAAGTTAAACCCAACAAATTTTGTGGTGCTGAAAGTGGATATGATGCTTAAATTTGCTGATTGGCTTTAATTTTCAGGATCTAGAGGAGGTTGCAATTAATTATGACACCTTTCATGCAGGCTTATTGAAAAATTGTGTCTTTATAAATTATTATTTCATCATCATTATTAAATTGTTAGTAGCTCGTCTATCACATCATCTATTTAGTATATTGAGCCTTCAGTATTCTTTCATCTTAGGGTGACCAATCAAAAACGCCAACTCAGCTCCAATGAGTTTCCTAATTCCTAATTACAGTTGCATCACCTACTTTTATAAATGCTCTCTGTGTAACGTATACAGTTTTAGGATTTCTTTGCTTAGTTTCTTAGCATATTGACATGTTTCTATATGTTTTTTTCAGGTATGCCTCGTTCTTGCATTAACAAAGTGGATAGTTTTTCCTACATATGCGGAGAAGTCACTTGTGCGTCACAAAGGCGAAACTTGACTGCCATCATAAAGAAAGCCTCCAACTTGTATTTTGGCTGAAGAATAGGAGATCAGGACAAGAGTTGGGCTCCACACATATGCTGCAATAGATGTGCATCACATCTTACCTAGAGTTTACAAGGGAAGAGGCAATCTATGTCTTTTGCAGTCCCAATGATCTGGAGAGAGCCAACGGATCATGCTACCAATTGCTATTTCCGCATGGTGCCACCCATTAGGAAAGGAGTTTCAAGGAAGAAGAAGTGAACTTTACAGTATACAAATATTCCATATGCAATAAGCCCAGATCCACATACAGAAGAACTGCTGGTTCCAAAAGCACCAGAAACATTTTCAGTCGAGTCAAGTGAGGAAGAAGGCGCTTGGTGTCATGAAGCATCTTCCTCCCAGACTTTCTGTCAGCAACTTTATATTAACCACACCATATAACACAAAGTGAGCTCAACGAACTTGTCAGAGTTTTTGATCTGTCCAAGAGTAAGGCTGAGCTCTTAGGTTTCAGGCCACAGCAGTGGAATCCCCTAGCGAGCAATGTTCGGATTTCCTTGTTCCACAACCGTAAGGCAGTGTGCCCACGATGCGTTTTTTAAGCGTTTCCGTGGCGGCAAAAATGCTGCAGAAATGCTTAAAAAACGCATGGTAGAAGGCCTGCCATGTTCCCCAATGATAATCCACATGTGCTGTGCACATGCTGCAGAAATTTCCGCTGCGGATTATCATTGCGGAAAAAAACACAGCACTACCAATTATTTTGTGAAAGCGCTGTGTTTTCGCCACCATTGACTTGCATTTGAATGCATGGATTCCGCATCACTGTATATGTAGATGCGCATTCCATGTGTTCCAATGTGCGGATGGTACCCAGGTGTGGAGGAGAGGAGACTCTCCTCCGGACCTGGGTACCATAGAAAACTGTAAAAAAAAGAATAAAATAAAAAATAAATGTTATGCTTACCTTCTGATGGCCCGCGGTGCACTCGTCCTCCCATGCCGGCAGCTAGCAATGGACTGAAGGACCTGCGCTGACATCATAGTCATGTGACGGGTCACGCGATGCTGACGTCGGCAGGTCCTTCAGTGTACCGCGATCTGCCGGCAGCCGGGCCCGAGCGAAGCAAGACTGCGGGGGCCATCGGAAGGTAAGTATAGATTTATTTTTTTATTTTTAACCATTCTTTATGGTCACACTATATAAATCCATGTCGTTTGCATGGATTTATATAGTGTGACCAAGTTGACAAGCACTTTCCAAGTGATGCTAAAATTGCTTGGAAAGCGCTTGTCAACCCGCATGCAGAAATGCATGTGAAGGACGCTTCACATACGCATGTCCCTGGCAGGAAAAACGCATGTACAATCCGCATGCATTTTTTCTGCCAGGGGAGATGCAGAAACGCTCAGGAAAAATCCGGAGCATTTCTGCATCGTGGGCACATAGCCTGATAAAGATTTTGTCCAATACTTCTTCGTGAAGGGTGATCTTGTGGCATGCAACAACATCAACAGTTTAATGGAAACTCTGAAGATAAGTAATTTTCCAGAGGAATGGAGGCTCTTCCTCCATTCATCCAAAACAAGCCTAAAAGCCGTCTTGCTGCATAACGGCATTGCGCTACCTTCAAATCCAGTTAGTTATGCAGTCAACATGAAAGAAACCTATGACACATGAAACAGCAGCTGAGTTGCCTAAATTATGACCAACATTTATGGCTCCTCTGTGGTGACTTAAAAGTGGTTGCCCTCTTACTTGGTCTCCAGGATGGATACACAAAGTACTGTTGTAACGGGGCCGGGAGGTGGAACCCCTGAGCTGCAATACAAAGGGGAAGTCCTTGTAAGGAAGCGGGTGACTCCCAGGGAAGGCAATCAGGTAGCCACAGCAAGTGACGGGGACAGTCTCTGGGTAAGCAGGCAGGTGGTCACGGCAAGTGACGGCGACAGTCTCCGGGTAGACAGGCAGGAGGTCACGGCAAGTGACGGCAGGATCTCCAGGCAGGCTGGCAGAAAGCAAGCAGGTGCTCCCAGGAGAGCCGGCAGACAGATGAGGCGGATACCTGACAGGTAACTGGCGGGCGCTCCCAGGTGAGCGGGCTGGCGGAGACAGCAGGTAACAGGCAGGTAACTGGTGGACGCTCCCAGGTGAGCGGTCTGACTGACGAGGCAGGTGACAGGCAGGTAACTGGTGGACGCTCCCAGGTGAGCGGTCTGACAGACGAGGCAGGTGACAGACAGGAAACTGGTGGACGCTCCCAGGTGAGCGGTCTGACAGACGAGGCAGGTGACAGGTAGGTAACTGGTGGATGCTCCCAGGTGAGCAGTCTGACAGACAAGGCAGGTAACAGGCAGGTAACTGGCTGATAACAGGCTGGCAGGCAGGACGAGAAGTAAGGCTAGCAGCGGGACCTGAGGGCTGAAGCACAGGAAGACACAGTGCAAACAACTTTGCTCAGGCACCTCCATTTTGGAGGAGGTGCCTTATATATGGGAGATCCTCCGGCAATTGGCCGGGAACTCCTTAGGTCGGCGCGCGCGGCCCCTTTAAGAGAGAGGGAGCGCGCGCGCACGCGCCCTAAGCACAGTGCCTGCCAGCAGCGCGGGAGGAGGACGCTGTTAGAACTCTCCTGTTAGGTTTTTTTCTATCTTGCTGGTCACATGACCTTTTTGCCTATTTTATCCTGCTCCGCCCTTCTGGCCATGCTGGACTTCATTGTAATTTCTACTCTTTAGCCAGCCAGGTGCTTTGTAACCTTTCTCAGTCTGTTTAGCTAGGTCTTTTGACCTTTATGTTCTATGTTGTGTGTTTGTCTTTTTACTGCTACAATTTCTGCTAGGAGATGTCCATCTTTCTCCCAGTCCCTAGTTCTTATAGGGATCTCTCCCTCACATCTATAGGTCTTCGTTCAGACTAGCTGAGGACTTTAGCGGGTCTGATCGCAGGATCAGGTTCCCCGTTACATCGTAGGGATCTAGCTTAGTTCTATTGTAGGGACAGATCTCCTGTCTTTCCTTAGTGCTTGTAGCCAATCATAACAGTAAGTCCAGCCCAAAAATATCTCTAAGGAAAGACCTCCAGTTTCCATCATGATGTCGGTTCAGGATTTGGCTCAACGCCTGCAGGGACTCTCTCTGGAGGTGGCCGAGCTCCAACAACACGTGAGTAGCTGTTCTGGAGCGCATTTTGTGGAGCCAAAGGTACGATTGCCTGATTTTTTTTGGTGAACAAGATTTTTTTTCCTTTAAAGATGCTTGTTTATTGTATTTTCGTTTGAGACCCAGATCCTCTGGTGATGAATCACAGTGCATAGCGTTCATAATGTCACTTTTGCGCAGAGAACCTCAGGGATGGGCCTTTTCTCTCCAACCTAGTGATCCGTGCTTTAGATCAGTGGATAGTTTTTTTTCTGCTTTGGGGTTGTTGTATGATGATCCTGATCGTGTCTCATCAGCTGAGACGGAATTGAGACTTTTGAGGCAGGGATCAGGTAAAGTGGAAAATTATTGTACTCACTTCCGTCGGTGGTCTGCTCAGGTGGGGTGCAATGATTCAGCTCTGAAAAGTTTGTTTCTTGCGGGGCTAGGTGAAAGGGTTAAGGATCTGCTGATTGCTTATCCTACACCTGGTAACTTGCAGGAGGCAATGCAATTAGCTATATGGGTGGACTGGAGACTGCGTGCAAGGGTTGATGAGAGTAAATCCTCTGCCATGTCAGCTCCTAGTCTTGAGAGGGTCTGTACTGACATTGGAGAGCCGATGGAGATTGGGGCGATGTCACCCCGCTCTCAGGAAAAAGACCGCAGGTTTTCTGAAGGTTTGTGCTTTTATTGCGGAAAATCTGACCATTTCATTAAGAACTGTGTGCTTCGTATGAACAAAGAAAAAAAAAAGGTCAGTTACGCCCGTATAGCCTGTTTAAATACTAAGGGGGTATTTCTTTCTGCTACTACTGCAGCTCAGGAAGAATTAATTGAATTTCGGGTATTTGTGGATTGTGGTTCTACTCTGAATGTGATTGATGGGGGATTCTTGGAAAAACTTAAATTAAAACCCAAACCTTTGTCATCCCCTATTGCCGTGGTTTCTGTCGATGGCTCTCCCTTGAAATGTGTTACTCACAAGGTTTATGAATTTCCCCTCACTATTAATGGTATTCACCAAGAAAATTTGGATTTGGTAGTATTAAATAATTTGCCTTCTCCAGTAATATTGGGGTTATCCTGGTTAAAATTGCACAATCCTGTACTGGATTGGTCTACCAATGAAATTAAGTCCTGGAGCCCTAAGTGTTATGACAAGTGTTGTAACGGGCGCATTGCTGCTGTGGATAAAGGGGAATTACCTGTACCTATTCAGGATTTTTGGAAAGTTTTTTCTGAGGAGGAGTCGCAAATTTTGCCTCCCCATAGAGACTATGATTGTACCATTGAATTTGTCCCTGGAGCGACTCTTCCTAAAAGTCGTTTATTTAATCTGACTATTCCTGAGAGAAAGGCTTTGGAGGAATACATACAGACAAGCTTGGCCGCCGGTCATATCAGACCCTCTAAGTCACCTGTGGCTGTTGGATTTTTTTTTTGTAAAAAAAAAAGGACGGCGGTTTATGTCCTTGTCTGGGCTTCCGCGAGATTAATAAAATTACTGTACGTAATCCCTACGCACTGCCATTGATTCCTGATTTGTTTAACCAGTTAGTGGGGGCCAAGTGGTTCTCTAAAATTGATCTCCGGGGGGCATACAATTTGTTGCGCATGAAGGAGGGTGATGAATGGAAGACTGCTTTTAACACTCCTGTGGGTCATTTTGAGAATCTGGTTATGCCTTTTGGTCTTACCAATGCACCAGCATTTTTTTCAGAATCTTATTAATGACATCCTGAGACCTTTGATCGGCAAAAATGTGGTTGTGTATTTGGATGACATTTTGATTTATTCGCCTGACCTGGAGTCTCTTTGGCGGAGCGTATGTGAGGTATTACAGTTATTAATTGACAATTCGCTTTTTGCTAAGCTAGAGAAATGTGAGTTCGCTGAACAGAGAATTAGTTTTTTGGGCTACATTATCTCCAGCGAGGGCTTTGAGATGGACCCGGTGAAAGTTCAAGCTGTGCAGAAATGGCCTAGGCCTATTGGTTTGAAATCGATACAGAGGTTTTTGGATTTCGCCAATTATTACAGAAAATTCATTAAAAATGTTTCTATTATTGTTAAACCACTGACCGATCTCACCAGGAAAGGTGCTAATACGGTTCAGTGGACTACTGAGGCCATTGAAGCGTTTGTGTTTCTAAAGGAGAGGTTCAGCTCTGCCCCCATCCTTATTCAGCCTGATTTGACTAAGCCATTTTTGGTTGAGGTTGATGCTTCTTCTGTGGGGGTCGGTGTGGTGTTGTCTCAGGAAAACAAGGATGGAGTACATCCCTGTGCCTTTTTTAAAAAAAAATTTTCTGAGATTGAACTTAATTACGATATTGGTAATCGGGAATTGCTGGCTATTAAACTCGCATTTGAACACTGGCATCATCTCTTGGAAGGTGCTGAATTTCCCATTCAGGATTTCACTGATCATAAAAATCTGATCTATCTTGATGCTGCCAAGCGCTTGAATGCCCGTCAGGCTAGATGGGCACTTTTTTTTTCGCGGTTTAATTTTTCCGTTACTTACATCCTGGGTACCAAGAATGTTAAAGCTGATGCGTTGTCTCGCAGCTTTTCTCCCATGGTCGGTGCTGAGGAGGAAGAGAGCATTTTACAAGAAGGTGTTGTGATTGCTGCATTGGACTCCGTTTTGGAAGATGAGATTCTTAAAGCACAGGAGAATGCCCCATCTAACACTCCCCATGGGAGGTTGTTTGTGCCTAGGACCTTTAGGAGAGATTTGTTTGTTGAGTGTCATGAGTCTCGGTTGGCAGGTCATCCAGGAATTTCTGAGACCAAGAGACTTGTGGGTCGCAGTTTTTGGTGGCCTGGATGGCAGAAGGAAGTCATTAAGTGGGTGCGTCAATGTACTGTGTGTGCTAGATCTAAGTCTTCTAATACTCCTGCTGCGGGGTTGCTTTGCCCTCTGGAGGTTCCTAGTGCACCTTGGACACATCTGGCTATGGACTTTATTACTGACCTTCCCTCCTCTGAGGGTTTCAAGGTCATCTGGGTGGTCGTGGACCATTTTAGCAAGATGTGTCACTTGGTTCCCTTCATCAAACTGCCCTGCGCCAAGACACTCGCTAAGGCCTTTGTCAAGGAAATTGTCAGACTCCATGGTGTTCCTACTGACATTGTTTCTGATAGGGGACCTCAGTTCGTGGCTCGTTTTTGGCGTGCCTTTTGTGACAGGTTGGGAGTTCATTTGTCGTTTTCATCCGGATATCATCCTGAGTCTAATGGCCAGACAGAAAGGAAGAATCAGGATGTTGAGCAGTTCTTGCGCTGTTTTGTGGCAGACAATCAAGAAGGGTGGTCTGAGTTTCTGCCGCTTGCTGAATTTGCTCTTAACAACCATACATCCTCTTCTGCTGGGTGTTCACCTTTTTTTTGTTGTTCTGGGAGACATCCGTCTTTTGGGTCGTTCTCCAAATTGGTATCGGCTGTGCCTGAGGAGGAGAGTTTTTCCGGTGATTTGGAGAGAGTTTGGACGGATGTGCGTGGTAATCTTCAGGAGGCTAACAAAAAATCTAAGAGGTACTTTGACAGGAAACGTCAAGAGGTTTTGTTTACGGTTGGTGACATGGTTTGGTTGTCCTCTAAGAATCTGCGGTTGAGGATTCCTTCTATAAAATTGGGTCCCAAGTTTGTAGGGCCCTTTAAGGTGCTTCAGGTAGTTAACCAATCTGCTGTTAGGTTGGAGGTTCCTACCTCCTGGAAGATTAATCCGGTGTTTCATGTTTCTCTATTGAAAAAAGCTTATGTATCAGATATAGACGCCACTGCCACTGTTCTTCCGGTGGTGGAGGACGGGGAATATGAAATTTCCCGCATCCTTAATTCTAGACGGTATAGAGGGAGTTTGCAGTATCTCGTCGCTTGGAAGGGTTTCGGTCCCGAGGATAACTCATGGGTGAGGGCGGATGATGTTTCTGCTTCCAGACTTGTTAGAGCGTTTCACAAGAGGTTTCCTGATAAGCCTGGGCCTAGGGGATCCGGAGGATCCTCATAGAAGAGGGGGTACTGTTAGAACTCTCCTGCTTGGTTTTTTCTATCTTGCTGGTCACATGACCTTTTTGCCTATTTTATCCTGCTCCGCCCTTCTGGCCATGCTGGACTTCATTGTAATTTCTACTCTTTAGCGAGCCAGGTGCTTTGTAACCTTTCTCAGTCTGTTTAGCTAGGTCTTTTGACCTTTATGTTCTATGTTGTGTGTTTGTCTTTTTACTGCTACAATTTCTGCTAGGAGGTGTCCATCTTCTCCCAGTCCCTAGTTCTTGTAGGGATACCTCCCTCACATCTATAGGTCTTCGTTCAGACTAGCTGAGGACTTTAGCGGGTCTGATCGCAGGATCAGGTTCCCCGTTACATCGTAGGGATCTAGCTTAGTTCTATTTTAGGGACAGATCCCCTGTCTTTCCTTAGTGCTTGTAGCCTATCATAACAGACGCCGAGCACGGAGCAGAGAGGTGAGGGGAACGGCGTCTCTGCCTAGCAGGGGACAGAGACTCCGATGCTACAGTACCCCCCCTTTTGGCCCCCCCTTTCTTAGGCCAGAGAGAAATTTATCAAGGATGAGCGGGGCATGGATGTTCTCCGGGGGCTCCCATGTTCTCTCCTCAGGACCAAACCCCTTCCAATCCACTAGAAAAAGGGTCTTTCCTCTTACCCTCTTGATGGCCAGAATGCTCTCTACCTCAAACTCGTCTTCAGCGGAGACCGGAGCAATTGGCGTACCTGTAGACTTGGAAAAAGAGTTAAGTACCACGGGTTTGAGGAGAGATACATGGAAGGAGTTGGGGATCCGCAAGTTGGCCGGAAGTTTCAATTTATAGGCCACCGGGTTGATTTGCTTGATAACTTCCAGTGGGCCGATGAACCGGGGCCCTAACTTGTAGGAAGGAATCTTGAGCCGGACATATTTGGACGAGAGCCAGACTTTATCTCCAGGACGGAATTGGGGCGGATCCAGACGTCTTTTGTCAGTCTATTTCTTCATCCGCTCGGAGGACTGAAGAAGTGCGGATCGGGAACTCTCCCAAATGGAGGAGAATTTGCTAACAAGAGACTCGGCGGCCGGGTTGTCCACGAAGGTGGAGACGGGAAGCGGGATCCGGGGATTTTGACCGTAGACTGTAAAAAAAGGGGATTTGGAAGAGGATTCACTCTCGTGATTATTATAGGAGAATTCGGCCCATGGTAAAAGATCCACCCAGTCGGAATGATGGGCATTAACAAAGTGCCTGAGGTAACTGGTTAAAATTTGGTTGATCCCCTCTACTTAACCATTGGACTGTGGGTGATAAGCAGAAGAGAAGTCCAAGGTGACCCACAGCAGTTTACACGTGGCTCTCCAGAAGCGAGAGGTGAACTGGACCCCTCGATCGGACACGATGTGGAGAGGAAGACCATGGAGATGGAAAATATGATGAATAAAGTCCTTAGCCAACTCAGATGCAGACGGAAGACCCGGCAGGGGAATGAAGTGAGCCATCGTAGAGAAGCAGTCAGCGACCACCCAAATGACCGTACAACCAGCAGAGACAGGGAGATCCGTTATAAAGTCCATGGCTATATGCTGCCACGAGGCAGCAGGTACGGGAAGAGGCAGAAGGCGGCCGGCTGGCAGATGTCTAGGAACCTTGTTGCGAGTGCAGGACGCACAGGCCGAGACAAAGTCTATTACCTCCTTGCGCAGGGTAGGCCACGAGTAATGCCGGGTAATAAGCTGGAGGGTCTTCTTTTGGCCCGCATGGCCGGCTAGCTTAGACGAATGTCCCCAGCGCAGAACCTTCTCACGATCAGGTACTGTCACGAACGTCTTACCGGGTGGAAGACGATTCAGATCCACGGGGGCCACCTGCATTACCTTGGCGGGGTCGATGATGTGCTTTGGCTCCTCCTCAAGATCGGAGGACAGAAAGGATCTGGACAAGACATTGGCTTTGATATTTTTGTCTGCTGGGCGGAAATGAAGAATGAAATCAAAGCGGGCGAAGAACAAGGACCACCGGGCCTGGCGCGGGTTAAGTCTTTCGGCACTCTGGAGGTAAGCCAAGTTTTTGTGGTCCGTATAAATTATTACCGGATGAAGAGCCCCCTCGAGCAAGTAACGCCACTCCTCCAGTGCCAACTTAACGGCTAACAATTCTCGGTCTCCTATAGAATACTTGCGCTCAGACGAGGAGAAGAGTTTGGAGAAGAAGCCGCAGGTTACCATTCTCCCGGATGACGACTTTTGGGTGAGTACCGCTCCGGCTCCAGAGGAGGAAGCATCTACTTCTAAGAAGAATTGTTTGTTGCAGTCCGGACGGTGCAGCACAGAAGCGGAGGAGAAAGCTTGTTTCAAAGAAAGGAAGGCCTCCTCTGCCTCGGGCGGCCATTCTTTGGGACTAGCGCCCTTATGGGTGAGCGTGGAGATAGGGGCAGTCTGGGAAGAAAAGTGCGGAATGAAGAGGCGGTAGTAGTTGGCGAAGCCCAGGAACCGCTGAATAGCCTTCAACCCCTCCGGTCGGGGCTACTTCAGGATGGCAGAAAGTTTCTCTGGATCCATTCGTAGGCCGGTCTGGGAGATAACGATCCCAGAAATGGAAGCGAGGTCTGCTCAAAGAGGCACTTCTCAAATTTTGCGTAGAGGTGGTTTTGCCTGAGTCTGAGCAGGACTTGAAGAACATCCCTCCGGTGTGTGGGAAGATCCGGAAAGAAGATCAAGATGTCGTCCAGGTACATCACCACGCAGGAGAAGAGAAGGTCACGGAAGATGTCATTGACCAACTCTTGAAAGACGGCGGGAGCATTACAGAGGCCGAAGGGCATTACGAGGTACTCATAGTGGCCGTCCCGGGTGTTGAATGCCGTCTTCCATTCATCCCCCCGATGGATACGGACCAGGTTATACGCCCCACGGAGATCCAGCTTGGTGAAGATTCTGGCACCCCTCAGACGGTCAAATAATTCAGGAATGAGCGGAAGGGGGTATTTATTCTTCACCGTGATCCGGTTAAGACCTCTATAGTCAATACAGGGACGGAGTGAACCATCCTTTTTTTAACGAAGAAGAAGCCTGCTCCCGCCAGGGAGGTAGATTTCTGGATAAATCCCTGGCCAGATTTTCCTCAATATATTCAGACATGGCCCGTGTCTCGGCAGCGGACAACGGGTAAATACGCCCTCAGGGTGGAGTAGCGCCGGGTATCAGGTCGATTGGGCAATCGCATGGTCTATGAGGGGGTAATGTCTCTGCTTCTTTCTTGTTGAAAACATCAGCACAATACCAGTAAGGGACCGGTAGACCGGGTAGATTGGCTGGAGAAGGAGAGGGACGAGCAGGACGAACAGGAACTAAACAAGTCTTATGGCAGTCCTGCCCCCAGCGTAGGACTTCTCCGGTCTGCCAATTCAGCACGGGTGCATGTCTCTGGAGCCAAGGTAGGCCTAACAAAAGGGCGTGAGAGAGTCCAGGTAGAACATGGAAGAAGATGCTCTCAGAGTGCAGCATTCCCACCTGCAGAGTTATGGGTTCGGTGATGAGTTGGATAGTTTGCGGTAAGAGACCCCCATCCACGGAGGCGACAGATAAGGGTTCAGCCAGAGGCTAAGTGGGAATGCGGTATTTCTCTACCAGGGATTGAGAAATGAGATTTCCGGCAGCTCCAGAATCAAGTTGAGCTAGTTCAAAGTAGCAGTTCTCCCCGCAGATGATAGAGACCGACAGCATCAGAGATGGAGAGGGTTTACTCTTGTCTAGGACGTCCTCTCTGAGCGATCCTAGATACAGGTGTTTCCTGGCCTCTCTGGGCAGGAACGGATCCTGTGCTCCTTACTGCCACAGTAGAGACAGCTCCCCTCGGCACGGCGTGACTCTTGACGGGTTTTGACCATCTTGGTCTGGTCGACCTGCATGGGCTATGGCGAGTGCGCCCGGGGAGTTACAGATGAAGAGACGGATCTCAGAAAGTAGGAGCAAGGCGGGGAAACTTCCTATCATGGGTGACCTCTTTGGTACGCTCCTGGAACCGGATGTCAATCCGGGTGGCAAGAGTCAAAAAGTCATTCAGTGTGGTTGGAATGTCCCGACCGGCAAGTTCATCTTTAATCCGGCTGGATAGGCCCTCCCA
This sequence comes from Phyllobates terribilis, assembly GCF_046119375.1. Lineage (NCBI taxonomy): Eukaryota > Metazoa > Chordata > Amphibia > Anura > Dendrobatidae > Phyllobates > Phyllobates terribilis. The sequence continues at coordinate 612,120,250 of NW_027362764.1, forward strand.
GAAGATGGACACCAGGGCCTCATTATCCCAGGCAAGCTCGGAAGCAAAGGTACGGAACCGTATGGCATATTGGCCCATGGTGAGACTCCCTTGGCGGAGGCGAAGCAGAGAGGAGGCAGAAGAGGTCTTTCGTCCTGGTTCGTCGAAGACTTTCCGGAAAGCCGTGAGAAAGGCTGGCTAGTTGGACACCAGGGGGTCTCCTCTCTCCCATAGAGGAATTAGCCAGGCCAGTGCTTCCCCAGTGAGATGGGACATGATGAAGGCCACCTTGGCCCGGTCGGTGGTGAATCGGTGTGCCAAAAGTTCGAAGTGCAGGGTGCACTGGTTAATGAAACCCCGTGCCAGGCCGGGGTCTCCACCAAAATGAGGCGGGGCAGAAAGGTGGGGACCGGGAAGGGATGCCATGGTATTGATGGGCAGCGACGCTGCCAGGGTAGTAGTTGTGTGAGTGGAAGCAGCTCCCGATGAGGCAGTCAGTGTGTCCAGGCGGGAGTTAACACTACGCAGGTGACTCAGGATGGACTCCTGTTGGGACCTCTGACGGGATAGTTCATGGCATAGGTCCGAGAGTGAGGGAGCTTGGGTGCCACCGGGTTCCATGGCCCAAGCAAACTGTAACGGGGCCGGGAGGTGGAACCTCTCAGCTGCAATTCAAAGGGGAAGTCCTTGTAAGGAAGCGGGTGACTCCCAGGGAAGGCAAGCAGGTAGCCACAGCAAGTGATGGGGACAGTCTCTGGGTAAGCAGGCAGGTGGTCACGGCAAGTGACGGGGACAGTCTCTGGGTAGACAGGCAGGTGGTGACGGCAAGTAACGGGGACAGTCTCCGGGTAGACAGGCAGGAGGTCACGGCAAGTGACGGCAGGATCTCCAGGCAGGCTGGCAGAAAGCAAGCAGGTGATCCCAGGAGAGCGGGCAGACAGACGAGGCGGATACCTGACAGGTAACTGGCGGGCGCTCCCAGGTGAGCGGGCTGACGGAGACAGCAGGTAACAGGCAGGTAACTGGTGGACACTCCCAGGTGAGCGGTCTGACAGACGAGGCAGGTGACAGGCAGGTAACTGGTGGACGCTCCCAGGTGAGCGGTCTGACAGACGAGGCAGGTGACAGGCAGGTAACTGGTGGACACTCCCAGGTGAGTGGTCTGACAGACGAGGCAGGTGACAGGTAGGTAACTGGTGGACGCTCCCAGGTGAGCGGACTGACAGACAAGGCAGGTAACAGGCAGGTAACTGGCGAATAACAGGCTGGCAGGCAGGACGAGAAGTCAGGCTAGCAGCGAGACCTGAGGGCTGAAGCACAGGAAGACACAGTGCAAACAACTTTGCTTGGGTACCTCCATTTTGGAGGAGGTGCCTTATATATGGGAGATCCTCCGGCAATTGGCCGGGGACTCCTTAGGACGGCGCTTGGCCCCTTTAAGAGAGAGGGAGCGCGCGCGCATCCTAAGCACAGTGCCTGGGAAGAAGCGCGCGCTGCCAGCAGCGCGGGAGGCAGAGACGCCAATGCTACAACTGTTGCTTTCTGTTTGAATGGATAGTAGTGTTGAGCCACCCCCGTAGTGTTCGGGTTCGGTTCGGTTCGTCAAACACCGGGATGTTCGAGGAACTGTTCGTCGAACTGTTCGTCGAACACCTTAGAACACCGTCGAACACCGTTAAAACCAATGGCAGGCAAACAAAAACGCATAGAAACACATAGAAAACACCTTCAAAGGTGTCCAAATGCTGACAAACTGCTCAGAAGACACTCTCTTTAAAAAAGCCGGCCGGCAAATTCAGCAGCGGCATACACCGGTACCCGACAATTTAGACAAGAAGGAATAGAGCATCACACATAGATTAGATAGATAGAAACATGTCAGTCACACATATAAGAAGCACAGTCACAGTGTTGGTTACTGCACTTGTCATTTAGTGTAAAGGATTTATTAAAAAAAATATTAGTGTTTTCATGCACCGTCTCTTTAAAAAAGCCGGCCGGCAATTCAGCAGCGGTACCCGACAATTTAGAACAGAAAGAATAGAGCTTCACACATAGATTAGATAGATAGAAACATGTCAGTCACATATATATGAAGTACAGTGACAGTGTTGCTTACTGTACTTGTCATTTAGTGTAAAGGATTTATTTAAAAAAATAATAGTGTTTTCATGCACCGTCTCTTTAAAAAAGCCAGCCGGCAATTCAGCATCTGTACCCGACAAATTAGAACATAAAGATAGAGCATCACACATAGATTAGATAGATAGAAACATGTCAGTCACATATATATGAAGTACAGTGATAGTGTTGGTTACTGTACTTGTCATTTAGTGTTAAAATAAAGGATTTATTTAAAAAAAAATTAGCGTGGGGTTCCCCGTAATTTTAGTCTCTAGCGGAGCTTAACCAGACGGCTGGGACAGATGTTTGAAGCCTGGGAAGGGGGTAATACCCATGGAGCTTCCCAGGCTACTAATATCAGCCCCCAGCTGAATACCTAGCCTTTACTAGCTATTAAAATGGGGGACCCCCCCAAAAAAATGACATGGGGTCCCCCCTAATTTAATAGCTAGCAAAGGCTAGGCAGACAGCTGGGGGCGGATATTAATAGCTCAGGAAGGGTGCCATGAATATTGGCCCCCTCCCAGGCTAGAAACACCAGCCGTCAGCCACCCCAGAAAAGGCGCATCCATAGGATGCGCCAATTCTGGCACTTAGCCTCGCTCTTCCCACTGCCCTGTAGCGGTGGCAGTGGGGTAATAGGACTGGGGTTGATGTCAGCTTATAATGCCAGCTGACATTAAGCCCAGGTTAGTAATGGAGAGGCGTCTATAAGACACCCCCATTACTAACCCCATAGTGAAAGTTAAAAAAAACACAAACACCCAGAATAAAATCCTTTAATTGAAATAAACACACAATTCTTTATTGTTATAAATTAAACCATACTTACCGTCACGCCCATTCCAGCTGAAGCCAACGATCACTGACAGCGTGGGAAAATTCTCCTGCACTCAGCGCTTCAGCGTGAGAATTTTCCCACGCTGTCAGTGACGTGCATGAGGTGAGTTCATGTCCAATGATCTCAGCTCACCTCATGCACGTCACTTACAGCGTGGGAGAATTCTCACGCTGAAGCGCTGAGTGCAGGAGAATTTTCCCACGCTGTCAGTGACGTGCATGAGGTGAGCTGAGTTCATTGGACATGAGCTCACCTCATGCACGTCACTGACAGCGTGGGAGAATTCTCCTGCACTCAGCGCTTCAGCGTGAGAATTTTCCCATGCTGTCAGTGACGTGCATGAGGTGAGCCGAGTTCATTGGACATGACCTCGACTCATCTGGATGCCGTCACAGCGAGACACTGACGAGCGCAAGCAAGCCTGCTCTTCTCAGTGTCTGCGGGATGACAGGCTGGATGGCAGCGTTCTGCTGCGGTCCAGCCAGTCATCTCGATGTAGCAGAGCTGAAGCTGTCGTGGGAACCATGGAAAGGTAAGGATGATGTTGGTTTATTATTTTTCTTTTATTGCAGGAGATCGTTGGCTTCATCTGGAATGGGCGTGATGGTAAGTATGGTTTAATTTAGAACAATAAAGAATTGTGTGTATATTTCACTTAAAGGACTTTATTCTGGGTGTTGTGTTTTTTTTAAATACTTTACTAGAAATTCATGGCGGTCATGTCTAATACTGGCGTGACCCCATGAATTTTGGGCTTAGGGCCAGCTGATAATACCAAGCTGGCCCTAACCCCTTTATTACCCAGTGAGCCACCGCACCAGGGCCCTGGATGAGTTGGGTACAGCGCCAGAAGATGGCGCTTCTATGAACGCGCCATTTTCCGGGGTGGCTGCGGACTGCAATTTGCAGCGGGGGGGCCCAGAAAGCTTGGGCCTCCCCGCACTGCAGATTCCAGCGCCCAGCTGCCTAGTTGTACCTGGCTGGACACAAAAATAGGGCGAAGCCCCACGTATTTTTTTTTTAAATTATTTCATGAAATTCATGAAATAATTAAGAAAAAAAGGCCTTCCCTATATTGTTGTGTCCGGCCAGGTACAAATAGGCAGCTGGTGGTTGGGGGCAGCCCGTTCCTGCCTGCTGTACCTGGCTGGACACAAATATAGTGCGAAGCCCCACTTCAATTTTTTTAAATTATTTCAGGAAATTCATGAAATAATTTAAAAAAAATTGACGTGGGGCTTCGCACTATATTTGTGTCCAGTCAGGTGCAGCAGGCAGGAACGAGCTGCCCCCAACCACCAGCTGCCTATTTGTACCTGGCCGGACACAACAATATAGGGAAGCCCTTTTTTTTTTAAATTATTTCATGAAATAATTAAAAAAAAATTGACATGGGGCTTCGCACTATATTTGTGTCCAGCCAGGTACAGCAGGCAGGAACGGGCTGCCCCCAACCACCAGCTGCCTATTTGTACCTGGCCGGACACAACAATATAGGGAAGCCCTTTTTTTTTTAAATTATTTCATGAAATAATTTAAAAAAAATTGACGTGGGGCTTCGCACTATATTTGTGTCCAGCCAGGTACCGCAGGCAGGAACGGGCTGCCCCCAACCAACAGCTGCCTATTTGTACCTGGCCGGACACAACAATATAGGGAAGCCCTTTTTTTCTTAATTATTTCATTAAATAATTTATAGAAAATTGACGTGGGGCTTCGCCCTGTTTTTGTGTCCAGCCAGGTACAACTAGGCAGCTGGGGGCTGTAATCCGCAGCGCAGGGAGGCCCAAGCTTTCTGGGCCACCCCCGCTGCAAATTGCAGTCCGCAGCCACCCCGGAAAATGGTGCGTTCATAGAAGCGCCATCTTCGGGCGCTGTACCCAACTCATCCAGGGCCCTGATGCGGTGGCTCACTGGGTAATAAAGGGGTTAGGCCCAGCTTGGCATTATCACCTGGCCCTAAGCCCGAAATTCATGGGGTCATGCCAATATTAGACATGACCACCATGAATTTCTAGTAAAGTATTTAAAAAAAACACAGCACTCAGAAAAAAGTCCTTTAATTGAAATAAACACACAATTCTTTATTGTTCTAAATTAAACCATACTTACCGTCACGCCCATTCCAGCTGAAGCCAACGATCTCCTGAAATAAAAGAAAAATAATAAAGCAACATCATCCTTACCTTTCCATGGTTCCCATGACAGCTTCAGCTCTGCTACATCGAGATGACAGGCTGGACCGCAGCAGAACGCTGCCATCCAGCCTGTCATCCCGCAGACACTGAGAAGCGCAGGCTTGCTTGCGCTCCACAGTGTCTCTCTGTGAGGGCATCCAGATGAGCCGAGTTAATGTCCAATGAACTCGGCTCACCTCATGCACGTCACTGACAGCGTGGGAAAATTCTCCTGCACTCAGCGCTTCAGCGTGGGAGAATTCATTGGACATGAACTCGGACATGAACTTGGACATGAACTCGGCTCATCTGGATGCCGTCACAGAGAGACGCTGAGGAGCGCAAGCAAGCCTGCGCTTCTCAGTGTCTGCGGGATGACAGGCTGGATGGCAGCTTTCTGCTGCGGTCCAGCCTGTCATCTCGATGTAGCAGAGCTGAAGCGGTCGTGGGAACCATGGAAAGGTAAGGATTATGTTGCTTTATTATTTTTCTTTTATTGCAGGGGATCGTTGGCTTCAGCTGGAATGGGCGTGATTGTAAGTATGATTTAATTTAGAACAATAAAGAATTGTGTCTTTATTTCAATTAAAGGACTTTATACTTGGTGTTTGTGTTTTTTTTTTAACTTTGACTATGGGGTTAGTAATGGGGGTGTCTTATAGACGCCTCTCCATTACTAACCTGGGCTTGATATCAGCTGGCATTATAAGCTGACATCAACCCCAGCCCTATTACCCCACTGCCACCGCTACAGGGCAGTGGGAAGAGCGAGGCTAAGTGCCAGAATTGGCGCATCCTATGGATGTGCCATTTCTGGGGCGGCTGACGGCTGGTGTTTCTAGCCTGGGAGGGGGCCAATATTCATGGCACCCTTCCTGGGCTATTAATATCAGCCCCCAGCTGTCTGCCTAGCCTTTGCTAGCTATTAAAATAGGGGGGACCCCACGTCAATTTTTTGGGGGGTCCCCCATTTTAATAGCTAGTAAAGGCTAGGCATTCAGCTGGGGGCTGATATTAGTAGCCTGGGAAGCTCCGTGGGTATTACCCCTTCCCAGGCATCAAACATCTGCCCCAGCTGTCTGCTTAACCTCCGCTAGAGCCTAAAATTATGGGGAACACCACGCCAATTTTTTTTTAAATAAATCCTTTATTTTAACACTAAATGACATGTACAGTAATCAACACTGTCACTGTACTTCTTATATATGTGACTGACATGTTTCTATCTATCTAATCTATGTGTGATTCTCTATTCCTTCCATTCTAAATTGTCGGGTGCGGCTGCTGAATTGTCGGCCGGCTTTTTTAAAGAGACAGTGCATGAAATCACTAATATTTTTTTTAATAAATCCTTTACACTAAATGACAAGTACAGTAATCAACACTGTCACTGTACTTCTTATATATGTGACTGCCATGTTTCTATCTATCTAATCTATGTGTGGATATCTATTCTTTCGGTTCTAAATTGTCGGGTACCGGTGTATGCCGCTGCTGAATTGCCGGCTTTTCATGTTTCACTGTGAGCACTGTTCCCATCGATTTGGGCAATCACTCTAATGCCACAACCACCATGGCTGTGGCATTACAGTGAGTGGCATACAATCCCTGCATGATTGGTGCTCTAAATAGCGCCAGACATGCAGGACACGCTTTTGGTGCACGAACAGTTATCGAACATAACCTCGAACAGCCGAATTTTTTGCAAAACGTTCGGGTTCGTCGAACAACTCGAACACCGCCCAAAACAGCTCGAATTTGAGATTGGCGAACAGTTCTAGTCGAACACCGCTCATCTCTAATGGATAGTCATGCAGGCGACAGGCGGGACCCTCTAGGTAGGCTGTCAGGTGGTCACGGCAGGTGACAGGCAGGAGCCTCTAGGTAGGCTGTCAGGTGGTCATGGCAAGTGACGGGCAGGAGCCTCAAGGTAGGCTGACAGGTTGTCACGGCAAGTGACAGGCAGGAGCCTCTGGGTAGGCTGACAGGTGGTCACAGCAAGTGACAGCAGGAGCCTCTAGGTAGGCTGTCCGGTGGTCACGGCAAGTGACGGGCAGGAGCCTCCGGGTAGGCTGACAGGTGGTCACGGCAAGTGACAGCAGGAGCCTCCAGGTAGGCTTGTCAGGTAGCAAGCAGGGGCCTCCAGGTAGGCAAGGCAGGTAGCGGGCAGGTGCTTCCAGGTAAGCAGGTGGGCAAAGCCCATAGACAGACTGGCGGAAGACAGACTGTCGGGCTGGAGAGTAGTCAGGCTGGCGGACAGGACTGGTAGTCAGGATGGCGGGCAGGACTAGTAGTCAGGCTAGCAGTGGGACCTGAGGGCTGAAGCAGAAGTAAGTACACTGTGCATCAACTATTGCTCGGGCCCCTCCATTTTGGAGGAACAAGGTACTCCTTCAGCCAGGTCCGGCATCAGCACCCAGTGCACCTGGGCAAGTGCTGGGGCCCTGAGCAGGCGAGGGGGCCTACTCACCGTCGGACACCCTGGCATGCTGTGGGACCCGGGAGTGGAGGAGTGCCAGCGCCAGCCCCCCCGCTTACTCAGGACCCCAGCACTATACTTACCTCTCCCTGTGCCTCTGTTGAAGGCCTGTCACTTCCGCGGCTGCTGCACTGTGACATCTCAGGTCAGAGGGCATGGTGATGTCTTTCCATGGTGCCCTTTCCTGAGAAGTCAGAGCGCAGAGTGGGAAGACTCTGGCGACGCTGAGGAGTCCAGAGCTGAGCAGCGGCAGCAGGTGAGAAGTGAGATGAGTATTTGATATTTTTTTTAAGTATGGAGGCGTGGGGCATTATTTGGGGGGGAGGTAACATCCTGCATGGGGCATTATATTGGGGGAGAGGTGACATCCTGCATGGGACTTTGTATTGGGGGTGATATCCTGCATGGGGCATTAAATGGGCAGGGGAGGTGACATCCTGCATGGGGCTTTATGTGGGGGGCACAGCCTGCATGGGGCATTATGTGGGGGAAAAAGTCTGCATGGGGCATTATGTGGGGTCACAGCCTGCATGGAGCGTTATATGGGGGCCAGTATCCTATATGGAGCGTTATATGGGAGCCAGTATCCTGTATGGAGCGTTATATGGGGGCCAGTATTCTGCATGGAGCATTATATGGGGGCCAGTATTCTGCATGGAGCATTATATGGGGACCAGGATTCTACATGGACCATTATATGGGGGTCAGTATTCTGTATGGAACGTTAAATGGGGGCCAATATCCTGTATGGAGCGTTATACGGGGGCCAGTATCCTGCATCGAGCGTTATATGGAGGCCAGTATCCTGTATGGAGCATTATATGAGGGCCAGTATTCTGCATGGAGCATTATATGGTGGCCAGTATTCTTCACGGAGCATTATATGGGGGCCAGTATTCTGTATGGAGCATTATATGGGGTCCAGTATTCTGTATGGAGCAATATATGGGGTCCATTATTCAGTATGGAGCATTATATGGGGCCAATAATACTGTATTGAGAAATATCTGGGGCCCATAATACTGTACAGAGGACTATGTGGTGCCCATAATACAGTATGGAGGACTATAGAGGTGAGGATCACGGGAAATGCAGCGTAACATAACCTCAGCCATGTGTGCCAGACTGCTAAAAGGCAAGACTTCCGTGTCCTCACCAAGAGGACAATTGACCATGCTCTCCCCTGCCTCCTCCTGCCTGTCCTCAGGCTATCCACGCTGAACAGACGGTATGACAGTTGTGCAGGTAGTACCGTCTCTAGCGCAGGAAACTGTTCTCCCTCGTCCTCTTCCTCACCTAAGCCACGTTGGGATGAGATGAGGCTGAGATGTGTGGAATCACCCTGTATGGTTCCTTGCTCCATCTCATCATGCTCCGCCTGCAATGCATCCTCTTTAATTGTGAGCAGACAGCGTTTCAGAAGACAAAGAAGTGGTTTGGTGAGGCTAATTATGGTGTCATCACCGCTCACCATCTTGGTGGAGTTCTCAAAGTTTTGCAGGATAGTACAGATGTCTGACATCCATGCCCACTTCTAAGGTCTTATATGTGGAGTCTGACCTGAATACTGATGGCCTTGTTGATGCTGGTAGTCAACAACTGCCCTCTTCTGCTCTCAAATCCTTCCCAACATCTGCAATATAGAGTTCCAACGCGTTGAGCTGGAAGATGCAAACGCTGCTGAAGCATGGCAAGGGCGACGGAAACTGTAGCTGATTTTCTAAAATGGGCACACAGGCGGCATACTTTGACAAGCAGATCAGACAGATCTGGGTAGGTTTTGAGAAACCGCTGAACCACAAGGTTAGGCACATGGGCCAGGCATGGTACATGTGTGAGCTCGCCTCGCTTCAGAGCCACCAACAGGTTCCGGCCATTGTCACACACGACCATGCCTGGCTGTAGGGTCAGCAGTGCAGCCACAGATCTGCTTGCTCTTTCAGAGCTGTCCACAACTCTTCAGCATTGTGCGATTTGTCACCTAAGCATATTAAGCACAGCCTGTTGCCACTTGGCCGAGGCAGTGCTGCAGTGCTTCCAGCTTGTGACTGATGTGGTCATTTTGAAGATGAAGGCTGAAGAGGAGGAGGAGGTGCAGGAGCTCTAGGGGGCAATCCTGATTGACCAAGGGCCCGCAATCCTCGGCGTCGGAAGGAAGTGTTCCGTCCCAAGGTGTGATTGGGTCCCGGCTTCCACTATATTAACCCCGTGTGCCATCAGTGAGATGTACCATTCCTGTCCACAAGCACTTGTCCTCATGTCGGTGGTTAGGTGGTCTAACTGTGCTGTTGTGGGCACGGCTAATGTTGTGGGACGGCACACCGGGAGAAATAGTGGCGGCTGGGGACTGAGTACTGAGGGACGGCCGCGGCCATCAGTTTGCAGAAAGCTTCCTTCTCCACGAGCCTAAAAGGCAACATTTCTAGCCCAAGCATTCACAAAATGTGTGAATTCAGTAGTGTAGCCTGTGGGTCATTGGCTGCGTATTTACGCTTGCGTTCCAATGACTGAGGTAGGGACAACTGAACACTGCGCTGGGACAAGGACATGAACGTGCCTTCTGGTGGTGCTAGTTGAGAGTGTGCAATGACAGGTGCAGGGCGGGAGGCATCTTTGCATGCGCCATGGACAGGGGATTGGCATGCACGCGCAACAGCGGAAGAAGCAGTGGTGTCACCCGCAGACACTGTTTCTGGACCTTGGGGTTCGGCCCACTTAGTCCGGTGCTTTGCTGCCATGTGCCTGATTATGCTGGTGGTGGTCAGGCTGCTAGTTTTGCTACCCCTGCTGATGCTGGCCTGGCAGGTGGTGCAAATGGCCTTTTTGGGTTTATTGCAGTCTTTAAAACTCAATCAGCCTTGGGAAGACATAACAGTTGTACTGGCAATTTACGTCGTGTTGGCGTTACGGGGAACGCTTTTTCGCTTTCTATCTGCGGCCACCACACTGCTTCTTCCTAGGACCGCCTAACCACAAACACGTGGTCAAGTGAATGTGGCCAGGGATGGTACAGAGAAAGTCCACAGCTTTTTTTCTGACAGTTGTATTTCACCACAGCCATATTCTTTAGCTTGGCGAAAGGACTAGATACTCCGTATCTACTCTAGCTGTAATTTCTCCCAGGATGTCCTCCCCAGTGCACTTACTGGGAAGGACCGTCTAACCACAAACACGTGGACAAGTGAATGTGGTCAGGGATGGCACGGACCAAGTCCACAGCTTGTCGGTGAGTTGTATTTCACCACAGCCATAATTTTTAGCTCAGTGAAAGGACTGACTTTTGAGAAACCGTATCTACTCTGTCACCAGGTTCCGCCCATTGTCACACATGACCATGCCTGGCTGTATGTTCAGCAGTGAGAGCCACAGATCAGGCTGCTTGTCACCTAAATATTAAGCATGTTATCTTCAGCACAGCCTGTTGTCGCTTGGCCAAGGCAGTGCTGCAGTGCTTTCAGTTTGTGACTGATGTGGTCTTTCGGAGATGGAGGCTGAACTGGAGGAGGAGGTTCAGGAGCTGAACAATGTGATTACATTGAGGTTACATTGGCAACTCTTGTTTTTATACTAAAGAAAGATCCTACTGTGTTTTTTTTTTTGCGTTATTTTTTGAGACAAATGCATTCACCGGGAAATGTCATTTTAACATTTTACAACCTTATCTGGCCATGTGATGTGTGACACATCATCAGACACATCCTGTTTCATTTATGATGGAGGGACTCTGAAAGTCACATAGCCTATTTTTATAGGGCCATCGTGTGGCCCTTACTATTCTTAAAAGGCCAGCAGTCGGCCCTCACTATTGTTAGAGAGCCATCAGCCGGCTTTGCTTTGTTGTTCCCATTATTAACAAGTGGGTCTCCTATACTGTTATTGAGTATGCAGTGACTGCAAGGGCTGGCAAAAATTTGGAGGAACTCCAATGCTCCTTGCAAGAGACGTAGAGGTCAGAGAGCCTCCTAAAAACAATGTTCCCATTAATAGGAAATGGGTCTCCCATAGTGTTTGCCTATGCAGTGAAGCAACGGCTGCCAAAAATTAGGAGGCACTCCAATTCCCCTTGCAAGAGACGTAGAGGTCAGAAAGACTCCTAGCAACAATGTTCCCAGTATTAGGAAGTGGGTCTCCCATACTATTTGCCTATGCAGTGAACAAATGGCTGCCAAAAATTTAGAGGCACTTCAATGCCCCTTGCAAGAGATGTAGAAGTCAGAGAGCATCCTAAACACAATGTTCTCATTATTAGGAAGTGGGTCTCCCATACTGTTTGCCTATGCAGTGAAGAAACAGCTGCCAAAAATTTGGAGGAACTCCAATGTCCCTTGCAAGAGACGTAGATATGTTGATATGGTACATATGGTGGTGATATGGTGGAGGAGGATGAGCATGCGGAGAAGGAGGAGGACAAGAGCAAATAGACAAAATCAGGATGCATATACCCATGTCTGGGTGTGAAGACAGAGGTGCATGGGAATAGAGTTAGACCTCCCCAAAAAAAGACACTGTATTTGAGTTTATGTTACGCTGCTATCATTCGGTAGTGTTGAAAAGTCTGGCCCAATCTAGCCCTTGTTCATTTTTATAAGAGTCAGCCTGTCAGCATTTTCAGTTGATAGGCAAATGCGCCTATCGGTTATAATTCCACTTGTGGCACTGAAAACCCACTCTGACAAAACGCTAGCGGCAGGACAGGCCAGTTCATGCCACGGGTCCAGCTTGGATACCCAATAATTATAAGGCACAGAGGAATCACGGAGGACGTCACAATCTTCCCAAACTTTCCACTCCTTGTGAGAGTACCCCCACCTCAGGGCCTGTGCGATGGGAGGGTCTGAGAAAACTGTCCCAGAACTTTGACAGTGTTCCCCTGCCTCTGCTGGATTACATTTGTGGCTCTCTCGCCTGTACTCCTTGGTCGTCCAAGAAATTGTGACCTCTGCCGCCAGCGTTTTCAGATGGGAATTTTTTCACTAATTCCGCAACAAGGGCCTTCTCGTACTGCCCCATTTTATTAGGCCTGTCCTGCATAGGAATTTGAGACATAAAGTTCTCCCTGTAGCGTGGGTCTAGAAGTGTCACCAACCAGTAACGACTGTCTCCCAAAATTTGGACAACGCGAGGGTCACGGGAAAGGCAGCGTAACATAAACTCAGCCATGTGTGCCAGACTGCAAAGAGGCAAGACTTCCTTGTCCTCACCAAGAGGACGACTGACCATGCTCTCCTCCTCATCCTCCTCCTCTTACTCCTCCTCCCTGTCCTCAGGCCATCCACGCTGAACAGTTGGAATGGCAGTTGTGCAAGTAGTACCGTCTATAGCGCAGGAAACTAGCTCCTGTTCTTCCTCCTCCTCCTCTTCCTCATTGTTACCCAATCCACATTGTGATAAGATGAGGCTGTGCTGTGTGTAATCACCCTGTATGGTTCCTTGCCCAATCTTATCGTGCTCCAGCCTGCAATGCATCCTATTTAATTGAGAGTAGAGAGCGTTTCAGAAGACAGAGAAGTAGGATGGTGACGCTAATTATAATGTCATCGCCGCTCATCATCTTGATGGAGTACTCAAAGCTTTGGAGGATGGTACAGATGTCTAACATCCATGTCCACTCCTGATGTGTTATTTGTGGAGTCCGACCTGAATACCGATGGCCTTGTTGATTGCAGATCTGCAATGTAGAGTTCCAACGCGTGGGGACATCACACACCAATCTGTGAGCCGGAAGCAGTAAATGTTGTTGAAGCACGGCAAGAGCGGAGGAAGCTGTAGCTGACTTCCTAAAATGGGCACACAGGCGGCGTATTTTTACAAACAGATCCAACAGACCTGGGTATGTTTTGAGAAACCGCTGAACTACGAGGTTAAGCACATGGGGTAGGCATGGTACGTGTGTGGCCTCGCCTCGCCTCAGAGCTGCCACCAGGTTCCGGACATTGTCACACACGACCATGCCTGGCTGTAGGTTCAGCTGTGTCAGCCACAGATCTGCCTGCTGTTTAAGAGCTGTCCACAACTCTTCAGAGTTGTGTGGTTTGTCACCTAAGCATATTAGCTTCAGCATAGCCTGTTGTCGCTTGGCTGAGGCAGTGCTGCAGTGCTTCCAGCTTGCGACTGATGTGGTCATTTTGGAGATGGAGGCTGAAGAGGAGGAGGAGGTGAAGCAGCTGTAGAATATGGGGGCAACCCTGATTGACCTTGGACCCGTATTCCTCGGCGTCGGGAGGACGTGTTCCGTCCCAAGGTCCGACTGGGTCCCGGCTTCCACTATATTAACCCAGTGTGCCGTCAGTGAGATGTACCGTCCCTGCCCACAAGCACTTGTCCATGTGTCCGTGGTTAGGTGGACTTTCCCAGTAACTGCGTTGTTGAGGGCATGGCTAATGCTATGGGACACGTGCTTGTGTAATGTGGGGACAGCACACCAGGAGAAATAGTGGCAGCTGGGACCGAGTACCGTGGGACGGCCGCCATTAGGTTTCAGAAAGCTTCTGTCTCCACGAGCTTAAAAGGCAACATTTCAAGCGCAAGGATTCGCAAAATGTGTGAATTTAGTAATGTGGCCTGTGGGGTGTTACCTGCGCATTTGCGCTTGAGTTCTAAGGACTGGGGTAGGAACAACAGAACGCTGCACTGGGACAAGGATGTGGACGTGCTTGCTGATGGTGCTAGTTGAGAGTGTTCAACGACAGGCGCAGGGGGACAGGCATCTTGGCATGTGCCATGGACAGGGGATTGGCGTGCACGCACAACAGCGGAACTAGCAGTGGTGTCATCCGCAGACACTGTTGCAGGACCCTGGGGTTCCGTCCACTTAGTCGGGTGCTTTGCTTCCATGTGCCTGATCATGCTGGTGGTGGTCTGGCTGCTGGTTTTGCTACCCCTGCTGATGCTGGCCTGGCAGGTGGTGAAAATGGCCTTTTTGAGGTTATCAGCAGAGTGTTTAAAAAACAACCAGACTAGGGAAGACCTAACTTTTGTACTGGCAACATCATGTTGATGTTACGGGGAACGGTTGCCCGCCTTCTGTCTGCGGCCACCACACTGCTTGTTCTTGCCTGTTGTGGTGCTACGCCTCCCTCCCCCTATGTTCTGCTGTCCTTGATCTGCATGTCACCTTGCCAGATTGGGTCAGTGACTTCATCGCCCACCACCTCATCTCCCACTTCCGCACCCTGGTCCTCCTCCTGACTTTCTGGCAATCGTGTCTCAACATCGTCCACCTCTTGTGACATTTTCCCTCCATAGCCTTCGTGTGATCGTGGCTGCTCAAATATTTGGGCATTGCTACATGCGATCTCCTCTTGTCCCGCTTCAAGTGGACTGGGCAAGAGGCCCAAATCTATAAATAGAAAAGTTAACAGCTCTTCGGAGTGTCCAAGTGTGGGATCAGTTGTCTCCGGGCACTCGGCATGGTGGGAGGAAGGAGGATCAGGGTGAGGAATATGCAGTCCCAGACTCACGGCTACTGAGACTTGACCATGTGGAAGACAGGGTGGTGGTGGCTAAGTGACTGAAAGCATTATCTGCTATCCAACCAATATCCTTTTGACACTGCTCTGTGTTCAATAGTGATGTTCTTTGGTCCCCTATTAATTGGGACAGGAAGGTCGATCGAGAAGATGTGGGTGTTTGTTGAGGCACAATTTCAGCTTGCCCATGGCCTCGGCCTCATCCTCTGCATGCACCATCATCACCATCACGTCCACTTCCCCGTCCCTTGCCACGTGCCTTGCCCATTTTAAATGGAGGACAATATTTTCCAAGCTCACTACAAATGGCTGGATTTGAACCGCAGTGATATGTGATACATGTGACTGAAAACCACAGTTTTAAATAGCTGGCCTGTAGGTTACTATTTTTCACAGCGACCTCATGTCAATGACTTCACTGAAACATTGCAACAAAATTTAAATGGTTTCCAGAAATGGCTGAATTTGGAGCACACTTATATGTTATATGTGTGATGAAAAACCACAGTTTTAAATAGGTGGCCTGTAGGATACTATTTTTTACAGCGACCTGGTGTCAATAACTTCACTGATACACTGCAACAAAATTTAAATGGAGGCCAGAAATGGCTGAATTTGGAGTGAACTTGTATGTGATACGTGTGATGGAAAACCACAGTTTTAAATAGCTGGCCTCTAGGTTACTATTTTTCACTGCGACCTGGTGTCAATAACTTCACTGACACACTGCAGCAAAATTTACATGAAGGCCAGAAATGGCTGAATTTGGAGTGAACTTGTATGTGATATGACGCGCCCCCTGGGACATATTCCTTTTTTGAGGGGAATACCCGGCACCGGATCAGATGGGGGGTTGTAGTCTCCGAGCGGCTGTGACCCGGCCCGTGCCCAGGGCGTCAAGCTCAGTGTGATGTGGCAGTCCTACAGATGTTATTAAGAGTTCTTTTGTGTCGACTACGCCACCCGTTGTGATGCGGTCACTGTGGCCGCCGCTGCAGCAGGTTCCGCTGAGGCTGATGGTGGATGCGCAGCTTGGTGGGATAACCCCCAACGGGAGGGGTATAGCCTCAGAGGGGACAGGTGCAGAGGATGGGGGTTGTGGTGGTGTAGTGCAGACGGCAGTGAAGACAGAGTCGGGTTGTGCAGTTAAGGGTGTTTACTTACTGCAGATGTTGTACTGGTCACTCCAGCTGCGAGTGACCACCCGAGCCGTGCTGCGTCCACCAGGTCCTGGATCCAGCCAACCCCCAAACAAGTCCGGAGCGTGGCCCTGAGCTCTCTTTCTGTCCCGTTCTCTGGCCGTCCCCACCAGTGATCCACCTAGGTCCAGCTCCCTCGGGCCTTCTGTTGGGACACCCTTGGCCCTGGGTTCCCTGACCCTTCATGTGGTGTGCCTTCGGGGTGGATGTGATGGGTGACCGTGGCAAACGCTGCCCACGGTCTCCGGTCTCTGGCTGGGGAATGTTTTTACCCCCACCAGCTTGGGTTCCGGTACCCTGATGCCGACTCTTCACCCTGTGCTTTTAGTTGGGATCTCAGAGTCCTTCTCTTCTGTGCTCTGGGTCTCTCTCTTTTCTCCTCTCTCACTCTGGGTCTTTGTCTTTCTTCTCTCCTCTGCTCCTGACTTGTTCTCTGCAGCTGACTGACTCTCTGCATCTGATCCTCTGCATCTGACCCTGATCTTTGTTGGTGCCCACCTTATATACACCCTCTATGTGTGAGCTCAGGTGACCAGCACCCAATGAGCTCCTATCTTTACCCAGGCTGCTCCCCCTATCTGCCCCTACACTACATGGGATGTACCACCCCCCTCCCACTCCAGCCAGGAACAGACTCGGTCGTACCTGCACATTTCCAAGTGGGAGTACCGTTGGTCTGTTCCCCGGAAATGGGATGTGTGTAGTGCATGCAGCCTACTGAGCTCAGTTCCACACTCCTTCCTTACCCGGGAGTGGAATATCACACCTCTGGGTTGAGGTGCAATACCCCTGTAGCAGCCGAATCCTCAGGGTGCTACATTCCCCCCTGGTAAATCACAGCACGTCCTCGGGCTGTAAAGACAAAAACACCAAAACATACAATTTTTTTTTTTTTTTTCCCATAAACATAATAAAACATATAAAATATTATATATATATAAAACTTTTCATATAAACATTCTCGTCGTCTCTTGTTTCAGGTTCCTCCTCCGGACACTGTGCAACGTGTGTCCGGGCAAAGTGCGACAGTCTTTCTGGAAAACTGGTTTTCCTATAAAACCGGTAGGGGGCGCTTTAGGAAGCGCAACTATATACAGGGGAAGTTGGCCGCTCTCAGTCATCGGCCAGTTAAGGAGGGAAAGGGAATGGCTGCTCACAGTCCTCAGCCTGTGGGATGAAGGGGTTAACGGGTAAACAGTTCACTCAGCTGGTCCCAACGGGGACTATATATATGTATCAACAGTTTCTTTATACCCCGGTCGGGTAACTATTTACATCACTTCTCTGCCGCACTCAACGGCGTCTTCCTCCTGCTCTTTGCTTACAGCTGGTTGTTACTTCAGACCCGTCCGGGTCCTCTTGCTCCTCCTCCCCGCACTGCAACTCCTCCTCCGTCAGGCGGTGTACGTGGAGGGCGTCAGGTCCTTTGGCACACTTGTGCCGGGTAAAGGTGTCCTCGTCTCCGATGTAGAGGTCACGACCTCTGTGCCCCTCCGGCAGATGGGACTCCACGTCTCTGCGCGTGACAAAGACGTCGCCGTGGGTGTTGTTGTCTCGAATGAAGCCCCACCCATGCTGCAGGTTAAACTTTATTACAGTCCCGGTGGTACGGGGACTGTGCGCTGCACGGGGGTCCCTCCTGGTCCGGCTCTTTTGCTCGGCGCTCCTTATTTGGGCCTGTTGTTCCCGGACCCGCCTCTCTCTCCGCTCCCTCGCAAACTCCTCGAGCTGTTGGCGGGAGCACTCAGCACGCTCCGCTGCAGCTGCCCTGGTTTCCTGAGTGAACCCCATTAGATCTTCTCCGGTGGGGTCCCACTCAAACTGTGCTTCTGCTAGCGGGGGCGAGGTCCTTATTACGGGCTTCGGAGCCGGAATCAGGGGTGCACACATGGCCCCAACCCTCCTCTGGTGCTCCAGTTCGTAATACTTCTGGGGCCAGATGAAAGGCTGCCCGTCCGGCCACGTGTGCTGGGCAAACAAGTCCTCTCCCAGACGCGGCACCCTTGGTTTTACGGGTGCGGGCGCGGTGGTGGTGGCGCCCGGGTTGCCCAGGCCTTGCGGCCAGGCCTGGGGCACCTGGAAGGTGAAGGGCACCGTTAATACGGCGGCGCCCTGGGCTACCTGGCCTTGCGACCAGGCCGGAGGCTCCGCGGAGGTAGGGGGCGCTGTTGGTGTTGCGGCGCCCGGGAATTCTAGGCCCTGCGACCAGGCTGGTGGTACTTCCTGCTTGGTCACGCCCGGGGTCGAGGCGTGTGACGTCACAGGGGTCGCGGCGGCGGCTTCCGGTTGGGGCCTAGTCTGCGTCGGTGACATGGCGTTTTCGGGCACAGCAGGGGGACTTTCGGGCTCTGCGACGGGGAGCTGGGGCAGGTAAGCGGTGTCACGGCTTGGGGTATAGGCGTCCCCTTTACCTGCCTCCATGCGTTCGGCTCCCTCCTCGGCGCCGTCTCCGGCCTTGGGTCCTCCCGCGCCATCCTCAGAGGCGGTCTCCTTCCTCATCTCGGCTGGCGTGCTCCGAGTCTTGGTTTCAGCTTGCTGGGCCATCTCCCGGCTCCATTCCGCCAATATCTCGCGCTGTACCCAGGCCATCCTCCGTGCGAGGCCCTCCAGGGCAGTCTGCGCACACTCCCGGTCTCGGGGGAGCTGTGCAAGGACCTCCACTAGGCCTAGTGGGGTCGTGGTGTCCAGCAGGCTCCTGACCAACGGGTCGGTGCTGCTCTGCTCTTCTTCTTCCAGCAGGCTCCTGGCCAGCGGGCCGGTGCTGCTCTGCTCTCTGGACATCTCCGGGTGAGCTTCTCTGCTACTCCTCTCCAGACTTCTTGTCTCCGGGTGCGCTCGCTCCAGACTGCTCCAGGCGGCACCCATCTTCGTTCTTTTCTTTCGTCTCCTCCCACTTCGAGGGCGGTCCCGGGGCAACTCGGTGACTGTCAGCTCCAGGGGTAGTTCTTTCACGCTGACAGACACCTCCAGCATCACAGTCTCTGTTGGTGGGGGCGGTTTCCACTTTTGGCGCCATTTTCTGTCCTGGCCCACGATGGGAGGCGGCCTCTTGCCCTCCTTTGGCACGCCCATAATGGCGTCCGCTGCTCTTCCAAGGCGGGAAATCTGCGGATTTGGCGGGAAGCGTCGCCCAGTGGCGGGAAACTCTGCAGATGGCGGGAACAAGTTGGAAATGGCGGACAATCGGCGGGAAACGACTGGTGATGGAGTCCGATGGCGTGGACCCTCCGGAACCGGCGGGAGACTTCTTTCTGAGGTAAACTTGCACTTTTCTTCAGGCACGCAGTACCCGGTTGTTGTGGGCACGTAATCCTGCCGACTACGCCAAAGTTGACGCGCCCCCTGGGACATATTCCTTTTTTGAGGGGAATACCCGGCACCGGATCAGATGGGGGGTTGTAGTCTCCGAGCGGCTGTGACCCGGCCCGTGCCCAGGGCGTCAAGCTCAGTGTGATGTGGCAGTCCTACAGATGTTATTAAGAGTTCTTTTGTGCCGACTACGCCACCCGTTGTGATGCGGTCACTGTGGCCGCCGCTGCAGCAGGTTCCGCTGAGGCTGATGGTGGATGCGCAGCTTGGTGGGATAACCCCCAACGGGAGGGGTATAGCCTCAGAGGGGACAGGTGCAGAGGATGGGGGTTGTGGTGGTGTAGTGCAGACGGCAGTGAAGACAGAGTCGGGTTGTGCAGTTAAGGGTGTTTACTTACTGCAGATGTTGTACTGGTCACTCCAGCTGCGAGTGACCACCCGAGCCGTGCTGCGTCCACCAGGTCCTGGATCCAGCCAACCCCCAAACAAGTCCGGAGCGTGGCCCTGAGCTCTCTTTCTGTCCCGTTCTCTGGCCGTCCCCACCAGTGATCCACCTAGGTCCAGCTCCCTCGGGCCTTCTGTTGGGACACCCTTGGCCCTGGGTTCCCTGACCCTTCATGTGGTGTGCCTTCGGGGTGGATGTGATGGGTGACCGTGGCAAACGCTGCCCACGGTCTCCGGTCTCTGGCTGGGGAATGTTTTTACCCCCACCAGCTTGGGTTCCGGTACCCTGATGCCGACTCTTCACCCTGTGCTTTTAGTTGGGATCTCAGAGTCCTTCTCTTCTGTGCTCTGGGTCTCTCTCTTTTCTCCTCTCTCACTCTGGGTCTTTGTCTTTCTTCTCTCCTCTGCTCCTGACTTGTTCTCTGCAGCTGACTGACTCTCTGCATCTGATCCTCTGCATCTGACCCTGATCTTTGTTGGTGCCCACCTTATATACACCCTCTATGTGTGAGCTCAGGTGACCAGCACCCAATGAGCTCCTATCTTTACCCAGGCTGCTCCCCCTATCTGCCCCTACACTACATGGGATGTACCACCCCCCTCCCACTCCAGCCAGGAACAGACTCGGTCGTACCTGCACATTTCCAAGTGGGAGTACCGTTGGTCTGTTCCCCGGAAATGGGATGTGTGTAGTGCATGCAGCCTACTGAGCTCAGTTCCACACTCCTTCCTTACCCGGGAGTGGAATATCACACCTCTGGGTTGAGGTGCAATACCCCTGTAGCAGCCGAATCCTCAGGGTGCTACAGATACATGTGACTGAAAACCACAATTTTAAATAGCTGGCCTGTAGGTTACTATTTTTCTCAGAGACCTGGTGTCAATAACTTCACTGACAAACTGCAACACAATTTAAATGGAATGATAAAAAGAAAAGAGATGCTTTGTAAACCACTCATAAAATACCAAAAGAGTGATTCCTACCTGTCTTAGAGTAAATGGTAGTCCAAATGAAGATATACGCGTGCAGCTTCCAGGGGTCCTTTGAAGAAGTCACAACTGCAACTAGAGGTGTTGGACAAGTGCCGGAGTCTGTAGAACAAGCCGTGAGTGTTGCAGAAAATGGGTTCAAACGGCGTATTAACACCGGAGATAGAGGGCTGCACAGACTCTCAGAGACTCGAGCTTTCAGGTACATTCTGCCATTGCACTAGGTGGATACAGGGATGAAGTTAATACACCACTGACACACTGCAACAAAATTTAAATGGAGGACAAAAATGTCTGAATTTGGAGCGCACTTATATGCGATACGTGTGACGGAAAACCACAGTTTTAAATAGCTGGCCTGTAGGTTACTATTTTTCACAGCGACTTGGTGTAAATAACTTCACTGACACACTGCAACAAAATTTACATGGAGGCCAGAAATGGCTGAATTTGGAGCGAACTTGTATGTGATGCGTGTGACAGATAACCACAGTTTTAAATAGCTGGCCTGTAGGTTACTATTTTTCACAGCAACCTGGTGTCAATAACTTCACTGACAGACTGCAACAAAATTTAAATGGAGGCCAATATTTTCCACGTTCACCACAAATTTCTGGATATTTATCGCTGTAATATGGAAAGAATCTGGAATCTGTGGCAACAAGCAAATGGAGAAGAAAAACGGTGTTCCACATACACTGCCTGCCTGCCTGCCTAATTCCTGCTATCACCACTGATTATATGCAGCTGGATTAGTCCTCAGAAGGACTGGTAGTTCAGATGGATATTATAGATGTGGCGAACTGCTGCGCATTGGTGCCACAGAACCCAGAAGGGTGCATGGATGGATTTCTCCACAAGAGGCCCTCGCTACATTCGCACACCTCCACCTTCCACCTCATACCAGCAGAGGGAGCCCTGATAGGGATATATAAAGGGAAGGTGGAGCCAGGCAGTTGAGTTCTTCAGATAAGATTAGTTACAGTGCAGTATGCTCTGAAGAGAGAGCAGCACGCAGGCTGCTGTGTGAGGCAAGCTAGACCTCCAGCAGACCTGAAGCCTAGTGAGGGCCCCGAGTGTGGTCGACGGTGAGGAGAAAAGGAGAGTGGAACCAAGGGGGCAGAGGAGCATAGAAAGCTCACCCCGTTATATTTACCGGACACCGGGTCCACGCCTACAGGGACGCCTTATACCCAGTAGGATAACCGGAATCCCAGGATGACTACAAGTCCCTGGCAAACCTGAAGCTAGACACACACAGGACCAGGAATCACAAAGGCCCCGACGTCCAGGGAAAGTGGTTACCAACCAGAGGTCCTACTTCAGAGCAACAGGTGAAGTAAAAGCAAGACACATAATCTAGGCTCAGTTGCAGGCTGGCCAGGAGCATACACAGAGACAGACATAGATCAGGAGGCCTTACACCCGCTCACTGGGGAGCAAGTCCAAAAGTGCGCCCTTCACCTGGGGTACTGTGGACCGTACTTAACAGCTGTACTAGTAAAGGTAACAAAGCAAATTCCCTGTCTCTGTCCGTTACTCCCGCTGCGCCATCGTTCTCTCCCTGCACCACAACGCCCAGCGCAACCTGCCTCGTTTCATACTGCCCTGAGGTCTGCTCCACCTGTGGGGAGCCGAACCATCTATAGCTGCCCTGACACCTGCCTCAGAGGACTGTTGCAGTGCTGGTGATCCTCACCAGACCCCACAGGTGGCGTCACGAACTTTTCTATTCATTTTATTTCCCCTCTTTGCACTGACCGCCCTGGGTCACGGACAGTGCCAGCCACCGTGATATTCCCCCCCCCCTGCAAGCAGCCATAAGGCCGGGCTGCCGAGTACCCCATGGCCCAGGGAGCGAGTCATAGATATATATTGTGGAATACCTATACTAACTCTAAACAAGCAAATCTCTCCCTTACGCAGCAGCACCTCTCCCTACTCTGTCTTATTCCGGGGTAGACTGTGACGAGCATGGCGTCACCCGGTCTTATATACACCTGATGATGCTGTGCGTCCAGCCAATCACTGTAATTCCACAACCAACATGGCTACTGCATTACAGTGCATGGCAGGCAATCCCTGCATGTTCACTGGCTCTCTAAAGAGTGCCAAACATGCAGGGAGGGAACCCAAGCTCCCGCCCGAGCAACTAGGAAATACTCGCAGAGCGCCGAGCATCTCGAGCAGTGAGATACTCAGGCGAGTACCGAGCAGTGGCGAGCACATTTGCTCATCACTAATATATATATATATATATATATACATTGAAGGGATTCATGCCCTCAGGTAGGCATTAGCTTGCATTCACACGGGCAATGCAGTTTGGTTCAAACATGTGAGTTTTATTACTTTTATAAAACTCCAAGAGATTCAAAATGAAAATAGCCTCTTCTTGGCACAAAGATATGAATGCAAATAAACGGTGCATTCAGCAGGCACATATATATCAGTGCAGGGTCACTCTAACACATTATAGTCCTTTCTCCTAGAGCACACTTTATACAGAGAGGTACGGTCCTTCCAGTTTTGATATCAACTTCAGCCTGCACTTCAGAGCTTCCAGAGACAAACAGAAGTGTTCAACTCCATGCACAGTTCACACTGAACAGGCTGCAGCTTCCACATGTTACTGTGCAGCTCCAATACACAGACTGCTCATCTTTCCGAGCTGACCTGTACAGTTTTCATTCAGCTTCAGCACACTACCCTTAACTCAACATACAGCAGATTGACACAAAGTGAGCCCACCTCCTGGTTCATAGGCAAAGCTAGCCAGGTGAATCCAATTAAGTCCTGCAGTGCTAGGATTTAACCCAGTCATATCTGGTTTTGCTATAACATATATATATATATATATATATATATATATATATATATTTATATATATATATATATACACGCAGCTCAAAAAAATAAAGGGAACACTTAAACAACAAAATATAACTCCAAGTATATCAAACTTCTGTGAAATCAAACTGTCCACTTAGGAAGCAACACTGATTGACAATCAATTTCACATGCTGTTGTGCAAATGGAATAGACAATAGATGGAAATTATTGGCAATTATCAAGACACCCTCAATAAAGGAGTGGTTCTGCAGGTGGGGACCACAGACCACATCTTAGTACCAATGCTTTCTGGCTGATGTTTTGGTCACTTTTGACTGTTGGCTGTGCTTCCACACTCGTGGTAGCATGAGACGGACTCTACAACTGACAGAAGTTGCTCAGGTAGTGCTGCTCATCGAGGATGGCACATCAATGCGAGCTGTGGCAAGAAGGTTTTCTGTGTCTGTCAGCGTAGTGTCCAGAGGCTGCAGGCGCTACCAGGAGACAGGCCAGTACACCAGGAGACGTGGAGGGGGCCGTAGGAGGGCAACAACCCAGCAGCAGGACCGCTACCTCCGCCTTTGTGCAAGGAGGAACAGGAGGAGCGCTGCCAGAGCCCTGCAAAATGACCTCCAGCAGGCCACAAATGTGCATGTGTCTGCACAAACGGTTAGAAACCGACTCCATTAGGGTGGTATGAGGGCCCGATGTCCACAGATGGGGGTTTTGCTCACAGCCCAACACCGTGCAGGACGCTTGGCATTTGCCACAGAACACCAGGATTGGCAAAGTCGCCACTGGTGCCCTGTGCTCTTCACAGATGAAAGCAGGTTTACACTGAGCACATGTGACAGACATGACAGCATCGAGAGACGCCGTGGAGAGCAATCTGCTGCCTGCAACAGCCTTCAGCATGACCAGTTTGGCAGTGGGTCAGTAATGGTGTGGGGTGGAATTTCTTTGGAGGGCTGCACAGTCCTCCATGTGCTCCCCAGAGGTAGCCTGACTGCCATTAGGTACCGAGATGAGATCCTCAGACCCCTCGTGAGACCATATGCTGGTGCGGTTGGCCCTGGGTTCCTCTTAATGCAGGACAATGCCAGACCTCATGTAGCTGGAGTGTGTCAGCAGTTCCTGCAACATCAAGGCACTGAAGCTATGGACTGGCCCGCCCGTTCCCCAGACCTGAATCCAAATTGAGCACATATGGGACATCATGTCTCGCTCCATCCACCAACGTCACGTTGCACCACAGACTGTCCAGGAGCTGGCGGATGCTTTAGTCCAGGTCTGGGAGGAGATCCCACAGGAGACCATCCGCAACCTCATCAGGAGCATGCCCAGGCGTTGTAGGGAGGTCATACAGCACGTGGAGGCCACACACAATACTGAGCCTCATTTTGACTTGTTTTAAGGACATTACATCAGAGTTGGATCAGCCTGTAGTGTGTTTTTCCACTTTAATTTTGGGGGTGACTCCAAATCCAGGCTTCCATTGGTTAATAAATTTGATTTCCATTGATGATTTTTGTGTGATTATGTTGTCAGCACATTCAACTTTGTACAGAACAAAGTATTCAATGAGAATATTTCATTCATTCAGATCTAGGATGTGTTATTTGAGTGTTCCCTTGATTTTTTTGAGCAGTGTATATATACTGTATATGGAGATTCACGTATAAAAGAAGGATGATTCAAATTCTATATAAATAGAATCACCCCCTTTTCCCAGTTTAAAGTGAAGAAACTGAGAAAATGATAAGATTAACATATTGGCCTTGGCCGTAAAAGTCTGATCTGATCAGTTTGGTAAACAGCATGTAGCGCCAATACCGGCACCCGTGCATGTTCGCTCTTCCGAAATGCTGACATACTCACCGCCATGGCCGCTCAGCGATATCTCCCTATTGTGTCATGGATTCCTGCTCCTGGGCCCGTGCATGGCGCACAAGACTCCCGGCGGCACGCTTAGTGAGTTCACTGCTTACTAAAGGGGTAGTGTGCTTACTTTGAATCTGCCTCCATCTAATAGCTGGGAGGCATCTAGTACTTAAGGCATCCTCCCCTGTAGGAAGATGCCCTCTTTGGTGTTAGTCTGAGTTTTTCCCTGCTAGTTAGTTGTCAAGTCCCTGAACCTATCCCTGAACTGATCCTGTTCCTGAACCTCTCCTGCTAGAACCTGAACCTGTTGCTGACCCCCCCTAGTCTGAACCCGAACTTGTTCCTATTATCTGTGTTACCTGAACCTGAAGCCTCTCTGGCGGTACCTGAACCTGAAACTGCTCCGGTGGTACATGAGCCTGAAACTGCTGAACCTGCAGCCGTCCCGAAGGTACCTAAACCATTACCAGTGCCCATCCTGTCAAGTGTTCCAGTATCCGTACTATCACATCCTGCACCAGTGGCCGTCCTGTCAAGTATTCAAGGATCCGCAGTGTCTGAACCTGCATTAATATCCGGTCCTGCTTTGGACTCCGAGTCCGTGTCTGCGATCCTGACCCTTTGAGTCAGCTGCTGCAGTACCTAGGACTGCCCTTGGAGTGGTACCTGGCAGCCACCTGTAGCTCAAGCCTAACTTCACCATCAGGAGCTCTAGAAAAAAACTAGGTGGCTGCTTAGCCATGCCCTTACTAGGGTAAGCCCTAGCGATGGCGCAGTGGGTTCATGATCCACATGCGTGACGCAGCGTAAAGCAAAAAAAAATGCAAGCCACCAGAATTCCTGTATTTTAAAAGTCATCAAACTGCATCCAAAAAATACTGCATCATATTTTCCCCAAAATAGTATCAATAAACACAATATATCATCACAAAAAACAGGCCTTATACAGCTCTTGGAATGGAAAAATTAAAACATGAGTCTCAGAAAATGGCTACAAAAGAAAAATATTTTTTTTGATTCAATTCTTCAATTCTTCAATACTTGATATTATTGTAAATGTAAAAAATATGTTATCATTAGTGTTGAGCGAACATGCTCGACACTGCTCGGTACTCGCCCGAGCATCACGCTACTCGGGATATTCAGCGAGCACCGAGCATTTCCGGGTTACTCGGGCGGGAGCTCGGGTCTCCGCCCTGCATGTTTGGCGCTCTTTACAGAGCCAATGAACATGCAGGGATTGCCAGCCAGTCACTGTAATGCCGCAGCCATGTTGTTTGTGGGCATTACAGTGATTGGCTGGCCGCACAGCGTCACCTCGAGTATTTAAAACCGGGCGCCGCCATCTTAGACACAGTCGCTCCGGATCAGACAGTGTAGGGACAGCGCTGCTGATTTAGGGAGAGATATATCCTGCAAAATAGTTAGTGTAGGGTCTGTAAAGGCTGCCAGATCAAACAAACAGTCCTTCTCAGGACTAATATCCATCCCAGGTATATCAGGCAGGCAGGCAGGCTGTATAGGAGACGCTGTGGTTATACCAGCAAACGCTGCATTACAGTCCTGTGTGCTGCTCCTGTTGCTGAAATTGCTGGACTTAGCTCCAGGTCCCGGGGGCCAGGAAAAATCCTTTTTTTTTATCTAAATCCTCTTTTTTTTTTCCTCCTTCACAATGTACAAATACCCATCTTATTAACCTTTTGGTGCCCCTCCCCCCCGCCCAAAAAAAAAAGTGTGCCTCTGATTTTTCAGACACAAATATATCTGTTGAAAATAGTCTGGTGTAGGCCAGAGAAATAGAAGTGTGGTTTTGCAGTTCTATGGGCCATTTGTATCTAAAAAAAACGGTTTGAGTGTGTCGCTCACTGTTCAGCCGCAAATATATATATATTTTAAAAAGCCTGGTATACACCAGTAAATTATTACTGTGGTTTTTATGTTCCACGGTAAAACATCTCTATTATCCTGTTTTTGGCATTTTTTGCTGTATAAAAATAATAATAGTGTCTCCCTGATTTTTCAGACACAAATATATCTGTTGAAAATAGTCTGGTGTAGGCCAGAGAGACAGAAGTGTGCTTTTGCTGTTACACGGTAAAAAATCTCTATTATCCTGCTTTTTGCATTTTTTGCTGTAAAAAAAAAAAAAATAGTGTCTCCTTGATTTTTCAGACACAAATATATCTGTTGAAAATAGTCTGGTGTAGGCTCGAGAATACAAGTGTGGTTTTGCAGTTCCACGGTACAAACCTCTGTATTATCCACTTTTGGGCCATTTGTATCTAAAAAAAACAGTTTGAGTGTGTCGCTCACTGTTCAGCCGCAAATATATATATATTTTAAAAAGCCTGGTATACACCAGTAAATTATTACTGTGGTTTTGATGTTCCACGGTAAAACATCTCTATTATCCTGTTTTTGGCATTTTTTGCTGTATTAAAATAATAATAGTGTCTCCCTGATTTTTCAGACACAAATATATCTGTTGAAAATAGTCTGGTGTAGGCCAGAGAGACAGAAGTGTGCTTTTGCTGTTCCACGGTAAAAAATCTCTATTATCCTGCTTTTTGTATTTCTTGCTGTAAAAAAAAAAAAAAAAATAGTGTCTCCCTGATTTTTCAGACACAAATATATCTGTTGAAAATAGTCTGGTGTAGGCCCGAGAAATACAAGTGTGGTTTTGCAGTTCCACGGTACAAACCTCTGTATTATCCATTTTTGGGCCATTTGTATCTAAAAAAAACAGTTTGAGTGTGTCGCTCACTGTTCAGCCGCAAATATATATATATATATATATTTTAAAAAGCCTGGTATACACCAGTAAATTATAACTGTGGTTTTGCTGTTCCACGGTAAAAAATCTCTATTATTCAGGTTTTGGTAGTTTTTTCCGTAAAGAAAAACAGTAGTGTCTCCTGACTGTTGTGACACAAAAATATATCTGTTGAAAATAGTCTTGTGTAGGCCCGACATCCCAGTGTGGTTTCGCAGTTCCACGGGTCAAATCGCTGTACTATCCAGTTTTGGGCCTTTGGTATCTAAAAAAAAAGCAGTTTGAGTGTGTCGCTCACTGTTCAGCCGCAAATATCTCTATTTAAAAAAGTGTGGTATACCCCAGTAAACAATAACTGTGGTTTTCCTCTTCCACGGTTCTAATCTACTCTTTATTACCCTTTTTCCATTGATAGTGCAAGTGTAAGCTATTTTACTTCATTTACAATGGGCAAGGCATGTGGCAAGGGATGTGGAAGTGGACCTTCTGGTGATGGTTCGTGCAGAGGACGGGGCCGTGGCCAAGGTGAAAATGTGCCACAACCAACAGCCACATCTTCTCGCTCCCACTTCTTGACTGAATTACTAGGGAAGCACAGAACAACACCAGTATTGAGAACTGAGCAGTGTGAACAGGTTATTAATTGGATAGCAGACAATACTTCCAGTTACCTGGGCACCACCACCTCCGGTCTGTCTTCCACACGGTCAACTCTTAGTAGCCGTGAGTCTCGACCACATACTCCTCCTCACCCTGATGCTCCTTCCTCCCACCATGCCGAGTGTCGTCAGACAGCAAGTGATCCCACACTTGGACACTCTGAAGAGCTGTTCACTGTTCCATTTCCATATTTGGACCCCTCGCCTGATATGCTTGAAGCGGTGGAAGAGGAGATCCCATGTTGAGATGCCCAAATATTTGAACAGCCACGGCCACAGGAAGTCGACATTGGCAATCGGTCACAAGAGGTGGACGATGACGAGACACAATTGCCAGGAAGTGAGGAGGAGGATCGTGGTGCGCAAGTGGAAGTGGAGGAGGTGGTGGATGATCTAGTAACTGACCCAACGTGGAAGGAGGACATGCAGAGTGAGGCCAGCAGCACACAGGGGGAGGGAGGCAGAGTACCCCAACAGGCAGGAAGAAGCAGTGTGGTGGCCGCAGACAGAAGGCAGGCAACCGTTCCCCGTAACACCAACACGAGGGACGTTGCCAGTACAAGCGGTAGGTCTTCCAGAGTCTGGAATTTTTTTAAAGATTCTGCTGATAACCCCAAAAAGGCCATATGTTCCACCTGCCATGCCAGCATCAGCAGGGGTGACAAAACTACCAGCCTGACCACCACCAGCATGATCAGGCACATGGCAGCAAAGCACCCGACTTTGTGGGGCGAAACCCAGGGTCCACGACCAGTGTCAGCGGGTGTCACCACTGATTCTTCCACTGTTGTGCGTGCAATAGAACCCCCTGTTGTGTGTGCAAGGCAATCCCCTGTCCATACTTCATGTAAAGATGCCCCCTCCTCTCAGTCTTCACTTGTTATGGCAGTTTCTCAAGAAACAGCATCAACGTCCACGTCCCACCGCAGCGTTCAATTGTCCATAGCCCAGACCTTTGAACGAAAGCGGAAATTCGCACCTAACGCCCCACAGGCCACAGTCCTAAACTCGCACATTTCACGACTGCTTGCATTGGAAAAGCTGCCTTTTAGGCTGGTGGAGACGGAATCCTTCCGCAATCTTATGGCGGTGGCCGTCCCTCGGTACTCGGACCCCAGCCGACACTATTTTGCCTGGTGTGCCATCCCCGCACTACACAAGCACGTGTCCCAAAGCATCTGTCGTGCCCTCAACAACGCAGTTACTGGGAGAGTCCACCTGACAACGGACACGTGGACAAGTGCTTGTGGCCAGGGATGGTACATCTCTCTGACGGCACACTGGGTAAACATAGTGGAAGCCGGGACCCAGTCGGACCTTGGGACAGAACACATTCTCCCCACACCGAGGATTGCGGGCCCTATGTCAGTCAGAGTAGCCCCCACAGTGTACAGCTCCTGCGCATCCTCCTACTCCTCCTCCTCCTCATGTTCAGCCTCCATCTCAGATATCACCACATCAGTTACAAGCTGGAAGCATTGCAGTACTGCCTCCGCCAAGCGGCAACAGGCTGTGCTGAAACTCATAAGCTTAGGTGATAAACCTCACACTGCTTGTGAGTTGTGGACAGCTGTGAAAGAGCAGGCAGATCTGTGGCTGAGACCGCTGAACCTACATCCCGGCATGGTCGTGTGTGACAATGGCCGTAACCTGGTGGCGGCTCTGAGGCGAGGTGAGATCACACACGTACCATGCCTGGCTCATGTGCTTAACCTCGTGGTTCAGCGGTTTCTTAAATCGTACCCCGAGTTGCCAGATCTGCTCGTGAAAGTACGCCGCCTGTCAGCTCATTTTCGCAAGTCGGCTACAGCTTCCGCCGCCCTTGCTGTGTTGCAGCAGCGTTTGCAGCTTCCGGCACACCGACTGGTGTGTGATGTCACCACACATTGGAACTCTACCCTCCACATGTTGCAAAGGATTTGTGAGCAGAAGAGAGCAGTTGTGGCGTACCAGCTGCAACAAGGCCGTCGATATTCAGGTCAGTCTCCACACATAAAACCTCAGGAGTGGACCTGGATGTCTGACATATGTACCATCCTGACAAACTTTGAGGAGACCACCAAGATGGTGAGTGGCGATGACGCCATCATTAGTGTCAGCATCCCACTTGTCTGTCTTTTGCAACGTTCTCTGCAGAGAATTAAAGAGGACGCATTGCAGCCAGAGTATGATGAGATGGATCAAGAAGCCGTAGCGGGCGATTACACACAGCCTAGCCTCATCTCATCCCAACGTGCATTGGGGGACAATGAGGGAGAGGAGGAGGAGGAGGAAGAGGAAGAACAGGAGCTGCTATCATGCGTTGTAGACGGTAGTACCTGTACAAGTGTCATACCGTTGGTTCAGCGTGGGTGGCCTGAGGACAGGGGGGTGGAGGAAGAGGAGGAGGAGGAGGAGGAGAGCATGGTCAGTCGTTATCTTGGTGAGGACACGGAAATCTTTCCCGTTACCAGTCTGGCACGCATGGCTGACTTTATGTTGCGCTGCCTTAACCGTGACCCTCGCATTGTCAAAATGTTGGGTGACAGTCATTACTGGTTGGTGACACTTGTAGACCCCCGCTACAAGGAGAACTTTCACTCTCTTATTCCTGATGTGGAGAGGTCTACAAAAATTGGGCAATACCATAAGGCCCTTGCTGCAGAACTCTTAAAAAAATTCCCATCTGAACACGCTAGCGGCAGAGGTCACAGTTCGTTGCCCAACCAAGGCGTACAGGCGAGAGAGATGCAACTCCAATCCAGCAGAGGCAGGGGAACATTGTCAATGTTCTGGGATAGTTTTCTGACACCCGCCCAGCTTACAGGCCCTGAGGCGCGGGGTACTCTCACAAGGAGTGGAAAGTTTCAAAAGATGGTGAGGGAGTACCTTGCCGATCATACCAGCATCCTCCGTGATTCCTCTGTGCCTTTTAATTATTGGGTATCCAAGCTGGACACTTGGAATGAACTCGCTCTATACGCCTTGGAGGTCCTGGCCTGCCCTGCCGCTAGCGTGTTATTGGAGCGTGTTTTTAGTGCCGCTGGGGGAATTATAACTGATAAGTGCACTCGCCTGTCAACTGACAATGCTGACAAGCTGACCCTTATCAAAATGAACAAGGGCTGGATTGGGCCAGACTTCTCATCACCACCAAATGACAGCAGAGTAACATAAAGTCAAATCCACTGTGTCATTTCGGGAAGTGTATTCACATGCACCGCTTCACACCCACACATGGGTATACGCTTCCTCGTTTCGGCTGTTTAATCTTCTTCTTCTTATCCTCAGCCTCCACCACCACTATACCACCAGGGTGCCAGCATTGCAAGTTCCTCCGTCCTAATTTTTGGCAGCTTTTGCTGGGAAAGCATAAGCAAATACCATGGGTCACCCACTCCCCAATAATGGGACTTATGTTTGTAATATGCTGTACTGTATGACTCTTGTAAGGGGCATTGCAAGTTGCTCCGTCCTAATTTTTTGCAGCTTTTGCTGGGAAAGCATAAGCAAATACTATGGGAGACCCACTCCCCAATAATGGGACTTATGTTTGTAATATGCTGTACTGCATGGCTCTTGTAAGGGGCATTGCAAGTTGCTCCGTCCTAATTTTTGGCAGCTTTTGCTGGGAAAGCATAAGCAAATACTATGGGAGACCCACTCCCCAATAATGGGACTTATGTTTGTAATATGCTGTACTGCATGGCTCTTGTAAGGGGCATTGCAAGTTGCTCCATCCTAATTTTTGGTAGCTTTTGTTGGGAAAGCATAAGCAAATACTATGGGAGACCCACTCCCCAATAATGGGACTTATGTTTGTAATATGCTGTACTACATGGCTCTTGTAAGGGGCATTGCAAGTTGCTCCGTCCTAATTTTTGGCAGCTTTTGCTTGCAAGGCATAAGCAAATACTATGGGACACCCACTCCCCAATAATGGGACTTATGTTTGTAATATGCTGTACTGCATGGCTCTTGTAAGGGGCATTGCAAGTTGCTCCGTCCTAATTTTTGGCAGCTTTTGCTTGGAAAGCATAAGCAAATACTATGGGAGACCCACTCCCCAATAATGGGACTTATGTTTGTAATATGCTGTACTGCATGGCTCTTGTAAGGGGCATTGCAAGTTGCTCCGTCCTAATTTTTGGCAGCTTTTGCTTGCAAGGCATAAGCAAATACTATGAGAGACCCACTCCCCAGTAATGGGACTTATGTTTGTAATATGC
The DNA here is from genome assembly GCF_046119375.1 of Phyllobates terribilis. Lineage (NCBI taxonomy): Eukaryota > Metazoa > Chordata > Amphibia > Anura > Dendrobatidae > Phyllobates > Phyllobates terribilis. Next base: position 612,153,614 of record NW_027362764.1, read on the forward strand.
TGTACTGCATGGCTCTTGTAAGGGGCATTGCAAGTTGCTCCTTCCTAATTTTTGGCAGCTTTTGCTGGGAAAGCATAAGCAAATACTATTGGACACCCACTCCCCAATAATGGGACTTATGTTTGTAATATGCTGTACTGCATGTGACGCGCCCCCTGGGCCGTGTGTACACGTGTGTGGGATACACGGTGCTGGGTCTCTGGGGTCTGTAGTCTCCGTGGCGGTGACCCGGTCCCGTGGCTCAGGCTGGTCAAACCAGTGGCAATCTTTCTTAGGTTTTGAGGTTAATTGTCCGACTGCGCCACCCGTGGATTGCGGTCAGGGAGTACCACCGCTGCGAGCCAGACCGCTGAGGCTGGTGTTGTGTGCGCAGCATAAAATGGGTTAACTCCCCTCGGGAGGAGTATAGCCTCAGGGCAGTGAGTGTGGATGATGGGGGTGATGGTGCACGAGCGCAGCAGGAATGACTCAGAGTCTTTGCAGTGCAGTTCAGGGTCTTTACTGATGATTATAATTATAAGGTAGACCCTCCCGGGAGTACTGGCTAGCATAAGAGGCCTGGTCAGTCTGTGAGCAAGCAGGATTTCCTCTGGCCAGGTGGAGTTGTAGGCCTCCCCGTCTGTCTGCACTCTTCCTGGCTACCTTGCTGTAAGCGGGTAGAAGTAGCCCATGTCCCTGAGTGTACCGTGTAGTGCTCACCCGTATGGCTGGTGACTTGGGGCCTTCTGTTAGCCTCCGCTCCATGACGGCCGTGCTGGTCCCTTGCTTGTGACTGAGCCTCCGGGCTTCTATGGCCAGAGGACCTGAAATCCCCTGCCGGCTGGTTTCTGCTGCTGGATATATAAGTCCTCACAGCTTCGGACTCCTGTGTCCGGTTCCTATTGTCTTCTGCCAGGGCGAGCTCTGCTCAGCTTCCAGCCCCTCGTCTTTAGCTCCTAGCTCCTACAGAGCTCCTTGCTGTTACTTTCCCTTGCTCTCACTCTGACTCTGACTGTTCTCTGACTCACTCAACCCCACCCCAGATCCAGTTTATAAGGGCAGAATTCTCCCCTCCCAGGACTGGGGCAGGAGGATGTTGCATGTTTAAGGGATCCTGACCAGGAAACCTCCCACTTGCTCTCCGACGTAATATCTCTATTACTGTGGTGACCAGACCCCTGGGGTGCCACACATGGCTCTTGTAAGGGCCATTGCAGTACCTCATAATTTTTGGAAAGCATTCCATTCACTGCTTAGGCCAACAGTGCACAGGAGACCCAGTTGCTATAAATGGAAAAAAAGGTTTAGTTAACGCCCTCTGACCTCCATGTCATTTCCAAGGGGCATTGGAGTGCCTCGAAATTTTTGGTAGGCATTGTACTCACTGTATGCCCTATAACTGTGTCGCCGAACCGCTCCTTTTGTTACAGAAACATATCCTACAAGACATATCTGGTTGACTGGCCTGATATTGATGTGAATGGTCCCTGTTCCTCCTGCTCTTTCTCCTTTGCCACTACCTCATCCATCATTTATCACCTGAAGCTTTGTTTTAACGGGAGTCATAGAACTTGGATAGTAGCAGGAAAACATCCAGCAATCCTCGGAGGAGGTAGGATATGCGCCTCAGGCCTAGCCGCTACTACATACATGCGCTTGCATTACAACAAAACAAAGCAGATGCTAACTTCTATCATCCTCATCATGCTCCTCACCTTGGCACTCTCAACTCCCCTGATGGAGAAGCCAGGGCCCACCGGAGGAGTCTGATAGTCCGGTGGGCTCGGCCAATGCTGCCCTAAAGCAGGCCAGGCTAAGAAAAGTGTGGGAAAGGTTACTGGTACAAATAGGGGTGGCTGGGGACCGAGTATGGACACCCGGCCACCCCCTGGAGGCTGGGGAGCAAGCGGGGACACCCGGCCACCAGGCGGCTGGGGACTGAGTATGGATACCAGGCCGCCGACACAGCCATGGCGTGGTGGCCAGATTCCACTTCCACATGCCTAAAAGGCCCAATTTAAAGTGCAAGCAAGCAAGCAGTATGGTATTGCAGCCTAGGGGTGGGTGGGTGTCAGGCTGCATACTTGCGCTTGCATTGCAAGGAATGGGAGAGGTACAATTGAACACTGCCCTGTTACAAGGACTTGAATGGGGATAGTTGCAAGTCTGCAACGACAGGTGCAAGGTGGGAGGCATCTTCACATGTACCATGAACAGGGGTTTGGCATGCACACACTACAGCGGAATAGGCTCTCCTTCCCACTAAATGCACTGGGGAGGGCACAGGTAATGTTTTGGTATACGCGCTTAATCTTATGTATAAGGCACACCAGGACAAATAGGGGTGGCTGGGGACTGAGTATGGATACCTCGCTGCCGAAGCAGCCATGAGGTAGTGGCCAGCTTCGGCCTCCTCTAAACTAAAAGGCCCCATTTCAAGTGCAAGCTAGCAGTATGAATTGCAGTCTGGGGGTGGGTGGGTGGCAGGCTGCACACTTACACTTGCATTAAAAGAAAACATAGCAGATGCTAACTTCTGTCATCATCATCATGCTCCTCACCTTGGCACTCTCAACTCCACCGATGGAGAAGTCAGGGCCCACCGGAGGAGTCTGGTTCTCTGGTGGGCTCGTCCAATGCTGCCTAAAGCAGACCGGGCTAAGAAAAGTGTGTGGGGGATGTTCCAAGGGGAAATGGGGGCGGCTGGGGACCGTTTATGGACACCCGACTGCCCCCAGGCGGCTGGGGACCGTGTGGACACTCGGCCGCGGGGCGGCTGGGGACTGAGTATGGACACCCGGCTGCCGGGCGGCTGGGGACTGAGTATGGATTCCAGGCTGCCAACACAGCCATGACATGGTGGCCAGATTCCGCCTCCACATGCCTAAAAGGCCCAATTTCAAGTTCAAGCAAGCAAGCAGTATGGTATTGCAGCCTGGGGGTGGGTGGGTGGCAGGCTGCATACTTGCGCTTGTATTGCAAGGAATGGGGGAGGTACAATTGAACACTGCCCTGGGACTAGAACTTGCATGGGGATAGTTGCAAGTCTGCATCTTCTGATGCGGCAAGGATCACTTATGATGGGCACACTTTTAGACAGTGACCTGGGAGTCAGAGATGCTTCCAGGGGTATTCCCCATGCTGTTCTCATGTCTTTTCAGCACTTTATGCATGTGTCACACAGCACATGGCCAGATAAGGTTGTAAAATGTTAAAATGACATTTCCCGGTGAATGCATTTGTCATAGTTGAAAGCAATACAAAAGTGCAAAAACGCATAAAAAAATGCTACTTGTGAACATAGCCGAAGGTGTGGAGGAGTATTTTTGTTTTTGGTCATTTATTTTAACTTATACACAAGTCTTTTCCCTGGAAAGGATGTTCCTTAACATATTTCACAGGAAAAAAGTTTCACTTTCGTTTTATTGTGAGCCTGTAAAAGTGGCTTAATACCTCTGACCACGTTGTTGACAGCAGTGACCTGGGGGTCAGAAATGCTTCCTGGGGCGATCCCCATGCTGTCCCCATGTCATTTGAGCACTGTCACTATCGTTTTGGGCACTTGTTAGGCTTTTAAAAGACTGCCGGGGGTGCCACCGCAAAAATGCTAGAGTCTCCCATAGACTAACATTGGGCTCGTTGCTTGGGTCGAGCACCCGAGTATCACGGCGAGCTCGGCCCGAGCTTCGAGCACCCGAGCATTTTAGTGCTCGCTCAACACTAGTTATCATGTTACCAGGTCATTTCTACCACACAATGAATGCTGCAAGAGCAAAAATCAAAAGACAATAGAGGAATTGCAATTTTTTCACTATTTCACCGAATTTGGAATAATTATTTTCCATTTCTCAGTACATTGTATCGTATATGAATTATGGAGTTCAAAACCTCAGCTTGTCTTGTAAAAAAGTTAGGGCCTCATATGGCTCAGCTGACAAAAAAATAAAAACCTTATGGATCTTGGAAGAGCGCAAGGTAAAAATGAAGGTATACAAATGGATATTTCACTGTTCATGAAAGGGTTCAAAAATTGTTTATATAAAACCATAGTGGATGATTAGCTTGAAGAATCAGACTTTTCTGTCAATCTGACAGTTCCACTACCTCTTTTGCAATAGCATGATGGTAGTCTCAGTTAGGCCATGTTCCCATGTTCAGTATTTGGTCAGTATTTTGCATCAGTATTTGTAAGCCAAAATCAGGAGTGGGTGAAGAATGCAGGCGTGGTTATGTGTTTCTATTATACATTTCCTCTGATTGTTCCACTCCTGGCTTACAAATACTGATGTAAAATACTGACCAAATTTTGAATGTGTGAACGTGGCCTTACAGGGAAAAAAAACTATACTCATAAGATAAATAAATAAATGAATTAATAAAAAATGGATATAGTAGTAAATAACCCAACCAAGTATAGCTGTAGAACTATGAATGATCCAGGTAATTAGACAAATCACATATAAAAAATAAAGGTAAATATAGTACGTCTTGTATTTCAGAGCAGTACAGTACTATATGATATAACTTAATTCGAAAAAGCAAAAAATAAAATAAAATTTAAAAGACTCTAAAATGACAATGATAGACCAACAAAATTTTACGTCATGACCATTAAACTATCATGTACTACAAATTGTATCTGGTCCTGAAGACTCAAAATACACCAAACTTGAGCCAATTAATATAAATATTAATTTATACAAAATGTGTATATTTCACACAGTGTTATTAGGATTAGCAACATTCTCCGTTCATTCTTTAAATAATCTTAAAAAATACAATAATTGATTAAAACAGAAAAAGAAGCTAACAAACATGAAAATGTAAATAAAATGAAAAAAATAAATAAATAAAATCTAAATTGAGCGAAATGATTTTTAAATGGTGTTTGTGCCTGTATTTAACAGTATATAAGCATCTGTCAACAGAAGCCTTTTATTTCTCATAACAAGAGATCTCTGTTTATAATGTGACACCAGCTGCTCAAGCAAAATGGGTTCTATTAGAATTAATTCAATTTTACATAAGTTGCTCCATTTGCATTTTGTGTCCCCAGTTAAATGACTAGGTGCTACTTTATCTACAGATCCTGTTTCAAGCCTCAGTGTGTGGACAATGCATAATCAGTGTGTACATCAGGAAATAAACCTAATCAGCAAGTACTAATTAAGCCTGAAAAATTTCACAACATGCATACAGTGTATGCATTAACAAGGCCATTCATTACAAATCTTAATCATGAATATTATATTTTTTGTACACTATATTCTTTGATAGTACAGATGTGTATTTTCCAAGTTGGAGCTAAACTGCATTGTTCAATAATAGAGGTTAATTTTTCTTTAGTAAAGTGAATAATTAATTTTCCTCTTGTTTAATTATTTTGATTTATCTAATAAAAAAAATTTAAAAAGGAAGAATAAAGTACTTAAAGTATAAATAGCTCTATATATGAACGGATTCAATATATTACACACACAAGCAAAGAAATCAGATAGCAATCTAGCTTGGGTCAAAATCATTATATATAATTTATTAAGTATCTATAAATTATTCCCTGTAAATAACTACTTTCCATTAGATTTAGGTTGGTAGGAAATGTCTCCCTGTTTCTCAATTGCCTTATTTAATATTAGCTGGACTAAAATATCTATATTTTTTTTACAACTAATGACGTATTCAATATATTTTAAGTAACAGTTTTATGTTTTGAATTCAAATGTTATGTAGGAAAAAAAAATGATGGTATACTACATCGGCCTTTCTTCACATGGGGCATAAATTCAAAGGCAGAATAACTACTTGGCAGCCCCCTGGCACACAACACCCGGGGAACATGCCTTGGGTGCCCCCTCCTGGATAGCAATGGGAATCAAGCAACTAAAATATTTTGAGCTCCGTTCTTAAAATTATTTTCCCTTGGTAAAACTTTCCCTGAAATAAATGATTTCCCTTAGACGCTCGGTGTCATACTACTGTATCACACCCAAAAGCAATGTTTTTTAGAAACAGCAGATTATCAGTATTTCCTCTACAACAATAGGTAAAATAACATCCATAATAATCAGCAATAATGAAGGGGTAAATTGCAGCAAATTTGTAATCTAGGGTAGTATATGAGATCTAGGGTAGTGTATGTGATACAGTGTAGTGTATGTGAAATAAGGTAGTGTGTGTGATCTAGTGTATTGTATGTGATCTAGGGTAGTGTATGTGATCTGGGGTAGTATATGAGAACTAGATTAGTGTATGTGATCTAGGGTAGTGTATGAGAAGTAGGGTAGTGTATGTGATCTAGGGTAGTGTATGTGATCTTGGGTAGTGTTTGAGAACTAGGGTCGTGTATGTGATCTAGGGTAGTGTATGTCATCTGGGGTAGTGTATGAGAATTAGGGTAGTATATGTGATCTAGGGTAGTGTATGTGATCTAGGGTAGTGTATGATATCTAGGGTAGTGTATGTGATCTAGTATATTGTATGTGATCTAGGGTATTGTATGTGATCTAGGACAGTGTATGAGATCTAAGGTAGTGTATGTGATCTAGAGTATTGTATTTGATCTAGGATAGTGTATGAGATATAGGGTAGTGTATGTGAAATAGGGTAGTGTATGAGATCTAGTGTAGTGAATGAAATCTAGGGTAGTGTATGAGATCTAGTGTATTGTATTTGATCTACGGTAGTGTATGTGATCTAGGGTAGTGTATGTGAAATAGGGTAGTGTACAGTGGTGGCCAAAAGTATTGGCACCCCTGCAATTCTGTCAGATAATACTCAGTTTCTTCCTGAAAATGATTGCAATCACAAATTCTTTCATATTATTATCTTCATTTAATTTGTCTTCAATGAAAAAACACAAAAAGAATTGTCCTAAAGCCAAATTGGATATAATTCCACACCAAACCTAAAAAAGGGGGTGGACAAAAGTATTGGCACTGTTTGAAAAATCATGTGATGCTTCTCTAATTCGTGTAATTAACAGCACCTGTAACTTACCTGTGGCACCTAACAGGTGTTGGCAATAACTAAATCACACTTGCAGCCAGTTAACATGGATTAAAGTTGACTCAACCTCTGTCCTGTGTCCTTGTTTGTACCACATTGAGCATGGAGAAAAGAAAGAAGACCAAAGAACTGTCTGAGGACTTGAGAAAACAAATTGTGAGGAAGCATGAGCAATCTCAAGGCTACAAGTCCATCTCCAAAGACCTGAATGTTCCTGTGTCTTCCGTGCGCAGTGTCATCAAGAAGTTTAAAGCCCATGGCACTGTGGCTAACCTCCCTAGATGTGGACGGAAAAGAAAAATTGACAAGAGATTTCAACGCAAGATTGTGTGGATGGTGGATAAAGAACCTCGACTAACATCCAAACAAGTTCAAGCTGCCCTGCAGTCCGAGGGTACAACAGTGTCAACCCGTACTATCCGTCGGCGTCTGAATGAAAAGGAACTGTATGGTAGGATACCTAGGAAAACCGCACTTCTTACACCGAGACATAAAAAAGCCAGGCTGGAGTTTGCCAAAACTTACCAGAGAAAGCCTAAAACATTTTGGAAGAATGTTCTCTGGTCAGAAGAGACAAAAGTAGAGCTTTTTGGCAAAAAGCATCAACATAGAGTGTACAGGGAAAAAAAGAAGCATTCAAAGAAAAGAACAAGGTCCCTACAGTCAAACATGGCGGAGGTTCCCTGATGTTTTGGGGTTGATTTGCTGCCTCTGGCACTGGACTGCTTGACCGTGTGCATGGCATTATGAAGTCTGGAGACTACCAACAAATTTTGCAGCATAATGTAGGGCCCAGTGTGAGAAAGCTGGGTCTCCCTCAGAGGTCATGGGTCTTCCAGCAGGACAATGACCCAAAACACACTTCCAAAAGCACTATAAAATGGTTTGAGAGAAAGCACTGGAGACTTCTAAGGTGGCCAGCAATGAGTCCAGACCTGAATCCCATAGACCACCTGTGGAGAGATCTCAAAATGGCAGTTTGGAGAAGGCATCCTTCAAATATCAGGGACCTGGAGCAGTTTGCCAAAGAAGAATGGTCTACAATTCCAGCAGAGCATTATAAGAAACTCATTGATGGTTACAGGAAGCGGTTGTTCGCAGTTATTTTGGCTAAAGGTTGTGCAACCAAGTATTAGGCTGAGGGTGCCAATACTTTTGTCTGGCCCATTTTTGGAGTTTTGTGTGAAATGATCAATGATTTGATTTTTGCTTCATTCTCTTTTGTGTTTTTTCCTTGCAAGCAAATTAAATGAAGATAATAATACCAAAGAATTTGTGATTGCAATCATTTTCAGGAAGAAACTGAGTATTATCTGACAGAATTGCAGGGGTGCAAATAGTTTTGGCCACCACTGTATGAGATCTAGGGTAGTGCATGAGATCTAGGGTAATGTATGAGATCTAGGGTAGTGCATGAGGTCTAGGGTAGTGTATGAAATCTAGGTTAGTGTATGAAAACTCGAGTAGTATATGTGATCTAGGGTAGTGTATTTGATCTAGGGTATTGTATGACATCTAGGGTAGTGTATGTGGTCTAGTATATTGTATGTGATCTAGGGTATTGTATGTGATCTAGGACAGTGTATGACATCTAGGGTAGTGTATGTGATCTAGAGTATTGTATGTGATCTAGGATAGTGTATGAGATCTAGGGTAGTGTATGTGATCTAGTGTATTGTATGTAATCTACGGTAGTGTATGTGATCTAGGGCAGTGTATGTGAAATAGGGTAGAGTATGTGATCCCGGGTAGTGTATGAGATCTAGGGTAGTGTATGAGATCTAGGGCAGTGTACATGATCTAGGGTAGTGTATGTGATCTAGGGTAGTTTATGAGATGTAGGGTAGTGTAAGTTAACTAGGGTAGTGTATTAGATCTAGGGTAGTGTATGTGATCTAGGGTACTGTATTTGATCTAGGGTAGTGTATGAAATCTAGGGTTGTGTATGAGAACTAGGGTAGTGTATGTGATCTAGGGTAGTGTATGTGATCTAGAGTACTGTATGAGATCTAGGGTAGTGTATGTTATCTAGGGTAGTGTATTAGATCTAGGGTAGTGTATGCAAACTAGGGTAGTGTATTTGATCTAAGGTAGAGTATGAAATCTAGGGTAGTATATGAGAACTAGGGTAGTGCATGTGATCTAGGGTAGAGTATGAGATCTAGGGTAGTGTATGTGTTCTAGGGAAGTGTATGAGATCTAGGGTAGTGTATGAAATCTAGGTTAGTGTATGAGAACTAGGGTAGTGTATGTGATTTAGGGTAGTGTATGAGATCTAGGGTAGTGTATGTGATCTAGGGTAGTGTATGAGATCTAGGGTAGTGTATGAGAACTAGGGTAGTGCATGTGATCTAGGGTAGTGTATGAGATCTAGGGTAGTGTATGTGACCTAGAGTAGTGTATGAGATCTAGGGTAGTGTATGAAATCTAGGTTAGTGTATGAGAACTAGGGTAGTGTATGTGATTGAGGGTAGTGTATGTGATCTAGGGGAGTGTATGTGATCTAGGTTTGTGTATGAGAACTAGGGCAGTGTATGTGATTTAGGGTAGTGTATGAGATCTAGGGTAGTGTATGTGATCTAGGGTAGTGTATGAAATGTGGGGTAGTGTAGGCAAATTAGGGTAGTGTATTTGATCTAAGGTAGTGTATGAAATCTAGGGTAGTGTATGAGAACTAGGGTAGTGCATGTGATCTAGGGTAGTATATGAGATCAAGGGTAGTGTATGTGATCTAGGGTACTGTATTTGATCTAGGGTAGTGTATGAAATCTAGGGTAGTGTACGAGAACTAGGGTAGTGTATGTGATCTAGGGTAGTGTATGAGATCTATGGTAGTGTATGTTATCTAGGGTAGTGTATTAGATCTAGGGTAGTGTATGCAAACTAGGGTAGTGTATTTGATCTAAGGTAGTGCATGAAATCTAGGGTAGTGTATGAGAACTAGGGTAGTGCATGTGATCTAGGGTAGTGTATGAGATCCAGGGTATTGCATGTGATGTAGGGTAGTGCATGAGATCTAATGTGGGGTATGAAATCTAGGTTAGTGTATGAGAACTAGGGTAGTGTATGTGATTTAGGGTAGTGTATGTGATCTAGGGTAGTGTATATGATCTAGGGTAGTGTATGAGAACTAGGGCAGTGTATGTGATTTAGGGTAGTGTATGTGATTTAGGGTAGTGTATGTGATCTAGGGTAGTGTATGAGAACTAGGGTAGTGCATGTGATCTAGGGTAGGGCATGAGATCTAGGGTAGTGTATGTGATCTAGGTTAGTTTATGAGATCTAGGGTAGTGTATGAAATCTAGGTTAGTGTATGAGAACTAGGGTAGTGTATGTGATTTAGGGTAGTGTATGAGATCTAGGGCAGTGTACATGATCTAGGGTAGTGTATGTGATCTAGGGTAGTGTATGAGATGTAGGGTAGCGTATGTTAACTAGGGTAGTGTATTAGATCTTGGGTAGTGTATGTGATCTAGGGTACTGTATTTGATCTGGGGTAGTGTATGAAATCAAGGGTTGTGTATGAGAACTAGGGTAGTGTATGTGATCTAGGGTAGTGTATGTGATCTAGAGTACTGTATGAGATCTAGGGTAGTGTATGTTATCTAGGGTAGTGTATTAGATCTAGGGTAGTGTATGCAAACTAGGGTAGTGTATTTGATCTATGGTAGTGTATGAAATCTAGGGTAGTATATGAGAACTAGGGTCGTGCATGTGATCTAGGGTAGTGTATGAGATCTAGGGTAGTGTATGTGTTCTAGGGTAGTGTATGAGATCTAGGGTAGTGTATGAAATCTAGGTTAGTGTATGAGAACTAGGATAGTGTTTGTGATTTTGGGTAGTGTATGTGATCTAGGGTAGTGTATGTGATCTAGGTTAGTGTATGAGAACTAGGGTAGTGTATGTGATTTAGGGTAGTGTATGAGATTTAGGGTAGTGTATGGGATCTAGGGTAGTGTATGAAATGTAGGGTAGTGTATGCAAATTAGGGTACTGTATTTGATCTAAGGTAGTGTATGACATCTAGGGTAGTGTATGAGAACTAGGGTAGTGCATGTGATCTAGGTTAGTGTATGAGATCTACGGTAGTGTATGTGTTCCAGGGTAGTGTATGAGATCTAGGGTAGTGTATGAAATCTAGGTTAATGTATGAGAACTAGGGTAGCATATGTGATTTAGGGTAGTGTCTGAGATCTAGGGTAGTGTATGTGATCTAGGTTAGTGTATGAGAACTAGGGTAGTGTATGTGATTTAGGGTAGTGTATGAGATCTAGGGTAGTGTATGTGATCTAGGGTAGTGTATGAAATGTAGGGTAGTGTATGCAAATTAGGGTAGTGTATTTGATCTAAGATAGTGTATGAAATCTAGGGTAGTGTACGAGAACTAGGGTAGTGTATGTGATCTAGGGTAGTGTATGAAATCTTGGGTAGTGTATGTTATCTAGGGTAGTGTATTAGATCTAGGGTAGTGTATGCAAACTAGGGTAGTGAATTTGATCTAAGGTAGTGTATCAAATCTAGGGTAGAGTATGAGAACTAGGGTAGTGCATGTGATCTAGGGTAGTGTATGAGATCTAGGGGAGTGTATGTGACCTAGAGTAGTGTATGAGATCTAGGGTAGTGTATGAAATCTAGGTGTTAGAACCTTGCTCTTAGGTTTTTTTTTCCTTTGCTGGTCACATGACCTTGTTGGCCTATTTAATCCTGCTCCGCCCTTCTGGCTTTGCTGGACTTCATTGTATAACTACTTTCTAGCTAGCCTGTGCTCTGTATCTAACTCTGTTAGTTTGCTTGGTCTACGGACCTCTATGTTCTATATATATTGTTTGTTCGTCTGTCTGCTACTATTTCTGTTAGGAGGTGTCCTATATTCCTCCCAGTCATTAGTACTTGTAGGGATTCCTTCCCCACATCTATAGGTCTCCGTACAGACTAGCTTAGGACTTTAGCAGGTCTGATCGCAGGATCAGGTTCCCTGTTACATCGTAGGGATTCAGCTGAGTTCTATCGTAGGGACAGATCTCCTCTCTTTCCTTAGCTCTGGTAGCAGAACATAACAGTAAGTCCAGCCTGCAAATTCTCTAAGGAAAGATTTTTCTGTTCCATCATGGTGTCGGTTCAGGATTTGGCTCATCGCCTGCAGGGACTCTCTCTGGAGGTGGCCGAGCTCCGTCAGCACGTGAGTAACTGTCCTGGAGCACATTTCTTGGAGCCTAAGGTATGTTTGCCGGATTTATTTTTTGGTGAACACCGAGAATTTTTTTCATTTAAAAATGCTTGCTTATTGTAATTTCGTTTGAGACCCAAGTCCTCTGGGGATGAATCCCAGCGCATAGGGTTCATAATGTCACTTTTGCGCAAAGAGCCTCAGGAGTGGGCCTTTTCTTTGCAACCTAGTGATACATGCTTCAGATCAGTGGATAGTTTTTTTTCTGCTTTGGGACTATTATATGATGATCCTGACCGTGTCGCATCAGCTGAGACTGAGTTGAGACGTTTGAAACAGGGATCAGGTAATGTGGAAAAATATTGTACTCATTTCCGTCGTTGGTCTACTCAAACAGGGTGGAACGATTCTGCTCTGAAAAGTCTATTTCTTGCTGGGCTCAATGAAAGGGTTAATGACCTGCTAATTGCTTATCCTACACCTGAAGATTTGCAACAGGCTATGCAATTAGCTATACGGGTGGATAGGAGACTGCGTGCAAGGGTTAATGAGAGCAAATCCTCTGCTATGTCAGTTTCTGGTTATGAGAATGTGTGTACTAACAGTGGTGAACCGATGGAGATTGGATCGGTGGCACCTCGCTCTCAAGAAAAAGACCGTAGATTTTTTGAAGGCTTGTGTTTCTATTGCGGAAAATCTGGTCATTTGATTAAAGGCTGTGAGCTTCGTATGAAGAAAGAAAAAAAAATGGTCAGTCATGCCCGTATTGCCTGTTTAAATTCCAAGGGTGTATTTTTAGCTGCTTCCACGATTGCTCAGGAAAAATTAATGGAATTTCGGGTGTTTGTTGATTGCGGGTCTACTCTGAATGTAATTGATGGGGGATTCTTGGAAAGACTCAATTTAAAACCCGAACCTTTATCATCCCCCATTGCTGTGGTTTCTGTGGATGGTTCCCCTTTGAAGAATATTACTCTCAAGGTCTGTGAATTTCCTCTCACTATTCATGGTGTTCACCATGAGAAATTGGATTTGGTAGTTTTGAATAACTTGCCTTCTCCAGTAATATTGGGATTGCCCTGGTTAAAATTTCACAATCCTGTACTGGATTGGTCTACCAGTGAAATTAAATCCTGGAGCCATAAATGTTATGACAAGTGTTGTAACGGGCGTATTGCAGCTTTGGATAGGGGAGAATTGCCTGTTCCTATTCAGGATTTTTGGAGAGTTTTTTCTGAGAAGGAATCGCAGGATTTGCCTCCCCATAGAGACTATGATTGTTCTATTGAATTTGTCCCTGGAGCGACTCTTCCTAAAAGTCGTTTATTTAACCTTACTATTCCTGAGAGGAAGGCTTTGGAGGAATACATACAGACAAGTTTGGCCGCCGGTCACATTAGGCCTTCTAAGTCTCCTGTGGCGGTTGGATTTTTTTTTGTAAAAAAAAAGGACGGCGGTTTACGTCCTTGTCTGGATTTTCGTGAGATTAACAAAATTACTGTACGCAATCCTTACCCACTGCCATTGATTCCTGATCTGTTTAACCAGTTAATGGGGGCCAAGTGGTTCTCTAAAATTGACCTTAAGGGGGCATACAATCTGTTGCGCATGAAGGAGGGTGACGAATGGAAGACTGCTTTTAACACTCCTGTGGGTCATTTTGAGAATCTGGTTATGCCTTTTGGTCTTACTAATGCTCCTGCATTTTTTCAGAATCTTATTAATGACATCCTTAGACCTTTGATCGGCAAAAATGTGGTTGTGTATTTGGATGACATTTTGATTTATTCGCCGGATCTGGAGTCTCATTGGCGGAGCGTACGTGAGGTATTACAGTTATTAATGGACAATTCGCTTTTTGCTAAGCTGGAGAAATGTGAGTTCGCTGTACAGAGAATTAGTTTTTTGGGTTACATTATCTCCAGCGAAGGTTTTGAGATGGACCCGGTTAAAGTTCAAGCTGTACAGGAATGGCCTAGGCCTATTGGTTTGAAATCGATACAGAGGTTTTTAGGTTTCGCCAATTATTACAGAAAATTCATAAAAAATTTTTCTAGTATTGTCAAACCTCTGACCGATCTCACCAGGAAAGGTGCTGATGCGGTTCAGTGGTCTTCTGAGGCCATTGAAGCTTTTGTGTATCTCAAGGAGAGGTTCACCTCTGCTCCCATCCTTATGCAGCCTGATGTGACTAAGCCGTTTTTGGTTGAGGTTGATGCTTCCTCTGTGGGGGTTGGCGCAGTATTGTCTCAGGATAACGGGGATGGATTACATCCCTGTGCCTTTTTTTCAAAAAAATTTTCGGAGACTGAACTGAATTACGATATTGGTAATTGGGAATTGCTGGCTATTAAACTTGCATTTGAACACTGGCGCCACTTCTTGGAAGGTGCGGAATTTCCCGTTCAGGTTCTTACGGATCATAAAAATCAGATATATCTTGATGCTGCCAAGCGCCTGAATGCCCGTCAGGCTAGGTGGGCACTGTTTTTCTCGCGGTTTAATTTCTCCGTTACTTACATCCCTGGTACTAAGAATGTTAAGGCGGATGCCTTGTCTCGCAGTTTTTCTCCCATAGTCGGTGCTGAGAAAGAGGAGAACATTTTACAAGAAGGTGTTGTGATAGCTGCTTTGGACTCCGTTTTGGAAGATGAGATTCTTAAAGCACAGGAGAATGCCCCATCTAACACTCCTCATGGGAGGTTGTTTGTGCCTGGGACCTTTAGGAGAGATTTGTTTGTTGAGTGTCATGAATCTCGGTTGGCAGGTCATCCCGGAATCTCTGAGACCAAGAGACTGGTGGGTCGCAGTATTTGGTGGCCTGGATGGCAGAAGGAAGTCATTAAGTGGGTGCGTCAATGTACTATATGTGCTAGATCTAAGTCCTCACATACTCCTGCTGCGGGGTTGCTTTGTCCTTTGGAGGTTCCCAGTGCTCCTTGGACACATTTGGCTATGGACTTTATAACTGACCTTCCCCCCTCTGAGGGTTTTACTGTCATCTGGGTGGTCGTGGACCGTTTTAGCAAGATGTGTCACTTGGTTCCCTTCATCAAACTGCCCTGCGCTAAAACTCTCGCTAAGGCCTTTGTCAAGGAAATTGTCAGACTTCATGGCGTTCCTACTGACATTGTTACTGATAGGGGTCCTCAGTTCGTGGCTTGTTTTTGGCGTGCCTTTTGTGACAGGTTGGGAGTTCATTTGTCGTTCTCGTCCGGATATCATCCTGAATCTAATGGCCAGACAGAAAGGAAAAACCAGGATGTTGAGCAGTTCTTGCGTTGTTTTGTGGCAGACAATCAAGAGGGGTGGTCTGAGCTTCTGCCACTTGCTGAATTTGCTCTGAACAATCATACATCTTCTTCTGCTGGTTGTTCGCCTTTTTTTTGTTGTTCTGGGAGACATTCGTCGTTTGGGTCGTTCTCCAAGTTGGGATCTGCCGTGCCTGAGGAGGAGAATTTTTCCGGTGATTTGGAGAGAGTTTGGACGGATGTGCGTGGTAATCTTCAGGAGGCCAACAGAAAATCTAAAGACTACTTTGATAGGAAACGACAGGAGGTTTTGTTCGCTGTTGGTGACATGGTTTGGTTGTCCTCTAGGAATCTGCGGTTGAGGATTCCTTCTAAGAAATTGGGTCCCAAGTTTGTAGGGCACTTTAAGGTGCTTCAGGTTGTCAACCAATCTGCTGTTAGGTTGGAGGTTCCTACCTCCTGGAGAATTAATCCGGTATTTCATGTCTCTCTGTTGAAAAAAGCTGTTATGTTGGATTGTGACGCCTCTGCCTCTGTTCCTCCGGTGGTGGAGGACGGGGAATATGAAATTTCTCGCATCCTTAACTCTAGACGGTATAGAGGTAGTTTGCAGTATCTTGTGGCCTGGAAAGGTTTCGGACCCGAGGATAACTCTTGGGTGAGGTCGGATGATGTTTCCGCGTCCAGACTTATCAGAGCGTTTCACAGGAGATTTCCTGATAAGCCTGGTCCTAGGGGATCCGGAGGATCCTCTTAGAAGGGGGGGTACTGTTAGAACCTTGCTCTTAGGTTTTTTTTCCTTTGCTGGTCACATGACCTTGTTGGCCTATTTAATCCTGCTCCGCCCTTCTGGCTTTGCTGGACTTCATTGTATAACTACTTTCTAGCTAGCCTGTGCTCTGTATCTAACTCTGTTAGTTTGCTTGGTCTACGGACCTTTATGTTCTATATATATTGTTTGTTCGTCTGAATGCTACTATTTCTGTTAGGAGGTGTCCTATATTCCTCCCAGTCCTTAGTACTTGTAGGGATTCCTCCCCACATCTATAGGTCTCCGTACAGACTAGCTTAGGACTTTAGCAGGTCTGATCGCAGGATCAGGTTCCCTGTTACATCGTAGGGATTCAGCTGAGTTCTATCGTAGGGACAGATCTCCTCTCTTTCCTTAGCTCTGGTAGCAGAACATAACACTAGGCTAGTGTATGAGAACTAGGGTAGTGTATGTGATTTAGGGTAGTGTATGTGATCTAGGGTAGTGTATGTGATCTTGGTTAGTGTATGAGAACTAGGGTAGTGTATGTGATTTAGGGTAGTGTATGAGATCTAGGGTAGTGTATGTGATCTAGGTTAGTGTATGAAATGTAGGGTAGTGTATGCAAATTAGGGTAGTGTATTTGATCTAAGGTAGTGTATGAAATCTAGGGTAGTGCATGAGAACTAGGGTAGTGCATGAGATGTAGGGTAGTATATGAGATCTAGGGTAGTGTATGTGATCTTGGGTACTGTATTTGATCTAGGGTAGTGTATGAAATCTAGGGTAGTGTACGAGAACTAGGATAGTGTATGTGATCTAGGGTAGTGTATGAAATCTTGGGTAGTGTATGTTATCTAGGGTAGTGTATTAGATCTAGGGTAGTGTATGCAAACTAGGGTAGTGTATTTGATCTAAGGTAGTGTATCAAATCTAGGGTAGTGTATGAGAACTAGGGTAGTGCATGTGATCTAGTGTAGTGTATGAGATCTAGGGTATTGTATGTGATCTAGGGTAGTGTATGAGATCTAAGGTGGGGTATGAAATCTAGGTTAGTGTATGAGAACTAGGGTAGCGTATGTGATTTAGGGTAGTGTATATGATCTAGGGTAGTGTATGAGAACTAGGGTAGTGTATGTGATTTAGGGTAGTGTATGTGATTTATGGTAGTGTATGTGATCTAGTGTAGTGTATGGGAACTAGGGTAGTGCATGTGATCTAGGGTAGTGCATGAGATCTAGGTTAGTGTATGTGATCTAGGGTAGTGTATGAGATATAGGGTAGTGTATGAAATCTAGGTTAGTGTATGTGATTTAGGGTAGTGTATGAGATCTAGGGTAGTGTATGTGATCTAGGGTAGTGTATGAAATGTAGGGTAGTGTATGCAAATTAGGGTAGTGTATTTGATCTAAGGTAGTGTATGAAATCTAGGGTAGTGTATGAGAACTAGGGTAGTGCATGTGATCTAGGGTAGTATATGAGATCTAGGGTAGTGTATGTGATCTAGGGTACTGTATTTGATCTAGGGTAGTGTATGAAATCTAGGGTAGTGTACGTGATCTAGGGTAGTGTATGAGATCTAGGGTAGTGTATGTTATCTAGGGTAGTGTATTAGATCTAGGGTAGTGTATTAGATCTAGGGCAGTGTATGCAAACTAGGGTAGTGTATTTGATCTAAGGTAGTGTATGAAATCTAGGGTAGTGTATGAGAACTAGGGTAGTGCATGTGATCTAGGGTAGTGTATGAGATCTAGGGTATTGTATGTGATCTAGGTTAGTGTATGAGATCTAAGGTGGGGTATGAAATCTAGGTTAATGTATGAGAACTAGGGTAGTGTATGTGATCTAGGGTAGTGTATATGATCTAGGGTAGTGTATATGATCTAGGGTAGTGTATGTGATTTAGGGTAGTGTATGTGATTTACGGTAGTGTGTGTGATCTAGGGAAGTGTATGAGAACTAGGGTAGTGCATGTGATCTAGGGTAGTGCATGAGATCTAGGGTAGTGTATGTGATCTAGGGTAGTGTATGAGATCTAGGGTAGTGTATGAAATCTAGGTTAGTGTATGAGAAATAGGGTAGTGTATGTGATTTAGCGTAGTGTATGTGATCTATGGTAGTGTATATGATCTAGGGTAGTGTATGAGAACTTGGGTAGTGTATGTGATTTAGGGTAGTGTATGAGATCTAGGGTAGTGTATGTTATCTAGGGTAGTGTATTAGATCTAGGGTAGTGTATTAGATCTAGGACAGTGTATGCAAACTAGGGTAGTGTATTTGATCTAAGGTAGTGTATGAAATCTAGGGTAGTGTATGAGAACTAGGGTAGTGCATGTGATCTAGGGTAGTGTATGAGATCTAGGGTATTGTATGTGATCTAGGTTAGTGTATGAGATCTAAGGTGGGGTATGAAATCTAGGTTAGTGTATGAGAACTAGGGTAGTGTATGTGACTTTAGGGTAGTGTATGTGATCTAGGGTAGTGTATATGATCTAGGGTAGTGTATATGATCTAGGGTAGTGTATGTGATTTAGGGTAGTGTATGTGATTTACGGTAGTGTATGTGATCTAGGGAAGTGTATGAGAACTAGGGTAGTGCATGTGATCTAGGGTAGTGCATGAGATCTAGGGTAGTGTATGTGATCTAGGGTAGTGTATGAGATCTAGGGTAGTGTATGAAATCTAGGTTAGTGTATGAGAAATAGGGTAGTGTATGTGATTTAGCGTAGTGTATGTGATCTATGGTAGTGTATATGATCTAGGGTAGTGTATGAGAACTTGGGTAGTGTATGTGATTTAGGGTAGTGTATGAGATCTAGGGTAGTGTATGCGATCTAGGGTAGTGTATGAGATGTAGGGTAGTGTATGTTATCTAGGGTAGTGTATTAGATCTAGGGTAGTGTATGTGATCTAGCGTACTGTATTTGATCTAGGGTAGTGTATGAAATCTAGAGTAGTGTATGAGAACTAGGGTAGTGCATGTGATCTAGAGCAGTGCATGAGATCTGGGGTAGTGTATGTGATCTAGGGTAGTGTATGATATCTAGGGTAGTGTTTGAAATCTAGGGTAGTGTATGAGAACTAGGGTAGTGCATGTGATTTAGGGTAGTGTAGGGGTTCATGGCTACATCCGTGTTGGTCTAGGGCAGGGAAGTCGTCACAGGCTAAGGCAGAGGAGTTAAGAAAGGTAGCATTTTTCATCGGACATAGGGCAGTAAAGGCAGTAAATGCATTAATTATAACATCCATAATGTGCTAGAATAGAAATGAAGTTAGCAATAAAGTGTCATGTGGTCTAAATTAATAAAGGGGGTAATATTAATATTTCTGTTGGGCTACAACAATGTTGCTCTTACTGTCTGTTTTGTAGATTGCAGACCACCATCTTTTCTTCTTTATATGGGCCTGTAAGCTACTCAGTCACACAGATTGCAGACCACCATCTTTTCTTCTTTATATGGGCCTGTAAGCTACTCAGTCACACAGATACTATATCATCTGCTATTTGCCAATCACAGAACCACTCAAGTTATCAGAGAGTGTCTGTGATTGATTGCCTGACTGACTGAGATGATGCAGTGTTTGTATCGTCAATAGTCAATGGAAGCTTTGTTGACAGTGTGATCAGAGTAGCAGAATATTAGTTATAAAATCCTATATGACTAGAGTAGATCCCCTGACCCATACAGCAAAACAGGCTTCGCATGTCACCCCTAAAGCTCCATATTGATTGAATGAGTAGCTGAAAGAAAATTGTTTATTTTATTTGGCTATGATTGGATAAGTGTGGCGTTCCTATACTTGCTAAACTCCTGACCCAAAATTCTAGCCTAAGGGCTCATTAAGACATCCTTGTAAAACAGTCCGACCATGGACCGCAATGCACGGACTGGCCATGAGTCTCACGACCGGAGCATGACAGTTTCACTTATTTCTATGAGGCTGCCATGCTCAGGTTGGGAGAGCCCTTAGACTCATTTCTGGATTAAGATATACAGGTTTAGGCTATGTTCACACATGTTGGGTTTTCAGCGTTTTTTGTTGCATATTTTTATGCAAATTTTCAGCTGTGTTTTGCAGTACCAGCAATGTCTATGAGAAACCAGAATTCTCTGTTCACACATCATGTTTTTTTGTTGTTGCGTATTGTGTGCCTTGGTTGGGTTTTTGGAAAATAGAGCATGTCGCTTCTTTCAGTGTTTTTTCAACATTTTTTCACCCAAAGGAAGTAATGGGTGGTGAAAATAATGATGAAAAAATGCATAAAAAATGCACCAAAATTTGCATCAGCGTTTTTTAAGCGTTTTGATGGCAAAATAGAATTGGGCTCTTTTTTTTCACAGAACTTTATGTACATGCATAAATAGAGACAGAAGGACAGTGAAAAAATGAAAAAAAACGCTGAAAAAATGCACGAAAAATGCAGCAAAACCTGCGTTTTTGATGCAGTTGATTTCCTGCCAGAGATTAGGTTTTGCGGCAGATTTGTGACGTTGAAAAACTCAACATGTGTGAACATAACCTTAAACTTGGAGTGGTAGACAAATATAGATATAGTGCTGCTCTACAGTTCTATTATTCATATCTAATCCTTATTGAATATCCAATTTATTATTCATATCGAATCCATATATTCTGTAACTCTGTAAGGCCTCTTTCAGAATAGAAAAATACACAGACTTCTCCAAAAATGCAAATTGAAAATAGTTACTCTCTTACGTGTAATAACCAACCTACTGTAATTCTCCTAACTTTCAAAGCATTTACCCTTTGTACAAGGGAAGACAGACTACACATATTGAAATTCAACAGTACATAGGCACATGTGAACAAGTTTGGATAAAAGTGGTCAGAGAACATCGGTCAATTAGTCCCCGGCTTACATCTTTTCTTATGCATTGTACTTTAAGGATAAGGAGCTGTTCACAGATCTGCTTGCTGCCTGAAATCTGGAGCACATGCTTTGAACCCACAAATTCTGTTAAAAGGAATTAGGTTTTTGCTATGTAATCTGAGGACAGCATGATGTGGGAGTTTAAGCCCTAAATTCACTTATTAGGCTGTGGGCTGTTGTTTACTTACAATGAAGGTTTTATCACCAGAACATTATCATTGTAGAGTGGTTACCTTTCTGAGCTCTGCTACAGAACCAAGTAAACTTTGTGATACATCGCTCAAGTCAGGGTCTCGTTTCCTACATTATGTCGCTCTCAGATGAAGTAAAAACCTGCTGACAGATTCTCTTTTACAGTAAAAGAACATGAATTGATCTCATAACTTTCATAATGCATAAATACCTGTTCTATAGCAAGCTTAGTCTAGAAGGAGAGCTCCCAAAGTTGTTTCATTCCCTGGAACTATGGATTGCGCAAGGATCAGATGTTTACGCCTGCCAATGTCTTAAAGCTGCCTACACTGCTGCTCAAGCATGCCCGACAGCTCAACAATGGTTACCCCCAACTGGATAATCTGGACTGATAGAAAGGGTTATCTGCTCTCAAGCTCTATTAATAATGAGTTGCTGCATTTAGTGTTAAGTAATATTACTCAAGCATGATCAGCTGATTGGCAGCCTCCTTTTTCCTTAGAACTGTAACCTCTGGGAAAGCTTCATCTATTTTGGTCTGTCCGCCCAGGGAGATATTTCTCTCTCTTGACTATAGCCATATACCAGAGAGTCAGTTTTAACTCTGCACCCTCCTTAATCTGCTGAGCATTGAATTGTATCTTTGAACCCAATACAAAAATTTTGGGTCTGCATCTATAACTTTCTACAATAGAAGTGCTCGGAGTACAATAAAATCCAAAATCTATGCTGAAAAAGCAAATTTCTGCAATTTATAAAAGACAAATCTGATTTCTCATTGTTTATTCTAAAATTGTCAAAAAGGCAAGAGCAAAGGAATTAAGAGCCTCAACACAAGAAACGTAGATGTGCATGTAGTGGATGGAAGCACACAGCAGAAAAGTAAGTATAACAATGTCTTGAGTTGTGATGAGCGAGCATTTAAATGCTTGGGTACTCATTGTTCGAGTCGAGCAAATTGGAATGCTCGAGTGCTCGGTCCGAGTAATGAGCCCAATGTAAGTCTATGGGAAGCTCAAGCATTTTTCTGGCGGCCCCCTGACCGTCTGCAGAGGGCCTAAAATTTGCCCAAATCAATAGGAACAGTGCTCAAATGGCATTGGAACAGCATGGAAGCATTTCTGACTCCCAGGTCACTGCTGTCAACAACGTTGTCATGGTATTACGCCACTTTTTCGGACTCACAATAAAACATGCAAAAACGAAACCAAAATGGATTTTCTTGGAAAATATGTTTAGGAATATCCTTTCCAGGGTAATGACTTGTATATAAGGCAAAATAAATAACCAAAACCAAAAATGCTCCTCCACACCTTGGGCTATGTTCACACGTAGCGTTTTTGATACGTTTTTGCACTTTTGCATTGCTTTCAACTAAGACAAATGCATTCACCTGGAAATATCATTTTAATATTCTACAATCTTATCTGGCCATGTGGTGTGTAAGACATGATCAAACACATGCATACAGTGCTGAAAAGACATGGGAACAGCATGGGGAAGACCCCTGGAAGCATATCTGGCTCCCAGGTCACTGCCTAAAAGTGTACATTTATCTGTATTTGTGGTCATTCGGATGCACTCCTGGGTAGTGATATGAAATAAGTTGGGCAGTGAGCATATTTTATTTTCTTCAACAGGATGATGATGGGAAGTTACGATCCTGGGTTGCCGTTTTTTGGGTGGTCGGTAACACACAAAAATGTTTGCCACTGAGGAACCTTGTGGTGACATTTTTGAGAATTCAGAAGTGTATTAGGTAGCATGATTGGCACTACACTGTATGCACAATTATTAGGCAAGTTGTGTTTTTGTTGAATAATTATATTGTTTAAAAACTACAGTGCTGTCATAGTAACATAGTAACGTAGGTTGAATAAAGACCTTGGTCCATCAAGTTCAACCTTTCTCCCCCAATTGTACTCCCCATACCAACACTACACCAACTTACTGGAACTAGGCCTCACAAATGAATTACATTTTTATTATTACTTCACTATTACAATTACAAATAAACCAGTTTATAATTTTTTAACTAGTTTTATTTTTGTATTACTGTTATGGTATTACTAAAATCCCTGTACCTAAATCTGTTGATCCAGAAGAAGGCAAAAACCCCAGGACACATTCAGCCAATTTGCATCACGGGGAAAAATTCCTTCTTGACCCCGAAAAGGAGATCAGTACAAGAACCCTGGATCAAAAGTACTACTATAGGTGTAATATTTTGTCTAATTTAACTGTAACCCACAATGTTATGTGTATCGAGGAAATCATCCAGCCCTTTTTTGAACGCTGTTATAGTATCTGCCATTACTACCTCTTAGCGTCGGGCATTCCACAGCCTGACTGCTCTGACTATAAAGAACCCTTTCCTGTTTAGGTGATGGAATCGCCTTTCTTCCACCCGTAATGAGTGCCCCCTGGTCCTTAGTATGGTCTTTGGAAGGAATAAGTCATGTGCTAGACCTTTGTACTGACCACACACATATTTATACATGTAAATGAGATCCCCTCTGTCGGTCAATGAAAAGGTTAACAAACCTGAAATTTTAGTTTTTTAGAAAGTAAAAGTGAGACTTTGTGTTTCTTAGGAGAATATCTATGTATTGTATTTGCTCGTCACTCACATTTGAGGGACTTGATTTTAATGTGTGTTATATTTATTTTATTTAATAACATTTATTGTGGTTACATGTAAATTGAAGTGTTCATGTTTTTGATTAGCCCACCACGTGCATGGTTTGATGGGTATCATTGTTGATAAGTTCAGTTTAATCATGACACTATAGTCTATATATGGACCTATGTTGATTGCTTTATAGAACAGGTGCACAGAAAGATGGTGTTAGTAGTAATTTTGTAATTTATCATTTAACATTTTGTAATTTACCCTTTTAAAAGTTTTTCATTCTCTTTATAACCAGGTGTTTTTTTGGTTTTGTTGTGCTTTTTTTTCCTTTCCTTCTTCCAAGAGCTATTACTTTTTTATATTTCCATTGACATAATAATATAGTGCTTAAATTTTCCTGAACAAGTTTCAGTTTTAATTGATAACTTTTATTTTACCATAAAATGCACTGAAAAATAGGAAAAAAAAAGATCCAGGTACTGTGAATCATTCAAAGTCACAGAAGTAAATCCAGCTCATCACCTGCAGTTCCACACGTCTGGAGCACGGATAGCACCTGGCCAGGGTGCAACATCCAATAAAGAAAGCAGAAAAATCCAGCTCACAGATGAAGTCCAAAAAAGTGCATTTTGTTTTCCAAGGTACATGAAGCAAAGATTAAAATTGTGTGTTCACAAAAAAGAGAATACAGGCATCTTTTGTCGCGTTTCGAGCGGTAAGCGCTCTTTGTCAAAATGCGCTCTTTGTGAATGATGACAAAAAAATAATTTTATATATTTTAGTGGTTGAAAAAATTCAGAACTTAGTGTTGATTTTGATTTTTGTTGCCATTTTCTGAAATCCATAACTTTTTTTTATATTTCAGCCTATGGAGCTATATGAAGGTTTGTGTTTTTTCCATTGTAAGCTGACATTTTTATTAATATTTTGTATTACACATAACATTTTGATAGCTCTTTATTGTATTTGTTTAATGGCAGGTGTGAAAAACTGTAATTCTGTAATTTTCAACATTCAACAAATATGGAGAGTGAGGCAGCACATCAATTGAATTGATACTTTAATTTACCCATGCAAAGTTTCAGCTCCTTTTCAGTTGTTCTCAGAAAAGCTCAGTCTCAGTGGAGCTGAAATATCACATGGGTAAATGGATCATTTCAATGGATGTGTTGCCTCACTCTCCATATTTGTTGATTGTTAGTGACTGTTGGATCAAGTCCATGGAGGCACGCACACCCTCTTTTACTTGCCAGTGCTGCTTCTCCTGCAGAGCAGGAATCTAGTGTCATTAGCATATCGCTAATTTGTATAACAAAACAAACAGTACTCACTTCTTCTTTCCCCAAAAATCCACATTGATACTGTCACGGGTGTGTCAGAAGTGACAAACAGTCACCCTGCCGTTGGTTGCAGGAGATCTCTACTTTTGGCACTACAGACACCTTCTTAGAGGCTGTGTCTCTAGGACCCAGCGGCTACCTTCCTCTGGCTAATTAACACCCTGGCCTGGGTGTATAATTACCTGCTGTCTGCCAAAGGGATGTGCCAGCAACACTCACATTACCCTTTGTGAAGGCTCGGAGCAAGTGCATTACTTCATCCTCTCTGGAGCTTTGAGGATGTGTGTTCATCTCTCTGAAGTCGACTAAAAGCTAAGCTATCTTCCCTTGTTTGTTCCCCCTTGTTGTCTTTAGTTGTCAGTGGGGATCAACTAGCACTCATCCCCCTCCCTTCCCTAGCCAGGGCTAAACATCAGGGAAAGACAGGGAGATGTTTGCGTTCGGCAATTGGTGAAGAGCCAATATAGGGACAATAGTGGAGACAGGGTGATAGTAGATCAGCCTAGGAGGTCTCCACTCTCCCTTTCTGTAGAG
The DNA here is from genome assembly GCF_046119375.1 of Phyllobates terribilis. Classification (NCBI taxonomy): domain Eukaryota; kingdom Metazoa; phylum Chordata; class Amphibia; order Anura; family Dendrobatidae; genus Phyllobates; species Phyllobates terribilis. The sequence goes on from NW_027362764.1 coordinate 612,179,359, forward strand.
TCTGGGCTCCCATTCCCTCTTCCCTTTGTGTTGCACAAAGTCTTTCCCACACCTTGCGTGACATTATCGCCAGCCGAGCACATTTTGAAAAACAAAAACAAAAACTGACACTTTGGTTTTTTTTTGTGTGTGTTTTTGGGCGTTTTTTTTTTTCCCTTTCTCCTTGGTATGGGTTCAGTTGCAGAGCTCGCAGAGCGGCTGCGCAGTTTGTCTCTGGAGGAGAATGACCTCCGCTGTGTGGTTCAGCAGCAGCATCAGCGGCTATAGGTCGCCAATGTGGGGGTCTCTGTAGGTAAGCGTGTCCAGCCTGAGCCCAAGGTTGCCCTCCCGGACAGGTTTTCAGGAGGTAGGGACAAGTTTTTTGTATTCACGGAGGCCTGCAAACTATATTTTAAACTTCATCCTTACTCCTTCGGAAATGAGGAGCAACGGGTTGGAATTGTGATCTCTCTACTGCAAGGAGATCCTCAGTCGTGGGCGTTTTCTTTACCGCAGGACTCGGTTTGTCTCCAGTCTGTGGAGGGGCTCTGGCCCTCATCTATGATGACCCTGACTGCGTCGCCTTGGCTGAGTCTAGGCTACGTCGCCTTCAGCAGGGGCATCGGTCAGTGGAGATGTATAGTTCTGAATTCCATGGATGGGCAATGGATTCCAATGGAATGACTCAGGCCTTAGAAGTCAGTTTTGTGAGGGTCTTACTGAAAGGTTGAAAGATGCCTTGGCAGTATATGAAACCACCCAGTCCTTGGAGGCTACCATGTCGTTGACCATACATCTTGATAGACGCCTTCAGGATAGACGGGTGAGACCAACTTCTACGGGGCCTTCTTGTAAGGGTTGTGTACCTCTGTCAGAGGAGCATTCTGGGGGTGAACCAGTACTGGGGAAGGTGGAGGAACCCATGCAGTTAGGGGGTGTCTCTGCATCATACATTTCCCCAGAGATTCACAAGAAAAAAGGCATATTTTTTTGTGTGGGAAAAAGGGACATTTTTTTGGGACCTGTCCTTCAATTCTTAAACAAAAGGAGACTCGATTAACTCTTGGTAGTCTGAAGTTGGATAAACAAGGGGTGCATTTGTTGCCAATCTTCAGTTTCCGGTTTGTCCTGAGAGCAAAGTTGGTGCTAAAGAGCAAAACCGAGAAAATTTCTGTATTTGTTGACAGTGGAGCAGGAGTCAGCATAGTTGATGCTGAGTTTGTGAAAACTCATGGTCTTGCTTGCTCTACTTTAGCTAAATCTATTTCCATCTTCGCCATCAACTCGGCGCCACTTGCATAGAAAGCATTTACTCAGATTGTAAATAATGTAAAACTGAGGGTGGAGTCAGTTCATTGTGAAATAATCAGTTGCTATGTCCTGGACAATCGTCCCACACCTATTATTCCTTGGCTTGTTAAACATAATCAAACTGGAGGGGAATATTGAATAGGGAGATTACTGCCATGAGTACTGGTTAAATATTTCCCTTGCTACTGTCTCTACAGAAATATTATCTGCTTTTCTGTCTGGTTTTGAGGATGTTTTTTCTGAGAGGGGGTGTCAGGATTTGCCTCCTCATTGTGCATATGACTGTCCTATTAACCAGACCCCCGGAGCTAAACTACCGAAGTCCAAACTGTATAATCTTTTTGGCCCTGAGAGACAAGCTATGAAGGATTTCAATGCGGAAAGTCTGGAGAAGTTACATATCAGACCCTCGTCTTCGCCCGTGGTCGCAGAGTTCTTCTTTGTGAAGAAAAAAGATGGCAGTCTACGTCCCTGTTTAGATTTCTGGGAATTAAATCAAATTACCGTCCGTGATCCATACCCTCTTCCTCTGATTCCTGATTTGTAGGTTGTTGTAGCTAAGGTATTCTCCAAGGCGGATTTAAGGGGAGCCTACAATCTGGTTAGAATAAGAGAAGGGGACAATTGGAAAACAGGGTTCAATACCCCTGAAGGGCATTTCAAGAGTATGGTTACACCTCTCGGTTTGACCAATGCACCTGTGGTATTCCAGTATTTCATAAATTATATTTTCCATCATTTGATGGTGAGGTTTGTGATGGTCTATATGGATGATATTTTGGTTTACTCACCTGATTTGGAGACACATCGGGGGGCATGTTAAGCAGATGCTCCAGATATTAAGGGATAACAAACTTTATGCCAAACTTGAAAAATATGTTTTTGCTGTTCAGGAGGTGCAGTTTTTGGGGCACTTGTGAAGGCTCGGAGCAAGTGCATTACTTCATCTTCTCTGGAGCTATGAGGACAGGTGTTCATCTCTCTGAAGTTGACTAAAAGCTAAGTTATCTTCCCTTGTTTGTTCCCCTTTGTTGTCTTTAGTTGTCAGTGGGTATAACTAGCACTCTTCCCCCTCCCTTCCCTAGCCAGGGCCAAACAACAGGGAATGACAGGGCGAGGTTCGTGTGCTTTGATATGTGAAGAGCCAATATAGAGACGTTAGTGGAGACAGGGTGATAGTAGATCAGCCTAGGAGGTCCCCACTCCCCCTTTCCCTCTTCGTTTTGGGTTGCACTAAGTCTTTCCCACACTTTGCATGACGCATACTTTGGCGGTGAACACAGATGCGTAGATTCTCTATTATGTCAGTATTATGCACCAGTCACATGCTGACAACTTGTTAACTTAGACCGAGGGGACTGCAGGGCCATTAGGATTGAATCGCCTGGAGGAAAAGGGTAAATATTGTTTAAAATAATTGTCCAGTCCAGATTGATAAGTTTGCAGTCACTCTGTGTGACTGCAGACTTATGAATCCCTCCAGTGCCTGCAATGTGCGCTGCGGGGATTCGCCGGTTTCTGAGCCGGGACCAGAGGGTATGTATGAGTTATACATACTCCCATCCAGAACCCATCCAGTGGGAGCCAGGAGTATGTATAACGAATACATACCCTCCAGTCCCAACTCAGGAAGAGGCAAATTTTCACAGCACACAGTGACTGCAGACTTATCGATTTGGACCAGACAACCTGTTTAAATTATTAATTTACAACATTTGCAACTGTTTTTAAAACAAACTCCGGGTCTCCTTTGATGCAACAAACCTTTGTGTCTCCAATGAACATTATTGAAGTTGATACATTTTTTACAGAAATTTCATCTACTACCCCAAAACTATATTTAATTCATTAAGTCCTTTTTACTCAGGAAAACTTTTCTGAAACATTCGATATACAATTATATAATTATAGCCAACATCATTGCCCTCAGTGACATGCACTGACACCATATGCATAACTCATCAGCAGGTGCAGCCTGCATTAGTCAAGGCATTAGAGAAACATGAACAGTAGGAGTGGCTGGGGCACTACTTTGGCTGATGAAATGCACCCACTAGGCCAAAGTGTGCGCTACATCTGTAATTTTCTTTATTTATTGCAAATAGCTGAAGGCATAGCATTGAAGCCATTTGATCCCCCATCTCCCTTTTCTACCCAATTCACTAAATTATCATGTTTACTTCTCATTTGAAATATTGTTGATTTATGGAAATTACATATTCTTTCTCTAATTTTACAGTTTAAATACAAAGTAGAACAAAATAACAATGAGAATGTAATATTCATTATACTGTGCTTTAATGTAGAGTAACATTTACAAGAAGGGTCTCAAACCGGTAGATTATACGTTACATTACTTGAAATAAAGCGACATCTAAATCTCAACTGCTTCCAAATCGCTCATCTTAGAGCGATGATGAGTTTAAAAATATCCTCATCACTCTATATACAAGACTTTTATTTCAAGCTATAATATAATAATCATACGCCACTTAATGCGTAGAAATATGCTGATTTGAGCATCCGTGTTTTAAAAAGCCAGATGGTACAATGTGATGTAACAAAGCCAAAACAGACAGAACCTCTCAAAACTGTATAAAAAAATCTGCGCAATGTGTGAACATGTGTGTGCTTAGAGAGAAAACAGAACTCTGTAAGAATTCCAAAGCTACTTGTTTATAGTGATGCATCTCATCTCATCTGTACATTTACAATGCATTTTGATTTGAGAAGAGGAGGGGGATGGATTATCTTTCTAATTGATGCTTCCAGTCATATGCTTTCTTCCACCTTGTACAATTATAATGCATTTCACATTGCAAGAATAAAACAGATTATTCCAAACAAGCAAAACAAGCAATAGTCTCATGTAAAATACAGATAACACCACCGAAACATTAATAGTCAAAATCAAACTTTTCTTTATAGTTCTCATTAAAACAGACACCTTATTTCCGTCTGCATAACAAATGTGATGATGTGTTCTTTCACCTGATACAGACGCATTGTTTTTAATCCGTTCTCACTGAGTTTGTTTCTTTACATTTATATGCTAATCACGCTTAAGCGAGCCCTAGATTGGAAATCTAAGATTGCTTGTATATAGAAATATAGAGGGGGGAGCTTTATTTACAGATAGAAAGCTGTAGTGCCAGATTTTAAAATTAAATGAGGACTATCTATCCTATTTGACAGATTTTAAATTAAATTTGCTCTCTAATTTATGTTTTTAGTGAGCATCTTACCTTCTTTAAACTGGATATGTTGCATTTGAAGGCTGCGCTTTAATGACCTTCCTATGACTGAGTAACTGAAGCAGTACAATGTTGACTGTCGAAGAACAATAAGCAATCTTATGTGATGTCATATATTATGCATTGCTTACATTGTATTTGCATTGTTAAAAAATGAACAATTGCTTGTTGGTGGTTTAAGCTGCTCACCATTTCATTAAGTACCCTGATCAATTATTAAGATTAATTTAGAGACGGTATAGGTGTTTCAAGGTATATAATATATATGTAACACCACATCTGGTTAAATATTTAATAGTTTATGTCAGATGCTGTTAGTAACTTTTCAACTGCCTATCAACTGAAGTACTATCTATCTATCTATCTATCTATCTATCTATCTATCTATCTATCTATCTTTCTATCTACTGTAACGATCTATCTAGCTAGCTAGCTAGCTATCCATCTATCTACACTTAATGAACACTTACCCTTTCACAACTGAAGCTCCACCTTATGGAAATTTAATGGAATCTGTCAGACAAATCCAAAACCTCCTGCCATCAACCCCCTACCCCCAAACTATTTATACGGCTATATTGCTTTATGAAAAATAATGTCATCCATACCTTACTTGTGTAATTTTCTGCTACTTGACGGAAAAATTACTGTTAGAATTCATAGGAGACTTAAGTGCTTTGGGAGTATCAAAGAACTTCCCAAGCCTCTTCATCCCCAGCTCTATTATCTGTCCAGCCCCACCTTCCTCTGCTTGGCTAACTTTGATCACTGGCTATGTAGTCAAGCCAGCAATTAATAAAGTGGAGAAAGTTATAGATTGGTTCCAGGAGCTTTACAGTGAGTTTTCCTCCTTTCCTGTCCTGACTACTTAACAGTCCCCATATATTATTTCCATCTCTGGGACAAGAAATACATGGCTGATCAGAGCATAGGCACTGCGAGATGGGTGTCTCTAAGTGGCCATTAGGTGTGTATAGATTTTGTAGTCTGATAGCAATTAAAATGGCATATTTGACAATTTGTGACATTTCTTTTAGTTCTCTAGATATCTAGGAACTGGTAGTATTTACCATTCCAGTATGTCATTGGTGTATATTGGAGGCCAAGGTAAACATAGATTTGAGTGTTGGGGGACAGTAAAGTGTGTGCTAAGTGGCGAGGAGCCGCAAAAGAGTTTAATCTGGAGTGAAAAGAAGACCGGTTTGAAGTCACAATTTAAAATTCAAGGAAATATTTTAAATTGCTCTGTGTATATTACATGCCAGATAGTGAACACCAGATCGAAGTATATTTGGGGATGTTATACAACAGTACTGTGCAAAAGTTTTTGTCAAATGTGGAAAAACTACAGCAATGTAAGAATGCTTTAAATAATAGAAATTTGAGTAGCTTTTTTTTTACCAAGTAACAAAATTAAATGAATGAACAAAAGAGAAATCTAAATCAAATCAATATTTGATGTGACCACCTTTTGCCTTCAAAATAGGATCAATTCTTCCATAGACACTTGCACACAATTTTTGTTAAAACTTGGCAGAGAGATTGTTCCAGCCAACTTGATAACTAATCACAAATCCTCTGTAGATGTGGGCGTGCAAAAAAATCTTCTATCTCTTCATGTAATTCCAGATAAACTCAATAATGTTGAGATCTGGGCTCTGTGGAGACCATATCATCACTTCCAAATCATTTCTTCTTTACACTGAAGATAGTTCTTAATGACATTGACTGTATGCTTGGGGTCATTATCCTGCTGCAGATTACATTTGGAGCCAATCAGACACCTCCCTGATTGCATAATGGATCTGCCTTTATTATTCAGCATTGAAGACATCAAGAAATGACAATATTGAGGGCCATAGAAGAAGTGCAGATGATAAAAACCACTTCATGTTTACTTCTCTTCGTAAATTAGAATATGTCAACCATTACCATTAGCTTAGGACTGACAGCAACCAATGGGACCAAGATATACTCATCTATTGTTCTAAGAAGTCTGGCCACACGTGGTCTTCATAGAAGAATTGCAGCTAAAAAGCCATGACATGGAAACAAGGTCTAATGACTTAACTGTACATGAAACATAAGAACTAGGGCGAGGAAGAAGGGCAGCAGGTGCTCTAGACTAATGAGTCTAATTTTGAAACATTTGACTGTAACACAAAGCAGGTCTAGAGAGCTGTACAATAATGAGTGTCTGCAGGTAATAGTGAAGCATGGTGGAGGCTACTTGCAAGTTAAAGGTTACATTTTTATGCAAGCTCAGTTTCTAAGTTACATCAAAAAAGGGACCCAACATATGACATAATAGTACATCATATGTCCAGAAGGGGTTAAATCTTATCCACTTTTCTGGAGTTAAAGTTCCTCTAACGCAGAAGATGGTAATCCTATGGGCTTATTGATTCCTAAATTGTCAGTATATATACACTGGCTCTAGAATTGTCAACTGTCAATTGGAGCAGTTTGTATATATTGTTATCATTATAAGGGCTCGCTTACACTGGCATATAATATGGCCGAGTGCTATCCGATGCTTTATTGGATAGCACTAAGCCCAATGTTATACTATTGGGCATTGCAAATCTGAAATTTTTTTCTCATGTTGCGAGTGCCTCCGTTGACCGAAACACTCTTAGACTCGCATGGGTGCGCTTGAAACATCAGACTGCACTCAGATGTCATCCTAGTGCAGCCCGATGTACAGAAACCATGGAGAAGATGGAGAAATTAAAGTCTCCATCTTTTCTGCACCTGTGCTTTGATTCTCTCATACAAGAGAATTAGATAACACTCAGATGGCACTTGGCTCAAACTCTGACAGAGTTTGAGCTGAGTATCATTAGCATTGCATGAGCGAGTGAGCATTGCATGAGTGTGAGTGAACCCTTAGGCTAAGGTCAGACGACTGTTGATTCTCTAATGTGAGAGAATTGGGCGATTATGTTAATGACACTTGGCTCAAACTCTGCTCTGAGTTTGAGCCTATTGTCAGCTTAGTGTGACCTGATTCTCTCAAATGAGAGAATCGTATCACAGGTGTGGAGAAGACGGAGAACTTAATTTCTCAATTTTCTGCATCCGTGTAATTCAGACTGCACTCAGATGACATTTGAGTGCAGTCCAATGTTTCTCACACACCCATAGACTTATATGGGTAGTCGTGTTATGAAAATGAAATTCTGGAGCCCCTCGCAGCATGCTGCAATTGTTTTCTCATTCTGAATTGACATGAAAAAAAAAATCTCATAGTATAGCATTCTTCCGAGTGCTAACCCAACAAACATCAAATAACACTTGGCTGTGTTATACTCTCATGTTAGTGAACCCTGAATTTCTTAATTATCAAGTCACAGTAAATAGTACTAGAGTATCCCAGCCCGCATCCTACTCTAATGCATCTGAGTAGGATGCATCCAGCTTGATCTAAAAATATGCATTTACCAAGTTGCAACTACAGCAACTGGATGCCAATATTTCCAACAAACTAAACTAATCTGCTTTGGTAGTGCTTCACAACCATGAACCATGTTTATTACAACTTTTCAGTCTTCTCCTTTGCCAGTTAAATAGCACTCAGTAAGCTCTGTTGCCAGTGCTTATCAAGAATCTGGTAATCACATGATCGCTGGGTTGCTGCTGGCAAGGCAGAGCTGCTGGATCCTAGCAGAGCAAGATTAGCTCTTCCAGTGACTTCTGGGCTGATTTACCCTTTAACTGGTGCTCCCATGGATGCCCCAGTTAGAGTTGGAAAAATGAATACTGAAAGAAAAACATATATTCCCCTAAGATAATTTATGATCTGTTGGAGAACAAACAATGTAAAAAATACAAATATGTATAGAACATTTTTTTTAAAAACATTACCACAAGAGACGGATTGATAGATTCAAGGAACTCTGGTTCATTGACCAGGTCAGTAGTATCTGGTCGCTTCATTGGGAGGTTCACAAATATGGTACCTTCTGGGATCCCCAAGGTAGGTGTTACATCATGCTGTAATCACGATGTTACACCAGCCCAACTAATCAAAAGCTACATAAAGATTTGTGAGCCTCCCATCCAGCAGCAAGAAATTAATGACCTGGCTGATGGATTGGAGTGCTGTGAATTGATTTGCCCATCTCTAGTCCACTCTACAAAACATAATGAAAAATCATTTTTTTTGCTTAAAACATACATTTTATTTCATACAGGTAACAGATAAAACCTAACATATTTGGTCAGGCCTGGTTACTTTAGGGATAAACCTATACTGTACATTCTAATACATATTTTTGTGATGTTCTTCTTAAAAACTGCACTTTAGAAAGCATGTTCACATTAAAGGGGCATTCACATCGCATGATAATCGTGAATGAGGGTTGTTAAAAGCGCTTGTTTCCCAATTGTCTTGACATGTAAACAGGCTACGATCACTTGATGAATGAGCAAAACACTCATTCATCGGGTGAAATGATCTTCAGTGCAGCATAAAATATCATCATTCTCGGTGGTATATTGTACTGTGTAAACAGGACTCACTTTATCTAGAACCATGGTAGCCTATGTGCACTGAACAATCTAGTATAGATCTAGTATAGATCGCTCACTGTGCATCATTTGCTTTGGTTTGCCTGTGTAAACAGGCATTCAAATGACTGCCGATCTGTAAATGTTTACCGATCAGTGGTCATATCGTGCCGCCGGTCGGTCCGTGTAAACGGATCTTAACATTGATTGGATGATACCAACTGACAGTGCTGTCTTTCTGTTACGCCATCTACATATCCTTTTCAGAAAGACTTTGGAAGCAGAATTCTTTGCCCTCATCTCAGTGTCAACTGATAAAGGGATATCTTAATTAACATATCTTTTTAAAGAAATCTATTCAAAGTATCTCAATGCAGCAGTGCTTTAAAGGGCTTGTCCACTTTTTGGGCAACCACTTCTTGATCTAAATGTTTGACTCCGATAAAATAAAAAAAGCCTATACTCACCTCCTGTGCCAGCGCCGCTCCAGCGGTGTCAGCACTTGCCATCCCGGGACTCTCGTGCGGTTGTTGAGACACATGACCATGGTGCCCAATCAGCGCTGGCATCCCTCCCCCCATCTTCAGACACATCGAACATGAAGAAGTCTGGGCTGCAGCTGATCTCTGATGTTACGCTCACGCCCGGACTAACTGGCGTGAGCGTGGTTAGTGATCCCACTGGACCATGGGCCGAGGAGTGTCTGGAAAGGCGTGACTAAGTAAACTCGGTCCGACCAAGGTCACACGGTGGCTCAGTCGACTCCGTGAACCAGGGAGGAACCGAGCAGAGGGACCAGGGGCTACACCAGGTCAGACCCCGGTCACAGCTGTTGACCCACACTGGTGAATGCAGGAACGGGCAGGCACAGCTGGTATGCAGACAGGTGGATACTGGCAGGCACGGCTGGTATGCAGACAGGCGGGTACTGGCAGGTATGGCTGGTATGCAGACAGGCAGGTACTGGCAGGCACGGCTGGTATGCAGACAGGCGGGTACTGGCAGACACGGCTGGAATGCAGACAGACAGATACTGGCAGGTATTAACGCAGGCTGGATAGGGACCAGTACAGACTGGGATACAGGAGCAGAGCCGCAGGTGCGGTGGACTAGCAGAGCAGAACCGCAGGCACGGAGGACAAGCGGGGCAGAGCAGTGCGAAACCGCAGGTGCGGTGGACCAGCAGAGTGGAGCGAAACTGCAGGTTCGGTAGACAAGCAGAGTGGAGCGAAACTGGAGGTGCGGTGGACAAGCAGAGCGGAGCGAAACCGCAAGTGCGGTAGACAAGCAGAGTGGAGCGAAACCGCAGGTGCGGTGGACAAGCAGAGCGGAGCGAAACTGCAGGTGCGGTGGACAAGCAGAGCAGAGCGAAACCGCAAGTGCGGTGGACAAGCAGAGCGGAGTGAAACCGCAGGTGCAGTGGACAAGCAGAGCGGAGCGAAACTGCAGGTGCGGTGGACAAGCAGTGCAGAGAAAAACCGCAGGTGTGGTGAACAAGCAGAGCAGAGCAAAACCGCAGGTGCAGTGAACAAGCAGAGCAGAGCGAAACCGCAGGTGCGGTGAACAAACAGAGCAGAGCAAAACCGCTGGTGCGGTGAACAAGCAGAGCAGAGCGAAACCGCAGATGCGGTGGACAAGCAGAGCAGAGCGAAACCACAGGTGCGGTGGACAAGCAGAGCAGAGCGAAACCACAGGTGCGGTGAACAAGCAGAGCAGAGTGAAACCGCAGGTGCGGTGAACAAGCAGAGCCGAGTGAAACCGCAGGTGCGGTGAACAAGCAGAGCCGAGCGAAACCGCTGGTGCGGCGAACAAGCAGAGCAGAGAGAAACCGCAGGTGCGGTGAACAAGCAGAGCAGAGCGAAGCCGCAGATGCGGTGGACAAGCAGAGCAGAGCGAAACCGCCGATGTGGTGGACAAGCAGAGCAGAGGGAAACCGCAGATGTGGTGGACAAGCAGAGCAGAGCGAAACCGCAGGTGCAGTGGACAAGCAGAGCAGAACAGAGCAGAAGGTGCAGGCAGACAGGACAGGGCTCTGTTCACATGGAACAGACTGGAAAATACTGGATGATAGTTAGAACACAGGAGGTAGATACGGAGGCAGGGAAACGGGACAAGCAGAACCAGATACACACAAGGTACTTACTATGAAGTAGCGAGTGGACACAAAACTCACAAACAGAAGTACAGAGACAACGAGTTGGAGTTAGGTGCAGGTTCAGACACTGCAGGAAAAGGGAAGGTTCGGACATAGAGACAAACAGGTAACGGGCTAGGACACAGTTCAGACAGGAACTGATCGAGGAACAAAATACAGGAACAAGCCTGGGAACTCAGCCCCCAGGGTGGCAGAAACAGACTAGAAGTCACAGATACAGGCAACAGGCCTGGGTATACAGCCCCCAGGGTGGCGGGACAGACTAGAAGTCACAGATACAGGTAACAGACCTGGGTATGCAGCCCCCAGGGTGCCGGGTACAGGAAAGATACAGGACAGGACGTGGCAACTCAGTTGCACAGAACACACTGTAAGAAAGTGTTGCTCAGGCACCTCCTACTGATTGGAGGGGGTTTAATCATCCAGTGACTCACAGCAATAGGCTGGGGAGGCATTAGGAGTGCGCACACAGTAACTATAAGAATCAGGCACTAACCGCGCCGCCGCCCTAAGCAATCAGACAATAGACACAGCAGGTACTGGAGCAAAGTGTGCAGCCGGGACTGATAGATAAGATGGCGGTCTTGCATGGTAGGAGGTTGTAAGCCATGCCAGCACGCAGCCAGGGATGTTACATCTGACTTCCTCTTTCTGCTCAATTCAACAGGAGGTGGGGACAGTTATGCCAGCGCTGATTGGGCGCCAGAGTCACGTGTCACGACAACAGCATGGGACACCCTGGGAGAGCAAGTGCTGACACCAAGAGAACAGCGCCAACATAGGAGATGAGTAAAATCTTTTTATTTTATTGGGGCTAAGCGTGGGGAATGACAAGGAGTTGTCCAAGTAGTGGTGAACTTTTTTAAGTCATCCCAACCATCCAAGTATATATTTACATGTTATATAACATTTATGCTGTAAATATATTTATAATTTTTAGGTAACAATCACCCCACCTATAGGTTATAGTATACAATCTGTAAAGTATATCATACCTTTTATTTAACAGAAAGTTCTAAAATGTAATAGGTGGATGTCCTAATACTTAGACCCTTGAAGATTGCTAGAATGAAGAAACAAATCACTCAGTTATTGGCTCCTGCTTACTTTTCTTACAAGTATTTACAGCTTTAGTCTTTTCTAGTACCGTACTTACAAGATCAGGACCTCAACTAACTCCTGATTTCTAACATATCTATATTAGATTTAAGAAGTTTGCTGAAATGATAGGTATACCCTAATGACAAATATGGTAATGGGATGTTGATCCAAGAATTTATTCTGGTAAATGAAGTTTAAAATTGAGGAAGATTTTTTTCTTCTAATTTAGGACGATTAGTATCTTGTTCATCGGGGTTCCCCCTCCCCACCTTCCTAGATCAGCACATAATTATAATAGGTTTGGACTTGATGAACTTCAACCTTAACAACAATGAAAGTAGTACTGGGCAGTGGACATACAAGTACGTACATTCTGCTGTTTTGTCTATTGTTTAATAAACAAAATTTTAATTTTTCATTAATGGAAACATAAAAATGAAAAAATGTTTTATAAAATAGAAATATTACAGATAGAACATACTAAATGGAGAGAAGATTTAATTTTTAGTTCTAATAAATATTATTCCACTATTAATAATTAAAATGATTAAAAAGAAATATTTAATGCTGATTCATCTCTTGTGACCTTTCAAACATGTACCACAGTGAACAACATGCAAATAAAGGCAACAGCCTGTTCAAAATGAATGTTATGTGGCCTGAATAGAAGTCAGCTTGTTAGAGAAAATGAAGCACAAGTGCAATATTCATTAACTTTGAGATTTGGAGAATAAATAACAAACTGATTTTATATTCACTTTAGCTCTTTAAATAGAAGTTTTAGTACAAATGCAGATCTAGCCACCATAAATATTGGCTTTAAGATTCACTAATTCATGTTTTTCTCAAAATAGTAACTCATAGGACAATAAGTAAATAGTCAATAAAACCTACTAGCTTATTTTATCCAACTAAAACTTTAAACAAAGTTGTGATTTATGTACAGTAGACAGCAAATAAATCTGAGTTTCCCCCGGGTAATACATAGTTTTTCCCAGAACAACCAAAATTGACAGATTTGCAAAAAAAAAAAAAAACAGTTATGCAAAGAACTGTCATAATGGGGAGGGAGACAGTACCTACTACCTGCCTCTCTGCAGTAGGAACACTGTAGGTCACCATGATGCGGCAGGGTAACCATTGCATCTCACAGAGTAAATTACTAAATAAAACCTTAAAGAATTCAAGATAGTATCATCCTATCTCCAACTTACCATTTTATTTCTACATTCTCAAGGGCAGTATATACATATCCAGATTTGCTCTTCTATGCGGGGCTACTCACAAACGTCACCATCTGGAGACCTGTTCTTCATAGGTGTTTGCTAGAACTGATGCTAATGAACTAAGCTGGCAGACAGCCATGAGTCACACATCATGGAACCGCGAGCCACTTGTGGCTCCTGAGCCACAGGATGGGGACCCCTGCTCTAGAGCAATAAAAATTATTGCTTGAATATTTGAATTCTGCTTAGAATGTTAATATAAAAGTAACAAATCTTTTTTAAATCAGATTGCTCTTTATTAAAATTCAGTAACCTGATATCTGTACAAGAGTTACATATTCCATGTTGTTATACAATTTTTTTCAAAGCCTACAGCTGAAGGTATCTGTGAGGAGCTGAAGGGAATATATTGGTAAAGGGCTCAGGACACTTTCCTTGCTTTCCTTATCAATGCAGTGTAGGATGGAAGTAGAACACAAACATTGACCCTTTCTTTCCCAAGCCTGTTTTCACCTTCCTGACCAGCCCAAATTTTACAATTTTGATGAGTGTCACTTTATAAGGTAATAACTCTGGAACACTTCAATGGGTCCCAGTGATTCTGAGATTGTTTTTTTTGTGACAGATTATACTTTATGTTAGTTGCAAATTTAGGTTGATATTTTTTTAGTTTATTTGTGAAAATATGAAAAATTGTCGAAAATTTGGAAAATTGTGCATTTTTCAAACTTTGATTTTTTTTTCATGTACTATATATCTATTTCACATAACTATCATTTTTAAAACATATTTTTTGTTAGGAAGTTAAATGTTTTTCAGAAATTTCACATTTTTCCAAAAAAAATTCCAAAACCATTTGCTTAGGGACCACATCACATTTGAAGTGACTTTGAGTGGCCTATGTGACAGAAAATACCCAAAAGTGAAAACATTTTAAAAACTGCACTCCTCAAAGTGGTCAAAACCACATTCAAAAAGTTTATAAACCCTGAAGATGCTTCACAGGAATTAAAGCAATCTGGAAGGAAAAAAATAAAATTTTACTTTTTACTGCAAAAAAATCTTGCTTTAGCCCTAAATGTTGCATTTTTAAAAGGGCAACAGGAGAAAGTGGACCATACAATTTCTCAATTTCTCCTAAGTACACCAGTAACCCATATCTGTTGGAAAACTACTGTTTGGGTGTATGGCAGGGCTCAGAAGAAAGGAGCGCCATTTGACTTTGAAGAATAAAAATTGACTGTAATAGATAGCAGATGCCATGCCGCATTTGCAAAGCCCCTGATGTGCCTAAACAGTGAAAACTCCACAAGTGGCCCCATTTTGGAGACTACACCCCTCAATAAATTTATCTAGAGGTGTGGTGAGCATCTTGAACGCACAGGTGCATAACAGAATTTTATAACATTGAGCTGTAAAAATGAAAAAATAATTTTTTTATGCAAAAATGTTGCTTTACCATCAAATTTTACCTTTTCACCAAGGTAACAGTAGAAAATGGGCCCCCAAATATGGTGTGTGATTTCTCCTGAGTTTTCTGATATTCCATATGTGGTGGAAAACTACTGTTTGGGACACAGCATGGCTTGGAAGGGAATGCAGCGTCAATTGAATTCTGGAGCACAATTTTGGCTGGAATAGATTGTAGATGCCATGTCACTGATATAACTGTATAAGCACATTCACATGGATTATGTATAAACCAGGGGAGCTGATAAATCTGCACACCACATATACCTATTCAGACTAGGCAATCCCTAACCTGGCCCTGGTTTGTCCCTTCCTAACCGCGGAGATTGGCACCCTAAGATTACACAATGGGGCCCCCACTCAACGTCGGCTGACCCTGTGTGTCCTTAACTGCATCGTAAACTACACACAGTGTGTATTCCAAAACAACAACAACAGAAAGTAGTGCACACAAGCAGAGGGTGAGAAGAAAGGCTAAAGATGTGTTCACAGAGTCACACAGGAAAGACGGAAGAATATAAAAAGAACCAAAAAATAAACAGAATACGTAGAAAACCTCCCAGTCCTAAAAGTAAAAGCAAGAAAAGGGAACTGGGGAGGAAGAAACACAAACAAACTGTAAGAAAAGCAACAGGGATTAGTAAGGTAAGATAATCACTAGCTGCTAAGTTGAGTCTTCAAACACCATCAAACTTGGAACCTAGCCAGCAAAGACTGAATGTGCAAGTAGAGAATAAATAGCCCCTCCCATAGTACAAACAAAAGTAAGGAAGTGAATACACCTGCATAGAAGCAGCACAGCAAAGTAAAGGAAAACAAAGACAAGAGCATTATCAGCAGTTGGAAAGATACAAAACATGCTGTGGTCAAACAGAGAGGAAAACGGACCTACAAGAGAGATCACCGGATCGAATTCCAAAGCCGAGCCATGTCACATTTGAAGAGCCCCAACATGTCACAGCAGAAACCTCCACAAGTGACTTAATTTGGAAACTACACCTCTTGAGGAATTCATCTAGGGTTGTAGTGAGTATTTTTAACCCTCAGGCAATTCACAGAATTGTATACCATTGGACTGAATCAATGGAAAATGACAATTTTTCCACTAAAATGTTGTCTTGGCCTCAAATTTTTAATTTCCAAAAGGGATAGTAGGAAAAAATGGACCATACAATTTGTTACGCAATTTTTATGTGGTCGAAAAATACTTATGAGTGACAATGGAAAGCTCAGAAGGGAAGGAGCCCCGTATTGGAGTTCAGATTTTGCTGGAATGGTTTGAGGGTGCCATGTCACATTAACAAAGCCTCTGAGGTGCCAGAACATCAGAGCCCCTCCATAAGTGACCCCATTTTACAAGCTATACCTCTCAATGAATTCATCTAAAGATGCAGTGATCATATTGACACCAAGGGCGTGTCACCGAATTTTATACCATTGGGCGGTGAAGAAAGAATAATTACATTTTTACCACTAAAATGTTCTTTTAGCCCCAAGTTTTTAAATTTTATTAGGGTTAATAGGAAAAAATAGACCTTACAGTTTGTTGTGCAATTTTTCCAGAGTGCACTAATACCCTAAATGTAATCGGAAACTCCTTCCCAGGTACAGTGGAAAGCTCAAAGGGATGGAGGGCCATATTGTAGTGCAAATTTTACTGTTAAGGTTTGCGAGTGCCATGGCCCACTGGAAGAGACCCCAAGGTGCCAGAACAGCAAAACCCTCCATAAGTGATGCCATTTTACAAACCGTACACCTCAATGAATTCATCTAAGGGTGCAGTGATCATATTGAGACCACAGTTATGTCACAGAATTTTATACCATTGGGCAGGGAAGAACAAATGATTAAACTTTTACCACACAAATTTTGTTTTAGCCTCAAATTTTGCATTTTCACATGGGGAAATGGGTAAAAATTAAATAAAAAATTGTCACACAATTTCTGCTGAATGTGGCAATACCCTATATGTGGTTGTACATTACTGCTTAGCCACACGGCGAGACTCAGGAGGGAAGGAGCGCTTTTTGACTCTTGGAGAACAAATTATTGTAGATTAGTTTGCAGACTTCATATACAGACCTCCTAAGTGCCAGAATAGCAAACTCCTCCCTAAAGTGACCCAATTTTGGAAATTACACCTGTCTGGGAATTTACCTACAGGTGTAGTGCTGATTTTAACTCCATGGATGTTTTCCAGAAACAGGTAGCAGTAAATGTTGCCGAGTGAAAATTGCAAATCTGTCATTGTAGTGCCCGGTACATTATAATGCTCAAACATTGTAATGCCCAGTATATTATGCCCAGGTCATGTTTCTTGAGACATGGACCCCATAAATTAGGCAGGTCTCATTGCTACAACTATACCAAACATGTGGATGATAAATGTGGTTTAGGCACACTGTGGGGCTCAGAGGAGAGTGGGGAATTAGCATTTGGGAGTGCAGAATTTGCTGGATTTCTATCTGAGGGGGCGAGGAGTCATAGTGCTTTTCCAGAGCCTTTGTGCTTCTAGTAACATGGAAGTCCTTATATTTCCATTGTCTGAGTGGGGACTTTCCTTTTTTTGTCGATTGATTTGGAACTTTTGTTGGGAATATTTTATATAACATTTTGGATCTCATTTATTCTGTACTCTATGCTGAGAACTCACATTGAGGTTTCCATTGAAATCTCTGAGTGAGATGATTCAGATGAAAATTTTTGGGGATCCATTCACTATAATGAGGCAGAATCGTTACTCTGGGCTCCATCTGGCCTCTGTTAAGCGATGGACAAAACTGTGGTTGACCACGGTTTTATGCACACTTAAAAAGACGGACACTGCCGAATCACAGGACAGAGTCCAAAGTAACTCCATCTGTCTCATCTTCCGTGGGGGGTTCCGTCTGAATCATGTATTTTAGAGATTTACACAGAAACACTGATGTAAGCACTCAGCATAGAGAGCAGGATAAATGTGAGCCAATCCATACTGCGATCTTTGGAAGGCAAAATTAACAAATCAACAGCAGGCCAAGAATTGGTTCTATTTATTTTTTACGCCATTCCTCATGCGTTGTTTGGTTAGAGGACTTTATTCTATCTTTTTTATGTTTGGCTGTTTTCACATACTTTTATTGCAAAAAAAAGTTTTTGCATCACCATATTTTGAGAGATATCATTTTTCAATATTTCTGTCAACAGTCATGTGAGGGCTTGTTTTTTGCAGGACCAGTTGACAATTTTATTGGTACCATTTTCTGGCACATAACATTTTTTGATTGTTTTTTATTCCAATTTTTGGGAGGCAGAATGAACAAAATCCAGTCAAAATGTATGCCATTCAGCATGTGGTAAACATGATAAGGCCATTTTATTCTCTGGGTTAGTACAATTACAGTGATACCATATTTATATAATTTTTTGTATTTTGCTGCTTTTACACGATAAAAACTATTTTATAGAAAAAATAATTGTTTTTACATTGCTATATTCTGAGAGCTATAGCTTTTTCATTTCTGCACTGACCAAGCTGTGTGGCAGCTTTTTTTTTGTGGGACAACATGATGTGCTCAGCAGTATTATTTTTATATCCATTCTACTTTTTGATCATGTTTTATTAAATTTTTTGTTCAGCGGTATGATAAAAAAACATAGGTTTTTTTTATTTTTTATTTATTCATTTTTTATTCAATTATTCATTTTTATTCATTTTTAATTTATTTTTTACAGTGTTCACTGAAGGGGTAAACTATTGTGATGATTTATAGGTTGCGGCAATATCAAATATGTGTACTTTATTTGTTTACTTTTGTTTTTACATAAACTATATGTATTTATTGGTATCATATTTTCTTCTGATTTTTTTTTATTTATTTTGTGATTTTGTTTTATTTTTTTTTAACAATTTTTCAATTTTCTTTTACTTTTCTTCTTAGTGCTTCTATGGGACTTTAATTTTTATTACTCTGATAGCTGATATAATGAATTGCAAAGCACCAACATTGCAATGCATTATACCTGTCAGTGAAACTTTGACAGAATGTTCTCAGCATAGTCTAACAGGCACGCTGTAGCTGGCTGACCGAAAGGTTGTCATTACGTACTTAGGTTGCCATGACAATGATCAGGCCCTCACGATGACATCACGGGGGTGCCAATCTGAAGAGAGAGAACCTCTCTCCCAGCCTTCTATGTGCTGTGATCGCTATGGATCGCGCCGTTTAGTGGGTTTAATGGCCCAGGGCGGGGTGGGCACCGCTCCTGGCCATTACAGCCTGGGCTCAGCTGTCAAGTAAGTCTAACTCCCGGTAGTGATCGTGTGGGCACAGCTCCTGTGCCCCGTATGATCGCCATAACGTACCAATATTTCCAAGGTCGGGAACCCCTATCCAAACATGATGTATAGTTACGTCAAAGTTCGTGAAAGAGTTATTGATCAATATAAACCAGTCACTTCTGTTTGGACCTAACCTAATTCTCACGGTGCTCATGGTGACCCCATTGAGTTCAGTGCAGTTCATCATCACGGCTCGCAGTGAAGTGAGCCTGGGAACGCAGATTCAGTGATTGGAGGTACCCCTTACGACATCACCGCTTGTCACTGAAGCTGCACTCGCAGCACCTCATTGTGTCATGGTTTGGCTCTGTTTCTTTCCAAACTTTTATTACAGGGTTAGTAATGGGGGCATCTTATAGACACTTTCCATTACTAACCCCTAGGTTTCATGTAAACTGCCAATACAAGGCCGACATGAACCCCAACCCTATTACCGCACTTGCCACTCTACCAGGGCAAGTGCGATGAACCAAGGCTAAGGGGCAGATTGGTGCATAATATTGATGCGCTATTTCTGGGGCTACTGGGGGCTGATGTTATTAGCCTCAAAGGGGGCCAGTATCTATGGCCCCTTCCTCGTCTATTATTATCAACCCACAGCTGTCTGTTTAGCCTTTGCTGGTTAGAATTTATAGGGGACCCTGCATCAATTTTTTTCTGGAGTCCCCCTGTAATCTAGCCAGTAAATGCTAATCAAACAGATGTGGGCTGATGTTAATAGCCAGGGAACATTTTTGGCTAATAGCCCCTTCCCTGGCTAGTAATATCAGCCTCCAGTGGTCAGCTGTCCCTCTGCTGGTTATCAAATTACGCGGGCGCTCACAACGTTTTTTTATTTATTTTATTTATTTAGTAGATGCATCTAAGTAGCAACAATAACACAGGCAAAATGCTGATTATATAGATTTGAACAGCATTTTCCTATCTATCTATCTATCTATCTATCTATCTATCTATCATCTATTTATCTCAAATCTATCTCATATCTAAAAGTAGAAAAAATAGAAATGGCATTAGCAATTAAGTTTGGGTGCCAAGCTTCCCAGGCAATTACCAAACCTTGTATATACAGTACAGACCAAAAGTTTGGACACACCTTCTCATTTAAAAATTTTTCTGTATTTTCATGACTATGAAAATTGTACATTCACACTGAAGGCATCAAAACTATGAATTAGCACATGTGGAAATATATACCTAACAAAAAAGTGTGAAACAACTGAAAATATGTCTTATATTCTAGGTTCTTCAAAATAGCCACCTTTTGCTTTGATGGCTGCTTTGCACACTCTTGGCATTCTCTTGATGAGCTTCAAGAGGTAGTCACCAGAAATGGTTTACACTTCACAGGTGTGCCCTGTCAAGTTTAATAAGTGGGATTTATTGCCTTATAAATGGGGTTGGGACCATCAGTTGTGTTGTGCAGAAGTCTGGTGGATACACAGCTGATAGTCCTACTGAATAGACTGTTAGAATTTGTATTATGGCAAGAAAAAAGTAGATAAGTAAAGAAAAATGAGTGGCCATCATTACTTCAAGAAATGATGGTCAGTCAGTGCCAAAAATTGGGAAAACTTTAAAAGTGTCCCCAAGTGCAGTTGCAAAAACCATCAAGCGCTACAAAGAAACTGGCTCACATAAGGACCACCCCAGGAAAGGAAGACCAAGAGTCACCTCTGCTTCTGAGGATAAGTTTATCCAAGTCACCAGCCTCAGAAATTGCAGGTTAACAGCAGCTCAGATTAGAGACCTGGTCAATGCCACACAGAGTTCTAGCAGCAGACACATCTCTTCAACAACTGTTAAGAGGAGACTTTGTGCAGCAGGCCTGCGTGGTAAAATAGCTGCTAGGAAACCACTGCTAAGGACAGGCAACAAGCAGAAGAGACTTGTTTGGGCTAAAGAACACAAGGAATGGACATTAGACCAGTGGAAATCTGTGCTTTGGTCTAATGAGTCCAAATTTGAGATCTTTGGTTCCAACCACCATGTCTTTGTGCGACGCAGAAAAGGTGAACGGATGGACTCTACATGCCTGGTTCCTACCGTGAAGCATGGAGGAGGAGGTGTGATTGTGTGGGGGTGCTTTGCTGGTGACAATGTTGGGGATTTATTCAAAATTGAAGGCATACTGAACCAGCATGGCTACCACAGCATCTTGCAGTGCCATGCTATTCCATCCGGTTTGCGTTTAGTTGGACCATCATTTATTTTTCAACAGGACAATGACCCCAAACACACCTCCAGGCTGTGTAAGGGCTATTTGACCAAGAAGGAGAGTGATGGGGTGCTACGCCAGATGACCTGGCCTCCACAGTCAGCAGACCTGAACCCAATCGAGATGGTTTCGGGTGAGCTGGACCGCAGAGTGAAGGCAAAAGGGCCAACAAGTGCTAAGCATCTCTGGGAACTCCTTCAAGATTGTTGGAAGACCATTTCCGTTGACTACCTCTTGAAGCTCATCAAGAGAATGCCAAGATTGTGCAAAGCAGTCATCAAAGCAAAATGTGGCAACTTTGAAGAACCTAGAATATAAGACATATTTTCAGTTGTTTCACACTTTTTTGTTAAGTATATAATTCCACATGTGTTAATTCATAGTTTTGATGCCTTCAGTGTGAATGTACAATTTTCATAGTCAAGAAAATACAGAAAAATCTTTAAATGAGAAGGTGTGTCCAAACTTTTGGTCTGTAGTGTATATTTCCACATGTGTTAATTCATAGTTTTGATGCCTTCAGTGTGAATGTACAATTTTCATAGTCAAGAAAATACAGAAAAATCTTTAAATGAGAAGGTGTGTCCAAACTTTTGGTCTGTAGTGTATATTTCCACATGTGTTAATTCATAGTTTTGATGCCTTCAGTGTGAATGTACAATTTTCATAGTCATAAAAATACAGAAAAATCTTTAAATGAGAAGGTGTGTCCAAACTTTTGGTCTGTACTGTACATTCAAAGAAAATGGAGGCAGCACACCATTTCAAAAAAAGTGGAAAAGTTACTTTTTAATGGCCCATATTATTGACGTTTCGGCTCTAGGTGTCAGCCTTTCTTAAGCATCTATCTATCTATCTATCTATCTACCTATCTATCTATCTATCTATCTATCTATCTATCATCTGTTCTCCCTCCTGCAAGTCCTGTATTGTTACACTTCTTGTAATTAAACTTTATAAATAAATTGTTTAAATATCATCCTTTTTTTTCTGGACTAAACAAGGATGCTGCATACGGACACACGGATGGCACACAGACATACGAATATCACCAGTACTGTTTTTTCTTCTACATGAATCACCAGGACGTGTGAACGAGGCCTTATAGTCATTTTAGATCTCATTCATGGATATTTAAGATGCTGGATTAGAAGGAGTGTTTATTTATGGACACTTTACTGAGCTTAGAATGTTTTATAGACATTAAAGGTGAAAACAGAAAAATGAAATCCATAACAGTAAGCTACTTACTGATGGCTGTATGTAAAGCCAGTACAGATTCACAGTTCCTCTGGTCATAGGAGGTTTTAAAACCAGTACCTAACATAAGATCTGGCGTACAGAAAATCACTTCGGAGGGGGGGGGGGACTGAAACACATTGCCCAAAAATGTTGTGACTTTTGCAATTAATTATTCATCAAGTCCAAGACAAGTTCCAAACGACACTGGACACTGTGAGAATATCACTATATACTTAATCCAATGTGGTTGTTCATTTCAAACCCACAGGATGACAGAAACTCTAGTTTAAATTAAAAATATGTACTTTTATTCAATGATTATAATAAAAAACAGGGATAAGAAAATGACAGGAAACATCCAGGAAAGAGAGATGCAATATATAGCTTGGTCATATCTTATTTTACATAATCATATATCAATTAACTAAACCACCTTGTTCACATGATATGTATTGTATTAGTACCATGAACATATGTAAAAAGTCAACAAAGTGCAAATAGTGCAGAAATCAGTTAGTCAATGTAGAATGGAGGAAAGGGAGTCCGATATTCAATCAATAAATAACTATAAAGTGCTAAGTGCTTTATTTATGTTAAGGAAAAATGTCTGTATTGCCCTATTCCATTAAATGGAACGAAAACACACAACTGCTTACTAACATAATAGGTGACATTAGATAATTAGTATGCCTGTTAGAAAATTAGCTTTAGACTGACCATAATATCAGCATTTACCAATCAAGACCCCTACGCCGTTCCGCACTTAGCACTTTATAGTTATTTATTGATTGAATATCGCACTCCCTTTCCTCCATTCTACATTGACTGACTGATTTCTGCACTATTTGCACTTTGTTGACTTTTTACATATGTTCATGGTACTAATACAATACATATCATGTGAACAAAGTGGTTTAGTTAATTGCTATATGATTATGTAAAATGAGATATGACCAAGCTGTATATTGCATCTCGCTTTCCGGGATGTTTCCTGTCATTTTCTTATCCCTGTTTTTTACTATAATCATTGAATAAAAGTACATATTTTTAATTTAAACTAGAGTCTCTGTCATCCTGTGGATTGGAGATGAGCAACCACATTGGATTAAGTATATAGTGACTTTTGCAATTAAGTTGCAATTGAATCAACTGAAAACATTTGGAAACTCCAAACCATGCCCACAATGTCAACATGAAAACAAAAGGTGAGCATATAAAAATTAGAATATAAAAGGGTGCAAACTAAAAGAAGAATAAGGCGCAATTGTAAATAAGGCAAAAAAACACCAAAAGGTAAATAAAATAGGCACAATGCAGTAATTAATCGAGTCCAATGTGTAAGAAATCTACTATAGAAATGTCTAAAAAGTACAGAACATTTGTAGAGTAAAGTTAGCACAGGGCTCAGGTCCCCTGTTTACTTCATTGTTTTAACTCCTTAACGACCGCCAATACTCCTTTTAACGGATGTCATTGAGGGGCCTTATTCCTCAGCGCTGATTTTTAACGGCGCTGAGGAATAAATGAATAGTGGCCACCAATAGACGCAAATCTGTGAGTGACAGCATCAGCCCCGACCATGTTTGGTGTCGATCGGAGCAGATTAACCCCTTAAATACCGCAACAGCGGCATCTAAGTGGTTAAAAGCGGGTTAAAAGACCCATTTCGACAGGATCGACGCTGCAACACAAAACAAAGTACACAAATCACAAAAAGCCGTCTTGACACTAAAAATTCAGCATTTGCATTAAAACAAAAATAAACGAAAAGTGCACATAAATGGCTTCGCCGAGTCCATTCCAGTCAACCTACAATAATTAAAGTTAAAGCTCTCAGAATGTTGTGATGAAAAAACTATTTTTTTAATAAAAAAACATTTTACTGTGTGATAGCAGCAAAACATAAAAAAACTGATATAAATCTGGTATTGCTATAATCGCACTGACCCAAAAAATAAATTTGTCTTATCACCTAGACCGCACAGTGAACTGCACAAAAATAAGAAATACTTATTTAGTAGTACTGTTGTACTGCTATTTGTTCATTGTACCTCCCTAAAATCGGAATTACGCTCGGTTCACATTTATCATGTGCTCCGCTGTGCGCTTACATTGGGGTTTCTGTGCAAGTCCCAAAAAAATGAGTTTCAGACAAAATCCTCAACAGAACCACTCATTTATGAGACACATGGAGTCCCTATGGACTTCGTCTGGTCTTTGTTCCATTGGTGTTCCATTATTTTAAATGTCTTTTCAGCGCACAAGTGTGGTTGACCATAGTTCGGGGCATGCCTAAAAAGATGAATACAACCGGAACATACACCAAACGGAGTCCAAAGTGTCTCCATCTGCCCTATTAAAGTGAGTTTTTCTGTTGGGGGTTTCATCTGAATCACATTTTTATGGGATTTAAATGGAAACCCTGATGTAAGCGCTCAGCATAGAACACAAGAAATTGATTCCAGCCTTATACTGAAAACGATAAAAAAATGTTATGTACCCCAAAATGTTACCAATAAATCCCCTAATATACTGGTAGAACAAAGACTCTGGAAAAAACGACTGCTCCCACCCACTCAAATAAAATCCAGCAAAATCTGCACTCCCAAATCCAAGTGGCCCCTCCTTTTAAGCCCCACTGTGCCTAAACCGCAGTAAGCTGCCACATGTTTGGCATTATTGTAGCGGAAGACTGCATTTAGCAATTTAAGGGGTGCGTGTCTCCAGAAGTACAAGTTGGAAACAAATTTTGGGGGTGCTACAATATACAGGGCACTATACTGTATGAGGGCACACTGTATGGGCACTGAACTGGCATATTTACCATTCTCTAGAGTAAAGCATGGCATGCATGTTATAAAATAGTCACTGCATCCATAGATGAATTCATTGAGAGGTGCAATTTCTACAATAGGGTCACTTTTGAGGGTTTTCTGCTGTTCTGGCACCTTATTGGCTCCACAAATTTTGCCCACAAACTATTCTACAAAATCTGTGCTCGAAAAGCCAAATAGTTCTCTTTCCTTTCCGAGCCCTGTCATGTACCCAAACAGCAGTTTTTGACCACATGTGGGATATCATCATGTTTGATATAACACATATGGGATATAATTGCGTTCAGGAGAAATTGTATAACAAAATATGGGGTCCGTTTTCTCCTGTTATAAATTTTAAAAACTTGCATATTTTGGACTAAAACAACATTTTAGTTGAAAAAAATGTAATTTTCGTTTTCACGTCCAAAAGCTCAACCCACCATTAGTTGAATTCCTTGATGGGTCTAGTTTCCAAAATGGGGTCATTTGTGGGGGTTTCTGCTGTTTTGTACCTCAGGGGCTCTGCAAAGGAGAAATATCTGCAATCTATTCCATCCAAATTTACATTTCAAATACCAAATGTCGCTTCTTTTCTTCTGAGGCCTGTCTTATGTCCAAACAGACCTTTTTGAGTACATATGGGGGTATTGTCAGGCTCAGAAGAAAGTGGGTAACAGAGTGAGGGTTTCACTTTTTGGTGTCTTGCAAAAGTGAAAAATTTGGGGCTAAAGCCACATTTTTGGGAAAAATAAAGAACATTTTCAACATGACCACCTAATTTTCACAAATTTTGTGTAGTACCTGTGAGTTTAAAATTCTCACTATACCCCTGATAAAATTCTTAAGGGGTGTTGTTTCCAAAATGGGGTCACTTGTGGGGGGGTTTCTGCTGTATAGGCAACTTAGGGACCATGCAGACTCGACATGGTGCCTGCAATTTATTTCAGCAAAATTTGTGTTCCAAAATTCAAATGGTGCTCCTTCCCTTCTGAGCCCTGCCATTTGTCTAAATAGAGGTTTATGACCACATGTGGTCGGCGCGCTCAGAAGGAACTAGGTAACAAATTATGGGATCCATTTTCTTGTACTATTCCTTTAAAAGTGAAAAAATTGGGGCTAAAGCAACATTTTAGAGGAATAATTACAACTTTTTTTCATTCCAATTTGCATTAAGTTCTGTGTAGCACCTGAAGGGGTATTTAAGTATTTAAGGGGTGTGTTTTTTTAAATGATTTCACTTTTTCGGAAGTTTCCAATATACAGGCCCCTCAAAGTCAATTTAAATCTGAATAGGTCCCTATGGAAACAGATTTTGTAAATTTCTTGAAAAAAATGAGAAATTGCTGCTCAACTTTTAACCCTTCTAACATTCTAATAAAATAAAATTACACTTCAAAAATGATGCAGATGTAAGTAGACATATGGGAAATGTTTTTTATTAATTATTTTATACAGCATGATTACCTGGTTTAAGGATATTAAAATTTAAAGTTTTCAGAAATAAACAAAAAATATTTACCTAAATTTATCACTAACATAAAGTACAATGAGTCACAAAAAACAATCTCAGAGTCAGTGGGATACGTTGAAGCCTTCCAGAGTTATTACCACATAAATTGACACTGGTCAGATTTCATAAATTTGGCCTGGTCACTAAGGTTAAATTTTGCTCTGTCACTTAGGGGTTAAAAGAAAGACTGTAAATACAGTCAATTAGATGAAATACTAATCTTCCTAATATAAGAATGCTTTGTTCTACAACAATAGTTGTATTTGTAAATGTTTTAATTTTAACTTCTTTTGGCTGATAATTTTGTGTGAAATTTATTAAAATGAAGCTTAACTTAAGTCAGCTGTGTTTCAGCTTTTCTCATGTGGGTAGATGTAAACCAAGTATGTATAATTACGTAATCGTGTCAGTATAGTTGGAAACATAATAATGGAACATATGCAATATCTGGGATGGCACTGGTATTTATACAAAATTATACAGATTTTAACTGAATTGCATTAGCACAATGTTAAAAACATAACTAGTCATGTTTTACGAAAACAGTAAAAATTATCATTAAAAAGAATTAAAATCCATTTTATATACAGTGTAAAATCCTGTATATTTATATAGATGACACAGAAATCTGATAGGCGATTTGTTCTATCTTGACACAGATAACTTGGTTTTATTAAAACATTGCGTTTTTATTTCGCTTGAGATCAAAACTTTGGCCAACAGAAATAGCAGCCAAGCTGCAAACAATGCACGTATTTAAATGTTTTATTTTCTTGGCATTGATAAGTATTGGTACAGTGGTCTTTTAATCTTGGCAGTGCAGACTATGTGTTCCTTTAGCTATCCTTGATTTGCTTTGGGAGATATGGCAGTAAAGAAACTTCTTTCAGAAAAATATATGGATATTTTGTTCAACAGTTTTCACATTAATTTAATCACTTAGGTGAATATGAAAACTAAGACCTCCTTCACATGTCCTGATATATTCGGTACTGGAAAAAACATTATTGGTGCTATCCCTACCCGTGTGTATGTGGGTGTCATCCATGTATCATCCGTGTGCCATCCGTGTGCCGTCTGTGTGCATCATCCATGTGACACGTACTCGTATAGCATGAAGAGTAGAAATAACAGATGAGCCAATTCTGGGGCGGCTGCAGGCTGGTATTTTTAGGCTGGGAAGGGCCCAATATCCATGGCCCTTCCCAGCCTAATAATATCAGCTCCCAGCTGTCTGCTTTACCTTTGCTGATTATCAAAAATAGGGGGGACCCCTCATCTTTTTTTCAATTATTTATTTATTTATTAGCATAATAGAAGTACAGTAAAATATACACGTAAGACACTAATTATATCTCTCACAATATCTATCTATTTATCTTAATCTTTGCACATCTAACACCTAAACATTTGTCATTTATATCCTGCATTCTATTCCGGTACGTGTCGCACGGGCTGGCACATGGATGCCACACTTTGTCATCGTGTGTACGTGTGCGTGACGTATTGACAGCTGTGCTGTTGGACAAAAACAGACATGTCTACATGTGGTTCACATGGATACACAGTCCGTATGATCACAATGACATGTGCGCAGCCCCATAGATTTGCATGGGTTTACATGTGTAAGTGTCTCCGGTACGTGTGAAAACTGTCACCACATGTATTGGACTCACTGACATGTGAAGGGGGCCTTATGTAAAGTGTTGTATAGTTGGCTTTATTAGGCACATGTCAAGTTGGAATTCAAGCTTCCCCAGAGGATCCCTAAAGGATCTAACCTTAGTGCATATGGATGTAACTATGTGTGTGTGCTTGAGGCCACAAGTGTGGAGGGGGCTCAGGAGAGTAGATGCTGGCTGGCTATGTTACATAGCTGGCATCTGTCTCTAACAGCAGATGATTGCTCTGATAATCTATCACTTAAATGATTATGTCATTGTCTGACAGTGGCATATAAATGGAGCACTCATTGATGCATACACAAACTGGCTTCAAATTGACCCCCAACAATGTGATTGCAGGTAACCTATGGGCTTTCATGGCATCTGGGAGGAGTACTTACTGAAGGCGCTCATGAATGCCATCTTGGTATTTTTATGAAGCTCAGGTATGGTTTAAACTACAAACTGCAATACTGTTGCATTACTACAAAAATATTTATATAGCACGATATAGTTCTACGGGTTAGGCTGCGGCATAGCTACATCATACAATTCCCTCACAAAAAACAGGGATTATATAGGGAGAGGTACTCCCATACAATATATTGCCTATAAAAATGTACAAAATAAGTAACCAAAAAGAACCAAAGTAAATAAATTATCAAATACTTTATTAAAAAATAGTAAGAACAATTTGTCTGGTAAATCAAAGAGGAAACAAGTGAAGGAAGATCAAGAATGCTCAAAATATGCATAGTTAATCAGATGAGGTACATATAAATATATTGCACATGGCATTATCAAATTAATATTGTCATGGTGTGACACCTAAATCAATTTAAAGATCCAAACCTAAGCCCAAGTGATCAGATAATAAGAGGAGTTATAAAGTGCAGTGCTCATATATTAGGCAAATGTATAAAAAATTGGTCCAATTTTCATCCAGAAAATAAGGCAAATTTTTTTTCACTTGTCATCATGTGCAGTCTGTATGCAATCCGTTTTTTTACTCAGCAGTTACAGTGATGTAAAAAAGTGTTTGCCCCCTTCCTGATTTTTTATACTTTTGCATGTTTGTCGCACTTAAATGTTTCAGATCACAAAACAAATTTAAATATTAGACAAAGATAACACAAGTAATCACAAAATGCAGTTTTTAAATGAAAGTCTTTATTAAGGGAAAAAGAAATCCAAACCTAGAGGGCCTTGTGTGAAAAAATGATTGTCCTTAAAGCTAATAACTGTTTGGGCCACCCTTAGCAGCAACAACTGCAATCCAGCATTTGCCATAACTGACAATGAGTCTTTTACAACAGTCTGGAGGAGTTTTGGCCCACTCATCTTTGCAAAATTGTTGTAATTCAGCCACATTGGAGGGTTTCCGAGTATAAACCGCCTTTTTATGGTCATGCCACAGAATCTCAATCGGATTAAGGTCAGGACTTTGACTAGGCCACTCCAAAGTCATAATTTTGTTTTTCTTAAGCCATTCAGAGGTGGACTTGCTGGTGTGTTTTGGATCATTGTCCTGCTGCATAACCCAAGTGCGCATCAGCTTGAGGTCATGAACTGATGGCAGGACATTGTCCTTCAGGATTTTTTGGTACACAGCAGAATTCATGCTTCCATTTACCACAACAAGTCTTCCAGGTCCTGAAGTAGTAAAACAGCCCCAGACCATCACACTACCACAACCATATTTTACTGTGGGTATGATGTTCCTTTCCTGAAATGCTGTGTTAATTCTACGCCAGATGTAATGGGACATTCACTTTCAAAAAGTTCAACTTTTGTCTTGTCTCATCAGTTCACAGAGTATTCTTCCAAAAGTATTGGTGATCATCAAGATGTTTTCTGGCAAAACTGAGATGAGCCTTTATGTTCATTTTGCTCAGCAGTGGTTTTCATCTTGGAACTGTGCCATGCATGCTAGCTTTGCCCAGACTCTTTCTTATGGTGGAGTCACCTTAACTGAGGCAAGTGAGGCCTGCAGTCCTTTTAATGTTGTGAGGTCTTTTGTGACCTTTTGGATGAGTTGTCGCTGCGCTCTTGGGGTAATTTTTGTCGCCTGGCCACTCCTGGAAGGTTCACCGTTGTTCCATGTTTTCACCATTAATGGATAATGGCTCTCACTTTAGTTCACTGGAGTCCCAAAGCTTTAGAAATGTCTTTATAGCCTTTTCAAGACTGATGTATCTCAATTACTTTGTTTCTCATTTGTTACTGAATTTCTTTGGATCACATCATGATGTCTAGCTTTTGGGGATCTTTTGGTCTATTTCACTTTGTCAGGCAGGTGCTATTTAAGTGATTTCTTGATTGAGAACAGGTGTGGCAGTAATCAAGTCTGTGTGTGGCTAGGAAAAATAAACTCAGCTTTCCAAAGATGTGATAAACCACAGATAATTTATGTTTTAAGATGGGTGAGGCAATCATTTTATCACATGGGGCCCTGTAGGCTTGGATTTCTTTTTATCTTAATAATAAAGACCTTCATTTAAAAACTTCATTTTGTGTTTACTTGTGTTATCTTTGTCTATTTTAAATTTGTTTTGTGATCTGAAGCATTTAAGTGTGACAAACATGCAAAAGAATAAGAAATCGGGCAGGGGGCAAACACTTTTTCACACCACTCTATTAAACATTTAAATGACCTTTTACAGTTTCCTATGCTACAGGATTGCAATGTATCCATTAAAATCGGATGCCATGCTGATGATCCATATGGCATCCGATTGTTTTCTAGCACCAATCCGATTTCGGAGTCAAATTGCAGCATGCTGCAATTTTTTTTCATACCAAATATAGCTGAGAAAAAAACACAGATCTGAAATGCCTCATCAAATAACATTAGTCCAAGTACAATCCTTTTATTATCGGATTGCACTCATCCGAGTTACACGCTTGTGTGAGTGAGCCCTTAGAGTGACAATTGCTGAGCTGTCCACACAGCCTGCGTTTTGCACACTGCTTTCTCAAGGGATGGTCTGAGGTTTGAACCTTTAGGTTGATTTAAATGTCCTCCAATGTTTAATTGGTAGTGGCATATACAATATACTTATACAGTATGTACGGTACCTTATCTGAATTTATAGACCATTCTTGTCCCCCCTTCATTTGTTTCCTCTTTGAAATACCTGGCCAATTGTTCTTATCACCATTCAATAAAGAATTTGATATTTTATTAACTTTGTTTGGTGGCTTTTGGTCACCCTGTTTTTGAAACTTTTTATAAACAATACTGTTGTACTGCAGTATATTGCATAAGCAATCAGATGAACGTAGGTTCTTCTTCTTTAAGGGGACTAAAAAATAAAGTAAAAAAAACAAGTTTTTTTAAAATATTAAACAAAATAAAAAGATTTAAATCTTGTCAAAAATAAAAAGATTTGAATCATGTCAATTTTCCCCTAAAAATAAATGAATAATAAATCAAATTTTTCATCACTACATTTGCAAAGTTTAAGTCTATTAAAATATAAAATGAAGTTACTTATCCCGTATGGTAAACGCAGTAAAGAGAAAACAAAT